>NW_025765225.1:2526250-3942500 GCF_003918875.1 Haliotis rubra | reverse complement strand
ATAGTTATCAAAACAATCTTTTCTTTTTTAAAAACTTTTCAACATCCTGTAACACTTTCCCTTGCATTCCGTTCTCGAGCGGAAGTCCTCGTGGCAAAGATCAGCATCAACAAAAAATAGTATTCGCGGTATTGAAGGGGAGTTCCTCGTAATAGTATAGATTACTTTCACAGTATAGTTCAGCAGACAAAATAGTGGATTTTTAAAATACTTGAAAACTTCCCTGAACTGCTAGACTAACAACTAATCTCTGAAATGAACATATTTTACTGAAAAAAAGTTCATAGTAAAAAAATATATACACATGTATAATGAAAAGGAGCCCTGAGACTTTCTTCAATTTCAGAAAAAGCTGAGGAAATCTAGACGTGCCACATTTTCTAGACTTGCGTGGGCTTTCTTGGATATATTTGCTTCAGGGTCTGTACGACGGACTACTGAACTGCATGTGAACAGAATTAGACTCAGGTCAAATGACACTCCAAGTACAGTCAAATAGCGTTTGGTCAAACTTCGATAAGTCGAACTCAAGTCTGTGTCGAAGTAAAAGCTTAGTCCCTGTGTATTCCTTTTTAGTCATCAATTTGCGGGTCTGGCGAACCTCGGATAACTCGAAGTGTGTTAGTGGGTCCCTAGACTAACATCTAGTCTCTGAAATGAACATATTTTACAGAAATAAAACAGTTCCGAAATTATTATCATAAAATATAATAAAGAGGAGCACAGAGACTTTTTTTCCTTTTCCTGAAACTGTGGAAATATAGACTTGCCACATAATCTAGACTTGCATGGGCTTTCGTGGATATGTTTGTTTCAGGGTCTGTATGACAGACTAGAGGGTCCCATCAACATCGACACAATGGTGCCTGCAATCGAAATTCAAACAGCTGTGAAACTTTTATGGTCAGCTTATGCTAATTATATATTAACGCAATGTAGGTTCATACACCTACCGGTCACAACGCATACTGCATAGAAAATAGGCACCACACACAACTCATCAGCCGCGAAAGCATTCATACAAATTTCACAGAATATTAACCTTCATAGTTATATTAAGACGTAAAATCGACCTTTCCTTTCACCCTTTGCTTTGGGCTCGTTACCACGCCAGTGTATCAAGTTTGTATACTTGTCTAAACTATCACCATCTGACTTCCAACCAAACATACGTGTCTTGCGGTTGCGCGAAGGGGATTTCAACTCCTGGAGAATTTCAAAGTTCATGTTATGTGTTTCATCAAATGTCAGGCCTGGCGAAATGTTGATTTTAGATCTTGGTGATTTGTGACTTGCTCTCTGTTAACCCTCCCAAGGCTATCAAAACACACACATAGTCATATACCGCGCTCTGTACAAGCTCTTCGGATGGTTTGCAAATTATCCGTATTTTCAGAAAGGTTGGCGAATACCTTGGTTAAAAGGTCACAAGTTTAAGAACGTATACACACTTTGGGGAAGTGTGAAAATGTGAAACTATACAGCTTCGGTTATATTGATAGAATTACATCTGTGTTTATCACAGAAATTTGATTTATTTCATATCTGTTTTGTAGAATTATTTTCGCTTAAAAATCAACAAAAGAAGTCATTGATAATACATTCAGAGACTGGATACGACTTAATACCTGGTTGGTTTTTCTATCTCTTAAACGTGTAAGTACCCAGGGAAACACACAACACTATTTACCCCGTCCATCTTCCTGAACGCTTCCTGATAATACACTGTGGTGAACAAGAGTATTTACAAGGGGTAATTGTAAACCGCGACTCAACCTTGCTCTCCTAGTACACATAAACAACCGACCCCCTTGTTTGTTGTTGAACGACCCAACCTGGCCAGATGGGTCATTGTTGACCTAATTAATTGAAATTCCATTAAAGAGCTTTGTCCTACTTTTATGACTAATACCTCGTCAGAGATATATTATTAGCCGGGAACATTTAAGACTTGTACGTAGAGGTAGCTTAGTGGTTAAAGCGTTGTATATACTAGTACTGTCACGTCAAAAATCCGGGTTCAATCCCAAAATGGGTAAAATGTGTTGAGCCCATTTCTGGTGTCGCCCTCCCTGTTATTGCTGGTATATTCCTAAAAGCGCCGTAAAACCATACTCACTCACTCACTGTTCGTGACAAGTTGGTTAACCACCTTCCAAGGCTGCGGGATCGGGTGGTCAGGCTCGCTGGCTTAGTTGACACATGTCATTGGTTCCCAATTGCGCAGATCGATGCTCATGGTCACTGGATTGTTTGGTCCATACTCGATTATTTACAGACCGCCGCCATATAGCAGGAATATTGCTGAATGCGGCGTAAAACTAAACTCACTCACTCACTCCAAGGCTGCGCTGATGATCATGGATGTGTAGCTATTCAGCTGGATAAGCGGACAGTCAAAGGACGCCGGTCCTTTAAAGAGACAACTTGTTCTTATTGATCAAATCCAGACATTATGATTTAAACTAATAATCATTTTGCCTTAGAGACTTGTGCAAGACAGCTTTTTTGCTTTGGTAAATATTTCGGTGGTATATATTATACAGCACTGATTCACGTTTCATATTTAGACATATCTATATATTTGACAATATAACAATTCATCAAGTAAACATTGCGTTGCAATCAAATATTGAGATAATGGTATCATTAGGAGCTTTAACCCTTCGTGTGTATCAGGTGTTTGTTGCTTTAATGTATAGGTTATACCTTATAGCGGTGGGGTAGCCTAGTGGTTAAAGTGTTCGCTCGTCACGACAATACCCGGGTTTGATTCCCCACATGGGTAAAAGGTGTGAAGCCATTTTTGGTGTCCCCTGTCGTGACATTGCTGGAATACTGATAAACGCGGCGTAAAACTAGACTCACTCACCCACCCAACCGAAAATTTTCAGCAATTAGACACAATAATAGTTTTTCGCGAAATGTTTTGCATCATCCAGGGAAATGAAACGAAAACAATCCCACACGTTCCATTTTTGCCAGTTACTGATTAATTGTAAACAGTTTAATTAACAATTCAGTTTGTAAATGCTCGGTTACAGACAAATGATCCAAGTTCTTATATGCCACACTTTCAGAGAATGTACGTCATATATTGGTGTGACTTTGTTTCCAGGAGATGATCTAAGCGGGACCACAGATTCCGGGCAGCCATTAAAGTTTCAAGGAACAAGCGATCCGAGTAAATGTATACAAATATTACGTCAGCTGTTGTCGAAGGCCCCGGATGACCGGTGCTACCCGAAGCCCTGTGCTATAGGCTCTGTGTACCAGCCAAGTATTGGCAACATGCCCTTCTACGCCACCCAGGGGTTTGTCTACACGCCCAACACCATGGGGTCTTTAGATGCGGACAAACATCTGAACATTACTCATCTAAAGGATGAGTCTATTATCTACTGCCAAAAGGTAATTCAAATACACGTGACGGAGAGTGAGAAAAAGGCGCTGCAATTAGCAGGACACGCCAGGATCCTATGACTGTTGGTCACACAGAGTGAGTGAGTATGGTTTTACACCACCTTTAGCAATTTTCCAGCAATATCACGGCGGGGGCACCAGAAATGGGCTTGACACATTGTACCCATGTGAGGAAACGAACGCATGAACCACTAGGCTACCCCGCCGCCTCTATGGTGGATAAGATCCATGAAGATCCGGCTTATATTTGGTATTCAGCAACCCATACTTGTCGTAAGATTCGACTAACGGGATCGGGTGGTCAGGGTCGCGACTTGGTCGACCACATGTCATCGTATCCGAACTGCGTAGTTAGATGCTCCGCCGTTGATCACTGGATTGTTTGATTATTTACAGACCGGTATTATTGCTGGAATATTGCTAAAGCGGCGTAAAACCACACTCACTCACTGACTGCCCCGTTAAAACAGGCCTCCAGCACTATACATGTACCTGTAAATCAGATCAGTTGTCAGGCTCGATCCTGGTGCACTGTTTACAGCGTCAGTGATTGGTTTGTCTGGTCCCGAGCCCCTGACTACCTGGCACAGCTGGAATATTTCTGTTTGACTTTCACATGATTATTTTTGTGATTTCATGGAAATATCCGAAGCTACTGGTCCCACTGATCTCATTCTCTCAGCAACATCAACTATGGCTAAAGGTACCAGTCAGCTGGCAGCCCTTATCTCATAAACTGCCTCTGTCTGCTTATGTTATATTGACTGCAACAAAGCGTTTATACGCCTGGTAATTTGTATGGAGGTATTTACTTTCCTTGGTAAAGTATTAACCTGTTCATAAAAACTAGGAATCGGTTAAGGAGATGTCGAAGAACAAATAAATACTTTGTTGTGGCCTCAGTAATATTTTATGCCTGGGACCTTGGAAGGATCATGGTGAAAAAAGGATCTGGAAAGTTTGCTCGTGGTTTCCAGATCTCTCTTGTCTGTTTACAGCGTTGTGGTTTTGTTATATTTATGTTTACGACAACCAGTAATGTGTGGTTTTATTGTAGAGTTTCGAGGACGTCAAGGCCCAGTACTCTGTGAAGGCCAAGTTCGCCTCTGACGAGTGTCTGATGGGGTTGTACATCCCGCTCCTGCTCCAGCGTTGTGGGCTTGTTATATTTATGTTTACGACAACCAGTAATGTGTGGTTTTGTTGTAGAGTTTCGAGGACGTCAAGGCCCAGTACTCTGTGAAGGCCAAGTTCGCTTCTGACGAGTGTCTGATGGGGTTGTACATCCCGCTCCTGCTGCAAGAGTCCTACCAGTTCGATCCTCACACCAGTAACATTGTAGTCGAAGATAAAATTCAGGGAAATAAAATTGGTAAGTAATGTTTCTTGGTAATTATTTTCATTTCTGTTTTCAAAATAAAAAGGGGAAAACATGTCTGATATCACAGCTGAAAATAGAGTCCACAATACGTTGTTTGCAAACATCATAAGTGTGTGTTTATGAATCACTATCAACTACAGTCATGATATCGTACACATGTGAGGGTCAGTTCCAAAACTGACGCATCAGAACTATATATTACATTATATTCTGTACAGCACAATGAAACAACGGGATACATTACCAGGAAACTGCTATTTAAGCGTATTTTTTCAACAGACCCTAATTGTATACAACACTGTTTGCTACTACATACAAGTGAAATAAAATTGAATATTTTCCACCTATATTTTGTACAATGTTATCATGTAACCATCCCTTAGAGAAAGGGTGTACGAGAAGAGGTGATTGGTGTTTCAGATTGGACAATGGGGGCCTTGTTGTACGAGCTGAACATGATGTTCCAGTCGTGGAAGTTGCTGCCACACACGCCGGTGTCGTGCCAACCAATCAGCTTCACGGCTGTCCCGGGATCACCTGCCGAGGTGCGACCAAACAGTGCCCTAGTTCCTGGACACGCCTTACAGACGGTGCTACTGTGTGTACTAGTGGTTCTACTGGAAACAAGGCACTGATTGGTGCTTCGTTGTTGTGTGTGTCCGTGTCATCTTCATCTTAAAGTGTGACACACCCAGTGACTCTCAATTGATGAGGACAATAATGATTGTAACAATAATAATGATAATCATCGGGCATTGGTGATGGGTTATACATGTTCATGTCATTTGTAACAATAACTTGCAACATTTACAGTTGCAGTCACTAGTCCAAAGAGAATGAGTGAATGTTTAGGATTAATGCCATTTACAGTATTTCAGTCGGCGTGTCGCCATTTTGAGAAACAGTCAATGGGCAGCCTGATTCTTGGGGTCTGTTGCACACCCAGGCGCAACAGACCCCGGGAACCCGGCTGCAGTCAATGGGATGCTCGTAGTAGACGTGTATCAACGGTGAATCCCACAAGCATGACTCGTAGATACCCAGGGAATTTGAGATTCGAACCCATAATCTGCATATCCTAGTAACTGACGACAAGATCTCTGCACGATGTATATCAAGGCACATTTTTTAACGATGTGCCGTTGGGATGAGCTTGCACGGACCCCCTGTTTACTCAGCCAGCTTATGTATTAAAGCTGTCGTTGACGCTGTCGTATGTGTAATGACGCCGTGGAGGATGTCTAAATACCCGCCTACATGCTATATTATCCGAGGTTCGTTATATAAAATGTACATTACCACTGAGGAGGACACATTGTCTGTCACGCGAATGTCTCAAGCATCCTTGATTTTTATGTTCATCATCTATCAGAGACATGTTCTCCAAATACTTAGCAAACCCTCTTCCTTAACGTGATACCTCTCCGTTACTGTCATCCTAACGTATCATGTCGACCGCTGTTGTTGGCATGATACAGAGATTGTATTCCAATGTATGTCATACGCCAGTGTATGTAACGTGTCCCATGTCTTTGCCAAATTTGTATAATAAACATTTCATACGTCATTTCACAACACGCTGGCTGTTTTTGTATATTAGTTTTGCTTTCTGGATACTCGATTCCTGAGTGGAAATATCTTTTTAATTTTTTAGAATTCGAAAACTTATTTACATTCACTCAGTAAACAGGCTATTAAATAAATTCCAATCAAACCTACTACGTTATCACAACGTTACAACAAATACCCATGAAGAATATGTTTGATCTTTTTCAGTTATTTTTTATCACGACAATCCCTTGCGAATATTTTGTATTGGATTACATTCACATCTTCAGTGACCTGTGAAGATCCGGGTTATCATTGGTCTTCAGCAACCAATGCTTGTCGTAAGAGGCCACTAACTTAATTGGGTGGTCAGGCTCTCTAACTTGGTTTACACTTGTCATCGTATCCCAATTGCGTAGATCGATGCTCATGCTGTTGATCACTGGATTGTCTGGTTATTTACAGACCGACACCATATAGCTGGAGTATCGCGGCGTTAACAAAACCGTAGTAATATTACGCTCAGGCACCTAACAACGATGGATTTGTAGCTATTGGTAATATTATGATATGTAGTAGTACAGTAATGATAACAAAGCTATGCACGATAAAGAGCACCATACATCTGCTCCCGTACTTTAAAAGGGCGGTATACCAATCATGGAGCTGAAACCACTTTATGGATCTCCAACTGCAGCGGTAGGTAAGATCTATTTGCAGAGTTCCTATTTTTAAACAGAGCCTTACAACAGTTGGTGTGATGACTGGCAATCATTATGGGTTCTACACATGTTCCCGACACAGTGTACATATGTATCACGTTTCAGGCAATCACCGCCCGCACGACGGGGAATCAATGAGACAGCATATATCACCTGTATAACATGTACCTGTTCTCTGTACTTGTAGATCCATTTCATAAATGATAATGATTAAAAATGTTGTAAATGTATAATGAACATTTAATTTATTGTTTATAGTTGAATATTCATTTTAAATGAATTCAGTCCAAGCTATGAATTCGACGATTGAACGGTTTATTTAGACATGTATGTTAATGTGTGATTACAGTGAATGGGTACATTAGAGGTCCGTTGTCACCACTGTTTGGTGTGATCGAGTCTGGACCAGACAAACCAATGACTGAAACCAGCCACAAACATTGGATACAGGGAAACCGTTATTCCAGGAATTCCCACGACACGGTCGACTTTTAAGAGCATGAAACAATAACACTAGTAGCACATTACAACGGGCCATATATCACAACAACGGTGATTGTCTATCTACCAACTAACCATCTCGCCTGGCTGTAGGTTGCATCAGCGAGATGTCCTCATTCCCCGACACCGTACTGAGTGATCTGTACTGTGTTCCCATCTAGTGGTGACACTAGGGAATACGGCTGGTATTTCACGTCTAAATAATACCATTAATCGTATTAAATGTAATTTGGTTATGAGGACTGGGGGGTAATGAAAATCAGATTGCCTGAATGAGATTCAATCTGGTGTTGCAGCACTGCAATCAGCGCAATACTCGGTATATAATGTAGTGGTACGCGATGTATGGTTCCAATACTAAAAACTACAAAACCCTTTCCACATCCAAAAGAAAACCAAAATTAATTACATTTAGGTATAAATAAAATATAATTTGTAAATATAGTATATGTTAAAGTACTTTAGCAAACCGCAACAAATGTAAGTTGGACAGGATGAATACACAGTCTATCATGAGAGTGTGGTGTGCAAATGACCACAAGCTTCATGCTGTAGTCGTGACCTTAATCTTATCTTACTTACACTGCCGCGTGTATTAGTTTGTAGCATGTGTGTTGCTTGATGTGCAAGCCGACTATATAGTTATGGTTATTTATCATTTATACAATATAGTTTTTACCAGTTATAATCGATGTTTGATATATGAACATGGATTTCCTGTGATTATTCAGTCATGATATATAAATATTTACAATCAACAACACAAACGTCAACGTCAAATCGCCAAACACAATTCGAAGCACAAGAGAACCCAGGCAGTTGTCTATCTTACATCTACCACACTGACATTTAGAAAGCCTTAACTTTGGGAATAACGTTTGCCATATGGATGGCCGGGTGGACTGAATGAGGAATACCTTTCGACGTTCTGACGTTAGTGGCTTACGGGTTGTAAAAGGGGAGATTACTCTTGCAATACGAACTCCCACATGAGAGGTGAAGGTCGATTGGAGTAAACGTTGGAGTAAACGTTGTTAGTGAATCCAAACGTGTTGCTGTCATCAAAATGCGAATACATGCGCTCTGTCGTGTAAACGGTATCTTGAAACCAAACCATAAATGTTTCATGCCAAAATTATTTGTATAAAAATACGTTCAACCATAGTCACATGAACTCCTGCCGGGAAGCTGGTATATTGCTGAGTGCGGGGGTAAACGACAAACAAACAAACAAACTAATCCTACAATTAATTGTCTGATTTCCTCCTGTGACGTAAAGACTGACTGACTGAGTTTTGGTTTTACGCCGCTTTTAGCAATATTCCAGCAACATCACGGCGGGGGACACCAGAAATGGGCTTCACACATTGTACCCATGTGGGGATTCGAACCCGGGTCTTCGGCGTGACGAGCCAACGCTTTAACCACTAGGCTACCCCACCACCCCCTGACGTAAAGAACAAACGCTTTGTGAGTAACAGAACCATATTGACAAACTTTATAGGTAACAACATTTTGTATTTCGTGAGTGCGACTTTCCGATACAGATTCTTGTTCGGTTGTCAAGCAGGAATGACCACGGCACAAGAACCTGTATCGAAACGTCACGAAATAAAAGAAGTTGTTATCCATACGTTTGTCAATATTGAACTTCCTAACTTCTAAAGTGCCACTGAAAGAAGTAACAGAACCGTCTTGAACATATTGGCGTCCAAACCATTTTGTTATGATCTACATTGTTTCAGTCAGAAACATCAAGTCACTTCTGCAGATAAGTACTGGCAAGTATTTCCTTCCATATTGGCGACAGTCTGTCCCCAAAATATATTGTATTGTCATATGCACTTTCATTTGATTAAATATTTACAGCTTGTGAAATCGACATGCCCATCTAAAAACTGTGACTCACGGTTTCATTAAACAACTATGATGCTACAAATGATACAGAACGAGGTCAGGTTTTGTGGGAGTGGGATTATAGGAACTCTTTATTCTCCATACTTACATACTTCCATATTTACTGTCTACGTTTATGCGCTTTTTAACTTGTCATCGAACCTTACCGTCCATCTGGTCAGGTCGTGTGTTAGGACAAGTATTGATTTAGTTTAACCCAAATCCTCAAGGGTTGGTTCCCTTTGTGGTAATAATATTACCTATATGTGTATTACCATGGTAATCCTAAGCCAACTGAAAATGTTCTCAGAAATCAGAAAATCAACAGCAAACATATTCGCCTTCTGTCTTTAACTTGCGTTTCTATATGTGATCAATTAGCTTCATCCTGGCTATACAGTGATAGGCTTATCACTGTCTGTTTCTGTATCTGTTTAACGCCGCCATCAGCAAATATTCCAGCTATATGGCGGCGGTCTGTAATTAGTCGAGTCTGGACCAGACAATCCAGTGATCAACATCATGAGCACGATCTACGCAATTTGGATACGATGACATGTGTCAACCAAGTCAGCCAACCTGACCACTCGATTCCGTTAGTCGTCGCTTACGACAAGCATGGGTTGCTGAAGACCAAAACAGTTTATACTTCGATCTGGGAGACCAGAGAACAGTTATTTTGAGCTAAGCTATTATGAATGTTACTCTTGTGTAAATGGGTTGTAAACTGTATTATTGTAATAAATGTTCCATAGTTATTAATATGCTGCATATATACTCATGCCAATAATGGTTGTCACCCCCCTCCCTACCCCAAACCCAACCACACACACCTTACACCCCACCCCACCCCTCTCCAATTAAAAACATTGAAGGGTGTGACAACCATTATTGGCATGAGTATATATGACTGTACATATATTCTGAAACGACCCCGATATGTTTCATTAATGTTTCAGCACCAGTCCCTAGCCATGTGGGTACCTTCATGTTGATATGCTTCATCCATTCAGGAGACCTGCAGTGGATTAAGAGAAATATGGTATCCACTGAATTTACTGAATAGGTTGTTTCTGGGATGTTATAACACTTTCAACTAAGTTTTAAAGAAATCTGGTAACTCATGAAATACATACATCGTCAAAGTTGTCATTGTCAACCCTACCCTAATATGTGACATGCAATTAATGAAACTGTCAATCCTCACCTCAAGTGTTTCAAAATTTCCAGAAATAGTCAACATTATACTATATCATTACATGATATAACTTATACCATATAATGACTATAAAACAGGAAAATGTGGGTGCCACAGGTTGATGACATGTCACAAGTTTAAAGTTTATGTCAAACTAGAAATTTAAACTGAATTATGCACAGGCAGCTCTATTAGATTCTCACTTAACAGTGCACTATGAAAATGTTTAGAATGTATAGACACAAACAAGATATATTAATGTGTTTCCAACATATAAACACTAAACAGGTTTGTCTCTTAAGTACATTCCTATAAAAAAAACTTTCCTATGACTTCATACAGAAAGAAGAATAAGGAAAATGTACAATTTTCTCACCTAAAACACCTGATATTATCTGTATACTTTCACAGGCTTTCTTTAACCTCGCCTTAACATATTCAAATATCCTCAGAGTTTAATTTTACAGCAAAGTCATATCTCAAATCAACATAACCTGAACTGCCCTAAACTGGTATTTGTGCACTACTGTTCTCAATCTTTGATAATGCTGTTATTTCTAAACCTTATTGAATCAATTGTATAAAGTGTGACACTTTATCTCATATTCTATGCTAGCTAGCTACTTTACTACTACTACAAAGTATACATTAAAGGACATCAGATGCATATGTCTGTTACTATCATAAGTAGTAAGTACAAACACAGCATAACTTAGAATACTACTTCCAAATAAGTACTTCCAACTTACCATTTAATCTTGTTCAAGTGAAGTCACTCTCCATCTTCTGGGTTTTTGTTACTGTGTCCTGTGTGGCTGTACTACATAACACTATATCAGCTATATCGACTGATGAAATTTACAAATGGGATGTTTTCATGGAATTAAAATGTTCAGCTCAGTCAGGATACTTATAAACCTACATCCTAATTGTCTTCATGTGATGCTGTGTCTGAACCATGAGGTCTGTGGGGGTCAAGCAGTGTGGAAAGTCATGTTTGCTTATAGTAACCTGATACATTGTGTGGCCAGGAAGGAATTTCTGGAGGGTGGGATGTGTCATACCAATTACTGGATGACACTTTTACTGTTTCTGTGAGATCCTAAAAGATAGGCACATTTCTTACATTTGGCCTAGGACTACATGTAGACCAGACAGTGTACAAAAACGAGTTCTTTTTCTCGTTTCACACATTTACACTGTACATTCTGGGACACTATAACAGAACGTTTTCTTCTTCTACTTCAATATTTCTTACCGTGAGGTTGTAAAGTCGATGACCGTCAGTATATATTAAGCTTTATGCCCGTGGGAAAAGAACGCATCCAACGTGTTTTTTTCTAATCTAATTGGGATTCTGTAAACATTCTTCACATTTTAAATTGATACAAATGATAACCCCTTACCATAGATATCCCACCTTGAAATTGTGTCTGAGCATGATATCAGCTTCAACATGACCCCCGTTGCTCTCTCCTCTCGTACCCATGCTTTCAGAGTTGGGAATACACGTAGAATGATACAGAACTGTGGCGAGTATCTTGCATTGCAATGCTGACAAAATGATACCTTTCATAAGTTGAATTGATAATTGACTATTAGAATAAATATAGATTCCCTGGAGTTTCAAGATAAGCCAACAGACCAGACTCGTTGAATGTGAAAACATCCCAAACGGTAATAAAGCTGCAATAAAACAAGATACACCGAGATACAGAAGGAACCGCCGCCAGACGTGGGGAGGCAGATCTCACATACTTCCCTGAAGAGGAAAGTAAGTGGTTGTTTGGTTTAATAGCCACTCTGTTCCGTGTCAGACCTCACGCCCCTCGTAGTAAAGACGAGTAAGAAGCATTGTGATTTGTACATGGTAGTAGGTGATGGCCAAGAAAGATTTCGTGTTGATGATAAAATCCGAAGACATGGCCATTCCGCAGCTCAGAATAAAACTGTAAAGACAGATAAATTGAGGGCCAAGTAAATAAAACACCAGTCGTTCTCAAATGTATGCTATTCTCTACTCGTATGTACGGGAATAGTAATATATTAGTAAAGTTGTCAGTTCCATGAGTGAGTGAGTGTGAGGTTTTACGACGCTTTTAGCAATATTCCAGCAATATCACGGCGGGGGACACCAGAAATAAGCTTCACAACTTGTGCCCATGTGGAGAATCGAACCCGGGTCTTCGGCGTGACGAGCGAACGCTTTAACCACTAGGCTACCCCACCGCCCCTAAATTCCATGAGTACATGCATCAACGTCAGAATCAATCAACCTTTTTGGTGTATTCAAAATTACTTTTTGTACTTTGAATCATATTTAGATGTAAAAATCATATTTAAGCTTGGGGCTACAGCTGCTTAGTCATGAAGCTGTTCTCCATATCTACGATTTGAGACTATGAAACGGAGAACAGAAATCTGAATGGTTGTCTCCTGGCTTGCAACGAGGGTCAAGCAGATGGCGCATATGAATTTGTAGTGCTGTCGCTATCATCATTCCAGATGTATGATATACAACATATGTTCGCGAACACCTGCAATTGTCACTGTGATAGAGATTCATAAACACATGCTCAAGATACAGTCCCAATTGTACAATCGAGTTAGCGGAGATTTCTTATGGACGTGGAAAGGGTTTTGTCGCTCTTACTGGTATTCTACAGTACAAAAGTGTCATAGTACTACAGTATTACTACGAATGTTATCGCTTCAATGTCCAAACCTTAGAAAGCGTGGTTGCAACTTGTGTAAATGATCTATGTATTGCACAATTTATTAAAACAAATCCAAAAACATGGTGCTTAGAAACTGAGACTGCAGTAATCAAGACTTGCCAAATATTTTAGGCGTTATGGTTATATTTATTTCTGGGTCTGACAAACCAAAGAATAACAATGATTCTTGTGACATATATGCGTCCAACAATAAACAGAGTATCCTACCTTCAGCTCTCCCGAAGGTAAGTACTACCCGAGTTATCCCCCCTACTTTAATGTACTGATGAATCGGGTGACATTTATTTCCCCAGACGGGAGTGTAGTCTGTCTCACAGTCCCTGAATCACATTATTTTCCCTAATGCAATGCTAAAGCCCAAAATGAAGCAAGTCTAGTTTTCATCAGGTTCAGGGTCCTTGAATCTCCCAACGCACTGGGGCTCCTTTTCAATTTAAATGGGTTTGTTTGTTCCTATCAGAATTATATATACTGAACATCATTGAAAACGCACCACCTGTATTAGTTTGGATTTCCAAGAGCATAAATGAGCAATCGGTGTAAATTTCACATACTTTTGTAGTCAAACGATTGGTAAAGAAAAGAAACAAGAACAAATCCAGCAAAACAGTGAAGTTTCAATTCAGCTGACCATGAAAGAAAGATGGAGTCAAATTGGAAAGTCAGTAACGTGTATGACTACCGTTAGCAGCAACACAAGCTGTGCAACGTCTCCTCATTGAACTGATAAGTCTCTGAATAATGTTTTGAGGCAATGCATTCCACTCTTGTTGCAAGGCATTCTCAAGTTCCCCAAGGTTGTTGATCTGTGGGCGACGTGAGAGGCGTTGGCCGATGTAATCCCACAAGTTTTCAATGGGAGACAAATCTGGTGACAATGCAGGTCATGGAAGTAGAGGAATGTTATTGTTTGCCAGAAACTGAGCATTGTCTTGCTGGAATGTGTGCAGATCTTGATGTTGGTTAAAGAAGGGAACGACGCTGTTCTGAAGAATGGTGTCACGGTAGTAAAGGGCATTCACTCTGCCACGACAAACTACCAGAGCGGTTTTGTGATGATAACTGATCCCTCCCCACACCATGGGGCGATGGGTGGTAACACGTGCCTGGTCAGGACGTTGGCGGTCCCTGGTGGTTCCTGTTTGTTGGTACCTGTTGGCAAGTCTTATGATGGTGGAATGATGGAAACCAAATCGTCTGGCAATAATCCTGCTTGATGTGCCAACCTGCAACATGCCCAACGCCCGTTCTCGTTCCTCTGGTGACAATCTTGGCATTGCAAAATAAACTTTACTTGCGGAGGTACAGCTAAAATGAGAACGGTTTTTTGCTGACGGTCATTTATACCCCTAATCAGCATGTTTTACGCATGCAATTTGTGCTGTTCGTGTGTGTTGTGCATGAATTTTGTTGTTGTCATGTGATGTGTTCCATGATGTGTTTGGGCAATCTTTTCTTTACTGTACAGCATTATTTATTGTCTTTTGTGTTATTAACAACATTTCCAACGTTCATTTTCACTCTCAAAACAATCCTATTACAATATTTCAAAATTTACAGGTGGTGCGTTTTCAATGATGTTCAGTGTATATTCAGAGACTAGGCATTAGTCTAACGGGAGTATAAATCATCAGAGCGTTGTTGCATTGACGTTTATCAGTGTTGGGACTTGGACATATGTGACTTGGGACGATGTCTCGGTCTTAAGATGTTGTCAATGAAGAGCTGAGTAGCCTGTGTATGGGATACTGCGTCAGTGAGAGCGCTGTAGACGTTGTGAGAAGATGGGAGCATCAAGGGGTTGTATACGGGGTCGTAGTCCGTCATCGAGAAGAAGCCGGGTCCGGTGCTGGTGAAGGCTGAAGCAGAAGAGATTGTTGTGGGCAAAGACTGACAGGCGAATGTGTTGAAACTGATAAGAGCAGAATACTCCCTTGTGAAACTTTTGAATCTCATGTACGTGCCCCCTGTGGTTTATTCTCCCTGCAATGTTTCATTGTACGATAACTCCCAGTCGTCGTTAGTTTCTTACATACGGTATACTTGAAATCAGGGGTCTGTGTAAAGTACGTGTGAAACAGTATCCTTGAAATCATGGCGTATATATTTCGTGTTTGACTGCACCATTGAATTCTGTAGTCTACATAAAGTGTTGAACAGTCTTTGACATCAGAGCGTCTATATCTCGTGTTAAGCCGTCTCCTTAAAATCTGATATGCTCTCTCAGATCAGGGAGTCTGCATATAGCGTTGCACAGTCTCTTTGAAATCAGAGAGTTATGTATAGTATTGTACAGTTAGTTACCTGCTGAAACTCAACCAATAAGAAAGTAATGATAAAGGAAGCATGATAATTTTCCAATGTGTTCTCAACGAAACCAACGTTTGTAGATGTGTGTCGTGCACAGGGGTTCGAATCACTGTGTCGACAATAATTTTCAAAAGTAAAAATCTGGAGTTTTCTAATCGTATATTGTTTTTCCATGTAATGATTAACATATATTTCTAATTTGAACGAAATCGGTGAAGAAATTAATATTTTAGAAATTTCTACCCCTGCACTCATTACAGTTAATACATTATATAAAATGTGTATTTTATGTAATGGGTGTAGCGGTAGAATTTTCAAAAAAATTCTAAAAGTAGTGTATGTACATTTCGTTATGATGATCAGGTAGGACGCGCCAGGGGGTATTCAGTCCGACAGTCCAAACAATAGCTGTTGTAAATGACGTGTCACTACACAGGCACATGCTCCTCACTCACCCTGATAACCTGACACATGTATATCGAGAATTATCAAGAAATGTTGTTATCAGTTATAGGTTGCCTCCCTGCAGGCAGCAACCATGTCAAGGTGGTGGCATTATCTGGCGCTTCAGTCAGATACGTCAACACATCACCTGTTACCTTACACGGTATATGGTCTCTGTCACGATTCACTGTCTTCAGCAGCAAATCAAAAACATGATGAAATCAAAATCTAAAGTCCTATTTCAGCAGTGAAAGACCAAAGTTTCCGAAAGCGTTAAAAAGTTCAAGACATTTTGATTGATGATTAGATTTTCCTTTTCAAAGTGAGTTTTTATGCGTCGCTTTGCCAATATTTGAGATATCCAAATTGTGCTCCCATCTTTGTTAATCTGTTACTTTAATAGCATATGCAAATGAATAAGAATCTGCTCGGATTGAAATGAATTAAACCGCGGGAATCTGAACAAAGAACTCGCGCTTCAGGAAAATATCGATGATCTGACATCATTCACTCCTTTCCATGTGGAGTGAAGGTTGGAAAGTTAAGTCCACCCTTTTGTCATACAGTCTTGCGGACATTGTTTTGTCTTTTTGCATATATCTACATAATTGATGATTTGTTTTCACTGATCTCCTGGATGTCTAGTTCAGGCGATTTAAAGCAATTGAAGCGACTTTACAAAGACGAAAAATCGAATATTATAACATAATTGAAATGGGTTCTTGAAATTGGTAACATTAAACTCGCGATTTTTTAGATTCCAAATGGTAGGAAATTCTCTTTGCTCCAATACTTCACATGAAAAATTCTTTACTTGATTTTATCAAAGACTATAGTAAAATAGATTTGTATGGAGCTGCGCAGTGAATATATGAGTTGGAGTTTAGGCCACCGTGAACAGATAGGGGTTTGGAATCATGTAAAAAAAGGGTACTGAATAATTTTAGGAACCCAGCTTGGAGGCATTGATGTGAAGTATAATCGTAGGTTAATTTATGTAGTGATGTTAACATATAATGTTTAGGATAGAATGCCAATGGTAGGGGAGGATCTGCTTACACTTTTAGCGAGCACGCAATGCCATGACTGATTAGTAGTGAACTGTTTGCGTAATCTCTGCTATTTAACTGTTTAAAACCAAATCGACGCTGTTTCGTCGAACCGTCGAAACTTGTTATTTTCAGGCTTTCGGAAATTTGAGGCACTGTGAGTGGGAACAACAAACATATCAAAGTGGGTGGAGAGACTTTAAGGAAAACAGCCTCCCCGCTGCTTGGCGTTCACAAACGAACCATAAATTTTATGCACATTACATTGCCATTTTATATATGAGGCATATGGTGCAATTTTCTCGTGTTATGACGCTACCTTCATAAATAGCGTTGCTTAGAAATTAACAGCATGGAATTGGATTTCATGATATATGTCGTGGTTGCAATACACATTTTGACAGCGAGGCGATTGTTGTTGTTGCTTTAAGAATACGCTTTCTCTCTTAGCAATTTCAACCCGTGGAGGTCTGAGTCAGAATTGGTCTTCAGCCAGCCATGTTTAGCGTAAGAGGCTACTGACGAGATCGAGTAATCTGGCTCGCTGGTTGACACGCCATAGTATCCAAATTGCGTAGGTCGATGCTCATGGTGTTGATCACTGGATTGTTTGGTCCAGACAATTTCTGCTGACCTGTCCCTTTCTGAGACTCGTGTATGTGAGTCGGCTACATTTATCTAAGTTTCAATTAGTTTTTGTATTGATACCATTCCCATTTCCGCATGTTGATGCGAGTTCGTTTCTTATCTCTGGCTGCTGTTTATATACGACCACTCTCAGTTTTGCCTTCGCTATTGCATGTCTTGGCTTTAGGAATCAACGACAGATAGTTCAACTGATCACAAACCGAGCGCCCGCTGGCGAGGAGAAGATGTATATTCATACTCTATATGTAATTTCAATAGGAAATTGTTCATTTTCAACAATGAATCCCCATCTAATTGATTCATTAGATTACATGGGGCGAAAATTGCACGGACATTCACTTTGCAGAAGCACGTGCCTCACTCATGCCAGTGTACACAAACTGAGAGTTCGAATCCAAGATTCACCTGTTTATGATACCTTGCTTCTGTATGACACCTGTTCTAGCAGTTGTTGTGACATGCACGCTGTATAAGAACATGGCACGTAATAGCTTTTAGATAATGTTTATTATCTCAGAATCATATGCACAGTCATCCTGAAATGATACTTGCAATCCATAACGCAAACACAACAATATATACATTAATAGTAACAAAGAAAGCCAAAGATGAGTTCATCGTTGGACTGCTGTAACCAATTGACAAGGAATTCCTTCATACGCCAGGGTGCTGCATTTGACCATGAATGTGTCCCTGGGAGATCTAGACACCGATCTGGGGAAACGTCATCGGATCGCTTAGGCAGCTGAGGAGATAATTCTGGTGGTGCCACATCTAAACTTTCCCAATAAACTGCGATGTTCTCTATTGATACATTAGTCACATACTGGGAGGTATTAAGAGACATTTTGAACTGTTGATATGTTCTCAGTTTATTGCCGTTTGTTAACCCTGTATCATCCCAAATTTGCTTCAATCATAAATCCTTATCATTATCAATAAGCGCATTTCTTGCATATACAAAATTATGAGATAATAAATTATCTACCACTTGAGTAAATGACTGCACCTCAGATGATTTCATAACTGCATTTTCTCATGATTTCCGAAATTTGAAAGACCATTTTTGTACAATCATACACCACCCACTCATTACTCCCACATCTGTGTTGTTAGCAATCAGGAATTAGTCCTTCATGCATAGCCGCCATGCTGTTTAAGCTGGAACATCTTGATTGTTTTCACAGCTGTGAGAAATATATCTTTGTTTGTTTAATTAAAAAGGTAGCAGTCGTAGATGAGGTAGCTGTACATTAAAGAAGTCTCCGCCGGGTGAGCGTGTACTCACTTACCTGTCAAAACTTTACACCTGCATCAAAGAGGCCGCCCTATGTAGCACACATGCATGGACACTACATTTAAATGGCCTCGTTCTTTGTGTTACAATTTCATAAACAAACACAGGCAACAATTCACAAATCCTACCGAGGAATCCTTATAATGTGTGGAAGGGACAGACATTAACGAAAAAATAGGCTTCACGGGAATAGCCTTTTTGTTTCCCAGTAAGGACGTTATAGTCGCGATGAGCGTCGAACTCATATCCAATTACACACTTGAAAATTAGAATTGGCATAAGTGGGAAAATATATCAATAATGATCATAATTTGGTTCATAAGAAATAAGGTTGATTTATGCCATGAGTCAAGGTCTGTGTTATGTCATTTGGGTTAAGGGAGTCCTCACCAATCCATGGTGAGGTAAATGGTGCAACTTTCTCGCGTTATGATGCTACCTGTCAAATGAGGTTGCATATAAACTAACAACATGTAATTGGGCTTCAGGCTGTATGTCGTAGTTGCATTACACATGTTGACAGCCTGTTGATTGTTGTTGCTTTACGGGTTTAAGAATACGCCTTCTGTCTTAGCAATTTGTACCCGTGAAGGTCCAGGTTACAGAGGCGACTAACGGCATAGGGTTGTCATGCTAGCTGACTTGGTTGACACGGATCATCGTATCCCAAATGCGTAGATCGATGCTCATGATGTTGATCACTTGATTGTCTGATTCAGAATCAATTATTTACTGATCGCCGCCATATAGCTGGAATATTGCTGAGTGCGGCATTAGACAACAAACCAAGCATCCGACTTTGCAATTTCCACTGACCTGAACCTCTCTGTAACTCATGTATGTGAGAAGGGTGCACATATTTATTTTCAGTTTTAACTGTGATAAAAGATCTGTCTTTTGCATTGATAACAGTCCCATTTTCGTATGTTTCTATGATTCCATTTCTTAATTTGGCTGCTGTTTATATACGTCAATCTCTCAGTTTAACCTTTGCTATTGCGTGTTTTGGTTTTAGGAAATCAAGGACAGATAGTAGATCTAATTACAAATCTTCTTTTAACTGAGTCCCGGATAACGAGGTGTGGATGTATATCCATGCATTATACGTCATATCCAAATCTCAATAGAAAATTGAAAATAGTTCAATTTCAACAATGAATCGGTGATAAAAAACTTTAGCATTATCTACTCATTGTTCACATATTCTCTACATTGCTTAAATTCCACCCAAATAATGTGTTAAACTAAATTTGTTGAACTAAATTCAATTTTCTTTAAACATATTCTCTGTTTATTTGAAACTCCAAAACCTGATAAAATTAAACGGGCGAATTTGACAAGTAACTATGAGAATGGTGGATTGAGAATGGTAGATATAAATGTGTTTTATATCATTGCTAAAGCTCAGTATCCTAAAAATAGCATGAGTGCATTATATAAGAGACCTACGTATGTGACGAGAATGAGCTCTTATCCTTTGTAGACTTGAAAAACAATTCAATCTTAAGGGTACTTGTTTAGACCATCATCGAGCTGTTAGTAACCTCTCTAAATGGATAAGGCTGATAGACAGTTCTAAACCTATATGTATCTATGATTTTAGGATTAATAACTTTCTTATGGTCTGATGTGTCATGACTCGTCAATGTGTACAATGTATGATCTTTGTACAGTAATATTTGAATGGACCTACTCATGGTTGAAGACTGATGCGTTGTGAATTGTCAACATGTACAAGCCTGTATTAGGCATGACATCTGTATAATAATGTATGAATGTTCCTACTTCTTGGCTACCCGGAATGATATGTTCCTGTTATAAAACAAACCAAATGAACCCACGAGCAAACAAGTAATATTACCCACAGCACCGACTACCTAATTGTTCAAGCCTAGATGATCCGTAATTATACAGCCTTGATTGTACGACTTTTGAATAAAATGATTGTACCTATCACTGTACCTAGATTGTATGACTTTTGTATAAAATGATTGTACCTATCACTGTACCTATGTATGACTTTTGTATAAAATGATTGTACCTATCACTGTACCTATGTATGATTTTTGTATAAAATGAATGTACCTACTGATGTGAATAAAAACTGTTGAAAAGAAAGTATGCCCCCAGTCATGCCAGTCTTCACAAATCGACTGTTCGAATCCAAGATTCACCTGCTTCTGATGCTTTGTTACTGTATGACACCTGTGCTCATGGTTTATCGAATGGTAGTTGTGATATGCATGCTGTATAAGAACGTGAAACCTGTGGTTTTTAGATAATGTTTATTATCTCAGAATCATATACAGTCATACTGAAATGATACTTGCAATCCATAACGCAAACACAACAATATATACATTAATAGTAACAAAGAAAGCCAAAGATGAGTTCATCGTTGGACTGCTGTAACCATTTGACATGGAATTCATGTATACACCCGCGTGCGGCATCTGAACACAAATGTATCTAGACACCAATCTGGGGAAATGTCATGGGATCGCTTAGGCAGTTGAGGAGATAATTCTGGTGGTATGGACTTAGGGGAGAGCTGATAGAAAGGAGTGTTTCAATAATATCTATATTGGGCAATACTAATACATAAACACATTTGAAAAGGATTTCGAATATTAAGTGTTTAATGTAGTTGTAACATCAGTTTGAAGCAGCAATTACAGAGGGATTGTAAACAATGACTGACCAACATGATGACGATCTTTCTGTTGAATGTTGACGTGAACTAGTCTCCAGAAAAATAACTTCACTTTAAGCTATCTCTTATGTATTTGACAATAGTGTTATTTTTCAACGGTTTTCATTTAAAGGTTGTTTTACCTCTTTTAGAGATTGTTTTAACCAACAATCCAACTCTGCTTCTTCAAAGTGCACATTTAATTTGTGCCATCAGTGATTGGCACTATTGGGTAAGCACGGTCTTTAGGGATAAAGTTATTAAATCCCGACGGCGCGAAACAATGCCGAAGCTTGACAACATTGATAATAGGCTGGGCGCGTATACTATATGGACTTGCCTGCCGAACGCTGTAACGAAAAGCTGAATCATATAGAGATTTCTGCAGGATTCTGCACAACTGATTAGGTCACTGGCCGATACAGAAAGTGCACTTACAATCATGCATGACTTTGAACGTATATTACTTTAAATTATTCCAGTAATTATAAAATTGTGTCTCATTTGATGACTTTGAGATATAGATTTACATAATGTTCTCAGTAACCCCACATCGTTCGAAGACAGAAGCCTAATACGAGTAGATATTCGGTTTATGCCAGTTTACATTTTAGGCAGGTATAGATGTTCTTACAGGAATTACATATTAAGATAAAATGATAAATTCATGTTCATCCCCAAATTACAAAGAAGACAAAAACGTTAACTTAAATCTAACCCTAACCATCTTCCTTCGTTAATGTTCCCTGAGAAACCCCGTCGTCAGTCTATGTCAATATATTACCCTGTTTTCCTTATCTGTTAGAAAGGTTTTTGTATTGATACCATTGCCCCCAGTCATGCCAGTCTTCACAAATCGACTGTTCGAATCCAAGATTCACCTGCTTCTGATGCTTTGTTACTGTATGACACCTGTGCTCATGGTTTATCGAATGGTAGTTGTGATATGCATGCTGTATAAGAACGTGAAACCTGTGGTTTTTAGATAATGTTTATTATCTCAGAATCATATACAGTCATACTGAAATGATACTTGCAATCCATAACGCAAACACAACAATATATACATTAATAGTAACAAAGAAAGCCAAAGATGAGTTCATCGTTGGACTGCTGTAACCATTTGACATGGAATTCATGTATACACCCGCGTGCGGCATCTGAACACAAATGTATCTAGACACCAATCTGGGGAAATGTCATGGGATCGCTTAGGCAGTTGAGGAGATAATTCTGGTGGTATGGACTTAGGGGAGAAGTGAAGTTGGACTGGCTGGAATACTCCGTCCACTGTTGCGGGCTTGGCGTGACTTGGAACGATGTTTCTGTCATCAGAGGTGGGTAGTGAAGAGAACTCTGGACAGGCCGTGTACTGGATACTGCGTCAGTGAGTGCGCTGTAGACGTTGTGAGATGATGGAAACATCAAGGGGTTGTAGACTGGGTCATAGTCCGTCAGTGAGGAGTAGCCGGATCCGGTTCTGGGCAGGTAGTGAAGACTGAAGCACAAGAAAGTGTTGTAAGCACGAGAGTGACAGGAGAGTGTGTCGAAGCTATTCAGAGCATAATGCACTTGCGAAAGTAACTGATGAACGCATGGTCGTTTGGTGTGTACTTACTTTGATTTGGGTTTGTCTTTCACGTCATCTTTCTTGATAGTCGTCGGTGGTGTGAGCACGTGACACTTGTCCGTTGCCGTTATGTCACGGGACTGTGATGTTTCTTGTTGATACAGTTGCTGTCTCATCCAGTTGACGTGAGCACCTTTAGACTGTCTCTTGAACTTGGAACGTCGGTTCTGAAACCAGATCTGTATGCCACGATGTGGCCACTTAAGACATTCCCAAAAAACAAGGTCTTTTATGGGGTGGAGCATTTTCTCCAATGAGGAAACGATATCTGAAACAATTATCTATACCCGAAATATGATGCCATACAAAGTAAATTAGTTGTGGAAATAGCCCAGTGGTATATCTGCTGGCAACTACGTGCTTTTATTAGGGTAAATGAGTTTTATCCCATACTGATATTTCAGATATGTGATGTATTGTACGACCAACTTCGCTCAAGTATCATTGGGGATTTGCTCGTCCACCTACCGATAGTCTCTCTACGTCGATGTTGATGGTGTTGGAGAGATCCTCCAAAATGGAGCTGTCAGGATACTGAGAGGACAGGAACACCTTCTCCAGCTGGCTCAACTGTGGATATGAATGGTGCAGATGAAATCTGGTTTCACATGTATTTTGTGTGATTAGCGTTAGGTTAGCGTTTATGCTTTGTTTTCCATTTGACGTTTGGAGTAATGAAATGTTTACCTGACTAGCAGAGTACTTGATTCGGTTCCTGGCCGGAACGATTGTCTTGTTTACGCTACACTTGCTTGGCTTGGTCTCGGGGCTCTTCACCTTCATTTTGGCGTCGTAATTGTGTAGAAATCTTTCAAAGGGCAAATTGCGACTAATGTGAAGATGATCGTCGTGACAATTTTAACTGGTTCAGATGAGCGCAGATCTGTGACTGATGCCTGAAGTAGGAGCGTTTCAGTATTTATTACCGTAGCATGACTTTCGGACTTCTTTCAAGTCGACCCCCATACACCACCCACTCATTACTCCCACATTTGTGTTGTTAGCAATCAGGAATTAGTCCTTCGTGCATAGCCGCCATGCTGTTTAAGCTGGAACATCTTGATTGTTTTCACAGCGATAAGAAGTATATCTTTGTTTGTTTAATTAAAAAGGTAGCAGTCGTAGATGAGGTAGCTGTACATTAAAGAAGCCTCCGCCGGGTGAGCGTGTACTCACTTACCTGTCAAAACTTTACACCTGCATCAAAGAGGCCGCCCTATGTAGCACACATGCATGGACACTACATTTAAATGGCCTCGTTCTTTGTGTTACAATTTCATAAACAAACACAGCAACAATTCACAAATCCTACCGAGGAATCCTTATAATGTGTGGAAGGGACAGACATTAACAAAAAAATAGGCTTCACGGGAATAGCCTTTTTGTTTCCCAGTAAGGACGTTACATTCGCAATGAGCGTCGAACTCATATCCATTTACACGGCTGAATCATATAGAGATTTCTGCGAGCTTCTGCACAACTGAAATGGCCTCGTTCTTTGTGTTACAATTTCATAAACAAACACAGGCAACAATTCACAAATCCTACCGAGGAATCCTTATAATGTGTGGAAGGGACAGACATTAACGAAAGAATAGGCTTCACGAGAACAGCCTTTTTCCAGTAAAGACGCTATATAGTCGTGATGACCGTCGAACGCATATCCATTTACACAATTGTCAGATGACAACAACATTAGAATCTATGTCAAAACGTCGCCTCCACAGAAAAAAGTTGTATATCCATAATAATTGTCATTATTCTTCCTCTCAGTATCCTGACAGCTCCATCCTGGAGGATCTCTCCAACACCATCAACATCGACGTCATTAATATATTGAACAAGAAAATGTTTCTATGTATCGGTACCGTGTATCGTTTGACAGCGGATAGAAAGGAGTGTTTCAATCATATCTATATTGGGCAATACTAGTACATAAACACATTTGAAAAGGTTTCGAATATTAAGAGTTTAATGTAGTTGTAACATCGGTTTGAAGCAGCAATTTCAGAGGGATTGTAAACAACGACTGACCAACATGATGACGATCTTTCTGTTGAATGTTGACGTGAACTAGTCTCCAGAAAAATAACTTCACTTTAAGCTATCTCTTATGTATTTGACAATAGTGTTTTTCTGCAACGGTTTTCATTGAAAGGTTGTTTTACCTCTTTTAGAGATTGTTTTAACCAACAAACCCACTCTGCTTTTTCAAAGTGCACATTTAAATTGTGCCACCAGTGATTGGAACTATTGGGTAAGCACGGTCTTTAGGGAAAAAGTTATTAAATCCCGACGGCGCGAAACGATGCCGAAGCTTGACAACATTGATAATAGGCTGGGCGCGTATACTATATGGACTTGCCTGCCGAACGCTGTAACGAAAAGCTGAATCATATAGAGATTTCTGCAGGCTTCTGCACAACTGAAATGGCCTCGTTCTTTGTGTTACAATTTCATAAACAAACACAGGCAACAATTCACAAATCCTACCGAGGAATCCTTATAATGTGTGGAAGGGACAGACATTAACGAAAGAATAGGCTTCACGAGAACAGCCTTTTTCCAGTAAAGACGCTATATAGTCGTGATGACCGTCGAACGCATATCCATTTACACAATTGTCAGATGACAACAACATTAGAATCTATGTCAAAACGTCGCCTCCACAGAAAAAAAAAGTTGTATATCCATAATAATTGTCATTATTCTTCCTCTCAGTATCCTGACAGCTCCATCCTGGAGGATCTCTCCAACACCATCAACATCGACGTCATTAATATATTGAACAAGAAATGTTTCTATGTATCGGTACCGTGTATCGTTTGACAGCGGATAGAAAGGAGTTTCAATCATATCTATATTGGGCAATACTAGTACATAAACACATTTGAAAAGGATTTCGAATATTAAGAGTTTAATGTAGTTGTAACATCGGTTTGAAGCAGCAATTTCAGAGGGATTGTAAACAACGACTGACCAACATGATGACGATCTTTCTGTTGAATGTTGACGTGAACTAGTCTCCAGAAAAATAACTTCACTTTAAGCTATCTCTTATGTATTTGACAATAGTGTTTTCTGCAACGGTTTTCATTGAAAGGTTGTTTTACCTCTTTTTAGAGATTGTTTTAACCAACAAACCCACTCTGCTTTTTCAAAGTGCACATTTAAATTGTGCCACCAGTGATTGGAACTATTGGGTAAGCACGGTCTTTAGGGAAAAAGTTATTAAATCCCGACGGCGCGAAACGATGCCGAAGCTTGACAACATTGATAATAGGCTGGGCGCGTATACTATATGGACTTGCCTGCCGAACGCTGTAACGAAAAGCTGAATCATATAGAGATTTCTGCAGGCTTCTGCACAACTGAAATGGCCTCGTTCTTTGTGTTACAATTTCATAAACAAACACAGGCAACAATTCACAAATCCTACCGAGGAATCCTTATAATGTGTGGAAGGGACAGACATTAACGAAAGAATAGGCTTCACGAGAACAGCCTTTTTCCAGTAAAGACGCTATATAGTCGTGATGACCGTCGAACGCATATCCATTTACACAATTGTCAGATGACAACAACATTAGAATCTATGTCAAAACGTCGCCTCCACAGAAAAAAAAAGTTGTATATCCATAATAATTGTCATTATTCTTCCTCTCAGTATCCTGACAGCTCCATCCTGGAGGATCTCTCCAACACCATCAACATCGACGTCATTAATATATTGAACAAAGAAATGTTTCTATGTATCGGTACCGTGTATCGTTTGACAGCGGATAGAAAGGAGTGTTTCAATCATATCTATATTGGGCAATACTAGTACATAAACACATTTGAAAAGGATTTCGAATATTAAGAGTTTAATGTAGTTGTAACATCGGTTTGAAGCAGCAATTTCAGAGGGATTGTAAACAACGACTGACCAACATGATGACGATCTTTCTGTTGAATGTTGACGTGAACTAGTCTCCAGAAAAATAACTTCACTTTAAGCTATCTCTTATGTATTTGACAATAGTGTTATTCTTCAACGGTTTTCATTAAAAGGTTGTTTTACCTCTTTTAGAGATTGTTTTAACCAACAAACCCACTCTGCTTTTTCAAAGTGCACATTTAAATTGTGCCACCAGTGATTGGAACTAGTGGGTAAGCACGGTCTTTAGGGAAAAAGTTATTAAATCCCGACGGCGCGAAACGATGCCGAAGCTTGACAACATTGATAATAGGCTGGGCGCGTATACTATATGGACTTGCCTGCCGAACGCTGTAACGAAAGCTGAATCATATAGAGATTTCTGCAGGCTTCTGCACAACTGAAATGGCCTCGTTCTTTGTGTTACAATTTCATAAACAAACACAGGCAACAATTCACAAATCCTACCGAGGAATCCTTATAATGTGTGAAGGGACAGACATTAACGAAAGAATAGGCTTCACGAGAACAGCCTTTTTCCAGTAAAGACGCTATATAGTCGTGATGACCGTCGAACGCATATCCATTTACACAATTGTCAGATGACAACAACATTAGAATCTATGTCAAAACGTCGCCTCCACAGAAAAAAAAAGTTGTATATCCATAATAATTGTCATTATTCTTCCTCTCAGTATCCTGACAGCTCCATCCTGGAGGATCTCTCCAACACCATCAACATCGACGTCATTAATATATTGAACAAGAAATGTTTCTATGTATCGGTACCGTGTATCGTTTGACAGCGGATAGAAAGGAGTGTTTCAATCATATCTATATTGGGCAATACTAGTACATAAACACATTTGAAAAGGATTTCGAATATTAAGAGTTTAATGTAGTTGTAACATCGGTTTGAAGCAGCAATTTCAGAGGGATTGTAAACAACGACTGACCAACATGATGACGATCTTTCTGTTGAATGTTGACGTGAACTAGTCTCCAGAAAAATAACTTCACTTTAAGCTATCTCTTATGTATTTGACAATAGTGTTTTTCTGCAACGGTTTTCATTGAAAGGTTGTTTTACCTCTTTTAGAGATTGTTTTAACCAACAAACCCACTCTGCTTTTTCAAAGTGCACATTTAAATTGTGCCACCAGTGATTGGAACTATTGGGTAAGCACGGTCTTTAGGGAAAAAGTTATTAAATCCCGACGGCGCGAAACGATGCCGAAGCTTGACAACATTGATAATAGGCTGGGCGCGTATACTATATGGACTTGCCTGCCGAACGCTGTAACGAAAAGCTGAATCATATAGAGATTTCTGCAGGCTTCTGCACAACTGAAATGGCCTCGTTCTTTGTGTTACAATTTCATAAACAAACACAGGCAACAATTCACAAATCCTACCGAGGAATCCTTATAATGTGTGGAAGGGACAGACATTAACGAAAGAATAGGCTTCACGAGAACAGCCTTTTTTCCAGTAAAGACGCTATATAGTCGTGATGACCGTCGAACGCATATCCATTTACACAATTGTCAGATGACAACAACATTAGAATCTATGTCAAAACGTCGCCTCCACAGAAAAAAAAAGTTGTATATCCATAATAATTGTCATTATTCTTCCTCTCAGTATCCTGACAGCTCCATCCTGGAGGATCTCTCCAACACCATCAACATCGACGTCATTAATATATTGAACAAGAAATGTTTCTATGTATCGGTACCGTGTATCGTTTGACAGCGGATAGAAAGGAGTGTTTCAATCATATCTATATTGGGCAATACTAGTACATAAACACATTTGAAAAGGATTTCGAATATTAAGAGTTTAATGTAGTTGTAACATCGGTTTGAAGCAGCAATTTCAGAGGGATTGTAAACAACGACTGACCAACATGATGACGATCTTTCTGTTGAATGTTGACGTGAACTAGTCTCCAGAAAAATAACTTCACTTTAAGCTATCTCTTATGTATTTGACAATAGTGTTTTCTGCAACGGTTTTCATTGAAAGGTTGTTTTACCTCTTTTAGAGATTGTTTTAACCAACAAACCCACTCTGCTTTTCAAAGTGCACATTTAAATTGTGCCACCAGTGATTGGAACTATTGGGTAAGCACGGTCTTTAGGGAAAAAGTTATTAAATCCCGACGGCGCGAAACGATGCCGAAGCTTGACAACATTGATAATAGGCTGGGCGCGTATACTATATGGACTTGCCTGCCGAACGCTGTAACGAAAAGCTGAATCATATAGAGATTTCTGCAGGCTTCTGCACAACTGAAATGGCCTCGTTCTTTGTGTTACAATTTCATAAACAAACACAGGCAACAATTCACAAATCCTACCGAGGAATCCTTATAATGTGTGGAAGGGACAGACATTAACGAAAGAATAGGCAAAGAATTGACAACATTGATAACAGGCTGGGCGCGTATACTATATGTATACTTTTTGTAACGAAAAGCTGAATCATATAGAGATTTCTGCAGGATTCTGCACAACTGATTACGTGACTGGCCAATACAGAAAGTGCATTTTACAATCATGCATGACTTTGAACGTATTTTACTTTAAATTATTCCAGTAATTATAAAATTGTGTCTCATTTGATGACTTTCAGATATAGATTTGCATAATGTTCTCAGTAACCCCACATCGTTCGAAGACAGAAGCCTAATACGAGTAGATATTCGGTTTATGCCAGTTTACATTTTAGGCAGGTATAGATGTTCTTACAGGAATTACATATTAAGATAAAATGATAAAATTCATGTTCAATCCCCAAATTACAAAGAAGACAAAAACGTTAACTTAAATCTAACCCTAACCATCTTCCTTCGTTAATGTTCAGCCTAAGAAGCCCCGTCGTCAGTCTATGTCAATATATATTAAGTACCCAGTTTTCCTTATCTGTTAGAAAGGTGACATATTTCTATGCAAATGCTGTGTATGCTCATATAATAAATCGTTCTACCCTGTAAATTCCTCTTAATTATTTTACTGTAAATATAGTTTGCCTTTCGTGTACATTTTATCATGTCAGTTATGTGTACCTCATTATAAAGAAGCTATTTGACATTCATAAGACTCTCTTCCTTGTGTGAGTTATTGTTCAGTTATTTGTTATATTTTTGTTTATAACGTTAAGTAACATTTGCATTTCGTATACCCGACGATAATTTCGATAACTTATCATATATATTCGTAACAAGTGAGTTTTGAGCACCACTGTCTGTGGATAAACACTTTCCCCTTCTAACGAAACAGACGAGTGAAACGAGTCGCGATCTCATGCGCGCTATAACGGGGTGTTGGCGTTAACGGTTCCTGTGCGATACCCAGCAGGGACTTTACGTTATCAAGCATTATTTCCACATTTGATTGATACTGAGTTCTACTTTGTTGTGGTTCTATGGATAAAAGCAAGTCAGCCAAGGAGAGATATTGTGTTAGGACATCACGTACTAAGTAATATTCTGTGAGAGCATTATGAAAGCGTCTTCTCTCTGTAACCGGAAGTACTAAATAACTGGTAAACAAACGTTCAGACACAGTCAATATGTGACCATTTTCAAACACCTCCTAATAACCATGTCTGGGTCAACTCAAGTAAGGGAAACCATAGAACTGCTATCAACAATACTGAACGAAAATGGAGCATCACTTGTCACCGCAGAAACATTTCGCTTGGCAAAGTTCAACAATTACGAAGCGGTGAGATTTTCGCGGAAACCTAGACTAAGGCTTAGTCTCTGAATATATATAATTTTGATAGTAACAAACAAGCCCATTTATATTGAAAAGGAGCCCTAGTTGGACCAGAGATTCAGAACCTGAACCTGAGGAAATCTAGACTTGCTTTATTTAGGGCTTTAGCACTGCAGAGAGGGCTTGGCAGTAGGGAAATTAATGTGGTTCAGGGACTGTGAGACAGACTAGTGGAAACCCTGCTTCAAAATCTGGGTGCAGACTGAAACAACACCCAAAACGTCACCGATTGTGAAATATATATATCGCTTTTACTTATAACCCATTTATAATGATGTTAAACACGATTTTATGTAGTACTATTTAGGGCCGGTATGTATGTTTAGTCTTGGTAATTGTGATTAAACGTGTTGTTTGTCTTGTCATCTTACTTAACTTGTGATAAATGATCTGACAGTATCCTGTCATGCCTTTTAAATGCAGTAAACGGATAACAACACCTTGTTTATTGCACAGGGCAACTTTTCAATGTAGATTCTTATGCCGTTGTTACAGACACCCGCTTTGTGGAAGCTGTTGTTTGAGCTGGTATACTTCAGCAATTATGGAGTAGTTGACGACTCTGCTGTCAAGGCCCAGAGGCAGCTTTCAGACGGTGAGGTCATACGTTATGAACATGACGATTGCTATGTTTTCCTTTTTCATGTTTTCTACAGCTGAGAAATACACACTTCATATGATTGTATTCCATGCTTGTTTTAGGATTATACCAGAACGTTAATGTGAGAAGAAAATGGCATGCTGAATGTGGTAGACATGATGGTCCAACAGTGTGTCTGGGAATGGAATTATCCACAATATCTCCTGTCCCAAAGGGTGATAGCATAGAGCAAAAGTCAAAGATCTTTATTATTATGCATGAAGGCCACCGGCCCATATACATATAACATATGTACAATCAAAATATATTGGCAACATGATGTAAAACAATTAAGAGTTTAACAAAGTCTGTCTCTTTTATAAGCAGTATATATGAATTTGCATAGATTTAATAATGCTTCATTTGAAGGAGAAGTTAGCAGGTTTTTGAATATAAATATATTTGGAATGCGGTTGTAAATATGTGGAAAATAATAGAATCTTTCTTCAGAATAATATTTGCATACTAAAAGAAAATGGAATTCATCCTCTATACGAGGTGTACAGACAGGACGTAATGTGCGTTGAGATACATCAATATTTAACCATCTTCCTTCATTTATTTTTAATCGTAATAGGCCTGCTTTCGAGATTTTATAAGAATATTACGATATTTGTTTTCATGTATAACACTTAAATATTTTTCGGTTCTAGTAAACACTTACATTCTCTATACAAATTGTAGCGTGAACTGTTGTCGAGTACAATGCCAAGATTGGTAGAACATATTTACACATACATCTTTAAAACATCTAAGAAAATCAACCTTATTGCCTACACTTTGTGCTAACCATACAAAGCCAAATCCATGTGAAAAAAAAGTATGTTCTGAATATGAGAAGCATAATTATTTTGCCCAATGTTATCTAAATATACTGACATGTCATATGATGTTTTGGTATTCTACCAGAGTGCATTTCTGTAAGCTTTAGCCAATATTTAATAACTTCGACATAAGGCATTTATATACAAAGGATATAGTCCACATTCACCATATATTATAACATTAGGCGTTTGTAATCCTACATTTAGAAATCTCTTACATGCAAGCAAATGAACTTTTTCAATATTCTCATAGCGGCTAATCCCCATACCTCCATACCATAAAGTAAAATTGGTTGAATTTGTGAATCAGATATTTTAAAGAATACCCTAGGATCAACCACATCAATCTTTAAGTAAGTTATATAGTATTTGTAACAATGCTCTTTTTCCTCTCAGTGCTAGATCGTCTGTACATTTATTCATTTTAAGCGTGGATGAAAATATAATACCAAGATATCTATATGAATTCACAAGCGTCAATAACAGAGTCTTTATAATACCATTTTTCTTTAGCTGATAATCGCCCACCCTTCTAAAACAACAATATTGGTTTTATTGAGGTTAACGTCAAGTCCCCATTTATCAGAATATGATTCTAAGATATTCAATTGTTTTTGTAGTCCCGAAGCAACGTCAGATATGAGAATGACATCATCTGCAAAAGTAATAGCAATATCTCTAAAAATCAGGGAACAGCTGTACACCAAATTTACCACTTTCTACAATATCAGTACACAGTTCACCAATAAAAATGAAAAAAAAGTGGACTTAAAATACACCCTTGTCTTAGACCGACTGGGCAATCAAAATAATCTGTATAAACATTATCATTGCATCTTACACATGCTGTAACAGATACATATATACTTTTTATTGCAGCCAACATTTTGCCATTTAATCCAGAGTTGTGAAGACAGTACCAAAGTTTATATCGTGAGACGGAATCAAAAGCTTTCTTAAAATCTACGAAGGCAACATACAATTTCTTCTTTTTTTCTTGATAAGCATTTCTGAATTATTGCATTTAAGGTGAAAACATGATCAGTAGAGCAATAGATTCCAAACTGTTTGAACTGGAATATGGTCATGCTCAGCTGCATACTTCATTTCTTGGTACAATCAACCACTGGTTCATGATCTGTTACAGACAAAATTATGTCATAGTCGAATGTCTTGAAACAGGCCTTCTCTGTTCTTGAATTGAAAAGTGGTATAGAATCAGATGTTTACAAAAAGGGATCTAATCCTCACTTGGTAAATTGATAACAAACAAATCAGGTTGGAAAGGATTCAAATTGCCCTCTTGTCACAATTCAGTCATTTGCAACCACTTATAATCACTATAAACAAAGTCCACACAGTTTCTACAATTGTATAACAATTCTTTATGTGTACATTGACTGCTTTCTTCACAGAGGAGAAGTGTGTCCTTGTCAAGCGAGAACTACAAAGTCGTGGTTACATGTCACATGACTTTGCTCACTTGCCAAATGATGCCTCAAGGGGGAAGTCGCGAACTATTGCTGGCTATGGCATGGCTGGTGTGTAAAGAGACATTGATTGAGAGGTTCATGGACAAGTGTACGTCTCCTTTGGATGAAAACATCTCACAGTGGTGTAAGGTGAGGAAAATCAGACTTACAGATTTTCTCCACATGCAAAGCAGATTTCCATCAGATGATGTCCTTGGAGACATTAAACCCTCAGTTAACACATGTACACACACAGAGGTGCGCATGCTCATGCACACAAACACACACAGACAACTTTTGCGTAGTTTGTGATCAAGGTAGATTCTTACCATGTACATAAGCATGCACTGTGTGTTTGTAGGAGTGGCCTAATTCTGCTTGTGATTTGGGCCCTACTGCCAAGGGAGATTCAGCTGCCCCAGCTGGTGAGAGAGTACAGAGGCTACTAGTGCTGAATAGTAAACTACGACTCAACCTGCGGCGAATGTACGCAGCTCAGCAACATGAGGCTAAGCTTCTAAACAAGGTTTGTTTTAATTTACTATTTCATTTTAGAATGGATGAGTTGAAAACCATCAGTGATATTATTTGTAATTGCAAGAATGAAAGAAATTATGTTTGAGTTAAAAATATGTTATTGCTACTTGTACTGGAAGTATTTTACCATTTTCTGCTTCAGTATACACAATATACTAGTCTAAAAATATCATTCTTTGACATCAGTAATATTCCTGAATGTAACTTCAATTTTGATGTCACACAAATACTTTGTTCACCTCACATTTTCAAAGTCAGTTACATGAGCACCATTTGTACGGACAACATCACAATATATATGTTGATAAACCTGATAAAGGTTACACAGTAGTTCAAATTTATAACTTTCAAGTGACAAGTTTATTCTGTGTAGAGGCCTCAAGGCCAAGAGCACATACATATACAGAATAATGGTTGCGTTGCGCATACAAAAGTTTTGGATACATAATTAAGTAAGTAGGTTTCTCTTATGGAATATAGCAAGGTTTTTACATGTTTCACATTTTGTGGTGACAAGAGTTTGTATAACTTATTCTTAGAGGGGAATGTGTGATAGAAACAGGGTATAAGCTGCTCCCTCAAATCTTCATAACATGGACACACTAATATCAGGTGGAATTCATCTTCTATAATATTCATGTTACATTTAAAACAAATACATTGAGTACATTCAATGTCATTATCTCAATTTACTCACTTTTACCTTATTAGACTGGAAACGTAGTGTGTAGTATATACAGAGTAAATCTTTGTTACTGAACAATGTTATTACATATTTCTCTGTATCTAACAGAGATTTAAAGTTAGATTAAAATGATAATCACTCCGACCTGACAGCTTATCATGCCATTCTTGAAATTGAATGTCTACACATCTTTGGGAAAACATACTCATAAATATTTTATGATCATCAAATCCTGTGCAATCCAGACATAGGAAAATCCTGTTGAAAATAAAAGTCTGCGAAGTCCAGTTACCCAATTTATCTTTCCATTGTTATGAAAGATCTTTAACATATTATAGCAAGCTTTGGGATATCACCCTTAACGCATACATAAGAGTCTGCACCAATAGCTGACACAGCGACTGAAATATTTGTAACTTTCATTTCAGATTGAAAACACCACCACAGGGATATCACTCCGAAAGAACCGTGACAATTTATCGGTGTTAGAAGTCCATTTGCTGAGGCACCCACATCTGCTGAAACGAGTAATGGATTGCTATTGTTTATTTAAATAAAACATAACATTATGTTGATGGTTTTCTAATCTTAGGAACCGTTAATAATTTATTGCTAGGGGGTGATGATGATGTTTGTGGAGAAGCATGTACAATGTGAATCTCACTCTCTCTCACACACACACCTACCCAGAACAAAATGGGTGGCACACTCCCTTAAAAATCATTAACACACACCCTACCCCCTCACACTCTCTCTCTCTCTCTCATCATCAACACACACGTACACACATATGCACTGATGTGCATTTGTCAAAGACAAATAAAGATTTCCCTTTTGAATAAAAATGGGAATCCTTGAGAAACCTTGCCCTTGTGAGAATTTCATCTGCATGATAATTCAATTACATATCCTGCTTGTGTTTTATCATATTTAGATGCTGGTGCTACTTGATAAGGACAATGAGCGCCTCCAGAACCTGATGAACTGGCGACAACATGAAGACATATTTTGGAAGTGGATGGTAAGCTGGCATTGCTCACAAGTAATCTTTTAAAAGCAATCATTTGTTTTGTTTTTAACTCATGGGAATGATTTCCATAGATGTAGGTACCAAATACATTCTTGTGAACCCATGTCAATGTTTTTCACATTATAGTAATTCCTTACTTCCAGGACAGTGTCCTTGACCTGAAGGTGAAGGCTGCAGCAGAAGACCGAGACCATAGTGAGGCTCGGTCTGGTGCTGTTTATCTTCAGACTCCACTTGATGGACCTGTACAGATGCAGCTGGCTAGACAGCAGCTAGTACAGTCCATCCTCAGCTATGAGAGCAGCATACAGAACCTGGAACAGCTGTGGGATACAAAGGTAGTTGTACGTTTAGGTTCGATTCTCTCTGATTTTAAGATATCAGTGCCTAGTTTTTCAGTATAGCCTGTGTTGTTCAGAGCCAAATGATAGAAGGTTACAAGTCAGATACTAGTTACGAGATGCATCTGTATTTTGCCAGAGTATTAATAGTAATTCCAAAAAACAATCAGTACGTTTTTCCTTAGCTTTCTCTTTATGCATTCTTTTTGCTGTATGCTTTGTTTTAACGGTGTGTGCTGATGATGAGGTGCCTTATTCTGTGAATGTGTGTTTGAATCAGTGATTGGACTTCACAAAAAATACAAGAAATTTGTACTTTACATAAGGAAATGTACAATAATGTTACATATCCTGTATTGTTCTTTTTGCAGAGACAGGAAATCAGCAACCATGAGCTGGACAACTTAATAGCATCAATCAACATGGACATATCAGTCCACAAAGCTAACCTCATGCTCACTGCTGCACATGACATAGCCGGAACACTGAATCCAGAACCATCCTTCAGACTGGCAAGTAAAACGCGCTTCCGGGGTCAGGCCAACGTGGCAAATGTACTTCATTCCCCCGGTGAGGGTGGGGACAGTTGTTGCACAGATATTGCCGGAGTGACGGAAGACCTGACACATCAGATCCAGGACATGCGAACTCAACTCACCCACATGCACCGGGAATGTCAGAAGACGCTGATGGGACTGGCCAGAAACATACCCTCTGCTATCTGTATCGAACCAACAGCAGTCCGTGAATCTGACCAGTATGCATAGAATGTGAATCTGCTGATTTGTGAACTTCCACGTCCTCTGATACAGTGTAGAATGTTACCATTATTGTTTGATACATACCCTGGACCTTTCTCCACCATAGGTCTGCTTCGGCTGTAACATCATAATCTTCTTATTTGTCACTGACACAGAACAGAATTTCTCTCATTCATGAGCTTGATATCATTAACCAGCCAATATGACTTCTTGAAAAGGGTTTGGCAGAAGTCCACTATCAAACCTTTTAGGTTTATTGACGGCTATTTTAAGTGACATGTCATTCCAGCTGGACTCCATGATTCAAAGTACTGATTTAGATATATGAATAATACAGTGGAGTATCGAGGAAGAAACATCCATTTACCTTTCCATCATATGTAACAGCTTGTTCTTTAATGTTACCATTTAACATGTCCCTGGGGAATAATACAAATAAGACTTCTTTTAATGATATTCTTCTTTCCTTTGAGTGTATCCAAAGAACGCCAAGGGTACTTCAGCCCTAAAAATGGATTAGTGTAATATGGTGGAGTTTATCATACAAAGGTACCTTGAAGAGGGTCTTCTTTAGAGTTATCTCCCTTCCATGACCAGTGCCTCATGGAATCTGTGTTATCAGAGTCTGTCAAAATATACTGCTGAAACAATCTACCAGGCATGTATATACCATGCAGCAGTAGCCTATTGTATTGTAGACACCAGGTTGTTTTGTTAAGGGATGTAGACAGTTGCTTTTATAATAATATGTAACACTCTAGACAATGGGTATTTGAAGAGTTTGACAAATTTCCAACGATTTCATGCAGCTGACAAGAGTTTGGACGCTTAGAAATCACTGGCCTCTCAGGAGCTTTGCTAACAGCTTTTACTTTTAAAATTATATCTTATTTCATCAATATTTTCCCAATTTCAGTATTCAAATATAGGTATTTTTTATATGGGAAAAAACATATGAAAACTGTTACTGGCAACTCGAAACACATTCATTTGAAAATTTTCCAAAAGGTTTGCTATCATTGACATCCTAGACTAGCATATTGTCTACATAATGCCTAAAAAGAATTTAAAATAAATGGTGCAATATGATACATATCAGCATATGCAAATATTGTTATATTATTACACCAAGTCATTTTTATTTTTGGAGGCACATTTCACGTAGTTTAATCTGATAAGAACAGTCGAGGTTTTTGCAACATGACTTAGCAGTTGTAATTAGCTGTGTACCGTTTGCCACATATTGTCACAGTATTGCCATACAGTGTTTTCTCAGTATTGCCGCACAGTGGTTTGGTTGACCATAAATGTTGATATCTGTTATGTTGCTGGGCGTTTGGGTAGTGGTTAAAGCGTTCACTCATCACGCCAAAGGCCCCGGGTTCGATTTGCGACATGGGTACAATGTGTGAAGCCTATGTCTCGAGTGCCCCGCCGTGATAATGCTGGAACGTTGCTAAAATTGACGTAAAACTAAACTCACTGTTATGTTGCTACCTAGAGCAAGGTGACACACACTGAGACACATACACCTTGGACACATGTATAGAGATGCCAACCCATGTGATTTTATAGTATTCGCTACGAAAAAACAACACAAAATACGTGACTTCGATAGCAGTAAAAATATACAAATTTTTAAAAATATTAAATTATATTATCAAACAGCATACGCAATAAATTTCAATCACATTTTATTTAATATCAAGCTATATATGGATACTTATTACTGATTTAGGTGAGTACAATGTCAATAACAAGGTCTTAGACAATATATTTACATATTATATTTAATATGAATAGTCTTTGGAAAAGTTAATACTAATTATACTTTTGGCCAAAAAATACTAATTTTTTGCACCAGTTTTGGGCCAAAATACTATTTGGGCTAAATTAGGGTTGGCATCTCTGCATGCAGCTGATACCAGGCGTGGCACAGTGGTTGGTTGTAATTTGTTGTCTGTTGACCATGATGTAGATGAGTTGAACATGCAACGGTGTTTTTCCTGCATGTACTTTGTTCATTGTTGTTTTTATGCATGAAACACTGCCGTTTAAAGGGAATATCTTATATGACATAAACATATGGATGCTTATTCATTCTTATAGAGTACTCTTAAAAATCTGGAACTGCAGTAATAAGATCGAAGACTCAACAGTTTGTCAACACCAACCACAGTATTGTAATTTTAAAGACACCACTTCATCGAATGCAAATGTGAAGATCATTATTTATCTTGTGTATGTAATACTCAAAAAGACCTTTATGGTCAAGCAAAGTTTTCTTATTACTGTAGTTAATTTGTCATGGCTCACGATTCTTAAATATTTCCATACTTACTTTGTCATGGCATGACAAGTGAACTACAGAAAGAAATCAAGTGGTGCTTCACATCTTTTGAGTAAGAAAGATGTATTGAAAGGCTGTATCCCAAATGATTTAATGAGAGGTTTAACAAGTGCTGAGATATATTTGTCATGTTTATCCTTTTGTATAAAGGTATTCCTACAGGTAAACAGAATTTGTTGTATTTGTTGTATATATTACCAGCTAACACAATTAACACCAGAGTTGTGAAAGGACACATTTTTTTTCAGCTTAGATTCTACTGACTAGAAAACAAACACACAAGCTGTTAAGAAAATTGATTATAAAAAAAATAATCTCATTTAACCTGTAGTGAGCAATATTCCAAGTTCCTTTAGATATTCAAGTCTTCATCAAAACAAACTACTAAATGATTTCGCCATCAAGGTCCCAGGCCATTCAGTCTCCACTTACAACCATACACCGAGAACCTGGAATCCCCAAAGGGACGGACATCAGTTACCCTATCATATCATGACTTTTCTGTGTGCAAATCAAAAGCCATATAACAAATGATATATTCAGGCCATAAGGATTTCCTATGTTTTTCTGTGATAGGATGTGATTCTTGTACACTTGCATTCATAAACCTCAAGTCAACTTGACCATTCTTCATCTACATTAATAAAAAAATAAATTCCAAAGCAAAGTGACTCAGTCACAATTCAAGTTAGAGATTATGAAGATATGATCTAAATTTGAAAAGTTCATAAAATATGTCACACAATGAGTGAAAATGTATTCATTAAATTATTGTTACCTATATATAAGTAACAATTAAACAATACATTTTTCACTCTCTGCTCTCTGGCATGGTGAGGTTGTAGATGACATAATAAATGACCGCCAGTTCGTTATAAGTGCATGTGTGAAACTATACTAGCCACATAAAGAAACTGTGCATTGTCAAAATATTATCCCAGTTGATAAGTACGATAACAATGTCAAAGGTACATATAAACTTTAATGGAGGGATCATGAGACCATAACAAGTCGGGAGAATTTCAATTGAAAAGTCAATCACAATGACGTCACGAGTCCACAACATAGGGGACAGGGGTCAAACGACCATGTCACAAGCTCAAGAACGGGTATGTCCACCATCGGCATTGAGAACAGCAGTGCATCGACGACGCATAGAGCCTATCAAACGTGCAAGGAAGGCTTGTGGGATGTCACGCCAGATCCTCTGAAGTTCTGTTGCAAGGTCAAGGACGTTATCTGGCCATCCATCTCGTCCCAAACATGCTCTATCGGGGAGAGATCCGGTGAATTTGCAGGCCAAGGCAGTAAGTCAACGTTGTGGTGTTGCAAGAAATACATAGCAACCCTTGCCGTATGAGGGCGGGCATTGTCCTGTTGGAATGTTAACCCAGGGCCATGACGTTGCAGATAAGGAATTGCCACAGGTCGAAGAATCTGATCCCTGTAGCCCACACCAGTTCAGTTGCCCTGAACAATCACCAAAAGAGTTCTTTGGCGTGCTGTTAATCCACCCCAAATCATCACGGAACCACCACCAAAGCGATTCCTCTCCAAGACACAGGCCTGTGCATTTCTCCACCAAAACAAGTGTCTGCGGACATGATTTCGGCACCACATTCGGCGAGCTTGTCGATGATGTTGTGTCAGGAAAGGCCGTATGGCGGGACGTCGTGGTCTGATCCCGTGATGACGTAAACGTTGTCGAACTGTGTTGGGGTGGATACGGCGAAGTCCTGGGATGGTTTGGGCAATCATCACTGCAGTCTGAAACCTGTGGCGAAGATGGGTCACCCTTATCCATCTGTCCTGTCTTGGCGTTGTTACACGTGGACGTCCAGAAGTGGCCGATCGATGACGTCATTTGTGTTCTGGTAGCGTCTCACCAGTGCAGAAATGGTGTTCCGGTGGCAGTGGAAATGTGCAGCCACTTGTCGTTGAGACATTCCCCCCACGGACCATCCCAATGGCCGCATGAGGTTGTGCAGACGTGAGCATTGGCATGCTGTGCGTTTCAATAGCCGTTTAATTTTTTTAACGATCGCAAGGGCAGGGGTTGAGCTTTCCAAAGTGACAGTATTGTGTGGCATTCATTTGCTCTGTTTCTCTTTCCCGGAATGCACGTGCAACAACGTATTGCACGTCTCAAGGACGAACCCACTGACGTCACGGAACGTGGCACGTGCAAGCATGTTGGATACATGTCACTAATCTCTGAGTTTAAATCCTTATGTGTCTACACAGGTTTGATAAATTTAGATTTTAAATTTTTGTATGCACAGTTTCTTTATGTGACTAGTATATATAAGTCCAGGATCGATGCTCAAGTTTGTCACATCAGTAGATATGGTGTGAGGATATTTGGAATGACACATTTACTTCTCGTTCTTTAACTGCTCTAAAACTTAGCTTCTAACATGAGAACACTAAATCTCATATTGGTCAGTGATCATGTCTGTCCTATTTCACGGTAACTTTGGCTAGTCTATTAGTTTATATTCCTGAAAAGTGTAAATCCAATCTTAGATTTTATAACTTTCGGTTTAATGTGTATTTTACGCCCGCTTCAGGCAATAGGAACATAACAAGAAGCGGTCGTAAAATACTCACGTTTGTACAAGAAGTTTCCTTACGTACACTCAGGTAATAAGGTTTATTGAACATGTTGAAGTGGTTCCTAAGTTTAAACAAGCATTATGACTTTGCCTTTGACCATTTGTCAGAATCTCGATTTTTAAATATTTGACGTAATTGCGTGTACTGCTAGAAAGGTTCAGTGAAGTGACAGGTTCTGTTCAAATTGAATCAATTCACAATGTACTGACCGCCTCCGTGGTGTAGTTGTTAGAGCGTCCGCCCGGAGAGCGGAAGGTCGCGGGTTCGATCCCCGATCGCGTCATACCAAAAGACGTTAAAATATGGCACTTGTTGGTCCCTGCCTGGCGCTCGGCATTAATGGGTACAACAAGGACTGGTCAGTATAATGTGTCTGAGTGGGGTGTTCATGCTTCACTGGGGCATGGTATCTCAGTGGGCTAGCACTATAAAACCAGCTTCAGTCTGGGCTAGTACAAGCAGCCGCACATACACATACACGGGCATGCACGTCGTCATATGAGCGAAATATTCTCAAGCACGACGTTAAACCCAATTTCACGTCACCTCACCTCACAATGTACTACACACAAAGTCGCAACTGTATTAGTTACAAACGAGCTGTAGTTACAGTATTCATTGACACTCATTGAGAAACAAATCTTCATTGAGTGGAAATTACCATGGATCAGCTAAATGGGTTAAATAATTCTAAATTATCATGGTTTTAACAGCTTTGTCATCACTACCACAACAGCCCCACCTTCATTATTGCCTAACCCATCTATACTACCCGTCAAAAGTTTAGACTCACTTAAAGCACTCACGATATGTTATGTATATATATTTGGTTACATCGAAGATGAATTTCTCCACTAACGTGGGGGAACCAACTGCAAACCTTATGGAGATTAATTGCACGAGGATCATGCATCAATTGCTGAAAAGCATGTGCAAATATCGTGCATGTGAACAGCTGCGTTTTGGTGTAAAATTTCGCTAAGAATTCGCCAATTTTCACTGAGTTTCATCATTTATTGAACTCATGACAATAATCTTTTCAACGTTACGAATTTGTTTTACAATACATCAGTTCATGTGTAAACAGTACCCTTAAACTGTATGGAATATTTTGCAAAATCTACTTAAGATCAGTTGACTGAAGTAACCCAGATAGCAATGTCCGTTGGGCCAATGTTGGACCAACATTGGCCATCATTGGGCCTACGTTGGCCAATGTTGGCCCAACGAACATTGCTATCAGGGAAGTGGCTACATTTACAGTAGTGAGGCTAAACCTTTGATGGGGAGTATATTTTGATCGTTGATTCTAAAAAGACGTTTTAGCGATAGTAACATATACAGTACATCCACGCTGCAGTGGTTTAGACGTGTGTATCGGGTGTCCACCTTTTATTGATACAGCACTTTCATGGCCCTCAAGTAACCATTACAAAACATGAATTTGGCTGGCAAATGTTGTAGCTACAGACTCGTCAGATAAGAGATGTGTGCTTTGTAGGTAATTGTTATGTGTAGGACAACATGCTTATTAGCTTATGCCTCTAAATTGTTACAGAAGTCTGTGCTCTACTACTATGGTAGACACACAAAAGTTTGGTTCAATACTGTAAAATCAGTTTCCACATCGCCAACTGACCCATGAAGCTCCGGGTTAGCATTGGTCTTCAGTAACCCATGCTTGTCGTAAGAGGCGACTAACAGGATCGGGTTGTCATTCTCGCTGACTTGGTCGATGCATGTCGCCGTATCCCACTAGCGTAGATCGATGCTCATGATGTGAATCACTTCATGGTGTTATTCATATAGGCCGTCGTCATATAGCTGGAAAATTGCTGAGTGCAGCGATAAACAACAAACACAGGCTACTCGTGCACCTTTTACACACACGGTAACTACGATGTTAACAAATCGTCTAATTCTTATTCATGGCACTGATTACAGAACACTGGCCAATTGGTACAAAGTGTCTGAAGTATGGTCTACCTTGACTTCATATATAACTAAACTATCTAATCGGTATCCGCCCGTGTTTGACAGTGGCTGGAAATGAAACAAACAAGTGTTTATTCGACAGAGGTGTATTTGATACGAGTATCATTGATGTTTTTAGACCATATGTTGGCAGTGTTTCCGTGACGGGGTTCAGCCTTGTAGTGTTTTATAATTAGCTGGTTAAATCGAAGTTTAGTGTATCCTTCCGTGTGAACGGCAGTTTATTTCACCGATCTTGCGAGACGGATGACACTATGGACCAGGCCCCGTGTGTAAATGTTGTAACGGCTGTTCATTCTGTTCATGTTGTCACTGCTGGAGATCGACATATTCAACTAACACAGAACCCTTGGCTGCCAAAAGCAGCAGTTCAAGTTACATGGAAAGAAGAAGCATTATTTTAACTTCAGAATGGATGGTATCATATATATAGGAGACTGTGAGCAGGGTTAAGATGCTGGAAATACAAGTCTTCACACACACACACACACACACACACAGAGAGAGAGAGAGAGAGAGAGAGAGAGAGAGAGAGAGAGAGAGAGAGGCACATTTAAGCACCCCCTGTATTTTTGTAATGATGGGTTTTCAACAGGTACATAAAACTTATCGTGGTGACCACGATGGAACAACTTGGGTTTTTCTGACCCATATGATCCCTTGACTCATAAAAACGAAATGGCCCTGGAATGTTTAATGTTGAATGTATTGGTGAATATGAATATGTCATTTTGCGTGTCTTACACAATTCAAGGTCAATACCGACAGCCAGCACTTTCCTCTCCTCCTCATTTCCCCTGTCAGCCTCCTGATCCTCCATTCCTTGTGTAAAGCAGCTTCCAATTGGGCCAGGTTTTATACAGGAGGATCCCTTTGTTGCACACGACGACCATGATCATTATAGAACAAACTTTATGGATAACAACTTCTTTTATTCGTGAGTGCGACGTTTCGATACAGATTCTTGTACAACGGTGCTTGACAACGGTACAAGAATCTGTATCGAAACGTCGCACTCACGAATAAAATAAGTTGTTATCCATAAAGTTTGTTCTATATTGTACTTCCCAACTTCTAAAATGCCACTCAAAGAAGTGACCATGATCATGTTCTCGATATACTCCAAAGGGTTAAGATCGGGGCCCAGTCAATCGTGAGATATGTCAGTTCTTTGTGTATATTTCGACAATAACCAGCTATTGCATGGCGTCAGGATTGATATATGAGCCAACAAATCTATATTCCTGGACTGTTTAGTCCCATTTGTCACAAGTTGTCCTTTGTTTGTTTTCACAGTAATCGACTCCCGTTATGGTGAATACCGTGACAACCACAATCAGCTCGATGACATATATTCACTCTTCATGCACGTGGACTGAATGAGTGAGTGAATGTCGGCGCAGTCAGTAGTACGAACCACACACTCTACCCCCATCCACAGAAGCGCTAATACATTCTATGTTTTCACCTGGAGTTTTATTGCTTATCCCAGAAACCCGAATACTGCAAAATACGATTTTCAAAAGCTGAAAAATGAAAAGGAGGCGATTTGAAGTTTACTGGAAAAAAAGTCGAAAAAATAAGACGAAGTTGCCGAGCAACGAGCGATTATTTTAGACCTCTTGTAGTTTTGAAAGGCTAAATTAGTAGGGTATTCTACAATACCATGAATACACAATGCCATTTGGTGGAAGCTGCGTGGGTGAGTGGGTTAGACGACTTTGTGTGTTGACGATTTTAGGTGCCTGACTCTGAGGGTGTGGGTTCGAATCCCGGATTGGGCTCAACCAAACAAAAGTACTCGAATCAGTAGTTTACTAACAAAGTGTAATCCAAAATATAGCATGTGTCTTCAATTACAGTCGATTAGATCAAATGTAACATATTGTTGACTTTGTTTTAAGTTGGAGAATAAGTTCTCCTGCACATAAAAAGAAATATATGGCAGTTTTCTTACTGACTTAATTATATTTTTTCAAAATAATTATTTGGCTTACCATATATGGTTTCATTATAGACCAACACATAAACAGACTTACATGAATTAAATGTACTTATGAAGAGCAATAATCTAAAACAAATAACAGTTGAAAACAGAACGATATTCAGATAAACTGACGTTAGATTGACGTTATACACCTCAAGATTGATATATATTTTCAGCCTATAAAGAATGGCTATTTTTGGTCTCAGTGACATATGAATGTCAAATTGACTTAATTCTCATGCTTGTATGAGATCGTTGATGAAGTAGTTCAGAATATTCATAAATCTGGTCGTGATCTCATTAATGAACCCTTTAATCATTGTAATTGAATTGATTTACCAAACATATCACATATTTGTCTTCATTCTTCTTGGGTCTTTTCATATAATGCACCAAAGAATAACGTCCATTTGCACGTTTTCTAACATATCTCAGATTAGACGCAACCCATATTGCTTTTATCGGACGCATTTTTATCTTTATTGATTATTTACATGCCCGCGAGAATGTATTATGCAAATGTACATTCGCCAAATGATCGATTGAATCCGGTAGAAGCTCATTGGAGCATTATATAGGTAAGGTACAGACGAGGCGTTCCGATTGGTCAATCTGCCGCCGGAAGCAGTGTCAATGTGCTTTGCTTGACAGTGTGTTTACAGTCGGGTAGTGGGAGATCGGTGTGGGAAGTTGATCAGTGTACTGCTCGGCATGGCGTTAAAATTCAGCTTTGGCAGCATCTGGAACATTGTCCTGGGACTTAGCATAGCATTTGTATATGCGGAACCTTCAATTCCATTTGACTTCAAGAATGTTGAGATTTTGACACCTGATTCACATTCGTCTCTTCAACATAAGCCGTTCGTCAGTGTGATATACTACTACAAGCGTGGTGAGATGTTTTTAAATGTATTTTATAACAGTAAGTCGGGTTGGCAAGGTTGCTCATTAACCAATCACCCAACAACCACGGCAACAGATTCCCGAAAGAGATCTCGCTTTACTGATATATAGATTACAGTGTACTGCAGTATGCATCTGACCGAAACAGGTCGATCCTTGTACTTATTAATATTATATCCGGGTAGGCCTCTCACACCCGCCTCTTCGCCCTGCCACTCCCACCCACCTCCGTCCCCTTCCAAATAGTCATTCACTTACAAACAGCAGTCCGATTCCTGCAAAGGAAGTGATCTGGACAGAATACCCTCCTGTATGAACGACTCAAGTTTATTGTGACAAGTCTATCATATGTACTTTGCTATAAACTATTAGCATATAAGGTTTCTCTGTCAACAGAATAGCTCAAGCAAGACTATAGCTAGGCATAGACACATATAATTTAAACTGCATTAACCATAAAAATTTAGCATGAATGAGCAGATGTATACAAGCAGAGACCATATACCATATCGGTATCTGATAAAAGCCAGATTAAATAATATATATCTCGGTTTTCTTGGTGCAGCATCGTCTGCATTCATTTAAAGATGCTAAACATTCCTGCATTCTAAACAGAATTTTCTTTTTTGTCCAGTGTATATGACCAATGGAATATTTATTTTCGGGACAAGAGATGGTAATGTGTTATTCATTTAGGATACTGGATTTACTTTATATCAGGATCATCCAATCCTTGTACAGGGTGCCGTTCCACTAACCGATCTTAGCCCTATGCCAATCGTAAACCCCTAAAATCCCAATCTTAGTGTGACGTTACGATCGGCATACCGTTCCACTAACCAATCTTACCTAAGTCAATCGTAAAGTTAAGATTCAAAGTCTAAGTTGCTCATGACCAACTTAGGGTAGCTAAAATCAATCGTAGAGAAACCAAAATGGTGGCTTTCCTATTCTATGTGAAAAATAAGAGCGAGCATTTCACCGTGAGCGTCCCCTAAAGTCCCCCATGAAATGAATTTGTATATTTCTGTGATGTAAACAAACACTAAGCTGAACAAGCCTTACAAATGTCAGGCCAGTCTGACCACTGTCGTCATGGGAACACAACCGAAGCGAAGTCGGTGTAACACATTTGTACAACAATATTGCAACGTCATGGTTAAGAATAGGGACAGCCGTGAAGTGAACAATGTTCTGAAGCAAAAAGATACAAATATGTATGATTTCACTGCGCATTATTGGTGGGGGATTCTAAAGGCAGGCCGCGTGTTATTCAAGACCACTGACAGATTCTACATACGTTGTATATAGCCTCGTCACGCCTTGTTTATTCTGATTGACAAGGTTCAGGCACATATTAAAAGCTCTGACACAATTGACAGACTTAAAACCTGTTCTCAGTATGATACTTATAATCTCGGCTGTAAATATTCTCGTAAAATTATAGATCTGTACACAGCGCTTTGAGCATGCCCACTGATGTGGAATAGGCACTATAAATATGCAATTATTATTATTATATTATGCTTGATACCCAGCGTTCTCACGCACTTGCACCTGAAACCAAGGTGCTCAGTACCCTAATATTTTTGCTCTGGGTTTTTCTCCACGTTTACACTTGGTTAGAAAAATACCCATGAAGGACCGTGTTAGAATATTGAACTTCAATAACCCATGCCTGTCGTAAGAGGCCACTATCGGATCGGGTGGTCAGGCTCGCTGACTTGGTTGACACATGTCATCGGTTCCCAACTGCGCAGATCGATGCGCATGCTGTTGATCACTGGATTGTTTGGTCCAGACTCGATTATTTATAGCTAAGATACATAGCGTTCACTAACATGAACGCCATGTTGTTGAACGCTATGCATCTTAGCTAGATTATTTACAGACCGCCGCCATATAGCTGGACTATTGCTGAGTGCGGCGTAAATCTAAACTCACTCGCTCACTCAGATGGTTCGTAAACTACTTTCTATCATTTGCTAGACTATGCAAAGGGAGATAACGCGTGCCTCGCATTCCTCTATCTCTCGCACGAAAGAGTCTCGATCTAAGCTTGGATCGGATCGTAAGATCGGGACCGGCTACGATCGGCCTAAGATCGGTTAGTGGAACGGGTGTAACTTTTAGCTAAGGCGATTGTAAAATTGGCGTAACTTGCTAAGATTGATCTTAGATAAGATCGGTTAGTGGAACGGCACCCAGGTCTCATGGATTAGTCAGGTCGGTTGTTTTGTGTATATACTTTGTAAAGATCTTTACATTACAGGTATGTTATTTTCAAAGTTCCTTCAATGTCAAACAATTCCCCATACATTCACTTAATTTGAAATTGCTTATCTGACATAACATGGTCTCTTTCTATATTTAAAACAAGGATAATTTACAGATTACGGCCTAATTCGCCGACTTTTGAGCAGCCAGCCAGACTAATCTGTCGACTAATGCTTGAGCTGTTCTATGCTAATCGGTCGATTCTCGGCAGCAGGCCGTGTTAACACACTGGGAAAAGCTAGACATTAATGAAGGGGTTGGCTTGTATTGGATTAGGCTGCATGTTTGTTTAAATGGGTAAGGGGTTTTCAAATGCGTAAGGGGATTTTGCAATGAATTCAGCTTGTTTTCTGTAATATTTTAAAGCTATCCTCTTTTGTTTTAAAACTGATCTTTGAGTAAGAGTATTAGCACCCTTAGGGTTGGGGAATGCTTGCTGATCATTCACCCCTTTACAACCCTTAGGGTTGGGGAATGCTTGCTGATCATTCACCCCTTTACAACCCTTAGGGTTGGGGAATGCTTGCTGATCATACATCCCTTTACAACCCTTAGGGTTGGGGAATGCTTGCTGATCATTCTCCCCCTTACAACCCTTAGGGTTGGGAAATGCTTGCTGATCATACATCCCTTTACAACCCTTAGGGTTGGGGAATGCTTGCTGATCATTCACCCCTTTACAACCCTTAGGGTTGGGGAATGCTTGCTGATCATAGATCCCTTTATGACCCTTGGAGTTGGGAATGCTTGCTGATCATACACCCTTTACAACCTTTGTGGTTGGGAAATGTTTGCTGATCATACACCCCTTTTCAACCCTTGGGGTTGGGGAATGCTTGCTGATCATACATACCTTTACAACCCTTGGAGTTGGGAAATGCTTGCTGATCATACATCCCTTTATGACCCTTGGAGTTGGGAATGCTTGCTGATCATACATCCCTTTACAACCCTTGGAATTGGGAAATGCTTGCTGATCATACACCCCTTTACAACCCTTGGAGTTGGGAATGCTTGCTGATCATACATCCCTTTACAACCCTTGGAGTTGGGAAATGCTTGTTGATCATACACCCCTTAAAACCCTTGGGGTTGGGAAATGCTTGCTGATCATACATCCCTTTACAACCCTTGGGGTTGGGGAATGCTTGCTGATCATTCACCCCTTTACAACCCTTAGGGTTGGGAAATGCTTGTTGATCATTCACCCCTTTACAATCCTTATGGTTGGGAATGCTTGCTGATCATTCATCCCTTTACAACCCTTAGGGTTGGGAAATGCTTGTTGATCATTCACCCCTTTACAATCCTTATGGTTGGGAATGCTTGTTGATCATACATCCCTTTACAACCCTTAGGGTTGGGAAATGCTTGCTGATCATTCACCCCTTTACAACCCTTATGGTTGGGAATGCTTGTTGATCATTCACCCCTTTACAATCCTTGGGTTTGGGATATTTTTCGGTCATTCACCCCTTTACAATCCTTACGGTTGGGAAATGCTTGTTGATCATTCACCCCTTTACAATCCTTATGGTTGGGAAATGCTTGTTGATCATTCACCCCTTTACAATCCTTACGGTTGGGAAAGTTGATCATTCACCCCTTTACAATCCTTATGGTTGGGAAATGCTTGTTGATCATTCACCCCTTTACAATCCTTACGGTTGGGAAATGCTTGTTGATCATTCATCCCTTTACAATCCTTACGGTTGGGAAATGCTTGTTGATCATTCACCCCTTTACAATCCTTATGGTTGGGAAATGCTTGTTGATCATTCACCCTTTACAATCCTTATGGTTGGGAAATGCTTGTTGATCATTCTCCCCTTTACAATCCTTATGGTTGGGAAATGCTTGTTGATCATTCACCCCTTGACAATCCTTACGGTTGGGAAATGCTCTTTTGTTTTACAACTGAACTTTGAGTAAGGGTATTAGTACAACATGAAATTGATCTTAAGCATTTCTTCATATATACATGTAAAATGTGGATCACTTCATACTTGGCAATATGACAAACGCGGCTGTTCAAGTACTGTTTCTTCCAAATACTAGAGGTACCAGTAGTATACACAATGGGGCTACGGGACCAGGTCCCCACCAAGGGCTCAATTTTAAAAATTGAGCCTTTGCGAAGTCCCTAATCCCGTAGCCCCATTGAGTATACTACTACTGAGGTGCATGCAAAATTTGATGAAAATCGGTCGACTAGTTTCTGAAATATTGACTTTTAAGTGAGCATGGGGTCGGTCGGGAGAAGGCAAAATGTCCAGCCAAAATACACACGCGCACACACTTATACTCGTCCACGGCGCTCACTCAAAGCAACCCCCGAGACAGTAGCGAGGTGATGACTGCCGAGACCTGCGATTCATTCAGCTAAAAACACCTCTCGCCTCGATAATATATAACAAGTACGACAATACATTGGATTGTTAGCCTTTCGCCAGACCGACCCCATGCTCACTAAAAAGTGATTATTTCCTAAACTATTTGACCGATTTTCTCGAAGTTTTGCATGCATCTCGGTAGATAGTTACGCTATAGCAAAACGGCATTGGGAACACTCTCGGTGACTTCATTAGATTAATAAATTTTTTAAATTTAGCCCTTTGGGGGGGACCTGGTCACGTAGCCCCATTGTGTATACTACTGTACCAGATACGCATACCACAGAGAATTCAGGTACACGACCAACAAGGCAAAGAATGACACCATCTACTGGAAATGCTCGAACAGAAGCTGCAAAGGGACTATGCCTACGACGTCGACATCTTCAGAATGCATCTCAGATCGACTTTAAACATGCCGTCACCAAAGCAGTAATGGGAAGTATTCCCTACAGACCAGGATTCACAGATGCTTCTTTCATTTTGCCCAGGCCCTGTGGAAGACGATCCAGTCACTAGGACTCGCTACGACCTATGAAGAAGATGCTGAGTTCAGGATGCTGAGGATAGAAGGAAGGCTCTAGCTCTTTTCCCTGTAGCAGGTAACCAAGTACATGGACTATGTCACGATACAGTGGATAGAAGGCCCATGGCGAATCCAGATCTGGAACCACCACACCAACACCACCCACCTGACTAATAACAACTTAGAAGGTTGGCATCACAAGTTGAACCAGCAAACGTCATGCCATCCCAACATCTTCAGCTTCATCAACCCGATCAAGAGGGAACAGCCTATCACAGACGTGAAGATAGCACAGTTTGATACCCCCAAAGAATCCTTAATTCTTGCATCCCCTTAACGGTCTAGCACCCTTTTACAATTGTTAGGTTTGGGCTCCCCTTTTCACTCACACCACTTTATAATCCTTAGGGTTGGGAATGCTTGGTGATCATACATCCCCTTACAACCCTTAGGGTTTGGAAATGTTTGCTGATCATACACCCCTTTTTGACCCTTGGGGTTGGGAAAGGCTTGCTGATCATACATCCCTTTACGACCCCGAGGGTTGGGAAATGCTTGCTGATCATACATCCCCTTAAAACCCTTAGGGTTGGGAAATGTTTGTTGATCATACACCCCTTTTTGACCCCGAGGGTTGGGAAATGCTTGCTGATCATACACCCCTTTATGAACCTTGGAATTGGGAAATGCTTGCTGATCATACACCCCTTAACGACCCTTGGAATTGGGAAATGCTTGCTGATCATACACCCCTTTACAACCCTTGGGGTTGGGGAATGCTTGCTGATCATACATCCCTTTACAACCCTTGGAATTGGGAAATGCTTGCTGATCATACACCCCTTAACGACCCTTGGAATTGGGAAATGCTTGCTGATCATACACCCCTTTACAACCCTTGGGGTTGGGGAATGCTTGCTGATCATACACCCTTTACAACCCTTGGGTTTGGGGAATGCTTGCTGATCATACACCCCTTTATGACCCTTGGGGTTGGGAAATGCTTGCTGATCATACACCCCTTTACAACCCTTAGGGTTGGGGAATGCTTGCTGATCATACACCCCTTAACGACCCTTGGAGTTGGGAATGCTTGCTGATCAAACATCCCTTTACAACCCTTGGAATTGGGAAATGCTTGCTGATCATACACCCCTTTACAACCCTTGGGGTTGGGGAATGCTTGCTGATCATACACCCCTTAACGACCCTTGGGGTTGGGAAATGCTTGCTGATCATACATCCCTTTACAACCCTTGGGGTTGGGGAATGCTTGCTGATCATACACCTCTTTACAATCCTTGGGTTTGGGAAATGCTTGCTGATCATACACCTCTTTACAACCCTTGGGCTTGGGGAATGCTTGCTGATCATACACCCCTTTATGACCCTTGGGGTTGGGAAATGCTTGCTGATCATACACCCTTTATGACCCTTGGGGTTGGGGAATGCTTGCTGATCATACATCCCTTTACTTTGCTGATCAAACATCCCTTGGGTTGGGAAATGCTTGCTGATCATACACCTCTTTACAACCCTTGGGGTTGGGGAATGCTTGCTGATCATACACCCCTTTAACAACCCTTGGGTTGGGAAATGCTTGCTGATCATACATCCCTTTACAACCCTTGGGGTTGGGGAATGCTTGCTGATCATACACCCTTTTACAATCCTTGGGTTTGGGAAATGCTTGCTGATCATACACCTCTTTACAACCCTTTGGGCTTGGGGAATGCTTGCTGATCATACACCCCTTTATGACCCTTGGGGTTGGGAAATGCTTGCTGATCATACACCCTTTATGACCCTTGGGGTTGGGAAATGCTTGCTGATCATACATCCCTTTACAACCCTTGGGGTTGGGGAATGCTTGCTGATCATACACCTCTTTACAATCCTTGGGTTTGGGAAATGCTTGCTGATCATACACCTCTTTACAACCCTTGGGCTTGGGGAATGCTTGCTGATCATACACCCCTTTATGACCCTTGGGGTTGGGAAATGCTTGCTGATCATACACCCTTTATGACCCTTGGGGTTGGGGAATGCTTGCTGATCATACACCCCTTAACGACCCTTGGGGTTGGGAAATGCTTGCTGATCATACACCCTTTATGACCCTTGGGGTTGGGGAATGCTTGCTGATCATACACCCCTTAACGACCCTTGGGGTTGGGAAATGCTTGCTGATCATACATCCCTTTACAACCCTTGGGGTTGGGGAATGCTTGCTGATCATACACCTCTTTACAATCCTTGGGGTTGGGAAATGCTTGCTGATCATACACCTCTTTACAACCCTTGGGCTTGGGGAATGCTTGCTGATCATACACCCCTTTATGACCCTTGGGGTTGGGAAACCACATGTATCACATGTGCTTCTTTGTGGAGTAGGACTGAAGTCCCAGAGTCAAGCTGCCAAAAACGGTCACCCATCCAAGAGCTCTCCACACTCAACGCTGCTTAACTTCATCTGATTTGTGACCTGAGCCCTATGCCCAGGACCACACACCACCACATCCTTGATGTTCATCCATCCCTTTATGACCCTTAGGGTTGGGAAATGCCGAGATTTCCATGACACAAACAGCAACCTGCACACGTGTGATTGTGTGTATCCTGTTGGCGGTAACATATTGTCTGAACGGAGCTACATCCTGTTAGCCAGGTATTTAGAGGCATATTTTGGTTTGTTATTTAACATCAGACACAGCAATATATCCAGATTAATGATTGTCATGCTTAAGATTAGTGCTAGCAAAAAATGACATCAATAATGGGAATGGTAGCCAATGGAAAACATTAAAACAATTATCAGTCAGAAAGTTGTTCCAGGGATTATATCTTGACACAACTGAAGATTATGGCTGGCCAAAAAGGAAGAATAATCCTAATAAATAGTCAGTGGGAAAACATTTGAACAATTATCAGTCAGAAAGTCAGGGATAATATGGAATTATGGAAAAAGTTTGATAAAACTGTGACATTACACTAATTACAGTTATCACATTACTGAAATGCCTTCCTTGTTATAAGAATTCCTGTCAGTAAAAACAATGTTCTCATCAATATTCTGCTTTCTGTCTAGCTCTCATTTTTTTAAAGAATGGATGTGACTTTGTACATTGAGCCTTTGACACTGAGAATTTTTGATAATCTTAATCATGATAATGATATGCAAGTACAGTTAAAGTGTTTGGAGTCTGGGGCCCGATCTCCGAAATGTTCGTAGCACTATGCCATTCGTAAGCCTATGACAAGATATAGAGTTACGACTGGACAGCTCAACAATATATTCAAGATGTATATCTTCTATATAGCCCCTATGACAAGATATAGAGTTACGACTGGTCGTAACTTTACGAACGCTTTGTGGATCGGCACCCTGTTTGTTAGCTTCTCTACTGTTTAGATTTCACAATAAAAATGAGAGATGACATGATTAGCAGTAGACAGCATTTATGTTTACTTTAAAATGATCACAGAGATGTCGGTTGTCATTGAATTTGTCCCTTTATTAATATCTCCATGCGACAAGCCAATATGGTTGTGAACAGGTTCTTGATGTAAATCAGTATTCTTCATGTTCTCAATGTGATGAGCTCTCAGGTGGGCCAGATTTGTTGTCTTGTCTTTCAAAGGACTTTCGGTGGCACCTGGCTCTTCTCAACACCTGCAAGGCACTTTGGTAGTCTAGTGGTTAAAGTGTTCACTCATCACACCATAGACCTGGGTTCAATTCCAACACATAGGTACAATGTATGAAGCCCACTTTTGGTGTCCATCTCTGTGCTAAAGGTGGCTCACTCACTCACTCACTCACTCACTCACTCACTCACTCACTCACTCACTCACTCACTCACTCACTCACTGGATGAGATTGAGGATGATTTATAGAATATGTATTATTCTTTGATCTGCTGTGTGTACGCCTTGACGTTGCAGTTGTTTACTGTATATGATTGTCATCACCATGCTCTGTTTTTAAACAGACAGAGCTTGGACAGCTCAACAATATATTCAAGATGTATATCTTCTATATAGCCCCTGGAGATGTGTTTGACACACTGAGCTGTCGGGTCAGGCTCATAGTTTGAAAACATTATGTTGTCAGGATAATTTATCTGTTTTAGCCATGAAGTACAATGTAGGTCTATCAACTTGGTGAGTAGCTGATGACAAATAGTGTCATTTATGAATGACATGTTCATTATTTATGCTTTGCAAGTTGCTTTTTGTATTGGTAATAATAATAATACAAAGATAAGTATTGAACAATGGCAACTTGATTCATTTTATGTTCACAAACGTTTGTATGGACATTTCACCTGGTTAGGCTTACCTGGTGAATCTTTAGCCCAAGAACAAATACAATATCGCTTAGTCGGCAATATCTAATATCAGACTTTGTCTTGCTGAAACCTAAGTTATGATTCTGAGCTAGGTCATATTTATTGAAATGATTTAATTGCCAAGACATAAGAAATCTTACTTAGAAATACTCTTTGTTATGTATGAGATTTCAAAATGGAAGAGCTCTTATTTCAATGAACTCTGCAAATGGGGGTGAACCGTAATCAGTGCGTGTTCAGGTAACATGATCTGATGATACCCTGGATATGTTTATCATGGCCTATGTATCTAGAGGCCAGTATTCAGCCCCATGCCTGCAGCATGTATCATGTAAAATATACAGATGGTAATGGTAATATTACTTTCTCGTGGCAATATACCTAGAACTAATGTATTGACTTGGTTGGGTTGATTGTATTCCACTGATAACAGAGCCAAACATAAGAGAAGGAAGCTTAATACTTTATCATTGTATTGAATGCTTTTTACATTGGAATCATAAATACCTCTGAAAATAAATTAAAACGTAAATATTCCCAGTTTCAAACATTATTAACAAAATAATCATTGTGTAATCAAAATAATCATAATAATGAAAAAAATCCAATTTTCCTACCATGTGGTCTGGATTCCTAGATAAATGCTTGTGTTCATAGTAAGCTGGACATATTAGAAGAAACGGGGTCAAGTCATGGTATGATAAACATGGTCAACAGGGGCGGATACAGCTTTTTGAGAAAGGGGGGATGCACACTATTGAGAAAAGGGAGGGTGCACGCTTCATTTTCACCCGAGTTTCAATGGTCATTTAATAAAATTTCAGGACGAAAGGGGGGGTGCGCACCCCTGCACCCCCCCTCTGGATCCGCCTATGGTCAAGTTGCTGGCTTCCTACCACCATGTTCCCATGACTCTTAGACTATACATGATACAAATGATAAACGATCAGATAATGTCACTGAAGATCAGCTACTCTCTGTTTGCCAATATTTGTTATGGTTACAGCATTGTAGGAAAGATGTAGAAAATCTAGCCTGTCCACAGGACTGGCTGGTCAAATTTTTTACCAGTCCTGCCAAAATCTAGCCTGTCCTCCAAATATAAATAAAACACCATTTCAAGACTTAAAACTGGCTTGTTTTATTTTAAGCTATAATTTAATATGCACACACAGAGCTTGGACTGTTAAATCTCTCCTAGTGGAATCATCTGGTTACAACATGACAGAACTAGTCTTCAGACAAGTCATCAACATCTCCATCAAGATCTGAACAGTCAGAGTCATAGTCTGAATCTGCATCCTTGCCAGTTGCACATTCAACATTGACTAAAATAAGAGTAAATTCGCTCAGTCATAGCAGCAGACTGACCGATGAGGGTCGCGCCATTTTGGTTTGAAATTGGGGGAAACAAGAAACACGTTTTCCTATTCGTTGATTCTGTGACAACCGGCCAATCACGCACTTCCTTACTAAACTCGTTTCAAGAAGCTAAGGAAGAGAACTCTGTTCTTATAGCAAACATATCTCATCGATTTCGTTTGCGATAATTTTATCTGTTTGATTATTCTAGTATCTTTTGGCAGTAAATATTCAAAAAGGTTATAATATAATAATGATTATGTCATTGGTTTGCTAAAACTGACCCAACATGAGGACGGACCAGATTTTTTTTTAACCCGTCCTCCACAAAATTCACCCGTCTCGGACGTTGGGACGGGCTATCTTTCCTACACTGGTTACAGCGATCATTTTGGACAGCACCGTTGCACCATGCACACTTTGAAATATGAAATGCTGCATTGAAAACAACCAGTGTCCCTTATGGCGCATATAAATCCCACATGGTGCAATACGTTGTGTTTGGTTGGGACCCCATGGCTATATACAAATTATGGGTGACTATTGAGTGGGAAACAACTATTGCGATAGCGATAATCTATTGCAGCATACTATTGCGATCAACTATTGCAATACTGTTGCTATAGTTTTTTTCTTCTTGAATTGTCTCATTTGAAGTCATTTCCCAAATGAATATATAGTTTATATGAAATAAAAACAAGTTGAAGTAGTTTCACTCTCTTTTTATAACTGACAAGAAACTTGAAACCCAAATCAAGTAAACAGTTAAAACTCAAATGAAGCTGCAAGTCTGCACCTAAAGAATAAAAAAATCTGCGCATTTATCAATGGAAGTCAATTACTAAACTATCGATAGGCTCACATGCTATTGATGCATCAACAGTTTTTCGTTTCAACCATCGATTGAGACTATCACAGACTCAACAAATGTAATCCATCGATAGTTCGATGCATCGTTACAGCCTTAATACAAATAGTAGGTTTATTTTGATTAATATAATTAATAAGCTTTTGCTTTTTCCATGTAGATGCAACCCTTCTGCTAAATATTTTAATAGTTATGATTACGTCCATTAAAGTAACCATATTAATTTTTTAGAATTTGTTCTATATGTTTAAAAACATTCAATAATTTTATGTTTTGCTCAGTATTTTTTTGACACATGAGACAGGTATACGACAGGTTTTTGACAGGTATACGGTCATTTTTGGTTATTTCTGTTCTATGTAGCAGATTTACATCTGGAATTGACCTTGATATGTCTACTTGTACGTGGTAGGGTTACTTGGGGGTCAGGGCTTGAATTTGAGGGGCCCCAACCTAGCAGGCCATGCAGAATAGTCACTGAACCGTTGACAAAGAAAGCAAGTACGGTACTTTTTGTTAGCAGTATATTCCTTGTCAGTGATGAAGCATTACTTCGTGGAGAAAACGGCTTGGGTACCCGAATCCCAGTTTCTGTCCTTATCTGGGTATCTTCTGTAGGTCTCAAGACTTGGGTACAAAATGTCTAACTGGGAATTGCTTTATTGGACCTCTGACATATTGCATTTAAATACATGTACAGTTGACTGAAGCAGTATATTTACTCAGACATAAAAGTCAGAAGGAATGTGTGTATAGTTAGGGAGAAATGCAGATATAAATGTTTGTAGTGTTACCAGTTTTTGTCCTTCAACAATGTGTCTTGTCCTTGTACCCACCCACCCACCCAACCCCACCCTACCCACGCACCGAGTTATCTATCAAAGCCCTACTGGATAATGGGACATTATATGCATCCATTTTCACTTCTAATGGATACAGGTGGGACTATCTGATGTCCGGTAAACATGATAAAGACTAACTGACCGAGTTTGGTTTTACGCCGCTTTTAGCAATATTCCAGCAACATCACGGTGGGGGACACCAGAAATGGGCTTCACACATTGTACCCATGTGGGGATTCGAACCCGGGTCTTCAGCGTGACGAGCCAACGCTTTAACCATTAGGCTACCCCACCGCCCTAACATGATAAAGAACTGATGAGGCAAATATAGACGTAATTTCTTGGAAAATTATAATCTTTTTGTTAAATTCTTTTGCTCGCTATCATCATTAACCAGGTAAATTTGAAATAGCTAGTCAAGTATATTAAGTACTATAGAAACCAACCAATCTTTTGCCCTTCATTGGCAGTGACATATCATATATATGTCCCTGTGAAGATTTCTCTGAGATAACTGTAGAAAGGAAGTTGCTACCAGTTCCTACAAGCACACAGAAGATCTTAAAGTGATATTTTCTTCAGTGATATCCTCAGTCAGTATATTGTGTGGTGAAGTTTTAGATCTTCTGACTGATGTGACTAGTCAAAGATTATGTTACCTTTTACCTTGAGACCTGATGGGTCATATATCATTGGCCAGGGTCATATGAACAAGGTCACCTATTGGCCAGTAAAAGCAGGGTAGGGACCACCTATACCAAAATAGTTTTGGTTCAGGGACATTATCTGCATCCATCCATCCATCAATGTATTTAGGGGGGCAAACAGTATCATAAACATTATAAAGAAATAAACACTGAATTATAGACATGGCACGAGGGTGATTGATTCAATTGTCATTCGACATAACAGGCCATATCTATATTTTTGGCTTAATGATTCTTAGATGCTTGATTGGCATTTTAGAAGATGATATTTGATGAACATAGAGATTTTTTCTGGGTTACATCTTCTTTTTATTCTCGAGTACAACGTTTCAGGGCTTGTTCTGGCCCCATCATCAGGTAAACTGAACAGTAACTGTTAACTCTGGCCGTGACGTCACAATGCTTATGACGTCATAATGCTATGACGACGCAATACATGTGGTGGTCAATAGATACAGATGACATGGCTAATAGAATACATGTTATTATGAATATATAAGATGTCATTTACTGCAAAATTAATGGATCAAATTAGAACTGTGCAGATACTTATACAAAATTGTTGATTGAATTAGAAATGTACAGAGACGTATTTATAAATGTATAGAATGTAAAGTAATAGCAGTGTATACAAAGAAATTATGCTTTATACATGGGAACAGTGACGAGGGTAGGGTATTGTCTTATTGTTTTATGTACCATGCATTTGGGAGGTAGACACCCTGGTCCCTGTTTATTGCTGGTTTTGTGCGTTTGATGAAGATAGCTTCAATCAACTTGCGTTTACGCCAGTCACTGATGTTTTTTGAGAGGACTTCAGTTTCCCAGTCAACTTCATGATCGGGATTATTCATAATGTGTTCAGAAACTGCAGATTTCAGATCTGATTTGTCCACTGAAGTTTTGTGTTCTTTCACACGTGTAGCTACTGGTCTGCCTGTCTCACCAATGTAGATGTCACCACAGTCACATTTCAGTTTATACACACAGCCTTTAGGGTTGGATATAGCATGATTGCATCCCTTACCATTTGCACGTAGCAAAGTTTTAAGGGTTTTGCCAGACAAGAAAGTGGTGTCAATGCTACTGTTCAGTTTACCTGATGATGGGGCCAGAACAAGCCCTGAAACGTTGTACTCGCGAATATAAAAGAAGATGTAACCCAGAAAAAATCTCTATGTTCATTAATGATTCTTGTCGGCAACCCTTCATGTCAGTGATAGACTGACTCAAAATATGACATTGAGAATGCCCTTGATGGGAGCAGACATTTTTAACCTATACACTTGGCAGGTTAATGTTTCTCGAAGTTACTAATGAAACATCTACCGGTAGTTTAATGTCAGTATGTCTATCTGTGTGTCTGTCCCTCCACCTGTCCACCCATCCATGTTAACCTGTTAAACCTGTGGAAGCATCACCACAGAGACATGTCATTTAAGCATCCTAGAATCTGATGATCATTGGTTCGAGTCCCTGATTATGTGGCAACCATACCCTTGCTCGTGTAACTTGAGCATGTGAATGACCTGCATTTCCTCCCATGTTATGTTGACATCCCATGCTGGTGTTAAACCCTAATTCACTGACTTGTCCTCAATAAGTGCACAAGTTATCCTTTCGTGCAGACCGTTGAACACTGTTGTTTGCTAATTATCAGTTCTGCGTCTGTGTTCCAGAACTACCCCGGTTACGTGCCTTCTTCAAGGAGTTGGACAAATCAGCTGAGTACCTGGACATCTATGGCACAAAGACTGGCATTGTAAGTATCACAGTGAACTCTCACAGACTTAGACTTGCTGAAGTCTCTAAGGTAATAAGTTTAAATTATAATTTCGATAAAAAAAATATAAATAACAGACTGGCATCAAGTCTCTAAGGTAATTATTAATTGTATGAATTATATCTTCTATACAAAATATAAATAACAGCCTGGTGTCAAGTCTCTAAGGTAATAATTAATAGTTTGAATTATTATTTCTGTAAAACATATGAATAACCGACTGGCATCCTTCTTATCTAGACTTGCCTCTTTGAGGGACAGAATTACAATAAATGTACATCCATGGGCTTAGCATTCAGTACAGCCTTGGAGCAAGGCTATCACAGACTGTATGATTGATGCTGTATGACCAATTTAATTACTTTTGTTCTGAATGAAGTTTATCATAGTCTCAGTCATTAGAGACGTAATGATTCACTGATATCTGCAATGTCTTTGATTCTTAGGTATAGACTGAAGTTGAATCGTCACTTTGTGAAATCACAATACACTGTACAGAGAACAGGAATTACATCCTATACCCAAAGCATCTGTGTTACCTTGAAGCATAGGGATGTGATGGGGGAGCCTAGTGGTTAAAGCTTTTGAGCGTCACACGAAAGTCCGGGTTATATTGCCCACATGGATACAATATGTGAAGCCCATTTCAATGTCCCCTTCCATGACATTGCTGGAATAAAAGCTAAAAGTGGTATAAAACTATATTCACTTTAAGCATGGTGGAATATAGCAAAGCAATGCCTGTAATCATGGCAGAAAATAGAACATGGCCACATAAAAGCCTTGGGGAACAAGGATTCAGTCATAATAGGAAAATAAGTTTTCATTTTCAGGCTTTTTCGAGCCCAAAATTTACCTAAACATTAAAAAAGGTTATGAAAAATTACAAGCCAGAGGTGTTTGGCTGTATGTAGTTCAATGATTTCAGTATTTCTTACAATTTGCTGTATATTGTGATACAAGTGGTATCATCAGTCCACATTGGGATATGGTTGTATCAAGAGATCGCAGACAATTCTTAGCTGCACAGGTCATTGTGCATATATAGGTTATATGTGTTTGACAACTACCTCTCCAGTTTGCACTATAATTTGTGTATTTACCTTTCCATACAGACATGGTAGAAACAATGTCTCCTATGTTGTAAGAACCTGAGTCTTCAGGAAGTGCTCTGTTTGCAGCTGGACTGTAGTAGCGATGCTGCCACTATGGTGGAAGAGTGCAAGGCTTCGAGGGTGGAGTACAACGTTTACAGCTATAGGCAAGTGCTGATACCACTGTCAGTGTGTCACTTTAATACACTCAAGGCAGTAACCATTGTTATTGGCATTTAAATAATAAAACTGAGTTTGTAATTAGCCGTTTTTGCCATTTGTGTGGTTTGTTACCATGGTTACTAGCATGCATAACCTTAGAAAAGTAACCTAGATTTCATGGATAACAATGAGGCGACCTTGTCTTGTATTTGTGTGAAGGGCATCCTGGGTGCATGAAATTACTGTATATGAGTCCAGTGTGCAAAATGGTTTCCAAATTTTGCTATCGAGTTGGGCTAGCTATATGCCTGAAAGTTACTAGCCCACAAAATACTTCACTAGCCCAAAATTTGAATGTAGGCACGGGTATCACGATAATTGCTAATATGATGAACATTTTTATCAGGCCATAATCTTGCATGACTTTCAAGTGTCTTATAACTTAACAAGTCGGAGAGAGTGATATATTTACAAAATGACCCCATGAAAATTTACTAGCCAGTCGGGCCAGTGACTGTGGAGATTTACTGTCCCAACTGGATTTTTACTAGCCACAGGCTAGCAGGCCAGTGCCTATTTTGCACACTGTATGAGTCTCAGAAACCTATGATTTTCCTGATGATGTTTCTCGGTTTGTCAGAAAAACTGCAAACCCATTCTCATTTGTTTTCTCCCAGTAAGGAATGTCCCAAAGTTGGTTCATGTGTTTTGAAGTTCCATGTTGTGATATTTCAGAGATGGCAACAGTCTGCTCATTCTGGAGCTGGAGACCATGTTTGATGTCAACTCCATCATGTCCAACATACTACAGTAAGTAGCTTGCTGGCCTAGCTTGGCACAGACTGTTGCAATGATAATCGCTGTGAAGACGTCAGCTCTGTGTAGCTTGTGGACAAGCTTTGTAGCCTTAGTGAGTAAGTGAGTTTAATTGTACGCCGCTTTTAGCAATATTCCAACAATATCTTGGCGGGGGACACCAGACGTGGGCTTCACATATTGTACCCATGTGGGGAATCGAACCCGTGCCTTCAGTGTGACGAGTCTGAAGCAAAGTGGCACAGTTAATAGTAAATTGTATAAAGGTTCATATTTTAGACAATTTACCAATGATTTTGTACGAGTGTGGTCACCAGTCTGATTAATTATCTGTAAATAACTTCTTGCACACCAGAACATCTATGACATGGATGTCATAGAGAGATGTACACGAAGTTCACACCAGCACCGCTCTCTGAAGTAACATGCTGCTTCATACGAATGTGTGTGCTTCCTATGACTTGCACCATCACATAAATAATACTTACATCGTTTCTTCCCACTAGGCTTATTTTGCTGCATGACGTACCCATTGTCCAGAGTCGGTCTGATCGGCAACAGATTGAACTGAAACATAAGGGCAAGTCTGATGTCATCTTCCTTTCCACAAGGCCATTGGCACCTATGGTAAGTGATAGTGTTGTATGCTCCATATATGTCCTCACAGATTTCATCCTGATTCAAGTTTCTGGCATTGATGGTAACAGTACATAGATTAGTCATCATGACCTTCAATGTCGGCCATTTGCACCAATGTTCAGTGCCTGACAATGCTGTATATATATGTTAATATGGATATCTAATTTACATTTTTATTCCACAAGGCCATCAGTAGTGGCACCAATGGTCAGACTATACCTACTCATTATGCCCTTAAAAAGGTGATTGGTACTAATGGTGAGAGACTGATAATGTTGATGCTTGATGTATGTGGATAGTTCTTCATATCTGTACAGCACAAGGCCAATGGTACCAATGCACAGATTTATCACCATGTCCTTCATCAAGGCCATTCATATTCAATGGGAGTCACTGACAATGTTGCATACTTGACATATTTACATAGATTTAACATCACTTTAGCATCCCAATATTATAAGAGCATTCTGATAGTGTTGTATATTTTTCTTCCATGAGTCACTTAGAAACACCTTTCTAATCCAATGTCGTATGCTCTGCCAATTGATATTAATGGAATGAATTTGTCAATACAGTTTTATATCCTCCTTCCACTAGGCCACTGTTTGTCTTGGTAAGAGTTTCCTGGTTTAGTGTTATATCCTCCTTCCACAAGTAATTAGTAAGAAATGGAGAGAGCTTTCTGATTCTAATTGTTACCTGACCCATGAAGATCCAGGTTAGAATTGATCTTCAGTAACCCATGCTTGTCATAAGAGGCGACTAACGGGATTGGGTGGTCAGGCTTGCTGACATGGTTGACACATGTCATCGTATCACAATTGCGTTGATCGATGCTCATGCTGTTGATCACAGGATTGTCTGGTCCAGACTCGATTATTTACAGACAGCTGCCATATAGCTGGAATATTGCTGAGTGCGGCATAAAACTAAACTCACTCACTCACTATTAGTTACCTGTTTTAATACTTTATTTCAAAGATGTACACTTTATTGCTGCATGAAAATATCTTTCAGCAGCTGTATCTGTAATATATATGTTTAGTTTTATCACATGCATTTTACAAGTAAGCTGTTCATGTACAAGAAATTAGTCATTGGATGATGAACAATATCCCCAAATTATTTTTTGTAAGGAAAATGTTGTTTTTACATATCTTATTACATATCTTAAACATGATTTATTGATATACATGATAGAATAATATAAGTTGTTTACTGGTCTTGAGGGGGACATGGGCTGATGTACCCTTGATGTTTGTTTATGTTCCCTGAGCCCGAAAGGTTCGCTTGTAAGCAGGGTACATTCAAAATGATAAGGGAGGCGGTGGGGTAGCCTAGTGGTTAAAGCGTTGGCTCGTCACGCCGAAGACCCGGGTTCGAATCCCCACATGGGTACAATGAGTGAAGCCCATTTCTGGTGTCCCCAGCCGTGATATTGCTGGAATATTGCTAAAAGCGGCGTAAAACCAAACTCAGTCAGTCAAAATGATAGCAGAGCACTCAGCCAATCAGAAAAGGACATTTATGTGTGAGGCAAGATAAAATTTAATAAATATTCTTGGTGCTCTAAAGACATGCAATGTTAGAAAAATGCCAGCAGTATTTCTACACACTACACAGCTGTTTTACTTCAGCCAGAGACTATATATTAAGATTATCTACAGCTACCTCACTTAATCATAAAATTATCGTTTGTCGATTTCGGGGGAAATGGACTATATTGGAGTATGAACATTATCAGTGGTTTGATCACATCATTGGAAGATGCAAGTGCCGAAGCACGGATGGCCTTGTTACAGTAGTCATGTCAAGATATAGTTGTGTCAATTAAGAGGACTACCTGCCAATTTGAGAGCGGCATCTGTCCGGAAGCCAGGCAGTTTGGAGCCAGTGTATCAAATGAGAGAAATCAATAAAAGACTGCAGTGGATACAGAGACCATATGAATCACCTGTCACCATGACACCAACCCATAACTATATCCTGCTTAGCACCATTAGGTGTCCCCAGCATATGGCAATGATGAAATGATACGCCCAAGTGGAATTGCCTGTTGTTACAAAGAATTTGTTTTTGTCTTGTTACTGTAAGAAAATATATGCTACTTGGCGACACTTCAGTTTAAGTAGCCAAATACACAACCCAAACTAAGACTAGCATGAAATTTATGTTTGAATAAAAATCACAATGCATTTCTCTCTTTTTAATAATATTTTTTAAAGCTCATTTAATGCATCTAGCAATGTTTGTCAATTTGTTTCATCCAGATTGGTTTTGATGTGCAGTGAAACACTATTGTGTCAAAGTTGGGAGGAAAATACTACCCAAGGTTGGACATAACATACATAAGTATGACTAAATAAAGAATATGTAGGGACCAAGCTTTTATTTGCGACAATTTGTAAGTTCAACACAATAAAGTTTGACGAAATGGTGTAATTAAACACTGATGTTACCCAGTTCTGGTTCACAATGTTCAGGGTGCTGTTGTACATAGTAACCGTAGTGCTACGACTGTCGCAAGTCAATTATAAGGTATGAAAGTTACGATCACCTTAGCACTACGACTGTCGCAAGAACATTATAAGGTATTGAATTTACGATCCCCTTAGCGCTACGACTGTTGCAAGTCCATTATAAGGTAAGGGAGTTTTGATCAGCTTAGCACTACGACTGTCGCAAGAACATTATAAGGTATTAAAGTTACGATCTCCTTAGCGCTACGACTGTCACAAGAACATTATAAGGTATTGAAGTTACAATCACCTTAGCACTACGACTGTCGCGCGCCGTCCATTATAAGGTATGGAAGTTACAATCACTTTAACGCTACAACTGTCACAAGTCAATTATAAGGTATTGAAATTACGATCACCTTGGTGCTTTGACTGTCGCAAGTCCATTATAAGGTAAGGGAGTTACGATCACCTTAGCACTACGACTGTCGCGCGTCCATTATAAGGTATGGAAGTTACAATCACTTTAACACTACAACTGTCGCAAGTCAATTATAAGGTATTGAAATTAAGATCACCTTGCTTTGACTGCTATGGACTGTCGCAAGTCCATTATAAGGTATGGAAGTTACGATCACCTTAGCACTACGACTGTCGCAAGTCCATTATAAGGTATTGAAGTTACAATCACCTTAGCACTACAACTGTCCATTATGAAAGTCCATTATAAGGTATGGAAGTTAAGGATCACCTTAGCACTACGACTGTCACAAGTCCATTATAAGGTATTGAAGTTACGATCACCTTAGCACTACGACTGTCGCACGTCCATTATAAGGTATGGAAGTTACAATCACTTTAACACTACAACTGTCGCAAGTCGATTATAAGGTATTGAAGTTACGATCACCTTGGTGCTATGACTGTCGCAAGTCCATTATAAGGTAAGGGAGTTACGATCACCTTAATGCTAAGATCGCACCCAGGTCTCAAAGGGAACTGTGTTTTGTTTGATATTTGAGGTGATTAAATCAATAAAATGCTGATTGGTGACGATTTTGTTCTTAATAGCCTAAAGAGAGACACCACACTGGAAATCAGATCAGCCTTAATACACAGTTCCTTAAAACAATCATGAGGATTAGGGAAGACACTTGTATGTTAAAATATTTATAGGGAAAGTGTAGTTTGTTAAGTCAGTTAAACAACTCCCTTGTAATAGAGAGTAGCAATACCCATTCAACTATAAGGTAGCTGTTAACTAACCCCTTATGTTTAAAAAATGTTGCCTAACTGCACAAACGTTAAAAGCCTCTTGTGCACCAACATGGGATAAAAATTGAACTATTGGCCGTCTTTCTCTTATCAATAAGGTGACCTAGAAATGAAACAAGTATTTATCTGAATATTCATCAGTGAAGAATGGTTCTTTTTATGTATATATAATTCTAATGCAATACATGTAGTTTAAAATAGGTTTGTACATTGTCTGTATGAGTTGACCATAAAACCTTGAACTTGAAGCTCTGATACCGTGTGATAATGCTATTGAAATCAGGCTACAAGAATTGATATATTTTTCTAAATGAATTACAGGGAAGTAGTTATGGAAGATCACAATGAATACATTTAATTTAGTCAAAATTCCGATTTTATGAAACAAGGCCAGAAGGTATGAAAAGCTCATGATAATTTATGATGGCCAAAATTGAAGTCAAAGAAAAGTGTTACAAATCAGAATAGAATTTCTGACTTATCACTCCCAGTCTGCGTGCAGTCACTTTATGATGTGTAACATATGGAGACCAGAGAGGCATTATCTGTCTCATCAGGCAGCATGGTGTGTAGTGGCACCATATGGGCTGGGAACAAGCTGGTGCTGGGTTGTACTGAGATTGATTTACCTTGCACAGCTTTTGGGTTGTGTGTTTATGGTCCAGTAGGCTAGTGGGAACAGTATTTCACTAGTCCTCAGACTTTGTAGCTAGCTCTGTTTGAACATTAGCTAAAAAATTAAAATGTTAACATTTTCTATCAGCTATATTTGGTTGGCTGGCTTGGCTGCTTGTTGGCTTGGTTGGCTGGCTGATTGCTTGGTTGTTTGCTTGGTTGGCTAGCTGATTGCTTGGGGCTGATTGCTTGGCTGGTTGGCTGGTTGCTTGGCTTGGTTGGCTGGGTTGGCTAGCTGATTGCTTGGCTTGCTGGCTGGCTTGGTGTTGCTGGCTGATTGCTGGGTTGGCTGGCTGATTGCTTGGTTGGCTGGCTGGTTGGCTAGCTGATTGCTTGGTTGGCTGGCTGATTGCTTGGTTGCTTGCTTGGTTGCTTGCTTGGTTGCAGCAAAAACCAAGAAGGTGTTGTGGGACAAATTGGTGTTGCATGTTGAAAGACTTAAGACTATCAGCAGGGCAGTTACAATGACAGAATCACAAGAATTGAAAGTTGGAACTAAGATCTTGTGGAGCATACTTGGACAACTGGCAGACAAATCATGATACGAAAGAAATACAACCAAAATATGGAACTAGGAAATATAGCAGATCTAGGCTCCAGAATGTGAACTCATGATCGATTAATCATCTTATTCAAGGAATTAGATACAACTAGGAAGAAATGTACAAATACAGTCGAGCAGTGTTGTGTCAAACTCTGATAACTCGATATCTCGGTTGTCTCGATATAACATCTTGGTCCCTGCAAAATCCTTCATAATTTATCATTATTCAAGCTCTTTTAACTCAATACGGATGACTCGATATTTCGGATATCTCAATATAATGTCATGGTCCCAACAAGCAAAATACCCCTTTTACTCGATATTTGCAAAGAAACTCGATATTCACATATCTTTCAGGGGGCAAGTATCCCTCTGAACTGAGGTTGTTTCCACACGTTTACACACGTTGCGGCATGAATCAAAGGGATGCGGTAGTGTAAACTAATTAGGGCTAATTGAGTTGAAGGTGTCGCTTATTTGTTATTTAGTTAGGATTAATAAGGAAGGAATTAATTAGGAAGTACTCACTGTTACGACCTAACACTACTGATAATGAATTATAGTTTCGAATCAAAACATACTGACAATATCCAATGAGGGTTTTGTGTAATCACGTGACTACCATGTGATTGTTGAGTTGTTTCAAGATTGCGTTCCCCGTGAGTAAAAATGTATATCCAAATAAATATCTACTTTTTGTTTTGTCTTCTTTCATAGTGATATGTGATGATATGCCCTGGTTGGATGTCTCGAAGTTCGGATAACTCGATATTTTTTCTTGGTCCCATAAATATTGAGACAACCGCGCTCGACTGTATGTCTTTCTAATTCATACATACTCGCAAACATTGCTTAACTGTTATCCCAACTTTAATGTGATTCACTTTGAAATCTGTGCAGGTGTTGTTTGGATGAATATTTTTTTACATATAAGTTAAAGGATACATTCCATTAAGTGTTCACAAGCTTTCTTGAGAATGTGAGAGATCAAAGCTGAAGTCCTTTCAACCAAGTGTTATATTCAGTGTATGCTCATAAAGGTGTTCAAACAGGTTTTCCTGGAATGGAGATTGTTTAACAGCAGTACTCATTGGTAGATAAATATGTATTATGTTGTTTACTCTGTCTGATGTTACACCATATGATAGCCTCTAAGTGTGCTGTTTATATCTGTATATACCATAGTCACTGTAAAAAGACTCCTACACTTACATTAAAAACTCATTCAAGCAATAAACAGATTACGTTATTTTGAAATAAAGTTAACGTTGTAGTGAACAAACCAGTCCAATGTACATAAAACTATGACATTTCGGAAATAGCTACAAGGCAGTTACATATCCTTTTGCACTCTCGTTTTCTGTAAATAAAACGATAATGTTCATATTTTAGTTTTTAGTATGTGTATAAAGATAAAATATCTATTGCATCCTATGGCATGAACTATAATATTCAGCATACCAAATTCTTGATAAGAATTGTGAGGTTCATGTAGTAATTTTCAGACAATAGAGTACAGCACACATTACCATTTCATTACTTTACACGACCTTTATATTTCTTGCAAGGCTTCTTAAAATATATACAGTGAGACCACGGATACCCAGACCCCAAATATCTATAACGGATATGCGGTTTCCGTTCCTGGACGGTACATTTTACAAACCAAATGGCTAAATCAACACAAAATTGACTCACTTATCCGTACAAAGCTTTGATCTTCCGCTGACTGTGAGAAGTGAAGCGCGAAAGTCCCATGTGTCTTGAGACGAGACAAGGTCTACTAATCCAGATTAATGACCGATCAGCAGGGTGAATTCTAATTGGCAAATCAAAATGACCATGCTGTTTTGAAAGTGATTTAAACCAGAAGTGTATGCTTGCTACCATTTCAACACCTAAGCCTGAATGACAGAAATCGAAATATATCTGGATATTCAGTTATCTGGACAATTTACGCAAAATCAAATGTGTCCGGATATCTGGGGTCTCACTTTATGTGATAAAAGGTCAAGGTCAGATTATTCTTGTAATTGTTTTGAGGAAGAGTGGTTGGGGGGGGTGTCAGATGTGCTTTTTGGCATAGTGTGTTCAATACAGCAAAAACATTTGCCTGATCAGAAGATCCACACCACAGTGTTATGCTCATATACAAAAGTGACCATGTCTTTGAGACCAGATACCCGTGAAGGTCCGGGTTAGAATATTGATCTTCAGTAACCCATGCTTGGCGTAAGAGGCGACTAACAGAATCAGATGGTCAGGCTCGCTGACTTGGTTGACACATGTCATCGGTTCCCAATTGCGTAGATCGATGGTCATGCTGTTGATCACTGGATTATCTGGTCCAGACTCGATTATTTACAGACCGCCACCATATAGCTGGAATATTGCTGAGTGCAGCGTAAAACTAAACTCTCTCACTCACTCACTTTGAGGCCAGAAGATCCACACCAAAATCTTATGCTCATATACAGATGTGACCATGTGTTTGAAACACAGCTTCAAGTCACACAGCTGACGTGGAAGTTACAAGTATATTCACACTTCAGTAGTGGCTATTAAGAAAGCAAGATAAGACCCCATGGTATAGCACAGACTCGGGTGACATCCTGGATGGCAGGGCAGTGTGTGAAACATAGACTTGATAGATGCAGGTGATAGACCATCTAGACAGAGGTCCGGTGTTAGGTTTCATCTTTCTGTGTGCATGTACTCAGTGGAGCCTATCACATTCCCCCCACTGTCATCAGTGATCTGATGTCCTAGAAGTCCTTTCACACACCAATAGCTGTAGTGTGGCTGTCCTGGGGAGCTCAGGCCAGAATAGTTAATACCCAGAAAAGTCCATGATGCTATAGCTGATTTTCATGCAGAGTTTTGCTTGACCAAAACTTCATAAACAAGGGGGATAGTTCTATGGATGTACAACTTCTTTATTACAATATATACAATGTTTAATTCAATATAGAAGTTGTATATCCATAGAACTATCCCTTTGTTCATCATACCAGTTTCTAAACGCCACTATAGAAGTCAAAACTTGATGGTTTTTGAGCCACAATGATTGATTGTAATTGTTGAATGCCACTGAATGCCAAGCCCAAACATGAATATTTATAAGCCCCATGATCATTTAATATTCAAGCTGTCAACAACACGTTGCCCTATTAGTTCCCTCTGGAACTCACTACCTCTCCATGTCAAGTCATCTCCTTCCATCTCCATCTTTAAATCAAGACTCAAAACATTCTTGTTCAACCACAACTAAATCTTATAACACTTCTTCCTGTATATAGTGTACATATTTACTGTTGCGCAAAGAGCATGCCCATGAGGTGTGGAGTTACTACTGTGCTCTACAAATGTCTATATTATTATTATTATTATTAGGTCTTCAGACGAAAGTCTGGAAGACCTACTGTTAATATCCTCAATATTATTCTTTATTCTTCTTCTTCTTATTATTATTATTTGTACAATTTTTGTGACAGCTCTCCTGACCTAACCGCTGGGCCGATTTTCATGAAACTTTCTAGGAGGTGATAGCCTGTGTGCTGAAATTGATACATAGTCGAAAAATCCAGACTTCCTCGCTTCCGTAAGGGCAGAGAACCCAAAATGTCAAAAATATTTCAAACTTTTTTCAACGTCTATATCTCCAATACTATTAGAGATAAATTGACCAAATTTGCACTCAATGTAGATAACAACCTTCCCCATGGATTCAACCATAGCCGAAGTTTCGCGGCAGAATAAATTTTCCGCAATTTTGAAAAACTGAAATTTTTGCCCGATTTCCTGCGTTTTTGATTTGTGCCTGTCTTTAAAAATCTTCTTCTCCAGAACGGCATATAGTACAATCGCATTCGATATATCATTTTAAAACCCACACTCCGGACTACTTAAACCCTTCAAGACATATCGATATCTTGAATAGTTTAAGAGTTATCGCCCTTGGAAGTCAGTTAATTTTTTAAGACGCATTTTTTATAGGGTTAAGAAAGAGGTCACAACTCTGCGGAAAATCAATGAATTCCATCTTCCATAGTATCAAACTGTAGGTAATTGATGGGAAACATTTTTGCTTCACATCATGGTTATGAAAAAAATCAATAATAACGTCACCATTACGACGCAAACACAGCCTTCACGATTTCGCAAAATTTCCTGCCCCTTTTTGACGGTGCCTCTGTTTAACAATCCTCTGCTCCTGAACGGCAAATGGTACAATAGTGTTCTATATATCGTTTTAAAGCCCACACTCTGGACTACTTAGGTTGTTCAATGCATATCGATATCTTGAATAGTGTCGGAGTTATTGCCCTTGGAAGTTGGTCAATTTTTGGCCAAACGCATTTTATAGGGTTCACAGCTCTGCGAAAACACAATGGATTTTCTTTTTGGAAGGTACCAAACTGTAGACAATAAAATGTGGAACAATTTTGCTTCACACTATCATTATGTAAAAGTCAATAGTTACGCCACAATTACGCCACAAACAGTGAGGGGACATTAGATTTCGCATTTTTTCAGTTGTGAGATAGCTGGAGGAAGTGTCGTAAAATCTAGCACCACTGCCCGTGTCCTGGTTTTCCAGTGCCCACAGAAATAGTTCCCTCTTTAACAGGCCGTAACTCTGTTGTTCATAGGGTCTACATTCAAAAGAATTAGTGTTCTGGAATTGCCAGGATGTGATCTCTCCAGCAGTCTGCAACATGTACCAGTAATCTCTCTTATAGTATATGTTTTTCTGCAGTTTGTGAATTTTCCGTTTGTGTCAGCAGCATTGAATCAATGCCAAATTAATCTCAGGTTGGAACCCGCCTTTAACCGCTACACCACAGTAATTTTTAAAGGTTGGGTTGAGTTGAGTTGGGCTTTACGTCGGCTTTATTCCAGCCAGCCATATAGTGATAAGAACAAGTCTGCATTAGTACACATGGTAAGTACAGAGTCAAAATGAGTTTATTTATAAAACATCTATTCATTACGTTGTCATTTAAAAACAGAAAAAGTCATAGCACTAAATTTAAAAGCAGGCAGTTTGTTAGTCACATCACACAGTTGCAATTTATAATACAGATAAAACTTCCCTCAGGTTGTTCACTATCAGATGATGCTCCATGGCGGAGAACATATATCTCCTATAAAGAGACTACCACTGCAAAGCTGGTCCACGTGCAGATATGGAGACGCATGTCAATTTCAACGGCAGATGTAATTGACAATGACAAGGAGCTGTCAAATCTGAGTTGGAGCGCCATCCAATGCCCAAAGAAATAAGCGTTACATGGCATTATCCTTCACAAGTGCAGTATTTGCACATACGTGTATATGCGTCAGATAGCTAGGATCACGTAGCGATTCCAGAACACTAATCGTTTGGACCGTAGACCCAAAAGGAATGGCCGGAGCTGGCAGCTGTTAAAGAGAGAACTATATCTTCTCCAGAACTATTTAAAAGGTACATGACCCGTGACCCGGCTGCATTTCACCGATCGGCTCTCGTGTCAAAAGCGTGTTCTGCCTGGGTTTTGAACGGCTTTCTAGCCCTTAAATACTCTTCAAACACCCTCGTAACTCCGACAGTTAAAATTGGCCGGTCCAGCTGAAGCGTCAAAGCGGTACAAGTAAAGGTAGCCACGGGGGAGGAAGTCTGAAGACCGTCAGTATTGCCCTGGAGGCAATCCCTGAGTTATTATTATTATTATTATGTTTTACAGATTAAAGATAATATGCAGCAGAGAGGGTTTGGGTGATCCTGGCACAGTCAGGCTGGTAAGGCTCATCATCAGCTCAGGGCCCTTGCCCCTCTACCAGCAGCCAGCCCAGACAGCGAATGGGACTTCTCCCAGGAAACGCTGCCTAGTCAGACCACCAAGAACTTTCCGGAGAATATGAAGGCTCCCAACACTGCAGCCTTCTGCATTACCCAGAGTGTCAGAGAGCTGTACTCGGTGGAGAACCGGGCACTCTCTTGATCTGTGCCAAAAGATCAGGAGGTACCAAACCAAAGAACACCGAGAACAATGGGGGAGCCTGACGACAGTGTACTTAGGATGCAAGCGAGAGACATTTCAAAGGCGAGGAGTCCGCATATTTATCATGCTTTTCCTTAATCTTGTCAATCACATTTCCTGTCAAAAGGGACAGAAAATTCAATGATATATATAAATTCATTGGCTTTATCAAAGTACAAGATCAGGTTTGTTGGCAGGAATTCTTCTGAGGGCTGTATATGGGCCTATTCCACAGAAGTTTGAAAGCATCATTTTCCATGGCGCCCTGGACATGTTCAGGGTCGTACCATGGATGGACCTGAGGAGTCAAAGCCACAGGCATGTCGGAGGCGGTAGTAAAAGCAGCGAGCCATGCCATCATGTCGTTTAAGATATGCTGTTTGTGCCAAGGAAGGGCATCCACTGACAAGGTGTTGGACAGTCTCTGTGAATTCATTGCAAAGTCGACATTTCATGTTAATATTCTCTTTAGAATCACATTAAAGGCGCGATTCTGAGTGGGAAGTGACTGGTCCTGAGCAGCAAAAGGAAGCCCTCAGTTTCACATTTAAGACCAGCCACGACTTCATCCAGGCGAGAAGGAGTCGGAGGGATTGCTATTCTGTTCCACACACTGCATGTACACACGATGCAATGGCTTCTCAAAGCTTCTCCACAAAGACCGACTCTGGGCAGACTTGGTGAAGGACTTAACCTGGTTTACTCCCATCAGCTGTACCATCCAGCAGTACATAGCCATCAGCAAAGTCAACCTCAAATTTCAGATTCTGTCCAACAACCTTGGCGCGCTTAAAATAGCTGTGGAATTCCTTGCTTTCATCATGAGTCTTCACATGCATCACCAGAGGATCATCCGATAAATAAATATGTGCAAAGTACACAATAAAAATTCTGTCATGAAGAGCCTCCACATTAATCAAACCCCGACCTCCAGAATTGATTGGCATATATACCGGTTAAGAGAGGAGCGAGGGTGGTGGGCTCTGTTATCAGACATGATCCTTCTGGTCAGGGCGGTCAAGACTCTGGATGTCTTGTTTCGTCAATCAACTACTCCAAAGGAATAGGAGAGGACTGGCACAGCAAAAAAGTATTGGTGGCTTTGACCTTGTTTCGAGCATTTAGCTCTGAGCTCCAGATTTTCTTTAAAGCGAGATTTGTACTTTCGGCCCGAAGTTTGTCTTGAATCTGGGCATTCTGGAGCTTATCTCGAACTTGCATTCAAGATAGGTGTAGGCCTGATCTTCCACAAGATGCTCAATAACTCCTCCCCTTGTAACTTGACCGATCCATCATTAGTTACCTTGCCACGTTTCAAATGAAGAGTATTACATTTGTCGAGTCCAAATGTCATGCCAATATCATTCGAAAAGGACTTCGACAAGGAGAACCTGCTCTTTCAAATTGGAATCTCCTTTGGCAAGAGGGCTTCGATATCATCCATGTAAAGGAGATGAGTAAGAGGTGTTGGGGATCTGTGCTGAGGAGGTCGGGGATGGTAACCCTCCCCTCTTTATTGAGCAGAAAGCTCAAAGGGTTTAAAGACAGACAAAAAAAGCAAAGGACTAAAGGAATCCCCACAGAAATATTCCCCTTCTGATTGGAATAGATTCGAAGTCTGCATCTGCCCCCAGCGAGTACATCTCAAGTTGAGTCGACCAGCAACTCATTAAAGACTTGAGTAAATCAAGTAGTCGCTCAGGGAGGTCAATGCAATGAAGAGACTTCAGAATCCATTCGTGAGGGACAGAGTCATATGCTTTTTGTAGTCAATCCAGCACATGGAGAGGTTAGGGTGATATGTTTTAGCCTCTTCCAAAATCATTTTCTGTACAAGAAGTTGATCCTTGCACCCCAACATCCCTTTCTTGCTCCTTCTGCTCTCTGTAAATGATATCATTGGAAGAACAGTAAGATGACACAAGGTTTGTCAAACACCCTGTGAATATTTTGTATTGTGTATTCAAACATGTGATAGAGGCGAGGAAGTTTTGGGATCAGTCAAGTCTCCTTTCTTGGGGAGAAGTATTGTGCCACCTTTGCAGAACCATGGAGGAACATCACCTGTGTCCACAAGAGTATTGAAACAGTGTAGTAATGGTGTTTGGACACAGGGGAACAGTTTCCAATACCGATTTCGAATGCCATCAGGCCCTGGAGCTGTATTTGATTTGGACTTTTTATAACACTTTTCAGGCAATCTGGTGAGATGTAACAGACAAACGACCTAGTTACCTTCTCATGCATTGCATGGTCATAATCACGGACCCATGGTGCCTCAAGGTTACAGTTGCCGGTACAGACCACAACTGTTTCCAGAACCTTTCATTGGCATCCATGGGAGGCCGTTTGTCATGTTCACCATCACCCTTTGCTTTCAGTTGCCTGTAGAAGTGCTTTTCATTGTTTCTAAACAGTTTATTTTGTTTGATGAATTTATTTTTCTTTTCCCATTTTTCTTTCTTTCAGTCCAAACCTTTATTTTGGCCTTAAGGGAATCGACAATTTGGAGAAGTATCTTTCTTCGTTGTTTTATATTTCAGTTTTAATTTTCTCCAAATTGCCTTTTGTCTTTTGACATTGGACTGCCTGATGATCTTAACTTCAGGCACAGCTCTATCCAGGAAATGTATTTTCTCGTTTCCGTTAGTTTTACTTGAAACCGTTTTCTTTTGGTGTAGTCTTCTTAGTATTGGATGTGTTTTCTTTGGAAACTGTGTGAAGTTCCTCCAAGGTTATTATTATTATTATTATTATTATTATTATAGCATTGATGAAATAACTGGAATGTTTTCTATTCCTACAGTATTAATCTTAGAGTTATGCCCTCAAAATGTATGTCATGACTATTTGTGGAGCCTGGAGTTCCTGTCCTCTTGTTGGAAATACTGACATAAACACCAAAATAAAATTTGAGATGGAATTTGGGTTGACATAGGTCCCAAGCAACCTGTGCTTGTTTTGTAAGGTGAATAAATCGAAGGGTATTCAGGCATGGTGGCTGGGATGGGTAACTTCGGGTGGTCAGGTCCAGTGGATCCTGAGTAAGACCCACTGGGCTAACCCGAACCCGGTAAGTCACATGATGCATTGTTTATTGTTGACTTACAGTGTTTATGTTGATTACAGAGCACCGTGTGTTCATGGAAGTGGCCTATGCTTACCAGGACCGCTACAAGTTCGGGCTCACCACAGAAACAAAGACTGCTGAAGGGCTCAAGTAAGCAGCCTTTCACAAGTTAAACAGAATCTAGGATTTAGTCAGTTGGATGTTTGAGCAAGTTTGATTCCTTTCCCCAAACACAAATCATTTCAGTGCCACATAGAACTGTATTGTGCCAAGACCTTGAAATGGGCACAAGGCCATGGTGCATATACCTTCAAAATTGGTGGTTGGGTGGCCTAGTAGTAAGCGCTTTTGCTTGTCCCCATATGTCAACAGTTTAAATGACTCTTATGATATTCTGAAAGCAGCATAAAACCATACTCACGCACTTACTTAAATAAAAGTAATGGTAAGTTTTGTAAGATATTATGTTGAACTCAAACCCTGCCCCAGTACCTGCTCTATTGAAAGCTACTGCCATGCCTAATTCATGACTGAAGTGTTGTCTACATATGTAGGAATTGACTAAGGGGGATAATTCATCTAGTGTAGCTGCGGTTGAAGCAATAATGTATTCTCTGTGTCACAGGGAGGCTGACCTTGTGACTGCCAACGATGATGCTGCAGTGTGGGTGCTGTACTGTCGTGATGCTGACGAGGACAGCGCTGGGTGCCCCAGTGTCCGGTATCGGGGCAAGATGGACCTTCCCTCCCTTGCTGTCTTCCTCAAGGCTCTTAGCCTGCCTAGAATAGTATGTTGTCAACTCAGTACTTTATTATGTTAAGTATTTATTAGTAAAATTAGACCTTTTACTCTGATGCAGTATCTCTCTGCTTGAAGACTGGTGGGCATACCAGGTGAACTTTCTTATTAGCCAATCAACAGTATTTCTTGTAAGTTGTCAGTATGAGACAATCTATCATTCAGGTAGGCATATCTGATGTTTTACTTTAAACATGAAAGTGATTGTTATTGTTCTTTTGTTGCGTATGATACTTCCTGGCAACCACTCATAAGGGTTGTTGCAAAGGATATATTTCATTTCTTAGATTAAAAGTTCCACAAGATAGTGGTAAGGAAATGAAGCCAAATCAGTTCAGAAAACTATCACCTGATTGGTTTATTAGTCCAAGCATCCTTAATTTTGATTGGACAGTCATAGTTTAATCTGGATTCATCTGATGTGACCTCGACTGGTGTCATATAAGAGTTTAACATGTTCCACTCTACTTGAATAGATAAATACAACGATGCCAGCAATGAAATGCATGTGTGTGCGATCAGGACCAATGTTTAAGGGGCGGTAGGATAGCCTTGTGGTTAAAACATTCACTTCTAATTTCAAAGACACAGGTTTGATTCTCCATACCTGGTTTCCCCTGTTGTGACATTGTTGTAATATTGATAAAAGCTATCTAAATCTATACTCACTCACTCACAAAGGTGAAACAAGAAAGAACACATCAAAGAGTTTCAGTACTTTAGTAACAGCTCCACTTTCTCCTCCACATCATCCAGTTCGAACTCCCGGAGCATGGCACAATCCCAACCTGCCGCAACGAGAAATTTCACTGCGTGTTCCTGTACTATGACAGTAACAACAAGGACCAGGTGCTTGAAGCAGCAGAGAACCTCAAGTTTGAGATCTACGGCGTGGCAGGCATAGTCGTTGTTGACACGTAAGTACAGGGGTGTTAGCATGATTCAAGCTACCTTCAGTTTTTCAAGTAAGGTTGCCCTTTTGATTACTTGGTTTAAAATGTTGGGGGTGGGGTGGGGGAGGGAATGTTAGTATGATTTGATAAGATCTGAATACATGACACATGTTGACAACAGTGTTTTACAACAGTTTTTACAGTGTTACTTTCTTTATATTTAGAATGTTTTCATTGCAGAGTTTTACAAGATGGCAATTGTTGCATCCTATATTCTATACGGGGCAGTGGGGTAGCCTAATGGTTAAAGCATTTGTTCGTCACGCCAAAGACCCGGATTCGATTCCCCACATGGGTACAGTGTGTGAAGCCCATTTCTGGTGTCCCCCGCTGTGATATTGCTGGAATATTGCTAAAAGCAGTGTAAAACTAAAATCACTCATTCACTATTTTCTATACAAATTGAGATTGAAAACAGCTAATTCATATTAATGGCTGTGTATCAGAATGGTAGATTCCTTGTTACAGTATAGTAACATTTCTTTTCTGATAAGAAAAACAGTCAAAGTGAGTGGTTGAATTCAATTTTACATTGAAACATTGAAATCACATATATGTAAAAGACTGAAGGCTTCTGAGCATGTGCTGTGATGTCACTAACATTCTGGGAAAACCCAGTGAAATGTGGAACATAGCACCAGCCTGCATGGCTTTAAACAAAGTTCAACTGAAAGTCCCCTGGACCTGACAGACCCAATATATCTCTGCATTTTCCAGTGACTTTTGCAGGGTCTGTTAATTGTACCTAGCTATCGCCTTCCTGGTCCCAAGGTAACCATGGTAACCACCTAATTCATGTATTGCAGGGAAAAGATTGTCTTTGATGAAATCCATGGTTTTAATGGCAAGACTCCATCTATCAGTGTGTTCCTGAAAGAAGAGGTAAGTTGTTATTGCTGATGTGTGTCCCACCAGACAGATTCGTCTCAGTCTCTCCTCACCCAACTTCTTTGAAAGGCATTTTTAGAAGTTGTAAAGGTGAAGGAAAACCAAGTTCTATGGATAGTCAACTTCTTTATTGCAATGAGTGCGATGTTTCGGTGTAGGTACTAACTTGCTTGATAATGGTGTTAGAACCTACACCAAAACGTCGCACTCATTGCAATAAAGAAGTTGACTATCCATAGAACTTGGTTTTCCTTCTCCTCACCCAGATAGTGGTGAGAGGACAGAATAGGTCTCAAGCTCAACTTGCTTTTCTCAAAGACACATTTCATTGGGACTTGTAAATAATACTGGGAGTGTCATTATTTGCAAAATTTAGTATTGATTTATTTATTGCACTTACTGGGTGACAGGAAGTTGTGACTAAACGGACCATTCCTTAATAAATCTATTTTTGGATCATGGGGAATGCATTTATCAAAAGGAAGTACCTGGCTTCCTTAATATTAGAGGCCAAAAAGTACCCGGCGCTTTATTTCTTAAACAGCTGCTTTACCCCAGCTTTTATTCGAGGCCCAGTGCTTATTAAGAGGAAATATAATATGTAATCATTTCTTTGTCAGTGAATTTTCAATTAAGTATCGACATTGATGGTGACTTAATGGATAGAGTGGGCAGTCTTAATGGCTTTATTGATCAAGTGTTATTGTGTTCTGTTGGCGTATATTGATACTGATAATATCAAGGACTGGTTTGCCTGGTCCATACTCAGTTATTGAGAGGCTGCATCCATATTGCCTGAATATTGCTGAAAGCATTATTAAACAACAAATGAAAAAAAAAAAAAAGTATTACCAAGTGCATTACTTTTCCATTCTGTTATGACAAATATCCTGGTCCAATTTGCCATTTGTTCCAATGTGACCAGCCTGGGTTTGAATTGGTCTTCAGCAACCCATGCTTGTCGTAAGATCGGTTGGGATCTGGTGGTCAGGCTTGCTGACTTGGTTGACACATGTCATTGTATCCCAATTGCGTGAATCGATGCTCATGATGTTGATCACTGGATTGTCTGGTCCAAACTCGATTATTTACAGACCTCGATAATTGCTGAGTGCGGCATTAAACAACAAACAATCCAAATCCAGTGTGACCATTTCTATCGCATATCTCTAAGATAGCTCAGGATTTCGCTTGCTCATGAGTGTTATTTGATTGGATGGCTGTTTGAAGCATCATTCCATTTAAGTATGGCTCAAAAGAAAGCTACATTAGTAAAGACTCCAGGCTCCATGGAATAATAGGAGATAGCTACAATACCTTGACACTCAAGGATATTTTTTATCTATCTTTGTCTTCTCCTAGTGTTCCTGTGTATCCACTGAGGAATTAGGACTTTCACTCTCATTATCCAACCCTGTTTTTGTAGAAGCTTGTTTCATATCGATGTGTGTGCCCTTCAGGATACTCCACGTTTCATGACAACTGAGTGGTCACTGGACAACATCGCAACCTTTATCCAGGCCAACCTGTTTGACCAGCAGCCCGTGGATAGGGACAGCGAGGAGGGGCAACGGGGGTCAAAGGGTTCGGATGCAAAGGATATGGACAAAACTGGATACAACTTCCCTTCTGTGGAAGAAGGTTTGAGTCTCACTAGATCAGCACTCACTTCTCTCTCCCCTTCAGTGTTTTTCACAATACATACTTTTCATAATTTTTACCAGTACAAACAAATTGTACATCTTGAACTCTTGAGCGTATTTCTGCACAAGCACATTGAAATCAAATGGATACTTCCTTTAAAAACATGTGCCGAAACCCTGTTCTAAAACTTTGTACAGTATAAAACTTTTAAAATCCTTGAAGATTTACTTCTTGAAGTGCCACCTCCTCCTTGGTGTAGTGGTTAGAGCGTCCACCCAGAGAGCGGAAGTTCGCGGGTTCGATCCCCGACCGTGTCATACCAAAAGACGTTAAAATATGGTACTTGTTGGTCCCTGCCTGGCTCTCGGTATTCATGTGTACAACCAGGACTGGTCGGCTCGGAGTCAGTATAATGTGTCTGAGTGGGGTATTCATGCTTCACTGCAGCATGGTATCTCATTGGGCTAGCACTATAAAACCAGCCTCAGTCTGGGCTAGTACAAGCAGCCGCACATACACATACACGGGCATGCACGTCGTCATATGAGCGAAATATTCTCAAGCACGACATTAGACCCAATTTCATGTCACCTCACCTCACCACTTCTTGAAGTGCACACTGCTCAGAGAGAGAGTAAACAATATTCAGGTGTGTATGACTGAGACAAAATTGTTTTTCTCATGTTCAATATTCTCCTCATCTCGGCCTGGGTTCTACTTACCATGGGTACATCATGTAAAGCATACTGGTGAAGATATCATACCCACCAAGATTGTCACTGTAAACCATTACCACTGTAATCCATGCAATGTTGTGCCAAACATTTGTTATGAAAAACAGTGAACACGCAATCCCTGAACATGCATAGACTGTTACAACAATTGCCAAAAGTTTCCAACATGGTCACTCAAAGATAATTCATAAACCTTAATCACTGCTGATAATTCATCAAGTTTACTGATGATTTCAATTGTTGGTCTCTTACAGCAACTGTGGTTAAGTGTTCATTTGTCACACTGAAGTCCCGGGTTCGATTCGCCACAAGGGTACAATGTGTGAAGCCCATTTCTGGTGTCCCCTACCGTGATATTGCTGGAATATTGCTAAAAGCGGCGTAAAACCATACCCACTCACTCACTACAGCAACAGTGTTGTTGTTGCAGTGGAGACACAGGATGACCAGGTGGCAGAGGCTGTGTTCCAGCTCAGCCGTGACCCCATGAAGCTCAGCCTCGTTCCTGCTCTCACAGATAAGACTTTCCCAGCAACCGTCCAGGAGAGGGACCTGTTGGCCGTGCTCTTCTACCTGCCCTGTAAGTCATGTGATGGAGTGAACATATGTAATTGTTGAAGTGGGGCATGATTAAGGAGCATCTTTGGGGAGTATCACTCTGTCACATTTGATCTAGTCTTATATTATCTTCCTTATATATGGTGCATTTATGACCAAGCTGGCTAAGGCTATTTGCTATTTGCTGTGCAGAGTTGCATCCCTTGGGCTTGCCAGAAACTGATGATCATTGGTTTGAATCCAAGATTCACTCTTGATTATGTTTCCAGGTTTGTCTGGACCGGACCTGTGTGTAGCTGAGCTACCAATCACTGCAGCTTCTATGTAAATGTCACCAGTTAAATTTAATGAAATGTGCTATATCCATATATATGAGGATATAATGGGATATTTTTAATATTTTTTATATAGAATATACATTTTCAAATTAATCCTACAGTTTTCATAATTCCTTTGAATACCCTACATCTATTACACCCTTGCCATAAATTCCTGCTAACCACATAACAAAATCTTAGATTTTTCTCTTCACTGCAGATTTATCTATTAGTTGTGAGGATAACCCTATTCTGTCTTTGCACATTGTCCAAGTGGAGAGACTGTAGAGCACAATGACTGTATTTCAGTTGACTCAAGGAGCATGGCATTCCTTCGTGCATATGGTGAGGCCTCCTTCAGCCTGGGGGACAAGCATGCCAGTCCCAGTATTCTAGGGAGGGTCAACTGCTATGACTGGACGGATGTGTGTGGTCAACAGAATGTGTCCAGCTACCCAACAGTGCGCTTCTTCAAGAAAGGACAAGACCCAGTTGACTACAAGGGAGCTCTTGATACTGATGCAGTTGTGTCTGTGGTCAAACTGTGAGTGTGATGGCTCAAATTAGGACTTCTGCTTGTCTACATAATTAAACACACTATCGCCCACTGTTTTTGTCAGGTCAAGATATACTCAGTGATTAAAGGCTGTCAGAAAACACTGCAAATGAGGTTAGAGTATGATAACAGTGGATGTTGTCTTTTGAACTCTATGCTGTCGGGTTTTCAAACAAACCTGTATACTCTCAGATTGCTGTCACTAGTAGGAGTGAAATGTCATGATTCCTTGAAATGCTGGAATATCTAGGGAAAAACAGTAGGAATCCTGTAGTGGCTCCTTGGCAGATTTTGGAGAACAGATGAAGATTTTTACCATAGTTAAGATGTTGATCTGTGGAACAGTTTTGTTGAGCACGTCTGTTCGTGTCAAGGGGGGAGCGATGGGGTAGCCTAGTTGTTATAGCATTTGCTCGTTACGCCGAAGGCCCGGGTTCAATTCAGCACATGGGTACAATGTGTGAAGCCCATTTCTGGTGTCCCCTGCCGAGATATTGCTGGAATATTGCTAAACGCGGCGTAAAACTGACCTCACTCACTCCATGTCTAGGATGCAGCAGGAGTCACCGATGATGCTGACAACACAGACGGAGGCGCAGAAGTTTGTTGCGGGGACGCTGCCTGAGAATATCGTTACCTACACCAACATGTCAGTACTTGGCCTCTTTGAACAAACAGGACCTGGTAAGTTGCTGTGGCTCTTACAGAGGCATGGGTAGCCTAAGACTTAACAGAAGAAAATCATTGTAATGACGAGAGAAACAAACAATGTCGTTTATTTGGAAGAGAGGCCAAGTGAGATGAGACATTCAGAACCTGAACCTGTGGAAAATTCTAGACTTGCTTCATTTTCAAAGAAACATTTGTTGCTGTATCATTAGCTTAAACTATCAGCCGTTAAGATATGTTAGGCATCCTTGTGTTAGTTTGACAAACTTGTATTGCAGATTATTCACAATGTTTGTTGTGTTTATTCCAGAGCTGTCAGCGTTCAAGGATGTGGCTGGGAGCCTGCAGAACACAACAGTGTTTGCCTATGTTCAGGGGAAGCTGGCCAAGGACATGTGAGATTATGTTATAATATTTCTATTTCTATACGACAGAATTCTGTACTGATATGATTATGGAGTGATAGGTTGACCATTCTTGGATGCTGCAGAGTTATCTCCCTTGGACACACCAGAAAACATTGATTGTGGGTTTAGTTTGCTTTTAGTTGTTTAACGCCACTCAGAAATATTCCAGCTTTTTGGCATCAGTCTGTAAATAAGCAAGTCTGGACCAGACAATCCAGTGATCAACATCATGAACATCATTCTACATAATTGGGATATGATGACATGAGTCAACCAAGTCAGTGTTATGACTAAGATGGGTTGCTGCTGAAGACCAATTCTAACCTGGAACATTACAGGTCGATTGTGGGTAAAATGGCCTTCTAAACATCTAAGCTGCAAAACTTCAGGCTTTCCCACCACATTAAGGTGACATGCCATGATATAGTTGAAATGCTGTTAAACAGTGTTAAACACTACTCACTCACACACTCTTTATCTTTTAGGATGAACTGTGGTTTAATTTGTACATTTCAATACAATACCTATATGAAGGAATAATAATTCACTAAAAGGCAGACAACATAGGAAGAAGGCTTCTTCAGTATAAGGCAGACAACATAGAAAAGAAGGCTTCTTTAGTATAAGGCAGACAACATAGAAAAGAAGGCTTCCTCAGTATAAGGCAGACAACATAGAAAAGAAGGCTTCTTCAGTATAAGGCAGACAACATAGAAAAGAAGGCTTCTTCAGTATAAGGCAGACAACATAGAAAGAAGAGCTTCTTCACTATAGAGACAAAAGAAGGCTTCCTCAGTATAAGGACAGAAGACTTCCTCATATTCAAGGCAGACAACATAGAAAGAAGGCTTCTTCAGTATAAGGCAGACAACATAGAAAAGAAGGCTTCTTCAGTATAAGGCAGACAACATAGAAAAGAAGGCTTCTTCAGTATAAGGCAGACAACATAGAAAAGAAGGCTTCTTCACTATAGGGCAGACAACATAGAAAAGAAGGCTTCCTCAGTATAAGGCAGACAACATGGAAAAGAAGGCTTCTTCAGTATAGGCAGACAACATAGAAAAGAAGGCTTCTTCAATATAAGGCAGACAACATAGGCTTCTTCCAGTTAGAGAAAAGAAGGCTTCTTCAGTATAGGGAAGACAACAAAGAAAAGAAAGCATCCATGCTCCCATGCCTCCCATCCCTCCCCTTACCTCAATATGTAATTTTTTCCCCACCAGTTTCCATGTACATACTTGTCCTCTGTGTGTTGACAGAGCAGAGAAGCTAGGCCAGCCTGTTCCATCTGTGCTGGTGTTCCGCCATGATGACCCGTACTCTGACACCAAGTCCCTCACTGCTGACCTGACAGTGGACAGCATCAAGTCACTGGTGTTAAACAGCAGGCTTCCGACATTGGTGAGACCAACACCATGCCTTAGAACATTAAGAACTGACTTGTAAATGATAATGATAATAACAACTGATTTCTAAAGATAAAAACAAAGCCATGCAATTATAAACACACAATCCTGAAAGTCTAGTGGAATGCTAAGCGGAGAGGTGGTTTTAATAGAGACTTGAAAAGGTCCTTGGTTTTGGTGTTTCCTTGTTCAGATGACAGGGAGGGCATGATGAGGGTTCTTTCAGGCTATGTCAAACATTGTCCAATCATATTTATATATAAAGAACATGGGACCTCTTGTGCCATATAATTCCTCTAGATTATGACTGTTTAAACATATGGAGAGTTATATCTATCAGCTTGATTACTCTGCATATTCTTAAAATGAAAAAAACAGGGCGAGTAATAAAAAAGGACAGGAAAACAATATTTCCAGACATGGTATACATGAAACTCTGATGTCGCAGCCGAGTTTTATGTTAAATCTGACAGCTGATATCTTCCCACTGATGTACAGCCAGGACAAGCCTTTCCTCATCCTGTTCTGTGACAAATATGAAGAAGCTGAGACAACTCTCATCAAGAAGACTGTTGCTGACTTGGCTCTGTCTGGGCTCTTCCCGGGTGTTGTCTTTCTGGGCTACCTGGATGCATGCGTGAGTGGTTTCTTTAGATGTCTTTAATACAGTTTAAACTATGCTGTGTTCACTGGGATGTGATAGTTATATTTAAAGTTTGAGTTCTGTCTTTTTGATTCCCATGATCTCTCCAATCAGATCTCAATGATCTCCGTCAACCAGTGTCCCTATCCACAAATTATCATAGCTGTAAGATCATTGTAAGTTAATGTAAATTTTGAAGAACTGAATTTGCCTGATTGCTTTGATTGCGCTATGGATTGGGCCCTCAGCTCTGCTGTGGACCTGATTAAGATATTTTGTTTGGCAGATATATTGGAGATAACATACGTATGATATATGACTTATTACTTTACACAGAATCTAAAAATGTTCCGGGAATGTTATTACTAGTAGATTTTGAGAAGGCATTTGATCCTGTATCATGGTCCTTCATAAATATGACACTTAAATTTTATGGATTTGGTGATAGTATTTCAAAGTGGGTATCAAGCCTATATTATGATATAAAATCTAGTCTTATTATAAATGGAAATATGTCACCTTGGATACCAATTTGTTGTGGCTGCAGACAAGGAGATCCTTTATCCCCCTACATTTTCCTACTATGTGCTGATATTTTATCTGCTCTTATTAAAAAAATAAACATATAAATGGCATAAAAGTTGATGATATAGAGTACTTGATTGCACAATATGCAGATGCTGCTGAATTCATTCTTGATGGCTCAAAAAAATCATTTGAAACTGTTATTGATACATTAGACTTATTTGATAGAATTTCGGGACTGAGGATTAATTATGACAAATCACAGGTTGTTTGGATAGGTTCAAAAAAACATTGCCAAGTTAAATATAGGCCAGATCTGGTGAGTCCAGTGTCTGTATATATATTGTATACATTTATACATATTGTATACTGCTTTCTCCGAGAATACAAATTAAAAAAAAAGAAGAAGAAAAGTACATCATGAAAGACATTTTTATGATATTTTCCTTAAATTTTCACTGAATAGTTTGACATGTAAGTGAAACATGTTACAGACGGGGCAGCAGCATAGGAGCCACCATCTTCTCTGAGTATACCTGGTCTTCTGTTCTGCCAGCCCTGTCCTTGGTCTACCACAGAACTGTAAGTCATCACCCTGCAGTACCACCTCAAGTCCATTGCTTAAACAGTTGTGAAATATCACTTGTTCTATAGTCCTGATGAGTGGAATGTTGACTGCAGAGCTTATGGTCACCTGTCCAAGTTACTCAACCCCAGTAGTGTTGTGTCTGAGTTGCCGTCTGCTTGTTTCCAGGGCAAGGTTTACAGCAAGGTCGAGGGGGAATTTACTCCTGAGGCTGTCCAGGAGTGGCTGGGTCACGCTGTGAATGATCAGGAGGAACCAACAAGTAAGTTTATCCAAGGTATCACCTTGTTGTCCTGTACCTTGGTACCCCAGTAAGTTGTCCTTGGTACCTCAGTAAGTTTTCCATGGCATCACCTGTGCCCTGTACCTTGGTACCCATGTCCTGTTATAAATCTTTCGTGCTTACCCAATACCCTTCCATGTGAATGGATGGGTGTATTTTGTTGTCAATGTGATAATTTTGTAAGTGGAAATGTTTCTTGACCACAGAGATGCTGCCAAAGGGAGATTGGAAGCCTGCAGCAAGGAGCTACGACTTCCTGGGACTGTCCGAGTTTGAATCTAAATATGGAGAAAGTCTTGACCACAAACCAACACTCCAAACTGCGGAGGAGTTTGGAGCAGGTAATTTACAATTAGTGCAATATTTTACGAAATAGGTACTTCTGTCATTTAACTGTAATACTTCAAAGAATATAAGTCTCCATGTCTATCATGCAGAAAGGGTTCCCTGTTCTCCATGTCTATGATAAGAAGAGTATGTGAGCATGTTTTTACGCCGCTTTTAGCAATATTCCAGCAATATCACAGGGGACACCAGAAATGGCCTTCACACATTGTACCCTTTTAGGGAATCGAACACAGATCTTCAGCATGACGAGCGAACACTTTAACCACTAGGCTACCCCATAGCAAAGAGAATCAGGCTGTTACAGTTAGTGATCCTACCAGAGAGCATGTCTTCAAACCATGTCTTCATACCCAAGAATGTGTCTTCATACCCCAACATCTTTTCATACCCAAAACAATGTCTTCATACCAACCACATGGCTTCATATCCTGCAGCATTGTTTCTTGATCATGTATCGATATGATTTGATAGGCCACTCTGATGAGGTTCCAAAACATGTAAACAGTTTAACTGCTGAATAACTAATGGACTGATATATTTATTATTAGTGTTAACCAATGCTATACTGGATTTCCTTTAAGCCCTGGGCTTAATAACGGAAAAAGACCCTTCTTCTTCACAAATAAAAACCCATAATTAAGCCCAGGGCTTAAATTCGGGAAATGTTTGTATCTGAAGAAAATGATAAAATGGAATGAACTTTAATATAAACAGAATAATACAGAACACCTGAACCTTAAACAATCATTCAAGAACTGTCTTAAACCTGAACTTGAATGACACCCCTCTGTTATATTTACATACTTTACTGTATGGGGAACAACGTGTCCTATGTTGTTATCATATTTTATTGCGACTGCATGTGAGTCATATGGATTGAGGTTGTCTATATGGGTATAGAGTACCTGACCTCTCTTGGGACTCCATGTAAACATGAAAACCTCTTCTCAGTAACTGCATTACAAGCGTGCACTACAAACGTTATATATGCTGAAGTTTGCCATGTGTTGTTGCGAAGGGACATCACTCTAACAATAAAATTTGAAATATCCCGCTATAAAGCCCATGGGCATAATATGTGGGCTTAAATATGTGAAATCCCGGTATTGAATTTTGCAGGTTTCAACAGTGATGGTACAGAGATTGAGTATGGAAAGGGCGAGCGGGCAGAGGAGGAAGGTCAGAGCAGTGATGGCAGTACTGACGATGAGATCCGCAATGAGTTGCTTGAGCTGCGCAGTTCTCGCTTGTACCATCAAGTGCCGGACAGGAAGGAGTCTCCCATCATGTCCCATGACACCCAGGAGTCCCAAGACGTCCCAGAATCCTCAGCTGAAGAATCTGCTGCTGATCTTCATAAAGAACACCCCGAACATACAGAGTTATAACAAATTATTTACCTAAATAGGAATAATTGCTTTTGTTCAAATCTATCGTGCTCTTCTCACTTTCATTGTATTGTATGTTTAATGTGATATTTCAAAATTGTCAGCAATATGTTGATGTCACGTGTGTTAAAAAAATGTCATGTACAGTATTTTACTAAATATAATTTTTAAAAAGCTAAATTAAAAGACCACAACTCCATTATTTCCGTAAGGAGTGTCATTGTGGTCATATGAAGTCACTATGTTCCCAGATAGCAGTGTAGGAAAGATAGCCCGTCCCAACGTCCGAGACGGGTGAATTTTGTGGAGGACGGGTTAAAAAATATCTAGTCCGTCCTCATGTCGGGTCAATTTTAGCAAACCAATGACATATATATAATGATTATAACCTTTTTGAATATTTACTGCCGAAGGTGTTTTATTTATATTTGGAGGACAGGCTAGATTTTGGCAGGACTGGTAAAAAATTTGACCTGCCAGTCCTGTGGACAGGCTAGATTTTCTACATCTTTCCTACACTGCAGATAGACTTTTAACCTGAGATGTATCTACTGCATCTCCTTGTGTATACTGGCTGGAGACAGTGATGGACAAGATGGAACTAAAATATATTTTTCGGGTTCATTTAACGGAGTACAAAACCATCCAAGCAGAACTACTGTTAACTCAGAAAAGATCTGATACACTGTAATGTAAACACTGAATTCCAAACTGTCATTCATTTCAAACTGTAATAAGTGCTAGATTTTCATCAGAGCTTCAGACTGGAGTTCATAATTGTTCGTGAAAATGCATTTGCTGCCAAATTGATGCCAGGGGACCATGTTTGTCAGAAGGTGAGGGTAATTTGTTTTGTGGGGTATATTTTATTGCAGTCTGAAGCATTGTATCCCGTGAATAGTCTATTACTGGTTTGTGCTGATACAGTGGTCCCTATGTATATTTACATCTAGTTCCAGACATATACATACATTCCAAGTATTATCTGTTGATGTAGAAGTTGTATTTTACAAGAGGGATTTAGTTCTTCTTTACAAAAGTTTTTATCAGTTTGTCAGGGTACTTTTGTATCATCATTGTTTTATAGATGCTTGTTTATTTTACAAATCATCATGCTGTTCAATTGTTTTAATTGGAACCTATAACATAGTATCAATTCTCTACACTCATACGACCTATCAGTTTTATCATTTATGGCTATCCGTCTGGTTGACTACTCCTGCATATCAGTGGAACTATTTTAAGATCATTTCTAGGAGCTGTTTCTGATTAGTAGAGCATTCATGGACCATTTTGTTCAAAACCAGAGACTCTTAGCCAATTCAAATGGCACAGTTTGTTCCAATCCAGAGACTTTCAGCCAATAATTGTTTATTTAATCTGATTTTGTGTGTTTTATGTCATTTATGAATTGAATACTCTATGAGAAAATCATCTTGTGTGATCATCTTTCCGATCTTCCCAATCTAATAGTATCCTACAAACTTACCTACCCCAAAACCATACCCATCTTGAATTCCTTAGATTTTTCAAGTATTCTTGGCATAACAATTCTGATAGGAAAATATTCTACAAAGTAATAATGTCATGCGTTAAAAAGGGTATAGGATCATTAATGTGTATTCTGTGAAAGTATATCTGCCAGAGATTGGCTCTATTTACCCATTTGTGACATCAGCCTTATTGTATGTTATCCTTGTTTCTGTTATTGTTGTGAGTGTTACAGTACATATACTGATCATATTACTCACCAGTTAATTTGTTGTATTTCAACAATCATAGCTATCAGATTCATATCAGCTTCATTGTAATCAGATATTAGAAGATTCTGTTTTATTTATTATATCTATATCTATATCTGCCATTGCAGGATAGTTAATTTCATATTGTACATTTAATTATTACACAGCAATACCAATTTTTTTAAATCGTGTTTATATACATGTGTTCACGTCTTACAATTGTATGAAGGATGAAGTTTGGTTAGGTCATTTCGGTAGATCCACACTTATGGACATTTTGGTTCTTTCCACTTAGCAGCATAGTTTCAATGTTTGGAAGAAAATTTTGAAATTGTTTTCTTTTATTTAGATTTGCTAGCAACAATGCTATGAAACATGAAATTCACCCCCATGTTGTTTTCCACAAGGGAGACAACTCATGCTGGGAGGGCTTCCAACTGCTGTCATATTTATCATTTCTAGTGCTCTGGATCAAAGGGACAGGGAACATATTGTTGAATTTTTACATACTTCTGTACAAGTATCAGCCTATGAAATCATTGCCAGTGTGACTGGTCATACTGTTCATGTCTTTGTAAACTTTTAATCAGTAAACCTGTTGTGTGACTCTCCATATAGCAATAGAGGGATCTTATCATTGGATGTGAGGTGCTGGTACTAGTGTTTGGTATTGGGTCAGTTCTTATGATTGTCATTTATCAAGGTTGTTTAATGAATCATCTGGTTGTTGAAGTGTCAGTTGTATCCCTGAATAACTTAGCTACATCATGGGTCTGTGCTGTCAATGTGTGTGTGGCATCACATCTCACAGATTGTTCTTGAACTCAGTTCCATGAGCTTCCATGTGTTTCAGGCAGACAATAATAAATCTGTCATCTTTGTGTTCCTCACTTTGTTTTCTTGTTGTGTTTATGGCGGCGGGGTAGCCTAGTGGTTAAAGTGTTCGCCCATAACACTGAAGATCTGGGTTCAATTCCTCACATGGGTACAATGTGCGAAGCCCATTTCTGGTGTCCCCTGCCATGATATGGCTGGAATTTTGCTAAAAGCAGCGTCAAACTAACCTCACTCACTCACTCACTTTGTGTGTACACTGTGATACCCAAGTGTGGATTCGTGGCCAGTTATCCCAAACTCTAGGTCATACAAGCACAGATACAACCTTTTATCACCATGAGCAATCAGCTTGTCTGTCTGTCCATTCATCCATTTCCCCAGCAGAACTCCACCCTTTGAAAATGTCTTGCGGAATCTTGCCACACTGATCAGTCTTATTGATCATTTGGGATTTTAATTTTTTTATACTTTTTTACTGTGACATGGTTTACAAAGTCCCACCAATTTTATGACATGGATAAAGAAAGATCAGGGGTTTCATTTTAAATCCTGTTGCTTGTCGGGATGCTTGTTGGGATGCTTCTTCCAGGAACCTGGTGGTAACTTCTTTGAGTGACAAGTTGGAAAGTCATATAGTTGGGAAGTATATAAACAAACTATATAACAACTTCTTAATTTCATGAGTGTGACTTTTTGATACAGATTCTTGTACCATTGTGGAGCAGCAACGACAACGATAATGAGCAATGACAACGAGAAGTGATGAGCAATGGCAAAGAGCAATGAAAAGGAACAATGACAATTAACAATGAGCTATGATAACGAATAATGACAAAAACAATGAGCAATGACAACGAATAATGAGCAAAGACAACAAACAATGACAAAGCAATGACAAGAACAATGGGCAATGACAACGAATAATGAGCAATGACAACAAACAATTACAAAGCAATGACAACAATGAGCAATGACAACGAGCAATGACAATGGGCAATGACAATAAACAATGACAACAAACAATGACAAGAATAATGACAATGAGCAATGACAAAGAGCAATGAACAATGAGCAATGACAACAAATAATGAGCAATGACAAGAACAATGAGCAATGACAAGAACCATGAGCAATGACAATGAATAATGAGCAATGACAAGAACAATGAGCAATGACAACAAGCAATGACAATGAATAATGAGCAATGACAAGAACAATGAGCAATGACAAGAACAATGAGCAATGACAACGAATAATGAGCAATGACAATGAGCAATGACAACAAGCAATGACAAGAACAATGAGCAATGACAACGAATAATGAGCAATGACAAGAACAATGAGCAATGACAACAAACAATGACAAAGAGCAATGACAACGAATAATGAGAAATGACAACGAACAATGACAATGACAACGAACAATGACAATGAGCAATGACAACGAACAATGACAACGAACAATGAGCAGCATTGCTGCTCCACAACAGGACAATAATATGTATGTAACGACCCACTCATGAAATTAAGAAGTTGTTATCCATAAAGTTTGTCTATATCGAACCTGGTGGTAACATAATGGATCAAGGTCAGGCTCAAGGTGTCCGTTGATTACACGTCACCATGCCCTGCAATCGTGTATAATTGTTGACAATATCAATCACATGGATGACTGCTCCCGACCTGATAATTTATAATCTGCCATCATGTAGATGGAATAGCACTGAGTGTGGTGTTGAAACAACAACATATATTGAGTTGAGACTAGCTGACACATACGATAGATATGACCTCTACAACAGAGCACATTGGCATGTACTCGATATACAGACAGACAAGGGGCATCTGGTATTATTATAGGCCAAGCCTGGAAACAGGCACTGTGTGATGACGTGGTGAGAGGTCATATGCTCCTCCATCACGTATTTCTCATATACGGTCACCTATACGCCATGGAATATAGAGTATTATCATCACATTACTCACACTGACCAGGTTCATCCTACAGCCATGCACAATTAATAAGAAACTAACGAAGGTGCATTATAATCAGCGAGGAGTGAGTGAGTATAGTTTTACGCCCCACTCAGCAATATTCCAGCTATATGGAAATGTAAATAATCGAGTCTGGACCAGACAATCCAGTGATCAACAGCATGAACATCGATCTACGCAATTGGGATGCGATAACGTGTGAACCAAGTCAGTGAGCCTGACCACCCGAACCCGTTAGTTGCCTCTTACGACAAGCATGGGTTGCTGAAGATCAATTCTAACCCGGATTTATAATCGGGTTATAATCAACGAGGAGAGTTCTGTGGATATACAACTTCTTTATCTATAATTCTATTATTGCCTATTCTTCTAAGTAGAACGACTTACAACACTCGTGTGTCGTGTACAAAAAGGGAATACTATCTTCACCTATTATTTGACCTTTGTGCTGGCCATGACTTCTTTACAAGATAAGTTGTTTGTACAAACAAGTAAAATAAAGAACAGTTATTACAACCCACTGGTAACCAGATATCACGTGAGACGAGAGGTTGGATCGTTCAGTTCTACCTACTAAACTGTTTAAATATAGAATGAATGTAAATACGTCCACGGTACATAAAGCCGCGTGTTAACGGTGATACGTCATTGTAAACCGTCTCACAATATCGTGTATATATTATCCTAAAGTACTGTTGGAAATGCTAGAAAAATGCTTTTTGACTTATATTTAAAATTCAGAGGTATTACAGTTACTTAAATAACAAATATCACTTCAAGAAACATCTACCTAATGTAGACCGAGAGAATAAATTGTGAGACATGCCCTAAAATGTGTTTTTACTGATGAAAATACCAAAAACTTAGAAAAATAAGGGGTAGTGGGACGTTATTTGATACAAACATTAATTGCCTGTGTTACGTCATCAGCATCCACGGTATCGACAGGTGAAATTGACACCTGAGCACACGCTCGGGCGAGGGGGTCATCTCAATAGATGTTTTCTGCAAAATGTTGAATATGTGTACGTATAGTATACGTATCGGTTATGTAAGGGATCATTTGTGTATGTGTGTTTGTTTTGAAATAAACATACGAATTACTGTACATTGGAAAGAGTCCAATCACTTGTGTTATCTTATCGATTGATTGTAGAAATGTGCAACGTTTTAATAAATGTTTTGCATGTCAACAGTATATTTCATTGAAAACATATGGATGTAATTCGGTCAGTTTAATCTAGTTGTGAACATTGGCCAAAGATTTAACGAAGTCACTGGTGTAGCTTCTTTAGAATATGTATATTTTTCTTCTCATAAAGTTTGTAGACCGCCCGTCTAAGCACTCCCTTGTCAAAGTTGTCAAGGATGGTTTTACGTCCCGGTTTTGCATTTGAGACGGTCCCTGTCTTGTCTGATTTGTTTACAATATTGTAAACTTGTTGGTAAGACATGCCAACAGCTCTACAAGTTCTGTAATAAACCCTTTCTAAACTAATGAAAGGTTTACCTCTGTCTTTTTTAAGCAGAAAAAACTATAAACCTTTGCAACAATCGACTGCAAATCGTTGGCCATAGTGGACGCTGTGATAAAGATGTGCATGCATGACGGGAAACTTATTTATCAAGACTTAACATTTATAATAATATTTCTTCAATAAAGAAACGATAATTAAGTAAAGTAACACAAACATTGAATATTTATTTGTTTAGGAAAAACGTTAATTCATATTTTTACACCACCTGTATTATTAGCATAAATGTAAAGACTATTTCAGATTTCTGTTGTTGAACTCTGAAAAAATATTAAGTTGCTGTTTTGGTACCAAATTCTCTCCTGTAAACTGCCCTTTAAATGCATGGGAATGTTAAATCGATTGAAATAAAATTAGGTAGACAATAGGCGAGTTGATATATTGACAACATAGTACATTTATCACCTTTATAAAGATATTAAGGCTAAAAGCATTTTTCTAGCATTTCCGACAGTACTTTAGGATCTACACAGACACGTCGCATCTATTGCAATAAAGAAGCTGTATATCAATAAATAGTTCTACAGCGACTTTCTAAATGCCACATAAAGAAGTCGCTCGTCACGCCGAAGACCCGGGTTCGATTCCCCACGTGGGTACAATGTGTTAAGCCCATTTCTGGTGTCCCCCGCCGTGATGTTGCTGGAATATTGCTAAAAGCGGCGTAAAACCCAACTTACTCACTCACTCGAGTTATACCATGGTGTGTCAGCATATTATGAGAGGAAAGCCACAAATGATGCAGGGCCAAGATGTTTATTGTGGCCCAGATGTGATATTGCTGGAATATTGCTAAAAGCGGCGTAAAACTAAACTCACTCACTCACTCACATAAAAAGGTAACTGCTCATTCAGGGAACCAACGCAGGATCCAGGGACGATATAAGCTAAATTGTATTGAACATATAATATTTTCTGTGTGAGTAGCCACTCAACAATTATTATTTATTGTTCACAATTTATTTGTTTCATGGCATCTGGAATATAAGAAGTATAAATCGTAAGTATGTAATATTGATATTTTAGAAAGTTTACAAGGGTTGTCGTTTACAATCGCATGGAGGTCAGCCTGACTCGCCTGTTCTTGTCATAACTCTTTGGGCAGTCACGAAATATTGACATACATTCTACACTGTGAGCCGCAGTCACGATGTGAGCTGTCTGAAATACTTCCTTATGAAGTTTAGGGACTTTGTGTTCTAACAGAACGAAGGTGTTGTATGAGTGAGTAATACTGAGGGGTGTAACGTCATAATGTGAGTTATGGCAATAGACCGAGTGTCCAGCTATCGTAACTGTATAGTCTATTATCGACTTACGAATGTTTTGGTGCTGCGAACGCTTTGCGGATCGGCCCCAGAGCCAATGTTAACGAACTGGCACTAGGGCTGAGACGGGATACCCGGGACGGGTGGGTAATGAGTTAAACCCGGGTACCCGTCTCAGTACTCGCACCCGTTATGATCTTGTGGCTAATATATTAAATAATGTAATATGTTATTCTTTCATGATTAAAAGGTTGTATTGTCTTTGAAGATTCAGACATAATTTACAGTCACTCCTTTTGAATATAATACATGGTTAAGCTATTGAAGAACTCGAAATTGTAGCCTTCGAGCTGAAGAATATATTGCCATTTCTTGCAAATTTGATGTCAGGAATTCACATAACGGGTATCCGGGTAGGGTAGGGTAATAGGGGGTTGGGTACCCGAGTAGACAATTTGGACCCATCCCAGCCCTAACTGGCACTGTTGCTTTGTAGTTTGCAATAAACGTTCGTAAATAAATTCGTACATTTTGTGTCACGGCCTTTCACCCAGACAGATTTCCATCGAGCAAAACGTCTTAGCGTATTTCCATGACCTACATCGGGATCGCTGACCTACAAAGGAATCAACATGTCAAAGTAGCTTCACTGTCAGTAATATGATCATGTCAAATATGTTTCGAAAAAATTAAAAGTGTCAATATATCATGTGATACTCCGGCTGGGGTTAAAAACGGAGGACAGTCATTTAAGGCGGCGCAATTATCTGTGAAGAGTTGCGTCCCCTGGGCTCGCCACAATCCTATGAGTATAGATCATGTGATACTTCGGCTGGGGTAAAAACGGAAGACAGTCATCTAAGGTGGCGCAATTATCTGTGAGGAGTTGCGTCCCCTGGGCTCGCCACAATCCTATGATTGTGGATTTGTCAACACAATACCCGTGCTATTGGGTTTCCCCCAAGTGGTATCAGCCTATGACCTGCATCCCTTCGGACTTTCCTTCCACAGTAAGCAGAAGCGCTTCATATAAACCTGCAATAATGTATAAACCGGCGTTATACCCAACTCATTCACTCTCTCACTAGGTAGCGTATTAATGGCATGGAACTAGTCAGACGTCTTCTGTCAATAGTTTCACATACAATCTTTGAGGCGTGATCTTATATAAGTAAAGGCTATTTCCCAGATGCCTAGCATATGCACACAACCATGCATGATAAAAAAAAGTCACCGGAAATACTTAAATTATGAGCACACCAGGAGTACAGGAAACAACGAATTACGTCAACGGGTTGAAGTCCATTATAGTGTTATATCACAGGGACTGTCGTGCATCCCACTTTGAACAGTGTCACATTGCATGACACATTTACATACATCACACATTTGTTTCCAGCTCGTGTTATACAATTGTTATTAACAGTTATGGTGACTGACTGACTGACTGAGTTTGGTTTTACGCCGCTTTGAGCAATATTCCAGCAATATCACGGCGGGGGACACCAGAAATGGGCTTCACTCATTGTACCCATGTGGGGAATCGAACCCGGGTCTTCGGCGTGACGAGCCAACGCTTTAACCACTAGACTACCCCCACGTCCCCAACAGTTATGGTGAAGCATTTATAACATTAACTGTGGGGAGAGCGTTAGTTCAACTGCGTTGGTCCAAACGACGTTAAAGAAGGTTTTTGATTCTTTATTTGTTGTTTTACGCCACACTCAGCAATATTTCAGGTTTATGGCGGCAGATGGTATATAATCGAATCTAGGCCAGGCAATCCAGTGACCACTAGCATGAACATCGATACGGTGACTTGTGTGTCTTGGAGCCTGACCACCTGATTCCGTTACTCACCTCAAACGACAAACATGGGTTGCTGAGGACCCATTCTGACCCGGATCTTCACGGGTACGTTACAGAAGGTACTTAATGCTTTCACCTCGTTGAGATCGTACATGGCACTCGGTATTAACATGATGAAACAGAACTGGATCGCTCAGAGTCAGGAAAGTGTCTTACTGGGTGTTAATGCTAAACTAAGACCGTTACAATCTCTACATGAGTGGAACGGTTTTAGCTTACGCCATTTCGTCACACCTCACTCTTCCTACCCCTTGGACTTGTGAAGATCCGGGTTAGAATTGGTCTTCAGCAACCCATGCTTGTCGTAAGAGGCGACAAACGGTCAGGCTTGCTGACTTGGTTGACACATGTTATCGTATCCCAACTGAATAGATTGGTGATCACTGGATTGCCTGGTCCAGACTCGATTATTTACTGACCGCCGCAGTATAGCTGGAATATTGCTGTGTGCGACAATCAAACAATTAAACAAATCAAACCTCTTGGACGTATTAGTTCACAGAGAAACAATTATGTACTTCATGCAGTCGGAACGTGTGTGATCAGGCACATGTCAGCAGGTGTATTAAATAAGTATTGATGACAAATGTAAAATTTCATGGTGGTATAAAGACCACGCGTTTGGTCAGTGACGTCAGGACATTTTGGGGCGGTGGGGGGTAGCCTAATGGTTAAAGTGTTGGCTCGTCACGCCGAAGACCCGGGTTCGAATCCCCACATGGGCACAATGTGTGAAGCCCATTTCTGGTGTCCCCCGCCGTGATGTTGCTGGAATATTGCTAAAAGCGGCGTAAAAAACCAAACTCAGTCAGTCAGTCAGTCAGGACATTTTAAACAGGCCTTCTATTTCTCATTACGTATTTAAACAACATCTCTTTAAACTCTGTAAATCTCAATCAAAACATATCACTTAATCTCCTAGATCTCTGTACATCTCAATCTGTAATTCCATCTCACTGGCCTCCTGTACATACTATATATTTTGCTCGTAGCCATACTCTGTCATCACCCGATGAGGGGCACGAAGGCGCCCAGACACGTCGTGTTGTAAATATTAAACAAGTTGTAAATCCATACCATTGGTTACATTGTTATGTATTTAAACAATACAAGTGAATATCGAGCCTCACGGGTACAGGTCAACAGGCCCACTAGTTATAGAAGGTCCACAAACACCCCAGTCAAAAGGTCTCATGCAAACGCATGAATACAAATAGAAAAGTAGTGTTAGTTGCTATTTACTGTCTATGATTACATTTATTCCAGGGGTGGTGGGGTAGCCTAGTTGTTAAAGCGTCTGCTCGTCACGCCGAAGACCCGGGTTTGATTCCCCACATGGGTACTATGTGTGAAGCCCATTTCAAGAAAAAAACGCACATGTGAAACTGTTGGAAAGTTATCTAATCGCTACTTCTATGCTATAGGCTACATACATTGGTAACCACATGCGAGCCATAAACCAAGTTCAGCCTGTCAAGTGAAACTGCAGTGTTAGTAAATATTTACTTAGTGATACACAGAAAGGAAAATACGGTTATATGCAGCGGAATATCACTGATAACAGAAGTAGTACAGACTAATATTCTTGTTCGAGGCATAGTAATCCCAGATCCGATGAGCCATGCAGGTTTGTGGAGGTTTGATCTTGGCCTGTAATATTACGCCAGGTTCATTCCGGCCTCAGGGGTGTCGTCATCTGTAAGATCACCGTGTGCACAGTGGTCGTGTAACTGGTTGACGCTGTCGTACAGGACTGCGCCGGATGATTCACGGTGCATATTGACATAGGCGTCGTCATCGATCAAACAGCCTCTGTCACAAGTCACAACAAAATCGTTTAGAGCGTCTGCTGAATACTTATCTCCTAAACAGTGGTTACAGGAAACTACGCGAGAATATACCACCCAACATTTGCTAAAGACATGCATAGTGGAAGGTGTGGCCCTTAGCTAGACTAACAACTAGTCTCTGAAATGAACATATTTAACTGAAAAAAGTTCATAGTAAAAAAATATAATGAAAAGGACATCGAATGCACATATAGTCTATACCTCCTGGTTCAAACAGTGCTATTATCTGGGCGTTGGCTTGAGAAAAATATACACCAGAAAATATTCTTTTCCTACAACATTAATAGTATTAGATCACGATGATCTACATTACTGGAGCAACCTGTAGTATTTGGGCAGGAGAACAACCACACTGATTTTATCTGTGACCTTGGTCTAGGTAAAACACGATCACCCATGTACATATAATCTGAGTACCGAATATACTGAAGCTCACCTTTATTAATGCCATAAAACGTGGAGAGAATGTTACCACAATCGAATATGTCCTAAACTTTTGTCCAAGACTTGAGTTAAAAACGTTGAATTATCGTTTGTATTTTTACGAGTTTTTACTGTTTTCTCACTTGCATAATAGTATATTAAACATTCCTCCAGGAAAGAATAATTTTCACTTGCCATGGACATGCAGCAAATGCCATGGGAATGTGATAGGGAAGAATATCAGTTCATTGGTAACGGACGGATGATCCATAAGCTCACTTTGACCAGAGACCATATATAGAGGATATAATATGAGTGCCCATGTCATACTATGTTTACGACACGAGTGCCTTAATGTTGGTATTTCCCGAACGAGAGCGAGGGATATGCCGATAGTTAGGCACGAGTGTCGTAAACATAGTATGATATGGGCACTCATATAATATTCTGTTTATTACCGAAGTCGTCAAATTGAGGACAATAAACCCAAATCTACTTTCAAACACAGGCTGGCTACCAGCCGTCGCCGCATGTAGAACGCAACTGCATAGAAGGAACGTGACGTCATAGCCTTGTTCATGACGCCACCATGACAAAGTGATATTTTGCCCTAGGGCATCGTATGAAAAATATGAACCCCGATATGTTCGCCCTCGTAGGTAATAAAATAGATTATTATATGGTCTCTGCTTTGACCATGGTAAGGTGAGCAGGATCGGTTTGATTGCCGGTATGTACAGGGCAGTGTTGACTGATCCGCGAGATTATACGATTAGCGTCGAGAAAGAGAGATCGCATTACACTTCAGAATACGCCAAGACCGTCAACACTGTATATAGCGATTAGCGAAACCCCTTCCATCCAGACAGTATCGTTCACAGAGAACTAGCCCGATCTAACAGATCAGCCTTGACTGGTCCCTACTGCATGCATGACACGTTTCCATCCATAACGGGGCATAATTATATATGGAAGCAGATATGTGATATATACCTGTTCCATCAAATGAGACAAGTGTTTGCCACTGATATGGCAATGTCCCCCGCCGCTAAAGAATGGAATATCTATATTTACTACTTTTTATTTTTCGGTCACATACAAGATGCCTGAAATGACTGGTGTCTGCATAATCACCCGATGTAGGCTGTCAACATACTTGAAAACATTGGGTGCAATGTTTTATGAGATATCGCCTTTAAAAAGCGGTCAAAGTATTGTGGTGACCTCGAAGATAAGGTCAAGGTCACCCAAATAAACTGGTGTCTGTGTAATACCCCAATGTAAACTGTCACCAAATTTAGAGACATTGGGTACAACAGTCCATGAGATATCACGTTAACAAGAGTTAAAAGTGTGAAAGTGTCATGGTGACCTTGAACATAAGGTCAAGGTCACCCAAAATCAACTGGTGTCTGCATAATCCCCTATTGTATGCTGTCACCAAATTTGAAGACACTAGGTACAACAGTCCATGAGATGCCGTGTTAAGAAGAGTTTGAAAAGTGTTCAAAGTGTTGTGGTGACCTTGAAAATAAGGTCAAGGTCACCTAAATACACTGGTGTCTGTGAAATCCCCCAATGTAGGCTGTCACCAAATTTGAAGACATTGGGTACAACAGTCCATGAAATATCGCGTTAACAAGAGTTAAAAGCGTGCAAAGTGTCATGGTGACCTTGAAGATAAGGTCAAGGTCACCAAAATCAACTGGTGTCTGCGTAATCCCCCAATGTAGGCTGTCATCAAATTTGAAGACATTGGGTACAACATTTCATGAGATATCTCGTTAACAAGACTTTGAAAAGTGGTCAAAGTGTCGTGGTGACCTTGAAAATAAGGTCAAGGTCACCCAAATCGACTGGTGTCTGCATAATCTCCCAATGTAGGGTGTCACCAAATTTGAAGACATTGGGTACAACAGTTCATCAGATATCACGTTAACAAGAATCGGGATATAATATAATCCCGTTATACGCACTCGGATTTGATAATTGGAGGCTTCCATGCAAGGAGAAGTGAATAGCTTTGGTATACGCCGGATTTGTTGTGTTTATTAGTTGAAACTTATAAACACACTTGCACTTACAATAATGGATGGCTTGATCCTAATTATTCTCGCCAAATAATATCAAAATAACGTTGAGAAAACGCCTGCTTTAAGAAACATTATATGTATGCAGCCTGTATAAATACTGCTGCAAAATTGTATCGGGAGCACCAACACCATAATGTTGACATGTCGTATCTGCCTGTGGAAGTAAACACAAACCTTCAACGTGATGTGAACGAACACTGACGGACAACAAAATATATTTCTAATCACCATGAATTGCGTTTTAAGTGTAGACTTCCATCTGATATTGATTATTGTGTTGACAGCGATATCCCTAGCCATTGACACGAATATTTTGCTGTTTCATCTTGACGGCCTGGTTTGATCTATCAATGTTTCGTCCACACCAGACAGTGCTCGTAAATGACTTTCACGCATTACTGACTGCGTAGCGCCCGGTGTTGTTTGTTTTCATTAGGAACACGTGGTTATCTATTTATATCCAATAAGTCACGTGGAAGCAAGATGGCGACGCACAGGTGATTGTAGAAGGACCTGGATAGACGTACTTCTAAACATGAGATTTCTTGTGAGAGGATTAGTTGCAATGGGGTGATAACGAGATGACTTCGGTGAAAGTTGCTGTCCGGGTCCGCCCCGTCAACCAGCGGTAAGCATTTATCGGGGTTCTACTTCAGCGTCGCCTGATGTGGGATTTCAGCCCGCACATCATCGATACTCTTTCGCGTCATGTTTACTGAGTTAAAAACTTTGCCCTTGGCGTTGATAATACAGTGCATGTGTTACGTATTATCTAACGGTGCACATATGATATCCTTAAATTATCACATTTATATGTCGCGTGCCGTACACGCCTCCATGAGTTATTTGTATCCAGTGACCTGCTTCACTGACACACAATGCAGTCAAGTGTCAACTGCTTGACGAGTTGCTAACACCGCGTATTTCCTCGTACAACACTTTCATACCTTATGTTTGATCATTGCTGTACGTTATAATAACAACCCAGTCTTTGCTTTGTTTATGATCGTTTATGACGTTATTATTTACTATCGTATAATCAACAGTTAATAAACACGTTATCAAACATTGTTGCATCTATGTGTAATTATCACCTCGATGATGTCATGCTTGTCGCATGTGGAGAGATGTTACTTTGTTAAACGCTAAGTTAAGTTCAGCAAAAATATATTGGAATCTTAAACAAATGCTACAAACTTTGTTCATAACTTAACTATTAATGTGTTCTGGAGACCTCGATTAATATATTTTAATGAATGGCTGTCAATATTTATTCTATATTAACCTGTTACATTGTGATTGAATGGAAATATTGTTTCAAGCCACATTTCTCGTTCATTCACAATGGAAATAACAATGACTCAATAACTCTTGCCTACAGTGTAAAAAATAGGATTTTTACAATTAATTACAATCAACAGTTTCTTATCATGCTCATATGTCATCTCATGCAGTATGGCAGTGTATCAAACTGTTTGTTGAATGAATGAATCGTACTTCCCTAACTTACTATGATATAGTGCACAATAAAGTGTTGAGAATTCCAAGATGACCTTCATTCTTAAACACATGCTGAAAGCTACAATGTTATGAATACTTGTTCACTTGAGAATCTCCTGGTTTTAATAGTAAAAGTTTGGTGGCAAGTCATAGTAACATGTCTGAGATCAAACAGCTGATTCGACAGCCACCTGAACAGGTATTAGTGAACTACCTTGAAGCCCATCAAACAGATTGGTCACATATGTGAGAATATCACACCTGTTCCCATAGCAGTGTGTGTTGCCTTGCTAAATAGTCTCATGATTGTGAAGTTTTGAAGACATTATCATGGGAAACAATCAATGTGCGAAATAGTTTCCAAATTTTGCTAGCCAGTGGGGCTAGCTGTGCCTGAAAGTTACTAGCCTACAAAATAATTCACTAGCCGGAAATTGAACGTAGACACGGACACGATTAAGCAGCTTATTATGATGAACATTTTTGTCTGGTCATAATCTTGCATGAATTAAAACTTAACAAGCCAAAGAGAATGATATGTTTACAAACTGACCCCATGAAAATTCACCAGCCAGTTGGGTCAGTTACTGTGGAGATTTAGTGGCCTGACTGGATTTTTACTAGCCACAGGCTAGCTGGCCAGTGGCTATTTCACACACTGTATACAAAGTAGATAATTACCATGTATTTGGTTTAAACATATTTTATTCTATTCAAGAAGAAAGAAAAGGATTGGCAAACAAGCCTAAATGGCTTATATTAATGCCACTCCATAATACATGTGAAGGTTCACCTTTGTGCATAATGTTGTACATATTTATAGTGGTTATATCAAATTATCTCTGAATAATAACAATCATGGATATCAACAATTTATCTTGGTTTTGTTTCGTGGCCAGTTACCATGTATTTGCAATATGATTATTAAAAAATGTGTTTTTATGCATTTAATGCCTTGACATGTATCACTATGTTTGAGTCAAGCCTAGATTTCTTGAAGTTATGTCAGTCTTTCCTTATTCAGAAAAATGAGACCACAGGGACTTTGTACTTATAAATTACAACTGTATTTGCTGCTAATATTATACACTTGTAACAGAATAGAAAATTGATGTAACAAATGGTTCTTGGAAGGCAGCAATTATCAATCTAAAATACCAACTCTTAAGTTAATTAACAATTAGGGTTATTGTCTTGTGTTGTACTTTATTGAGATTGACACTGTTTATTCCCAAACCTGCTATTTTACCCATTCAGATGGTCATAAAAATGTGAAACCCAGGCTGGGAATTCAGTTTCAAATTACATTCTGCACAATAATATCTAGTAAAAATATCATGCCTACATAAGTTATTTGGCTGCTCCACCATCTCCACATTCATTCATTCATTCATTCATTCATTCAAGCCAAGGTTTGCTGGTGTTATTTCTATTTGCCCTACCACTCCATGTTTGATGAGGTAGAAAAATAAAACTGTGCATCTACAAACGTCTAATGAAACATATGAAAAGTAAAATTTTATAATATGGTTTAATCATTTTTTTAAGCATTTAGGCTCTAGCCACTTCAAACATAAAAGAGAGCTGTCTTTGACAGGCTAAAGTGCAAGAACTACATGATGTGTATTCTACCATAACAATAATAAACACCTTGCACTTAAAATGTGTTACAAATAATTAGGATGCATTATTTCCCTGTAAATTACAAACATACAGTACTGCTTTTTTTTCATAACCAATGGTGTCATAATACAAGTATGTGGTATAATAGGTATATTATCATTTGTGTGAAAACAATTACTAAAATAACATTAAATTATGAATTAATTTGTTATTATATAGGTATGATAAATCACTTGTACACATTATTTAGTTCAAACATTTGTACATTATTTAGTTCAAACATTTGTATCTTTGAAAAAAACTTCAAAGAAGATGAAAGGACTAACTTGTTGCATGAATCAGCTGACACCTACATCTGACCGTGTAAATTTCAGGTCATGTCACTGTAACCATAGCAACCTACTTATGTACACACATAGAAAATCCCTGACATCATGTTTATCGAATGTGTTTTAGTCACATTTTTAATCATGTTCACAGTTGCGTAATTAGACTGAGCATGATGTAGCAAACTGTTCAATGGATGCCATATCCACATATGATATACCAAAATACTCTTGGCAAATATCAGGGGCGGTGGGGTAGTCTAGTGCTTAAAGTGTTCGCTCGTCATGCCGAAGACCCAGGTTCGATTCCCCACATGCAGGGTACAGTGTGTGAAGCCATTTCTGTTGTTCCCTGCCGTGATATTGCTGGAATATTGCTAAAAACTGTGTACTACCAAACTCACTCACTCACTCACTTAACAAATATCAAGTAACAACAACAATGTTGATACTTCCCATTTTGAAGAAGTCTTGTGATGAATTCTCATTATATATCACCATCTCATTACGTCTGTCTCGCAGACCATAGAGAAAATATGTAAAGGAGTCCAACTCATCATGCTCAATGTCTGGTTGCCTCAGCTCCCCTACCACTAAGAATTGTTCTGGATTTCTCTTGGATTTTATTTCTTTCTTTTAGTAGATAATATATATATTTGTTTCAAATAAGATAACATCTCACTGTCTTGATTTACCATATACACATGCGACAAGGTACTTCACTTTACAATATGATGTGGCCTCTATCATCTTGTTGAAAGATGGGCTAGCGAAACCTTTACCAAGAAAAGAACTTGAACTACATCCAGTGTAATCCTAACTGACTCATTCAATATAAATATGTTCAGATACAACATTATGCAAATGATCGACAACAAGCTGAAGAAAGAGTGAGTAAATAAGAATTTGTTATTTCAGCTCAACCATCTCATTACAGCTGTAATTGGAGTCTTTAGCCCTTGGGGTGTGTAGTGGAGATATTTCAGAGTTTACGTCATTATGAAGCATCACATGACTGTGAGTCTGTACTCACATGAAACAGCGACAGCTGGGTGATAAATCAATATATTACCTGTTATTGGGATAGTTTATGATATGTCCATGAAGTTGTGTATACATCTAGTTGATACTGACCCGTATTCATCCATATCTTGTCTTACTTCTTACAAAATCAATACATTGTATCATTGTGTTTGTGCTAGTGAGCGTACAATGTTGATGAATGCAATGTGGTTAAATGTACTCTACCAACTACTCAGATTATTGTGTGAGAAGTCTAATGTGATTCCAAGGCCTTTTGATAGGTGTACGCAAATATTATCCTAAGTATAAATGTATATGATTGTGTGACTGTTTCAAACATCTGTCAGCAATGTTCGAACTGTCTTCATGGCAGCTTGTAAATACTTGAACAGAAGCCACTCAAATCAGTGGTTGACTGCAAAATAACAATCCACAATGTTGGGTATGATGATAACAGGACTTCAAGGTGACACGATTGATTGTTAGTCAGCTCTTGCGACAAGCCGATCATGTGGAATAACCTTTTCCTAAAGACTAATACTAGTGATAGATACACAAGGACTTATCCTTCTGTGATATAGGTCTTCAGTAACCCATGGTAATGAGACTAATAGGTTGTGGTGTACAGACACACAGACACTTTTGGTGAAATTCAGCTAATCTGCAGCTAAATTCTGATTAGTTTTCTGTGTAAAATAACTTCATTTTTTCGGGAAACAACTAGTAAATCTAGATTTTCAGTTGTCTGTTATTTGTGGTAGTGTCTATCACTGACAGTGTCTGTTGGTGAGGGTCACTGATTTAGTTGATGTATGTTATCATATCCCATCACAATGTTGATAGATGTTCATGATTTAAATCACTGGATCATCTGGTCCAGACTTCATTATTTACACACTGCCAACACATGCCTCGAAAAACTAGTCTCTCTAGATTTTCAGTTTTCTAGGATTTGGGACCTTGGCTATCCTTGACATTATGGGATTGTCAGGCTCACGGTTTGGTTGATACATGTAATTCTATCCCATTTGCACTGATGAATGCTCATGATGTCAATCACTGGATTGTCTGGTTCAGACTCTGTTACAGACAACCATCATATGGCTGGAGTATTGCTGAATGTGATGTTAAACAGCAAACACCACATAAGTCAGGATTGGGTTACCGGACATCAGCAGGACTTGAAGGTTGATTAAGTAACCCATTACACTGGGAACTGAGTTGTTTCTTCTAGTTGCATGTCATCCTCAAAAGTCTTCCAGTTACATGAAGTCATCCTGCAAATTATCAAGATGGTCAGACGACTGATATTATGGGCAATCATCCAGTCTGTTTGGTTTGATGACACAATATCATCCTAAGTTGCCATTAAGTTGCCTCATATGACCAGCCTTGGTTGTTGAGGATCTATATTGTAACCCCGAATTACAAACAACATCTCTATCCCATGGGCGGATCCAGGAATTTCGAAAGGAGGGGGTTCAGGGGGTTTGAACCCCCTGAACCCCCATTGGCTCCACCAACGCTAAAAATTTGATCTTACGTCATTTTCAAAAGGGGGGGTTCGAACACCCTGAACACACCACCAACACCACCACACACACACCCCACCCCCTGGATCCGCCAATGTATCCCCTGTAAGACTGATGGCTTCAACATCAAGTAAGGTCAAAAATGGAGCCAAGGTGTGCCATTTGTTTAAGGGGTTAATGATGCACTTGCACTCAGAAACACTGAGCCTCTGTAATGTAGTGAAAGTCAGTCATGATCAAAGCAGTCACTGGGGGTTTTCAAGGGTCTACTATTTTAAATGTGGCCTCTAAATCCCCAATACGTTCCAAGTCATGGTTGAGGTGTCACTGGCCCTGTGATTTATGTGTGTCGTGCATCACGGAACACACCCTCACAGGTGTCAGTGACCAGTGTATTTACCACATGTGACTTGTCAGCTGTACACATGCATCATACCTTACAGAATTCTTGTGGGAAGTTGTGTAACATGTTGGCTCACTGAAATGATTCATTCAGTATTAAAAGAATGTTAACACTTACATTATGGTCCTAATAAATGGGTTTTCTGACCTATAAGATGAGGTTGTTATGGTACACACAGAAACTAGGCCATCTTCAATTTTGTTTTTGACACGAGCATTGTGGAGAATGTCCCAACTAAAACTTGAAATAGGAGGCGATGGCTGAATAGGAAGCTCTTAAGATGTACTTAGTTTTAACATATAAATGAAGAAACAAGGTAGTAAATCCACCTAATGTTGTTTTCCTCCTGCAGATAATGGGTGCAGTATTGATTTTATGGCCTTCAAGGAATGTCATTAAAATTGATCACCTTCCTGCAGCCATGGCTAGTTTAATTTTTATCTTACATGCTGAAGGAAAAGGAAATGTTCCCGATAATGATCCAAATATACTGTTAACGTCCTGGCCCACTACTTCCACAATCTTTTGTTAACTTCCTAGCCGTGTGGATCATTACCAAATGTCACCTATATTCAGTTTTTGTAGGTGCACAACTTGCTTGGAGATTCATTATTAGCCTAACAGGCAACATCACCTGAAATATCTTATCACCACACAGTTTCAAACATCACCACGGTGACGACCAAGCAATTAATTATGAATTGTTCTGTCGTGAGTGTGAATCTGTAACTGAGAGTTTTTATGCCCTGCCGTGAAGTGGGAGGGGATATACTAATGGGTAATGTCTGTCTTTCCATCCATTATGTTTAGTTTGTGGGGCATGACTCTAAGATTGTTGAATATTTCTTCTCCAGATTTTGCAGCTACCAGTGTAGCCATTAAATTTTCACTTTTGCTATGTAAGATTAAATTTGTTTCTGATTTCAAAGAACATTAATTAGACATTTTCAAATGAAATTAGAGCTTGTTCTTCAAACTTTTGAATAATTGTCATTAGATATTACACAGACATCAGTCTAGCCATGAACTGGTGCTTAGTGCTATTATGGAATTTGGAAGTATTCTTTTTCTTGGTGTCCATGACAACTTTGTCTTTACTTACTTATCAATGAAGAGGTGAGGATTATTGTGGGGATTGGGGGACAGACACTGTTCACAGTATTCAAGGATTATTGTGGGGATTGGGGGACAGACACTGTTCACAGTATTCAAGGATTATTGCAGGGATTGAGGGCACACACTGTTCACAGTATTCAAGGATTATTGTTGGGATTGGGAGCCAGACACTGTTCACAGTATTCAAGGATTATTGTGGGGATTGGGGACAGACATTGTTCACAATATTCAAGGATTATGACGGGATTGGGGACAGACACTGTTCACAGTATTCAAGGATTATTGTGGGGATTGGGGACAGACATTGTTCACAATATTCAAGGATTATGACGGGATTGGGGACAGACACTGTTCACAGTATTCAAGGATTATTGAGGGGATTGGGGGACAGACACTGTTCAAAGTATTCGAGGATTATGATGGGATTGGGGACAGACACTATTCACAGTATTCAAGGATTATTGTGGGGATTGAGGGCAGACACCACTCACGGTATTCAAGGATGATTGTGGGGATTGGGGGACAGACACTGTTCACAGGATTCAAGGATTATTGTGGGGATTGGGGACAGACTCTGTTCTCAGTATTCAAGGATTTTTGCGGGGATTGGGGAACAGATTCTGTTCACAGTATTCAAGGATTATTGCAGGGATTGGGGACAGACTCTGTTCACAGTATACAAGGATTATTGTGGGGATTGGGGACAGACTCTTTTCCCAGCATTCAAGGATTATTGCAGGGATTGGGGGACAGACACTGTTCAAAGTATTCAAGGTTTATGATGGGGATTTGGAGGCAGACATTCCTCATGAACTGTTGTACCCAATATCTTCAAATTTGGTGACAGCCTACATTGGGGGATTACGCAGACACCAGTCAATTTGGGTGACCTTGACCTTATTTTCAAGGTCACAACAACACTTTGACCACTTTTCAAACTGTTGTTAACGTGATATCTCATGCACTGTAGTATCCCACATATTCAAATTTGGTGACAACCTACATAAGGGGATCACGCAGACACCAGTCGATTTGGGTGACCTTATCCTTATCTTCAAGGTCACCATGACACTTTGAACACTTCAAACTCTTGTTACGCGATATCTCATGGACTGTTGTACCCAATGTCTTCAAATTTGGTGACAGCCTACATTGGGGGATTATGCAGACACCAGTTGATTTGGGTGACCTTGACCTTATCTTCAAGGTCACCATGACACTTTGAACACTTTTCAAACTTATTTAAACGCGATATCACATAAAACATTGCACCCAGTGTTTTCAAGTATGTTGACAGCCTACATTGGTTGATTATGCAGACACCAGTCATTTCAGGCATCTTGTATGTGACCAAAAAATAAAAAGTAGTAAATATAGATATTCCATTCTTTAGCGGCGGGGGACATTGCCATATCAGTGGTAAACACTTGTTGTTGTTGAATGGGGAATGTCTCTGTCCACAATATCTTTGGATTATTATGGGGATTCCTGGGTAGATTAGGTCCCGAATACCCAAAGAATGTTGATGGGATTTGGGGGCAAACTCTGCTCATAGTATTCAAGGCTTGTTGATGGGCTTTTAGGGCAAACTCTGCTCATAGTATTCAAGCCTTTTTGTTGGGATTTGGGGGCAAACTCTGCTCATAGTATTCAAGGCTTGTTGCTGGGATTTTAGGGCAAACTCTGCTCATAGTACTCAAGCCTTGTTGTTGGAATTTGGGGGCAAACTCTGCTCACAGTATTCAAGGCTTGTTGCTGGGATTTTAGGGCAAACTCTGCTCATAGTATTCAAGCCTTGTTGTTGGGATTTGGGGGCAAACTCTGCTCCCAGTATTCAAGGCTTGTTGCTGGGATTTTAGGGCAAACTCTGCTCATAGTACTCAAGCCTTGTTGTTGGAATTTGGGGGCAAACTCTGCTCACAGTATTCAAGGCTTGTTGCTGGGATTTTAGGGCAAACTCTGCTCATAGTATTCAAGCCTTGTTGTTGGGATTTGGGGGCAAACTCTGCTCATAGTATTCAAGGCTTGTTGGGATTCAGAGACAGACTATGCCCAACAATACCAAAGGCTTGTTATTTGAAATCAGATGTTCATTAGGTCCACAGTACCCAAGGATTGTTGTAGCGATTATGGGACATGCTAGATCCAAATATGATCATGGGCATTCAGCATTTATTCCAGGGTACATTAGATCCACAGTACCCAAGACTTGTCTACAATGTGGATTCTGGATCCAGCAAAGACTCCAGCAATGCATACACAACCTGTCAGACGTTAAGACATTGTATGAGGGTTCAGGCCACCCAGCCAACATGTAAACCTGTATGGATGTTTCAGTGACCAGTGGTGTTATGGTGAGAATGTGTGTTTCAGGGAGGTGGACCTGGGGAGCAAGGTGATCATCAAGATGGACAGCACCAAGACCAGCATCACCAACCTCAAGGTGGGACATGTGGGGACTTAGCTATGCCTGTGGATACAGAAAAATCTATATTCTGAGATGAAATCCATGAATGGGACAGTAATCTACCTTTAGAATAACAATATCTTTTGAGTCTCCTTTAAACAATAAATGTTCCTCTTGTTGTCAATTAAAGAAACTCATTAACTCGTTCTAGTCCAATAGGTGGTGCTTCTTAGTTGTATAGTATTGAAGTTCTGTGTAGGTGGGTTGACTGATTTGTTCTGTTACAGATGCCAGGGTCAGTAGGAGCTGGGGACACTGGTCGGGAACAGATGAGGGTCAAGGATTTCACCTTTGACCACTCCTTCTGGTCAGCCAACCCTGAAGACAAACACTACGTCTCACAGGAGAATGTGAGCCACATATCAATGAAAACATATATCTGCATAAACACTTAGATTGAATAAGTCTTTATTTCGTACTGAAGAGGCCACAGGCCTATAGTACATATACATATATAATGGGGAATTACATAAATAAATATATTTACATTACAGTGATAAAACTTTTGTTCTATACAACATTGCAATGTGGATGAACATGGCAAGATTTTGTAATATATTTTGATTTTTACTGCTTATAAGGGTTGAGAATTTTATGATGCTTGGATGATATAGTAATATCTTTTAATGTATTTACAACGTATTGAATTATATGATGGACAGATGAGGAGAAAGTGATATTCATCTTCAATTTCATTTAAACGACAAAGTGTACATATTCTCTCTTCTCTTTTAACATTTTTATATCTGCCGCTTTCAATCAACAAATCGTGAGATGAACATCGGAATCTTGCTAGTGATCGCCTAAATTTCTTTATATTAACACATGATAAGTATACTTCATTGAATAGATCTTTTTTAAATTTTGAATAGTAAAAACATTTACTTGACAAAGATATTTTCTCACACCATGTTTGAAGATATATGTCTTTAAGTCTTATGGTGAATGACGTATGTGATTCTACATATTGTGCATTCCAAACGTTTCTGAGGCCAATAGAGAATAAGAAGTTCTTAACATGAGATGTCCAATTTCTTTGTCCATTTTCATCATACAATAACATCATATTATAACATTTTTTCGGTAACCGATATGAAGGCATATTTAACAGTTTTAACCAATATTTGACAACTTTTATGCTTGTAAACAAGTGCATTGGATATCTGCCACATTCACCGTAAACTACTGCATTAACTGTATTCAATTTAACACCAAGATATTTCTTGCATGCATACAAGTGTATTCTTTCTATTTGATGAAAGTCTGCTAATCCCCAGATTTTTGCTCCGTACGTCAAAATTGGGTTTATCTTTGCATCAAAAATCTTAAAAAAGGTTTTGTAACCAATATCTCCAAGTGTACTTATTGTCTTCATAATACCGATAAGTGCCTTTTTCACTTTGAGCGAAGCATATTTGACATGCATGTTCCAAGACAAACCATTGGTAAAATACAATCCCAAATATTTATAATAGCTAACACAGTCTAGATGTATACCCTTAAACAACCACTTTTCTTTTTTAGAAAGTTTACCTCCCTTTTTAAAGAGTATGATTTTTGTTTTCTCTCTGTTTACTGTTAATTTCCATTTATCGCAGTAATGTTCAAGTTCATTTATTTGATTTTGGAGGCCACTAACGGTGCTTGAAAACAACGCAAGGTCGTCTGCAAACAACAGAAGGAAGATTTTAACTATTTCTGGATGAAGTTGTATGCCACTTGAACAATTAGTTTCGATTTGAACAGGAAGCTCATTGATGAAAAATGAAAACAGGAATGGACTAAGTATACATCCTTGCCTTACACCAAGTTGTAATTCGAACGTTTCCGAAAATTCTTGATTATTTTGAACACATGCCTTCATGTTCTCATACCTATTAATCAAAAGTTTACTCATTTTGTTACTGAGACCATGCCATTGAAATAGAGACCAAAGCTTGTTGCGTTGGACAGAGTCAAAGGCTTTCGCAAAATCTACAAATAGGGCATATACTTTTCCTCCTTTTAAATTCAAGTATCTCTGTATTATACTTTGTAAAATAAACATGTTATCAACAGTGGTATATCCATGTCTAAATCCAGCTTGCGATTCATTTATCTTATCCATTGTATCTCCCCAGCTTACAAGTCTCTTATGAACTATAAACGTGAAAATTTTACTAAATATACTAAGTAATGTTATTCCTCTATAGTTATTTGGGTTATTTGCATATTAGATATAGAGTAACATACATTTCTCAGATGCTTACATTTGTAACATTATTCTCCCAGATGACAGGGTTTCAAGACTTAAACCTTTGTTAAATATGTCTGAACTGTGACGTTTCCACTGTTTTCAAGTGAGTATTTCCTGCTAACTGTTTGTTGTATTACCCTTGTATTGTAGGTGTACAATGCACTGGGCAGTGACATCCTGTCTTCGGCATACGAAGGCTACAATGTGTGTGTGTTTGCGTACGGTCAAACAGGATCAGGGAAGAGCTACACCATGATGGGGGATTTGGTATGTACACACCACAGCAGTACCTTTTCTATGAACCTCATGGTCCAACATCTGCCTGGAGAGCAGATTGTCTGTTGTTCGTTCCCCGACTGTGATTCTAAAAGATATTAAATAATGGCACTTGTTGTTTCCCTGCCTGGTGCTAGGCATTAAGGGGTTGAAACAAGGACCAGTCAGGTCAGAGCTGGTACACTGTGTATAAGTGGGGTATCCCTGATAAACTGCGGCGTGGGATCTTATAGGGCCAGCATCATCAATCTGGCATAATTCCAGACTGGCACAAACATATGAGCATGCATGTATTGATGAGTCAGATGTCATCATCCTGATTCTCTATCATAGCATTGCATTTTCATGATACTGTCTGATGTTCACAAGGTATGTATATTGTAGACATTTCAATGTTGGTATGGTAGGTATAGGTTTAGAAACAAATGTTTCATGTAGGATGGCAGAATTTTGTATATGTTACCTCAGGAGTCTTTTACAACATGGTGTTTATGTTTCAGGAAAATGAGGGTCTCATTCCTAGGTTCTGTCAGGTACGTTATACGTTTAGCTGTTCTCTGTGTTTATGATCCTATACACAGGATACTTGTTCCACGTTAATCTATACATGTGTATTTAATAACAATTAGACGGTGGGACAGAACTTTTGCAGATTTCTGGAAACATTAGCCAGTAAAGGAAATTCTGAGTTTCTGAGCTGTCAGTGGCAACCGATTATGAACGGTTTGTTTGGATTTATGGCCACCATGGAGTGCCAACTCTGTGATGTTTGATAGAGTTGATTGGTTGGTTGGTTTTATAGTTTTAGGGCGACGTGTCTTTGATAGAGTCATCACACCTGGATTGTCTCCCTTGCTACTCAGTGTTAGTGTGTGATCACAACTTGATTGTGTCCAGCTTACACTACTCAATGATAATGTGTCATGAGTGATCTCCCTTCCTAAACAATGACAGTGTGTCATGACATCTTGATTATCTCCCTTGTAAGACAATGACAAAAATTGAACTGGAAATATAGGATATAATTCTTTCCATACAGTGAAATGTGCAGTTCTGTTTTGGTTCATTTATGTCAGTAGTAACTACCGAACTATGACGAAACATTTAATCATGTCCAATTATTTGCAGAGTTTGTTTTCAAGGATGACAGATGAAAACACTTCCTATCGAACTGAAGTCAGGTAAAAAATCTATTCACTTGCAGTCATTACTTGTGACAATGGGTAATGTATTGACAGTCCTGAGGTGATAACCACTAAATTGTTACATTGTTACAAGTAGAGAAGATGCAACCTTCAAAACCATATTGACAGGTTGCCCAGTCAGCTAAGACAAATAAGACTTGGCTGTGCACTGCACATTCACTTTGGTCAGTCAAGAAATCCTATAATCTGAGTTAGAAATGCAGGTTCATCATAGTTGTGTTTCTGTATTTGTCAGTAACATATCCATGCCCATGGTTTTCACGTAACTGATAAACATCTGGGCCCTGCATCATTTGCGGCTTTCCTCTCAAAAGATGCTGACACACCATGGTATAACTGGAGTGAGTGAGTGAGTTGGGTTTTACGCCGCTTTTAGCAATATTCCAGCAACATCACGGCAGGGAACACCAGAAATGGGCTTTACACATTGTACCCATGTTGGGAATCAAACCTGGGTCTTCGGCGTGACGAGCGAATGCTTTAACCACTAGGCTATCCCACCGCCCCGGTATAACTGGAATAGTGTCCGTTAAAACCACTTCAATCATTTGTAAGGGCGGTGAGGTAGCCTAGTACATAAAGCATTCGCTCGTCATGCTGAAGGCCCAGGTTCGATTCCCAACATGGGTACAATGTGTGAAGCCCATTTCTGGTGTTCCCCACCGTGATGTTGCTGGAATATTGCTAAAAGCGATGTAAAACTTAACTCGCTCACTCAATCATTTGTTAATGTTCTTGGCTGAAAATTCCTGCTTCTCTTTGTTACAATAAACCTTAAAAAGTAACGATGATCAGTGTTTTGTGTTTGTCATATCCAGATTAGTCAATTTACAGAATGCAGGGCTAAAGCTCTTATGTTTATATCAAGCAGCATGCATGTTCCTGGAGGGTCCAGTTAATGAAGGTGTTGCATTTTCCTGTGCAGAGTTGTGTCCCTTAGATTGCCTGCTTTTCCTTTGGTTTTCTTCTCATGGTATAGACACACTGTGTTATAACTGAAACATTGATGTAACCAAACTTTCATCACTCATAAACAAATAGCAACATTCACTCACTCAGTATCTCATATATGCCTGCAGCTACCTAGAAATCTACAACGAGAAGGTGCGAGATCTCCTCCGTCCAAACTCAACCAATAAGCCAGTGTACAGCTTGCGAGTCCGAGAACACCCTAAAGAAGGCCCCTACGTCCAGGGTGAGTAATGCAAACACAGGTTGTTTGGTGGACCCACTGAGGAGCAGAAAAGTTACTCTGTATCCTAGGCTTTCATGGAAATATCTGAGCTAACATAATGTTATGTTTTTAGGTGTTGAATATAGTTTATTATCACATGACAGGTGTGGTCAGAGTTTTGTGTCATTGGTCTTTGATATATTGCATGTATTAGGTCCAGGCTTCATAACTTTGGCTTTGGTGAGTGTACTAAATGTCATTCATTGCCACTTAGAGTTGTTAGTTGCTCAGGTTCATTCATGTAAGTGCTGTATGACTAAAATATTGTTTAGTGTATTAACAGTTAGTCTTGATTGCGTGGTTTGATGTAGCACAGCTTTTTATGGTCATTTGTCCATGTTACCCATCATCGAAGTGTTACCTTAGTGGCCTCTCTCCACATGGTCAATGGATGTTGCTGACACTGAGCTCCAGACACTTCTTGCCTTGTGGGAATTCCAGGTTAGATTGGTAGCCAGCAAACCTGTGCTGGTTGTAAGAGACAGCTTGATGTAGCTGTGGTCAGGCATGGTGACTTGGGTGTGTCACTGTTCCCAGACAGCCTGGATTGTTGCGCACAGTCTCAAATACTCTGTTGTCTTGTCAGCCGTGCGCACAGTCTCAAATACTCGATGCTCATGCTGTTGATCACTGGATTGTCTGGTCCAGACTCGATTATTTACAGGCAACCACCATATAGGAATATTGCTGAGTCGCTGCGAAAAACTAAACTCACTCACTCACTGTTGTCTTGTCCAGGCTCTTTTATATATTGATTATTCACATAGTGGGAATATTGCTGAAAATGGCATCAAACAACAGTCACTTCCATTCTGATATTCATTTATCTACTGTTTCAGACCTATCCAAACACATAGTGAAGAAGTATGGTGATATCCACCGTCTGATGAGTAAAGGCAATATTAACAGGTGAGATAAGTACACAGTTCATGTAGGGCCATTATTTTTATATTTGTGGACCACAGATCTGCTGACCCTTTTATCTTCATGAAAGAAAAAAGAGATAATCCCATTTAACATAATATTCTTGCATGATCATTTAGAGTTATGTCCCTTGTGCTTGATGTAGTCAAAAGTAACTTGTTTTCACCAGCCTGTAAATAATTGAGTCTGGACAAGACAAACCAGTGGTTGATATTATGAAGTGTTTCCGGCCCCTTCCATTAAGCATAGACCGCTTCTTATGTTTGGCCCAACTGGTTTGACTGCTATAGCCACTTCATATGTTTGACCACTATAGCCACTTCACATGTTTGACCACTATAACCACTTCACATGTTTGACCACTATAGCCACTTCATATGTTTGACCACTATAGCCACTTCACATGTTTGACCACTATAGCCACTTCATATTGTTTGACCACTATAGCCACTTCATGTTTGACCACTATAGCCACTTCATGTTTGACCACTATAGCCACTTCACATGTTTGACCACTACAGCCACTTCACATGTTTGACCACTACAGCCACTTCAGCCACTTCTTCATGTTTGACCACTATAGCCACTTCATGTGTTTGACCACTATAGCCACTTCACTTCATGTTTGACCACTATAGCCACTTCACTATAGCCACTTCACATGTTTGACCACTATAGCCACTTCACATGTTTGACCACTATAGCCACTTCACATGTTTGACCACTATAGCCACTTCATGTTTGACCACTATAGCCACTTCACATGTTTGACCACTATAGCCACTTCATGTTTGACCACTATAGCCACTTCACATGTTTGACCACTATAGCCACTTCACATGTTTGACCACTTCTAACACTTCACATGTTTGACCACTATAGCCACTTCATGTTTGACCACTATAGCCACTTCACATGTTTGACCACTTCTCACATGCCACTTCACATGTTTGACCACTATAGCCACTTCACATGTTTGACCACTATAGCCACTTCACATGTTTGACCACTATAGCCACTTCACATGTTTGACCACTATAGCCACTTCACATGTTTGACCACTATAGCCACTTCACTATGTTTGACCACTTCCACTTCACATGTTTGACCACTACCACTTCATAGCCACTTCACATGTTTGACCACTATAGCCACTTCACATGTTTGACCACTATAGCCACTTCACATGTTTGACCACTATAGCCACTTCACATGTTTGACCACTATAGCCACTTCACATGTTTGACCACTATAGCCACTTCACATGTTTGACCACTATAGCCACTTCACATGTTTGACCACTATAGCCACTTCACATGTTTGACCACTATAGCCACTTCACATGTTTGACCACTATAGCCACTTCCACTTCACATGTTTGACCACTTCACATGTTTGACCACTATAGCCACTTCACATGTTTGACCACTATAGCCACTCTCACATGTTTGACCAGCCACTTCACATGTTTGACCACTACTAGCCACTTCACTTCACATGTTTGACCACTATAGCCACTTCACATGTTTGACCACTATAGCCACTTCACATGTTTGACCACTATAGCCACTTCACCACTATAGCCACTTGACCACTATAGCCACTTCACATGTTTGACCACTATAGCCACTTCCACTTCACATGTTTGACCACTATAGCCACTTCATATGTTTGACCACCACTTTGACCACTTCACATGTTTGACCACTATAGCCACTCACATGTTTGACCACTATAGCCACTTCACATCACATGTTTGACCACTATAGCCACTTCACTTCACATGTTTGACCACTATAGCCACTTCACATGTTTGACTTCACACATGTTTGACCACTATAGCCACTTCACATGTTTGACCACTATACTTCAGCCACTTCATGCCACCACTTCACATGTTTGACCACTATGTTTGTTTGGACCTATAGCCACTTCATGTTTGACCACTTTCACATGTTTGACCACTATAGCCACTTCACATGTTTGACCACTACTAGCCACTTCATATGTTTGACCACTATAGCCACTTCACATGTTTGACCACTTCACTTTGTTTGACCACTATAGCCACTTCACATGTTTGACCACTATTCCACTTCACCATGTTTGACCACTATAGCCACTTCACATGTTTGACCACTATAGCCACTTCATATGTTTGACCACTATCCACTTCACTATAGCCACTTCACATGACCACTATAGCCACTTCATATGTTTGACCACTATAGCCACTTCACATGTTTGACCACTATAGCCACTTCACTATAGCCACTTTCATGTTTGACCACTATAGCCACTTCATATGCCACTTCACATGTTTGACACACTATAGCCACTTCACATGTTTGACCACTATAGCCACTTCACATGTTTTTGACCACTATAGCCCACTTCACATGTTTGACCACTATAGCCACTTCACATGTTTGACCACTATAGCCACTTCACATGTTTGACCACTTCACATGTTTGACCACTTCATGTTTGACCACTTCACATGTTTGACCACTATAGCCACTTCACACATGTTTGACCACTATAGCCTTCACTTCACTTCATGTTTGACCACTATAGCCACTTCATGTTTGACCACTATAGCCACTTCACATGTTTGACCACTACTGCCACTTCACATGTTTGACCACTATAGCCACTTCACATGTTTGACCACTACTCCCACTTCACATGTTTGACCACTATAGCCACTTCACATGTTTGACCACTATAGCCACTTCACATGTTTGACCACTATAGCCACTTCATATGTTTGACTTCACTATTCACATGCCACTTCACTTCATGTTTGACCACTATAGCCACTTCACTTCATATGTTTGACCACTATAGCCACTTCATATGTTTGACCACTATAGCCACTTCATATGTTTGACCACTATAACCACTTCACATGTTTGACCACTATAGCCACTTCACATGTTTGACCACTACAGCCACTTCATGTTTGACCACTATAGCCACTTCACATGTTTGACCACTATAGCCACTTCATATGTTTGACCACTATAGCCACTTCATATGTTTGACCACTTTAGCCACTTCATATGTTTGACCACTATTCCCATTTCATAATGTTTGACCACTTCTACCACTTCATGTTTGACCACTATAGCCACTTCACATGTTTGACCACTATAGCCACTTCACATGTTTGACCACTTCTGCCACTTCACATGTTTGACCACTATTGCCACTTCATATGTTTGACCACTTCATATGTTTGACCACTACAGCAACTTCATATGTTTCACCACTATAGCCACTTCATATGTTTGACCGCTTCTACAACTTCATGTTTGACCACTATTGCCACTTCTTACGTTGAGGCTAGTGACTACATGTACATTGTCTGTCTTTCAGAACCACTGCTTCAACCAATATGAATGATGTCAGTAGTAGATCTCATGCTATCTTTACTATAGTTTTTACTCAGGTAAGATAATGATTTCATTACCATGATATACAATACTATCTCTGTTTATTACATTAGTTCATAAAATAAGTTTCAGTGATTAGGCAGTTTCAGAATACATGTAGTTGTAAAATATCATATGCACAAGGGATATGGGATAGTCATTTTAATCATTTGTAAAAGAAAGCCTTTTTACTTGTGTCCATTCTTTGAACAGATATTGTACTCCTTTACCAGAATTTTCGTTTTTGTATTTTCAAGCATTTGTTAATGTATTGATAATATATATTTTAGGCTCGGTTTGTGGATGAAATGCCAATGGAAATGCATAGTAAGATTCATCTGGTGGACTTGGCTGGCAGGTGAGTGAGTGAGTTGGGAGATGGGGTTTACAGTTACAAAGGGGGACAGAGAAGGTTTTGTCATGTAGGGGGTTGGGGGAAGGATGAGTGTTACTGTAATGATGATGGTGGAAGGTAATAGAAGGGTCTACAGTAGGGCTGGACCAATTCCATATTTACTACACAGGTTCCAAATTCCATGGGAGGTATCAAGAGTTGGGTACAAAATGTGCAATGAAGAAGCTATACACATTTAAGTAGTTCAAACAATTTTATTCATTGCATAAGCATCGTAAATCATGTTACAAAGTTATGGCTTGGTCTATAAGCAAACTGATAACTGTTAAATTGTTTACTGGTAAAGTACCTTTCTATTCATATTAATGATGATTATGTAGAAGTAACATGCTCAACAACAGATTCAGGGCACAGAACTCTTCTGGTTGTAGGGTATTGGCTCACTTAACCTCTGACGAAGACACAAGTTATCCTTCCTTTTTATGTCTGATGGGAAGATGACATTTCATCACATGTTTCTCTGTCTGCAGTGAGAGGGCAGATGCCTCAGGTGCTAAAGGTCAGAGGCTGAAGGAAGGAGCCAGTATCAACAAGTCTCTCGTCACCCTCGGCAATGTCATCTCTGTACTAGGTGAGGCTGCTTGATGTACGCTCCTTTAATCAGGGTCTCATTTTTCAAATGTTCAAATGAGGAAAAGAGAACTGTGGCCTGAAGAGACCTGTTGTGGGCTGTTTCTCCATGTTTTCCGAAGCAGGATCACTTATCTTTTGAATTCATACCTTTTTTCTTACCGGAAAAATGGAATAAAAAGAAACATGCATTATTAATATTTTTCCTTATCCTGACTCATGCTTATTGCTTGTCTCCTTCCTTTTGCGAACGTTAGTGGAACACTTGTATCTTCTATTGAAGCTCCCTTCAATAAAAACAGACGTAAAATCACTGCTCACCAAGAGTTATCCCTCTGGCCGTTTTGGCGGGAAAAGTGGTGCCACCGCTCCCACATGCTACACTCTCTCCTTCTTCGCCCTAGTGGACGGTTGGGAGAGGGCCTGTGTCTTCTATACGGCACTATATCCTTTTATTTATTAGTTATTACCCTATACATTACCTTTATAGGGGTTTAGGGAGTATCCTTCAACAATATGGTTTGAAATTTATTCGTATTTTTCACTGTTTATTCACGGTTTTGTCCGTGTTTGTTCAGTTGTTTACATTTCATGAAAACCTGTTTTCGTTGTAGGTTTAGGTTCTCTGCTGCAGACCCGCATTCATTGTGCCCTAGCTGCACAACACCATGTACTTCCAGCTCTCGCTGCAACCTTTGTCAGCATTTAACCAATATTGAATTTAATAAATATATTTTCTGCGTACTTAGGCATGCTAAAGACAAGTCCAGACGACTTTTTCAAGTCAGGGATAAGCCGGCTGAGTCCCTCGCGTGTCAACTGCTGTCAGACGACCCTCTTCTTTCCAGTGATCCGCCGGAGATGTCCTCGGAGGATGGGCGTGGGACGTTGTCCGCCACTTCGAAGAAGAGGGCTGCACCTTCGGACATCCCTTCATGGCAGACAAAGAAGAAGAAGCCGTCCTCTACGCAGAGACGGCCACACACCCCTAAGACGGCAAGCAGCTCTACGGAGACGTCTTTGCAGACAACTAGGACTTTCTCGGCCGAGATTGTCCCGATGGAGGAAAGAGGTCTCTATGATGAGCAGCCGCTCATCATCCCGGAAATACATCGCCCCAAGAAGAAGCAGGCCTCAGCAACGGTAACTTCAGCGCAGTTAACTACGCAGTCCGAGGTATCTACACTGACGACAGATGAACGATCCCTGGACCATATCGCTACCAACACAGAGAGGGCAGCTCATCTATCACCGCAGACATTCGACCAAGGGGCCTTCATGCAGCAGTTCTCACAGCAGATAATGGAGATGATGGAGAGGCGGTTCGCGCAGGAAAAAGATCAACCAGCCCTGGACACCACCCGCAGAGAGGACCCGGACCTGCACAAAGGACCCACCGCCGACGACACATCGGAGAGGCCTTCCATTGACGAGACAGATGAACAGCCTTCGCGAAGGTTTTCGGAGACAACCTCAAGGACGTCATCAACATCACACAGATCGTCAAGGGATTCGCCGAAGCAGTCACGTACCAGGAGACGCTCGCCTCCTCGCAGGTCTCAACGCAGATCGCCCTACAGACACAGCTCTACAGGCTCATCTCCACGCAGATCGCCACGCAAGTCTCCGTGCAGGTCTCCACGCAGGTCTCCACACAGGTCTCCACACAAGTCTCCACGCAAGTCTCCGCGCAGGTCTTCACACACATCAACGATCCCAGATCAGCGCCCCTGAAACAGAGGACGATGGCGGTATTATCTTCTCGGACGCAGAGATAAGATATTGGATGGCCAACGGATTGGAGTTAGCGTCACCCTCTAAGGAAGAGAATGCAGCACTCACCTGATGAAGGACGATGATTTCGACACGATCACTCTACCGCCAATTGATCCCATCTCGGAAGTTCCAGATGCAGCCTTCCGGAAGGCAACGAGATCCCAAGCGCCGAATATACCACAGTTCAATGCTAAGAAGTTCTCCCTACACAATATGGACCCCTTCATGAAGGCACAAGAGATCGATGACAACTACAAGGTCATCAACGACGCCCGGACCAAGTCTTATAAGATTGACGACAAAAAGCTGGCGCAGATAGAGACGATGTCCAGAAGGATGTTCTTCGGCCTGAACAGATCCAGGGCAGTGAATGAGACGCTCATCGCTAAGTTCAGGGACTCTACCGCAGAGGAGGACCGGATGATCTACTCTGCTCTACTCATGCAGAAGAAGGACCAGCAGTTTATGACGGACCATCTATCATCCATCTCAGCAGCGTTGACGTTGGCGAGACGACAAGGACTACTGGCATCCTGCACCTGGAGCGAATGCTTCACGAAGTCGCTGTACAGAGCCCCATGGTCGACATCATCCATCTTCGCAGGGGAGATTGACGACGTCGCCAAAGAAGTTGCCAAAGACTCCAGAGAGGTCCACATGACCATTGATACACTGGCCAATGTCATCAGGCAGACGTCCCAGCGCTACTCGGGCAAGATGAAGTTCGCAGGCATCCAGAAGGCAAGAGACAAGAAAATGAGCACCTTCAGAGGAGGGAAGGACTCTTTTCATCGCCCAGCTGGCAACTATAGAGGACGACCCGGGCGAGGCAGGGCACCCAGAGGTGCCAAGAATCAGAGACGATGAAGGAGGGGTTCGGAACGACTGGAGTCTTCCACCCCCAGCCGTTCCTGTACAACCTTCACAAGTGGGTGGACGTCTACAAAACTACTGGGAGAACTGGGGAATTCTTCAAGATCCATTTGTATCCAGCATCCTAAGAGACAGATATCGCATACAACTACAAGCAACTCTGCCGTTGACAGACGAACCTCACAAGTTCAACTTCACGACCCATCGGACAGAGAGGCTACGAGAAGCGGTCACATCTCTACTAGAGAAGGAAGCCATAGAAGTGGTGGACCAGGACCAGCTCTCACCAGGATTCTACTCCCCAGGTTTCCTAGTGCCAAAGAAAAACTCCAAAGAAAAGTTCCGACTCATCTACAACATGAGGGCCTTCAACAGAGATTATCTACGCAGACCACCAAAGTTCAGCATGATACATCTCCCACAACTCCTACACCTCGTCTGTCCGATTGACTACATGGCCAGCATAGATCTACAGGACGCCTACCTGCATATTCCTGTACATCCGGACTCAAGGAAGTACCTGAGGTTTATACTGGACGGACGACACTACCAATGGAAGGTCCTGCCATTTGGAATATCATCGGCCCCCTGGTTGTTTACAAGGGTGACGAAGCCCATAGTCACATACCTACATCATCGAGGTCTACGCAGTGCATTCTACCTAGACGACAGGATTCAAGTACATCAAGATCCCAAGCATCTCAGACTACAACTGGACTTCACCATCAGACTGCTTACACAACTTGGGTGGCTAGTGAATCTCCTCAAGTCGGACCTAGAACCTACACAGGACCTGCAGTTCCTAGGAATCTGGTTCATGACAGAACCGCATAGTGGTACCAGAGGACCGATGGCTCAAGATACAACAGACGATCTCGCAAGCTCTACTCTCTCCGTGGCCACTACAACAATGGCAGAGTCTGTTGGGTCTCCTCACGTCAGCACAAGACATGACAGCCAGAGGGAGACTACAACTACGCCCACTACAGGTCTTCGTCAATGTTCATCTAGACGACCCGGAACCCTTCGGACTCCCGGACGCACTACGCCCATATCTACTATGGTGGACCCAGAGATCGAATGTTTGTGAAGGCACCTACTTAGCAGAGCCGGAGTGCAAGACACATCTCTATGTGGACGCATCGCTCCAAGGTTGGGGAGCACATCTCGACGACGAAGTGTCAGCTGGGACGTGGACCAACGAGGAGAAAGATCTGCACATCAACATGCTGGAAATGAAAGCAGTACTAAACGCCATACTCCACTGGACTAACATTCTGGAGAATGCTCATCTGATGGTGCATACGGACAACTCCACAGTGGCGTTCTACATAAACAGGCAAGGATCAACAAGGTCGGCGAACCTCCTGGACCTCAGCTTTCAACTGTTCAGCATAACAGACAACCAGGAGCCAAGAATGTGATAGCAGACGCACTATCCCGTCCAACGCAGCCATCCCCAACAGAATGGATGCTATATCCAGAGATCTTCAAGCAGATCATACAAGAGATGGGAGCACCACTAATAGACCTCTTCGCCACAAGATTCAACAATCAACTGATAACATTCGTGATTTCCACCACCAGCTCTAATACCGAGGGTGTTGCAGAAAATCAGCCAGACGAAGGACCTACAACTGATTTTGGTCGCGCCTTACTGGCCAGCGAGAATATGGTTCCCCATTCTCATACAAGAATTAGGACAACCTCAACTGCAACTACCAGAGTGGACGAATCTACTAGTACATCCTCACACAAAGCAGGCGCACGGCAACCCAGAGGTGTTCCGGCTACACGTGTTGACTGTATCAAGGCGTGCTTGAACAAGAGAGGATATTCCACCAGGGCAGCGAAAGCAGTCACACTAGCTCTACGCAAGTCTACACGCACCTAATGCGGCGACAAGTGGCGAAGCTTCGAGACATACGCCTGCGAGGACCGGCTTTACAGCCATAAAGGCGACACACCCTCAAGTGGCGGACTACCTTTGTCACCTACGACAAACGAAGCGGTTAAAAGGGTCAACCCTCTCAACTTACCTAGCGGCATTGAGCTCAGTCATCTCCATGAGGACAGGTGCAAAACTGACGAAAGTACCAGAGTTACTGGCCTTACTACGCTCTTTTAAATTGGAGGACCAACAACAGAGATTTAAAGCTCCGGCGTGGGACCTCAACGTAGTTCTACGACATCTCACCAGTGACGTCTACGAACCATTAGAGAGGACATCCTTCGAGTTCTTGACGCAGAAGACGCTGTTCCTGATCGCCTTAGCAACAGCAGCAATGATGTCGGAAATACATGCTCTGGACTTCAAGAGAACACGATTTGATGAAAATCAAAACACCGTGCATATGGGACTGCGATGGGACTTCATCGCAAAGAATCAACTGCCAGGTCAACCGGACAGACAATTCCACGTCCCAGCGCTATCATCAGTCCTTGGATCACAGGATATGCAGGACCTATCCTTGTGCCCAGTAAGAGCATTGAAAGTCTACCTACAAAGATCCAGGACCAGGAGACGGGAATTCAAGCGTCTTTTCGTCCCGATATCGACAGTGACACAGATGGAGGTCTCCCGCACTACGATATCAATCTGGATCAGAACTGTCATACTACGGGCCTACAAAGTAGCAGGAATTGATCCTCCACGAGCCTCCAACCCACACGAAGTTAGAGCTCTGGCATCAACACTCGCTCTACATGGGAATTGCTCTATCAGGACGATAATGGAGGGCTGCTTTTGGAAATCAGACATGGTGTTTGCCAACCATTACCTGAGGGACATCGTCACCGAGGACGTTTCCGGCATTCACCATTTCGGCCCGCTGGTTGTTGCACAACAGTTGACAGTCCCTCAAAGGCGCTGAGACGAAGTCTAGCCCTTTTATCACGTGACTTGAAAAAGCCTACGCTCGGCAGAGTTCAGCTTAGAGTCTATATGCACGTCTAAGGACAGACTAGCATAAGTGATATGACCCAGTGAAATGGAGTCGCAAAATCCACATAAGATGTTAACAGAAGCCAGGACCAAAAGTTAGCAATTGTGGTCCCCCCGTCAGAGACAGCTGGAAGTACTTGGTTACAGCAGCAGCAGAGACTAGCAGTAAAATAGCAGTGCCAACAAGAAGTTCCCATAGGGGGGTATATAAGACGTAAATCACTAAATGAAATCCAGAAGTAGCTTGACCCACCACCAAATCCGACGGATTCTACAAGCAATAAGCATGAGTCAGGATAAGGAAAAATATGTAATTTTCTGAATAAAATTGATATTTTATACTTATCCTGACTCATGAGGTAAGCCCTCCCAACCTCCCCGCTAGACACTTTGGATTTCCCTGCAAATTAAAGTGTCGGGCTCAAAATTCCGAGAGAGTGAAGCATGTGGGAGCGGTGGCGCCACTTTTCCCGCCAAAACGGCCAGAGGGATAACTCTTGGTGAGTAGTGATTTTACGTCTGTTTTTATTGAAGGGAGCTTCAATAGAAGATACAAGTGTTCCACTAACGTTCGCAAAAGGAAGGAGACAAGCAAAAAGCATGAGTCAGGATAAGTATAAAATATCAATTTTATTCAGAAAATTACATTATTCATAAGCTGGGTATTTTTATTCAAGTATTCATAGTCTAATAATGGTACATGTGTAGATTTCCCTGATCTATGTGTCTATGTGTTTAACAGCTGAAATGTCTGAGAAGACAAGCAGGAGCAATAAGCCGACTTTCATCCCGTACCGAGACTCAGTGCTCACCTGGCTGCTAAAGGACAGTCTGGGAGGCAACGCCAAGACCATCATGATAGCCAGTAAGTCCAGGATGTTCATTAGGTGATTCTTATACCATGCCCAGCCTTACATCATGACCCAGACCATACCCAGTCTGCAGCAGGGGTTACTTAGACCGTACCCAGTCTGCAGCAGGGGTTACTTAGACCATACCCAGTCTGCAGCAGGGGTTACTTAGACCATACCCAGTCTGCAGCAGGGGTTACTTAGTCCGTACCCAGACTGCAGCAGGGGTTACTTAGACCATATCCAGACTGCAGAAGGTGATACTTAGACCATACCCAGACTGCAGAAGGTGATACTTAGACCATACCCAGGCTGCAGGAAGTGATAATTAGACCGTACCCAGACTGCAGAAGGTGATACTTAGACCATACCCAGACTGCAGAAGGTGATACTTAGACCATACCCAGGCTGCAGGAAGTGATAATTAGACCGTACCCAGTAGGGCTTCAACGAGTCCATTTTCTTGGACTCGAGTACTCGAGGGCTGAGACTCGACTCGGACCCGAGTACTCGAAATTAATGCCTTTCAAACAAACGATATCGTCGTATGACTAACATTTCCTATTGGTCAGAATCCGTATTTGGATGTTTACTTGCCAAATTTTATTTTTTTTCATCATACTGGTTGTACTGCTTGCTTAACGCAGTAATATACCGCACAGGCGGCATTTGGTTATTTTTCTTTTTTCACTATCAAGACACGCTCATACATTTGATTTTTTATCGTTCTCCATGTCTGTTAAGATAGTTACCTAATTATTTTAAGAAGTGAAATCCCAAATGATGTATAATAATTACTCTCATCTGCAGACTTGTAACAACTAATACCATACAGACACACCTTATGAGGAGTAAACTACTTAATCTAGGCCTTAATAAAAACATTATTAGATGGGTTAAAGACTTCAGGGTACATAGAACTCAGTATATCAGTGTCAATGGCTATCAATTTTCTTTCCTCTCAACCTCTACTGGAGCTCCACAGGACTGTATTCTTTCATCCGTACTCCTCGTTTTGTATACCAGTGACTGTTACTTGTCATTAAATGACTTGTTTACTGTGAAATTCGCAGATGACGCCACTGTTATTGGCCTAATTTCTGATTCTGAACCTTATTATCGTCAAGTCATTGACAAAACCGTAATGACAGTTTTTATCAAACCTTTTTTCAAAGTGTGTTGACCTACAATTTTCTATGTTGCTATGGGGCCTGTCTGATCGCAACAAAAACAAACTTTTCAACATTGTTAATACTGCCGACAAAATTTCGAGTATATTCCTTTTATCTATGAGCGCCAGATTGTCAAAAAGGCAACTAAAATTAGATTTGATAGTTAACATATTTTATCTCACCATTTTGAAGTACTTCTTTCTGGACGCTGCTGTCGATTACCTTCCCTCGAAACAAACAGAGCTCGACAGTCTTTCATACCATCAAGTATTCGTGAATGCAACAAATATTTTGAATTATCACCATGTGATAACAACAAGAATTATTCAGCCTCTTTACCTATGTGGTTAATTGAATTATATCATGTCAGTTTTATTGTGTAAATAGCTTTCGTTTTGTGCATGTAATTATTGTGTATATTTTTGTGAATTGTGTACATATTCATTTTGAGACAGTTTGGATGTATAAGTATTTCCTCCGGGATAATAAAGTTATATCTTATCTTAATATTAGACGTTAACGGCCGCTCATGTTCAGCACTTGGCAGACAGTCTGATCTGTCAACGTAACCCAATAATTCGAGTTATCTCCCCTTTTCGAGTCCTCGAGTCCTAGAAAATGGACTCGAGTCCAGCTAAACCCGACTCGTCCTCGAGTACTCGAGTACCCGTGGAAGCCCTAGTACCCAGGCTGCAGGAAGTGATACTTAGACCATACCCTGTCTGCAGGAAGTGATACTTAGACCACACACAGTCTGCAGGAAGTTATACTTAGACCATACCCTGTCTGCAGGAAGTGATACTTAGACCATACCCTGTCTGCAGGAAGGGATACTTTCTGATATCTGTTGCAGCTATATCACCTGCTGATGTCAATTACGGGGAAACACTGAGTACTCTTCGTTATGCAAATCGGGCCAAGGACATCATCAATCGTCCAACAATTAATGAGGATCCAAATGTGAAACTGATTAGAGAACTGCGGGAAGAAATTGCACGTTTACAAGGACTTATTGGAGGGGATGTGGTGAGTCAGCAGAACATTATGTGTATTGGCCACCAAATGTGTCAATATATCTTGATACTGATATTTCAAGGTATGGATTGAGGGGAGACAACAAGGTGAGCGATAAATCACTTCCATGTTTCCGCTGTTTTTTTAAACGCTTTCGAAGTGAACCAGTATCCTTTGAAACATGTATTGCACTAGTGTTATCTTGATTCTCCAGATTTGGTAGTTCCACGTTAACTGTATACCAAATTATAGGTAAACAAGGTAAAAATATAGCAGTTCCTGAAAGTAGTTGTATGGAAAGTAAGGTTTCAGTACAAATAAGGCCATGATTATAGCTTTATAATATGATGGGAAATGTTTGACTTGGCTGGAATGGTGACATGAAAATGTTTGGATCTATTAATGGATATGATGGTGACCGACACACACCAACTGTCCTTTGTAGACTCGAGCTGTTCCATTTTTTTACCAGTGAGGTTGTTGACAAATATTTTGTTCTGTTTTCAGAATGGGACACCATCTCCCAAAGTGCAAGAAAAACTTCACGAGAAGGAGGCTAGAGTAAGTATTAGTCATATGTTCTGGCCTTTTGTACTGCCTATACCATAATGCAGATGAAGCGGTAGCCTATTGGTTAAATCATTTGCTTGTCACAGGACACGGGGTTCGATTACCCACATTGGAACAATGTGTGAAGCCCATAATTTGTTTGAAAACCTAGCCTCTGCTTTATCACAGCAATAAATTCCTGTTTTGGCAATAATCACATTGATTTGTCCACATGCATCCTGTCAACTGCCAAGATAAGGGACATGACAGATTGCTTCAGATGACAAGCTTAAACACTAATGACCTGTCTGACTGACCTAGCTATAGACATGGATGTGTTCCTACAAGTTCAGTTTTGTCTCTAAATGGGTTGTTGCCTCAATATTACCAAGTAGCAGCATACAAATTTTTAATTATCTCACAGGTATTTCACAGAAGTGACTGGAGGTGAGGTGAGGTGAAATTGGGTTTAACGTTGTGCTTGAGAATACTTCGCTCATATGACGACGTGCATGCGTGTGTATGTGTATGTGTGGCTGCTTGTACTAGCCCAGACTGAAGCTGGTTTTATAGTGCTAGCCCACTGAGATACCATGCCGCAGTGAAGCATGAATACCCCACTCAGACACATTATACTGACTCCGAGCCGACCAATCCTTGTTGTACCCATTAATGCCGAACGCCAAGCAGGGACCAACAAGTACCATATTTTAACGTCTTTTGGTATGACGCGGTCGGGGATCGAACCCGCAACCTTCCGCTCTCCGGGAGTACGCTCTAACCACTACACCACGGAGGCGGTCTCAGAAGTGACTGGAGGCTGGGTGGGTAGCCCATTGGTTAAAGTGTTAACCGACAATACCAAAGACCAGGGTCCAGTTTGGTCATGTGGAGCCCATTTTTGTTCTCCTTTGATATGCTAGAACATTGATAAAAGTGGCATGAAACTTAACTTACTGATGTGTGAGTGAAAGATTAGGCTGAAATTTTTCACCTCAGGACAGGAAGTTCATGAATGACATAAAGGTGAACGTACAGACATGGTGTCTTTGTGTTTCCAGATCAAGATCCTCACACAGGAGTGGGCCGGGAAGTGGAAGGAGGCGGCCACCATTCTACAGGTAACTACCACCACTGACTTGATCAACTAGATCCTCTTCATGGGGATTCCAGTCCCCATTCCACAAGTTGATCTTAGTGCTACGATTTTCTTAAGGCGCTGTTTAGGTATAGGACCTATGATCATCTCAGTGCTGAGATCACTTACTTGAATCAGGATTCCCAGTCAGAAAGGTCCAAGTTCCAAGCGTTCATTGTCTGCCTAAACAAGAAATTGAATATTACAGGCCATTAACATATTAATGCTCAGCATCAGACCATTAACAGCTTGTTTTCCATTAATTGCTTGTTTGGTGTGGTTCAGACTTCAACAGTTGTGATATATAATTTGTGTACTGCTGTCTGAATCATAAAAGAATATTCTTCAGCTAGTTCAATATTATTCTAGATATTGTCTGGAATCTACAACTAGATTTCTGTGGTGAGACAGGGAACACTTCGAGTAGGCTAGAAACTGGTCCATTGTGAGAGATGAAGATATGTTGTGTCTGTATTAAATCTGTGAGAGCCATTGAAATAGCCTATCACTACTGTACTGAGGCCCAATCCACAAAGCGTTGTTTGCTCTAAGATCATTTGTAAGAATGTGAATAACAAGGACAAATGTAAGATAGGTCATACCACTACAAACACAGTGTGAATGGGGACCCTGATCTTGTGTTGAACAGGAGCAGAAGACGCTGGCACTGAGGAAGGAAGGTCTTGGAGTGGTCCTGGACTCGACACTTCCACATCTTATAGGGATTGAGGACGACATACTCAGCACTGGCATCATGCTGTACCACCTCAAGGTAGACATGTTACGTACATTTGACTCAAGCCTCCCTCTGGTGTTCTGTTTGCTTGGTCACATTAATCTGTTTTGGTTCTCTTCTTTTTGATAGGAATTATTGCATGTATTGGTACATATCTTCTTCGATGTAAGATTGGTGAAATATTGTAGGCATGAAAGTTACCACAAGTGGTTGTTAAAAATTGCCTCCCTTTGTCAGCAGGATAATCTCTCATTCAAGCTTATTGCACTTGCATATATAGTGCACACAAGTCTAATGCCTGCTTTATCGTGCTACTGTATACTGACCATGCTACAGTTTAACATGGATACCCAAGGCATACAGTGCACAGGGATCATATCAGAGATGTAAAATAAACCCCAGAGGTGGTTCTTGCCAGAAGAATATGTTAATCAGTGGTTTGTATCCCAAATTTGAGTATTCTGGTCTGCACCATACACAAATGTTTCACTAAAAGTGGTTTGGTTTCACCTTTTGTCCTACTTACCATTTTACCTTACATCACAGATGTTTTGATGTTACAGAAATACCATTCAAAGATGTGTAAAATATAGCTCCCTTTCTCTAGGAAGAGGCCTTTTATGACTTTTATGAATGATGTATTGTATTCCAGGAAGGGGTGACTACTATCGGCGCTGATGAAGCTGGGGGTGCTGTCAATGGTCCCAATCCTGATATCGGTGTGTACATACTTCTACTGCTACATACAGTGAAGCTCAGGCCTTGTTATGCTAGTTGGGAGCTTCCGTGACAGAGTCAAGACAGAAGGTCGCTCATTATTTGGCTTTTTGTCTTCTGTTTGAGTTTAAACTGCTGAACCTATTTGTGTGCTATTGTGCATTAAGAATAACCTTTTGGATGAATAGAAGTGTCCTTATAAGTAAAAGTTCTGCCTTTACAAGTGCTTCAAAGTGATCAGTCACTCAAAAGGTCTTTATAAACCTTGTTCTACCAGGGAAAAGGCTCCATCTGAGTTGTCTCCCCTGAAACAATGATATTCAGTGATAAGTGCCCAGGGCAGTTAGGAAAGGGTGAAAAGGGGTGCTCATTAAAACCATTGACAAGTCAAGTGTTTTGTGGGAAGCTGATTAGTAGAGAATATATGTGATTCAATGTCAATGAAGCTAGTTTGTGGGGAGTTATTACCCCTCGAAAATGCTGTGTTTAATAAATTTTGATAAAACTTTAATAAATTGGCAATATACACAAGAAAATAAGAAAGGTCAAGTAAATGTTGGATCTTGGTATGTGTGACATAGTTGATGGTTTGTCATCATAACTTGACATCACGGAACGCTGTTCACAACGCTGATCCTGAATGTCCCTCCATAATATATGTGAAACTTCTCCCCAGCCCAAAATCCAATATGGCATTATGTCATATAGGTCATTGTTGCCAGCAAGTGCAGTTAACATGAATGTGAACTCTGACATGTCCACATGATAAAGTTTTCACCCTTTCAGCAAAGGGATGTGTTTTTTTGTATCTATTTCATTCTCACATTCATTTCATGATTTACTGTAGTTGGAATATTTTTTACTGTCTTCTTTGTCACTGAATTGTAGCATTGTATATATGCGGTATTGTGGTGCATGTTTAGCATGTGTAAAATATCATTAGAACATATGATGCATTTGTTTCAATACCAGAACGGCGTAAAAGAGTTGAAGTCTACGTAAACAGTAGTGTACGAACTGATTCAGCTGTAGTACCATGTAACCAGTGTCTACTTTCCGATAACTCTTGCATCACAACTTAAGCAGCAAATCTACTGTAGATAAAATGTGTCAAACAAAATATGTACTCAGATATTTAGATAAGATGAAAGCTACATTGAAGTCTCCCTGGTTACACTAATCCCACTGATAAAGTCTGGTAGGATTGTAGAAGTCCATGTCCTTGTCATGGCTCTATCTAGAGATGAAACTAGATTGCCACTATGTAAATGGAAATGTTGGCCCAAAGAATGCTGAAGGTGAAGTGAATAGATAGGTTCAGAGTGTATCTCATCAGATCTCTCCAGCCAAAAGGTGTGATTGCTTGCATCAGTGTGAAACAAGTAAATTCTGCTTGCCTGTTTGACATTTTTATAACAGACAATAGGGGCGGTGGGGGTAGCTCAGTGGTTAGAGCGTTGACTTGTCATGCCGAAGACTTTGGTTCGAATCCCCACATGGGTACAATGTGTGAAGCCCATTTCTGGTGTCCCACCCCCCCACTGGGAAGTTGATGAAATTTTGCTAAAAGCGGTATAAAACCAAATGCTCACTCACTCACTACAACAGACAATAGGAGTCTTATCTTTCTTTGTTTTGTTTTTTGACATCCTGATGAATCTGTTTTTGGCTCTGTGTGTTGTATATTGATTTGTATCTTTTCTTTCCCCAGCTCTCTCTGGTCCGAAGTGGAGAGGGAACACTGTGAGATTCGCTACTATGACAAGGATGTATTTCTCCACCCTCTTGGAGATTCCTTGTGCATGGTCAATGGCTACCCTGCCAACGAACCAGTCAAACTTACTCAAGGTACTACTTTAGTCTTTGAATGACGTACAGCTGATAACCATGATCATTAACAGCAGCAGTTTTTATGATATAGAAACATCTGATGTGTGACATTTTTACACATAATATCTGGAAAATACACAAAAATTCTAAGGCCAGACCAATTTTATTTCTTGTTTTACGGATTTTTGTCCTCAGAAAACCTAAAGGCAGGAGGAAAAAACAACAAAAATAAAATCACCAGTCAAAGTAATATTCCTTCTAAATACTGAAAGTGTTTTACTTTTGGCAATTTATGAAGTGTATATGGAGCAAAAAACAATTTAAAAAAAATGTTCTTGTAAGTTTACATTTTTGGCCAATAAAAACATTAGGATTGTATTTTTTTTCGTATTTCTTGAAAAAATACTACAGGCAGATCCGTAAAACAAGAAATAAAATTGGTCTGGCCTAACCATAAGAAATCAATGAAACTAATAATTGAGATTAAAAACGATAATATAACTTATTTCCATCCCCATACTGAAAGACAGTAATAGGAATGGTTATGTCAAGTAATGTTTAAATCAATGAATGAATATTTTCTATAAGCACTCACTATTACATATCAGTAATAGACACTAATAATTGGAAATTTCACAAGCACACGTAGTGTGTAAAGTGAAATTATAATTTCATTAGTAAACATAGTAGATGTGATATTGGTATCTTCATCATGATATCCGGAATAGGCCATATTTAAAGCTAGCGAAGTCTCGCTGTGCGAGATCTCACGAGGCAAATTACCCATAAACCCTTCTTCATAAGGGACGAAATTAGAAAAGAACACAGAGTAAAGGAAAACATTTAATCAGATCATACAGATCTATTGAATTTGAACTTCAAACGGAAAAAACCCTAGATGGGGTCAGTGGCCACAAGTCATCCAGTGGAGCCCTCCTCTTCCTGGCCAGCTCGCTGTAGTCCAGACCCACAGCACTCAACTGCAAGTAAAGAGCATAGCATCATCAGCTATGACTTGGTTGAATCACTCAGATCAATCCAAAACTGTAAAATATTAAAATCCATTAAGATTGACATAAATTCAAAACATTTCCTGGAATGAAGTTAAATCTTAGCAATGCAATAACTCTGAGAAATGCCAAACAATCTAGGCAATTCAGGGTGGGAGATAGAATAGGGAATATCACATCTACTATGTTTACTAATGAAATTATAATTTCACTTTACACACTACGTGTGCTTGTGAAATTTCAATTTCATGTCATAAACATAGTAGATGTGATATTGGTAGTTCAAAGCCCGTAGTGTCAAGTATCTTTGACAAGCAGTTGCCACTGCTGATAGTATTTCTCAGATAGAAGGTTCTGAAAGTAGAGGCCTTGGTCCAGTTTCCCAACTTCAAAATGTCTGTGACAGAAGCACCTTTGGCAAATGCCTTTGAAGCACTAGCTCCTCTGACAGAATGAGCTTTGTAGTGTGAAGTGTCAATACCATTCCGCCTCGCCATAAGATTTGTCACCCATCTTGCAATACTTGGGGATGAAACCGGTTTATGCGGGTTTCACATAGCTCAAGAGAAGGCCAGACCTACATTCATCTCTCCAAGGTTCTGTGCGTTCTAAGTACACTCTAAGGCATCGAACTACACAGAGTGTGGGGTCCTTCTCATAGGCACTGAAACTCAAGGGATGAGGTTTTGTTCCTGTCTTAGTCACCTTGGTTGGTTTAATCAGGGTAAATTCTACTTCAGTGCCCCTGTCTACCATGTGTCTGATATCCAGGGAAGATAACTCTGAAGACCTGCTAGCAGAGGTTAGCATCAGAAGCATTGTCAACTTCCCAGACAAGTTTTTATCCGACAAATATATATTATCTTTCAATTTTTTCAAATATTGCAGCACCAAATCTACATCCCAGGCCACTGAGTATCTGGGCTGAGGAGGATTCTGATTAAAAATCCCTGACATTAATTTCCTGACCAGTGGGTGCTGACCCACATTATAGCCCTCGATAGTGGGGTGAAAAGCAGACAAAGCTGATCTAGCTGTATTTATGGTCCTGTACTGACTATTCTCGTGGTACAAGTGAGTGAGAAAGTCTAAGATAGACTCCACAGAGGCTGAAAAGGGATCAAAACCCCGTTGATTGCACCAGCCAGTCCACCTATTCCAGGAAGCATTGTGTTTCTTGTGTGCCAGGTAAGCCATTGGCAGGAGAGCAGCTGTGTAGTCAGCCTCTGAAATTCCTCTGGTCTTGATGCTACGCCTGAAACCTTCCATGCCGCTAACACCAGAGTGTTGTTTTTCTATCAGTGGATGAGGCAGGTTTTATGGGGAGTTTAACAGATCCCTCATCTGTGGGAGGAGGATTGGCTTTGTGACCGCCATCTCCAAGAGGAGTGGATACCAGGACTGACCTTGCCACACTGGAGTTATTAAGACCAGCTCCGCTTTGTCCTTTCGGATCTTCCACAGACACCTGCCTATCAGTGAGAATGGGGAAAGGCATAAGGAATCCCTGGTTCCAATTCACTAGAAACGATTTTATTGATTATCTCTTATTCATTTCACGCTGTATGTTTGCTGGAAACGCCTTCATAACAGATTTCATGAATCTAAACTGGTTAACAGGATACCAATTGTTTTCTAAGCTTCCCAGCAGCTAAGCTGTCCACATCTGGCAGACACTCAGGTGGCGGTGTAAGTATGTGTGAGACAGGACATTGCAAACAAATGTGCTTGAACTGAAGACTGAAATCAACAATTTTGTGTGTTTGAAATTCCATAGATTTGTATTTAATCTACCAAATGACTTATTTCTTGTTTGTATATATGTTCCCCTGTGAATTCTACATTTTACGACCGGCAGTACTGATACAAGATGTCTCATTGAAAGACTGGAGTCGTTTTATTAGACAACTGGTCTGATATGTCTACTTCGCGATGTACTGCTATGTGGCTTTTTTTAATGCTCGTATCTAGTAATGAAAATAATCCTATTTGCTAAGATCGGGATGAATTTGGTAATGATGATATCTATACAGATGTAGATAATGCTCCTGTTGACCAGCCGTGTGTCACATGAAAGTATCGCTAACAGATTTGGGCGTACTACTGAATCTGTGTTATGTGTGTCAGCTTTGTTCATAATGAACGGTAGAGTAGAAGGAGACAGAGGTGGAGAGTTTACATTTGTTGGAGCAAAATGGCTCAAGTGTCGCTGATTATTTTCTTGCATCTGCTGATTTGTTTGAGTTCAGAAAAGTTAAATGTTGGCTTATAGACCTGATTCTGACCATCTTCCTCTGGAGTTGTCGCTCAGGTTTCCTTCTATACACCGGGTCTAACCGGACAGTTGATTGTGCTAAGACTCCTAGTTTTAGTAAATTTGTATGGGATGCTTCTAAGCAGAATGAATTTATAAGTTCTCTCAAAGCAAGTTTGGATGCCAATAATGAGTCAATATTTAGTAAATTGGAGACTTCTCTTGAAGAGGGCATAGACAATTTCATAAAGTGTATATTAGATTCAGCATCTTGTATGAGGAGACAGTTTAGACAAGGTGATCTAAATCGTAAACTTAAATTTAACAAGGAGTGTAATGTAGCTAGATCGGAATCAAGGAAGGCTCTTAGGGCTATTTAGCGTTGTCGCACTGAGCAGAATCGCAGGAGCTATTGTAAAATTAGAAATAAGTATAAGAGTTCCTGTAGAGCTTTTAAGCTGAGTGCAAAACTCAAGGCTATGTCGACTAAATAGTACCCTCCACAGTCCTAGGCTGTTTTGGCAAAATATTCGCACCCTACAAAGAGGCTCCCCACCCGCATCAAAGTATATCACAAACAGAATGGTTTTGCCACTTCAGGGACTTGTTGTCTAAGGACGATATTATCTATGATGTACATGATGACACAATAGATACAGATAATGGATGTGACGAGTTTAGTGATGTTGATAAGTTTCTACTTGAGTCTCCTATTACAGAATTAGAAATAGTTGATGCTGTATCCTCCTCACTTTAAAGTTGGAAAGTCTGCTGGTGGATGGTGTTATTTCAGAGATGATCAAAACTGCCTTGCCTGAGATAATGCCGCTTCTAGTTAAAAGCTTTAATCGGATATTTGATTCTAGATGTTTTCCGTCTGAATGGGCTAAATCAATAATTGTTCCATTATTTAAGAATGGAAACATAAATAACCCCAACAATTATCGGGCATATCTCTGACAAGTGTTGTTGGTAAACATTTGTATCTATTATCAACAATAGGCTAACACAGTGGTCAAATATGAGGGACTTGATCCCAGATTCACAAGCTGGATTTAGAAAGGAATACTCAACCTTTGATCATATTTTTACTGTATACTCAGTAATTGAGCCGATGTTTAGCTTTTTAGTAAAAGAAAATTGTATGTAGCCTTTGTTGATTTTAGAAAGGCTTTTGATTCTGTTGACAGAGATAAAATGTGGAAATGTCTTAGAAATAGGGGTCTTAAAGGGAAAATGTTTGATATTATCAGGTCAATGTATTCAAATGTAAAGTCTTGTGTTCGATGTGATGATGCTTTCAGTGACTATTTTGATTGTCCTACTGGTGTACGACAATAAGGCTGTGTTCTAAGCCCCATACTTTTTCTCATTCTTTATCAACTAACTATATTTTGACGTTATACAATCTGGCAGACATGGCATCCAATTATTTCCTGATCTTGTTGAACTTTTATTTTACTTTTGCCCGTGATGTGATCCTTATGTCAAGTACTGTTATTGGCCTTCAGGAGACAAATTGATACACTTTCATCTTATTCAGATAACTGGCTTAATTTGATGTTAATCTTGAAAAGACCAAAATTGTTGTTTTTCGTAAGGGTGGCCTAACGGCAGCTACAGAAAAGTGGTACTTTAAATGTGAGCGATATGACTGTTGTTAACGAATATAAATATCTAGGGATACTGTTTACACATACACTAAATCTGAACAAATCCATTATTAATTTGGCAATTAGAGGGAAAAGGGCCCTACTTCAATTGCTCTCTGTTATACCAAAGTTGGGGGTTGTTGGTCCCAATATATTTTTTCAAATTGTTTGATTCCCAAGTACAGCCTATTCTTCTTTATGGGTCTGAAATTTGGGGCAATAAGGAATTTTATGCCATTGAAAAGGTTCACCTTCTTGCATGTAAAAGGTTTTAAATGTTGGGATGTCTACCCCTAATAATATGGTGTACGGTGAATGTGGGAGATTTCCTTTGTACATAATTTCTTACTCTCGCTGTTTAAAGTACTGGTGTAAAGTAATAAATATGCCAGAACATCGCCTGCCCAAAAACCTACAATATGATTGTCCATCTTGATAATATTGGTAAAAATACTTGGGCAACCCAGATATTATTCTTTGTTTGTTTAGATACGGCTTTGGATTTGTTTGGCTATCCCAAACCCTGGGCTTACGTTAATGCATTTATCAAACTCTTTCGCATACCAGGGCTATTGATATCTTTAAACAAGACTGGCATTCATCTTTATATGAAAGTTCAAGATATGATTGCTATCGTGAGTTTAAATCTTTACTTGAACCTGAGTCGTATCTATACAACTTAATGAGTAAAAGCTTCAGAGTGTTTTCATGCTCTTGAGACTTGGCCTAAATGATTTATATATCAATCAAGGAAGATATTCATCTATTATAAAATCACAAAGGTTCTGTCCATTTTGTAATACTGTAGAGAATGAATTACACTTTCTATTTCTTTGTCCTGCATATAATGATTTAAGGCAACTGTATTTTCCGCAATGGCTACAATCAAATATTAATGCTACAAAACTGTATTCAATACTTTCATGTAAAGCATCCCTATTACAATATAAGGTAGCTCTATTTATATATCATCGCTTATATTGAGAAGAGATTCAATGTAACGTGTGTGTGTCGAGATGTTGTATATGTTGTACATATCATACATATTTATTCTGTATATGGGCTCTGGCCTTCATGCAATAAACTGATACTATACTAGAAACGCATCTGTTGATTGTGCAAGGGGTCTGGCCTCCAGCTGCAGAACGGCTTCATTTGGAAAGTCAGTCTCGATGCAAAAAGGTCCATTGAGAAGGGACCCAGTATCTGGTTGCATTGAGCAAAGATGATTGGATTGAGCATCCAATCGCCGAGTCGCTGAAGTGGCGAGACTCCCAGTCCGCATGAATGTTCTCTACCCCTGGCAGATAGACTGCTGTTAAGAACAGACGGTTCTGGAGACAGAAACCCCATATCTGCTTTGTGATCTGCAACAGACTGACTGATTTTGTCCCCCCAAATCGGTTCACATAAGCCATGGCTGTCTGATTGTCCACTTGGACCAAAATAGATTGATCTTTGATCCCCTTACAAAAGGTCAAGAGTGCCAGATGAATTGCCTTCAGCTCTAGAACATTTATGTGCATACTCTGCTCTATCTCTGACCAGCGGCCTCCTGTTGATCTCTGGCCGTGTATTGCTCCCCATCCCTTTTTTGATGCATCTGTCTGGAGAATTACATCTGGATGAGCTGCCATGATTGGCTTCCCGTTGAAATTGGTGAGGTTGGTCATCCACCACTTCAGTTCCTCCAGACAAACCGGAAGGCAGTGTAATCATTGACTCAGTAACTCTGAGAATCGCAAAAGCTCCCTGCTCGAATGCATCTGCAGGTAACGACAATGCAGTTGAGCGGGTAAGATTGCTCTCATTGAAGCTGACAGTTTTCCTATCAAACTTGCCAGTTGTCGAATCCTTACCTGTTTCTTTCTCATCATGTGACGACAGGTTGCTACAATGTTCTCTACCTTCTCCTCTGGTAAGATCAGAGTACGATCCACCGTGTTTATCTGAAACCCCAGGAAAGTGATCGACTGGGTTGGTGACAGAACTGATTTCTTCCAGTTTATGACAAAGCCTAGGGACTGGAGGAGAAAGATGAGGGTGTCCCTGTGTTGACTCAGCAGGGTCGGCGATTCCGCTATACACAAGATATCGTCCAGGTATATAATCAATCAAGCGGATGCCTGCTCGCCGTGCCAAACTTACCACTGGGCTAAAGAAGTTTTGTGAATGCTCTTGGAGCTGGGGCAAGTCCAATGGCATGGCATGCATCGGAACTGATACAGAACACCCTTCCAAGAGAAGCCGGAGTAGCTTTTCATGTGGGGTGCCATTGGGACGCTGAAGTAAGCATCCTTCAGATCCAGCTTGCAAAGGTAGTCCCTTTTGCGGATCAAGTCCCTTAGAAGGTGTAGTCCTTCCAACTTGAAGTGTTTGTAAGGAATGTGAGCATTGAGGGCCTTGAGATTTATGATTGGCCTCTGCCCTCCATCCTTCTTGGGAACCATGAACATAGGACTTAGAAACTGATCCGAGTCCATCGAAGCAGACTGGGGAACAACCTCTATCACATGTTTGCAAAGCATTGATTGGATCTCCTGGCTCAAGGCTAACTGTCTTGTGAGCTTTAGTTTTGGTTGAAACACGATTCTGAATTGGTTTTGACAACAGAGGAATCTCAAACCCGAAACTGTCTGAAGTATCCAAGGATCTGAAGTGATCTTTGCCAGTTTTTAAAAAGTGTACCAGACGACCCCCATGAGGGATTCCTTGTAAAACAGAAGATCCAGGTTTAGCTCTAGAATTGCTGGGATAACCTGTAGATGTGGCATTGAGGAAGGAGGAGCATTGTGGGAACAGGCGTTGCTGACATTTGACCCACCTGATATAAGAGAGTCTGCGATTCCGACCGGACTGACCCGGCTCTTCCTCTGCCTCTGGAAGAGTTGCCTCTGAAACCTCTGTTGAAGGAGGGCTTGATGTGGAATGTGCCCCAGTAGACTGTCTTCCTCCTGAGGGCATTCTCTGAAAGGGCTGTCTATCAGGGTGACTGGGCCCTTGGTGTCTGAAAGTAGGTCTCTGCGAGCTGAACGTCTCTCAGCATCAAATATCAATTTGGCTTTGGTTTTACGCTTTTACCTCCTTCAGCATGATCGTCATAAAGGCATCTCGAAGAGTCTGCCCTTAGCCTCTGACAAAGCTGTGTCATGCTTGAGAATGAGGCGTTTAGCCTTCTTGACATCCTTAGAAAGTTTAGCCAGAATGTTTAGCCTTCTGTTGTAATTCATGGAGACATTAGCCTGACCCGATAAGACAGGTGGTTTTCTCTACCAATTCCAACAGCTCAAAGATGTCTAAATCGGTGGGGATTCACCTCTGCGGATCTTATCAAGGTTATGCCACAGGTGACATAGAGGCCCCATGGAATTCAGAATCCGCTTTTGAATAAATTGAAGGGATTGGTCAAACTTTTTCTCGAACGACTTTCCCTTAGCCTCAAAGAGGTCGTCCAGATATGGATCCAGAGAAGGAGTCTGAAGACATTCCTCTGAAGGGACAGGGAGATCCTCTAGAATATTTTCTTCTAGTTTGGAATCCTGGCAGAAGACAGAGAAATTTCTCTGAGTCTGTTTTGACAGAGTATGCAGGGAGACACCATTCTGTTGGGTCTTTGGCATCAGCTAACGAGAAGGGGCGTAATCATCGAAAGTCTCTATTGTTCCTGTTTTATTGATTACCAGTTTTGGCGAGAACGACCCTTTATCCCCACGTTGATTACGTAGCAGACTCAACGTAAAGATTCGATCGAGCTTACATCGCCGAGGGGAAGATTCTGATCCTGAATCTGACTCAAAGTCAGAAGCAGAAGCCACCCGTCAAGCAAATTCGAGCACGCTTTGTGCTGACTAGAGTGGCTATCCAACCCCAAGTCTCGCTTGTTGCCCGACCCTATGGTTGGGGTTGATGGGACTTGCCCAAACCATCCACGTGGTTTTTCGACATATCATCGGTTGCAGATGTATGCCTCTACGGGCACATTTTTCTGCTTAGGTATACCATCTAGGTCCTGTATGGACCCTTTGATGGAAGAAAAGTTATTCATACCAATCTATGCAAGTGAAAACGATCAAAACTTACGGAATGGCCGGCTCACGTGTCTATCTACATTGAGGCCATGATGAAGAAGGGTTTATGGGTAATTTGCCTCGTGAGATCTCGCACAGCGAGACTTCGCTAGCTTTAAATATGGCCTATTCCGGATATCATGATGAAGATACCAATATCACATCTACTATGTTTATGACATGAAATCAATTATTGCATCAATACAGGCAATCTTATTAATTATGAACTGTCACTACTCATTGGGTATCATGTTAAATGTATAAACATAAAACTAAGTTGTCTCTCTCTGTAGGTGCTGTGATTGTTCTTGGAAGAACAAACATGTTTCGCTTCAACCACCCGGAAGAGGCAGCTAAATTGAAAGAAGAAATGAGCAAGGTAAAAATTAAAATTGATAACAAAAATGATGCTCTTGACCCATTTGGAATGTCCTAGGGTAGAGTGTGCCTAATACACTATGCATGTGAATGTCAGTAAAAGTGATTTGAAATACTGTTCAAACTCCCTCCCTCCCTCCATCTCTCTCTCTAACCGCCTCCGGGGTGAAGTGGTTAGAGCGTCCGCCCGGAGAGCGGAAGGTCGCGGGTTCAATCCCCGACCGCGTCATACCAAAAGACATTAAAATATGGTACTTGTTGGTCTCTGTCTGGCTCTCGGCATTAATGGGTACAACAAGGACTGGTCAGCTCAGAGTCAGTATAATGTGTCTGAGTGGGGTATTCATGCTTCACTGCGGCATGGTATCTCAGTGGGCATACACGGGCATGCACGTCGTCATATGAGCGAAATATTCTCAAGCACGACGTAAAACCCAATTTCACCTCACCTCACCTCACCTCACCTCACCTCACCTCACCTCACCTCACCTCTCTCTCTCACTCACTCACTCACTCACTCACTCACTCACTCACTCACTCACTCACTCACTCACTCACTCACTCACTCTCTCTCTCTCTCCCCCTCTCAACCATGAGGCTGGGTGATTCAAATGATGTCACTTGGATAACAGGTAGCCTAGTGGTGTACAAACATGTACCAGTTGTCTGAGGTTCCAATAATGTTCAGAGTTACATCTCTTGGACATGCTGGGAACCTATAATTCTTATGAATCTTCTACCTCTATTACAATATTGCCATAAATCCTGTATCTCACAAAATGTATCAAAACAAATAAAAAGTCTGTACCTATACTCAATATTTATGAAAGTATTAGTCGTTTTTGTGTTTGTGAGAGTCCAATATGGCGTCGTCATCTCACCTCTAGCCTGTAGATCATACATGAAGTTCTTGATAACTGGTGATTACATCCAACTTCATACAGCTTGCTGGATATGTAGAATTGATCCTGCAGAGAATAAACTGGCAGTGAGTTATCCCTATCCCAAGACAGCCTCCAGCAATATCACGGCGGGGGACACCAGAAACAGGCTTCACACATTGCACCCTTGTGGGGAATCAAACCCAGGTCTTCGGCATGATGAGCAAACTCTTTAACTACAAGGCCCACTGCCCCTCTATTTCAGAGGAGATAGAACAGTTGCATCATTTTATACAACAAAAGTAGGAGGAATTTGATTTTTCCACAGATGCCAGAATATGTGGGATCTCCAGCCCCAGGTTCATCTCTTAGACTAAACACCATCCTCAAACATTGCCAAGCTAAAATCAACCATGCTTCCGACAATTGATCTCAGTTGAGATGCAGTGAATGTTGCCCCTTACCTTTGCTGAAGAAGAATATGTACCAGACACATGACTGTGCATGCCTAGGTGTTCTTGATGAAGAGTTTCTAAAACTGGTATGGTGGCCATACACCAGAGTTAACTTACCTACCAAGAAACTACCTTCGACAGTGTCTCTACAGAACCCACTCCAACGATTTTTATTGCTTCAGAGACAGATTCTTTTCAAGCTAATTAGGGAGGGGATAGAATGGAACAAATAGTGCCAATCATACCAATTTGACCAAAAGCATTGTAGACAGGGCAGGAGAGGCACCAGACAATGTAGGCTCTGACTTGACAACCAACCATTCTGTTCCTTTCAATCCTGTCAAGCAGCTTTAACTATGGATTAAGATTTACAACTGCCGACTTTCAACCAGTGGAAATGATGATATAACCTGTGAGATCTATGCAACAATGACAATATCCACGATAGCAGGCTTTACGTCATCTACGTCAAGACAAACATTTCCACTATGGCACAATAAAGGAATATAGATCTGCCTAATACCCTGTGCTACATGTTGACGGATTGTCATCCTTCTATCTATAGGCTAATGAGGTCTTTTCATATGGAAGATGTCAGAGCTCCAAGATTCTTCTGAAGTAGAATCTTTACTGGTCCTTTCAGGATTATAACCAGAACAGTTTGAACATCATACTATAGCTACTTTATTCCAAATATCAAGAAAATCAGCCTGTTTTACTTGCCTAAACCACAGTAGCTGGAGTATCTGAAGTCCATCAATCACTGGCCCTCTATTACATCCAGACCGCTGCTGGACGTTGTTGCAATGATTTCAATTGACTACTCTGTTGCATATGTAGCAGGGCATGAAGTCATCCCACAGATGACATCCTTACCTTGTCAGCTTGCTGACAGGGTTAACCACTTTGGTCATGTGGACAAGGCCTCCAACTTCAGATCAGAAGGTCCGTAGTTCAAATCCCAGCATGGCCACAACACATACATTAAAGGATTCCTGCACCATCCTGTGTTCATTGAATGCTCTAAAGTTCTATGTCAGACCTTCAGAACCTCATGGAGGACTGAAAGAGATTCATACAGGACATTCACGGACAAAGGCATTACAAATACAAGCAACGGTTGTAGGATGAATGGCAAAAACTAACAACAGCTGAAATAGTTGAATGTTCCAGATGACCCAGAGACTCACATAGACCCTACGCTCACATCCTCCTCAGCCCATGAAATAAGAGCTTTGGAATCAGGTTTCTGATCCTGGAATACAGTTTCCACTCAACAACTTGTGTCAGCTGTCGATGGTAGTGAGTGGAAGTGACATCACTATTTAAATGTCATCTTGACTAAAAGTCACCAGAAATGACATCAGAGATGGGACATAACACAGAATTGACATCACAGAAGTGAAAATGACACTTAAAACTGGATTTTACATCACACTTGGAAGTGAAAATATGACCAAAATTAATGTCAGAACTATAAATGACCCCCAGAAATGATGTCGGGTGGAGCTAAACAGGGAGTTACATCATAGTGAAAAGTATGATAAGCTGAAATAATATGGGCCATAAAACCTGAAATGAAGATAAATGAGATTTTTTGTTGTACATCTATGATATCAATAACATGCATAATTACAAATATAAAAGGTACTTCAAGTGAAGGTATTTCATGCTTGTGTTCTTCCATATGAAGTTTTGAAGTCTTCCTAGAGTGATTTGTTAGTTCTATTTTGCCTTTATTATTGTTGTTTAGTTAATATTTACTGTCAAGATAGTAAGTAACTGTTATAGGATGAAATCACAAGAATGTTGTCCTACTGTCAACTACGTACACTAGCATACACTAGAGAGATAACCTGTCTTACCCTTTGGTATATTCTGGCAATGTTGGGATCAATAAGGGGATTCATAAGACTTGTAGGAACAAAGGACATCCTTGCTAATAATTCTTAGAATACTGCTTCTGTTACATGTAATCTCTTACTCCTCACCTTTCTCCTGTCCAAAGATGATAGATTTTGGGAAGAAGTGAGGTTTTCCCTTTCCAGTTTAACTTTGATTTGAGGTCATACTGAAAAAGGAAATAATCTGACAATCTGGATATTCTGAAAAAATTGTTTGGCTCTGCATTTCAGGAAAAACAACTTATTTGTGAAGCTCAGTCTGAAAAACTATGTTGTTTGAAACAAAATCACAGACAAAACTTTGGTTGTATTTCATTCTGTGTAGAATCTGTTGTAGTTTCTATATCTGTAGTTTCCAAAATTGTCCAAGAAATTCTCCACATTAGTGTAAAACTTCACAGCATCTGATCAGTTGAGTATCACTGGTTGAAAAAGTAGGTAGTCTGTATTCTGTATTTAGCCCCAATCTTGACAGTGTACTGTTAGTGGATTCTTTGCAAACTGCTGTATTGTCCGTCTGCTCCACTCCGTGTGTTTGCACACCATCCTTATGTTGACAGTTTCAGATGTGGTTTGAGCAGACGGGCTGCACACATCACGATTTGGTCCAGCAGGGTTAATTACCTCGGACACTCATCACAAAGTACAGAATTCTATTTTTGAGTCAAATTTAGGCACTGAATAAAATTGTTTCAAAAAAATGTAGGAAAAGTTTAAAGGTTCATCGTTTCCAGAGGTGCAATGTTGGATGCATGTTATGTGTGTTATGTGTGGGGACAGAATTAAATGTCCCCTCTGTGTTGGTACATTCCAAGCCTGGCAAACATGGCCAGCATTAACAGTGGACCGCTGTGCAGGTCAAGTCAATATTGAACGATGATCTGTCGTGATAATGAAATTACCAGGCATCCTAATCACGACTGTGGATGGCAGGCCAGCAGCAGACACTACAATGTTTCTCGGACTTCCTTTGTAAGCTAAATTGACTCACAGCTGAGTTCAAGTAATGCCATACTTCATGATCATTTTGAACAAACTTGTGGCACTTGAATATCCATTCTGTCACAGTTCTATTGGTAATTATCTGTCTTCTTTATCTTCTGTGGAGTTTGTTGGCGTTGTGATGTAACAAAATAGTATGTCTTTTTGTTATTTTCTCTTCTCTCTTGGTGTTGTATTTTTCAAACTTAAATATACAGGTATTGTTTGGTTACATGTTACTTTTATTGCACTATTTTCATTTAATGCTTTGAAGAAAAATAACATGACTTTTTATGCTACTACCATGCCATATTCTATATATTGCTTTCCCCACCATTTGTTTACGGGGAGAGATTGGACCTTGTGCAATCTTGGCATGACCCGTGGACATTCATCCGTAAACACAATGTTTACAGTCATGGCCTTCTGTTCCAGTCTACCTCAAACCTGAATCTTTCCACGAACTCCCTCCTGAGTCACTCTCGTACATCTCTGCTGAGCCACTCCATGACAGATCTGTACCGGTCTACAGACAGCCTCTCTCCACAGAGCTCAGGGTGAGTTTGGGGGCCACCGAGGCATTGAAGAAGGGGAGTAGGGAAGGGGAGAAAGTTGTTTGATTTTATGCAGCCATGACTGAGTCTCGTGTATATATATAGCAAGTTGTTCCCTGCCAGTATGTGCTGGTCTACAGCCCGTTTCCACAGGGATCAAGATGCATGTGGGGAAGGGGGAGGGGGTGTCAGGCAGTGAAAGGAGTGTAGGGGTAGAGGGATAGCGGAAGAGATTGTTTATTTGAGGCACTTATAACTTGTTTATATTTACAGCATGTTCCTCCATGCCAGTATTTACAGGTGCACAGCCTGTCAGAGCCACAGAGCTCATGGTTGCCCTACTGTTTTTGAAGACCTTGCATGAAAGTTAAATTAGTTTGATGTGCAGTTGATGTTTGTTGTGTGCCAACATTGACCCATATCCTGTTGTGATTCCCTTAGTGTAGGTCTCAGACTTTGTCATATTAGAAACTTGTTTGTGTCTTTGTGTCTAAGAAACCGGGGCGGTGGGGTAGCCAAGTGGTTAAAGCGTTGGCTCGTCACGCATGTCTGGGCACAATGTGTTAAGCCCATTTCTGGTGTCCCCCGCCGTGATATTGCTGGAATATTGCTAAAAGCGGCGTAAAACTAAACTCAGTCAGTCAGTCTAAGAAACCTGACTCTGTTTATGTCTGTTGGTCAGTTGTCTGACCTGAGATTACCTAGCTATGTTGGGGGCACAGGCCCAGTCATCAAAGGCATCATAATTCATGGAGTTGCATCCCTTGGACATGACAGAGACCCAAGGTGTGGGTTTGATTCCCAGTTGTAGCTCATTCCAGTTATGCGTGTGTAAGTGAGTGAGTGAGATTAGTTTTACGCCACATTTTGCAATATTCCAACAATATCATGGCGGGATGGGCTAGAAATGGGCTTCACACATTCTACCCATGTGAGGAATCAAACCCAGGTCTTCAACATTATGAGCACACTCTTTGACCACTAGGCTACCCCACGTTCAGATAGAGTTCAAGGTATTTTGTCATACCTTTTCTTGAATGGTATAATGGCATCCTTGATTTACTCTATGTCATGTCAAGCAACTCTGTCATGCCAATCAGTCAATGCTTTTTAATGAAGCTTTGGTTTATTACTTTGGTGTAATTTCTGTTTGCAAATGCACAATTGTTTGACATGGATGAGCACTTGACGAATGAAACACATTTTTGTACACATTAATAATTTCACAATAAATATCCAGATAGATGGCATGTAGTTTTCATTTTTAACTTGTGACAGGTATATTTAGATTCTGTACCCTTGTTTGAAAATAAGTAAGTTTTACCCAAACCTTGTGCATGCCGTAAGAAGCTGTCAGAATGTGTTTTTGGAGTCAACAGTGGCTGATGAATACCTGTTTGACCAACAAGTGTGTTATGGATCATTTGATGTTGGCAAGAAAGTGAGTAATTAGGTTTAACACTGCACTGAACAGTATTCTCAGTTATATCCCAGTGTATAAGCTAAATGTGGGAGGAATGCCCTAAGTGATGCAGGTCTCACTTATTTACCACTTTGATGAAACCCATATACTGGGGTATGGTGCTGAAAAACAAGGAAATGTTATCTGGGCGAACAGGCATTTGTACCTATGTTTCCAGTGTGCCCAAGGGACACAACTCTGCACAGTGAATTGTGGCATATTATACATCTATATTGTGTAAACAAAGTGCATTACACAACTCAACCCATACCTAGAAAACTAAAACTAGACACATTTTGTCATGATGTGAGTGATATTAATCACTACAATTTATTTTTTGAAAGTTTATTGGTTTCATTTTAACATTTGGTGCCCGGCATGTGAGTAAGGTGTGCACACTAACTGCATGTGTCTGCATGTCTGTGTTCCAGTTGGGAGCTTGAGCATGTCCACAGGGAGGAGCTGGAGAAGCTGGATCAGAAGAGGTGAGCAGACAGCACATCAGTACACACAGACAGTGGTTCCAATCGGATTCTGGAATGAATAGCTCCATAGTGTGCTGTGTTTGGTGTTTTAGATATATTTGAAATAAGCCTTGTCCAACATTCCATCCTGAAAATGTAAAGATGGATTTTTCTCTGTTGGTATCAGATTAACTTGTGGCAGTGTGAAAAGAAGAAAATTAGAAGAAATGACATAACTGATACACAAGTCACGAACATTGTCATTGGTTGTAATTTGAAAAATGAACTTTCTTCTACATCACCCCATGTGGTAACTGTGTGGCAGACTGTTGGACATACCCAATACTTGTAGTAAAAGCGAAATAATGAAGATTGGTTTTATACAGTGTATGACCAACAGGACCAGGAGCCTGTTCCACAAAGCAGTCTTAACACTTCGACTGTCATGAGTCTCTGTTAAACAATGAGAGTTGAAATACCTTTGTGGAACAGGACCTTAGCACGGGTCTTCCAAGAACTGAGACAGTTGATATCAATGTGTATTGTAAGAGTTGTGACATGTATTCAGACAGGAGATTGAGGAACTGGAGGAGAGGTATCGCGGCATGGAGGAAGATCGGATGATACGACAGATAGCCCTAGAGAAGGAGCTGTCAGAGAAACAGGAGTGTTTGGAGGAGATGAGGGAGAGCCTGCAACAGCTGCAGCACATGCTGGGGTCAGAGGTCAGTATGACTGGGGTCAGAGGTCACTCTCCAGTGTGGCATCAGTCCATGGTAGTTGCTAGAGTTTAATATCGGTATTGTGTCACTATACATAATCAAATGTCAGTATGTATCAAGGCATCATCTGCTAACATGGATGGAAATACAATGTCATTAGATATGAGGTCAGATGCTGAATGGAAATATATTGATGAGTGAGGTAATCACTAATGTTTGTTTTTGTTGTTTTTTTAATTATTTTTATTTCCCAAAGTACATTTGGTGTTTTCATAATACATTGTACAAAACATCATACACAACATCCTCGTTATCAATTTGTTGTTGTCATAATACATTGTACAAAACATCATACAAAACATCCTCGTTATCAATTTGTTGTTGTCATAATACATTGTACAAAACATCATACAAAACATCCTCGTTATCAATTTGTTGTTGTCATAATACATTGTACAAAACATCATACAAAACATCCTCGTTATCAGTTTGTTGTTGTCCTAATACATTGTACAAAACATCATACAAAACATCCTCGTTATCAATTTGTTGTTGTCATAATACATTGTACAAAACATCATACAAAACATCCTCGTTATCAATTTGTTGTTGTCATAATACATTGTACAAAACATCATACAAAACATCCTTGTTATCAATTTGTTGTTGTCATAATACATTGTACAAAACATCATACAAAACATCCTCGTTATCAATTTGTTGTTGTCATAATACATTGTACAAAACATCATACAAAACATCCTCGTTATCAATTTGTTGTTGTCATAATACATTGTACAAAACATCATACAAAACATCCTCGTTATCAATTTGTTGTTGTCATAATACATTGTACAAAACATCGTACACAACATCCTCGTTATCAATTTGTTGTTGTCATAATACATTATACAAAACATCGTACACAACATGATCGTCATCAATTTGTTGTTGTCATAATACATTGTACAAAACATCGTACACAACATGATCGTCATCAATTTGTTAGGTAGTCACTAATTGGTTTGAAGAGTCTGTTCAAAACTGAAGCAGGCAGTCTTGTAGAATCTGTGTGTTGTATAGTCCCTGCTGTATGAGGAGGTTTCTGCTGCAGGATGCTGAGCGGCTGGACTATGAGGACATGCTACAGAAGCTGGATGAGCGGGAACAGCAGCAGCTGGCGTCTGCCCGAAGGATGAAGGCAGAGTTGGGGGAGGTCAGTCAGACAGGCCATCAGTGTTAAGGCTTTTTGCATGCAGCTTACTAATTCCTTGAAGTTATTTGCAAGGTGTAGTGAGTGATTATGGTTTTAAGCTGAATTTAGCAATTTTCCAGCAATATTCCAGCAATATCACAGCAGGGGGACACCAGAAATTGTACCCATGTGGTAATTGAACCCAGGTCTTTGGAGTGATGAGTGAATGCTTTAACCACTAGGCTACCCCACTGCCCTTTGCAAGGAAATACGGAATGTGGGCCAAGTGTACATTGCCCTGATGGTTATCTTGGCTGGTCAGCACCATGTTGTATGTTATTAGAAAGGTCTGTAATACTATTTCCTCCAAATCTGAGCTGATCTGTGTATGATGTAGCTGAAAAACTTATCTAAGCTGCCACAAACCCAACTCACTCTGCTGTCTGTGTCCCAGGAGATTGTGGAGCTGCGGAAGCACCAGGAGGAGATCAAGGCAGATTGTGATACTATGGTGGACAAGCTGGAGCAGAAGGAGCAGGAGAAGAGGGAGCTCATCTCAAACCTGGAGGAAGAGATACGCTTGAGGAAGGACTCGCTGTACACTGAGAAAACAAAGGTCAGGAAGAGGCACTGTGTGACTCTGAGACAAATATAGGGATTTTTGTGTATTTCGGCATGAGATATTCAAACACAAAAATGTCACAGTCATCATTCTTTGTCATTAAAGTACATATTTGATTGTCCAATTTTATTACAATTTAGCGTGGTTAAAACTTATCCACAGTACTTTACTGCTATGTACAGTTGTGAAAACAATGTGCTGTTTTCTCCCAATATCAGTTATCAGTTAAATTTCTGTTCTGTTTGGATAATTACCTAGAACCCATTCAGTACTGTAGCTCCATTTTCCACTTTATTTGAATAGCGACACCTGCAAAGTAGCCATCCAGTGTAAGTACTTTCACAAGTGAGTGAAATTGTTTGGTCATGGATAGACCTTGATCTGTCTGTTTGTGAGTCTGACAGGGCTGTAGCATGGAGGTAAAGTGTGCCTGTGTACCTATCTACCAACAACACATCACATTATTTGTAGTATATGTGAAATTTCCTTGTTTTAAATTGCAATTAAGTGTTTGACTGAAGAAAAAGTTTCATAGACTTTCCAAAAGTTACATTTTTTTCTAAAAGAATGGTATTTATATCAGGCGTGAATGCTTCAGTGACTCGCTGTGCTTACTATGAACATGTACTCCCAGTATTGAATTTCAATGCATATAGGGAATATTCCTTTGCATCCAGGAAAACCCTTTGTAAGATCAGACCGCCTCCGTGGTGTAGTGGTTAGAGCGTCTGCCCGGAGAGCGGAAGGTCGCGGGTTCGATCCCCGACTGCGTCATACCAAAAGACGTTAAAATATGGTATTTGTTGGTCCCTGTCTGGCGCTCGGCATTAATGGGTACAACAAGGACTGGTCGGCTCGGAGTCAGTATAATGTGTCTGAGTGGGGTAATCATGCTTCACTGCGGCATGGTACCTCAGTAGGCTAGCACTATAAAACCAGCTTCAGTCTGGGCTAGTACAAGCAGCCGCACATACACATACACACGCATGCACCTTTGTAAGATCAAGGTGGAAGTGGTGATGTTCAAACCAAAGATATGGTGGCATACAGTGCCTGTGTATTTATCATGATAGACTGACTGGAGAAGAGAAACACACAAACACATATAATCAACTGATATCTCAATGAAATGTCCAGTAATATCACAATCAAATCATAGGAAATTATTAAGTATTATTAGAGTTAAGTGATATATTATAAAATGATAAATGTATTTTGTAGTGATATCACTAGCTATTAAATGATAACACAGTTAGGCATCAGAGATCTCTGTCACGTTGTAATGACAAAACAGTATTGATGGTCATCTTCTGTTTTGTAATTGTAGTAGCAATTTGAGGTAAATGCTGAAACTGTTGTAATCAAGTGATGTATGTTCAATGTGATCAGCCAAGGCTGTATACACATGGTATAAATTATATGATTACAATAAACTGCTTTAACAGTGCTTGAGAACTTTGTTAGAATCTACACAGATTCTGCTACAGGTGTAATTAAGAAGTTGATCATTGATATTGTTGTCATTAGTTGTAATTATCCATCCTCTAAATGCCACTCAAAACCCATGTTGAATCTTCTCCAGGGATTGAAGTCCATCGAACAGGAGAAGGGGCAGATACAGTTGGCTCAGAAACAGTTAGAAGAAGAAAAAAACAAGTTGTTGGCGAAAGATGAAGGTTTAAAAAAGAAATTTAGTGAACTCAGTGAGAAAGAGAAATCATTAAATGTGAGACTTAAGAAACTTGACCAGGAGAAGAAGGAGAGATGGAAACAGCTCCTCGATGAGGTAGCAGAGGAGAACAAAAAGATCGAGGAGGCATGGTCAGATCTGAAGGAACATGAGGTCCAGTTGGAGGAAGCTTTAAGGAAAGCTGTCTGTGATAAGGATGAGGATGAGCGGCACTTGGTAGAGTGTGAGCAGCGCCATCTGGACTCAGCTCGTGAGTTGCTGAGGGAAGAAGAGGAGAAGGTGGCAGGTAGGGAGCATGAGTTGATAGAGCTGGTGGAACGAGAAATGGATGAGTGGGAGAGAGAGAAGGCAGAAGGAATTGGTCAGATACAACAAGAAAAGAACAGTCTGTTGGCGTCTGCTAGGACAGTTGCAATGGATAAACTTGAAAAGGAGATTGAAGATAGGACGGATGCAATAGATTCTCATGCAGCACGAATTGTTGATGAGGAAGAGACTGTGCTAAGGCTAGAGAAGCAGTTAAATGCGAAACTGACTGATGTGCACAGGGAGAAAGATGCAATCCATGCAGAGAGGGAGCAGACGTCCAAAATGGCTGATGTGCAAGTGGAGCAGAAGAATAAATATATTGAGGAAATTCAGGCAAAGATGACAGAGATTGATGATGAATGTGAGGCAGAGCTTGGTCGGATCAAGAAGGAGAGAAACAGGTAAGTCAGCCATTGCCAGTTATCGTTGACATCCTTCTGTCTTGTATAATCATAGATGTCCCCAGGAAGAACAGGCCCACAGAACCACATGCGTGTCCACTGAAACTAATTAGGATTTTGTGGTCACAGTGTGAGTTTCTGGACTAAGCTTCTCTTTGTACAGTCATTGATAGGCCCCATGCCCTGTGCATTTCTGCACAAACTAATCAGGATTAGGTATTCACAATGTGACTTTCATGTCTAAGCTTCTCTTTGTATTGACATAGATAGACTCCATGCACTGTGCATGTCCACACAAACTAATCAGGATTAGGTATTCACAATGTGACTTTCATGTCAGTGCTTCTTGTGACATAGTCATGGATGTAGTCAATTGTGGGAAAACAGGGCCAAAGAATCCCATGTGGTCTAGTCCCACTAATGAGGATTGGGTAGTCACTGAACTTTATTTACACTCTGGCTATGTTCTGCAGCAGTAGAGGTACAAGTTTACATCAAATGTACAACTTAATGTGTGGCTTTGCTGATTGTGTGTCATTGTTCCCGGACTGTGTGGATCGTTACTTAGGCTGTCTACTATGTGAATGCATGATAGAGATTCTGTGTTTACAGAATACTGGTGGATTTGTGCTAGCTGCATCTAAACAACATTCATTGTTGACGACAAGAATTTGTTTGTGCATTCAGAGTTTGCGTCACAAAAAATGACTTAGAAACAAATTAGAATTTTCACTCTTGAGAATTATTCAAACTTTTGATATCAGACTGTAGTGATTTGTACTGTTGGAACAAAAATATTGAAAAGTTGTCACTGTAGTTTATTTCATGCAACAGAAGAAAACATGCAGTTTGTGAATATGTTCGTAGCTATAATTAGTATTAACAGAGCACATTCATTTCTTGAAGAAGCTGGTTTCTATCTTGATTGTTACAATTTTCATGTTGAGTAAGGAATTTAAAAAATCAATAATTGCACTTCCATGGTGTTCCTAGTGATCTGTAAGGACATGCTCCAGTAAACTGAATATATGTTGATTAGTTGTTCAAACAACTGGCACCGAGTGATGTGCATCAATAAAGGAGGTGTTAATCAATATGGTATATCTCTTGTATTTGCTATTTGATAATATCCTGAAGCAGAAACACCTGTGAAGTAGCGTCTGTTGTATCATATTGCCGCTAAACGCTCAGATCATAACACCGTCTAGTGTTGCTGGCATTGTATGACCAGGCCCCTAAGACATATACTGTACATCAAAGGTGTGATGCACCTGAGGCTGTTTACCTGGCTGTTTACCTGGCTCAGAAGGTGAAATTGTCCCTTTGGCCGTCCTCATATTAAATTAAGCATGCGAGACACGGCCAACACGAATCTGACTCCAAGCTGTCCATGTCCGGTGTCTTTGTTTTGGACAGTAGTGAGATATACATATCAGCTTGATGTCATCCAAATTATGAGCAGACAAATAAATTGCAAATAAATCTGCCCTGTTGGAGAAATTATAGTTGGCACAATCCCTTTTTGTGTGTAGGAAAGGCACATTTTATACTTTTCATGAACTGGTCATCTGGAGTTATGATGCATTTAAGTAGTACTGAAATATGACAAATAACTTCCGAAAAATTGCTTTAGTTGTATAAAGTTGAAGTAGAGTGCTAATCTATTAGTAATATCAAATTTAAATATATTTCAATTATTCAATATTTCCAAAAATAAAATAAAATCACATTTAAAAGTGATACTAAGAAGCAAGTTCAGTTGTGTAAAACTGAACCATGACATATTTGGTCATTTACTAGTTTTGTTGCCATAGTTACTGTTTTCAGATTTCGTACTGACAGTTTGTGAAACTGGTAATTAATTTGTAATTGAAGTTATAAAACAACAAAATTTGATTATCACACATCAACATATAGATATCTCAATGAATTATCAAATAATATCACAATCAAATGATGTTATAGTGAATTATCAGGTCATATCAAATGATATTGCTTGTTCTCAAATGATATCTCAGTCAAGTATCAGTTGATATCACAGTTTAGTAACAAATGATATCAGTGAATTATAAAGAAATATCACAATTGATCTTGTGCTTTAGAGAAGCAGTTGGTAATGATATCTCAGTCAAGTATCAGTTGATATCACAGTTTTGTAACAAATGATATCAGTGAATTTTGAAGCAATATCACTACTGATCTTGTGCTTCAGAGAAGCAGTTGATAATGATACCTTGTCTATACATCTTACTCTTGTGCCCTCGTTATCACTAAGTCGTCTTTAATGTTATCACAGATTAATGTTAATAATCCCAGGTAAATACTTGGTCAAACAAGAAGTTGATAAGAAATGTTTCCCTTATTGAGCCATACAGTTGTAAATGAGTGTAATTATGCAGATTAGCTATCAGTTAAGTATGTTTGGCAAGTGTTAACAGCAGATATTGGATGAGGGTTTTCATCATGAAGACAGTAAATGAAACAATTGCCTGGGATATCTTGTGAAGGTGTTTATAGTAACCATAGCTGTTTATAGTACTTTTTGTGCTCAGATTTTATACAAATTTAGTATTCTTTCTTCGTTGCAGAAAAACTAGAACTCTTCATAATTATCTGTATGATTTTGTAATATTTGGATGATTAGACAGACAGATGAGGGCAGTTCCCAGTCAGGGATATCCTGTATTGACTCAAATATATCAACATTTGACATCACTTATGTCAACATTACTATTGCCATTAAACAATGCCATTGTCCGTGTATTAACTAGTGGTAGCCACATGCTACCTGTTTGTTCTCAGTGATCCACACGCCTGTTATCTATTTGACACCTAACTGGAGCAGCTAATTAATCCCCCTGTCACCAGCTTGATTGTCTGTAATGACAATTAGCACTTTAGCTTCCACTCACTGTACTTTGTACAACTGGCAGACCAACCAATCACTGGCGACTCTTTTAACAATGAGCTGTCAGATGTTGATTCTCATTGGTTGCTGTATGATGTCTGACTGGTCATTGGTCAGTGTAATCTGACCTCAGTGTAATCTGGTTAGATAATGCTCTCTGGTTATAAGTCTGTCCAGTAATGACAGTTGTTGAGCCAGTTCAGTCAGTAGCTGTTGTAGGATTAACATCAGAGAGATTAACCTTGACCATGATGAAGTCTTGTGCAGTTTGTGATGAAAGGTACATTTAGTGTTTGTGGATTTCAGTCTTAAAGACCATTTGCTTGTGATTTAATGGAATAGTTTTCAGTTCATTTCTTGTGCTTGGATATGTTGTTCTTGGCATAAATTGCAAACAAAAGACACAGATGCACATGCACACACAAACACACACATGCACACACACATGCATTCACATACACACCACTGATCATTACAATAGTGAGTAAATGTTGCTTTAAGCCACATCAGCAATTTTGCAGCTATCATGGATAGATCATCACAATATATGGTAATGCACTTAATGTGTTGTTAAAGCAATATGGGATAATCACAAGTATTATATAGAACAAACTTTAATAACAACTTGTTGCTGACACTGAATGCACTCACGAATAAGTTGATATCCATCTATAAACTTCTAAAATGCCACTCAAAGAAATCACAAGTATTTATAAAACTTACAATTTTGGATGTTTGATGTTGACATTTGTGCCTGAGACTACCTGGTCATTGTGAACTTGTATGTTTGTTTATGAAGGACACCAACACTATGTTGAAGGATCTATTTATTTCTTCAGTTATTTATACCCTTGTATATGGACTGAGGGCCTTTGTGTCATGATACTTTAGTTTCAACAGTGGCTATGTCTGTGTGGAATGTTCCCATGTCATGTTGGTTGTGTAAGATGCCCATCTTCCGAGATGCCTTGTTTGCTCAGGACAAGTATTTAACAAGCCTGACAGCCCAAGGTAGGGACACTGAATCCTTATTGAGAGATTAGGGGATGTTAATAGCTAGGAATGTTTGATGGCCATGTGAACAATCCATCATCGAGATGTTGTGTGATGGTAGAAACTACTGGAGTATCTGGTTGTTCAGTGTCTAGTAGGTAGGCTAGAATTAAATAGACTTAATGCATATTGGTCTTGGAAGCTTTTGACCGCCTCCGTGGTGTAGTGGTTAGAGCGTCCGCCCGGAGAGTGGAAGGTCGCGGGTTTGATCCCCGACCGCGTCATACCAAAAGACATTAAAATATGGTACTTGTTGGTCCCTGCCTGGCGCTCGGCATTAATGGGTACAACAAGGACTGGTCGGCTCGGAGTCAGTATAATGTGTCTGAGTGGGGTATTCATGCTTCACTGCAGCATTGTATCTCAGTGAGCTAGCACTATAAAACCAGCTTCAGTCTGGGCTAGTACAAGCAGCCGCACATACACACGCATGCACGTCGTCATATGAGCGAAATATTCTCAAGCAGGACGTTAAAACCCAATTTCACCTCACCTCACCTTGGAAGCTTTGTTAGTGCATATGGTTGAATTTCATATCATTATATGTTCTGTCCTTCTTATATGTACAGTGTGTTTATCTATTATGATCTCAGATACTGATACTCTCATATTGTAGCAATGTGACTTTGTTATATCCCAGGGCATGTACAGTGTGTCTATCTATTATGATCTCAGATACTGATACTCTCATATTGCAGCAATGTGACTTTGTTATATCCCAGGGCAATGCTCACTGTTATGGTGGTTAACAAAGTACAGTAGAATAACATTTAGTCCCAAATGGAGCCAAGAACAATGCTAGTGCCAAGAACAATACATAAAACAATCCTAGACCAGTACATAGAACAATGCCTAGAACAATGCCTAGAACAGTGCCAAGAACAGTGCCAAGAACAATACATAACACAATCCTAGACCAGTACATAGAACAATGCCTAGAACAATGCCTAGAACAGTGCCAAGAACAGTACATAGAACAATGCCAAGAACAGTGCCAAGAACAAATCCTAGACTACATAGAACATAAAACAAGAACAATCCTAGACCAGTACATAGAACAATGTACATAGAACATAAAACAATCCTAGACCAGTACATAGAACAATGCCTAGAACAATGCCTAGAACATGCCAAGAACAGTGCCAAGAACAATACATAACACAATCCTAGACCAGTACATAGAACAATGCCTAGAACAATGCCAAGAACAATGCCAAGAACAATACATAACACAATCCTAGACCAGTACATAGAACAATGCCTAGAACAATGCCTAGAACAATGCCAAGAACAATGTCTAGGACAATGTCTAGAACTCAGGCAGTCTTGATTTGCCAAATTATTCTGTACTTGAGTTGAATTCCTTTTTTATTGGTTGTCCTTTCTGTCTTAAGGGTATGGGAACTGGCTATGACTATAGTAAGTGTTGAATAGTATATTCATAATTGTCAGAAATGATACAAAAATTGAAAAAATATTAATGCAGTACAAGTTCCAGGTATCATGGTGACATGGTTTGATGTAGCTTATCAGCTGAGTTTGTATGTTGTTGATAGTACCACAGACAGCTTCCATCCAAATGTTTACTTTGAAGTATTGGCAGTCTACCAGTGTTGCATAATCAATAACTGGACCCTGCTCAATCTCCTGTCCATCCCCCAGGACAAGGTAGAACAATGGTTGTTATATAAAGTGGCTGAACTAGCATGGGGCCCCCTGCAGACTCAGCTGTAGCCTCAACTGGGTGGGAGGGGAGAGGAGGAGGAGGGAGTAGAAGGGGGATGTTACATGTGTGGCAGGGACTTCGTGACTTAGCGACAGGGTTTAAGGCTCCTGTCATCATCAATCTCTAAGTTATGGGGGTATCAAGGTTAATAATGAATAGCATGTTATGAAGATTTATTACACGTCTGTGTGACATGTATATAATACAGTATGTATATTGTGCTGGTTGTAACATGCAGTGTTCAGTGAATGGGTCATTGATGTCATGTGTTGTGTAATGTTAATCTCTGCAATCAGCTGCAGATAAACCTTTAATCACCTCACTTGAAACATTCTGTCACATCAGGCAAATACCTGCCAGATTATTGCATTCTTAGGGATTATAGGTTACTTTTGTATCAAGGAACATTATTACAGAGAAAATGTTAAGTTATATTATGTGTAATACATTTTTATGCTTTGCTGCTGAGTTCTGAATTGGCCAACTGAGAGAAAACAATGGCTTGTGTTCATTGTTTACTTTTGTAATCATTGTAGAAAAACATTCTGTGGCCAGTGTGTGTTTGATGTCTGCTTTCTATTTCTCATGTTATTTCTACTTATCCCAACCCGGACCCATTCCACAAAGAAATCATAGTCCTACAACTATTCTAGTTTGTGTGTAAGTATGGGAGGTCTGATCATGTTAGTCCTGTGATTGTTTTGTGGAACATAGACTACCATACCCAGGATTGATATCAATCAACTGGAGGGAGACATGTTCATTGGAGAGCAAGCCCTATTACTGTACTTTATGGTAGGGTCGTAACTGATGGTTTATATTCCTGCCTGGGGCGTGCATCAGGAAGACAGTCAACTCATGAATAACATTTAACATGTCACAGGCCTTGCATGTCTGTCAGTAGGAGAAGGGTGTACATGGTGGATACTCCATGCACAAAGGGAGATAGAGGAGAAGTAGTGGCTGATCTCAAGGAGTTATGTTGGTACTGCTGAAGGAAGACTGAGGCAGAGATAGTTGTCATTGACATTAGGTAAGGCTGAGGTAGAGGTAGGTGTCACAGACGAGGTAAGACTGAGGTAGAGACACTGACGAGTAAGACTGAGGTAGAGGTAGTTGTCACTGACATTAGGTAAGGCTGAGGTAGAGGTAGGTGTCACTGACGAGGTAAGACTGAGGTAGAGGTAGGTGTCACTGACATTAGGTAAGACTGAGGTAGAGATAGTTGTCACTGACATTAGGTAAGGCTGAGGTAGAGATAGGTGTCACTGACATTAGGTAAGACTGAGGTAGAGGTAGTTGTCACTGACATTAGGTAAGGCTGAGGTAGAGGTAGGTGTCACTGACATTAGGTAAGACTGAGGAAGAGATAGTTGTCACTGACGAGGTAACACTGAGGTAGAGGTAGTTGTCACTGACATTAGGTAAGGCTGAGATAAAGATAGTTGTCACTGACATTAGGTAAGGCTGAGGTAGAGATAGTTGTCTGAGAGTAAGACTGAGGTAGAGGTAGTTGTCACTGACATTAGGTAAGACTGAGGTAGAGATCGTTGTCACTGACATTAGGTAAGACTGAGGTAGAGATAGTTGTCACTGACAAGGTGTAAGACTGAGGTAGAGATAGTTGTCACTGACATTAGGTAAGTCTGAGGTAGAGATAGTTGTCACTGACATTAGGTAAGGCTGAGGTAGAGATAGTTGTCACTGACATTAGGTAAGACTGAGGTAGAGGTAGTTGTCACTGACATTAGGTAAGACTGAGGTAGAGATAGTTGTCACTGACATTAGGTAAGACTGAGGTAGAGATAGTTGTCACTGACATTAGGTAAGACTGAGGTAGAGATAGTTGTCACTGACATTAGGTAAGGCTGAGGTAGAGATAGCTGCTGAGGTAGAGATAGAGATTGTCACTGACATTAGGTAAGACTGAGGTAGAGATAGTTGTCACTGACATTATGTAAGGCTGAGGTAGAGATAGGTGTCACTGACATGAGGTAAGACTGAGGTAGAGATAGTTGTCACTGACATTAGGTAAGACTGAGGTAGAGATAGTTGTCACTGACATATTGTAAGACTGAGGTAGAGATTGGTGTCACTGACATTAGGTAAGACTGAGAGATAGGTGTCACTGACATTAGAGATACTGAGGTGGAGATGGGTGTCACTGACATTAGGTAAGGCTGAGGTAGAGGTAGGTGTCACTGACATTAGGTAAGACTGAGGTAGAGGTAGGTGTCACTGACATTAGGTAAGGCTGAGGTAGAGATAGGTGTCACTGACATTAGGTAAGGCTGAGGTGGAGGTAGGTGTCACTGACATTAGGTAAGGCTGAGGTAGAGATAGGTGTCACTGACATTAGGTAAGGCTGAGGTAGAGATAGGTGTCACTGACATTAGGTAAGGCTGAGGTAGAGATAGGTGTCACTGACATTAGGTAAGGCTGAGGTAGAGATAGTTGTCACTGACATTAGGTAAGGCTGAGGTAGAGATAGTTGTCACTGACATTAGGTAAGGCTGAGGTAGAGATAGTTGTCACTGACATTAGGTAAGGCTGAGGTAGAGATAGGTGTCACTGACATTAGGTAAGGCTGAGGTAGAGATAGTTGTCACTGACATTAGGTAAGACTGAGGTAGAGGTAGGTGTCACTGACATTAGGTAAGGCTGAGGTAGAGATAGGTGTCACTGACATTAGGTAAGGCTGAGGTAGAGATAGTTGTCACTGACATTAGAAGGAGAGCTGAGGTAGAGATAGTAGACATTAGGTGTCACTGACATTAGGTAAGGCTGAGGTAGAGATAGTTGTCACTGACATTAGGTGAGACTGAGGTAGAGATCACTGACATTAGGTAAGGCTGAGATAAAGGTAGTTGTCACTGACATTAGGTAAGGCTGAGGTAGAGGATAGTTGTCACTGACATTAGGTAAGGCTGAGGTAGAGATAGTTGTCACTGACATTAGGTAAGGCTGAGGTAGAGAGGTGTCACTGACATGAGGTAAGGCTCACTGACATTAGGTAAGGCTGAGGTAGAGATATAGGTGTCACTGACATTAGGTGAGGTAGAGATAGGTGTCACTGAGGTACTGACATTAGAAGGCTGAGGTAGAGATAGGTGTCACTGACATTAGGTAAGGTAAGGCTGAGGTAGAGATAGTTGTCACTGACATTAGGTAAGGCTGAGGTAGAGATAGGTGTCACTGACATTAGGTAAGGCTGAGGTAGAGATAGGTGTCACTGACATTAGGTAAGGCTGAGGTAGAGATAGTTGTCACTGACATTAGGTAAGGCTGAGGTAGAGATAGTTGTCACTGACATTAGGTAAGGCTGAGGTAGAGATAGGTGTCACTGACATTAGGTAAAGCTGAGGTAGAGATAGGTGTCACTGACATTAGGTAAGACTTAAGAGACTTAAGTCCAGTATAAATAGTATATATATAATCAGACCATCACATTGTCAAATAAATATTCACGTGAAGCCTCTGGCAAGATTCTGATAGCATCAGACATTTAATGATGGCAAGGATAATATTCTTCACAGGATCCCAAATCTGGCAGTTGACCTGTTAGCGACTATCTTCAATCTTGAAAGAATGTTTTGCGAACACACATTGAAGTGTGGTTAGATATATTCTTCAGAGTTTAATTGTTTTTGTCATATGAGATGGGTTGTACCACCACAGTAAGTATATACTTATCTTGTAGCCAATATTAGATATCTCAGTGACTTTGATATTTGATCAGGCTATAGTTGAGATGTATGTTTAACTGTGAAGACTAGCCTTGGGTTTTTGCTTTGAGGACAAGTACTGTCTTTTCTAACGAGAGGGATAGACTTACGGTTTTACTGTGAAGAATAGTCTTGACGTTTTTGAGAACTTTTCCCTGAGATTTTCACTATGAGGACCAGCCCTGGGATTTTCATTTTTAGGACTAGCCCTGAGGTTTGTATTGTGTAAACTAGCCCTGAGGTTTTCATTGTGTGGACTAGCCTTGAGGTTTTCATTGTGTGGACTTTTCCCTGAGATTTTCATTGTGTGGATTAGCCCTGAGGTTTTTATTGTGTGAACTAGCCATGAGGTTTTCACTATGTGGATTAGCCATGAGGTTTTCATTGTGTGGACTAGCCATGAGGTTTTCACTATGTGGACTAGCCATGAGGTTTTCACTATGTGGACTAGCCCTGAGGTTTTCACTGTGTGGACTAGCCATGAGGTTTTCACTATGTGGACTAGCCATGAGGTTTTCACTATGTGGACTAGCCCTGAGGTTTTCACTATGTGGACTAGCCCTGAGGTTTTCACTATGTGGACTAGCCCTGAGGTTTTCACTATGTGGACTAGCCATGAGGTTTTCACTATGTGGACTAGCCCTGAGGTTTTCACTGTCAGGACTAGCCATGAGGTTTTCACTATGTGGACTAGCCATGAGGTTTTCACTGTCAGGACTAGCCATGAGGTTTTCACTATGTGGACTAGCCCTGAGGTTTTCACTGTCAGGACTGGCCATGAGGTTTTTACTATGTGGACTAGCCATGAGGTTTTCACTATGTGGACTAGCCATGAGGTTTTCACTATGTGGACTAGCCATGAGGTTTTCACTATGTGGACTAGCCATGAGGTTTTCACTGTCAGGACTGGCCATGAGGTTTTTACTCGGAGGACTGGCCATGAGGTTTTCACTATCAGGACCAACCCATGAAGACCAGTCCAGACTGGATTATTTTACAGACCGCTGCCATATAGCTGTAATATTGCTGAGTGTGGCGTAAAACTAGACTCACCCACTCACTAGCCCTGAGGTAGTGCCGGGTATGTTGTGCACACATCATACACTCTGTACAGGGGGGCAGGTTGATGGTCTAGGAATGCCACAACAATCATAATCCTCTTGCTATGCTACGTGAGAATGATTCCTGTTGCTATGCACTGCTGTGAAGTGTAATAATTAGGGCTGGGACGGGTAACCCGGAATGGGTGGGTGATGAGTTGGTCCCGGCTACCCGTCTCAATACCTGTACCCGTTATGATCATGTGACTATTAGATTAAACAATGTTACTCTTTCATGATTAAAAGGTTGTATTGTCTTTGAAGATTTAGACATAATTTACTGTCGCTTCTTTTGAATAAAATTCATGGTTAAGTTATTGAAAAACTCAAAATTGTAGCCCCCAAACTCAAGAATGTATTGCCATTTCTTGCAAATTTGATGTCAAGAATTAACATAATGGGTATCCGGGTAGGGTAAGGTAATAGGGGGTGGGGTACCCTAGTAGAAAATTTGGACCTGTCCCAGCCTTAGTAATAATGATCCCTTTTGTTCACCCTGCTTAAGTTCACTGTCAATGGTGTTGCAGGCTGATGTCGGAAAGGAACTCCCGGGATGCTAGCTGTGTCACAGACATAGAAGGGCTGTTGGGAGCGCAGATGGATGGAAAGATCCAACAGTTTGAAGCTGAGAAGACAAAACTATACCAACAGACACAGGTAAAATACATAATTTTGAATGAATTTTACCCATGTTGGGAATTGAACCGGGGTGTTAGGGGTGATGAGCAATTTCTTTAACTGCTAAGCTACCCATTGCATCATATAAACAAGTATGATGTAGAGTTTATACTGTTGAACAGACTTAGGTGTGCTTACAATGGTATGGTTGGTTGGTTGGTTGTTTAATGCAGCACTCAACGATATTCCAGCTTTAAGGCGGCAGTCTGTAAATAATCGAATCTGGACCAAACAATCCAGTGATCAACGGCAAGAGCATCGATCTACGCAATTGGGATAAGATGACATGTGTCAACCCAGTCAGCGAGCCTGACCACCCGATCCCATTAGTCGCCTCTTACGTCAAGCATGGGTTACTGAAGATCAATTCTAACCTGGATCTTCATGGGAATGGAGAATCTGTACACAGAGTGAATGAGATAGGATCAAACAAAACTACCGGATAATTCCAGTTAAAGCCAGGAACACTAAGAATAAGATTATGACTGATTGGAATCTTTCATGAGTTGATGGTAAGCAGGAGGTGTGTATGTAGCAGGGCGTGGAGGCATCCCACAGATGACATCCTTACCTTGTTGGCTGACTGAGTTTGGTTTTACGCCGCTTTTAGCAATATTCCAGCAACATCACGGCGGGGGACACCAGAAATGGGCTTCACACATTGTACCCATGTGGGGATTCGAACCTGGGTCTTCGGCGTGACGAGCCAACACTTTAACAACTAGGCTACCCCACCGCCCCCTTACCTTGTCAGCTTGCTGACGGGGTTAACCTCTTTGGTCATGTGGACAAGGAATCTGACTTAGGATCATAAGGTCCCTGGTTCGAATCCTGGCACTGGATTCGAAAATTTAATGGCCGCTACAGTTGATTGATGATGGTATTTGAACCTACACTGAAAGATCAGTCCTGATTGTTATGAATAAGTTGTCTATCCTTATACCTTAACCTTGCTTAGTACCACAACATCTAAATGCCACTCAAAGAAGTTTAGTGTGGTGTGGTAGTTTTCTCTGGAAGTGCAAGAATTATTAAAAGCTTTAATCTTGTTAACCATTCATTTAGAAACATAAAAATACATGAGAAGATAAGGTGAAAATACATGAGAAGATGAGGTACAGTTAGAATGTTATGGATGTGTTTTAGGAGATGGAGAGACTGAGAGAAGATATTGAGAGAGGACAACAGGAGCTGGAAGAAAAACGAAGGAAGTTTGAGGAGGAGCGAGATACAGAACTGGATCGTATTGAGTTTGAAAAGTTTAGATTGCAAGATATGGAGCACAAGGAGAGGTGAGGTGATATAGAATGGACTACTGAAATTGACAATGATAGTGTCAATGAATGAGTAGGGATTTTTACTGCCTTTTAGCAATGTTCCAGCAATATCATGGTGAGGACACAAAAGTTTGGCTTCACACATTGTACCCACATGGGTAGTAGAACCCGGGTCTTCTGCATAATTAGCGATTATTCTTGTTCATCCATTATTGAGAATATTGTGATATGACATCATCCATTGTTCATAACGTCACAATGTGATCATGATACATCATCAGTGGTGAGTCATTTGCCAAAGGTTCTTGTTATTTAACATTCTTCCATTATAAATGATCCTCCATAATTCCTGGAAGATATTTTTGGCTACACCAAACTGTGGCACTTTCACCAATTGACCTGGGATGCTTCATTATCTGAACTAAATACAGCCCAGTTACTGATACTCACTGAATTGGCGTTGTTCAGGATCAACAGCCTGGTGGAGCAGGAGGTGAAGCGGCGTCTGTTTGAGGAGAAAGTGGAGAGAGACAGACTCAGGAAGATAGACAAGGAGAATGAGAGGATAGAGAGAGAGAAGGAGATTCTCAGACTCAAGGCAGCTCATAGCAGGGAACTCAAGCAGCTTCGAGCCAAGCTAGAAAAGTAGGTGACCAAACAGTTAGTGAAGGTCAGATATACTGATCAAGGTCAGTTCAGCCTCTCTGAGCCGTGTTGATAAACATGCTGAATGTGAATCTGTCTGCAATGAGAAGGATTTCATTTTGTTAAACTCACTGACTTTGAAATAAGTTTGAATCAGTATTAAATATATTTTCCAGTATGTTAAATGTATTTGATTGAGTCTATGTATTGTGTGCCTCGTGTAAATAGGTAAGAATGGAGTCTATACCATTGTGCAGTATGGAAGAAATCTTCAGGAGAGTTGTATCTTGATGTGTTTTGCTTCCAGTAATGGCATGGGAAGAGTGTCAACACCCACAAGGTCTAACCCTTACACGTCAACTATGGTAAGCAGATCTCAGATCTCAAATGCAATCTTGATGGGATAGTATATGAGAAAGGAATGACACAATAAAAACAATTGTCATTATCTGTGTTTATGAAAGATTATAGATAAGATATCAAAGTATATTTCATTGTTTACTTCATTGTCAGTTGTTTGATGTTCAAGAGGATGTATATTTCTCTTGATATTTTTCTTTAGCATAACAGTTCTTCTAAAGATATTTGAATAATTCCTGGTAATATTGTAAGTTAATAATGATCTCTTTTTATCTCTCGTCAGTCTTTGAACAACAATATATCCAGCCCAGACCAGTCGCCGCGTAGGATGGTGAGTTGCCTACTGACTCACTTGTCACTGTTGGAACACAATACCTGTACATATCTATCATTAGGTTTACAGAAGGTTCATATTTCCCGACCCTGTGGTAGATGTAAACAGAACAGGTTTCAGGACCATGTGCATGTTAAAGAAGATGTATGTTTGACCTGACCGAATGCATGTCATTTTGCCCTACCTTGAATTGTTACTCTTAGTATCAACCATCAGTTGACAAGTCTGGAATATTTTCATCAAACTTGATGCAGCTGACTATTGCCTGATGTTGTGTCACGCTCTTATAATTCCAGAGTCAGACCAGTGGGTCGTCAAGTTCCGGAAGCTTCTCGAGTCCTTCATCTCGCATCTATATCAGTATACCCACGTTCACCTTGAGGGGTCATGGGAGTGACGCACATCATGAATATGAGGTCAAGGTCAGTGTTATCAAGTAATTTAGCATTGTCATTTTGATTACCACTTAGAAATTTCAAAGTAGTTGTTTCATTTTTCTTTTGTAATATTTGGAAAACAAGATTTCAAGATGTAGAATAAATTGAATTAAGTTAGAAATAACTATGGCTTGTGAAGCAGTAAGAGATCCATGAAGCTGTGTACTTAACAAGGATCATGTTGTTGTGTAAAGGATCTTCATGAAATTAAGTGATATTATAATTATTTTTTCATCATCATTATTTTCTCCTTGTTGTTGTACAGGTCAGTGTTGGTGAGGACACTTGGACAATATTCCGGCGGTACAGTCGTTTTAGAGATCTGTATCAGATAATGAAGAAGAAATACCCAGAGGTAGGAAACAAGGGGAAACTCAGTCAACAAAATATATACCAAAACAGCTCTTAGGTGGTCCAATGTTTAATGTTCAGATAACTTGATAGTGTTTAGATAAATGAGCATAATGTCCTTTTGTCTATGACTTGTAACTGTTTGTCTTCATTTGTTAATGAACATAGATAGGACACTGTTTTATTCAGTATCTATTCCTTGCAGAAAAAAACATGGTGTCAGAAAAAGCATTTATTCATATGGGTCAGTTGAATCATAAGGAGTCTTCAGAGATGTCAAATGCTGTCATTTTAATGGCAAAATAATTTAAAATAATTTCACACACATGAAAATATGGATAGAACATTTAAGGCCTGATCCCTACTTGTATTCCTCTCCAGACCAGTATACTAGTGTTCCCACCTCGCAAGATGTTCAGCAAGTCAGAGAAGGTAGTGGCCGAGAGACGGGTGCAGCTAGAGGTGAGATATCCTTTATAATCACTTCATGTACCTGGTATTGCCATCTCATCTGATTTAGTCAGATCTGCCCAGTCTCATTTGCCTCACAGGTTCTACCCCAATTCTGGAGTGAGTGAGTTTAGTTTTATGCCGCACTCAGCAATATTCCAGCTATGTGTCGGCAGTCTGTAAATAATCGAGTCTGGACCAGACAGTCCAGTGATGAAAAGCATGAGCTTCGATCTACGCAATTGGGAACCGATGACATGTGTCAACCAAGTCAGTGAAGCCTGACCACCCAATCCTGTTAGTTGCCTCTTACGACAAGCATGGGTTACTGAAGACCTGTTCTAACCCAGATCATCAAGGTTCGAGTTGAGTCTTGAACGTGCCTCTATGAGATGAACTCCCTATATATGAGGGAATAACCCTACCTATGGAAACTACCCTATATAGGGGAACTGCCCTACAAGTGGGAACTACCCTACCTCTCAAAACTACCCTATATGTGGTACCTACTGGTACCCTAGGTGTGTAAACTACCCTATATGTGGTAGCTACTGGACCTACCCTATATGTGGAAACTACCCTATATGTGGTAGTTACTGGTACCCTAGGTGTGGAAACTACCCTATATGTGGTAGCTACTGGTACCCTAGGTGTGGAAACTACCCTATATGTGGTAGCTACTGGTACCCTAGGTGTGGAAACTACCCTATATGTGGTAGCTACTGGTACCCTAGGTTTGTGGAAACTACCCTATATGTGGTAGCTACTGGTACCCTAGGTTTGGAAACTACCCTATATGTGGTAGCTACTGGCACTACCCTATATGTGGTAGCTACTGGTACCCTAGGTTTGGAAACTACCCTATATGTGGTAGCTACTGGTACCCTAGGTGTGGAAACTACCCTATATGTGGTAGCTACTGCTACCCTAGGTGTGGAAACTACCCTATAGAAATATTAATCATGGATCTGAATCCCGTCAGCCTTGTTTACGTTTGATTACTTGGTATAAAGATCCCTGAGGCACTGATGAGTAGTGTGAAGGGAAATGTAGTCATTCAAACCATGCATATTTTTCGATTCCAGATTGCTAAAATGTTTTTGCATATTTTTTTTCTGCAGCAATACTTGAAAAACCTGATAGAAGTGTGTATGAGATCTGCGAACACACCTCTCCACCCAACAAACAACAAGCACATGACTAAACTCATCTTGTGTGACTTTGATCCGTTCTTCAGGAAAGGACTGTTTGAGACAGCTAAACACTGCACAGCATGATGAACTGCCTCATCAACCAATCCAGGCAGTGTTTACAAAGTGTTATGGGTATTTGTTGCCAAGCAACTGCCCCAGCAACTATCTTAGAACTGTCTGTGCTTTTATTAAATATAGTGCTGGTGCTTTCGTTACATCTAGAGTTATTATCATGCAGCATTTATTTACGTCTATTCTCAACTTAAACCACTAAGTGATGGATGTTATAAAACTTGTGTTAGGATTGTTAAACAATGTCCATTGAATTTTTCTGTATTTTTTACTAAATTTGAAAGCTATGTAGGGATTATTTGTAATTGAGTTAATGGAATGATTATTTATTTTGTATACAGTAAATATAGTACCGGTAACTACTTAATATCAGTAAAGATATACAATTGCAGGTGGCTGGTCCCAGTGGCATATCCCCCTATCCCATGATACTTTTTAAATGTATTACCAATGATAATAACATGTTGATTTTGTTGTTAATGTGAAAAAACATTGTTTACATTATATTTGCATTTTGTGATGTGATATTTTGGGGGTGTTTTTTGGATGGCTTCTTCTTCTCTCTCTTGGCCCATTAAAGCTGCCAACTCAACTGAAAGTGCAAATAGTTTAAGTGGGACCCCTCCTATTTAATAACTCCTGGATCTGCCCCTGGGTACATGTCAGTAATGCATACAGATATACAGTTGATGTAACCAGGTGATTATGGGATATATCACTCAGTCAGTATTTAACAACTTTTCATTTATAATATTTTAATTCAAGATATATTTTAAATGTTGTATTTAAACGAACTTATTTATAGCTAAGCATTCTTTCAAGAAACTGAAGAACTTGGCATATATGGCAGTTTGTGAATATTTTATTATTATGTACATACTGAAGGGATGTGAATTTTACATAAATTTAGATTGTATAGATTCTGTAAATTTATTGTTTCTTGATATGCATGTTTTTGAGATTTCGTTGTACAAAGGTAAATTGTGTATATATAAATGCATTCCATGACAGATATGCTGGTTTCTATGCTCTGTTTCTGTCTGATGAAATTAAAATGCTTGAAATTTTGCGATGGTAGTTCTTTAACTTTAGCCAGCAATAGTGCCTGCTCTGCACTTATGAGAGTTGGTATGTACACCGGCTTTGTCAAAGACAGTACAACACCAGAATGGGCTAGTGGTTAATATTAGGAGCAGGTACCCCCTGACTTCACCTAATCCAATATTGACACCTCGAGTACAGGGGTCCTCACATCCAGATCACCACAGGTACATGGTGACAGGCCATTGGTGGGGGTAGTACGTTCCACAGATACCATTTCGTCTGATATGTTGGGAGCCACAACTCCTATATGTTCAAAGTTTTCGAGCCCTACTATTTCACTGGATAAGTTGGGAGTTTGGTTTCAAACACTGGTCACATCTCCTACATTTTCGAAGTTTGAGCTCTGCTATTTCACTGGATAAGTTGGGAGTTTGGTTTCAATACTGGCCTCAACTCCTGCTTTGCCCCAGACATGATAGTACTGACATGCCAGTGGTACAGGGTCTGTGGAGTTGGTGGGCTCGTCTCGTGAACATCCCCACATGGGTACAATGTGTGAAACTCATTTCTGGTGTCCAGTGCAGTGATATTGCTGGAATTTTGCTAAAAGCGGCGTAAAACCACACTCACTGACTCACTCACTCTCAGTGAACTGTCTTGGTAACAGGGCCTGGCCAGTTTGTAACAAGTTGATACCATAGTGGTAGGACATCAACATGGCTGGTGATGGCTGCCTGGGAGGCAGATACAAGCATCACAGATACTGGTTACAATGATGATGTGTGGCAGTGCAGGGCAAGGCCCATCTTGTACAAAATCTCATTAGACGACTTTCTGTAACATCTGTCTTTCAGTGTGCACATTTGTGTTGTAAATTGTTTAACATTGTTGCTATGTAGGCCTATGTCTTTCATGCTTCTGCCTTTTTAATTACTTGGTTTACAGATTTGGTTGAACCTAAACAAAGTAATTAAAGAATAGTGTGTTGGAAGCTTTCAGCTCAACTGTCCATGTTTGTTACAGGGAGATTATTGTTAAAGAATCTTATCTTGATCTCAGCCCAGTAATCAGCGTCAAGATTCTTTTTGAAGCGTTGTGACCCTTAGGCCATATATAAAAATATTCTTGTTTCGCATTATCGCCCGACCCAAAAATTTGATCTGACCCTAAGATTTTATGATTTTTGACTCTATAGAAAATGCAGCTCTTGACTCAAAATGTGCCTGAATTTTTCACACTTCTAAATTTTGATTTTCTATCGGAAAAAAGGTGTAAATTTCCACAGACATCAAGGGGTTTTGGACTATAAAATAAAAAAAAATGTAAAAATATACTCCGCCCACCGGCGCATATTTTTGTTGTTGTAAAAAGTGACGAGAAACAAGAATATTGTTTATGTGGCCTTAGCTCCACCAGGACCCTCTGATTGGGATTTCTGGATCCATGACACACAGCACCACACCAACGCTTATAGGATTCACAGAAGTGGTATTTATATGATGGTTTTTAACACCACATTGGGCTTTCTCTAACCTGACGTTATTATATATACAGTGGAAGCTGTCAAAACTGGCAGTTGTCCAATCCGGCAAGTTGTCAACACCGGCATAACATCTCAGTCCCGTCTGTGGCTAGTGCAATTATCATCATTTAAAAGCTCTGCAATCCGGCAGCTGTCAATTCTGGATCTCGGCATGAAATGAGCCGCCCGAATATGGGGTTATACTGCAATCAGCGCTGTCTAATCCGGCGCGTGGCGAGGATTTGGCTGGATGCGTATTGTCACCAATTAATCCTGCATTGTAACAACATGGTTGTCGACAAAGACATTTTAATCTTAGTTCAGCATGGGTATACTTGTACATGTAGGTTGACATGTTTTATTGTGATAGAACAATGTATATGAGAGTGACAAAGCTTGTTCACTTCTAGTCGGAAGTAACCGTGTCATCTGTACAATCCGGCACGCTGTCTAAACCGGATTATTTCTGTAGTCCCGACAGCTTCCACTGTATATTGTATCCAGTGTACACTGATGTCTTGCTAACAGGATATATCAGCACTGGCTGCCTTCGTTGTTTCAGTTTGTTTGGGTAGATAAAGGATGAAGCTTGGTGTTTTCATTTTCTTAGAAAGAGCACATTTACAGCTGTCACTACCATTATACAGCTTTGTAATGTTCAGGACCCCGTTTAACAAAGCTATCGTCACGCTACGACTGTCATAAGTCTATGTTACAGTATAGGAGGTACAGCAGTCGCAGCACTGAGATAGCTTTGTGAAATGGGGCCCAGACCTTTTGATGAGATATTTTGTAAAATAGAATGATGGGATTGTTATTTTATGGCAAACATTTATCATGAAAGGAAACTATTTTTTTGTTTGCACTCAATACATAGCATTTTCCTTTAGGGATTGGTCACATGAGGACATGGGTCAGGGTTTAGTAATACACTATTGTACTAAAAGTAATGCCCTTCATCTGCTGCTTGTATTGTTTTATATGACCCTCCTTGATCGCTGCCAAATTGCTGATGCAGTGTTAAAGCAATATTCACTCACTCATGTTGAAAAATCTTGTCATAAACCTCTTTGAAAAAAAACATTATGCAAAAGCACATTATATTTCAATATTGTCATCAAAACAATAACAATATCCCAAATATTTGTACTTATTTTTAACCCAATCTTGCACCATTACCTGCTATAATAAACAACCAGCCTGTTATATACCCTGTGAAACATATTTCCCGGATTAAGAATAAATATCAATGAAGGACACTTTAAAGTTTAATCAAATATTTTCATCTTTACAGTATGTGAATTGCTGATGTGCAATTGTTGTTCAAATTTAAGCAACTCTTACGCTATTGTTATCAGTTGGCATTGTGTGGACACTATGATGGTTTCGTAGACTGCAGTTCTTACGTTTTGATGATGAGTGCTATATTCTGTTTTGTTGTGCTTTATTAGAGTATTGTCAGTCATTTCCCAGAGCTTGGTTTGTACAACTGATGGATCATAGGTGTTTTAACAGTCACTTTATTTAGCTTCAGAATACTGACAAAATGGCAGCTTGAATCAAGTTTTGCAATTACTTGTAACTTCTCACCAGTGTTTTATTTCTCTTTGGATATATTTAAGTCCTGTTCAAGCTTCATTGAACATTAAGTAAGGTTTCTCAGGCAATGTTGATTGATAAATCCACACATTTAGAACAAAGTCCTACAAAAAGATGGAATATGAACTTCTCAAAAGAGGTTTACAGACAACCAATTCTTTCATACTAGTGTATACAGAATGACTACTGTTAAGTACTGGTAGTAGTATTAATATGTCCTTCATAAAGTAATTGTCACAAACTTAACTGCATGAGAGTCAATAATCCTTAATGAAAGTATCCCAATGTACTATTCTCTTGAGGACTGGTTTACATGTGAATAATCCACATTTCTAACAAAAGGAACAGCTAGTCAGTACAAATATGGCTGTCATTATCCTGTATTTTGGATGAACTTCTGTCCGTGGAAGACATGCATACAGAAATGTTTGGAAATGTGTTGGTGCTCATGAGCACTGCTGAAAGGACACACAGGTCCCGATGTTTCCACTTACAGAAATCCTGGTTAAGTGTATTTGTACAGCTATCTCTGGTCACCACTGTCAGTACCACACTGTGCCTTGTTACTCCATGTACACAATCAGTTGTCCATTTTATAATAAAGTTTTCATTCCACAGTGCATATTGTGTTGGCTATGTTTGATTCAGACATTAATATCCATCTTCTTTCAAACAAATTCGAAATGAGACAAATTCTAGGAAAGTATCACAAAATAATTTATTATGTTTGTGTGTGAAGATGTAACCTCCATTCAATCAATATGGAGATGCAGGAGAATCGGGAACAATGCCAGACTATACACAAGAGAAGCTGGAACTGAAACAGAAGTGGTTATCACGAGTGAAGGGAACATCTAACAGCAGATATGTCGTGAATAAAGTCTTGAATATGGCAGGACTTGATAAAAGTACACAGACATACTTTGCTGGGTGCCTAAGAACTGCAATGCACTGTTAATTATGTACATTGGGACTGCCTGACACCTATGACCAAGGGTCTAACTCGGATTATGGTTTTAAGCATGTCACGATCATATCTGAACCTGTTATACCAAGAAATGAAGCACTCACTCGACCATGCCAGGACAGAAGTGAAGCACTCACTCAACATCGATCTGACATGCCAGGACAGAAGTGAAGCACTCACACTCAACTCACTCAACATCTGATCTGACATGCCAGGACAGAAGTGAAGCACTCACTAACTCAACGATCTCACATGCCAGGACAAAGTGATCTGACATGCCAGGACAGAAGTGAAGCACTCACTCACTCAACAACGATCTGACATGCCAGGACAGAAGTGAAGCACTCACTCAACAACGATCTGACATGCCAGGACAGAAGTGAAGCACTCACTCAACAATGATCTGATCATGCCAGGACAGAAGTGAAGCACTCACTCTGACATGCCAGGACAGAAGTGAAGCACTCACTCACTCAACAGCGATCTGACATGCCAGGACAGAAGTGAAGCACTCACTCAACAACGATCTGACATGCCAGGACAGAAGTGAAGCACTCACTCAACAATGATCTGATCACATGATCTGACATGCCAGGACAGAAGTGAAGCACTCACTCAACAATGATCTGACATGCCAGGACAGAAGTGAAGTGATCTGACATGCCAGGACAGAAGTGAAGCACTCACTCACTCAACGATCTGACATGCCAGGACAGAAGTGAAGCACTCACTCAACAACGATCTGACATGCCAGGACAGAAGTGAAGCACTCACTCAACAACGATCTGACATGCCAGGACAGAAGTGAAGCACTCACTCAACAATGATCTGACATGCCAGGACAGAAGTGAAGCACTCACTCACTCAACGATCTGACATGCCAGGACAGAAGTGAAGCACTCACTCAACAACATCTGACATGACATGCCAGGACAGAAGTGAAGCACTCACTCACTCAACATCGATCTGACATGCCAGGACAGAAGTGAAGCACTCACTCAACAACGATCTGACATGCCAGGACAGAAGTGAAGCACTCACTCACTCAACAACGATCTGACATGCCAGGACAGAAGTGAAGCACTCACTCACTCAACGATCTGACATGCCAGGACAGAAGTGAAGCACTCACTCAACAACGATCTGACATGCCAGGACAGAAGTGAAGCACTCACTCAACAACGATCTGACATGCAGGACAAAGCGATCAACAACAATCGATCTGACATGCCAGGACAGTGAAGTCACTCAAGCACTGACATGCCAGGACAGAAGTGAAGCACTCACTCACTCAACAACGATCTGACATGCCAGGACAGAAGTGAAGCACTCACTCAACAATGATCTGACATGCCAGGACAGAAGTGAAGCACTCACTCACTCAACAACGATCTGACATGCCAGGACAGAAGTGAAGCACTCACTCAACAACGATCTGACATGCAGGACAGAAGTGAAGCACTCAACATCTGACATGCCAGGACAGAAGTGAAGCACTCACTCAACAACAACGATCTGACATGCCAGGACAGAAGTGAAGCACTCACTCACTCACAGAAGTGAACACTCACTGACATGCCAGGACAGAAGTGAAGCACTCACTCACTCAACATCGATCTGACATGCCAGGACAGAAGTGAAGCACTCACTCAAACAATGATCTGACATGCCAGGACAGAAGTGAAGCACTCACTCACTCAACAACGATCTGACATGCCAGGACAGAAGTGAAGCACTCACTCAACAACGATCTGACATGCCAGGACAGAAGTGAAGCACTCACTCAACAAAAGTGAAGCACTCACTCAACAACGATCTGACATGCCAGGACAGAAGTGAAGCACTCACTCAACAACGATCTGACATGCCAGGACAGAAGTGAAGCACTCACTCCAGGACAGAAGTGAAGCACTCACTCACTCAACGATCTGACATGCCAGGACAGAAGTGAAGCACTCACTCAACAACGATCTGACATGCCAGGACAGAAGTGAAGCACTCACTCAATGCCAGGACAACGATCTGACATGCCAGGACAGAAGTGAAGCACTCCACTCACTCAACAACGATCTGACATGCCAGGACAGAAGTGAAGCACTCACACTCAACAACGATCTGACATGCCAGGACAGAAGTGAAGCACTCACTCAACTCAACATCTGACATGCCAGGAAACACTCACTCAACAACGATCTGACATGCCAGGACAGAAGTGAAGCACTCACTCACTGATGCCAGACATGCACTCACTCAACAACGTGACATGCACTCTCACATGATCTGACATGCCAGGACAGAAGTGAAGCACTCACTCAACAACGATCTGACATGCCAGGACAGAAGTGAAGCACTCACTCAACAACGATCTGACATGCCAGGACAGAAGTGAAGCACTCACTCAACAACGATCTGACATGCCAGGACAGAAGTGAAGCACTCACTCAACAACGATCTGACATGCCAGGACAGAAGTGAAGCACTCACTCAACAACGATCTGACATGCCAGGACAGAAGTGAAGCACTCACTCAACAACGATCTGACATGCCAGGACAGAAGTGAAGCACTCACTCACTCAGAACAATCTGACATGCCAGGACAGAAGTGAAGCACTCACTCACTCACTCAACAACGATCTGACATGCCAGGACAGAACTGAACACAGCCTTGACAAAAGTGCACAATTTTCAGGTTTTGAGTCAGTCTTGTAAACCAACTGAAGAAATATTTAAGCTTGGGTTTGATTACAATCATACATCAATAAATGATAAAGAAAGATTGGCATCATCTCAGGCTATATACATGAAACACATTGACATGGTTAGTCTTTATCAAAACAAAATGATACTAATTACAATTAGTTAGTGAATGTGCATCCTCGATAATCTCCAAGCTATACATTCGGATAAATCTCCACTAGTACCCTTGATGCATCTACGATAATTGTATTACCTCCCTTTGCTGGCTCTGCCTTCTCACAGTAGCCAATCAGATAAGCCCTTACAACCGAGCCTGCCAGCCTGCCACCGTGAAGGTTTGCTCGCTGTGGGACTGTTTAGGATAAAAAGTCACACAGACAAATTGACAGGTCGGAAACCTAATAAAAATATATGCAAGAACTCCTTCTACATCTTACAGGGTACCTCTGCAACAACTGTGTTGCCAAGTTTAAATGGTTAGAAAGTGAGTTATGATAGAAGCCTTGTGATTGGTACGCTCAACCTCCCAGCATAGACACCTGATTGGATAAAGAGCAAGCAAAGGGAGGTAATACAATTATCAGGACGAGCCGTAGATGCATCCAGGGTACTAGTGGAGATTTATCAGAACGTATACCCTGGAGATTATCGAGGATATTGAATGTGTTACTTCAGACACATCAACATTGCAGCCACATCATATCAAACTGTATATAATGTTATCATTACCCATATCTCATCTTGTGATTGGACAAACTGAGAGGCAGCTGGCTGAACATGGTGGATGAATTGGCAGAAAGGGTTTACCAAAAATACATCCTTATAATGTATACACAAAGAACTTAGTTAAGCACCCCCTGACATATCTCACGATTGAATGAGCCCAGATCTTAACCCTTTGGAGCCTATCTGGGACATGATTGGTCATCGTGTGCAACAAAGGGATCCTCCTGTACAGAACCTGGCCCAATTGGAAGCTACATGAGGAATGGCGTAGACTGCCCCTTCAGAGGATCAGGAGGCTCACAGGAGGTATGAGGAGGAGAGTGTTGGCTGTCATACAGTCACATGGAGGCTACACTCGGTATTGACCTTGAATTGTGTAAGACACACAAAATGATATTTTGTGAATGTTCACATTCACCAATAAATTCAACATTAAACATTCCAGGGCCATACTTGTACAGACATGGTTTTGTATGAAAATCATTGTTATTATTAAAATGAGCAAGTATCATCATAAAACCAACATAGATTCCAATCATTTTTGTCAAAAGATCATAGGTTCAGAAAACTTTTCCACTGTGGTCACCACAAGAAGTTTTATTTGCATGTTGAAAACCTATTATTGCGAAAATACAGGGGGTGCTTAATCAAGTTCTTTGTGTATATATTCCTTGTGAACTTGGCCTAGATTTTCGAAGCTCTCTTAGCGCTAAGATAGTCGTAAGTGCCATACATTAACATTAACTTACGACTATCTTAGCTCTAAGAGAGCTTCGAAAATCTATGCCCTTGTGTCCACAGTGATTTGTATGGAGTTACAAATTTAATATTTGTGTAAGTCGTCTGACTCATGCAATTTTCTACCAACCCAGGTAAATCGCATTTTTGCATCCAGACGAAGTCTGAATAGCACAGACAAGGAGCTACGTCACTGGGTAACAGTGACATACAATCAGCCAGGTATACCATTAGCATGCAATCCTAATTCAAGTTCACGATAACAATAACTGACATGGTCTTGAGTGTGGTTTCATGACCTCTCTATATGCTTTTCTGGCTACCAAACACCCTATTGGTCATTCAAACTGGCAATATAATGGTGTACCCTTTGACCTCCAAGGATGTACACTGGTGTATTCATATACACAACCACATGCTAATCTCATCTGTATTCATGAAAGCTTTGCATTATTCAATCATACTTGTAGTAGCAGATGTGCGTTGCCATGGATACATCCAAAATAATATACAGTATGCTGAAAACAGCATAAAGAAGTCCCATGTGACCTACATCTGTGTAACAATCGTGTTCAACTTCCTCACAAGTCAAAAATTCATTATGTCGTCAAACATGAGACTAAAAGAAATTATTAATCATATTCACTAAAGTATTTCATTTGCTTCAAGGTGGTAAAAAAGCTGAACCAACAGAAGCAAGTTGCATCAACAAACTGAACAAGGAAATACTAACAGTCATTTGTGACACTGAAACCCTCACACTGGTGGCAAAATGCAATCTCTTCTGGTTGAGAATTATGCCTACAGTATTCTATGGACTATGGTCATCCCAATCAGGGTTTCAAATAATCTAGACCCCCAACTGTATCATATACTGACGACAGTCACGGCCCTGTTTCAAAAAGCGATTGTAGCGCTAAGGTGATCGTAACTCCCATCCTTTAACATAGACTTACGACAGTCGTAGCGCTACTGCTATCAGGGTAACATTGTTGCCACTCGGCAACATCCCAGCCCAAAGGTCAGCTGGTTCTACAAAACAGCCACCGGAACTGAGATGAGGAGGAGCAGCTGTGTTGCATTGTCACTGAAAGCTGAATTACCATGAGTAAGTATTCTAAATGTTAAGAAAAGAAATATGAAGAAACAATTTATACTACTCCACTTTTGATAAGGATATTTTTATCTCTTCATTAGACAAAAATGAATCTCATATTAACATGCTAAGTGTATGTTTAATAAGACCTTACAAATCTGTTATCCCTATCAAAAGTTGGGTAGTATACTTTGTTCCTGTTTACACAACTGCATATGTCACACGTTAGAAAAAAAAACGTTTTCGTTCGCCGATACACATTTTTTCAACCACACACCACTGAAGATTCCACCAAGGTCACTTCGTGCATCAGTGACCACATTGTTCGTGTAAAAGGGAACAAATGATGGCTGTGTACACATCTGCTCACGGCTGAGTCACAAGTAGAAAGCCATGACCATCACACAGCAGATCCAATACAAAAATCCAAATCGACAATAATCATGTAAGCAGTATAGAAGTGAGATCAGCTTACCCAATAAACCAAACTTTCCAGACTGCTAATTCAACACAATTAATTTCATTCAAACTCCAAGACAGTTCTCCTGAATGCCTCGTACTTCCCTGAATAAGCCTGTGGGAACACTGCACATGTTATTACTAAGTCAACACTTGGCACATTCAGTCTACGACATGGAAACAGTCCATCCATAGAAAGCATTCATCAGCCATGTATTCTCAAACAAGTCCTTCCACATGATGTGGCCATGATGTCCGGTCCCAGAGAACATGGTCCTCATGCGGTGATGATCCGAGGACGCCATGGTCCTCACGTCATGCAGGGACGGCTGTGGATCACATCCTCCTCGTCTTCATCATGCCTGGTTTTTCGTTTCAATAAACCTGCAAGATAAAAACAACATTTAACATGAGTTTTAATATTTTAAGTCCATCGGCAATATTTCAGCCATATCGTGATACTAAATTTGTAGTACATACATATAATATATAAAACTCTGTCAGCATGCAGATTATCACAGATTGAGTTGAAACTAGCTAACATATATCTTATAAATTGACGGCATGAGCTGGGTATTAAGTATATACTGAAACAGTATTCGGCATGAGCTGGGATTAAGTACTGAACAGTATTCCTGTCAACTTATAATGGGGAAAGGTTGAAGTGATCTCAGATGTTACCACTTTAGTGAAATCAACAAACACTGGATTTATATCCATTAACATAGGTTTCTGGAGTGCCCAAGAGAAGCAGCTGTGCTCAGTATATTGCAGTGCTTTAGATAACTGGTCCACCCATAACCCAAATTAACTCACACAGATCCACAAGTCACCTACCAGAGAAGGCAACATACTAGACCTTGTATTCACAACCAATTCAACCCTGATCAAGTCATCTGTGTCAATCCCTGGACTTTCAGATCATGAAGCTGTTGTCACTGATATCGACTTCAAGATAGCATACAACAAACAAAGGTGACAAAAAATCCTGAAATTCTCCAAAGCCAATTGAGAACAACTCAAAGATGACTGTGATAAGATCTCAGCTGAACTCATCGAAATGTCAAGCAAAACCACCGACATTAACAACCTATGGACTCACTTCAGAGACAATCTTTCCAGGAGTATTGACAAGAACATCCCATCAAGATTATCCAGCTCAGTTCGATCCCTCCCATGGGTCAACCGTCCTATCAAAAAATGCTTAGGAGGAAAAATCGGCTATACAAGCAAGCCAAGAAAACAAAATGTTGGACAACTACAGACACTATCAACGTGAGTGTAAGAGGGCAGTCAGGAAAGCCCAGTGGGACTACGTGAACAACATCATTGACGAAGGCATGAAGTCAAACAACACCAAACTCTTCTGGCGTCTCATCAAATCCAAGAAACAAGATAACATCGAGTCTCCCCACTGAAGGACGGAGGCAACCTGATAAGTGATACCAAACTTAAAGCCAACCTCTTATTGCGCCAGTTACAGTCTGTTTTCACTAAAGACACAACGAGTGACACAATGCCAGACATAGCAGACAAACCCATCCGACATCCACTTGAAAATATCACCATTGACAAGAACTGGATTGCTAAACTGCTTGAAAACCTCAATGCAGCTAAAGCCCCAGGTCCAGACTCCATCCCAAACACCGTCTTGAAGACATGTGCCCTAAACATAGCACCTGGTCTGAGTTGTATTTACCAGCTCTCACCCGACTCTGGTACCCTACCACCAGACTGGTTGAATGCAAATATCTCAAGTGTATATACGAAAGGAGATAAACACCAAGCAGGGAATTACAGACCAATCTCCCTCACATGCGTCTTCTGCAAGATCCTTGAGCATATCATATGTCGTAACCTCATGACCCACCTGGAGAACAACAGTATCCTGACAGATCTTAACCACGGCTTCAGAAGCGGATATTCATGTGAATCCCAACTGATTGTCACCATCCATGACTTCTTGCAATCTACAAAACTGATCAAGTGCCAGTAGAGTCCGGTGACAACCCACAATGGAACTGGCTTCCTTGGTCCACAGATCTTGTTCTTCTGGAGAGACAACATCAAGTGCGATCTGTTCCACAAGGAACTGCGTAATCTTCCTTCAGACATGACTGTTTACACAGATGACTGTTTTCTTTACCGTACCATCAACAGCCAGCAAGACCATGTCATTCTTCAACAAGACCTTGAAAATCTATCTTCATGGGCTGACTCGTGGGGAATGAAGTTCAACACCAAGAAATGCGATGTCATCAGTATGCGTGGCAGAAGTAGTCGCTACTACACGTTGGAAAACAACATCCTCCAGAAGGTGCCACAGAACCCATACCTGGGAGTAATACTGTCAGAAGATCTCAACTGGGGCCCCCACATTGACAACGTGGCCAAGAGAGCTAACTCTACACTAGGATCTTAAGAAGGAACATCAGAACCTGCCCTCCATCCAGTAAACGTACAGCCTACATATCCATGGTAAGACCAATAATGGAGTATGGATGTGTTGTCTGGGATCCCTACCAGAAGGGAAAATTTCAAATTACATAAAATAATTGTTGGCGCACTTCAATTATCAATAATAATAATAATAATAAAATAATATACTTAATAAAAATCGCCATGAATGAAAAAGACATCGATTGCTTGTACTGTTAGTATAGGACAAGTTTGTACCACCAGTATAGGATGACTCATTTTTATGCATTCACAAAGTTGGTTTTGAAAATAAGAATAAAATAAACAGAGTTATTGGTTGTAAAATGACTAGAAATACGCATATTTGAAAGCAGTGGGTAACGGAGTACCCACTCAACATTCAATGACTGGACAGAGTCACATTAGATATAATATATCTGGAGTCCTCGTGTTGTAGGCTGTTCCCTACAAGTTGGACCACAACAGAGAAAGCTAGAGTCAATTCAGCACAGCGCAAGCAGCAAGATATGTGTCCGGCAACTACACATCAAGAGAAGCAGGATGTATCACTAAGATCCTGGGGGACCTTGACCTGCCACCACTCCAGAAGAGGCGACAATACATTCGACTAGCCTACATGTACAATATTGCTGAGGGTTTAGTACCAGCTATTCCATCTGACAAGTACCTGAAGCCGAGAAGACCAGGCCGGGACATCAAAGCTACCACCTTTAAAGACCATGACGCCACCAACATCATCAACAGATATGTGTGCAACAACAACAACAGAGGCTTCCAAACACCAACTTCCAGGACCGACCAATACCGAGAATCTTTCTTCATATGAACTGTCATCGACTGGAATCAACTGCCTGACAACATTGTCAACAGTGGAAGCTTCGAGGGATTCCGACAAGCAGTCCGTTCCCGCGACTAAGATCTTTTCACGTACTCTCTCTCATCCGCTGTAATTATACCACCTTTGGTTTCTTCAAGCGTAACAATACAGATACAGATACAGAATTATGCTGTTGACTTAGGATCGGCCTATCAAAGTGGTCACTTCTTGGATGTTAGAAACAGCTCCTCTGTTTTTCACCAAGTTTGAGGTATTGAGAACAACATATTCTATTATCAGTTCACGATGGCTTTGTATTCAGTGACGTTTTACACCCAAAACGGCAATATTTGATTTTCATCAATGTGGTCTCTAAAAATATAAGCAAATACTGGAAAATAGGTGAAGATTCTAGCCATGAAATTGTTGTCATAGGCTACCTAAAACCTTAATGTTTTCAAATTTAAGTCACTGAAATTTCACTTGCCACTTTACAGATGTTTTTGTCATAATCAGTAGGTGGAAAAAAGAAAAAAAAAGCTATCATATAAAGACATTGGCTATTGTCCAGCTTCAGCTTGACAAACATCCCCCTGTGACCCACCTGTGTCTGTAGAGCTGCTGCTGGCACTGAGGCGGGCACGGTAGATAGGCTCATATTCCTGGAACACAATAAACAGTTGTAGAGATAACAGTACATATTAGTGCTGTATCAGATGAGTGCATATTCCTGGAGCACAATATACAGTTGTACAGATAACAGTACATGTTAGTGCTGTATCAGATGAGTGCATATTCCTGGAACACTACAAACAGTTGTACAGATAATACTACATGTTAGTGCCGAGTCAGATGAGTGCATATTTCTGGAACATTATAAACAGTTGTACAGATAAGACTACATGTCAGTGCTGTGTCAGATGGGCTTATTGTCCTGCATCACTGCTAACAGTTGTGAGGATAATACTATCTCAGTGCTGTGTAAGATCAGCTCATTCTCTTGCTACATCACAAACAGTTGTACAGATAATACTACATGTAAGTGCTGTGTCAGATGGGCTTATTCTCCTGCATCACTGCTAACAGTTGTGAGGATAATACTATCTGAGTGCTGTATAAGATCAGCTCATTCTCTTGCTACATCACAAACAGTTGTACACATAATACTACATGTCAGTGCTGTGTCAGATGGGCTTATTCTCCTGCATCACTGCTAACAGTTGTGAGGATAATACTATCTGAGTGCTGTATAAGATCAGCTCATTCTCTTGCTACATCACAAACAGTTGTACACATAATACTACATGTCAGTGCTGTGTCAGATGGGCTTATTCTCCTGCATCACTGCTAACAGTTGTGAGGATAATACTATCTCAGTGCTGTGTAAGATCAGCTCATTCAATGGCTTCATCACAAACAGTTGTACAGATAATACTACATGTCAGTGCTGTGTCAGATGGGCTTATTCTCCTGCATCACTGCTAACAGTTGTGAGGATAATACTATCTCAGTGCTGTGTAAGATCAGCTCATTCTCTTGCTTCATCACAAACAGTTGTACAGATAATACTACATGTCAGTGCTGTGTCAGATGGGCTTATTCTCCTGCATCACTGCTAACAGCTGTGAGGATAATACTATCTCAGTGCTGTGTAAGATCAGCTCATTCTCTTGCTTCATCACAAACAGTTGTACAGATAATACTACATGTCAGTGCTGTGTCAGATGGGCTTATTCTCCTGCATCACTGCTAACAGTTGTGAGGATAATACTATCTCAGTGCTGTGTAAGATCAGCTCATTCTCTTGCTTCATCACAAACAGTTGTACAGATAATACTACATGTCAGTGCTGTGTCAGATGGGCTTATTCTCCTGCATCACTGCTAACAGTTGTGAGGATAATACTATCTCAGTGCTGTGTAAGATCAGCTCATTCAATGGCTTCATCACAAACAGTTGTACAGATAATACTACATGTCAGTGCTGTGTCAGATGGGCTTATTCTCCTGCATCACTGCTAACAGTTGTGAGGATAATACTATCTCAGTGCTGTGTAAGATCAGCTCATTCTCTTGCTACATCACAAACAGTTGTACAGATAATACTACATGTCAGTGCCGTGTCAGATGAGCTTATTCCCCTGCATCACTGCTAACAGTTGTGAGGATAATACTATCTGAGTGCTGTGTAAGATCAGCTCATTCTCTTGCTACATCACAAACAGTTGTACAGATAATACTACATGTGTTGTCAGGATGTCTTTGTGGGGTACAAGAATTCTCATCATCACACTTACCATGAGCTGTTGAGCAAAACCTTCATTTGGGTTTATACAAAATCTGCGTTGCTGGACATAGACAAAGGCATCTCTGAAACAATTTAGGATGATGCTTATATGAAGGCTGAAGCCTCAACTCTGATTGACTGATTAGAAAGTTTAACTCACAATCTATAGAAGTTTCTGAGATGCTTCGGTGAAAGATCAAAGTCGACAGTACTTTATCAGGTGATAACATGTACTTTTTGCATTACGTCACAGTGTATTGGCGCCACTGCGCCATTCTAATCTGCCCCCTCATAATCAAACAATTTTGCATTATGTCACAATGTAAGAGACATCACAATGCATGTCAGTTGTCATCGCCTCGTACAGCCTCCTACAGTAAACTACTCCATTGCATCCCGTTTCTTGGTTTGCGGATGCTTCATGCAGCTAACACCACTGGTGGAAACATTACGTTTATGTTTTCTGACGGTTAACATGTCTCCATTCAACTCACAAGTTTTCAGCGATACGGTAACGTTCACAATGTTTACATTCCCACAACGCAATCGTGGAATGTCGCTTGACTACTCAGCTTCATCTTGATGTACTGATCTAAACTTACGTTGGTAGTAGAAATGCAACGTTTATATTGCCCCATATGGATTTACGTTAATCACAGATGTAATTAAAATAATTTAGAGAAGATATTTAATCCAAACATAAACCGTCATCAAACTATTTATCATTTGCTTTTTCTGTTAACGTTTGTCTCAACGTAGGGGGGCAGACACATCAATAGAACAGCGCCCAAGTTAGCCCTGTGCAAGGATTCTTAATTTAGGTCACAGACGCCGTCGTTTGTTTTCTGCCTTAGATTAATCATAATTATCCTTAGGAAGTATTAAATTTGGCATCTTAGAAAAGAAATACAGTTTGTTCTACCACCATGTATAGTGTAATAAAGCACACTTTCGCCCTGAACTATAACGCTTAAACCACTCAAGCGTCCTCATGCTTAACTATAATAGTTCAGGGCGAAAGTGTGCTTTATTACACTATACATGGTGGTAGAGCGAACTGTATTTCTTAAATCCTCTGCCAGAGACAGATATTGTATTTACTATGTACAGCAAACTGTGGGTATAACAAACTCAAAGGGACCACTATTTTAGTTTGTTATAACAATAATTTGTTATACACATTTCGACAAAATAGACAGCAAGTGGTAAGGAATAATAGATGCCAAATACTACATTATATCCATCAGTTTATTAAGTGTGTTTGTTATAAACATGTATGTATATTATATTTATAAAGCAAATTTCATTGCACCCATCCAGTGTGGATACAAGTCTGGGGAAACCTGCTAAGCATGGTCATCACTGCTCACCGGTATGTCAGCCCATACTTCTCCATTACAAAGGCGATGACCAAGGCCCCACTCCGAGATATGCCGGCATTGCCATGTACCAAGGCCTTGCCTCCATAGGAGAAACATTCGTCTAGAAAACACTTCACCTGCAATATTACGATAGTACCAGTGACTGCTGCTCTCTCACAGTGTAGAGGTTTAATCTGGTTGGATAGGGGCAACGTGTTCCAGCTTATCAACTGATAGTTGGATTCAACAATTAGCATCAGAGTGAGTGAAAGAGTTTAGATTTACGCCGCTTTTAGCAATATTCCAGCAATATCATGCCAGTGAGTCAGTCAGTGAGTCTAGTTTTACACCGCTTTTAGCAATATTACAGCAATATCACAGCAGGGGACACCATTGTACCCATGTGAGGAATCGAACCCCGGTGTTGGGCGTGACTAGCGAACACTTTAACCATTAGGCTACCCCACTGCCCAGCATCAGAGTACTGAGGACTGGCAGCAGGCAGTGGGTGGTCCAATTAGGTTGCACAGTATGGAGTTACATTATCAGGATTACACCCTTGGATGTCAACTTAATGAAGAAAGTGCAAGGTAATGGTGGGTACAGGTATGGTGCCAACAAACAACTAGAAAAGCTAGGAACCAATCTGAGATGAAATCCCATGATCTGCAGATGCTGGCAACATTCAGGGAAATAACTCGACACAACTAACTATGGCACTCTAAATCACTGAGCTGAACATGTCCAGTAAATACACAGGTTATGTGAAGCCTGATTATGACTTGTCTGGCACAGTTAAATGCATACCTTTCCAAAATGGCAGATGATATTCTCTGTTACTGTGTCTGCAATGTCCAACACAAGATACCTGGAACAGACCGGCCACATGACACATACAGTACAAGCAATGTCATTTGACAACCAAGGAGTTACTAGTGTTGGGAATTGGTTAAAACCTCATAATTGATGATTGGTCCATTACAACCGATCAATCATCGAAAATAATTGGTTAGCGTCATTTATCAAATGTTCCTGTTGTCTTTGTAAAAAATAAAGAAAAAACATGTAGAGTCAGTACTCCGAATACCGTACAGGCTCCTAAGTTCCGTACACTTTGATTTGTGCGCAATAGCTTATTATGTTTGCGTGTGGTATCGCCTTACCGTTGTCGCTTGAAATGAGGTAATTCCCAACTCTATTTTTAGCTATCGTGTGTATTTGTCATGCGCTTTCTCTTCGAGATACGATTGGTTATCACGTTGTGCACTTGCGCAATAGCCACTCTCTCCACTTCTTGTCGGGTTGACGTCAAGGTCACTATCCGAGACTCTCTACGCGCTACACCTAAAAGCGTGAAATTCAAACATCACTCACGGCACGAAAACCTGAAATAATGTATTTGAGCTGTCCAGAAATGTAATCTTCAAACACAGTGACCGGTTTCGTACAGGTTACTTTTAAAAGTAACACAGAATGAGGCGTACGATATTTGATGCCCAAATTATTATATTTTTGGCTATGCTCCTTATTTCGTACAGTGACATTTTATTTTTTCCCATGTCATATTTACTCATATCAAACATTTGCATAGGCACTGATAAACAGTGAATATTACATATAGACATATAATAGAATAATATAAGTGTATATGGCCGTTGTTGAAGTCCATTTCTTACTTATTGCAGGGAGACGCTTATTGTAAGAAAAGTATTTATCGTTGATATTAGCCTGTGCTACCTTGAGGGTTTTTTAACCGGTTATCACTCCTTTAAGCAGCGTCAAACCATACTCACTCACTACTGTAGCACAGCCTTAATGTGAAATGACAACACAAAGAATGCATACAGAGTAACTGTACATATTTTATAAAACATCCACGAATGTTGTAACAACAAATACATAAATGTAAAATTATAATAGACATATAATAGAAAAATACACAAAGCAGGCCCTTGGGAGTGCAGTTGCCACGGTTACGGGGCAGGGTCTCTGTCATTTCGAACTGCATAGAAATGTTTTAAAGTACCCGTCATGACCATTAGCGATCATTTTTGGGGAATATCCGAGGGAGGGAGTCTTGGCTTCCCATGAGTACTGACGGAGGCAGTTGAAGAGATTGCCGACAAAATAAAGGCTGCAACCCGTCGCCAGCTTGTCCTAAAGGGTGCACGTATATGTGGGACGCTTAAGCTGAAGACCCCCTTCAAGAATGGCGTGTCCGGTAAAGGGTGGATCGCTGGATTTTTTAAGCGCCACCCCGACATACATTTAAGATCGCCCGTACCTCTCACCACAGTCAGAGCAAGAATGCTCAATCCATCAGTGACTAAAAATTACTTTGATGAACTTGAGAAACTTGTCTACCGTCTAGGGTTAGATAAACCACACGTAATTTGGAACATCGACGAAACAAGTGTTCCGCTGCCACATAAACCAACTAAAGTTATGGCTGATGTCGGCATTAAAAACGTTCCCGGGCGTGTGGGAAACACACGTGATAATGACACGGTATTGGCATGCATAAATGCTGCAAACCATTTGACGTCAGCTTGGATTCATCTGGAGAAGGGGGAGTTGCTGATGTTCCTGTTGTTGCTGAAGCAGACAATCCGGCGACTTCTGATACTGTTACACCTGATGCCGGAGTGTCTGCTACACCAATAGCTGGGACATCAGTGGTTCCATCTACATCTGAAGCAGTGTTACCAGAGGGCGCATCTCTCCCGTCTGACACTGACTTCATTTTGTCTGTTTTGACAGGTGACACTCTGTTCTTTTGATGAATCCGGCAACTTAGTTGTTGAAATGGCTACAGTCTCCGAGGCTGCTGCAATGGACGCTATCAAGTCCCAGTTTTCCCTTCCAGCTCCTGTAATGAAGCAAAGTTCGAAATCAAATCCACGGTAGCTGACTTCCCACCGCATACTCACGAGCGATGAGATCATTAAGATAAAAGGTAGAAAAAGAGATGAGAAAGAAAAACTAGAAGAGAAAAACAAGCGCGTCTGGAAGCCAGGCAATCTCGGCAGAAGGGTGGCAAGTCAGCTTCCAAATCTAATGTTGTAAATACCTAAACAAGATTTGTTATTTGGGACCATTGTTTGTGATTGTGTGTGTGTTGTGTTGTGTGTGTGAGAGATATGATTTGGGGGGGCATCAATTTTGTACACATGCACTAGGGGGATCAGCAATTTTGTACACAAAATATTACAAAAATATGCTTAGAATTATGGGGGTGGCATTGATTTTGAACATAACATGCTGGGGTTCACGTACATTTACAAAATAATTAGGGGAGGAATCAAATTGTACAGGCTTCTCCATAAAATCATCAAACACCCACCCCAGCCATAACTTATGAGCGGTTAAACACCTATCCGACAAGCGTATGTGCTGGAGGGAATGATGTGTGTTTGGTTTACGAAATACAGTTTGTTTTGCGAAGTGTGTCTCCGTTTCGCAAACACCATTGGACACTTGCATGCTTATTGCCCATAACTTGTACGTTTCGGAAACCTAGGCTAAGAGGATAATAAACTATTTATCATGTAATGCCATTCCAGATTTATCTATTGTTTTGGACATTCTTTTACTAGCATTATGAATACAATTTTTAAGCAACATTTAGTTATTGTGTGCCAAATTATTTGCATTCATTGTTGCCAACAGAAAATATCATTGACATCGTCATACTACCTACATAAGCTGATTATGACACTCAGTCAACAAGTTGATAAACACAGCATATTGATAAGTGGAGATAAAAAAAGTTCCTGATAGGTGGCCTCATTTATATGTTATCACATCGTGGTGCCAAGTTTGATTCAGTATGATTCTAAATTGGTTTTGTGGCTGTTTCCTCAATTTTAACAGGCGTTGTACCACGCTTGGTGGCAGTCCCGTGGATGTCACGTAATGGTACTCGTTAGTTAAAACGCGGTTGTGGGGAAAAGCGCTCTATTGCATAACAATGGGAGCTCCGCCCACAACTAGTATTGCACAAAAAATCCTGTCTTCATATTAACGGCACTTACCAAAACTCTAATTGCCCATCTTGTATTATAACGGATATGTTTAAACTCTTACCTTCTGCAATGCTTTTCAGGATGTCTTGATTTTAGCGACATAAGACAGAGACCGACCGCACGAGAAGTGATGCCCGGTGAAATTTCTACTCCCATGCTTCAGTTATCCGATGTGTTCAAAGTTCACACTATTACATTCAAATGACACGCTGATTCCACCTCAAACCGTTGATGACGGTGATGCTCTGTTACTACGTCACTGCAATTCAAATTTTCCCACGGAATACGTCAGGAAGGATGTCCCCCCCACCCCCAATTTCTAGTTTATTGGTGTGGTAGAACTTGATGTATAGGCCTATGCATTTCCTGTGTTCCTGTTTTCAAATGTTTTTAGAAATACACTTGTGATTATTTATCACAAATGATCAAGTGATAAATAAATCTTTACAAGTGAGCGAGAAATATGTATTTTCAAGATTAGCTAATGTTGATCACAACACTCGACATTCATCAACTCAAGTCCATTACAGTCTAGTAAGGGCATCATTTTTGTATGTGTAGCCACCAAGTTCAGAAACCCGAAAAGAACAAACATAATAAAGACAAATTTATCTGAATAATGTTCTTGATTTTCATTTAATTGTAATTCTTATTACAATTTCTCGCGTTCTTTGAAATTGCCGCCATATTGCTGGAATATTGCTAAGTGCGGCGTACAACTAAACTCACTCACTTTTCGGAATGAAAAAAATGAAATTTATTTTCATTGTTGGTTTATTTCATTTTTTATTTTGTTTTTTGGGTTGTTTTGTTTTAGGGGGCAATAAAATCAGAAGGGTCGGTCGGGCGATGAGAAACGCAAAATATAAAAATGCTGCCCTAATAATTTGGAATGAAGGAGTGTATATGAATATAGTTTTTGAACCGGAGGTACCCCCGTTCATTATTCCGAATTTATAATTAGCCAGTAAATAGAAATTGTCTAAAGAACTAACAGCAGCGGAAGTGTCTTTCAGATAGTGTACGGAATTACAATACATGTACGATATTGGAAGAAATAGCGTACGGTATTAAAGTCACTCTGTACGAATTTAAATGACCAAGGGTAGCTTCCTTTGACTAAACGCATGGTTAAAACGGAAAACGGAATGCACAACCGGTTTACTGGGCAGGCAAGATGATTGGACAACCTTTTAAACAGCATGCGCCATGACGTAGTATTTGTGTAGGAAGCGATTCAAGGGATACCGGTGGCCAAACGTGTACGGTATTCGGAGTACTGACTCTAGTAATTTGTTTGTTTTTTTGAAAATTAAACAAAATCCATTTGCAAATTTTACATATTTAAAAGAATTGTTAGTATGTTAAGAACACAGATTTCCGGAATTCTTTAAGATATATTCAATCATGACTTGGAACGAGCATGTGCTTATGAAATGTAAATTTAATGACACAGACATAAGCAACCTTGTGAAAAATATTGTTGATGCAAACAAGTGTTCCAAGATTGGTTGCATTCGATTATGAGAAAACATGTTCGATTGCTTGGTCGTTTAGTCACTGCGACCAATCTTCGATTATTTCAATTAATCAGACCACCACTAGGAGTTACCACCACAAACATGATAAGCACCATGTTTTGGGGAACTTTAAAGTAAACTGCCAATCTGGACTTTTGTTTTACATTTCATGATAAATCACTAAATATATTCCAAATCACTTTCACCTTTCACTTAGTATGTCTGGAATCAGAAAATAATGCTTGTGACAATAATCGGGTGGTGAAAACACTAAGTTGGCCTGGGTTGTCACTCATGCTGTCAATCACCAGTCTGACTGACCCAGATTTCATTATCTACAAGCCACCATGACATACACTCACTCACAAGAAAGTGTCCATGTGTAACAAGAAGGCATAGCAGTAAATCAAAGGACACGCACCTCATATGGTCTGGGAAGTTGGGCTTGATGAAGCGAGCTTCGTTGGTCTGCCTGATGCACACAATGTGTGTTATCCCCAGGCCTTGGAGCAGGGGAAACTGAAAGTGAAGCAGGCAGGTCTACCATTAGGCAACACCTTACATATTTTCGTCATAAAGCAACACTGGCATTATTCCCATGTCAAATATTTAAAACAAGTTCATGCCCAAAAATATCTACAATATATGACTTAATCATAATGAATTCAAATTGAAAAAATGAAAATATTATTAAAATCTAAATATTTTAGATATTTAAATACTTACCTTACCATAGGTCTTATGCATATTACCTCAAGCTCTGCTTAAAGAGATCAGACAGTGGTTGATTCAAGCCATTCTATAGAACGGCCACCTGGTGTATCGACGAAAGGTGTACAGGCAACCTTGAGTGGCGTGATCTCCCTCCCGCATAGCAGCCGTCCATCAAAATCACTTTTTACTGACCAGGTCCGAAGAGCCCAGAGGGGAGGGCATCCAGCTGCTGGGAGGGTTACGCCCTATGGTAAGGTAAGTATTTAAATATCTAAAATATTTAGATTTTAATAAATTTTTAACTTACCTTACCATAGGTCTTATGCATATGGATTACGACAGTAGGGCCGTGATTGTCGGGGCTCCAGAGGACCGTCCCACGAAAAACCCACATGCCAAGGGAAAACCAGAAGAAACTACTGAATGCGCCAGACTGTCGCAGGAGGCCTGGAACAGGAGACAGATAGTAACTAAAGGCAACCCTAAGGAAAACAAATACACCCAAAGTGTAAGTTAACCTGAAGACCAGAAGGTAAGAAGTAGTTACCTAATGGGCTTGTAGAGGCGGGTGAGTTGCTGAGCAACCACCAGTGGACAAAGCGATTGAAGACCTTCCATCGTCCTCGGCCAAATCCATGAGTAATGACTAGCTTAAGACAGTAGAGGACTTCCAAAACAACCCTCCATGATGGCTGGAGCAGTTGCAGTTTCTGTGGAGAGCCATGGTGGATGCCAAACCCCTAATCTCATGCCCGGATTATTGGCTGTAGGATGAGGCAGATCTTGCGCGTCGTGGCGGTCAGGATAGTGATGCAGGCCAGAGCGCGAAAGCGTGATTCTTATTAACTTCACCTTTGGCCACAGAAGACAACGGGATGAACAGTCTCTTCTGAGACTGCCTCCTGGAAGATGACTTGGCAATATAAATCTTAAGTGCCCTCACGGGACAAAGCAGCTGTTCCTCAGCGTCATTGAGGAGTCCTAGAATGGAAGACAAAGGAGGGATGGAGAAAGATCCTATCCGGTTGTCCCGGCAGCTGGTTCTTGGCCCACGAAATCCCAAAGCAGTCCGAGATGAACAAGACCATGCAGTGACTGCTCCAAAGCGCCCCTGGTGACATCCAATGCGTGGATCTCACTAACCCCCTAGCTGCTGTGGCCAGGGCCAAGAGAAGGCTGTCTTCCTGGAGAGGGTTCTCAAAAGAAGCCGTGTCCAGGGGCTCATAAGGCAGGGACCTCTCAGATGGCCGAAACGGCAGTTGAGGTCCCAAGCCCGAGGGGCGGAGCTTTGCCTTCTGGTCCTCCAGCTTAAACGCTTGAGGGCGGCGATGAGTTCTGGCACCTTGGAAATCTTTTGTCTCACTTGACGCCAAGCGGAGTTAAAGAGCCGATAAATAAGTTCCTATAGTGTTGCCCTTGAGGCGCCCGGACTTCGAAGAAGAGAAGGAACTCTGCTATAAACTGAGGAGAAGCCTTCCAGCGGGACCTTGGACTTCTGTGCACAAAACTTCTCAAAAAGAAACCCACTTATCATCATAGAGTGATCTTGTGGAGACTTCGATGAAGCACGAGCAATAACTTAGCAACACACCCGTGGAGCCCTTGGCCTTCAAGCGCCTTTGCAGATGATCCAACCGCTGGAGATGAAACCGAGTCGGGATCGGGATACCACTGTCGACTGTGGGGATGCCTGAGCAGGTGAGGCCAGTCTGGTAACTGTTGCGGACTTCTTCGGCGAGCGAGCGCGATCTGGGAACCAGGTTCTGGCTGGCCACCAGAAGCGCGACCAAAAGCAGGCGAATGCGTCTCTGTCAGCTTGACCTTTGCTATTACCGCTGGCAACAGAACTGGTGGTGGAAAGGCGTAAGCGTCAGACCCTCCACGACAAGGACATGGCGTCGACCGTATGCCATGCAGCTGGATCTGGAATCGGAGACCGCATTACAAGCGGCAGCTGTGTGTTGGCGAGTATGCAAAACAGGTCGATCAGAGGCGGCCGTGACTGTGACAAAAGAAGTTTGAAGCAGCTTCTGGATGCTTAGCATCTACTCTGTTGGAGGCGGTTTGCCCGGCCTTGAGAGGCGTCTGCCAAAAGCGTTCTTGCACCCTGGGATGTGGCCGGGCTCTGGCGCTGATGCCATTGTCGTCCGAGGAGACTGGCCAGCTGGAGCGTCTGCTCCAACAACTGTTTGGACCTGGTGGTTCCCTGATTGTGAATCAACCACACCACCGTGGAATTGTCCGGCGCTATCAGGGCCCTGGTGTTCCGCAACAGAGAGGCCAGTGTCGAACCGCTAAAATGACTGCTTGCAGCTCAAGTTGTTGATGTGCCATCTAGCTTCGGTGCCTGACCACAGCCCAAGGTGGTCTGGTCGTCGTTGAGGTGAGCACCCCAACTTGAAGAGAGGCATCACGAACAGTTAGTGATGCGTGAACAAACTCTGTCAAGGAGACTCCTGCGCCAGGCGTTCGACTCGACAGTCCACCAGCGGTAAAGCGTGGAGATGCAGGGGCAAAGGAACCTCATCTGAAGAATTAGTCGCCTGGATGTAAGGCAACAGGAAGCTGTAGCGGCGAGAAGCATCAAAGCGACCTCTGGCGTCAAGTCCTGGGCTGAGGTGAGGGAGACCTAAGAGGACTGCCACTCCCTGAGCACGGCGGCTGGGATAGACCTCGGTTGGCCGAAACTGACAATCTTTCTCCAGCGATCTAGCGGAATCCTGACAAAAGATGCGCAATGTGTCAGGAAGAGGCCTCCTATAAACGTCAGTTCCTGGGGCGGCTCCAGGTGGGATTTGTCTATGTTGATAATCCATCCCAGTTGCTGCAAGAGATGAATGGCAAAGTGCATCTGTTTGCGAAGCAACTGAGGTCGAGTGGTTCATGAGACAGTCGTCTATATAAGGGGTCAGAAGTCGATGCCCTGAGATGGAGGAACGGTTGATGTGAGGTAATCCGAGTAAAAGCCACATGCGGGGCCGTGGAAATTCCAAATGGAAGCACTTTCCACTGGTAGTGGGACCCGTTGAAAAAGAACCTCAGGTACTTTCTGTGGCGGTGGTAAATGGGCACATGCAGGTAGGCATCCTGAAGGTCGAGGCTGGCCAACCAGACCCTGAAGCAAAGCTTGGCTCGTAGCTGTTCAGGGACACCATCGCGGAAGTGAGGCGGTTCCGAAAGATAAAGGTGGTTGAAAACTGCCATGTTGTGAATCATCGTAGTTTCCCTGAGTCCTTCTTAGGAACCAGGAAGATTGGTGAGTAGAACCCGGGGACTGTCGGGGGTCTAGCACTGTCTCTATAACTTGTTTGCGTAACAGAGTGTGGATGCTGTCTGCTAGCAGTAACTGTTGGTCTGGAGCATACACCGCGTGACTGGGGCGTTGAAGTCAGAAGCGGCGACGGCGATTGGCAGCTTGTAACGGTCCTGAGAATGTTGGTGATAAGCGGGTCTTCCAGGATTGTCAATTGGGCCAGAAGATCCCCAGTCTCCGCCTACTGGAGTAGGGCGAACCCGGCCGCGACTGGGGGGGGAGGTCCCCAGTCGTGTTGAGTCGCAACTTCAGCGACCCGAAGTAGAAAGCGCCTCTACCCCTACCTGCGAGGCGTCGAAGGGGGTCGGGGGCGATCCTGCTGGCGGCTGAAAAACAGGTTGGGATCTGCCACGGCCACGTCCTCTGCCAGAAATCGTCGAGGCGGAGTCTCTTCGGGGCATGCTTGGCGCTTCCCTCTACCCACTTGCAGATGATCTGCCACGAAAGGCCGAACTCAAAGCTTGAGCGTAGACAAAGAAACCTCCGTATTGGTAAGCTCTGCGTGTTCCTTATACACCTCCGAGATGCCGTCATTAAAGAGGAAGCGAGGCATAAAGGGGCTCTTAACAGTTTCCTTTTAAACTCTTCCTGCCAAGAACAGGGCTCCAGAAACCCATCCATCCCGAACAACCGTTGTCATGGCCAGAGCACGCCGGAGGTCGCCAGCAAATCATGCAACACCTTGCCCTGCCATTGAAACAGGGTGGTAAGATGTTCTAACCTTGGCGTGTTGTCTTCCGTCAGATCCCAGCAGCAGCCCGAAGTTGCGGGAATAGCGCTGATACCGGCTTCAACATCGGCGAGTTCTGCATCAATGGCCAACATCTTGGAGTCCTGCACTCGGTGCAGGATGCCTGTGGGAAGCCGATAAAGCGCTTGAGGGACTTCGTCATGAGCAGCGCCTCCATCGGCAAAATCAAACTATGAATCTTGTAGTCCCCTTTCGCGTGACTTAGGAGCCTTTATCGTGGTATTGAGACAAAGTAGCAAAATCAAAGCGTCCAAAGAAGCCACAGCATCGACCACCATCGGGTGAGCGGGAGGAGTAACTCGGAGAAGACCGAATAGCCGGTCGGCCGAACCTGAAGAGGAAGAAGGACAATCCGACAGTCTGTCGGCAATCCAGTCGAACACAGCAGAGAGAGGAGGTAGGTGCCCCATCATCATCATCCTCTTGCAACATTTCCTCATTATAATCCGGGAGAAAAATAAGCTCCTCCTCAGTGTCCTCCCAGGACCACGGTAGAAAACAATAAATCGTTGACCGAAGCAGCAGGCTTGGTTGGGCGCTACCGATGACAACTGAAGCAGCACTCAAAGTAACTGTCCGGAGGCGTGGGCGTCGCTGGCGGCGAACAGGAGGTGACCTTGAAGCGGGACCCGGCGGTATCGCCTACCGCGCATCGGTGACCGTGGCGCCTCTCCCTATCCTTGGAGCGTCACGGGAGGCGAGACCTTGAGTCAGACCGGCGGCGGCGAAAAGTATCGAACTAAGGCGAGGACTCCTAGACCGATGATGCTGCGAGGGAGACCTGGAGCGAGATCGTCGAGAGCGATGGGAGCGGCTTCGGCGTCCTGGCGTCGAGGCAGCTCTTCCATTAACTGGCGTTGTAGGTTCTCCTCTCTGGAACACTGTAGCCTTCCTGGGGATACGGTAGTCTGCCAAAGGTGTCGGAGTTAGGCGCTGGCGCTGGCGTCGTCGGCATGGGCGTCGGCGTCGGGCGTCGGCATAAGCGCCCGGCGTCCGCATGGCGTCGGCGTGAAACATCGGCGTTGGTTGAAGCAACAAGTCAGCAACTGGAGAATCAAGTGCCACAGGCGTCGGTAGCGAGGGACAAAGCTGAGCAGCGGCGCTGGAGCGGTGCTAGCAGGCTCCGGCAGCTGCCGGCAAAGGGGCGTCGAAGCAACTTCTGAACCTCGGATCACGACAAAGCGTCCGGGTGGGATAGAGTCAACAAAGCGTCAGGCGGCAGCTTCAGGCGTCAGCAAGCGCGCAGGGTGGGCGGCTGATCTATCACAGGAGAAGAAGCGTCCGACCCGTCACGAGGGGAGAAGACCGGGGAGTCCACAGAAGAAACAGGGGAAGACATTTTCCTCTTCCGTTGTGACAAGCGTTTCTTCTTAAGCGCTGAGGTAGGCCTTGAAATCTCTCTGCGGCGGACAGCGAATTACAAAAGTGACAGCGCTCGTCAATGGAACAGAGCAACAGTCGCACAGTCTGGGCACCAGGGGTGTGGGTCCTTGGCGAACTTCTGCACCTTGCAGATGCAACAAAACTGCGGGTCATGCACACAAAAAGCTGTAACACACAAATGTGAAGCGTAAAAACCTAGAAACAACCCCTGCAGGCGAAAAATGGAAGCACCCCTCCCACAAGAATGGGCGCGTAGAAGTAAATTGGGACAGTCGTGTAAACAACCAAGATGGCTGCCCCCACACTGAGCGAAAAAAGCGTGAAAAAACACACAATTTAGGCAAGAAAGAGAGGTACACAATAAACAAGCATGAAACAGAGGTGGAAGAACCCTGGGGTATCAAAACACCCAAACATGCCACGTGGAAAAAAACTTCGGGCGTGGGGGACACACCCCAAGCCCGAGTGAAAAACATAAACCGCAGGGTAGCCAGGTAAGTGAAGTTACTTGTAAATTATGTTCTTCACCCACAGAGAAGAGACATAAGATAGAAAAACATACATACCAATAACTTTATTATCTGAAATCTATTAGTAAGTGTCTGAAAACTTAGTGAAACAAAAACGTCTGACAAGCAAGACGCTTGAAGTAAAAGTGATTTTGGATGGACCGCGCTTACGCGGGAGGGGAGATCACGTCACTTCCGTTGCCTGTACACTCGTCGATACACGAGGTGGCCGTTCTATAGAATGGCGAATCAACGACTGTCTGATCTCTTTAAGCGGAGCTTGAGGTAATATGCATAAGACCTATGGTAAGGTAAGTTAAAAATATATATGTTAGGGATCTTTTGGTGTCAAGTGATCTACCCCTCACCACACTGCGTGGAGATGGATGCCCATATCAATTTATTCATACACATAATGTAATATTTTCTGGTTGAAATGTAGTTCTGTGCCTGACTCCTATTACCACTGTTACAAAGCAATGTTACAGGAATCTAGCAAAGAGTGACTGAGTTTGGTTTTACGCCGCTTTTAGCAATATTCCAGCAATATCACAGCGGGGGAAACCAGAAATGGGCTTCACACATTGTACCCATGTGGGGAATCGAACCCAGGTCTTCGGTGTGATGGGCGAACCCTTTAACAACTAGGCTACCCCACCACCCCATCTAGCAAAGACAAACACAAGAAGGTTTTGAAATACTAACATATAATGTAAATGATATAATGTCATAAATCCTCCTGCTTTTCATACGTAGGTTGTATATACGTTAGCTGTACATGTGTTGCATGTATCCTACAAATCTGATGTAAAAATGGGGTGTTGGTCTAAACTTACTAAAAATACAGAATATACATCAATACCTGTTTGTTCAAGAATTTTCTTTCACTTGGTTGATAGGAAAACAAACATTAACTTGTGTAATGCAATATTTTTGCACATAATCTGCCACAAAATTATGTGAGTGACAGTCAAGTAGACAGTCACTCACGTGTGTAACTTGGAAATGATCTTGATTGAAAAATATTGAGAGTGTGTGTGAGAGCGTTGTAGTGACAATGTATTGTGAGACTGTAAAAGTATCTGAGTTCCAAATCAGCCTTCTCACCTGAGACCTATTATCAACATAATTTACATACTTATGACTGGTTTACTAATTTAAATTCAAGCTCAGAAATAAAACAGAAATGCAACTGTGCTCCTCATGTTGAGTGAGTGAGTTTAGTTTTACGCCGCGCTCAGCAATATTCCAGCTATATGGCGGCGGTCTGTAAATAATTATGTCTGGACCAGACAATACAGTGATCAACAGCATGAGCATCGATCTACGCAATTGGGAACCGATGACATGTGTCAATCAAGTCAGCGAGCCTGACCACCCGATCCAGCTAGTCGCCTCTTACGACAAGCATGGGTTGCTGAAGATTAATTCTAACCCAGATCTTCACGGCTCCCCTCATGTTGAACATGAGGCAGTATATACGTGACAGACAGGTGTTTATACCTTGGACTTGGCAGCAGCACCATACGGACCGAGAAACAAGCCTGGGATTATCTCCTGAAATTAAATTAATCCAGCAATCACCTAGCATCACATGAAATGAATATCAACATGACTGTTGTTTGTTTTTCATTTGTCAATATGTTGAGAGTCCTGAAATATTGTTAAAAGTGAGTGAGTGGAGGAATATTCCAGCAATATCACGGCGGGGGACACCAGAAATGGGCTTCACACATTGTGCCCATGTGGGGATTCGAACCCGGGTCTTCGGCGTGACAAGTGAACGCTGTAACCACTAGGCTACCCCACCGCCCCTTGTTGAAAGTATATCACCAACTGAGACTCTAGTAGTTATAGTGTTGGAACATTACACTTAGCATGCTGCATAAACAAGACTAACAATACAACTTCTTATTGTATAAATGTCATGCAAAAAGATGTGCCCCCTCCACAGGATCTATATATGTGCATGAGATGTGACATGAAGCCTACCTGCATCTCTCTCCGCATGATGTATTCCCAGTCCTGAATGAAAACAAGTAGATTTAGTAAACATGGTCGGAAGTAATCTGATGTGATGTAATCATTGTCTGTGAGCATGAGTGAATGAGTTGGGTTTTTCGCCGCTTTTAGCAATATTCCAGCAATATCACGGCAGGGGACACCAGAATCTGTGAGCATGAGGTTCCCATAATAGGTTCTCAAGTGTTTTGCTGTCTAAAGTGCAGATCAAGTGGTAAGATAACATGTTTCATTGCTGTACTCAGACACCACATACTGATATCATTGCTGTATCCGGGTTCAGGCTAAAACGTCACCACAGCAAAACGGCACCTGGCGAAAAGGCACCATTTGGACATAATGGAACCTCGACTTGGTGAAAACGGCTACAAATCTTATGGCGAAAACGGCACCAACTAAAATCTTATTGGGAAAACTAGTTTGTTTTAAGATAATCGGATTGCAGAATGTTCAGATAGTAAATAGATCTACTATTATGTCGGAACTCTCAAAATTTAAGAACAAGGATGTATTTTTATATTCATGTATACGAAGTGAAAACTACTTTATACGGTAACAGCGCATTAAATAACTCAAATTAATAGTGACATTCTGAACTCATTACACCAGTTCATTACTAAAAGTAACCGCTTCCAGTAATTATAAAATCTACGTATATATTCAATGTAAGGCAAGCTATATATAACTTGATTTTCTTCGGCTGCTCAGTTCGTTGCTAGGCATAACCAACACCATATCCGAACATATTTATTATCCAATCATTTATCTGTTATTTTGTCACAGCATTTTCTTTTGTTGTCAAATTATTTCAATTATGCATCCAGCTATTGGAACAATGTACTGGAGCGGCGTTTATATAAGCCACTAGGCTTGTTCGCCTACCTATCCAGGTTTCTTTGACGAAACAAAAATATGTTTAAACCAAATACATCTACTGTGCCGACAGTGATTGGAAATGGGCATCCCATAGCTGATAATCGGATTGCAGAATGTTTCGATAGTAAATACATCTACTGTGCCGACAGTGATTGGAAAGGGCATCCCAATTTAGCGTGAAAACATCGCAACCTTTGATGTTTTAAGTACATTTACTCAACTGAAATCGCCCAGTGTCAAAATGAAATTGTATTTAAGACCCACAAATGTACCCATTGTCTACCGTCGCCGAAATACCTTAGTTGTGCGTGCGACGTTAAATAAAGCAAATAACAACAACCAATTGTTTGTTAGTTTTTTTCTATTTTGGGTATACATAACATAATATTTGTTCTGAATATACATAACATAAATTATGCAAGCTTAATGATGTTTCATTTTTTACTATTTTTATTAGAAATTTCCTGAAATTGTGTCACTGCTGTTACGAAATTTGTAACATCATTTTGAAAAGAAAAAATCCAAAGATAATATTTATTTAATGTACATATATATCAAAATATCTAGTTTTACAATATAACATGGCTAATGAGTTTTGAAATTGTATATTTATTGCTTATGAAAAAGACAAAAAAAATCAAATTGCACATCAGCCACTGGAGTTGTGACACATGCAAATTGAGTAAAATTGGGTGGTTTAAAATAAATATAAAATTATATTTTCCCTAATTTTGTTACTGTAAAGTGTAGAATAATCTGGGATAAGTTAGTTTACCATAATTTTTGTTTGTTTTGATTTTGACTTAAGTTTGTCGGATACAAACACATAACATAAATATGCACGGATTTTGAGAATGACTCATATGTTGATATAATCTTGCTAATGTTATAATGAAATGAAATAAAACATAAGTCAACGTTATACTTTGTTTTATATATGGTGTCGTTTTAGCCCAGAAGTCAGTAGCCGTTTTAACACATTGTGCCCATGTATGGTGCCATTTTCGCCAAACAAATTTGGTGCCGTTCTGCTGTGGTGCCGTTTATGCTCTAACCCCTGTATCCCAATGACACTGAGCAATGAAACTTGATAGCACTATGTGCAAACTAATAACCAATGCATACAAGTGTGTGTGTCTAAGTCTCATGGACTATATGCATAAGTCAAGTGTGGTATATAGTGCCCTTGTAATTAAAAACCCTATTTGACTGTCAGTAGACAACCGGAACAGATGCCTAAAGAAGGCATCTTCACCACGGTCACCGCAATTCTTCGACCAACGATTCTTATCAGTACTGGCATCTCTACCGGTCACTGTAGGACACTTTACAACAAAGAAAACATGATTAGAAGTTAACTCTCTTTGTAAACTGCACATTCCTCCAAAACGTCATGATAAAACACCGTTATCTTGGTAAGAAGTAAATAAAAGAATATAGGCAAACTGCATAAAGACGAATGATATGAACACCAATCTTTCTACTGGTTAACTGCTCGCGGGAGTCAGATTACCGAGTCTTTACAGAAGATAAAGGAAACAGACATACCAGCCCCTGCTCGTCCGAGTTTGGTACAGGTGGGAAATCTAGAGCGTCCATTGTACTTCATTTAACACATCATGCCATGTCTGGTACATGGTTGTTAGCCGGTATTATTGTTTTGGTCTGTAAATGACAACTGTTTCGCCATGTGATTGCTTCAAATTGTATACACATAAACTCATGACGTTTCACACATGTAAAGGTAACAATATTCCTAACAACTATGGTCAATAAGTATGTCCCCCTGTGACCTGGGATTTTGTCAACTGTTTACTTTGCACATATGTCCTCCGTCTGAAATTATAAAATTTGGACAAAACTGAAGTTTGAAAGTTTACTATGTTCATACTAGATAAATATGTTTGTTAAATGTTAGAGCCAAAATGACCCCGCATTAAAACCTCACCTCGCGAAAATGGTAGAAAATTGTCAAAAGCCTTCGTGAACGTTCACGTGGCGACATCTTATCAAGGAAATTCGGCACCGTACATCCATTCTATATTTATATTATTTTTCTTTATTTTGAGGCAATAAATATAAATGTACTGTCTAGTGTACATTTCTGATAAAATCTGCTCTGTGGCCAAAGCGTTGCCAAAAGCAGTCTTAGAATTATTCTTTGCAGTATATCACCTAAACCAGAGACCATATATACCGCCTATGGTCTCTGTCTAAACAGAAATACATGGTGTCTGTCTAAACAGAAATACACTAAACTTTATTAAATGAAACAGCTTTCGTACAGTTTTTGTATAATGTATGTAGATGATGTGTTGGTCTTGTGGCTAAAAACATTTGCTGGTAACGCCGAAGACACGGACCCAATTCCTGACACGGGTACAATAAAATATATCCCATTCTGGTCCAAACCTCACCATTCGCTCTCCCACGGAAGAATCACATCATTCATCAGGTACCTTAAAACTTCCGCCGTCGTACATGACACGCAGCCCAAGGTGAAAGGTTTGACATTTACCACGATGTATCCAATCATATAGCTCTGAAAGTGTATTCAAGGTTGAAATATTCCGACTTGCATTTTTCACTACTTTCAGCCTCGAAGGATGATCATTGCTTGACTCGTTTGGCTGGTGGTCTACGGGTATTATTTTGCGTCTTGTAATAATAATACATTACGTTGATCTGTTCCTTGCAGTCTAGGTAAAAAAAAACCTCGCGACAAAAGCCCCTTGGTACGAAAGCCCCTCAACCAAAGGACAAAAGCCCCTCGAATAATGACCAAAAGCCCTTCACTATATGTATTAATGGAAATATAAAATTAAAGACAACAAATGATTAATGACATGATTTTTTTATTGCTTCATAATATAATGACCCTAAATGATATATGTCACCTATATACTGGTCGATATGACGCAGAACTATTACCTGTATCACATCATCGATTCACTACTGTTTGTAGTTCTTGTTTGGTGTTCAGACACATCAACCTGGGTGGATGTTTCCTTGTTTATGTGTTTATACATTGATGGTGGTGTTACTGAAGTCGGGTCATGACTGATTAACCGTGGGGCACTAAGAAGCTGACAGTTCAAGGAACCACACAATATGAATTCCATTTCTTTATCCGTGGTAACGGGACATGAAACCGCTCTGTGTGCCCCATGATCAAATACCAGACACAAAGAATAAATACATTTTCGCAATTTAGTAATACAAAATAAATTACTATGTTGAAAGTATATTGGAGATATGAAACAAAAATGGTAGCATACAATTACATGATTACTTCCGAGTTAAATAAATTAATATTAAGATATTAATTAGGCAATTTATGAAAAAGCGAAACAAGAAAAGCTTATATTGCCTCAGCATATCCCGTTGTCACTCAAACATCTTAGTCTTACAAGAATGTTAAAGTGTCAATGTTTACAAAAGTACAATATAGATTGTTTAGTGGCAGCCATCGTTGGGTTTGTTGTTCTTACCGTCAGCATCTGCTACCAGGTTGTTATTGCAGTGCATATTTAGACGAGACTTCGGACCCAAATATCCAATTTCAGAGATTTCCAAATTATACTTCATTAGGTAACACACCCTCGAACTGTTCGTCTTCTTCAATGTTGTAAATACATTATAGCGGTAATACCAAAGAAAGATCAAAAGAGTCACTCACTGATGAGCAACGTTTGAGTATTGTTAAAAAACGATTACATATTGACTAGTTGTTAAGATAATGTTTAAAACAAAACGGAAGTGACGTTTTCACAATATTTGGTGCGTAAACCGCACGGAAGTTCTGCAACGCTGGACGGACTGCAGCCTAAAAGAAGCTGATATTCATGCCGCTGTAGGCAGGTAGGAGTTTAGTGTCATGGTTGCATTGTCAGGCGCATATCTGCCTCCAAATAAACATGACTTTGTACTTAAGATGACAGTTCATTCCTCACTCTGAAACAATCATGGCATTGTTTGACAAATCGTTATCTGAGTGGGACGTGTGCGAAAAGGGAGTGACAATTGTGGGGTTTTTTTATTTATTTTTTTCGAACAGGCTACAAGTGACATTCACTTAGGAGACAGAGTTACTGTCTATGTGTATGGCAAGGTTGCAGTTTACACAACGCTGCTTATAGCACTATTTGCCTGGCTGTTGGTTTTGCTTCACTGATCTTGAGTGCCTTTTCTGATCTTTGTGTTAGGGTAGCTTACTACAACTCTCAGATACCTATTGGTTATAAATATCTGTATAGTACCTGTGCCGACAACGACCCCTTCAGCATCAGTGACAGTATATATACCTTGACGCCAGTTTTTAGCGTTACAAGCCCTGTGAAAAATATAAACCATGCAAATGCAAGCAGAGACCCTTATTTAACTTATATTGAGATTTACTGCCATATTTCAGATATTCAGGAACATGTGGTTGTGTGGACATGTGCACATTGTCAGTTTTGTCTAAACAGATTATGTTAATCAAGACCAGTAGTTTACGATCAAGTTCGTTTCTTGCTGGAAATAGTCCTGCTTTTTGGAAACAGTCCTGCGCCAATGCACCAAGATGAAGTGTCAGCTTGTGTTTTTTCTTTCCACTTTCTCAAACAGTAAGAACATCACATCTAGTCCTGCAAGTTCTGATTGTAAGATTCTAACAATTGCCTACATTGGTGTTCCAGATGTGAGCAAGAGGCTGTGATGATCCGCACAACCCTGCCTAGATGACTTCTGGTGACCCCAGTTTCAACAGACCCTCTGCACTACTTCTGGCCCTATGTTGTGCGGCGGCAGTAACATCATGTTCCGCACATCTCCTCCTTCAGACTGTCAACAGCGACATTGGTGCAGAGAACTATACCTACTACCGCCTCAACCGCCCCGGTACAATTATTCTTCAATTAGAGAGCATCCAAGGTGACGCTGACCTTTTTGTCTCTGATCTCACGCTGAATCCAACCTACGATGATTATGAAGCTCAATCTGTCACTTGTGGCCTTGACGTTGTGGAGATTCCATATTACTTCTCTCGCCCAGTTGGGGTTGCCATATACGGGCATGTGTCATACGAACTCTCACAATATAAGCTTGAAATCCTACTAGTGTCTGATGAAGAGCAAATTTCATATGAACACCTGAATGCAGATGGTGCTAGCGACAATTATGGCTCAGAGTACAGTTTCGAGAAGAGAGTTCCCCCTCACTTCCCAAAAGATGTTGAAGAAGAGGAATCACCATGGTGGACTTTACTTGTTGGCATTCTTAAAATCATTGTGGAAGTTCTAATGTGAATGGCAGAATGCTAAACTATTTCAATGGTTGCCTGAAATTGCATGTCAGACCGATAATGGTTTATTAAGCAGAAAAATATTATTTTATAAAAATATGAGTTTATTTTGTGAAAATGTATCTCTGACTGTTTTGAAGATTTAAGTGATTTGATATTCAACTATTTTGCAATGACTATGTAACGTTAATGTCGACAAATCATGCTTATTAATGTAAACATTTATTTACTATCACTGCAGGATTGCCCCTAGGAATACATGATGATGATGGTGCCACATTCCCAGTCCTCAACAAGAAATGGGAATGAAACACATGCCCTTTATTCTATACTTAAATGTCAAGTCAAATACCAATAGATTTGGCCATGGTTCCCTTTGTAATCACAGTTTCGTTTGTTATCATATGACTACCCACTATGTAATTCTTTAAATATTTTCACTTTAGGATATAGGTCATGATTTATCTGTCACTTGGAAGGCAATTGGGCAAATTGTTTACCACAGATTGTCTCTAAAATTTAGAAATTACAAATGTTCTTAAATATGGTGACTAACAGTGGCCTTCACAGGGCTCCAGATAAGGGCCGTATCGGCGTATGTACGAATATAAAATAAGCAAGATACGGTAGGAAACAATTTTAAAAACGTAGCAGATACGAACCACAGCAATGGTGTTACGGTTTCAGAATCATTTACAGACGTATTTATCTGAAAAAGTATTGTTTTATTGTTTACTGACCTGTTTACGCTAGAGTAGCAATGTTGTGGTGCATATATGAAACGAAACACAAGATTACTGATCGCCATTAAATTCCATTCAGTACTCTAAATGTACTCTTATTGTTTTCCAGTAATCCTATATTGAAAAAATAAGGAGTAAGTACTCCTGATCATGAAAAATTATCTGGAGCCCTGCCTTCATTCATATTATTATTCCTTGGACCTCACTTGAAATTGTAAGTTTCTTTGTATAGACATCACACATGATGGCCTTTTTGGGTTTATCCTCCCACAACATATTTAAGACAGACTGAATTTGTTTGAGTTGTATAATGTAATCATGTAATGGTGGCTGCAATGATATGATAGATATATGAATTGAATTTTGTCATGTGTAATGACTAGGTGTTGTGACCATGTCGTTAAGAGCAATGTCATCCCATTATTGTGATGTTTAAATGCTATGACCCCCTGACTACTACTAAAACAAGTCGTCTTGTAACCATACCCTCCTACAATTACCTATCAAGCTTATGAAATGAACAGATGTCTGTGCTTTTATGACATGGGTAGTTCACTTTGTCCAGAAGTCTGATTGGAAGTTATGTTGTTATTTCTAGCACTTTTTCTACAGTATACTGGTATAAGCCCAAATGCAAGAAATGTTTTAATGAAAAATACAAGGTTATGATATTCTGAAATCTCATCCAGTACATATGAGGGGGTCTACACTGCTGTTAGACTCACTGGAAACAGCAATAATGCAGACTTTGTATGTTTGCTGTGCTCAGCAATATTTCAGCTATATTAAGGCAGAGGGCAATCTAGTGATTGACATCATAAGCATTGATCAAGACAAGTGGGAGGCTATGACATACATCAGCTGAGGCAGACTAGTTCATCCTGTTAGTCATCTATTAAGACAAGCCTAAGACCAACCCAGATCTTCACAGATTCACGTGGTATAGAGCTAGACCTTTGGTAGGACATGCTGGTGTAGGTGGTTTCTTTGTATTACTTTGTCCGTCCCATTTGTGTAGGACTTTCCTAATGTAGCAGTGCAAGATAAGGGTTGTGTATAAATGACACAGCCTAGAGGCAACCCTGCTCATTTAATTATATTGAGACTAACAACTTGCTTCATATCTGTAGCTGCTGGAAATCTAACAATCTGATAGGTATACAATGTGAATTTGTAAAGGTGATTCAGAATGAGCAGTAACAGTAGTTGTTGAATTAAATTCTTTCAAAGCCATCGGTCTTCCCTGGCTATACAGTTTTTACAAGGCCAATACTTTCACAGGTACATGGGAAACTTGACTATTAGTATTCATGAACACAGTACAGAACATTCTGAAGTACTGGGATTAGACTCTGTCATCATTTTCATGTGCTTAGTGGTATGTTGTGCATTGAATCCCCCCAAATACAAGAATTATGAACTGTATGTGAGGTATATTTGTCAGAAAGCCAGTGAATAATCAGAAAATTTGATACAAAAGTCTGAGACTGAGTGTCTTTTGTATTCCATTTGCCATTTTGAAATTAAAACTGATATGTGAGATTTTGTATCCATGTATTGAATAAAATGAGTTTATTATCAGCATGTTCTTGATTTTTTAGATTTTGGAACTACTTTCAACTTATAACATCATTTAGGAGTTCCCAAGTCAAATTAAGGACATCTTTGTGAACTAGCCGTCTTGATCCACCAGTTAGATAACTACAAGAACTGGCATTGCAGCAAAATGGTAAAACCTACTCCATGAAGACATCAGACTGGAGGGGGTGAAGTGAATATGTGGCAAAAGTACCCATTGACAATCACATGACAGGAACTTCTTCTACTGCTACCATCTAGTACTACTGGAATACAGCTAGAAGCAGTGTAAAAGCCTTATTCACTCCACCGCTACTACTAATACTAATCAATCGCAATTACACATTCAATTTCATACACTATATAATTAATTGGTGATATATTTAGTTTGTTGTTGGATTCAACATTTAATTATTTGAAGGCCATACTGAGAGCAACTTTTGTTGAGAGGTGCTTTTTGTTAACATTTTAAACCACTGGCATATCCAGTTGGCGATGGTGCAGTAGCATTGAACCCATGACTGCAGGTTCTGGAATGCCCAAGGGATGCAACTCTGCAGAGCAAACTGACAGCTGAAGGACTGATACCCATGTGTCCCCTATGATAAAAGTTCTTAAGAACATAGCTAGTGAAGATCCGGGTTAGAATTGGTCTTCAGAAACCCATGCTTGTTGTAAGAGGCGCCTAATGGAATTGGGTGGTCAGGCTCGCTGACTTGGTTGACATGTCATCTGATCACAATTGAGTAGACATGATGCACATGCTGTTGATCACTCGATTATTTACAGACTGCTGGAGTATGGTGTTAAACAACAAACAAACAAAAGCTACTGATAACAATCACTTATTAGCTGCAAAAGGGCTGATGTTTTGTTATGCACCAAACCGTTATGGAATACACTCACAATAACCATAAGACACTAAATATTATTGTGAGTTTTTATTTTCAAAATATTACAATATTTACAAGTTGTTGAAGCACATGCCATGAATGATATACTCTGACTGAAACTTATTTCTTTAATCATTTCCAGATCCATTCAGTACAGTGCTCCTGTAACAGGAATTCTCAGATATCCAATCTCTGATTCAATGTCAAAAATGGACTATCAGTTTGTACACATCCTACAAACAATGGGGAGCCTGTTCCTCTCAGAAACAAGTGCTAAACAAGGACAATAGACTTTCCAGAGAATTGCAAAAAAATATCTCAAAAGATTGTTAAATTCAAAACTAAATTGTACATTTTGTGGACCACAATTTTCCACAGTATCTTGAAATTTACAGTGAACATTAAATACAAATTAGAAAATATTAAATAATCAACACTCTTCTAAGATTTTGCTGTGAATTTGCAATTAACTTGATATTTTAAAGTTGAAAATTCAATTTACCAATTCTCACGATTTTATAGCAAACCAAAAAGAGTCCACAAATGTTTTCATCAAATTCACAGCATTAGCCAGCATTTCGAAACTCTAAATTTCTAAATATCATTTATTGCTAAACAGTGATATTGTAAGTACAAGAGTTAGGGTGGTGCACCTTTCATAGCCATAATGGACATACTGCTATATTCAATATTCATTCACATAGGACAGCTGTACTCTAACTTCTGTGTTCACACACATCCTGTGACAGACTTACTATCACTGTTGAGATCTATATCCCAGATCATATGAATGAGAGATGTACCATTATTTATTTACCAAGCAAACATGTTTCACTGTAGTCTTGACCTACAGTACTAGGAATATCAGAGCAAGTTTCCATTTTACTCTGTTATCCAATGTATACTGCTCAAAACAAATTAAAGAACACACGTTTTTCATATTAGTGAGTGAGTGAGTTAATTTTACTCCACACTCAGCAATATTCCAGCTATATGGTGGTGGTCTGTAAATAATTGAGTCTGGACCAGACAATCCAGTGATCAACAGCATGAGCATCAATCTGCGCAATTGGGAACCGATGACATGTGTCAACCAAGTCAGCGAGCCTGACCACCCGATCCCGTTAGTCGCCTCTTACGACAAGCATGGGTTTACAGAAGATCAATATTCTAACCCGGACTTACACGGGTATGTTTTTCATATTACTGTGATTCATCTGTTGTGGCAATGGCAGATTAACTATAGCTTTAAGAACAAATTGTGTAGTGTTTAACTTATTTTGACCAGTATACATTTGGTTTCTATTACCATAAATACTCCGGACCCATTTGCTGTGAAAGTTTGTATTGAGCTTGGTGCAAAACGCAAAATGTTAAAAACAAGCCGATCAGGCCAAATTATATTCCTGAGCTGAACAAATTAGTTAGAATAGGTGATGGCAGGACCAAAGGAGGCTGTGATAACATTCCCAAACTAGGTAGGTCCTGGGTATTTACCAAAGTATATTTTGAACATAGGCCCCCACTAGGGGTCAGAAAATCGATATATAAAACTAGACCCCGGTTTAGTATCCACACCCCCTACTATATAATATGGAAAGATTCATCACAGAAATATGGTGACATGATCGAAAACCGGACAATTACACACACATTAATTGATACATCGTATTCTCAAGGTCTCACAAGTATCAAAATCTTTTGTCCATATCTCCGATGTGTGTAGGGGGCATATACATGCGCTTTCCGTGGGGATGCATTTGATGGTATTTATTAAATCGCAAAAGACAGAGTTGCTGTGCCGGAAGTATACAAAACTAGGTCATCAGCGCAATCAAATTGGTTAATAAAATGACAACAAATGAGACGGAAACTCAAACGTCTTTCATCCAAGATGTCACGGTCTGATGTTTTATCTTGGTAAGAATAATTTTAAAAACGAATAAAAATAATTTTTTTTACAAACACATAATAATCCATTCATTCAGTGTAATGTGTTACCCAATCAGATCGCCGGAGGTAGTGAAGACAAGCGCTGGCAACCTAATTTTGTATACTTCTGGCAAAGCAACTCAGTCTTTGGCGATTTAATAAAAACCTTTAATAATGAACCTTTACATATTATATAGTAGGGGGTGTGGATACTAAACCGGGGCTTAGTTCATCGATTTTCTGACCCGCAGTGGGGGCCTATGATTTTGAAATAATACAAAGAATAATCAAGGCTGAAGTAGACTTCACCGTCATGACTTCACACCAAACACTTGGGGAAACTGAGCAACAAACAGGTCAGAGATGCACACATCTTTGTATAAATGGTACTGCTCCACAGTTTATATGGATACTGGAGTGACTTGGACACTAGATAGGGACTGAAGACTGAACACTTGATAGGGACTATGGGATATGACTTCTTGGTGGAGATCTGAAAACAAATAGTACTTGATATTGCCATGGAGATCTCTTGCCTCCACCAAGTACATTTCCATAAGTACTTGGCCCATCAGTAAGACACATTTCAAGTATCCCAATAAAATGAAACGAAAAGGTTTTTCTTTACAACTGGTCTACTTCAGCTTAAAAATTATAATTTTCATTCATCATATTCATAATCGTAGTTCCAACCACTGCCTCAACATGTCAAACATAGCACTTTCATATAAAAATATTCAAACAGGAGACAGCTTCCTCTGACCCACTGTAACACGCATACTTGAATCTCGATGTTACGTGATAACTGACATGCCACATCTAACCAATGACAAGCAGCTGGTGTCACGATCACCGCACTCCCCACTGATGGCATGGACGAGTTCAATATGTACACTGGGCGTTACTGTTCTTTATCCATGAACAATTTGTTTATCGTGTGCATGGAAACCGAGCCCAAAAGGTATGATCTGTGCAGTCAGGTTTGTCCACAGGGCCTGCATAACAACCACATCCATGGTAACAAGCAGCTTGCACTCTATCTGTAACCGTGGTAACCATGTAGCTCGATTGCCGTTAGAGGCTGCCACGGGACTGCTACAGATTCACTCTATAACACTCACAAGCACCTGTGCTAAATCAGTGTTATTTCCGGAAGCCCTTCAGGATGGGGTAAATATTTTCAAAAGCGTCGTAGATTTCAGTTCTCACTTTCGCACCTGAAACAAAAACATCTCCGCGTCAAATTTCAGAAACATGGAAAAGTGGGTGTGAGCAAATGTTGCTGAAAAGTATTCCAGCAATATCATGACAGTCTGTAAAGTTTCTAATCTTGACCAGGACTGGGTGGTGTGACTACAGGTTTCTCTTGGTTACTGACAAGTCTTAGGGCCTCATCTCAGCATGGTAAAGAGCCTAATGTGGAGATGAGATGAATTGGGTTTAATGTCATGCTTGAGAATATTTCGCTCATATGACGACGTGCATGCGTGTGTATGTGTATGTGCGGCTTCTTGTACTAGCCCAGACTGAAGCTGGTTTTATAGTGCTAGCCTACTGAGGTACCATGCCCGCAGTGAAGCATGAATACCCCACTCAGACACATTATACTGACTCCAGGCCGACCAGTCCTTGTTGTACCCATTAATGCCGAGCGCCAGACAGGGACCAACAAGTACCATATTTTAACGTCTTTTTGGTATGACGTGGTCGGGGATCAGCCCGCGACCTTCCGCTCTCCGGGCGGACGCTCTAACCACTACACCACGGGGGCGGTCTGCCTAATGTGGAAGAAACATGGGTAGATGACTGAGAAAACCAGAGAAGCACAGGATGTAATCATGATAATATCCAAGTCTATTTAACATGTTAAACAATGTTTTATTAATAGAGGCATCAGATTAGAATTTCCTATCCTCTCAGTCTAAGAACAATGACAGGGAGAGATGTTAGTTTGTACTGTATCAGAAATAGCATGATGTAACAAGAACAGGAACTTTTTTTTTGTATTTACAACATCTAATATGTTGATGAAAATGGCACATATTATGGTATATGTTGGAAATGATATTCAAGGTTAACTCACCTGACATTTTGTCATACAGTAAACAAGTCAGTTATTTCCACAAATAAGGACTTACCTGTTAATACAACCTTTCCAGACACAAATATGAGCAACACAATTCTGGGTTTGACCATTCTGTAGATGAGACCTGGGAACAGCTCAGGCTCGTAGCTGGAAGGAGAGGAGACACATTCAGTATTGTCCCCAGGGGCGCTGACATTTGGAATGTACTGACTGACTGAGTTTGGTTTTACTCCGCTTTTAGCAATATTTCAGCAACATCACGGTGGGGGACACCAGAAATGGGCTTCACACATTGTACCCATGTGGGGAATCGAACCCGAGCCTTCGGCATGATGAGCGAACACTTAACTACTAGGCTAGCCCACCGCCCCTGTACAGACATTAACCAAATCTATCATGACTCAGAGAAAGATTCCAGGCTTGATACCATGGTTTCGTTTGTCAAAACATGCATATCATTTACCTCCACTATTCTTATGGTGCCATGGGGTAACCTAGTGGTTAAAGCTTTCGCTCGTCATGTCGAAGACCCGAGTTCAATTCCCCATTTCAGGTGTCCACAGCCTTGATATTACTGGATGACTGCTAGAAAGCGGAGTAAAACCACACTCACTCACTTTTATTCCTTAATGTACCAACAAACTGCAAAACTACCAATCATCAGCTCTTTGGGTAGACATTCTCTCCACTAGACCTTGACTGTCATGGTGCAACTCTCCCCTACAAGCAACACTCTACTGACCTGGAGAACTGACTGTGTGTTAGGACCAGGCCCTCCAGTCGGATGGGAAACTTGACGTCACAGCTCCCTACCATATTCTGAATCTTAAAGTCAAGGAACTTGGCCTGAAAACAGAAATTACATGGCACAACTTGGCACATGCCATTCATTCTAAAAAACATAACTTTTTGTCTTAAACGTAATATTAATAACAGCAACTTCTCACTTATTGCACTATATCCACAACAAGCTGAAAGTGCCAACAGTAGGGTGTAGTTCAGGGAATGTCATGTCATAATGACTTGGTCTTTAGGATTAGTGGACATTCCATGTACACTGGGCTGTAAAACTCAAGCATCTGGCTCAGTAGCACTTCAAATGGCACAAAGGCAAATCGACTTTGAATAAATATGTTAAAGGTTCTTGTAGTTAATTATTTTCAGTCTGTGTATGCGTTAAAATTATATATGTATTCCTTCAGTTGATAGTGACTGTGAACCAACTAAGTGGCATCTTAATCACAATGGTTGTGAAAATCTCACTTGAACTCCTTATCAATCTCACTTGAACTCCTTATCAATCTCCCCTGCAAATATAAATATACTCACTGGGAAGCCAAGTTTCTGGACAATTCTGGCATATTTCCTGGCTGCCAGTTTAGCTTGTTCTTCACTACAAATATAAAACAGTAGACGATAAATACACAAAAACTGGACCAGATTACTGGAGTATAAGACAAAATATTATGGATGTCAAATTTTAAGGAGTTTACTGGAGTCAAATGCACATGCTACAACTGAATACAAGCATTTTAACACATCATTCACAGCCAACATAGAACCTCGAGGCTACGTCTTTAGTCAAAACACAACATTGTTTAACCAGAATTTTTCACTTGCAAGACTCATGTATGATCTGTTTATGACAACTGCCATAGAAAATCAACATGTTGTCATTTGAAAATTGAAATTTAACTCCTCTTCTGGAAGGTCTTCTAACGTCTGGGACAGACACCAAATGATGAAGTGTACTATTCTGAAGGTCAATTTCAGACTCCATTACTTCAATGGCATGTGTAACATATCTAGATTTGGTGAGAACACAACAAGCCTTTCCAGACTGTGGGAAGAATCTGTAGTTCTAATAGACTGGTGCTACTGACACTGACAGAATATGTATCAACATAACTCACAGAGTATCTGGACACAATGTAAGTAACATACCTTTTGGCACCTGTACACACCATCTTCCCTGAACTGAAAATGAGAGCGGTGGTTCGTGGATCTCGTATCCTCATGATGACGGCAGCAAAACGTTTGGGATTGTACTCAGCATTTCTGGCTTGTAATGCTATCTTTTTCAAATCTAACTTGGTGCCAAGGTTGACTGTACAGACAATATTCCTGAAACAAACACAGAATAATTATCATAACACATTTCCTAGCCCTACAAATGGCAGATGTGATACACTTCTTCTGTATGTGTAATAGTTCCTTTGTCTCCCACATGTTTTGCATTTTAGTGTGTACTAACATGGGATGAGAATGACGTTTTTAGAAAAACTCTGAAAACTAGCCGGGGGTCTGATGGCCGCGGGCTTTAGACGATTCACAAAAATGACCCTTGGCCTTATGAAATTCCCGGAATTCTCATCCCAGTACACAGTAGAGGATGGTAAGAAGAAAGTAAGTGAGTATGGGTTTATGCTGCCTTTAGCAATATTCCAGCAATATCGTGGTGGGAAACCAGAAATGGGCTTCACACATTGTGCCCATGTGGGGAATCGAACCCGGGTCTTCGGCATGATGAGCCAACACTATAACCATTAGGCTACCCCACCGCCCCGTAAGAGGCAAGGGGAACCAGTAGTAGAGATGTAGTGTATCCATGATTGCCATAAGAAACAAGTTACACCTTTTATGTGTATACTGATCATGCTTATGTTCAAATGCTGTATACATCATCATGAATATTTCAGCATTATTAACAAAGATTTTGATAACAATGTGAAAGACAGCACACGGCCATGTGACAAATAATATAATGGACAGAACAGAATGCCAGTCATATCATGGCATGCTATCATAATCATGTAAATATTGGGGAAAATCCAAAAGTGAAGCAGTTTGCCACATGTTTATTACCCATGTGTATGGTCTCTTCAGAAGGAGGATATGTACTTGGGTACATTGAGAATTAGCATCCTCATGAGGAGCTGGGTAGCTAAAGGGATGTAACTCTGCACAACTGATGCAGGATAAAAGATTCTCATGCTAAATGCAACACAATTCTGAAGGTGCTCATTGAACAATACTAAAGGTCTGAAACATCTAAAGCAATAAATTGTGTCACAATGACATTTATACATTGTACTCAGCGATCCACAGCATCAGTGTTCTAAATACAGGCTAGGAGATGTGTCATCAAATACAGGTTGTTTAGATCAATATTCACTATGTCGATCACTGGATCATCAAGTCTAAATATGATTATTTACAGATCACCACCATAGAGCTGGAATATTGTTGTGTTAAGCAACAAACATTGTTGGAAATTGTTAAATTTAGAAAACCTTAGACTAAATCATAGTCTCTGAATCTATATAACTTTGATAGTAACAAATAAACCCATTTAACATGTTTAAATTGAAAGAAGCCCCAGGGAGACCAGAGATTCAGAACCCAAGGAGATCTATGCTTGCTTATTTAGCATGTTTAGGGTGCTAGCACTGCAGGGAGGGCTGGTCAGTAGGGGAAATAATGTGGTTCTGGGACTGTGAGACAGACTCGAGCAATGCTAAATAAGCAGAATAATGTAGGCCTTGTTTGGAGACTAAATCTTCTTGAAACATGTTGAATGAGCACTTGATCTTGTTGATGGCCAGCTTTAACTACAACTATTTCATACAGATACAACTTACAAGGGCACATTAAACAGCAGCAGTATATATGAATTGTGTCAGGTCCTCCCTGCTTGTAATGTCCCTGGCCATAATGCCATGTTTTTCGCAGTGCAAAATTCCCCGAATTTAATCCAAAAAAAAGCATCAAGGCATACATTGTCACTGATCTTCTGATATTGAGCTCAGTTTGTTTATTTGCTTGTTGTTTCATGTCACATACAGCAACATTTCAGCCATATGATGGCAGTGCTAAATATTAAAGCCTGGAACAAACAAACCAAATTACTACATGTTTTTCTTTATTTTGGGTGTGGATTAACAAAGATAACAGGAACGTTTGATAAATGACGCTGACCAATTATTTTTGATGATTGATCGGTTGTAATGGACCAATCATCAATTATGAGATTTTAACCAATTCCCAACACTAGCTCACACCCCAGCAATGAATATACTAGTATATACTCTGTGTTTAAGCTCCTGTGGTCTTAATGCCACACTTGTTATGTTTTGTATGTCACAAATATTAAGACTTACTGTAGCTGTGGTCGAATGCCTGACCCTTCTGATGCTGGTGTGGCTGGAGTTCCAGGGGTCATGGGACCCCCTGGGGTTGGTGGGTATAAACTGACATTTGAGGGTGGGAGCATAGGGTTGGGTGTGGCACCCAAGCCATATCCACTGAGTGCTGGAGACAGTAGTGGACTCTGAAACAAAAAGGCACTTTTAGTATTTACATATACAAATACAGTAAGTAAGGAAAATATCAGACCATATATATCAGACATACTTGAGCAACCAGATGATTTATGGTTGGTTGGTTGTTGTTTAACTCCACACTCAGAAATATTCCAGCTATATGGCGGCGGCCTGTAAATAATCGAGTCTGGACCAGACAATCCAATGATCAACATCATGAGCATAGATCTAGGCAATTGGGATATGATGACATGTGTAAACAAAGTCAACAACTGTAACCACCCGATCCCATTAGTCGCCTTTTACGACAAGCATTGGGTGCTGAAGACCAATTCTATCCCTGGTCTAAACGGGTGAGACGATTTATGCAAAGGCATAGGTATGACAAAAATACTTGATGTAGCAAATCTGTGGAAATCTGCAGAATTCTGTGGATTCCCAGAAAATTATCATCTCCTTATACTTACACTTATCATTTCAGGAATGGAAGTTAACTATGTTTACTTAGTGACTGAAATTAAGAAGTAAGCATAGCAAGTCCAAACTGTGTAAATTCTGGCAAGAACAATTTTAAAAATTACATTATTGCTAAGCTAAATATCACAAAATAGTTTTTCTTTACCCATCATGCTCAGGAACAAATCATCTGTGAAAACAGTTGGTCTGTCTCCAGATTTCAGAGACCTGTGCATACTACCAGGTAGCAAGTTAATTAAACTTTATCTCATGTTAACCAAAAAAGGTAATGAGTCAATTAAGTAAATATGTTTTACCTTAGTCATGAATCTAAAGAGCTGTTTTATTTTGTAATATTAGGGATAGGACAAGGATCGCTTATCTAGGGTAAGGGTCTCTTTAAGATCCAATATATTGAATACAATTTACAATGGGAATAGTTATTTGGGACAAGGCAAATATGGCTAGCTAAATAGGTCAATAATAACAAATTTTGTTGACATCTAAATTATGTCCAGAATGCTGTTTTGTTTTAGCATAAATGTATTACCACTCACCAGTGACAACAAATATGTTGATTTCTTTTGGGACATTTATAGCATTTTTGCTCAACGTAACTTCATTGATCATGTTGATATATTAGCAATAATTCAAAAATATGTAGAACCAATTGTCAACCTCTTTGATCTGGACCTGTCCCAAAGAACAGTACGTGTCTCCCAATTATCAACTGTCCAATTGTTTTGTCACATTCTTTGAGGATGAGAGGCTATCAAATAGGACATCATACCTGTGCTTGTTGTGGATTTGGAGTCAAGCCAGTCCCATAGGAGGGGAAACCACTGCCGTCCATCATTGTGCTTGGTTGGACCCGCAGTAATTATCTCCTATATTTGGGTCGTGTTGAGGCTATTCTTGCACCCCTAGTCTCCAACGATGACTACAGCACACTCACTTACAATATTGAATCGTTTTATAAAAGTGCTAAACATATCAGATCAAATCCATTTCGCAAGTGTTTTCAACATGCCGGTTCACACGACCCAGAGCCACAATCTTCAGAGATCGAACAACCGTCTCATCTAACTCCCACTGTCTCACATATGCTCATTTGGTGCCCTGAATAGTTTCAGGAACACAAACTCGGACAATAAAAGCACAAGTTACAGTTGTGTGACACGCTGTTGTCAATTCTTATTGCGCGAAATTGCATGCATTTACACCGGATGATAGATATGCTCCAGTACAGCGCGTGCTACATGTTCGCCATGGACTAAAGAAAGAAAATATTGCTGTAAAATACACGAGACCCGTGGTGCGGCGCGCAGCTAATAACGAATGCCAGTCCAGAAACTATCGCTGTTCGGAGTTTATATGCCGCTTGTGGAAAAGGAAATGTAATATTTTTTTCAGGCCTTAACATAAACAAACTCTCGATCGTGTTTTACATATTAGATAAGAAGAAACCTATGCGTACGATAATGATGAAAACGTACATGGATATCATTAAAACAATTTTGAGTATGAGACATGCGACATTGACTGGTTATGCGGCAAACTGAACCCAAATCCCCACTCATCATAAAATTGTAGTACAATAGATGCGATGGGATTAACTAATCTATGCATTATGTATTCACTTGTTAGGGGCAATGGGATGAACTTATCTGTGCACTAGGGGTATGTTTGGAGTATGCTGGTCAGTAAGGTCATGAGAATGTTTTTATATAATGATTTCCTGTGGTTTTCGAGATGGGACTCAAGATGAAGTGAAAGTTTTCACAGCAATTAATGATTTCCTGTGTCCATCAGCCAATCTAGCAAAAGGCCACATTACTGTATAAACTTCTCCAAGATAAAATGAGATTTACAATAATGTATAAATATTCTGGTAAAATGCTGTCAGATCCCGAATTCTGAAATGGAATTCATTCCGAATAACTGTGGAGGCCTGAAGCTCTGTTTCGAGGGGTATATGTATACTAAGCGCTTCACTAGAAAAACTCGTACCAGATGGGAATGTTCCAGCAGGATGGCCTTTGTAACCACTGATATAGCCTGCAATGAAATCCACTCAACAACGCCACACTCTCGTGACAGCAGTGAAGATAAGGTCAATGCCACCAAAACACTATCAAATCAAACGCTTCTACCATTCGCAGCAAACCCGCCCAACTCATCGCTGATGCCCTACAGCCTTTGACTATTCCAGAATGAGCAACTCTTGGAAGAACTGACAGCGTCAAGAGAACCATCTGCAACAGGGATCCTTACCCAAGGCACAACTACACTCCAAGAGTTTCAACCAGACGACCACTGGAGGGACACAACCACAGCCATTCCTCACCCATGGTAGTGTCCCAGATTAGGGATTCCAGAGTCGTTGTGTTTGCCACACAAGAATCATTACTCCACCAAGCCTGTTCTAAGACATGGTTTATAGACGGAACTTTTTTTTGTGCCCCTGCCTTGTTTCACCAACTGTTCATTGTGCGAGCTCCACTGGGTAACACTTCTGTTACATGTGTTTATGGATTTTTGACTGGCAACTCCCAAGCACTGTATGAACATTTCTGAACAAGTGTCAGGAACTAGGGTTTGATGTTGACCCATCACTTATTATTTCTGACTTTGAACAGGCAATCTTGAGAGCATCTGCATCAGTGTTTGGTGCTCACGTTTCCCTGAAAGGATGTTTTTATAATCTGACCCAGAACACTTGGAGACAAGTGCAGAATCTTGGGTTGTCTGAACTCTACAAAGCAGATGAAAACATTAGAACCTACTGTTGGATGCTCTTGCTTTCCTACCTGTCGATGACGTACCAGCTGGTTTGGACTTCATCAAAGAAAGTACTCCAGAACAACTTGATGAACTGATTGCCTACTTTGACTCCACCTACGCAACAGGATCCCTCGTCGAGTCCGGTCACCTCCTTCAGTTGATGGAACAGTGCCCTTGATGTGTGTTCTCCGTGTTCCCCCACTATATCCTCCTCATCTGTGGAATGTTCATCAATTAAGCAACCATCGGTGATGGCGACCGCACCAACAGCCTATGTGAGAGCTGGAACTACAGTTTCGGCCAGCTGGTAGGACACCGCAAGCCCACTGTGTGGAGAGCCATTGAGAGTCTGCAGAAAGATGCCGCCAACGTCCTCACAGTTCTTCATCGAGATGCAGAAGGTCGACCTCCAGCAAAGCGTGTGAGAAAAGCAACACGAGATCATCAAGCTCAGTTGAAAACCCCGTGTCTTGCCTACAATGACAATCGAAGGACATTAGAGCAGCTCCTGTTATCATTGGCGAAAAAGATTCGCCATTCCAAGTGAATTTCAAGTTAATCAATCTGACAATGAACTGAGTGAACTGATTTATATTATTATATACTCCCCATCAAAAGTTTAGACTCACTAGTGTAAATGTAGCCACTTACTTAAGTCAACTGTTCTAAACTAGATTTGGCAAAATATTCCATATTGTTTAAAGGTACTGTTTTGCACATGAACTGATGTATTGTAAAACAAATTCGCCATGTTGAAAAGTGGGGAATTGACCTACTGGTTACAAAACAGGTGTTGGGAAATGTCATGTGGGGAATAGTCCTGATGGGAAATTGTCCGTAGACTGCCAAGTGGTTCCTCGACCGTGACGGACACGGGGACTGGGCAACTGTCCACCTTGGCAGAATTTCAGATTGCAGATGGTATGGCGACTAAATCCAATTTGATTATATTTCTGTGGTATTTACCTCGACATGTAATCATGTATCGACGTCATGTCTTTACCTAGGACATTAAAACATATTCTTTTAATTTGTACATCACATAGACATTGCTAGAAATGGCATTGTGTAATCATTGCTAAAAAAGTCTAAAAATGTGCTTAGGTAAATAGGTATACATGTATACAGTTTTAAAGTTTAGTACACAGCAAATGCTTATATGTATTTTTCATGTAACAATGAAGTTCATGTCCTCGAGACAGCGTTGACCCCACAGTTTTTAGGGAATAAAAATTTCACGTGACACGGCGATTACTACTCCCTTGCTGTTGCCCATGTTTTTGGGCATAAACCTACACCTGTTTATTTGTCATCATTCACTTGATGGTCCGTTAATAATTTATAACAGGTATAATTAGTGGTAACACCACTCAGATTACCCGACAAAGGTTCCCATGTGGCATTTCTGGTGTCTGGAGTAACATTTTTAATTAAGATCAGATGTGACAAAAGTATTACATGTTATATGTGCATGGAAGTGTAGCAAGCGGAATTATCTGCAGTGTTAAAAAGAAAAACATCGATAAAAGGATTAACCGATAACACGTTGATTAATTAATTACTTTAATCTTGCACAGCGGATTTCTCAAAAGGTTGCGTTTATATCTGTAGATATATTGAATACACACCCATTCTCTCGTAAAGCGCCTGTGTAAAAACAACGTATTTGATTGCTCATTGTTTTTTTAAAGACTCATGTAAATAGTTGTGCTATCTTGGGCGACCAATGAGACTATACACCACTGTGAAATCCCTTAAACAAAGTCACGGAACCTGTTGAGAAACTATGACTAGCTATAACGTTATATACAATTTTTCCATATTAGACTGATAAAAGACATGGCATGGAGCAGGTGTCTTTGTCAACTGCAAAAGGACGGCATATCGCGTTCTTTTATGTGGATATTGATGGATACATACATTCCTCGAAAAAGGTAATAGCCTGATATTATTGCTATAGTCGGTTGTAATTTTGATAGTTGTATTTTGTTCTTATTCATTCAACAAAATCATTCCACTTAATTCTTCTTCGCCGGGAAGTTCTTCGATGCAAAACAGACAACATGCACTAGGTCGCTCAGCGGATCCTGATACGATTTAGAGACAATTCAACAAATGAACTGCAGAGTATTTGACAACATTTTAGATTTCCATTTTTTTAAAATTGACAACAAAATGTCGTATTTAGTGAAAGAATTTATTGAAAATAAGATTCAACACAACAGAAAATGAAAAACAGCAATGTACTATGCACACAATCGGGTAACGCTGTCAAATTACAGATATTGACAGTACAATGGTACTATTCCGGGGTAGGGTGGAGGAAGGGTGGGGACTGAAATCAACGGAACATGGAAAAAGAATAACAAACACGTTTGTACATTTTGTACATCCATGTGTACACAGCCTCTGAAGGCGTCTCAGCACATCTCTTACAATGTTCCTGGCTAAACAGGGGCGGTGGGGTAGCCGGGTATCTGCACATGACGCACACCTTTAGGTTTCAAACTATGCACATGAGGCAGACCTTTTTTCCTTTGATGTTCACCGATCTGGTCTTGCAACCGATTGGTGTTTGTGTAGTGGCTTAAAGATCAGATTTCTTGATTGACTAATTAACTGATCAATCAGGTATCACATATATGAGTAGGTATTCTCCTACACTGATCCGTGTTCAAAGTGACACATGTCACTTCATCATAATAGTATGAAAAGTGTTCATTGGAATACTACTTAAGGAATTAGCCGAGTGGTTAAAGCGTTCGCTCGTCAAGCCGAAGGCCCAGGGCCCCGTTTCACAAAACTCTCGCAAGCCTAAGATCTCGTAACTTTCCTCGTAGCATTCCTACCTCATATACTATAACATTGACTTACGATAGTCATGGCGCTACGAGAGCTTTGTGAAACGGGGCCCTGGTTCGATTCCCCACATGGGTACAATGTGTGAAGCACATGATATTGCAGGAATATTGCAAAAAAATAAAAACGGCCTAAAACCAAATTCACTCCTGGCTAAACATGGACTGTTGCTGGTATAGGTTGTAAACGTTCGTTCATAATGTGCATATATCCCACGTATGACAAGTATGTATGCCTAGTTGCATTTTTTAAATGTACTTCCTTATATTGTCAGTAGAATGTATACATCCAGAGCAGCATGGCTCAACTACGTCTGTATATATCCATCCTCCTGACAGGCAAAATCAATTCCTATCTCACATGGAGACGCTTTACCAGACATCTAAATACACCAAAACTTATATAACATATGTTATATTTGGAATAAAACTTCCTTAGTAAAGTACAAATACTAGTACTTTTTGGGGTTGAGTCCCATCGGGGATTCGAACCCACACCGTCAGAGTCAGGCACTAAATCGCCAGCACACCAAAAGTTATATTTGAATTCCAAACCTGACCAAATAAATGTTTTTTTAAGAATGTCACTCCATACTCCTGACAAGCAAAATCAATTACATTCTCAAATGTAGACCATTTACCAGACTTGTAAAACTTACGTGCATTTGAATTCCAAACCTGACAAAATATATATTTTTTCGAATGTCACTCGGCTGAATACATCCAGGGTAGCATGGCTCAACCACACCTGTATATATCCACCCTCCTGACAGGCCGAAAGAGAGGAAGTGCTTAGCAACAGTAACAGTAAACCTACATGCATTTACCTGACAATGAGGTCAGATAGTATTTCGTAATGGAACACTGAAACAGTCCTGATAGAGTTCTAATACGTTTACCCATTGTATTCAAGAAAGACTGCTTTAGGGTACATCCCAAGTGTAATGTGTTTCATATACCAGGGACATAGACTCTTTGAAGAGGCAGATAAAGTTACACTGAGATCAAGTAATGTACTGATGACTGACACATATTTAAAAAACATTCCGGTCAGTGTTCTGTAGTGTGTAGGACCTGGAGAGATTCTCAACATCCTTCTGAAGGGGGAAGACGGTCACGGTGTCAGTCAGGTGCTTCATCATGCCTGTTGGATAAAGATACATGACTTTAAAATCTATAACATTGACCAATGAATAATAAATGTAGGTAGGGAAATTGTTGTATTCATTTACATATAAAACCTGTGAACTTTTTAGAACCACACGGAACAAGGTAGTGTCAGAAATTAAAAAAGAGAAAGAAGGGTACTTTTTTAAATTAGATAGTATGATAAACGAACAGAGTCATACCAAGAAATGGTGGCAGCTAATTAAATACTATCTTAAGAAAAGAGAGAAATCAATATCCTTTCCTTCCATTTCCCATGAAAATGTAATTTAAATTGATGCTACATCTATAGCTAATATCTTTAATGATTTTTTCGTTGCTCAATCTACGGTTGAAGATCCAGAACGTTCCCTCCCACCCCTATGTAGTAAAACATTGAACTGTTTAGCAAACATCGAATTAACACAGAGAGATGTTGAAGATATACTTCTTTCTCTAGACGTTCGCAAAGCGTCGGGCCCTGATGGTATTGGTAATACATTCCTAGCTTGCTGCCAAAGTGCAGTCTTCCCCCATCACTTCCATACTTAATAAGTCTTTAGGCTTGACAAATTTTCCCAGAGTATGGAAACGTGCTCCGTAATACCCTTTCATAAAAAATGTACCAATTATAGACCAGTGTCTCTCACATGTTGTTTATCTAAAGTCTTTGAAAAATGTGCTCATAAATACGTCTTTAATGTTTTTTTTAAAACAATGGCTTTATAAATAAATTACACTCTGGTTTTATTCCTGGTGATTCAACAACTTATCAATTATTAGATTTGTATAACTTCATTTCAAGTGCCATGGATAAAGGTAAAGAAGTAAGAGCTGTCTTTTGTGATATAAGCAAGGCATTTGATAAAGTGTGGCATAAGGGACTTCTATCCAAATTACAATCATAAGGAATATGTGGTAAATTACTTCATTGGTTTGATAGTTATCTTCATGAAAGAGTTCAGAAAGTTGTTATAAACGGTTACAATTCCGAATTCAGATCTGTATTAGCTGGTGTCCCCCAAGGATCTGTGCTTGGGCCATTATTATTTCTTGTCTATATAAATGATCTTGTTGAAAATAATGATTGCAATATAAGACTGTTTGCTGACGACACTTCACTTTATGTTATAATAGAAGATCTTACTGAAGACGCCATGCGCCTCAATCAAGATTTAGAAATGATTTCTCAATGGGCAGTACGGTGGCAAGTTAAATTCAATCCTTCTAAGACTGAAACTATACAGTTTAGTAAACGACGTTCCATAGAGACTAGTCCGAGATCATTTATAGGATTATTTTGCATAAATAAAGTTTCCGAGCACAAATATTTAGGCCTCTGGCTTCAAAAAGACGCAAATTGGACTGCACAGATAAATTTTCTATTTGATAAAGTTTCACCAATGACAAGTTGTTTAAGGAGTTACAAATATCGATTATCAAGAAAAATACTATTCGTTATGTATAAATCATGTATTCTGCCATCATTTGATTATTGTAGTTGTGTATGGGATAACTGTACTGTTAACCAGGCATCAATGCTTGAAACATTATAGCTTGATGCACTTAATTAGAACAATATGTGGGGCTACAAGGGGAACAAGTCATAATAAATTATATTCAGAAACTGATCTTTTACCTCTAGTAGAAAGAAGGCGCATTTAGAAATTAACTATTCCATAAAATGATACATAACAAAGCACCAGATTACTTAAACAGACTCGTGCCTGAATCTGTCTCTGTTGCAAAACCATATAACTTAAGAAAGAAAATTTGCCCAAAAAAACCACAAGAACGTCTTATTATGCTAAATTATTTTTACCCAGTACTATTGAACTTTGGAATTCTTTACCTGAAGAACTCAGACTTATACAGTCACCAAGTGAATTCATAAACAAGATTACATTATACTGTAATACTTCATTCCGGTTTAATATCGACACTGGAAACAGTTTCTGTCGAATAATCCACTGCAAACTCCGTTTAGAATGCAGCGATTTAAATGCCAATAAAGTCAGTAGATTTATATCTGTCACTCTGATAACCCATCATGTACTTGTGCTTCTCTCGAGGACATCCTTCATTATATTTTATATGTCCCAATTATGATGCTAAAAGAAACGATTTATTTTACTTCAAACATAGATATAACACAAATGACGCTCTGTATGGTAACTTAGAATTACCTAGATCTATAAATCATATTAAATCTGTACGTAACTTTATTACCACTTCAAGAAGATGTAACCAATCTTAAGTTTTTCATTTGGCCCTTTGCATAACTAAAGTATTTTGGCAGTATAGATGTTGATATTCATGTATATTGTATGCTTAATGTTATTTATGATATCATGTACTTTTTATAATGTTATGAAATCAAATGCTATTTTGTCTGGAGAGACATTAATATAAGCGGTTTGTTTATTTGCCGATCTAGTTTCTGAACAATGTATCGTATCAGAAATAAATATGTTTAAACCAAAACCTGTTGTTAAAGTGTGGCAGGTGTATTTTAGTGTAAATATGTTATTTTAATCTTCTTATTAATCTCTCCTTTTAGCAATATTATTATTAGGCACTTTAAGGTTTAAACTTTAGAGGTAGGCTACTCCGACCAATTGCTCAAGCCATGACGCTTTAACTCCTCTGATTGGTCTGACTAACTTCGTGCACAACTTGACTCATTCTGCACAGCTTCTTTGCCACGATAAGACAGGATGGACAGACACACAATGTAACATTAAGGTTAGTATTTATTTAATTAAAGAAATATTGCATTTAATCCTTGCAGTATCTTTATAATTAAAATATATCTATTTAGTTACTATCATTTAAATTGGTATAATATTCTATAGCATGTAAGTGTGCTATATGCAAATATCTTAGCTTTCCAATCCTAAGCTAGTATCACTAATATTCTTAACTTTACTATCCTTTCACTGAATGTGTGAGATGAGAGAATGTGTTTTGATATAAGCTGCTATGTTTTAGCTATGATAACTATGATAATTGTAATAATCACTGTGTGGAAGTAATTCTATGCTCATGAATGTTGCCCTAAATCTACTCCACATTACCTTGCGTATTACTTATGATTTAATATTATTTGTAACAGATAAGTCCCCGTCCATATGCCTGGTGCTGTGCGTGATTGGTGTACACCCTTGTACCACCCACAGGGTATGTGTATATGTATGTTTTATATCCATGTATTGTATACAGTACCATCACGTATTGTGCTGTGATAGATCATGTGTAGGGTATCAATTAATGCGTAATGGTGCATTATTACCGATCATGTGTGCATTGCATTATATATGTATTATCATTACGTTTTGCGTAATATGTAATATCATAATTTGCACTGCATATGTGTAATAAGTAATGTTATTCATGCTTTGAGTAACTTCGGTATTATTGGTAATTATCCATATGTATTAACCCGTGTATGGAATCATATGTATCTTGCATGAATTATGTGTGAGGTATATTATATTATTATATTCATTGTTAACTTATCCATTGGAGAAGTTAACTGAATGCCAGGCAGGTTTTAGACAAGGCTACACAACCATTGATAATATCGTCCGGAGATACCTTAATATTACAGGGGGGAAATTTTATGCGTTTTTTGTTGACTTTGCTAAAGCGTTTTACCCTGGAATTAAATAAATTATGGAATCTTCTAAACACAAGTTGACTAAGCCCAAAAATGAATAAACTCTTAACACAGATATATGAGAATGTTAAAGCCTGTGTCAGAAATAATAATGTAGTATCAGGAACCTTTGACATACAAGTAGGAGTCAGACAAGGCTGTGTATTGAGTCCCTTCTTATTTTCTTTTTTCATAAATGAATTGGCCACGCAGATCGAGAATAATTGTACACAGGCGTACACGTACATCCTGATATCTTCCAACTTTTTGCTGATGACATTGTATTAATATCAAGTTCTATTATTGGCCTGCAAAGGCATATATATGAACTGGAAAACTTTCGTGAGCAGTCAAAGCTGACAGTTAATTTGGATAAAACAAATGTAGTGGTATTTAAAAATGGGAGAAAACTGGGAAAAACTGAAAAATGGTATTATAAAGATTGTGAACTTGAAACTACAAATTCTTACAAATATCTTGGTGTATATATCACTAATCAATTATCCTGGTAATTGCACGCAAACTATGCAGTAGTGCAGGCACAGAAAGTACTTCTTGGAATCCTAATACATATTCTTGGTGATCTCAGTATGAATTCATTTTTCAAAATATTTGATGTAAAAATATATCCTATTCTTTTATATGGCGCAGAAATTTGGGGGTTAAATACACTTGGAAAATTAGAAATGGTACATTTGTATGCCTGTAAAAAGTTTTTGGGTGTTAAACACTCCAAATATCATGATCTATGGAGAATGTGGCAGGTTTCCTTTACATATACACTCTTATTGTAAAGTAATTCGGTACTGGATAATGTTAATACACATGCCAACCTATCGCTTACCAAAGAAATGTTATAATATGATGCTTTCATATGATAGAAATGGACACAAAACCTGGGTGACTGAGATAAAACAATTATTATTTTCTACTGGATTTGGAGATATTTGGCATAACCAAGAAAATGGAATATATCCGGAATTTATCAAATCATTTACTCAAAGACTAAAAGATATGTATTTTCAAAACTGGCAAGAAAAACTATCTATTTCAAGCAAATGTGACACTTACCTAATGTTTAAAAACAATATCCATACCGAATTCTATCTATCATGTTTAAATGTAAAAAGGTATAGAGTAAGTTTAACACAATTTCGATGCTCATCTCATGAACTTCTAATCGAGAAAGGTAGATATGTAAATATGGATAGAGAACATAGAACTTGTAAATTATGTAATACAAATGCAATTGAAGACGAGTATCATTTTCTTCTTGTATGCCCTAACTACAGTAGTCTTCGAAGCAAATATATAAGAGAAAAATATTATGTCCATCCAAACAGGCTTAAGTTTTCACTACTGCTAAACAGTTCAAATCCTAAAGAAATTGAAAACCTGTCCATGTATATTTTCTTCTCATTTGTACATAGAAAACATATTGTTCCTTGAACGTGTATAAAGCAATGTATATGGTGTACTATAGGCCTGAGGCCTTTTGAGTCCAGGAATAAAGATTGAAGATATATTCATTGTTACAGGGTGTCGTTTATCGATCTCACTACCTACATCCTACTGAAATAAACGACCTCACGCCCCAACAGAGTGTTGGTAATCTATGCCTTACGTTGATCCTGCTATGTAGTGAAAGAAAAACGTTGCTGACATCATCACGAAGTGGTTACGGCATGCGTGCCTTCAAATCATTTCTTAAGTCTGAGTACACAATCAATTTTAGCTGCCTGGTGGATGTTCTGATGGAAGATAGCTAGGTCATGTGCATGCATATCAGTGTTTTATTTAAATTATACAAATTAATTGCTCAGATCGAAGTTGTAAATACTTACCGTAGACAACATGCAGATGCTGATGTGAGACAGGTGAGTTTGATGTTACAGGTGTAGCAGGTGGGAGACAGGTGTGTTCTACTGCTGCAGCAAAGGTACCTGTACAAGTACAGATTGGGATCAGAATCACATATACCTCAGTCAACTAACAAGCATGCAAACACTGAGTCAAAACATGAATGAGTGTATATTCCTTATGATTATGAAATGTACGTAGCGTCAACCAAACAGATTCTGAGGCTGTTTATATTATAGCTATGAAGAGCATGTATGCTAGGTTTTACCTGCAAATGTGTGCAATCTGTACCAAAGGCAGAATATGATTGGATAGTGCTCGTTGTAAAGGGAAAGTTGACTATTGGAAAGTTGAAGCCACCTTTCTTGTCATAGGTTTATGAATATATATGAATCGATATATGGAACACCTGAGGCTGTTTCAAAGTTTCCAGTGGTAGGGTATAGACCATTTGATCGTTTTGTTTTTGGATAAGATGATGGAAAGAATGATGCATTAGGGAAAAAATACGTACACAGAAAAGGAATATATAGAAACTACAATTCTACAACTCATTATTGCATGTATAGTTTGAAACTCACCTTCTGGAGTCACACATCCATGCATGAGATGTGAAGTTGGACAGCATCTGGATGAGTCAGAACATGTCCATGTTTGTTGTCGACTGAGATCTGTACGTTGATCTCGTGGTTGTCGGAGATCGGGAAGTATATCTCAGTGGTTGGCAAATGTCTTGATTTGAACCATCTCAGGTGGAGGCCCTAGACTTTGTGAAGTTGGTAGACTGGAGACTTTGTCCATGTTGGTAGACTGGAGACTTTGTCCATGTTGGTAGACTGGAGACTTTGTCCATGTTGGTAGACTGGAGACTTTGTCCATGTTGGTAGACTGGAGACAGTGTTCCGCATATTACATCCGATGAGACAGCATTTGACATGTGGATCCGATAAGACGGGTAAGATGAGCAAAGCACTTTGTGATACCAACCATATGACCGCACATGATTAGGAACATACTCCATCCTCTACTCCTAGTATCAAGGATAATTAAACTACTACGAGAAACCGAACAACATAATACGGTTCAACATGTAAACGGAATATCAGTATGATCTGACATTCTCGTGGCGTTGGTATTGAACTTCCTGTTGACAGTTGCCTTTAAACATGCTCACCAAATACAACCAACCGAGACAATGCTAACGAATACCACCGAGTCATCGTTCAGCTAGAAGGTGTTAGCGAGTGTTTCATGTAGGAGTGTGAGCCATGAAACATGAAACACCCCTCAACACCTCAAAGCTGCCCGGTTATCAGTAGGTACACGATACACCATCAACGAGTTGGCCATTTGCCCCCAAAACAGTAATTCTCAAGAGCCCTCGTGCACATGTCAAAAAAGAAGTAGAGATTGATTTCGCATCTTTATCGGATACCATGATCGTGGGAATTATCATATAATAGTGTATGAAGTGGTATGGATTCCTGCACATGATGCGGTTTAAATGGTAGAGGTAAAGAAGCTCTGGTCCCTCAACACACCTGGGGAGAAAACGATAACATTTTGTTAGTACCAGAATAATCATAAAGCTCTTGTTAAAGATGATGAATAAACTTGTGTGTTCCTCAATGGCTTTGATATTCGGGTGACAAAAAATTGAAGCCATCCTTTGCAGACACTCTGGGATAGGTTTTTGAATATATATACAGGAATCAAATATGAAATATCGGAGTCTGTTTCAATTATTGATTTTTCAATGGTAGGGTATAGACCATTTGGCAGGGTTATTCTTAGAATAGATCACGAAAGGAATGCTCACCTTCTGGAGTCAGACATCCATGCTTGAGACCTGATGATTGATAGCATCTGGCTGAGTTGCAGGACTATGTCCATGTTTGTGGTCGACTAAGGCCTGCACGTACACCTTTGGCAGAGATCGGAAAGTATGCCTCAGTGGTTGGCCAAGATCTGGATTTTTATCACGTGGTGAATGGGGCATCTCTGCCCGAGATCCTAGACATTGTCCATTTTGGTAGGCCCAGGAATGTGTGTTCCGCCTATTGCATCTGGTGAGACTGTCCACGTGGATCCAACAAGACGTGGATCCCACAAGCAACACTTCAAGACACCAACCACATGGCCGCACATGATTAGGAACATACTCCATCCTCTACGCTTAGTAAAATCATGCGATAAGCTGAACAACATGATACGGTTCAACATGTAAACGAAATACCAGTATGATCTGACATTCTTGTTGGAGGGATATTGAACCTCCTGTTGACAGTAACGGTTTGTTCACCAAATACAACCAACCGAGACAATGCTTACGAATACCACCGAGTCATCGTTCAGCAAGTAGGTGTTAGCGGGTGTTTCATGTAGGACTGTGAGCCATGAAACATGAAACACCCCTCAACACCTCAAAGCTGTCCGGTTATCAGTAGGTACACGATACACCATAACAAGTTGGCCGACTGGCCCCAAAACAGTAATTCTCAAGAGCCCTCGTGGAGGAGGTGGTCATTAAAAAGAAATGGAGATTACTTCAATAAATGTACATCCTAATCGGATAGCATGATCGTGGGAATGATTCTAAATAGAATATGAAGTGGTAAAATCCTGCACATGTGCGGTGTAAATGGTAGAGGTAATGAACAAGCTCTGGACCCCCAACATACCTGAAGAGAAAAACATAATATTTTGTTAGGATCAGAATAATTGAAAAGATCTTGTTAAACATGATGAATTAACTGGTAATGTTCCTTAGTGATGGTTTTGATATTCAGAGGATAATAGGTTTCTGAAAGCAAACCAAAACCAGTGCAAGGCGGCTGCCAAGTTAAATATAATCATCTGCACTCAGGAAATGATTCTTAAAATTTTGAGTGGTTTGTTTATCTGTATACCTGTAGAGGTAGCAGGGGGTGGCGCTTCCAGTCATGAAGGGACTGATGGCAGCGTGGTTGATCACTGGGACTACTGAGGTGATGGATGCCAACTGAGAATGACAAGGTAGGTGGTTGACGGTGGAAGACTCCTAAGGATGGCGACTGATGACTAACCGAGACACCTAACGTTGTCTATTCCTGAGGGAGACCCGTTGTGTGACAATGCCATCTGAAGAAAGAAAGGTTCGGTTCAAATGTGGACAGACAAACGTGTAAGCATTGTTACATCATATGTCACATACCTAATGCGAATGCAAGAACCGAACCCAAGTTTAGAAACAGATGGCGTTCAACTTACACGTCACCCCTTCTCCCAACGCTACCTGGACAACACTGGCTGGCCTCTGTACTCTTTCCCTCTCCTGCAAGAAAACAAACAATACTTAGTCCCTTTCTCTGATATATTTACCCGTTGGATCCACTTGGATTCACAGATTATGCAACGACCTCCACACCTGTGGTACACAAAATACGAGTGGTGGTATTGGGTTGCGAAAACAGTGGCAGAAACATTCTCCAAAGTCAGGTAAGAAATCTCACCAAAGTACTCTGGGGCTAACTGAGAATATGCACCAGGACCTCAGCCGCGTCTGAGTGCAAAGCGGAAGACTAATCCAGCTATCGAGAATGCATGCGTCTCAATGTTAGTGAAAACCAAACTGCCAGTGATCTATGATGAACTGGGATAGCATACTCACTGCTGACAGGCTGAGTCGCCACATCCATATAGACCGGTGTTGCTGCTGAGGTCGTTGGTGTGGTCATACTCATAACGGTTGCCACTGATGCTGCCATGAGAGATGGTGTTCGAGCAGTCACAGCTGTTTTCGGTGCTGTTTCAGGCTGGAAAAAGAAAATAATCCTAATGCACAGGGTGACTTACGTAGGTTTCAGTATAGTGAACATCCACAAAGCTCGATTCAATACAATGAAACAATATGACGAATCAATACAACCGTTATTAAATTATACAAGATTTGCACTTCCAATGACATTTACACGTCAACCATTACTGTAGGCGTATAATCAGTGATATTACAACTGTTGTGGACCTATACTATATACGTCCTATTCCCAATGATATAACTTATAGTTTAATAATGAAAAAGTCTTGTCTCAGCACACGAAGTGAAATAGATAATGTTTCTTAGGTTCAGAATTACTGAAAAGCTCTTGCTAAAGATGATGAATTAACTTGTATGTTCCCAAATAAATAGTCTTGATATTGGACTGCGAGAGCATTTGTCGAACGCGAAACAAAAATAGTTCAAGGCAGAGGCCAAGGTAAATGATGAAATCATCTGCACTCAGGAAATGATTCTTAAGTTTTAAGTGGTTTGATTATCACAACTGTATACCTGGGGAGATAGCAGATGGACAGCGTTGTAGTCAGCGGTCATGGAGGGACTGATGCAGCGTTATGGTTGATCACTGGGACTACCGATTTAGAATGCAACTTCGGGGACTGGCCGAGGAGGCTGGGTGTCGATGACAGCTAAGGATGACAACGGACTATGGTGACATTGGACTCCAGGCAAACCTGGTGAACGAGACATCTAGTCTTGTCTTTGTCTGATGAAGACACGTTGTTGAACTGTTATAACATCTGAAGAAAAAAAGTTTCGTTCACATGTGGAGAGACAAAGATGAAATCATCATAGTCACCATCATAGGTGTTACTTCATATGTTATATACACAATGCAAATGCGAGAACCCATTAACAGCAAGTTTAGACTCATGGCGTTCAACTTACTGGTCACTCCTCCTCCCAACGCCACCTGGACCACACCGGCTGGCTTCCGTACTCGGCCCCTTGTCTACAAGGAAACACACATTACTTAGTCATTATCTCCAGTCCATGGGGCACGGTAACTTTTACCCCTTGGCTCTACTTAACATATGGTGCAACATATTGGTGTTCTCCCTGTTGCACGTGAGCATTTTCAGCTTCATCATGGGTGTCAGACAGGATAAATGAACGTCTTGTATTTGTCGATCTGCGTCTCCAGGGAGCTAAAGACTACTAACACAAGGAACATTTTGACGCTTTACTGAGAACAATTAAGGCCCAACCGCGACAATAGGAAGATTGTTTCATCAACAGGTTTGAAGATTATTGGTAATTAGGAGTGAATATTCTTGTGCGCTGCAGTTAACAAGGTCTATTTTAGGGCATCTTGAGACTGATAGGATTAGCAACAACCTGCACCCTCTTGGCACACTAACAAAATGGCCGTATGGGCTCTTACAACCACCACTGGCTGTTTGGGAACGTTAAAACCCGCAATCGTCATTCTCAAAAGTCAGGTAAGATATCTCACCGAAGTCCTCTTCTCCTCATCGAAAAGACGTAGCAGCTCCTCGTATGGGGATTCTTGCTGGTGTCGGTGCTGCTGCTGCAGGCTCTGCCGCTGTAGACGGGGCTGGTGCTGTCGCTGCAGATGGGGCTGCTGGTGCTGTCGGGGCTGTTGCTGCTGCTGATGTTGGGGTTGCTGCCGCTGTAGACGGGGCTGCTGCTGTCGGGGCTGTTGCTGCTGCTGGAGCTGCTGCTGTTGTCGGTGATGTTGCTGTCGGCGCTGTTGTTGTAGCTGAAATCGTTGTTGCTGTTGGTGTTCCTGTTGCCTTTGTTGCTGTTGTCGTACTACCCTATGCCTATACCTGGCATTACGTCTATGTCTAGCTTCATCAGCTGCCTGAGCCTGAATGAAAACGAAGAACATGAAAAGGACTCATGAACGGTTGTTAAAGTTATAAACTGCAATAATGTAGAACTGCTTCAATGTACCAATGTGAAACGGGTTCAGAATTCTTTGAGAAGAATAAGCAATGTAGAGCAGTTTCATTAGAATATCAAATGCATTACACGCTCCAGAGTTCCCAGTGATGAACTCCAATAGCATACTCACAGTTGTAAGAGTTTGTGTTGCCACATTCATGGTCACCGGTGCTGCTGCTGTTGTGGCCAATGGAGCTGCTGATGGTGCTGCTGTCGGAGCTGCCAGCTAGTGGAGATGCTGATAGAGATGCTGGTGAAGCTGCTGCTGGTAGAGCTGCCAATGGGGCTGGTGATGGAGCTGCTGTGTGGCTGGTGCTGGAGCTGCTGATGGGGCTGCTGATGGAGCTGCTGAGTAGAGGTGCTGTCGGAGCTGCTATCGGTGAGCTGCTGATGGTGCTGCTGTCGGTGCTTCCGGAGCTGCTGGTGATGAAGCTACTGTTGGTGCTATCGGAGCTGCCGATGGTGCTGCTGTCGGTGCTGCGGTTGGTGTTGTGTTCCACTGCAAAGACAAAACAAACGTAAACTCGTTGGGTGACCAACGTACGTGTCAATATAGAGCGCATTCACGCAGCCCTATTCAATCCTATGAAACAAAATGAGGAATCAATAACAGACTTGTTGTATTTTCAATGATCTTTACAACCGTTATAAATTATACTAGATTTGCACTTTCAATGATATTACACAACCATTACAATGACATTGCAACTGTTATGGGCTGATACTATAATTGTCTAATTTTCGATGGTATTACAACTTCTATGAACCAAACATATGTTTAACATATTTTCAATGACATTATAACTGTAAAGGAATATGATACAAAACAGGCTACAACAGGCACACTGTAGAACACATCAACACTGAATAGATGTCATGGGTGATGGCGATCTATAGCCCGTATTTCATATTGTATTGTCTTCTTTGATTGGAATATTTTAACTTTGCTCGCTGGTTTTATATTTATATCTGTGATTCTCTAGTCGTTTTACTGTCCTTCGTCGGCAGGTTTTTTTATAATATACATATATTTCATTTTAATATCAATTGTTCTCGTCACGATATGGCTGAAATATTGCCGATGTGACGTTAAATATTAACTCACTCACTCATGGGTGTAATTTCGTTTATCTGCCATTCCGTTGCCAGTTCAACAACTATGTGCACCCGAATCGTAGCACCCGATTTCCGCGCGTTTTTTGTTGTACTTTTTTAATATAACCACGTGCTGTTCGTGTTGTTGGCAATGTGCCTTGCCTTACAATGCCTGTATGCAAATACTGAACTACCAGTAAATGTTTTGACAAGCAGCCCGCGATTACTTCGTCTACTTTTCAATAGCGGCACTGGTTTACTAATGTTTCGATAACTCCAAGTTTGGTATCACATGCAACATTGTGTCATTGGTAAGGATAGTAGTGTTCATAATGTTTCCATGCAGCTGTATTTAAAATTGATTTATATTCCGAAGGTATTCTCAAATCAAAATGGTGACGTTCTGTCAGTTGATAAGCAAATATTGTTACATGTATTCATGTAAATGTTTCAAAACTTCAATGCTATTGCCTCGTATCAATATTACATTACTCATGTATCACTGTATAACTGTACTATGTACCACTGTGGGTGGTTTTTGTGAATAAATGAACGGAACTAAACTGTAACACCTTTTACTTAACTTGTTGTAATTCGATACTTGTCGACCTATCACAAAGTTAATCGGTACTAACGAGTACATTGGCATCTTGGTTTTAAAACGCAGTGTCATTAGAGGTTCACTGCCATGTCGTTACAAAGTTATTACGTATCAAATGTAATGTAAGTACTGTTAAACGCCGTGACACGCCTACACTCAGTAAAATCATTTGACTTACCATTCCTTTCAGACGCCTGATTTCATCTTTCAGTCTTCGGTTTTCCTCTCGGAGTCTTACCAACTCTGCTGCATCGTTAGCCTGTGACAAAAGAAATGTCAGACGGGTCAGATACATGTATGTCAATAACATGATACTTATTGATACACTTCTGTGTACCACCTTACTGATCACCTGATGGACGAACCAGTTTACTATAATGGAAGATTTCCGCCCGTAACCCCCAGTATTTTTCATTGTATGCCTAGGAATAGATGGGTATTTTTATAGAAACCTACCCTAACCCTAACATAATGCTGAATCTAAACCCTAAACACGAGAAATAATCATAATATATAGATTACATTTCAAGCGGGGTTTACGGGCGGAACTCTTACCATATTGTGTTAAGATTGCTTGGTTTCTTTTCACATCATAGAAATAGTTATAACAACGTAAAACTTTCCTGGAACGTCTAGGCTTGCAAATGCAATGTTAGGTTGTAAACTTCAATTGACACAAACACAGACAAAAGACACATGGATACAGTCAGCATGCATGTCACGTTGAACGTGATATAGTAGATTTAGTGGTATAAAGTAATATCGGTACAAAGACTACACAAAGTATTATGTTTACTCACATCCAACTGAGCCGCCATTCTGCCAGTTGCCCCAGTCCCCTGTCCTGGCGTACAGTACGGCGTAGACGTCATTGGGGTTGAAAATGGAGTCGAGGTGGTTGACGAAGGTCGCTGGTTGGCGACAGGGGTACTTCTGGTCACCTGGCTCGATGGTCCTGCCTGGGGTGCTTGCGGTCCTTCCTGTGGGGCTGGAGGGATGCCTGACACCAGGCCCAAACCTTGTAGAAACCTGTTCATGATGACAGAGCGGGAGAATCAGTGACAATAATACAGAGAGAATATTGATGCGATATGGACACAAGTGAACGATAAACGCGACGCAGCTGTCAAGGCAACTTTTTTTTATACTCGGCCTTTGGACCAATCAGGGCAACAAGCCCGGGCACAATGGGGGTGGCCAGTAGCTCGTGCGGCTAAAGAAACTGACATCATCAGCGGCTTGAAACAATGGAACCCAGCCTGAAATATCGCCACGACTCCAAAGAGTTATGTAACAAAGCTGGTTCAACAAGCAATATTCTGAATTGGGGACAACCTCTGATGTTTTTATCTGAAATCAACAGCAGCAGGTGACGTGGAAAGCGTAAACTACTTCACATATAAATCATTTAATTTTCTTTTCTTTAAAACAACCAACAGCGATGCAACAAAATTTTAGCAATTGAAAATATGTCTGGAGACTGTAACTGATAATCACACACGTGCACAGCCAATATATAAGTAAGGGACATCCAGTATTGTATAGATTGTACACGCACCAAATAGAGACACTCACAGAACGAATCACGGCATGATTTCAAGCATTATAATTCGTATGTAATGAGACCGACTGTGGTATTTTATTTATTACCCACGTCTTACCAGCATAAATACACAAAATGGAAAGATTTCCGCCCGTAACCCCCGGTTTTTCTTTCCATTCTATGCCTAAGATTCATAGTAAGAATAGATGGGGTTTTTTTATAGGAAGCCTACCCTAACACTAACCCTAAACCTAATATAATGCTAAATGTAAACCCTAAACCTAAACCTTATGCCCTTGAAATAAACATAATAAATAGAATACATTTCAAGCGGGGGTTACGGGCGGAACTCTTACCCTACCCCACTGCCCCGGAGTGTTATTGAGGCCAGATACTATTACTTTGTATTGACTGGTAGCAGTATTAACATCAACAGCAACAACTGTTGGTAGAAATGTCTTCGATGTAGTAACTGACCCCATTTATACCAGAATGTCCTGGAATATTGTGTAAGTGTGTGAAATGTATCTGCCTGTAGTTGGTGCATCTACAAGTGTTATCCACATGTAGTGAATGAGTGAGTATGGTTTTACGCCGCTTTTAGCAATATTCCAGTAATATCACGGAGGAGGACACCAGAAAGGGCTTCACACATTGTACCCATATGGGGAATCGAACCTGGTCTCCGGCGTGACGAGCGAATGCTTTAATCACTAAGCTACCCCACTGCCCCTTCGAATGGGTTTGATGGTTAATATTTGCTTAACAACAAGATGTGACCTTATGATATAATCTGAATATATCTTGGAAAGGACCTTAATAATTTATCAGGCCAGAACATAACTGTTTCTCTCAGATCAAGACAATCGTTATTTAATGTGGCATTACCTAAATTATCAGGTGGTAGATAAGATCAGGATACTTTGATACTCAGCTCACCACTCTTATCATAAGAGCCGATTCAACTGAAGATTGGATGAGGCAGTGACGGAGTGAGTGTATTAATAACTCGTGCTCATTCTATCAAACACTGGTTTATCGGGACCAAGTTTATTTACGCGCCGTCGCATAACGCATATTGTCCACTTTACTTACATTTTCCATGCTAGAAAGAAGCTACATTGGATAACAGAAAATGCCAATATCCGGGGATGGCCATGACGGCTTTAACAGCACATTAACGGACTGTGGCTCGACGGTCCTTTCGATAGTGTTCCGTCGGCCTAAGATCTGGCTTCGTGTATTGACAGACAGACAGGCAGACATATTTTATTTTGTAATGTCGGCCTAATGGCCCATAATACAGTTACATGATATAAGGTATAGATGGACAGCGGCCATTCACATTAACTAGCTTTATATCTGAAAGAGAATATGTTGTGTATGAATAAAGCAGTAATGAATATAACACGTGGATGCTTAAAATATTATGGAGTGAGAGCGGACCCTTATATACATTTTTAAGCTTGATGAGATATCTTTCACGGAAGTGTTGGTACTGTTTACAGAAAAAGAAAATATGTTTTTTCGTCTTCAATTTGTGGAGAATTGCAAAATGTACAGTAGAGCTCTTCAATAGGCACATCCTGATGACAAAAGATGTTAACTTTAAAATCGTTGTGGGCATTCCGAAATTTGCAGAGAGCAGGTACAAGATCTTTACTTTTTAGTTCTGTGATGTAAGGTTCCAGGTGAAGGTCATATTTGAGTTGTTAGAATTGGTAAAGATATTTTGATGTAGTGATATCGTTGCGCCAGCTTTGGTGTCCTATGTCTGCAAGTCGTTGCTGAAAGATAGTCATGAATAACTTCACATTGTCAACTCTCTGGTTGAACCATACGTGTGAAAACCCGGTCTGGAACAGAATGGTTCTTACATTTGACACCCAGTTGTTCTTGCTCATATCGTGTATGCTCCCCAGAGATTTGAGATTGATAATGCATTGTGCCGTTTGAGACTGACATCCAATGATCGAGGGTAAAACAAAGCGCCTTTGAGCAGGTGATCTGGACATTGGCGCTTTATAAATATACACACAAAAAATCGTCGAAAGTTTTAAGAATGTTATAGGATTGTAAAGGGCAACGATTATTCTCCATGTATAGTAATTTGAACCAGAATTTTATTACTTTAGCCTGTGTGAGCACGAACATAGGAAGGCGTCCTAGTTTACCAAGGATGGCCTTGTTTGACGCATATTTTAGGAACTTTTTGAAATACGTTGTTTGGATCCGTTCAAAGACCTCTGTGTATCTGAAGCCCCACATTTCCGATCAGTACAGAAGCATCGGTGCTATTTTCCTATCAAATATAGTTGAGTGAGTGAGTTTAGTTTTACGCCACACTCAGCAATATTCCAGCTAATATGGCGGCGGTCTGTAAATAATTGAGTCTGGACCAGACAATCCAGTGATCAACAGCATGAGCATCGATCTGCGCACTTGGGAACCGATGACATGTGTCAACCAAGTCAGCGAGCCTGACCACCCGATCCCGTTAGTCGCCTCTTACGACAAGCATGGGTTACTGAAATTCAATTTTCTAACCCGGACCTTCACGGGTCAAATATAGTTGAAGCGGTGGAATAAGTCAGTTCTGTATTTTTACTAACTAGTCTGAACACAGAGAGGCAGGCTTTGTGCGCTTGCTGGGCAATGGTTTCACTTTTATTGGCTGTTTGCGATACGTCCATTTTTCAAACTTGGTGAGGATTCCTCCGTTGCGAAACACGACGATATCGGATTTACTCAGATTCACTTCCAGTTCCCATTTAGCACAGAATTGTTCTAGGACATTAAATTTACGTTGAAGACCAATGACCAAAGAAGATCCTGTATTTCTGGGGTGACGCATATCCCATGATTACCTGACTTATATAATTCAGCTGCAAGTTCATTGATGAACAGGAGAAATAGTAACGGACTAAGGACGCATCCTTGTCTAACCCCTCGCGAGGTATCAAATGCTTCTGATCTCTGGTTGTCCATTCTAACACACGTTTGCACTGACGTATACATACTTTCAGTAGCACAAGTAACTTTCCATGATACATCTGCAGTAGAATCGACCTTTCGTTCTATTTAACGTGAAGATATGGTCCGTCGTAGAATATTGTGGACAGAATCCCGCTTGGCTTTCGGAGAGTACGTTCTTCAAATCAATCCATATTCTGAGTCGTTTTCAATTATTGTTGTAAAAATCTTTCCCATAACATGTAATATGCCTCTGTAATTGGTTGGCTCCTTCTTGTCACCCGATTTTAGAGTGCCAAGATTATTCCAATATTCCATTGTTTCGGGAACATACCTTCATCCAATATGTTGTTAAATAGCAGCTTTAGATACCAAGTAATGAAACTTGAGGAGAATTCTTAAGGATAGTCCTGACGGGTGCCCATCAATGCGTGGAGCCTTTCCACTTTTGAGGTCCGATATTGCCGTTGTAATTTAATCCGTTGCTGTTAATCAGTACAGGATTTAATAATTTCCTAAAAATAATCTTGACATTTACATGCTGTAATTGGAGACAATTGGTTCTTAACTTGTTTCTAAATGTTTATACAATTTCCAGCTACAAGCAAGCTGGATTTGTTTCTGATCGAAAACTTGCAGGGCCAATTTTACCCTACCATGCTATCATGAGTGGAAATACACTGCAGTCTCTGGATAGATGATGGTTCTGGGTGGTATGGCTATTATTTCGCCGACCGTTCACCCATGTCTTTGACTTTGCGTGGTCGTTGATGGTATCACTGACGACCAGCCTTAATTCGTTCACCTCTCAACAATCGCCCCCTGCTCCCACAATGCATCCGTGGAAATTCGCGTGTTTTTTCAGCTTCATCTCCATCAGAGGCGTAACTACCATGTGCACTAAAAGCATGTGCTTACACTTGGAAATTCAATAAAAGCATTTATAAGAGATAAATTGAATTTCTTGTAAATGTTTCTCTATTTTATTGGTGACAGTCGTCAGAACGCACTGTTCTTCGCGTAAAACGATTTTATCCAATCACACGATGACTAGTACAATGTTTATAGAAGTGTCAAAAAATATTTATATTCAGTTGTGCGGCATTAGCGTCTTTTGCTTGTGTCAAGTTATTGAAATCTATTCGCATCAAAATACATGTATTTTAACAAACAATCAACAAATATTTTTTTATTTTAACAAATTAACGTTTAGGAAACTACAGTTAATACAGATAACAAATGAGATTAAATTATCAGTCATTTGGTCTCCTTCGGAAATCATGAGTAAAAAGTTTATAAGTGAGAACAGTAAAAAATGGATTTTTGTTGTTGTTGTAAAATTGCAGTAAGAAAACAGAGGTTCCATCTGCTAGTTCAACCAACACGAATTCCAATAACTGTTCGTCGTGCTCTGTCGAGGAAGAAGACGCGACTTGTTAGCCTTCACTGGCATCAGATTCACCGAAACTATCTTACAGTTTCTCTGGTACAGATATTGGCTTGTACACAGAAAGTGAACTAAAATCAGAACAAATTCGTTCTTCTACTAAGTAAAATTAGAGGTGTAAAACGGAAATTTAATTCAACACATCTTGATAACAATGATTGGCTGAGATATTCTCCTCCAAAAGATGGCGTCATTTGAGACCATGTGCTCTTTTTGCAAACAACCAAAAAAAGCGCATTTGTTCCATCGTACGTTCATGATTGGGTAAATATCGGGACACTTATTAAGAGACATACCAAACTTTATTCCCATCACTTTGCCAAGAAATCTTTGAATTATAGAACAAATGTCAGTCATAAACAGGATGATATTTGTTGCCAACTTTCTAATGCGCACAAGGAAACTGTTGAAAGAAATCGTTCAATTCTCAAAACACTAGTTGAAACACTTGTTTTGTGCGGGAGACAGAATATTGCTATTAGAGGTCATGATGCTGAGAAAAGCAATCGTGTAGCCCTCTTGCATTATCGTGCAAAGCACGATGAGTTACTGAAAAGTCATCTGCAAAACAGCACAATTAGAAACAAATATTCATCACCAGCCATTCAAAATGAGCTTCTTGATATTTGCTCATCACAAATGAGAAACCAGTTGGTTAATGACTGCAATTCACAGAAATGTGTTTCTCTCATTTCTGACGAGGCAACAGATTCCTCAACCAGAGAACAAATTTCTATCTCAGTTCGACACATTTCATTGAATGAAATACTCAAGGAATCATTTTTAGGTTTCACTGAGGCTGACAGTACAAAGGAAGCTAACTTAGCCGAGTCATTCCTGTCAGAACTAGACAAGTATGGGGTTACGAAATGCTATATGAGGAGTCAAGGTTATGATGGTGCCTCAAGCATGAGTGGTCATTTGAATGGTGTACAAGCCATCATAAGACGTGGGTATCCTGAAGCATTCTTTGTTCACGGTAAGTCTCATTGTTTGAATGTGGCCTTGGTTCATAGCTGTTCCATAACATCAGTCAAGAATATTATGTCAACAGTACAAAGCATTGCCTTTGCGTTTTCGTATTCGGCAAAACGTCTCTTCGCATATACTAAGGAACTGGAATGCTTAGGAAGCAATGGGGCGAAAGCGAAAGATTACTGAACTCTTTGAAATACGTTGGGCGAGTCGTGCGGGTTCGCTATCTGTTGTCATCAGCAGTTTGAGACAGACTCGTGATGACGAGTCTGTATGGGAGGACCTTTTCAATGAGGCATCTGATATGGCAAGCAAATACGACAGTATTCCTACTAAGCCAAGATGTGTGAGCCGTCAAACGATGCGCGCAATGTCCCTGCATCAACACCTGAAGTTGGTGTGTGAAATAGTTACATATTGTTTCACTGCGTTATTATTATTCCAAATAATGTTTGTTAGAACCTGCTCGTTTGGTTCGCTTGATGTTTTAATTAGTTTGGGGTAATCGTTCATCAAAACCTTAAGCTGTGCTTACAACTGAAATTTTCCTAGTTACGCCCCTGTCCATGTACTGATCTAAACTTACGTTGGTAGCAGAAATGCGACGCTCATATTGCCCCATATGGTTTACGTTAATCACAGATGTAATTAAAATAATTTAGAGAAGATATCTATCTGGTAACGTGCGCCTTAACGTACGGGGGCAGACACGTCAATAGAACAGCGCATCAGTTAGCCCTGAACGAGGATTGTTATTTAGGTCACCGTTACCGTACCGTCGCTTTTTCTGTTTGTTTTCTGCCTTAGATTTATCGTCTTTAAGTATTAAATTTGGCATCTTAGAAAAGAAATACAGTTCGCTCTACCCCATGTTTAGTGTGATAAAGTACACTTTTGCACTGAACCATTATAACGTGTATGATAAGTTGCAGAATGAATGAATTCAGGTTTTTGTTATGAATGAGAAAATAGTTCCGTCACAACGTGACCTACTTGAGAGGGCATGGTTTATCCGATCAAATCGTTAGAATGTCAGGTCAAGTCGTTACAGCACAGGTCAACGCGATACGACACTCATGTGACGTACGAGATTAGCATGCAACTAGCCATACGTTGACCACGTGTGTAATTAGAGATTAGTATGCAACTACCAATACGTTGTCCACGTGGATAATAAGAGATTACTATGCAACTACCAATACGTTGACCACGTGCGTAATAGACATTAGTATGCAACTACCAATACGTTGTCAACGTGTGTAATAAGATATTAGTATGCATCTACCCATACGTTGAGCACGTGTGTAATAAGAGATTAGTATGCAACTACCAATACGTTGACCACGTGTGTAATAAGATATTAGTATGCAACTACCAATACGTTGACCACGTGTGTAATAAGATATTAGTATGCAACTACCCATACGTTGACCATGTGTGTAATAAGATTTTGTATGCATCTACCAATACGTTGACCACGTGTGTAATAAGATATTAGTATGCAACTACCAATACGTTGACCACGTGTGTAATAAGATATTAGTATGCAACTACCCATACGTTGACCATGTGTGTAATAAGATTTTGTATGCATCTACCAATACGTTGACCACGTGTGTAATAAGATATTAGTATGCAACTACCCATACGTTGACCATGTGTGTAATAAGATTTTGTATGCATCTACCAATACGTTGACCACGTGTGTAATAAGATATTAGTATGCAACTACCCATACGTTGTCCACGTAGATAATAAGATATTAGTATGCATCTACCAATACGTTGACCACGTGTGTAATAAGATATTAGTATGCAACTACCCATACGTTGACCATGTGTGTAATAAGATTTTGTATGCATCTACCAATACGTTGACCACGTGTGTAATAAGATATTAGTATGCAACTACCCATACGTTGTCCACGTAGATAATAAGATATTAGTATGCAACTACCCATACGTTGTCCACGTAGATAATAAGATATTAGTATGCATCTACCAATACGTTGACCACGTGTGTAATAAGATATTAGTATGCAACTACCAATACGTTGACCACGTGTGTAATAAGATATTAGTATGCAACTACCCATACGTTGACCATGTGTGTAATAAGATTTTGTATGCATCTACCAATACGTTGACCACGTGTGTAATAAGATATTAGTATGCAACTACCCATACGTTGTCCACGTAGATAATAAGATATTAGTATGCAACTACCCATACGTTGACCATGTGTGTAATAAGATTTTGTATGCATCTACCAATACGTTGACCACGTGTGTAATAAGATATTAGTATGCAACTACCCATACGTTGTCCACGTAGATAATAAGATATTAGTATGCATCTACCCATACGTTGACCACGTGTGTAATAAGAGATTCGTATGCAACTACCCATACGTTGACCACACATAATATCGTACACATAACCTACGTCCATAGATCTACATGGTGGTCAAATACCACGCCTTCACTATCCCACAGTCCCCAACATGTGTCATTCCAGTTCTACAAGTATTCGCACCTATGTTTTTTTCATGAATATGCCTCTTTTTAATGAGGTAATTAAAACACGAGAATGAATATCCCGGGAGCTATGTTTTACTTCAACCTTTCACGTGAACGCTACTTCAGACCCAATACGTTCTAGTCTGAAGTAAAACGTACAATTATCCTGCGAGATTTCCCCTTTTCTTTTCCTGACTTAAAAAGGACAAAAACTTCAAGGTTCTTTTCTGACTTTACATATTTCTGTTCATGAATGTCCACACATGCAGAATATAATGTGTTTAGCATTAAAGACTGAAATGGCAATGTCATCTTTGATGATGTTTTTAGGCTGATGATTAATGACACATGAGAATATTTAAAAAAAAAAAATATACCAGTATCTCTACTGTATCATTTAGACTACCATTCAAAAGCTTAATAATGCTATTTTCAATATTAAAAATAGACATGGGCAGTATGAGCCATTATAATTGTTATGACATAACTGTGAATACATGCTAGAATAATTAATATAGCAGAAAAAATTGTATTCAAATCTAAAAGACTCTCACTACAGAGGACGATGTACCTGATAACCCTATGTTTACATTAACTATCAGATGGTTCAGACCTCCAGCATTGTGTGTGTGTGTGCGTGTCCGTGTCCGTGTGTGTGTGTGTGTGTGTGTGTGTGTGTGTTTTATACCGTTATATTCGCTTTATTCTGCGTCCAGTCACACCAGTGACTTCGTGCTTTGAGTCTTCACAGTCTTCACCTTCCAGGTTCCGTACTTTGTGATATAAGAATTACAGAGAAACAAGTTGGTTTAATGTCTACTGATACTTCTAATATCAGATTGGGACGGCTGAGGCTGCACCGCAACTACCGCAGCACTCCTAGCGGGCAAGGGCCGCAACTCCACGAATGTGTCCCATTGTGCCAGAACATTTTTCAACCTGGTATAATTTAAATGGGCAGACACACTGACACGTTTCAAATGTCGAATTGTATCCCGACCATGTTCATGTGCACATAATGAAAAACGCATGCACGAAATTCATTCAACATCTTGCATCTTGTTTCCCAAATATATTAAATATCACTCCAGTGTGGAATAAGCCCAACGTTTACTATGATTTATTGTAATAAAGGTGATTATCATAATTGTAGGGTAATTGCAGATGTTTGTTTATTCATAATAGGATTTATATATTGTTTAACATTATTAGTGCGTGGAGTTTAGCGCGTTACAAATGAACTCATTATTATTATTCTTATTAGTGAGTGAGTTTGGTTTTACGCCGCTTTTAGCAATATTCCAGCAACATCACGGCTCGGGACACCAGAAATGGGCTTCACACATTGTACCCCTGTGGGGAATCAAACCCGGGTCTTCGGCGTGACGAGCCAACGCTTAACCCACTAGGCTACCCCACCGCCCCTAAAATGATTAGCATTATTACAGTTGTAACGAGGTGATGCTAAATCAACCACTGGTCAGACAAAAACTATGGTAGGGGTAGAGTTTGGAATTAAAGTTGTTTTGTTTTTTGTCAACTTGCTGTCTCAGTTATTATCGGTCTTAAATAAGTTGTAGCACCCTAACCCACCGTGGAAAGTTCTATGAAAGTGCTGCTGAATCAGAGCCCATGTTTAGACTATCATCCATGATTTGTGTTTTGCAACAACTTCCGAGAAAAAGTCGTATTGTGCTTTGAATTCTTGGAAGAAAGATTGTACCCATAATGTTGGGAAATTTAGAAACCCAAGCTTGGTGTGCTTAATGGTCATGTGATATAAACCCGGAAAATATTGAACAGCACTCGTATGAAACGATCAGCGGATCCTGGTACGATTAAGAGACAATTCAGCAAATTAACTGCAGAGTATATGACAACAGTTTAGATTTCCATTTTTTCAAATTGACAACAAAATGTCGTATATAGTGAAAGATTTTATTGAAAATAAGATTCAACACAACAGAAAATGCAGCAAAGTACTATGCACACAATCGGGTAACGCTGTCAAATTACAGATATTGAAAATACAATACTACTATTCGAGGATGGCGTGGGGTGGGGTGGAGGAATGGGACAACACAAGGGAACATAGAAGAAGAATAAGAAACACGTTTGTGCATTTTGTACATCCTGGTGTACACAGCGTTTGAGGGCGTCTCAGCACATTTCTTGCACTTGCTTTACAATGTTCCTGGCTAAACAAGGACTGTTGCTGGTACAGGTTTTAAACTTTCGTTCAAAATTTGTATATGTCCCCATGACAGGTATGTATAGCTAGTTGCTTTGTTTAAAACACGTATGACACGCTATGTGGCTTTTGTGAATGTACTTCCTTATGTTGTCAGTAGAATGTATACATCCAGAGTAGCATGGCTCAACTACGTCTGTATATATCCATCCTCCTGACAGGCAAAAACAATTCCTATCTCACACGGAGACGCTTTCCCAGACATCTAAATACACCAAAACTTATACTTGAATTCCAAACCTGACAATAGATATATTTTTTAGAATGTCACTCCATCCTCCTGACAGGCAAAATCAATTACATTCTCAAATGTACACCATTACCAGACATCTAAATACACTAAAACTTATGTGCATTTGAATTACAAAACTGACTAAATATATAATGTTTTTCTCGAATGTCACTCGGCTGAATACATCCAGGGTAGCATGGCTCAACCACACCTGTATATATCCACCCTCCTGACAGGCCGAAAGAGAAGAAGTGCTTAGCAACAGTAACAGTAAACCTACATGCATTTACCTGACAATGAGCTCAGATAGTTATTTCGTAATGGAACACTGAAACAGTCCTGATAGAGTTCTAATACGTTTACCCTATTGTATTCAAGAAAGACTGCTTTAGGGTACAGCCCAACGGTAATGTGTTTCATATACCAGGGACATTGACTCTTTGAAAAGGCAGGTAAAGTTACACGAGATCAAGTAATGTACTGATGACTGACACATTTTTAAAAAACATTCCGGTCAGTGTTTTGTAGTATGTGGGACCTGGAGAGATTCTCAACATCCTTCTGGGGGGAAGACGGTCACGGTGTCAGTCAGGTGCTTCATGATGCCTGTTGGAAAAAGATACATGACTTTAAAATCTATAACATTGACGAATGAATTATAAATGTAGGCATTACTGTATTCATTTACATACAAAACCTGTTGTTAAAGTGTGGCAGGTGTATTTTAGTGTAAATATGTTATTTAATCGTCTTATTATTCTCTCCTCTTAGCTATATTATTATTAGGCAGCTTAAGGGTTAAACTTTAGAGGTAGGCCACTCCGACCAGTTCCCCGAGACATGACGCTTTAACTCTATATGAATTTCCCCGTGTATGGAATTATATGTATCTTGTATGAATTATGTGAGGTATATTATATTATAATATTAACAGGGTGTCGCTTATCGATCTCACTACCTACATCCCACTGAAATAAACGACCTCACACCCCAGCAGAGTGTTGGTTATCTATGCGGTGACCCTGACGTTGACCCTGCTATGAAAGTATGAAAGAAAAACGTTGCTGACATCATCCTGAGTTTGATGTTACAGGTGTAGCGGGTGGGAAACAGGTGTGTTCTACTGCTGTAGCAAAGGTACCTGTACCAGTACAGATTGGGATCAGAATCACCTATACCTGTCACAAACAAGCATGCAAACACTGATCGTTTTGTTTTTAGATAAGATGATGGAAAGAATGATGCATTTGTGAACAAATACGTACACAGAAAAGGCATATACAGAAACTACAATTCCGAAACTCATTATTTCATGTATAGTTTGAAACTCACCTTCTGGAGTCACACATCTATGCATGAGATGTGAAGTTGGACAGCATCTGGATGAGTCCGAACATGTCCATGTTTGTTGTCGACTGAGATCTGTATGTAGATCTCGTGGTTGGCGGAGATCGGGAAGTATATCTCAGTGGGTGGCAAATGTCTTGGTTTGAACCACTTGTAGTGGAGGCCCTGGACTTTGTCCATGTTGGTAGACTGGAGACTTTGTCTATGTTGGTCGACTGGAGACTTCGTCCATTTTGGTCGACTGGAGACAGTGTTCCGCATATTGCATCCGATGAGACAGCATTTGACATGTGGATCCGATAAGACGGGCAAGATGAGCAAAGGACTTTGTGATACCAACCACACGACCGCACATGATTAGGAACATACTCCATCCTCTACTCTTAGTATTAAGAGTAAGTAAACTACTACGATAAACAGACCAACAATACGGTTCAACACGTAAACGGAATATCAGTATGATCTGACATTTTCGTGGCAGTGGTATTTAATTTCCTGTTGACAGTTGCCTGTTAACATGCTCACCAAATACAACCAACCGAGACAATGCTTACGAATACCACCGAGTCATCGTTCAGCTAGAAGGTGTTAGCGGTTGTTTCATGTAGGAGTGTGAGCCATGAAACATGAAACACCCCTCAACACCTCAAAGCTGCCCGGTTATCATGCAGTAGGTACACGAGACACCATCAACGAGTTGGCCGATTGGCCCCAAAACAGTAATTCTCAAGAGACTTCGTGGACATGTAAGAAGGAAGTGGAGATTGATTTCGCATCTTTATCGGATACCATGATCGTGGGAATTATCATATAATAGTGTATGAAGTGGTATGGATTCCTGCACATGATGCGGTGTAAATGGTAGAGGTAAAGAAGCTCTGGTCCCTCAACACACCTGGGGAGAAAACGATAACATTTTGTTAGTACCAGAATAATCATAAAGCTCTTGTTAAAGATGTTGAATAAACTTGTGTGTTCCTCAATGGCTTTGATATTCGGGTGAAGCCATCCTTTGCATACACTCTGGGATAGGTTTTTGAATATATATATACAGGAATCAAATATGAAATATCGGAGTCTGTTTCAATGATTGCTTTTTGAGTGGTAGGGTATAGGCCATTTGGCAGGGTTATTCTTAGATTAGATCACGAAAGGAATGCTCACCTTCTGGAATCAGACATCCATGCTTGAGACGTGATGTTTGACAGCATCTGTCTGAGTTACAGGGCTATGTCCGTGTTTGTGGTCGACTAAGGCCTGCACGTACACCTAAGCCTTTGGCAGAGATCGGAAAGTATGCCTCAGTGGTTGGCCAAGATCTGGATGTTTATCACGGGGTGAGTGGGGCATCTCTGCCCGAGATCCTAGACATTGTCCATTTTGGTAGGTCCAGGGCTGTGTGTTCCGCCTATTGCATCTGGTGACACTGTCCACCCGGTTCCAACAAGACGTGGATCCCACAAGCAACACTTCATGACACCAACCACATGACCGCACATAATTAGGAACATACTCCATCCTCTACACTTAGTAAAATACTCCGATAAGCTGAACAACATGATACGGTTCAACTTGTAAACGAAATACCAGTATGATCTGACATTCTTGTTGGGGGGATATTGAACCTCCTGTTGACAGGAACGGTTTGTTCACCAAATACAACCAACCGAGACAATGCTTACGAATACCACCGAGTCATCGTTCAGCTAGAAGGTGTTAGCGGGTGTTTCATGTAGGAATGTGAGCCATGAAACATGAAACACCCCTCAACACCTCAAAGCTGTCCGGTTATCAGTAGGTACACGATACACCATCAACAAGTTGGCCGACTGGCCCCAAAACAGTAATTCTCAAGAGTCCTCGTGGACGAGCTGGTCATTAAAAAGAAGTGGAGATTACTTCAATAAATGTGCATCCTAATCGGATAGCATGATCGTGGGAATGATTCTAAATAGAATATGAAGTGGTAAAATCCTGCACATGTGCGGTGTAAATGGTTATGAAGAAGCTCTGGACCCTCAACACACCTGAAGAGAAAAACATAATATTTTGTTAGGATCAGAATAATTGAAAAGATCTTGTTAAACATGATGAATTAACTTGTAATGTTCGTTAGTGATGGTTTTGATATTCAGAGCATAATAGGTTTCTGAAAGCAAACCAAAACCAGTGCAAGGCGGCTTCCAAGTTAAATATAATCATCTGCAGTCAGGAAATGATTCTTAAAATTTTGAGTGGTTCTTTTATCTGTATACCTGGAGAGGTAGCAGGGGTTGCGCTTGCAGTCATGAAGGGACTGATGGCAGCGTGTGGTTAATCACTGGGACTACTGTGGTGATGGATGCCAACTGAGAATGACAAGGTAGGTGGTTGACGGTGGAAGACTCCTAAGGATGGCGACTGATGACTGACCGAGGCACCTAACGTTGTCTATTCCTGAGGGAGGCCCGTTGTATGACAATGCCATCTGAAGAAAGGAAGGTTCGGTTCAAATGCGGACAGACAAACATGTAAGCATTGTTACATCATATGTCACATACCCAATGCGAATGCAAGAACCGAACCCAAGTTTAGAAACAGATGGCGTTCAACTTACACGTCACCCCTCCTCCCAACGCTACCTGGACAACACTGGCTGGCTTCTGTACTCTTTCCCTCTCCTGCAAGAAAACAAACAATACTTAGTCCCTTTCTCTGATATATTTACCCGTTGGATCCACTTGGATTCACAGATTCAGCAACGACCTCCACACCTGTGGTACACAAAATACGAGTGGTGGTATTGGGTTGCTACGAGAAACAGTGGCAGAAACATTCTCCAAAGTCAGGTAAGAAATCTCACCAAAGTACTCTGGGGCTAACTGAGAATATGCACCAGGACCTCAGCCGCGTCTGAGTGCAAAGCGGAAGACTAATCCAGCTATCGAGAATGCATGCGTCTCAATGTTAGTGAAAACCAAGCTGCCAGTGATCTATGATGAACTGGGATAGCATACTCACTGCTGACAGGTTGAGTCGCCACATCCATATAGACCGGTGCTGCTGCTGAGATCGTTGGTGTGGTCATACTCATAACGGTTGCCACTGATGCTGCCATGAGAGTTGGTGTTTCAGCAGTCACAGCTGTTTTCGGTGCTGTTTCAGGCTGGAAAAAGAAAATAATCCTAATGCACAGGGTGACTTACGTAGGTTTCAGTATAGTGAACATCCACAAAGCTCGATTCAATACAATGAAACAATATGACGAATCAATACAACCGTTATTAAATTATACAAGATTTGCACTTTCAATGACATTTACACGTCAACCATTACTGTAGGCGTATAATCAGTGATATTACAACTGTTGGGGACCTATACTATATACGTCCTATTCTCAATGATATAACTTATGGTTTGATAATGAAAAAGTCTTGTCTCAGCACACGAAGTGAAATACATAATGTTTCTTAGGTTCAGAATTACTGAACAGCTCTTGGTAAAATGATGAATTAACTTGTATGTTCCCAAAAAAATCGTCTTGATATTGGACGGCTGGAGCATTTTTCGAACGCGAACCAAAAATAGTTCAAGGCAGAGGCCAAGGTAAATGATGAAATAATCTGCACTCAGGAAATGATTCTTAAGTTTTAAGTGGCTTGATTATCACAACTGTATACCTGGGGAGATAGCAGATGGACAGCGTTGTAGACAGCGGTCATGGAGGGACTGATGCAGCGTTATGGTTGATCAATGGGACTACCGATTTAGAATGCAACTTCGGGGACTGGCCGAGGAGGCTGGGTGACGATGACAGCTAAGCATGACAACGGACTATGGTGACATTGGACTCCGGGCAAACCTGGTGAACGAGACATCTAGTCTTGTCTTTGCCTTATGAATACTCGTTGTTGTACAGTTATGACATCTGAAGAAAAAAAGTTTCCTTCACATTTGGAGAGACAAAGATGAAAACATCATAGTCACCATCCTAGGTGTTACTTCATATGGTATATACACAATGCAAATGCGAGAACCCATTAACAGCAAGTTTAGACTCATGGCGTTCAACTTACTGGTCACTCCTCCTCCCAACGCCACCTGGACCACACCGGCTGGCTTCCGTACTCGGCCCCTTGTCTACAAGGAAACACACATTACTTAGTCATTATCTCCAGTCCATGGGGCACGGTAACTTTTACCCCTTGGCTCTACTTAACATATGGTGCAACATATTGGTGTTCTCCCTGTTGCACGTGAGCATTTTCAGCTTCATCATGGGTGTCAGACAGGATAAATGAACGTCTTGTATTTGTCGATCTGCGTCTCCAGGGAGCTAAAGACTACTAACACAAGGAACATTTTGACGCTTTACTGAGAACAATTAAGGCCCAACCGCGACAATAGGAAGATTGTTTCATCAACAGGGTTTGAAGATTATTGGTAATTAGGAGTGAATATTCTTGTGCGCTGCAGTTAACAAGGTCTATTTTAGGGCATCTTGAGACTGATAGGATTAGCAACAACCTGCACCCTCTTGGCACACTAACAAAATGGCCGTATGGGCTCTTACAACCACCACTGGCTGTTTGGGAACGTTAAAACCCGCAATCGTCATTCTCAAAAGTCAGGTAAGATATCTCACCGAAGTCCTCTTCTCCTCATCGAAAAGACGTAGCAGCTCCTCGTATGGGGATTCTTGCTGGTGTCGGTGCTGCTGCTGCAGGCTCTGCCGCTGTAGACGGGGTTGCTGCTGTCGCTGAAGATGGGGCTGCTGGTGCTGTCGGGGCTGTTGCTGCTGCTGATGTTGGGGTTGCTGCCGCTGTAGACGGGGCTGCTGCTGTCGGGGCTGTTGCTGCTGTTGGAGCTGCTGCTGTTGTCGGTGATGTTGCTGTCGGTGATGTTGCTGTCGGCGCTGTTGTTGTAGCTGAAATCGTTGTTGCTGTTGGTGTTCCTGTTGCCTTTGTTGCTGTTGTCGTACTACCCTATGCCTATACCTGGCATTACGTCTATGTCTAGCTTCATCAGCTGCCTGAGCCTGAATGAAAACGAAGAACATGAAAAGGACTCATGAACGGTTGTTAAAGTTATAAAATGCAATAATGTAGAACTGCTTCAATGTACCAATGTGAAACGGGTTCAGAATTCTTTGAGAAGAATAAGCAATGTAGAGCAGTTTCATTAGAATATCAAATGCATTCCACGCTCCAGAGTTCCCAGTGATGAACTCCAATAGCATACTCACAGTTGTAAGAGTTTGTGTTGCCACATTCATGGTCACCGGTGCTGCTGCTGCTGCTGTTGTTGCTGTGGCCAATGGAGCTGCTGATGGTGCTGCTGTCGGAGCTGCTAGTGGAGATGCTGATAGAGATGCTGGTGAAGCTGCTGAGGCCAATGGGGCTGGTGATGGAGCTGCTGTTGGTGCTGCTGCCGATGGGGCTCTTGATGGAGCTGCCGAGGAGCTGCTATCGGAGCTGCCGATGGTGCTGCTGTCGGAGCTGCTGATGAAGCTACTGTTGGTCCGGCCGATGGGGCTGCTGTTGGTGCTGCGGTTGGTGTTGTGTTCCACTGCAAAGACAAAACAAACGTAAACTCGTTGGGTGACCAACGTACGTGTCAATATAGAGCGCATTCACGCAGCCCTATTCAATCCTATGAAACAAAATGAGGAATCAATAACAGACTTGTTGTATTTTCAATGATCTTTACAACCGTTATAAAATTATACTAGATTTGCACTTTCAATGATATTACACAACCATTACAATGACATTGCAACTGTTATGGGCTGATACTATAATTGTCTAATTTTCGATGGTATTACAACTTCTATGAACCAAACATATGTTTAACATATTTTCAATGACATTATAACTGTAAAGGAATATGATACAAAACAGGCTACAACAGGCACACTGTAGAACACATCAACACTGAATAGATGTCATGGGTGATGGCGATCTATAGCCCGTATTTTATATTGTATTGTCTTCTTTGATTGGAATATTTTAACTTTGCTCGCTGGTTTTATATTTATATCTGTGATTCTCTAGTCGTTTTACTGTCCTTTGTCGGCAGGTTTTTTATAATATACATATATTTCATTTTAATATCAAATGTTCTCGTCACGATATGGCTGAAATATTGCCGATGTGACGTTAAATATTAACTCACTCACTCATGGGTGTAATTTCGTTTATCTGCCATTCCGTTGCCAGTTCAACAACTATGTGCACCCGAATCGTAGCACCCGATTTCCGCGCGTTTTTTGTTGTACTTTTTTAATATAACCACGTGCTGTTCGTGTTGTTGGCAATGTGCCTTGCCTTACAATGCCTGTATGCAAATACTGAACTACCAGTAAATGTTTTGACAAGCAGCCCGCGATTACTTCGTCTACTTTTCAATAGCGGCACTGGTATACTAATGTTTCGATAACTCCAAGTTTGGTATCACATGCAACATTGTGTCATTGGTAAGGATAGTAATGTTCATAATGTTTCCATGCAGCTGTTTTTAAAATTGATTTATATTCCGAAGATATTCTCAAATCAAAATGGTGACGTTCTGTCAGTTGATAAGCAAATATTATTACATGTATTTATGTAAATGTTTCAAAACTTCAATGCTATTGCCTCGTATCAATATTACACATTACTCATGTATCACTGTACTATGTACCACTGTGGGTGGTTTTTGTGAATAAATGAACGGAACTAAACTGTAACACCTTTTACTTAACTTGTTGTAATTCGATACTTGTCGACCTATCACAAAGTTAATCGGTACTAACGAGTACATTGGCATCTTGGTTTTAAAACGCAGTGTCATTAGAGGTTCACTGCCATGTCGTTACAAAGTTATTACGTATCAAATGTAATGTAAGTACTGTTAAACGCCGTGACACGCCTACACTCAGTAAAATCATTTGACTTACCATTCCTTTCAGACGCCTGATTTCATCTTTCAGTCTTCGGTTTTCCTCTCGGAGTCTTACCAACTCTGCTGCATCGTTAGCCTGTGACAAAAGAAATGTCAGACAGGTCAGATACATGTATGTCTATATCATGATACTTATTGATACACTTCTGTGTACCACCTTACTGATCACCTGATGGACGAACCAGTTTACTATAATGGAAGATTTCTGCCCGTAATCCCCGGTTTTTTCATTGTATGCCTAGGAATAGATGGGTATTTTTATAGAAACCTACCCTAACCCTAACATAATGCTGAATCTAAACCCTAAACACGAGAAATAATCATAATATATAGATTACATTTCAAGCGGGGTTTACGGGCGGAACTCTTACCATATTGTGTTAAGATTGCTTGGTTTCTTTTCACATCTTAGAAATAGTTATAACAACGTAAAACCTTCCTGGTAAGTCTAGGCTTGCAAATACAATGTTAGGTTGTAAACTTCAATTGACACTAACACAGACGAAAGACACATGGATACAGTCAGTATGCATGCCAACTTGAATGTGATAAAGTAGATTTAGTGGTATAAAGTAGTATCGGTACAAAGACTACACAAAAGTATTATGTTTACTCACATCCAGCTGAGCCGCCATTCCGCCAGTTGCCCCAGTCCCCTGTCCTGGTGTACAGTATGGCGTAGACGTCATTGGGGTTGAAAATGGAGTCGAGGTGGTTGACGAAGGTCGCTGGTTGGCGAGAGGGGTACTTCTGGTCACCTGGCTCGATGGTCCTGCCTGGGGTGCTTGCGGTCCTTCCTGTGGGGCTGGAGGGATGCCTGACACCAGGCCCAAACCTTGTAGAAACCTGTTCATGATGACAGAGCGGGAGAATCAGTGATAATTATACAGAGAGAATATTGATGCGATATGGACACAAGTGAACGATAAACGCGACGTAGCTGTCAAGGCAACTTTGTTTTATACTCGGTCATTGGACCAATCAGGGCAACAAGCCCGGGCACAATGGGGGTGGTCAGTAGCCAGCAGCTGAGAGTTGACGTTGTCTCGTGCAGCTAAAAAACTGACATCATCAGCGGCTTGAAACAATGGAACCCAGCCTGAAATATCGCCACGACTCCACTCTGTCGTCAAAGAGTTATGTAACAACGCTCTAGATGGCGAACACACACAACTCGTTCAACAAACAATATCCTGAATTGGGGATACCCTCTGAGTTGTTTTCCTGAAATCAACACCCGAGAAGGCAACAGGTGACGTGGAAAACGTAAACTACTTCCAATATAAATCATCCTGTTCTTTAAAACAACCAGCAGTGAACGAACAGAGAATTTTAGCAATAGAAAATATGTCTGGAGACTGTAACTAATAATCACACACGTGCACAAACAATATAAAACTATGGGACATCCACTATTGTATAGATTGTACACACACCAAATAGAGACACTTACAGATCGAATTACGGTTTTATTTCGGTGTTGAGTTCATAAATCATTAAAAATAGTTTTATATATTTACACTTATAAGAACGTATGATGAAAACAATTGGTTGTGAAATGTTCCTTTAATCTCGTTAGATCTAATACGAATATTTACTAATAGCTATTTCATGGGGATTACATCTATTATGAATTAAAGTTTACAGTATGATTTCGGTGTTAAGTTCATAAAACCATTAAAAATAGTTTTATATATTTATAATTATAGCAATATATAATAAAAATCATTAGTTTTGAAATGTTCCTTTAATCGTGTTAGATTTAATGCGAATATTTACTAATAGATATTTACCTGGGGATTACATTTATTATAATGTTATAATCGTCAAAGTAATCATCTACATAATGTAACCAATCAAACTCAGTGTATTCTATTTCCGACACTGTTCAAAAATTCAAAAGTTGAGGAGCCAGGTGACAGGACACTGGTATGGCTGGGGAGGGGGTGCAGGTTTGTGTGGGTAGGTCGGGTGTGGGGGTGTATCGTGGGCTAAAGGAGGTGCTCCCAGTATAAACACAAAGCTGCTATATTTCAATCCAAGTCAAATCGAGACAGCTTCACGCAGGCCCAGGTCTGTTGACGTGAACAGTAGCGTTCGAAATAACAGCCGGCCCGGAGGCCTACGGTTGTTATTGTATCGGGCCGGCAGTTTCCAATATTTGCAGGCCCTTGTGGCCTTAAATTATTTGTCAGGGTTTTTTTTCGACTGGAGTCTTTCCCATATATTTTTTCTTTATTAACGTTCGGGAATACATGATCCATCATGTTACAATAACTGACAGTTTCACTTCTGGTATTTCCATGGCCAACTGGCAAATTAAAGTATTGCAAACACTGGTGAACAGTGTTAAAAATGGGACAGTTGAGCTTATACGAGGTGTATGGTTTCATGGTTGGTTGGTTGTTTCACGCCGCACTCAGCACTATCTCAGCTATATAGCGGCGGTCTGTAAATAATCGAATCTGGACCAGACAACTTAGTGATCAACAGTATGAACATCAATGTACGCAGTTGGGATACGATGACATGTGTCAACCAAGTCAGTGAGCTTGACCACCCGATCCCGTTAGTCGCCTCTTATGACAAGCATGGGTTGCTGAAGATCAATTCTAACCCGGATCTTCACACAGCGTGAATCATCACCTCGATACCACTCATGATCAGTCGCAAAGAGTTACGTAACAACGGTCTAGCTGGCGAACACACACAACTCGTTCAACAAGCAATATCTTGAATTGGGGATAACCGCTGATGTTGTTTTCCTGAAATCAACAGCAGCAGGTGACGTGGAAAGCGTAAACTTCTTCCCATGTAAATCACCCTGTTCTTTAAAACAACCAACAGTGAATGAACATAGAATTTTAGCAATAGAAAATGTGTCCGGCTACTCTAACTAATACTCACACACGTGCACAAACAATATAGAACTAAGGGACATCCAACATTGTATAGATTGTACACACACCAAATAGAGACACTCAGATCGAATTACGGTATGATAATAATTCGTATATAATGAGACCGAGTGTGGTGTTTTATTTATTACCCAGGTGTTACCTGCATAAAATTGACAACCTAGCGTATTTGTTGTTATTTGTTCTAATTTCAAACCGATACCAGTTTCTTAACAAGAATTTTGTTGAGGACTAACCTTTGCACTTCTGTTGACATTCCTGAATGCACGCAAATGATTATAGTTCTCATCTGTTTTACTTGGTAAGTAAGACAAAACCTGTGGAAACGCTTTACAAATTTAATAACAGCAAATACAAGCTTCAAAAGAAGCAAATATTTCTCAATATAGAATAATACCGAACTGTCAACTCATGTCACATCACACTGCACGACATTCCGTCAACCGTCACTTAACCAGTTAGCCTAGTTAGAAGTTGAGTCGTCCTGAGAGTGGTTCTTACCAAAGGTAATGTTATTTGTTCCACCATTGATTGGGCAGAGAATATTGGGTAAGGCATCCGCCCGTATCCGCCCCCCTCCCCCCTTAATTTTAACGATGAGGAAAAATATATACGCATAGTCAGGTAACATGTTTTGACCGAAAGACTTAAAATAAGTTTTAACATGACATTGTGCATACAGACTTTAAATTATCGGGTTTAACAAGTATAAACATAATTATATACTATAATATTCTATATATGCAAAAAGTGAAACTTTCATTTATTTTCAGGCTTGCAAAACAGACAAAATGCCGCGAATTCCTTTGGTTCAGATTAAGACATAGACCACACCCAGACGTCCTTTTTAAACGGAACGTCTTGCTGTAAAACGAGTGAAAACAGACGTGATAAGTACATTTGTTAACTCAATATGTGAGCCCCTTGCTCTAGTCCCTTATATATTATCTTTATGTTCTTGTGTACCACTGATGTGTTCTTGTGTACCACTGATGTGTTCTTGTGTACCACTGGTGTGTTCTTGTGTACCACTGATGTGTTCTTGTGTACCACTGATGTGTTCTTGTGTACCACTGGTGTGTTCTTGTGTACCACTGATGTGTTCTTGTGTACTTGTGTACCACTGATGTGTTCTTGTGTACTTGTGTACCACTGATGTGTTCTTGTGTACTTGTGTACCACTGATGTGTTCTTGTGTACCACTGATGTGTTCTTGTGTACTTGTGTACCACTGATGTGTTCTTGTGTACCACTGATGTGTTCTTGTGTACCACTGATGTGTAGTGAAATAGCACAATACTAAACATCCCGCACACAGATGCCTGTCTACCTAGCTAACTAAAGGCTTTGTGGAGTAGATGTATCCTATGTGCTGAGATGGTTCAGGTACCGTAGTATATCTCATTTTGAAAGCACATCCGCCTTAACTGTTTCGCTGATGTCTGACACCAATTTGACACCAGAAACTCTATATAAGGCTTTTCAAGAAAGGGACTGTTGATACCACGATACCACGACACAAAGACTGCTAAGTGTATGTATACAAAGCTATAGATACCTGAACAAATTTAGGCCTAATATAATGCTATGCTTCATAAATTATTTTAGAATTTCGAAGTAATAAGTTCGGGGCATAACTTTGACATCACTAAAAATTGAAATTTTAGAAATATTTACATTCATTGTTCAATCACATTTACTATATTTTGAAAAGTATCACCATGTCTTTAATAATAATCATTGTTATATGCATGTGTTTTATGCACGCTGCTTCCCAGCATGTCAACCAAGACACAATGTCGAACGGAAAACCTGGCCTGATAGTAGAATCCAACCTTTTAGCTGAAAAGAACCAAACAGTCTGACCAGCAGATCAGAGACTTCATGTAGCATTCTTTCAAAACGGTTGAGGTGGTCTTTTCGATTGATTCACAAACTATGTTTTCAGGGTTGAATAGATGAAAATGTAACGAAACTGCAAGGCTGAGTGATTGTACGGCGCTTTGTTCGATTTGTCACGCGAGGTCTCCAACTCCATGTTGACACAGGTGTTCGCCTTCCAGGGTTGATCTGTTAAGACGGGAAGTTTGGCTCAGATTCCAGAGACTCGAGATCTCATATAAAGATGTGCAATCCTAATTAGCACACTAGATTATATGAATAAATAAAGTATTGAGAAAAACATTACCTGTAACTTCTCACCTGGGCTATGTAAGGATTACGCGACCAGGGACGAATGAGTGACAGTAGAACTCAGCTTTGAACATTTGAAGAGTAATTTTGTTATTTTACGGGGTGTCAGCTTAACGTGGGAGGAAAGACTTAAATAGCAGCGCATGTCTTGGGCGTTGTCGACTGCTGTGGTGAGATTTGTGAACAAATGTACATTGCTGACAGACCCCGAGTTGCCATCAAGGCAACACGTGGATCCTGCATAACATCAAAGGGGCGCAACTCTGTTTCGACTCCTCAAGGCCACTGAACGTCCCGTGTGCAATGATAATGGTGGTTGCATGAATTAAGCGCTAATATTTGTGTAGCCACATCAGAAAATGACAGTGCTTGATTGACTGGTATTTTTTTTAATCGAAAGTAAAGCTGACAGTGCTTAAACACGGTAATTAGCTGAGGGAATCCAGTATATAAACACACATTATGTAGTGAGAAAGTCTATATTTTGACTAAACGATTATCTGTGAAGTCGTTCGGATATAAAGATTTTAGTATACAGAGTTTGATTGTTCTGATAGTCCTGCCGTATAACGGTGGAGTGTACATAAGCTAGTATGGGTTCAGACTAGCCGGTGATTGATAGAACCAGCGACATTCTCACACAGTCAGGTTATCTTGACAAATAGCCAAGACGCCGAATCTGTCCATCCTATTTGAGTGTGGCTCTAATACGACAAGCATATGAAAGCAAATCGAAAGGTTTCTGACCTCATAGATCTTGGTTTGTGCAACCTGAGCTTTCATGAAGAACACCACGCCCAGGAAAGCAAAAGACCAAGCTGCAAACCGTTTCATTGTGAGAATCTTCAGAATTTAGATCTGAGGGGAATTGAGAAAAAGGATTAAACTGAGAAAGCAGCTCTGTTTGAAGATATATTATTCAGCATGGGTTGCTGGAGTCCAATTCTAACCGGATCTTCAAGGGTTTATGTTAGAAGAGATCATACTGATGCGCTGATATGTACGGGAGACCCTGACCCTAACGCAGCCTTCCAATATACAAATTACATAATATCACCTACTGATTTTTGTCTAAACTAAACTAAACCAAGCAAGTAGTCACAGAGACATATTTCCAATGCCACAAAAGGCACAAGGGTATTAAGAAGAAGGAGGTTTCCGATAACGCAAGGGACGCTACATGGAGAACTTTGTACAGAAGAAAGAAGAAGAAGAAGAAATATAGTTTATTAATGTGTCACATGCTGCAGAACATTAAAAAGGACGGTACATTATTGCGAGAGTTTAAAAGCAGCATCCGTCCATAAGGCCTATGAGACACAAATATCACAGTTGCATAAAACATTAGTAATAAAATCACACCCACACATACACACACGCAGGCCGAACTGTATACACAAACACAAAACGCATACACCTTCACACACCCACACGCACACACACATACATACACACACACGAGCGCACGAGCCTACAGACAGACACCTACGACAGACAGACCCACATACACGCGCACGCACGCACGCACACACACTTACACTTTCTTACCTAAAATGCATAAATTACATAAATAACAAACATATTGACCTTATTATTATAAGTATATTGTAGAGTTAACTATTCTACAGAAATATTACATATATCTGTGACTTTCACCTAAATCATAGCCGGAAGATCAGCTTAAAATGGTTTAATGTGAGGCACGCGTACGGTAGAACCCTTTGCCTTTGGCCACAGATGTTGGTAAGGAGAACTTGATGTCTGTAGTCTTGGGAAGCGTTGTCTTTAATCACTGGCCAAGGTAGAGATACATACAGGTGAATTCCAGCCAGAGTATTATCTGTCCTGGATGTTTGTCTCTGTTGCTTTCTCTGATATGTTTGTTGTTCAACGTCCAGGGTTCAACTATTTTTACCGATTAACCGGATGTTATTGGCCACAAAGATGTACCATCAAGATTGTGTATACTAACGCCATCTACATCTTGTTCAATCCATTAAGTCATCGGCAACGCATTCTTAGTGATGCGACCCGTCAAGATCTCGGTCAGAACTGGCCCCGATTTCTCGAAACAAACTTAAGTCTGAGTTTTGACTTAAGTTAGAGGTTTTACTAAAATTTGAGAAAGCGCAGGAAATGCATATCCCAGATTGAACTGAAATCAATATTACACTCAAACACAGTGGAAAATTTGTATTTGGTGGATATATTACTTAAGTTGTTTAAGCTTTTTTATTTTAAAAATGCAGCTGAGTTAAGAATTCAGCTGTTTCAAAATGTCAAACTCAGTTTGACATTCGAGTAAAAACTTAAGTTTGTTTCGAGAAAATCGGGGCCTGGTCTTTAGCAGCCCATGCTTGCCGCAAGGGGCGACTAACCCAGTATCGGGTGGTCATGCTAGCTTTGTTGATACAATTTATAGTATGCCAGTTACGGTGAACGATAATCATGATGTCAATCACTGGATTGTCTAGTTCAAAGACTCAATTGTTTATAGACCACATTGACATAACTAGAATATTGCTGACTGCTGCGACAAACAACACATGAACAAACCAAGCTAAAGCTGGATTGCGTCCACTAATACAAAAAACAAACAGAGGCATAACGCGAACCGTTTTAATCGAAAAATAAAAATTTTGGAAGCAAAGTAACCCCAGCACCTTCTATATATCATGAATCACGGTGTCTTTGGTTGTCCTTGGTACAGCCGTAGAGTCCCTAAAGGGCAGAGGAGTTGAAACAGTCCTTGTCATACGAATCAGATCCAGATTCTTCTTGCATAACGTCTTTAACACAGTGCGTGCTCAGAGTACATGATCATGCATTCGTTTCTTTATTTAGATCGTGCAGTGTTAGAAGGCACAGTTACTTTTCAGTTTCTGTTATGTGCCTATGTGTAACGGTTTGTGTCAGGATACTGTATGTGTGTACATGGATATTTGTCCTGCGGTTTGGTTGTCAACGAATCACTGCAGATGCACTTGTATTCATTATAGCGCCTCTACTATGGTGGATTATACTTTGATGGATTTACTAGTATATTATATTTGAAACACGAAGCTAAAGTATGTATGTATGTAATCAGAAGAAGTACATTGGAGAAAAGAAACTAAAGAATGCAGAAAATCTTTTAGTGTTTACACACATCTCATAGGCGGATCCAGAACTTTTCAAAGGGGGTGGGTGGGGGGTGGGGTCAGGAACCCCCTAAACCCCACCTTGGCTCCGCCATTGCAAAACATTAACTTTAATGTGGTCTTTAGTCATTTTCAACAACAAAAAGGGGGGTTGAACCCCATGAACCCCCCCTGTGGATCCGCCACTGCATCTAAGTTTGTGTGATTAAACCTTAGCTACAAGAAAATTAAGTAAAGTTAAGCGCTTGTATTCACAGCCAAACAAAGAACAAATGGTTTTCGAAGTGCATTTTATATATTTTCATCACTCTCTCTGACAGGAAATCTTGGTTATCACAACCCTCTCGTACATTTTCTTGCCTTTCGAAACGACATGGATAGCTAGCTGCATAATATAAATGTCGATGACATGTTGATCGTTGATAACGAACACGTGTACATGTAACGGATCGTGTTGTGCGATACTGTGTGTTTTAAATAGTTTCTGACAAATCAATTCGCATTCGATGAAATAGAGATTCTGTTGGAAGGCACATGGATTGACATTAAAACAACATCAGAAAAAATCGCTATGTCATATGTACAACAGTAGATCTACCCCTCTCCTTCTCTCTATAGTATATACAAGTCATTCGTCCGCTGAAACATGTAGACCAAATAACTCTCGGTATACGTGTTTTTGTTGGTTATCGAGGTTACTTCCCATGTATCGTTTAAGTACACGCACGCAAGCACACGCACGCACGCACGCACGCACACACACACGCACCAGTCAGGACTCTTTCTCATTCACACACATGAAATTACACGCAAACACCAGGAATCTCGAAGTCCATTGTTTCCATCAGAATACCAAAGTCTGACCTCTTGAAGTTACCTTATACTTCAATGTAGCCGGAAGCGGAGTTCGGAGATTTGGGACTAAGACGATGACAGTTCGACGTCTTCGTTGGCATCGCTGCTTTCTTTTTGATTCAATGACAATGCCACCTTGTACACATTACAATCGGTCACATAATGACCCCTTTGTATATGACACCATTACTAGAGCTGAGAAGAAAACCAATAGCTTCCCCCATATATTAACGGACGCCGCTTTGTTACAAGCACATATCGCTGTCTGTGTTATTATGTCTTGTATACGCCAGCTAGAAGATGATAACGTGACCTAACTTCCTTTAATTCTAAACCCAAATCGCACAATAGCACCTAACCTTCAATGTAATATATTGGCGTTCTTTGACCCAGAGGAAATCACCAATATCGGTTGTTCCTTTTAATGCGATTTGCAATTTCCAAACAATATCTTAAGTCATGTGCCGTTACAGATACACTTCTGGCGTATCGCCGTTCTCCACTGGTCGCTTCAGTAGTGCCGTTCCTGCCGCTGCAGCTGCCGCAGCCTTTGCTTTGTTGTGCCTTTGTGGTGGGATAGGGGTAGAGTCTTTCGGAGCAGGGGAATTTAGTTTGGATTCAGCGTCTCTGATCATTTCTTTGAGCTTATGGTTTTCCTCTTGCAAGACCGTGAGCTGGAGCTGATCGTTTTCTCGGCGCACAGACCCCACTGAATTCTGGTTCTTGAGTGTCTTTAACTCATCTTCTAGTGACTTCCGGGACGCAAGTATTTCTGGGTAGAAAAGAGAACATCAGATAAAATAATGAGAGTGTGTGCGAGTGGTTGAGTATGGTGTACGCAGCTTTTAGCAATATTCCAGCAATATCCTGGTGTGGACACCAGAAATGGGCTTCACATACTGTGCCCACGAGGTAATCGAGCCTGGGTCGAGGTGAGGAAAGGACGCTCCAGCTGCTAGGCTACCCCACCGCCCCAGATAAAGTAATGCCAAAATTCAAGTATGACTAGTATACATAACGTAAGCACTTTATATTCAATGAATCTACTCAAAGCCATGAATCCGTTAATGGGAAAAATAATATGTGTTCTTACCTTTCTTCTCCTGATGTGACTTCTCTAGTTGTTCCTTGACGTCGGTCAGTTCCGCCTCCAGTGACTCCTGTACCTCCTGGGCCTCACACAGGCTGTTCTCCAACTGGACCACGCGCACACTCAGCGCGTCCACTGTCTCGTTCAGGGAACTCTGGAAGACACAGACACAATTACAGACAGTCACAGTCACAGACACAGATATACTCAGGGCGTGCACTATCTCGTTCAGGGAAGTCTGGAAGACACAGTCACAGACAGAGGCACAGATATACTCAGGGCGTGTACTGCCTCGTTCAGAGAAGTCTGGAAGACACAGACACAATTACAGACAGTCACAGACAGAGACACAGATATACTCAGGGTGTCCACTATCTCGTTCAGGGAAGTCTGGAAGACACAGACACAATTACAGACAGTCACAGACTGAGACACAGATATGCTCAGGGTGTCCACTATCTCGTTAAGGGAAGTCTGGAAGACACAGTCACAGACAGAGACACAGATATACTCGGGGTATCCACTATCTCGTTCATGGAAGTCTGGAAGACACAGTCACAGACAGAGACACAGATATACTCAGGGCGTGCACTGCCTCGTTCAGTCACCACTCAAACACAAACTACCAATCACTGGTAACAGAGTAACATATGCCCAGGTCTCGATTTGAGCATTGCGAACTTGCACTAGTGCCCGCCTGAAACTACAAAATGAATGACTGTTACTGTTCATCTCATAGAGTTTCTGAAGTAAGATAAAATGATCTCACCAGAACCAGAATAGTTTTGTCATAATGATGTTCTGGAATTATTAATACCACAGTTCAAATATTTTATATATTTTGATATGGAGCAGCATTTGCAACTCGTTATTGCCACAAGGTTATAGTGCAAGGTTGCACTAGGTTCAAGAATATTGTATTTCCTTAAATCGAGCCCTGGATGGAACCACAGTTTGATGCCATCATTACCATGTCAGTTTTCAGATGTGATTTGTAGTCCTCTAGTTCCCCCATGCGCAGCTCAACGCTCATCTCTCGCTTGTTGAGTCGCCACTTCTCGCGTTTGAGAACTCCCACGAGATTTCTGGCTGAATCCAGGCCGTCCCTGAACTGTCTGAGAGTAGAGTCCCGCTCGGCATCTTCACTATCGTCCCCACCATCCTGGAGAAGATGAGTACAGTTGTAGGTGTTGCAGGTGAAGCAGGGCATGTACCAACCGTTTAACAATGGTGCATTTACGTATTAGAAAATACCACTTTGTCATACCCTTAACTCTATAGTCTGGCATAGACCTACATGTGCTCACCTTGACCACAACAGTTGAAATTGATGTTGTATTACAATGTGATAAAAACGAAGTATATCTTACACCAATGTAGTGTCCATGTTATACTGATGTGGTATAATATTGATATAAACGAAGTATATCTTACACCAATGTAGTGTCCATGTAATACTGATGTGGTATAATATTGATATAAACGAAGTATATCTTACACCAATGTAGTGTCCATGCTATACTGATGTGGTATAATATTGATATAAACGAAGTATATCTTACACCAATGTAGTGTCCATGCTATACTGATGTGGTATAATATTGATATAAACGAAGTATAGTATATCTTACATGCATATGTAGTATTGATATAAACGAAGTATATCTTACATGTAGTGTCCATGCATGATGGTATAATATTGATATAAACGAAGTATATCTTACACCAATGTAGTGTCCATGCTATACTGATGTGGTATAATATTGATATAAACGAAGTATATCTTACACCAATGTAGTGTCCATGCAATACTGATGTGGTATAATATTGATATAAACGAAGTATATCTTACACCAATTCAGTGTCCATGCTATACTGATGTGGTATAATATTGATATAAACGAAGTATATCTTACACAGATGCTGTATCCATGCATTACTGGTGTGGTATAATATTGATATAAACGAAGAATATCTTACATCGAAGGTAATAAAATCACCGGCTCGAGCCGTAGATGCATCCAGGGTATAGTGGAAATTTATCGGAACGTATACCCTGGAGATTGACGAGCATGGCTAAGAATATGATATGCAAGAAATGTATCTTAAGCTGGATATGCAAGAAATGCATCTGAACGAAAATCTAGGCCCTGGTGTGGTGCACCGGGGATACTATACAAGCAATGTGCACTGATAAGGCATGTGGCTGTTTTGTATATTTTTCATGAATGCACACGGTGACCAAGCATTGTCAACTATATACTACGGCGAAAGGAGTATTGGCGTGAGACAATGCATTTTTGTGACTACATATTCTACTAAGAGCTCTGTATGATGAGGTTGATATGCAAGCGCAAGTGCATTAATATAGGCAACTGAACATTGATGGCTAGGCAGAGAATAGGCTAGAAAGCTGTTGTCAGATACTGACGGAAAGCACACATATGAATACGCTGAGTAATAAAGAAGAATAGATCAAATAAATGGATGCTTTTCAGTTAACCATGGATTTAGTATGTGATCATGGAAATCTCATCCATACGAGAAATGTTAAGTTTACGGGAATGAAAATATGTTTAAAATGTATTGAAAGACATGATAAATGAAACATGGTTAGTTAAAATCCTAAACATTCTACACATTTGTTGTGCCTAAACATATAGAATGGGCAATCTTCTCACATGCTATAACAAGTTGTAAATATACAGTTAGTGGTTACGTACATTATAATAACTATATTGAATCTCATATCAGCAGGAAGTGACACCAAGTATATACATATAGTCAAACACACACACACACAGGCATAGAATGCGAATCAAGTGCAGAATGCGCATGCGCTCATTATATACATGCACATAGAATACCTCGTTCTCTGTGACGTCACGCTCTTTCGGGTCTTGCTGGAAAAGGATGCCAGAACTTGTTTACACTTTCAGAGGCACGGTATAACAAATCAAGGAAAACAATGGTTTGGGCTGACAGCTTCCTATGGGAGGAAAACCCTAACTGACTCCGGCATTGGACATACAACCATAGTGACTACATAGGCATCGATCTCGTGCTGGTAAACCAATAATTACATGCAGCGTGAACCAGAGTTTTTAACACAAAAAAACAGATAAGCAAATCCTGTCAGCTAACTTTAAAGAAGACGCCTTAGACCACTCTAACCACACACGCACACACACACCTCCCCCGACTTCTCCACCAACAATATACTGTTTTCATTCACACTCATACATAGCTGAAATTAAGAGGTGGTGAATTAGTAAATGTATGGCAATGACGTGGGTGGTGGGAATGAACCGGAAGGTATGAAAAGTGTGTCAGACGGCTGGAGACACGGAATGGGCATATCGGTATATAGGGAGAGTGGTATTGTGAGGGCCTCTTGACATTCTCGACACATGTGGGACACATTCTCAAGACTTCTCATACAATTTGGATTGAATCTTGTATTCAAGCGTTGTGTCAACTGAAGGGGTTGTTGGGTTATCGAAGTAGGGTACGAGGGTCCATTGTGACATATTTACTAATATCACCTAGTGTCTAATACTGGTTTTCGCCTCTATAGTAATACATTATTTAACACCCGTCCTCTAGCCTTGTTGACAGCCATGCTCTACCTCGGTGATATGTCAGTATGTCTGATCGCGTGATAGAGCTGACGTTGCTGACGTTAATAAGACGGGTTAATGTCGAAAACAGACGTTAGAATGAATTTATGAGACATATTATACAATATCAGCAAAAGAACTGTCTTAATGAAAATTAGCAAAATGACAATGGTACAGATTATATATGTATATGAATTAAAAGTCTGATACTAAATACGTAGCGATATGTATGAGTGGAGTGAGTGAGTGAATGGACTATTACGTCGCGTTTAGCTATATTCCAGCATTATCCCGCCAGAAATTGGCGTCACACGTTCTAGTCACGTGGGGAATCGAACCTAGGTTTTCGGCGTGACGAGCCAACGCTTTAACCATTGGGCTATTGAATAGTGGTCGTGTTTTCAAAGTTCATACCGTATAATGGAATTCTAAATGCACGTATACTACCGTATATACTGATAGCTCACCAAGATATGTAGACGTAATTAATACAAATTTCCGACATTTTATGATAATATATTGAGTGAGTAAATTGGGTTTTACGCCGCTTTTGGCAATATTCCCGCAATATCATGGCCGGGAACCCTAGAAATGGGCTTCACACATTGTACCCATGATAATATATAGACAGAATAGATATTATTAACATATTATTAAAGACCACAGACGTCACGTGTAGTATCCTGACAGACACTGTTTACATACCGTCAGTGACCGATTTCATTTTTGATAAATATTATCCCGTAGTTGGGGGAAATTCTGCTGATTGAACATAAATCATTAACCGAATAGACCCTGTTCACAAAGAAACCTTAGTTCTCCGACTATCGCAAATCTATATGCTTAGTAAGACACAGTCGACTGTATCAGGTTCCCTGGCGACTGGAATGTAAGCCTGTCCGCCACACTGATAAGGACAACCTACAGCTTGAACGTAAGTATATCAAAGATGGGATTTGTCAGTCAGATCTGGTTTGTCCACATTCCTCCATCGAGCAGTGAAAACCGACTTGGGAGATGCAAACAAACATGGTCAGTGCAAGAGAATAACCAGTCTTGGTTATACCAGTGAGTGAGTTTGGGTTTACGTCACTTTTAGCAATATTCCAGCAATATCACGACAGGGGACACCAGAAATGGGCTTCACACATTGTACCCTTGTGGGACATCGAACCCGGGTCTTCGGCGTGACGAGCTAACGCTTTAACCACTAGGCTACATCATCGCCCCTGATTATAGGAGTAAAAGTAAATCTAATCATCTAAACTTCAACCATTATCAGTCAAGGTGATGTAGATGAAATTGTACCGTCTCGACATACAAGATACATTGCAAGGCAATGACAAGTGCGAAGTCGGATTGTTTTAAACAAATAATTAATTGACTCGCACCTTTCTTAGTAGATATACCGAAAACGCAATGGATTTCGACATCGTCGTACACGTTGAAAGAACGAGACGACAGTATTTAGTCAAGTCCCATGCGCACAAAACTGTTTTACATGCACCGATGGCCTTGAGTTCTGTACGTCGCTGCCATCTACGCAGAGTTACTGTCCTTTGCTGTGTCAGTATCCGAAAAACCATAACCATGTTCGATGGTCACAGCAAAGTGTGACGTTGGGCTTTCCTCCACAATAACGCCTACAACTGAAATACCGCCTCGAACAAGGTTAACCAAACTCACTCACTCATTTGTAACAGTGTAGCATGACTTGGTAACACTGATCAGCCTAGAGCAGGCCGCTGGTATGCTGGTAACCGATATCCACACACTGCTTGTTGGGGGAGCTGATGCCTATCTCCGTGAGGCTATGGCTGCGTGACGTCAAACACGACACAGTAGGTGTACAATTTGAGCATGAGCTGAATATCGCCTGCATTAGATGTCTGTTTTACATGCCACCATCTTGTACATTACACTCACAGTTGGTGGAATAGCCCCGTGACTACAGCATTCACTCGAGAGGTCGGGTTCGATTTTTGCAACTTTAGAGACCGCTCGTATGGGGGTGATGATGATTTTTATGGAGAAGCACGTACAATGTAAAAAATCAGTGACACTCCCTCCTTTCCCATAATTTTAACCCATAACTTTTACAGATTTTTATGTACAAAACTGCTGATCTCCCAAGTTCATGTGTACAAAATTGATGACCCCCATTATCAATGAAGATCGCAGACAAAAACGACGGTAGTATTAGGTCCAGGATACTACGATGTGACACAGACCTGTACTAACGTCAGTTATAGGATCAACCTTGACATACCTTGATGTATTCATCTTCTGTCTCTGTGAACCATGAGTACATACCTTGATATATTTACCCTGTATCTCTCTGAACCATGAGTACATACCTTGATGTATTCATCTTCTGTCTCTGTGAACCCTGAGTACATACCTTGATGTATTTATCCTCTATCTCTGTGAACCATGAGTACATACCTTGATATATTCATCTTCTGTCTCTGTGAACCATGAGTACATACATTGATGTATTCATCTTCTGTCTCTGTGAACCATGAGTACATACCTTGATGTATTCATCTTCTGTCTCTGTGAACCCTGAGTACATACCTTGATGTATTTATCCTCTATCTCTGTGAACCATGAGTACATACCTTGATATATTTATCCTCTATCTCTGTGAACCATGAGTACATACCTTGATGTATTTATCCTCTATCTCTGTGAACCATGAGTACATACCTTGATATATTTATCCTCTATCTCTGTGAACCATGAGTACATACCTTGATGTATTTATCTTCTATCTCTGTGAACCATGAGTACATACCTTGATATATTTATCCATTATCTCTGTGAACCCTGAGTACATACCTTGATATATTTATCTTCTATCTCTGTGAACCATGAGTACATACCTTGATATATTTATCCTCTATCTCTGTGAACCCTGAGTACATACCTTGATATATTTATCCTCTATCTCTGTGAACCATGAGTACATACCTTGATATATTTATCTTCTATCTCTGTGAACCATGAGTACATACCTTGATATATTTATCCTCTATCTCTGTGAACCCTGAGTACATACCTTGATATATTTATCTTCTATCTCTGTGAACCCTGAGTACATACCTTGATATATTTATCCTGTATCTCTGTGAACCCTGAGTACATACCTTGATATATTTATCCTCTATCTCTGTGAGAAGGTCTGAGACATCCTCCAGCTTCTCCAGGAGATCCTCCGCAGTGTCCATTAAGTTCTCACTTCGGCGCCGGCTCCAGTCCATGAATGAGGGGACAGTCGCCATCTTGGAGCTAGGAGTCTGCAACACAACGTGGTAACATCTAGAACTGCCTCGTCTGGAAGTTGATACTAGCGACACACAGGTCAGGCTGGCATTCTGTTGCCGCTTGAGAACTAGGTTACATGCAGGTTCTGTTACTTTAAAGGAAATGGAAAACCACATGTTGCCAGACTCCACGTTCTATTACAAGAAGATTTGTTTTCATATTTAACAAGGTTTAAAATCAAACAAATTCATAAAACTTAATTACGAATGCAATGAATGCCTGGTGGGACAATGGAAAAAATCTCGATTTAACCTTAGTTGGAGTCAAGCAGAGTGTCAGTGTTTTGTTTAACTTACCATGAGGAATCTACCTGTACAATAAAATTGTTTCCGCTTAGACGAAACCCCAAGTTATTAAAACCGATGACAAACAGAGTGTTGCTGTTAGATCACACTAAATACGGTGAATCACCGCAATAATGACATTACTTCGCCTTAAACGTTATGTCGAGTTATTAGAGTTCGAGACAAGCAGAACGCCAGTGCTAGATCACATTAAATGTGAGGAATCATTTCGATGATAACGCTACTTCGCCTTAAACGCCATGTCGATGATAACGCTACGCCAGTTCGCCTTAAACGCCATGTCGAGTTATTAGAGTTCGAGACAAACAGAACGCCAGTACTAGATCACATTAAATGTGAGGAATCACGGCGATAACACATTAAATGTGAGGAATCACGGAACGCCAGTACGATGAGGAATCACGGCGATGATAACGCTACTTCGCCTTTAACGCCATGTCGAGTTATTAGAGTTCGAGACAAACAGAACGCCAGTGCTAGATCACATTAAATGTGAGGAATCACGGCGATGATAACGCTACTTCGCCTTGAACGCCATGTCGAGTTATTCGAGTTCGAGACAAACAGAACGCCAGTGCTAGATCACATTAAACATGAGGAATCACGGCGATGATAACGCTACTTCGCCTTAAACGCCATGTCGAGTTATTCGAGTTCGAGACAAACAGAACGCCAGTGCTAGATCACATTAAATGTGAGGAATCACGGCGATGATAACGCTACTTCGCCTTAAACGCCATGTCGAGTTATTAGAGTTCGAGACAAACAGAACGCCAGTGCTAGATCACATTAAATGTGAGGAATCACGGCGATGATAACGCTACTTCGCCTTGAACGCCATGTCGAGTTATTCGAGTTCGAGACAAACAGAACGCCAGTACTAGATCACATTAAATGCCGGCGATGATAACGCTACTTCGCCTTGAACGCCATGTCGAGTTATTCGAGTTCGAGACAAACAGAACGCCAGTGCTAGATCACATTAAATGTGAGGAATCACGGCGATGATAACGCTACTTCGCCTTGAACGCCATGTCGAGTTATTCGAGTTCGAGACAAACAGAACGCCAGTACTAGATCACATTAAATGTGAGGAATCACGGCGATGATAACGCTACTTCGCCTTGAACGCCATGTCGAGTTATTCGAGTTCGAGACAAACAGAACGCCAGTACTAGATCACATTAAATGTGAGGAATCACGGCGATGATAACGCTACTTCGCCTTAAACGCCATACAGAGACAAGCAGAGTGCCGATAATGGGTCATATTACAGGACTTATAACCTCACTTTGTAAACGCGAGATATTGCACAAATACACGCACAGACATTAAAATATACATATTACTTGTGCCTTAATTTAATCATACACCATTTACTACTATATGATATCTGATGTCAGTCGGGTTGTACACATTATTAGTTTCTCTGTCTCGTTGTCTCTGATAAACATCGAAATCAGACAGATTCCAGAAATATGACAAATATTATGTGAGGATTAATCAGTCTATTGATAAATGAGAGCTGCGAGATCAAGAAAATGTTTGTCTGGGAGAAGCGTTATCTTTCATAGTCAGCAATAAAATCATGCCACGTCTTTGTATCTTATCACACATCTCTATGTGAATTAAAGATTATTCGGAAATTAGGGAAATGATGCGTGTCATATGTCACAGGTGAAAGGTTAAGTGTCGCCTACGGGACAAAGCGAGATTTGAATCTACATATAACGAGAGTTAATATTAACGGCAATGCGGTCGCTCACCATTGATTACAATCTCCGCCGTGATGGTCATTGAAGATGCAATAAGATAACGAGCTGAAGATCTACAGGAGAGAATTGATTGTATATTTATTTGTTTGTTTTGAACACATCGTAATTGACAAAACAGATGTGTCTGATTAAGAAAGGCGACACATTGCCTTCTGTTTGTCTCCCAACGGGGTCCACACTCACAAGGCTGAGAGAGAGTTAGTTACGTGTGTAAAACACGTTCGTGACATGTTTCAATGATGCAAAAATATGAATTTAAAATAGGTATGTTATTATGGCATTATATATACTAAATGCAAAAGGTTAAGGGCCATTGTTATTTCAGAGCAGGGTTTTCTGATGTAGTGAAGACAGTAAAATACTGTTTCATAAAAATATCACAAGAAATGTTCATGAGCCTATCTTTTATGTTCAGTAAATGTCAGTGTGCATAAGCCGGAAGTTCTTGTAAACTAAATTTCTAATTTCATAAGGCATGAATTTTATTCAAGAATATATAATGACCTTTTCAGCATTTACACAGGCCTCTGTATAATGAAATGTGCAGTTTCCGTGTATCACATGCCACCCATACACCAGGCAATATTAAGCAACGTGATGTGGAGTTGTATAAACGTCGATACTGATGTCTCCTCCGGGAATGTAAAACCGAATGTATGTTGAATTCAGAATAATATTTGCATATCATTACAGCTGTACCGTAAAAGCTGAAATGCCCATGCCTGATGCTTGACGAATGAGAATTGCACGTCATAGACTCCCATTTCTCAGTCCTGCAGTCTTGCGTGACGATTTGACAAGGCCGACAGGAAGATGGCGCTATTCTGGACAAATATGTCTTTTTATGGTGATAAAGTTAAGTCATAAATAGCAATAAATGACAATTGGTCTTCCGTTATACGCATAGCGATTGTTGCCATTGACGATGACTGAGGCAAGAGAGAGCAGAATGTTTTTTGATCCAAAATATGTGCCCTAAATATATGTATGGAACATGAATCAATAGGAATATTTATGATATGCAAAATGTAGACGGTAAGCTTCGTGGTTACACTTATGGAGAGAAACTGTATGGAGACCGGTAACCTTGTTTGGGTTGGGAGCATGAGCGTAAACAGGGGCAGCTGACTGTGAAGGGAACAAAACGTTGAGCCAGCTGAATGATGACATAGAGTGAGTGAGTGAGTTAAAATTTAAAGTCACATCGGCAGTATTGTGACTATGAAAGTTGTAAATTTGTAAATGTATACATGAAATAAAAACAAACTTATATACTTACCTGTCTGCGAAGGACAGTAAAATAACTAGTCTATCACAGATGTACACTTAAAACTAGCATATAACCATGAAACACTATTTCTAACTTTAACGGTACAATATAAAATGGTCTATAGATTGCCAGCAGCTGAAGGTAGATCACCATACTAGGGACCATGGGGACTTACAGTGCATTTGCTTCCTGCATGGAGATGACATATAGCAATGAGACATGTTCTTCTTGACCCACAACCATGTTTGGGTTAGGGTGGATGAGTGTTAAGTGGGGCCGCGGACTGTGAAGAGAAGAAAGCGTTGATCCAGCTGAATGATGAAATATGGCCATGATACACCGTCTACTTCGTAACCTACATTATACATAATCATCTCGGCCACTTTTAATACTCACACCGCTTGTTTTTACCCAATGTCATTCCCTGCCCTGTTTAGTTGTCGCATTACCTCATTCAACAAGTTACAGATACGCTGGACATTATTCATCAAGTGACTGCAATGTAAGGTGACTTTAACCATAGAAACTGGACTTTAAGGGTTTGATTGGTGTGGGCATACCTCTGGTTTGTCCCAAAACTCTACACCTAAACATGTTTAAGAAATACATGTTGCTAAGCCCTGCATGTGTAGTGTAATAAAGCAGTTTCATCCTGAAAGCGGACGCATAATAGACATCTCATAGACAATATTTATATACATTTCTAAGATGCTTCGGTGAAAGATCAAAGGCACCGACAGTACATTTTCAGATGATAATGTACACATTTTGCATTATGTCACAATGTATTAGCCTCATTGAGTGTGTACACGTCTTTGTCTGGATGTAATAATAATAATGATAATAATGTATTTATAAAGCGCCTCATATCCACCGTAGAGATGCTCAGTGGAGCTGATCTAAACTTACGGTGGTAGTAGAAATGGCGACGTTCACATTGTTTCATATGGTTTGCGTTAAACACAGATGTAATCAAAATAAGTTAGAGAAGATATTTAACCCGAACGTAAGCCGTCATCAAACTGTTCATCATTTGTTTTTCTGGTAACGTGCACCTTAACGTGGTGTGTGTGTTCGCGCGTGCGTGTGCGCGTCAATAGAACAGCGCGTCAGTTAGCCCTGAACGAGAATTGTTAATTTAGGTCACCGACTTCATCGCTTTTCTGTTTGTTTTCTGCCTTAGATTTATCGTCGTTAAGTATTAAATTTGGCATCTTAGAAAATAAATACAATTCGCTCTACCACCATGTATAGTGTAATAAAGCACACTTTCGCCCTGACCTTTCATAACGTTAAGGCCCTCGTACACAAGGATGCGCGATTCCTTATATGTAAGTTTGCCTTCGAATACCTGTATTTTGATGCTTTATGTTAAAGCTCTTTGGTAACTTTTGAATGCAAGAGTTTTAATGTAGGTTTGTGTTTATCGAACACAAAGAAAGCTCACGTATCCCATCAATACACCATGCATCTCCATGCCAATGTACTGTTATTCTTCCTGTAGCTTGATACTGCATTGTTTACATCATTCGATGACACCCATACAATCTACATTGTGTGTCACATTAGCCTGCATGTGTGTATTGTACGTGTCACACACCAATGTATGTCTGTACGTACTGACAACACAGAGGTGAGACAGGGAGCAGTTCTCTCCCCACGTGGTTTATTCTCGTATCACCCGGGGCTATACTTCATCCATGCTATAATAAAAATACTCCTTCTCTACTGGGCTGACCATGTAAACAGGAGACGTTTTGAAATGACAAAAATGTATGCACACTGCACAGAATATAATTCATAATGCAGAACGTCAGTGCAAAAGAATACCCAGTCTTGACTATCCTCAGAACACATTCCGTTTGTGGAAATTGGAAAAATGACTGTGAAAATTATCTGAATACTATGGATCACTGAAAATCAGTGATGACACCAGGTGTTCGCGAATGAACGAAAGTGAGAATACATATATTACATCCCTGTAGAAAACATACACGCCCTGCCCTGTCTATGATTTCTCTGTGTGGCGAAGGGGTGTATGCTCGTTGTGTTTAACCTACGAAGGGTATTTGCCTCAAGCTCTGCAGTATCAGTACGTGCAATTTCAAGTATATAGTAATGAAACTACCGGACAAAACGAAGTACACACGCTTGTTTTTTGGTGGTTAAAATGAAACAGTGAGTGAGTGAGTGAGTTTAGTTTTACGTCGTACTCAGCAATATTCCAGCTATAAATGGTGGCGGTCTGTAAATTATCGAGTCGGGACCAGACAATCCAGTGATCAACAGCATCAGTATCGATCTACGCAACTGGGATACGATGACGTGTGGCAAACAAGTCAGTTAGCCTGACCACCAAATCATGTTTAGTCGCCTCTTACGACAAGCATGGGTTACTGAAGCCCAATGCTAACCCGGATCTTCACGGGTTAAAATGAAACCAGAAGGAAATGGTTATTTGATGATGATGTTTTAGTTACTGACATCAAAATTATGTATTTCAACTTATGTTTACAGTGTTTCAGCGATTCTTTTAGTTTAGTAACCTTTGGGTTATTTTAGTGTATAGTTCAAGGGTATGCTTTCTTTAAAATACGTTATATAGCGATTTCGTAACTATAAACTAAAATATGAAGAACAAGTCAATAAGTTAAAAGGGTAGTATTTACATCCATATACACAAAGATCTTAGTTAAGCACCCCCTGACATATCTCACGATTGAATGAGCCCTAATCTTAACCCTTTGGAGCATATCTGGGACATGACTGGTCATCGTGTGTAACAAAGGGATCCTCCTGCACAGAACCTGGCCCAATGTTGGAAGCTGCTTTACACGAGGAATAGTGTAGACTGTCCCTTCACAGGATCAGGAGGCTGACAAGGGGTATGAGGAGGAGAGTTATACTCGGTATTGACCTTGAATAGTGTAAGAAATGCAAAATTGCATTTTGAATGTTCATATTCACCAACAAATTCAACATTAAACATTCCAGGGCCATACTTGTACAGACATGGTTTTGTATGAAAATCAGTGGGGATTTTTTGTTTGTAAAATGAGCAAGTGTCATCATAAAATCAACATGGATTCCAATCATTTTGTCGTTCTGTATGAGTCATAGGATCATACGGGTTAGAAAAACTCATGTTTTTCCATGGTGGTCACCACGAGAGGTTTTATGTACGTGTTGAAAACCTATCATTGCAAAAATACAGGGGGTGCTTAATTAAGTTCTTTGTGTATAGGTTAGTGAATATTAGATATATTTCAGCTGAAGACGCTTGTTGCAGTAACTGAATTCTCTCCGCTAACTCAAGAAAAATGTCAATAACATCAACATCAAATAACATCAAGGTGATAACAGGCATCATAACCGCAGTGTATTCCATCACATCACCCCGTGAATCCGCTGTACACATGACCTCTTTCCCCTAGTGTCACTCATTCCAGGGCACAGTTGGAGATGGTCTTAGCTTAATCCCGACACTGTCAGCACCGCAAATAAAGGAAGAAAACAAGACCAGTCTCTAGGTTTAGCTGTCAGAGCGTAGTCAGCCTACGAGGAAACGGGTCATGTTATATAGTGCATATCAAGGCATTCATCATCACCACGAGGTGAATGTATGTGCAACGAGTTGTTAGCGGTATGATTTGAAAGCGCGACCGTGGATGATTGATGTGTATATAGTATACATATCAACCGTGACAACCGGACGTTTTGCTATTATATATTCTGCTCGAATATGAAAACTAATACATTACGTCTATATATCCTTGGTGTCCGTGTATTATAAACTGTCAATCATCAATGTTTAGATAAATGCCTATTGTACCTAAGCCGGTGAAAGGCGACCCCAACGTGTGTTTATGCTTGATACTCGCGTCATTGAAGCTTTAAACTCTCCGTGGAAGTAATGATTTATGGTATAAGACGGAGGCGGGTCGAAGGTGCCTATTCAAATAATAGTACTACAAGCTGTCACGTATAAGGTCAGATATAATACGTGTGAGAAATCAATACTTATTTGTAAATTGATTTGGGGATTATTACTTGTTTGTGAAGTTACTGGGCTATAAAGTATCCCATATTGCACATTGTATGGGAAACACAGCCATACTGTAATGTTGTCAAGATTTCTTTTGAAATGCACAGTTTGAACAGCTGAGGTTTCCGGTTACTGGCATTTTTTGAAAATTAATACACTGGGGAACCGATTTGACGTTTTTGCGAAAAGTGACTACATCAAATTACAGAATCTATTCTGTGTCGAGAAACAGTCAAGAATCGTGAGGTACATGTATATGGTTTATAATCGAGGCAAATGTGAATAATCCAGGAAGTTCCTACAGAAAAGAAATATGATGGATTTCAAAACGGAAAAAGACTAATTGCAGTAACGACTATGATAATGTGTTTGATCTAAAGAAGTGCGCAATGTTTCTCAAAATAAAAATTGGGAACGAGCCATGCTGAACGCCATGATGGTGCCTGGAGGTGACAGATAGCTGGATTAGGTTGCAGTGCAAGGGAAGGAACATGCGATGTGAAGTGATGAAGGCAGCGCCTCTAGGTAGGGCGGGAAAACGGGGAGATCACTTGAGGCATTGTCATGCGATTACGCGTCATTTATTAATTGATGTGACACAATGCGTCTGATTCATAGGTATGCCTGCACTTAATCATACGCACATCACTCATTATGAAATCATTGTCATTTGAATACCAATGTAATACACCTGACACCTGTCGATTATGTTACTGCATAAAGGGATTATACACGTATATTATGGATACTGTCAATGACATGGTTTATGGTTTTGGTTAACGCTGCACTCACGAGTATTCTAGCCGTAGACGGCGGCCTTGTTACAATCAATCATGGGTCACGTCGTGGGGTAGGATGACCACGTCTCCAGGAATATACCCGTCTATGAGGTCGCATCTTTCGATAAGCATATGTTCCTGAACCCTATTCTACATCGATGTCCGAGTTCAGAGTGAGTGAGTGAGTTTTACGCCGCTTTTAGCAATATTCCAGCAAGATCTCGGCGGGGGACACCAGAAATGGGCTTCACGCGTTGTACCCATGTGGGGATCCGGGTCTTCGGCGTTACGAGCGACCGCTTTAACCACTAGGCTACCCTACCGCCCCCGAGTTCCGAAGAGATATACACCGTACACTACCATGATAATGAACACGCGTATAACGAACTGACAGATATAACGATAAGTTCTTTGTCCCGAACAACTTGCTGGACATTTTACTCGAACGAACTGCGGTTATAACGAACTAAACTTCATAGTCCTTTGACTTCGTCATTACCGTACTTACTGCATGTTGACTGTTATGAGCGCTGCACGTAACACTATACTGACTATACACATGACAACACCGGGTGTTTAAACTGGCCCCCAGCAACCTATAGTGGCCATAACACCAAATGGATAAGCGATCATCTCAGTGACATAGTTGATAGCATGTCATCGTTCCCCGACGGTGTAGATCTTTGTCCACAATATCAGATTGGCTGGTCCAGATTCGATAATATACAGGCTGCCCTACTAGAAGGTATATGGCTCAACAAACAGCACACACAAACGAAATGACAGCCTATCTCACGTATACCATCAAACGTACATGTATTTCATACCTCTTCTCCACTGCAACGAGTCTCATCTGTTGCATGTTTCCTTTATTTTGTATTCATAATATGTATGTTTCCCCATATTCCCTCAGTTAGGTATATATTCCCTCAGTTAGGTGTGCGCCCTGTTAATTGCATAACTACCCAATTCATATCCTTCTCTCATTGATCCGAAGTTAAAAGGACATCCGGGTGTAAAGAATTGTTCGTGTGTACAAAGTATAGCTTGACACAAGAGTTGTGTCCGTATCATTACAGCCGATTATTATTACAGGGGATTGTGCAATATTGAAGTATGGTTATATACGATACATCGATTGGATGGAGTTAAAGAGATATAACGTGTGCGAGTATTAATCTGTATCTTAAAAACTATATTCTACTTATTGACTTCGAATTACCGAGAAATAACCGTTAACGAGTGTGTGTCAGTGTCTTAAACACTATATCCTATTTATCGTGTTCGAGTATAATCGTAAACGCAATGTTCAATGAGAAAGGTTCCAGTTTTTGCTATATATACGTCTACAGCGGCTGCAGGCAATTCTGGTCGCCCTGTTACGGGATACTTAAGCTGTAATGAATGCCATGATTAATGTGTTAGTGCTGATTTGTGGTCGTGTTGTGAACGCCTGTAGTCTCTCCGTTTATCCGTGACGTCTCCGACCTCGTCAACAACGGCACCGACTTTACGGTCTCAGTGGTTAATAGTCACTTACAGGCCACTTGATATTGGACGAAGATGTCCATTATCTCTACATGCCGTTCATTAGAAAGTGAAATATGTAAATAAATGCGCATACATTTATCACTAAACAACTTCCATTTTCAGAACTTTCAGAACAACCAGAAATATAAACATGGACACAAGCATACAAGCATACGCCTGTCTTTATATAAAAGATGGAGTCTAGAAATCCTTCTTGGAATAATATTATTGATAGCATATATATATATATATATTTCTGGTTGTTGCAATATCAAGTTCTGATATGTAAAAAAGTCCAGTCCAGTTATTCATTCTTGTCAAAACTCATTTATATATATATGGACACAAACGTTTCATAGAAAACTTTTTTGATATCAATAAATCAAGGTCGCGTTTATAGCATGTAATGAGCATTTATATTTCATGAGTCTTTAAGCCACGTCTACAACATGCAACATTTACACGTACATCCATGATATGCTTGTAGCAAGAGGTGGACACACGATTGGTAAAAAATTCTGCATGTTATTGGCCAAACACCCTTTTGATGATGGAGCAACTATGTTTTAGTCAAATATGAAAGATTACTTGTGCACGGAGTAAAGTGAATTTAATTGATTAGGAAATTTATTAGGGCTTTGACGTAGAGTGGACGTTAAACATATTGTAACTGCAAACTGTGCCTCATGTCAATATATGAGCCCCAAGACAGTACCCGTCTGTGTGAGGGGGTTTCTCATTCATTGGGCTGCATTTGCCCAGGAGTTAGTTGGATGTTGTTAAGCGTTAAACACTGTCAGGGCAGCCATTATATCAGTTTGTTCCCTGTAAGCCCGATCACACGACCCACACCACGAGGAAGTCGGTGAGTCCCTGAAGCGCGCCATTTTAGAGGTTTATTACCGTGGGATTGTCGTGAATTCACACTTTTCGATATTTTCAACCGTCATAAACAATTAAAGGAACCATATTTTATATTGGTACAAATTCAATGTAATGTCTAACAAACATACGGAGAAAAGAAGTGTAGCTGGTTTAAATAGTATTGCTGGAAATAATATGACGGTAGTTTAAGTGAACTGGCATTCTCCGCTACAGTCAGATGAACATACCTGGTAGGTCAATACGTTGATGTAGAGGTGCAGGTAGGGATCACAGCATACAGTACGAGCGTCAACAGGTACAGTCAGCCAGGTTTGATAGTCGAGGCGACTAGATCTGCTACCCCCTCCAGGTACAAGGAAATACTACACACTATACGTAACACAAGCGTCCGCCTCAGTTCACGCACTGCAGTCTGGGAAATCAGACGTCCGCGTCCGTTGACCGTATGACAGGTCAGCAGCTGTGGATGAGGATTGACATCTTTATTGTTGTTACAGATCTAGTGACACAAAAAATACAAGTAACGTTTTTATTACAGTTGTATAATTATACAGACGATATGTTGACGAGGCGGGTGTGGTTGCACAGTGGGTTAGGTTGATGCTTTAAGCTCTAGGGTTCGAATTTCGATTAAACGTGTTAATCATGAGGTCTAGCAGCTCAAATTAAGTTACCGTGAATTTGTGTAGAGTGATTTTGCAATCCGGCTGCACACAATTTTCATTAAAGTGAAGCTTTTCCCCGTGCTACATGTTTCCCGAGGACAGTGATGTATCTGGGCAGCAAAAGTCGTTACACGGAGTTGTTTTGTAGCAGTCGATCACCTCGGCCCGGGGCATAAGGGGGACAAACAGATGAAGAAAGAGACGAAGGTCGCCCTCACTGGACCGACGAGGTGATGACGTCTGCCCAGAATGCGAGACGCGCGGCAGACGACTGTTCCAGAGTCCCACTATCGCCGTCACCTAGAACATTAAGCTGACAGCAGTGTTCGGATTCCATCCCACGTTCAATGTGTTTGAAAAGTGCATTCGTGTCTTTCAGCAATAGCGACCTCCCTTCAACAACCTGTTCAATGACACTAAGCCCTCGGAGCATCAGTTTCTACCTCTGTCTATTTTGGGACTTCCGTGCCATACTCTCCACCTCATCAGTTAAAGTGTGTATTAATAAAATACACCCGCAACATTAACAAGCGTGTGAATGAATATTGATATACGCCGCAGCCCGCAGTATCCAAGCTTTATATAAAGCGTGTATTAAACTGTGTATTAATGAAATACACCCGCGACATTATCAAGCGTGTGAGTGAATAATGACTTACGCCGCAGCCCGCAGTGTCTAAGCTTTATATAAAGCGACGGATAGTTAAGGAGCGTGTGTCAAATAAGGGGCCGTTCATAATCTATGTTCGTTCGTCATTCACACTGTACATGCTTCTCCATAAAATGCATCAACACCCATCATCCCCCCTCTACATTATGAACGTTCCCTAAGAACACAAACATCACCGGTCACCGCTGCATAGGGACAAGGTGCACATAATCAGCTCTCTCACTGTAATCCCTGATATCAAATTCAGTCTTCTCTTGCGACAAGTATGCGCTGTGGAAATGTGTTCAGATATTTAACACATGCAAAACGCGTTAAGCTCTAAACGAAATAAGGATTTTTAAAAATCCTGAAGCAGAACGAAGATTTTGCGTGTTATATCTGAAAACATGAAATGGATTAAGATCTCACTGCAAACTCCTATCTGTAAAATTTAAACATAGTCTAAATGTGTTTAAAAGTTAAACATGTTCATGAAAAAGCGAGTGAACCTGAAGTCAGACACTTTAGTTCAAGCAGAGCTATTGTTGTACTAGTCAGTATGTTTAATTCATAAATCCCATGAGTGGGTGAGTGTTAGGGGTAACACCGCTGGAAACCCTCGTGTCATCGGGGCACATAGAGAAAGGCTGATTGTTTTATACCAGACATTCCACATGAGTCGATAAAAGTTCAATGCACAGAGGTTTACAGCGGCGTTTTCAACTTACTTCAAAAAGTGTTGATATGTTTGATTTCAAAGGACATACCAGTCAGATCCTACATAATCATCCCAAAATATTGTTTCAGATATTCAGTTTGTAAACAGTATCAAGCCATATCTTAAGTGTGAAAAGAACAGCCAGACAGCTTCTGTGCCAACGCGATTAGTTTGGTTTCGTTTGTTTGTTGTTGAACGCCGTACTGAACAATATTCCAGCTACATGGCGGCGGTCTGTCAATAATCAAGTCTGGACCAGACAATCCAGTGATCAACAGCATGAGCACTGATCCACGCAATTGGAATATGATGACATGTGTCAATCAAATCAGCGAGCCAGACCAAACGATTCCGTTAGTTGCCTCTTACGACAACCACGGGTTGCCGAAAACCAATTCTAACAAGGATCTTCACGGGTTGCCAACGCGATTAGCAATGTCTTTGTTAGTAATGGATGACACTGCAATGATCTGCAAAGCACTGGGCTGCAGCTGCTGGCTACCTCACAGACCGGGAAGTACCTGATGTTGATGCTGTAGGATGCTGTAATATATGTGCTAGCCTTCTTTATCGCCGCAGAGCAAATTGTCAATTTTTGTTCAAAGCTTCACAAAATGACAGCAATGAGTTGATATTTATTCTAAACAGGTTGGTTCCAAATACCTTAGATTAAGGACACGTTTAAATTGTAAAAACATGTACAAATATTCAAATGTTAAACAAACTTCTAAACATGTAATATCCGTGCTACTATTAGTATTTAGGATGTAGGCATACGTCTCTGAGACCCATTTTGTGTTGCAGAATTCTAATCTTACATGTTTCTTTAGTTTCATCCCAGATGGGTAGCGCAGTAGTTAAGTGTTTGTTTGCCACGCCACAGGTCCTGGTTTGAAACAGTGCTTGTATGAGCACCTGTTATTTGAACATTCATTGTGTGCTGTTCATGCTCATAAACCTAGAGTTTGTGTGTATCATGGTCCTAATATAGGCGCAGTCATTCAAATTGTGCGCAGTCGGTATAGGTATATACCCTGTATTATTAAACAATATACAATGTGTATCCATTGGTGTGCACATGAGTGTTACACTTGCTAAGATCAGACACCATATAATAGACCTTCTATTGTATGGGCTCTGCTAAGATTTAGAAGAGTTCCAATTTTAAAAGACAAGAAATGTCTAACCCTGACATTGCTATGCACTTAAAACCAGCAACGACGTGACATTCATCGTTTCAGCTCGTCCTGATTTACATTTGTATGACAGCCCAGCAGGACAATAAATCTGGAACAAGACTGACTGACTGACTGAGTTTGGTTTTACGCCGCTTTTAGCAATATTCCAGCAACATCACGAGGGGGACACCAGAAATGGGCTTCACACATTGTGCCCATGTGGGGATTCGAACCCGGGTCTTCGGCGTGACGAGCCAACGCTTTAACCATTAGGCTACACCACCGCCCCTCTGGAACAAGAAAAGTGGGGGATACTTAGTAATAAAAGTCTCTAGTTGTTATGGTAACGACACACTGTCCTGTTGAACTACATTTAACTGTCTGCCTTACGACCCTATGTGTGATACAATATGAGATGGGCGATCAAGGCTTCAGCTTGACTGGTTTTCAAAGAGACGGATATACAAAGGGCGACAACTCCCTTTCTTCCACAATACCAGACACTGTTCAGAATGTTACGTTCGTAAATAATACATCTGGACCAGAGAGCAGTTGAAACAAGATCATTCTACTGAGACTGCGTGCGACCGAGTCTCACGGAAGATCCTACATATCTGCAAAAAAACCACCACCACCCACCACCACCACACACACCATTTCGCGATGTATTTGAATCCACAACAAAGTATTTTATGAGAATAACACAAAGTACCCTATGACAATAAGCCTTTGTCACAACTGCTATCAGTAAACAAGATTCTTTTCACGCAATAAACTCGTCTTATTGTACCGACTGTCATGTTGGGATGTGCTCTTGCATCAGTGCACAAATGCATACACGTCCTTTGTACGTTAATACCAGTCGGGACTATCTAATAGCGGCTGTGCCATAACGCTATTACAGTGAGTGTGGCATGTTTAGTTTATACGCTGCCTTTAGCAATATTCCAGCAATATCTTGGTGGGGGACATCACAAATGGGCTTCACACATTGCAACCATGTGGGAAATCGAACCCGGGTCTACAGCGTGACGCCTTAACACCACTAAGCTAAGTCTTGGTCTAGCGTCATACATCTACATCATGAGTGTTTGTAAGTGAATCCGGACAGGACCAGCAGAACGAGAGGTCGATAATGTAAGCAATAGTCTCCCCCATTACGATACCATGAAACACGAACAATTCACATCAGGACTGAACAGGAGATCCTATAGTTGAAGCGTTCGTTTGTTGCCCCAAATTGTGATTCATCCAACCCCTCACCACTCATTTACTCACTCACTCACTCACCTACTCCCCCATTCATCCACTTACCCATTCTCACCAGTCCATCCACTCACTCACCCGTCCATCCTCTCACTCACCAGTCTATCCACTCACTCACCAGTCCATCCACTCACTCACCAGTCCATCCACTCACTCACCAGTCCATCCTCTCACTCACCAGTCCACCCACTCACTCACCAGTCCATCCTCTCACTCACCAATTCATCCACTCACTCACCAGTCCATCCTCTCACTCACTCACCAGTCCATCCTCTCAATCACCAGTCCATCCTCTCACTCACCAGTCCATCCACTCACTCAACAATCCATCCACTCACTCAACAATCCATCCTCTCACTCACCAGTCCATCCTCTCACTCACCAGTCCATCCTCTCACTCACCAGTCCATCCTCTCACTCACCAGTCCATCCACTCACTCAACAATCCATCCACTCACTCAACAATCCATCCTCTCACTCACCAGTCCATCCTCTCACTCACCAATCCATCCACTTACTCACCAGTTCATCCTCTCACTCACTCACCAGTCCACCCACTCACTCGCCAGTCCATCCTCTCACTCACCAATCCATCCACTCACTCACCAATCCATCCACTCACTCACTCACCAGTCCACTCACTCACTCACTCACCAGTCCATCCTCTGACTCACCAATCCATCCTCTCACTCACCAGTCCATCCTCTCACTCACCAGTCCATCCTCTCACTCACCAATCCATCCTCTCACTCACCAGTCAATCCTCTCACTCACCAGTCCATCCAATCACTCACCAGTCCATCCTCTCACTCACCAGTCCATCCTCTCACTCACCAATCCATCCGCTCACTCACCAACCCACCCACTCACTCACCAGTCCATCCACTCACTCAACAATCCATCCTCTCACTCACCAGTCCATCCTCTCACTCACCAGTCCATCCACTCACTCAACAATCCATCCACTCACTCACCAGTCCATCCACTCACTCACCAGTCCATCCACTCACTCACCAGTCCATCCACTCACTCAACAATCGATCCTCTCACTCACCAGTCCATCCTCTCACTCACCAGTCCATCATCTCACTCACCAGTCCATCCTCTCACTCACCAGTCCACCCACTCACTCACCAGTCCATCCTCTCACTCACCAGTCCACCCACTCACTCACCAGTCCATCCACTCACTCAACAATCCAACCTCTCACTCACCAATCCATCCGCTCACTCACCAGTCCATCCACTCACTCACCAATCCATCCACTCACTCACCAATCCATCCTCTCACTCACCAATCCATCCACTCACTCACTAATCCATCCACTCACTCACCAGTCCACCCTCTCACTCACCAATCCATCCACTTACTCACCAATCCATCCGCTCACTCACCAACCCACCCACGCGAGTGTCAAAAGGAACAAACCATCTCCTGTTATGCTATACTAAAGAGACATCTTGTAAATGCTGTGTATCTAAAACATTTTTGGTGAAACTGGTTGAGCTAAAACATGGAACTTATATGGCATGACCTTCCCGTAGCAACGTTGATAATGCAACATTATCCGTTGTAGTTGTTTTTTTCTAACATAAATTACAGGTGATAATTGTTGATCAAAGACCTTACCATAACTTTCTTTCTCATGATCAAATTAGATCACAAAACAGAAGTTGTAGATGCCATTGCCACAACAAGGACATCTGACAATTGCCACTGCGTGTTTATACAAGCAGTTGATGAAAGCGCTCATAAAATACCCATTTCACGCACAGGGTCACATCGTCCGAAAGCCTGTTAGCATACATACCGAACGTAGTCGCATTATATCATTGTGATATGCATCGTTTATTTAACATGCCTGTATAATTTGAATAAAAACGCTCATGCCTTGTTTCCAGAAACAGAAAAGGCAGGTTTAAGGGACTTGGGAAGTTATCATTGTGCTGTGGCACGTCCTGTGTCTAAATATAAAAGAACGTTTTAACTGTAACATCGTAAGTAAGGTCATCATTGTAAACTGTAACTAGAGTCGGAACAGATGATGCATAAATGGTTTATTTTTCTAAAATGTCTTCTTTATTTGTTTGAACATTAAGCAGGTTTTCCACCATTGATGTTTTAGCTGAAATTTTATACTGAAACCCAGAAACGTCTTTGTTGCCTGTCACAGTTTGCCATGCAGTGTAGTGTATATCTGAATACACATCTGTATACAAATGGGCGTATATGGCAGGACCTAACCCGGATTCCCACAGATCAATGCTTACGCAGGTGTCAGACAAGGTGTGCCCTCATCTGCAACACCGATACCCCAGGGATGTGCACAGGTTATAATGTACAAATTTGTGTGTACTGAGTATGGATAGAATCTACAATGTCTATATAAGGATAGGTTACCAGTGAAGGTTATCATAACAGATACCTGTTTTCAAGTAACACGTTTCTTTTCTTACTGACATTTTATTACATGTATTAAGTTTCACACTGAAATACAGAATTTCAAGAAGACATGGCGAAGTAAAGTGTCATATAACAAATTAAAATAGTTACTCAAAAAGAAGTATGAACGTGATGTTCTTGTGTAAATAATATGTATGTTCGTGTGTATGGTACAGGATCTGCTAAATATATCCACAGATAGGAGGACAGGATGCAAGCAATGGCCAAATACGTATTTATATTTACATGTGACCTTTACATCAGTGAACGGGTGCTGTGTGATATCTGCTAAATATAACCACAGATAGGAGAACAGGATGCAAGCAATGGCCAAATACGTATTTATATTTACATGTGACCTTTACATCAGTGAACGGTTGCTGTGTGATATCTGCTAAATATATCCACAGATAGGTGGACAGGATGCGAGCAATAACCAAATACGTATTTATATTTACATGTGACCCTTACATCAGTGAACGGGTGCTGTGTGATATGTGTGGTAAGATAGGAATATTACTGTAAGAATATTGTCTGACCAGGAAATAACGTTATGATTTTGCTGGTATTGAATTCCACGTAGGTAGTCAAACATTAAGTTTGTGTCAACGATTTATGGTCAAGCAAAACGCAAGTGAATATTGCCAATTAATGATAGGTATAGCTCTGGTTTCCCGCAAACATATATTATTGATACGTGGGGAACACAGAAACTAACACAGACAAATATTACCAAAACATGCTAAATAGGTGCGATGTTACATACAAGAGTACGAATAAAAACATTTCCATAATCATGAGACATTTATGCCGAAAGCAAAGTCCATAAGTCCATATATAGAGAATACTACACGAGGTCTCATCACATACGAATTATATGAAAAGAGTGTCCTTCCTATGGTATCTGACCGAGCGAAAGCGAGGTCAGATAACATAGGAAGGTCACGAGTTTCGTATAATTCGTATGTAATGAGACCGAGTGTGGTATTTTATTTATTACCCACGTCTTACATGCATTAAATTGACAAAATAACGTAGTTTTGTTAATATTTTGGTTTCAAACCGAAACCGGTTTCATAAAGAGGTTGCGGAAGAGTTTTGTACTGTAGTACAATATTTGCATGACGTCACTGTAATGACGTCACTGCCTTGGTAACCGACGTCACGATGCATGTCAGTTGTCATCGCCTCGTACAGCCTCCTACAGTAAACTCCTCCGTAGCACCCCGTTTCTTGGTTTGCAGTTGCTTCATTCGGCTAACATCACTGGTGGAAACATTGCGTTTACGTTTTTCGACGGGTATAATGTCTCAGTTCGACTCACAATTAAACAGCGACACGGCAACGTTCGCGATGTTTACATTCCCACAATGCATTTAGTTGTAGAATGAATGGATCCACGTGTTTGTTATGAATGAAAAAATAGTTACGTCAGAATGTGACCTAATTGAGAGGTCATCGGTTATCCAATGAAATCGTTAGAATCTCAGGTCAAGTCGTTACGACACAGGTCAACGCGATACGACACTCGTGTGACGTACGAGATTAGTATGCAACTACCCATACGTTGACCACGTGGGTAATAAATCATTATCTGACGGGTTGTATGACAAGTGGGATGATCACAACTTTCCAATACTTGAAGTCAAATCTATGTCGAGCAGCATTCAAACAGCTCCACCCTTTGGTGCCTACATTATCATGATGCTTGTTCAGAGGTTATCATCAAGGTTACAACATCCAAACCTCCGTAAAGCTTTCAACATGTTTTATGGTATACTCGTGAAGGAGAATCCAAAATGTTATCTATATGTTTATGATTGAGTGAGTGAGTATGATTTTACGCCGCTTTTAGCAATATTCCAGCAATATCACGGCGGGGCACACCAGAAATGGGCTTCAGACAATGTGCCCATGGTGGGGATTTGAACCCGGGTCTTCGGCGTAACGAGCGGACGCTTTATCCACTAGGCTACCACACACACACACACACACACACACACACACACACACACACACACACACACACACACACACACACACACACACACACACACACACACACACACACACACACACACACACACACACACACACACTACCCCCGCCGATCACCCACCTGTGTTTATGACGGGTGCGACCAGAGGGGCAGACTACGGCCTCCTTTTCGCGAACACCTGGTATCACCACTATTTGACAGTGAATCATGAACACATGCTTTTGACAAAGTCGGAATTGTACAATCGGCTCAGTTCTTCCCCGAGATTTCTTATGGCTGTGGGAAGGGTTTTGTAGCTTGTATTTATGAATTTCTATCTCACAGTGATCATACCAAAGTTCGCGAAAAGCCACAAAAATTTGTCAAACTGTCATAAACGCACGAATAGGAAAATATAAGCGACAAAACCCTTTCTACATTCATAAGAAAAGATTCTTTTATTTACCTGAGAAAAAGCGAACATACGATGCAAGTCAATTAAGAAATTGCAACAGAAATCATTTGTCAAGTAAATATATTTAAATGCGATTTTGTCACCTCGTCTTTCGGACCAGAATATGCAAATTATGGCTCACTCTTCATATCACTGCATGATATATACAGTTCGTGGAGTAAACTGGATTTTGTATCACGCCATATCTGCTACGAAATACTTGTAGTGCAAAGAAATTGGAAGTGCAGTGGCCTGTTTATAGAGGGTGAACCGTAAACCATGTTAGGGTGAAAGAGTTCTATTCTGTATAGGGTACACTGGCCCGTTATATGCTACACATTGTAGCATTCACGGCTTGCGTTTGAGCGCTATATTTCAAGAGATGCTCAGCGCTTCTTCAGGGCTTATTTGATTAATTGATTTTGTTGAAATTAATAACAGATAAAATTATGAGAGTTAGAATGCAAACATCAATGCGCTGAAAGGATACTATTTCTGCTATAAAATCTGCATTCCAATATATATGATTCTCCGTTTCCGCCACTGGGTCCATACTTAGTGGACATAGTCGTTGAATTGGTTACTTGACAACCCTCGATCAGGTTATAGCTGCTACATCTAAATTCACAGAGTGCAATTATGTAAATTGAGGTACTGATATAAGAGAGAAATATTCCTCCAGGGAATATGGTTGTTTAAGTGTTCTATATAGGTATTAAGTTTAGAATAATGCATTCGCTCATCCCAATATTCAACAACTAATTATTATTATATCTCTACAGCAATGTATCTTCACCTTTTCTGTGCTTATTGCTACCATAAACCCTTGTTGTTGACTTTGTAACCATGGGAACAAATAACAAAAAGTAAAAAAAAAAAAAAGTTTAGAATAACGCGAAATTTGCTATCGATTGCAAGACACTTTTGCTTAAACTTGTTTTAGAAAGATTCTGTACATATGATTTCCTGCTTGACCCAGATATATCCAAAACCATATCTGAAGAAGAGATATTTAACCTTTAAGGATCAGCAGCTTCGACCTTGTTCAGCGAGACCATACCGATAACGATATGTCTTCCTCAAAAATCACATTATTTTTGTCATAAAAATCCGTATCCAATATTTTACAATTTAAATATAACGATGAACCTTACGTAAGCATCGACCTAGTTCACCTCCACCCTCAACATCTGGCGAACTACTGCCAATATGTAGAATCTGTTTACAGAAGTTATTGGAAACCAGTGTTACCTCCCGGAAGAATGAAAACCACAGATCTCCGACGCAAAACACAGCACGAGTAGTATTTTGACATCAAATATATGAAAAAGTATATAGATTGGACACTCTGTGAAATTATGTAGATGAGATTGCCATCAAATAGATTTTTTATTCTTCGTTTTCTCGACATTCACTTCTAATTACCACATTTTACAGTACTCTGCTACCGTATCAAGACTCCACTGGAGACGAGTCATAGAAACGTCGAACAGGATCAAGTTATTGGCGAATAGCAGCATAAATATGTCAAGAATAATTAACTTGATACTGCGCTACCCATCTTCACATAAGAGATCCGTCATATCATTTATGTAAAGAGGAAACAGGAAGGGAAACAACTGGCAGCCCTGTTTAACCTAAAATGGGAAGTCCTAGAATTCAGTTTACCCATTAAACAAGCCGGACGCGTAAATATACATAGCTGTAAAACGAAAGATCCTTCCCTTGTAAATAAAATAGCAAACCATTTGTAAAAAAAACTGAGTCAAAAGCAGCTCTTTAGTCATTAATGAACAGTGTACAGTACCCTTGTAAAAAGCTAAATACTTAATAATTCAGTCTAAAATCAAAATGTTTTCTGAAAACTTTTGCGAAACCCAGCCTGCTCCGGGACCAAGAGCTGTCCGCTTTCTGCCCGATGGTATAACCGATTACATAACACCTATAAAAGATCTTGAAAGAGACCTCCAGAAGTATGACTGGATGGTGTCCTGCCAAAACTTCTACATGCCAAAACTCCTACAGACTAAAACAACAAAATACATGGTCAAGTGCACCGCTAATCCTCTGTCCCTTACATCAAGTGCACTGAATGGACTAGTCCGAATATAGTATGAATAGAAACTTTTGAGAATTTTAGGAATATGTTTAATTGGATTTCTAGTATAAACAACCTTGACCAGCTATCAAGTGCTTGGTTTCATTCAAGAGAGACAACTCCGTTAATCCTTTTTCATTAGTTTGTGAAAGGTTATCCCCTTTTTTTACTTGCTAGCAGACGACATTTTCAGTGATCCTCAGTATGGATGAATTAGAGAAGACGAAGTTGATTTTAGAGTATTATAACAAGGACATCAGATCAGGTAGAGTAATTTCAAGTAGAACAAGCATCCCTTTGTCCACTGTTTATCGTGTTTTGAAAAAATATTGCAAATGGATATGGCATTGAGCACCAGGGAGGCGCAGGTAGGCCCAGAAAATTGACTGTCGGTGACAGGAGGCGGCTTGGTATTCTTGTTTCTAAAAACAAACGAAGGAGTTTAGAAAACTGAAGGCTGGATATGATTGATAGAGGAACTGTGGCTGTCTGTAAGGAGACAATTAGAACTGAGCTGCATGCAATGGGTTGGCAGAAAAGTCGAGGAATTCCATCACCGATCATGAAACCTGAATAAATGGAGCGAAGGTTGAACTTGTGCTTACAGCATAGAAAATTTAACTGGGACAATGTGATTTTCTCAGATGAAAGTTCTGTGTGGCTGTTTCCTAATACACTGAAATTCTGGACCAAACAAACTGAAAAACCTTTGTCTCAGCGCCCAAAGTACAGTCAGAAATTTAACGTGTGGGGTGGTACATCTGTGTTTGGGGCAACGCCCCTCTGTGTAATTGAAGGGAATATGAACAGTGACCGGTACACAGATATTCTCAAGGGACTTTTATTTCCATCTGCTCACGTGTTCTATAGAAGTTTTGGATTTTCCAGCAGGACAACGACCCAAAACATCGTTCAAAGCATTCACAGGCCTGGTTTCGGACCCAAAATATCACATTATCAGATTGGCCAAGCTATAGCCCTGACCTAAATCCACTAGAAAATGTTTGGGGACTTATGAAGGAAAGTGTCAATAAGAAAAATCTGACAAATATTGCTGAAATGAAAGAAGAGGTGGTCCGATATTGGGACAGCATGGACCACGACTTTCTGACTTCTTTGATCAGTAGTATGCCCTGCTGCATTGAAGCCTGCATTGCTGCCCATGGTGACTTGACAAAATACTAACTGTTCACCTGTCTTTGAATCTGAAGTTATGTTCTGCTAATATTCACATGTAATACGTGAGTAATGAGTGAAAAAATTACAATCTTTTAATTCTCAATAATTTCTGGTTGTATGTAGTTAGGCTTAATTAGGCTGAAGATCAAGTTGAATAAAAGTACAAGAGGTAATAGGTGCATGATGAACTGTTTATTGACAGATAAATATCATAACACGTAAAATATCAATATTTTATATGATTTTTAAAAAATACATGGTATTGTCTTATGTATATCAGCACTGATTTCAATTTGAAATGTCACAACATAATGTCTGATTGTTCTAATGTCATTAGGCACGTTTTAGGAGGTGGCCAACAGCATCTAGAAATTCCAGTGGTGTTTTCTGCCTGGTGAGCAGCTTGTCCTTCAGTCTCATCAGTCGCGTCTCTGTCTCCCTGTAGACACGTTTTCTTGTGGGTGGGGCTGCTCCAAATTCAAGTTGAGCAATCTTTGCCTTGTCTGTAGTCTCAATCTTCTTAATCACTTCAGTGAATCTGAAGATATTTGGATGGCGACGGGGCAGTGTCTGGTTGTGACTGCTGTGGAATCCCTCCAAGTTGTTGGTGGTGCGGGGCCAGACTGTTAGGTGATGATTCCAAAGTTGGATGAGGAATCTAGCGTCATGGTCGACCCACGTGGAGACAATGTAGTCGTTGAAGGCAGAAGCTCTAGGCACATCTGGGGCTGACTCCATGGCAGTCCGAGGTCCTGAGTCTTGCGACAAATGGCCTGGCAATAGTGAAAGAAGCATTCCTTCACTTCGATTCCAGGAAACTAACACTCCACTGCACCGATCTCAAAGTCAGTCTGAATACGGGCGGGTGCTAGGGGCGATTCAGCCTTTGTTGCACTTCAGTCTTGAGTTATCTGAACAGTCTAGTGTAAGTTGTTGACTGGTGGTCAGGGAGAAGGGTAAACACTAGCGGATAAGTTGAACATCCAGACCCGACGTGGATGATATAGATTTGGCTCCAACGTTCAGGGCAAGAGGTGGATGTTCCGTCCATATACAGAGTTTCAGCTGACTGAATGGCCTGGAGCTGCTCACTTGTTGCAAACACTAGCATCTTGTCGTCATCCCCATCACTAAACAGACGGAAAGGTCTCCCATCAGCTGTCTCTGTCGAGGCGCCGTTGAGATCAACCTCGGATTTTGTCTGCGGAAGTGCTGGGATTTTCTTTCTTCTATGTCTGTACAGGGCGCTGCCCATGGAGTGGGAATATAGCAGGAATCGAACGTCTTCTTGTCTGGCAACCTCGTCATTGTATAGGGATGACATCTGGACAGTCTCTTCTTTGGCTCTCTCTCTTAAGTTGCTGACGATGCATGCTGTCTTCTGGAGCATGGTTGTGGTCCGTGACATTCCTAACAAAATCACCCGACGTTGATAGTCTTCCTTTGCATGAGGACTTCACACACTTACAGTGTATGCTAGTTTGTCGGACAACATTCTTGTTGTAGACAAAACCGTCTAGCAAGACTTATGGGGGGTTCCTTTCTGCGAGGTTACAAACACTACTTTTCTTACGGCAGCCATTTTGCATATTCCTACTGCAGGTTGACATAGGTTATATACTACAGTTTTAATCTCTTATAAAGTGTTAAGACTCAATTTGTAATATCAACTACATTTTTGACTGAAGTTTGTATTAGCTAATTAATTTATATTAAATGTTTAAAATTATAACTGTTGCATGTCTCCACTGAATTGGTGAGTATGGATCATGTTGTTACTGCATACACATAAAACACTTTCATCTTAATTAGTAAGGTTGTTACTGAACCTGATTTAATCCTCTGGTCCTGTAATCCTCTACTCCGAACTACTCCCTCTATAATCCCACCCTGTGTTGTTCCATTATACCCATAGGTACGAGGGTACTTTTTGTAGAAGTTTTGGGAGATAACCGACTGATTACTCTTACCGGGAACGTTAGTGTTTCCCTTTTTTGTGTTAATAAAATAGATCTGAACAATATTTGCAGTAATTCGATGGAGACTCCGCTCAGATCCAGGGCTTGCCTGCACTGGGATATTGCATCATATATCTCTTGATATGAAATGCAGCTGTCTAAGTCTGTCAATTGATGAGTCTATCATCTCGTCGCTAATCGAGTTCACAATGTCAGACACATATCTATGAAAGACTGCCCCATCTGTACACATACGATCCCAAGTAAATAAATGGCTGTAATGTTTACTCATACAGAAGCACTAATATTGCTTCTTACACTGACCTACAGGATCGGGTGGTCAGGCTCGCTGGCTTGGTTGACACATGTCATCGGTTCCCAATTGCTCAGATTGATGCTCATGCTGTTGATCACTGGGTTGTCTGGTCCAGACTCGATTATTTACAGCCCGCCGCCATATACCTGGAATATTGCTGAGTGCGGCGTAAAACTAAACACACTCACTCACTCACTCTTACACTGACCTCATGACACCTCAAAGTTGACCAAAAAACAATCTGATGTCCGCCTTAAAATGATTGATGCAGTTTTGCAGCTGTTGATGTCATTGACAAGGTATGTTTGAGGTGAAATATTTCTTTACATTTTCCATGATTCTGTAAGTAAAACGTTAGTTGCGTGAAATACACAACGTTTTTGTCTGGATGTTGCACACTGGCATTCGGAATCAAACAAGTTATGTCCCTTTGTAAACGTTTTGGGCCATATTGTTGCTTTTTTTAATCATCAGTACATGACAGTAACAAGAGTGAAATCTATCATACATTTTCATTATAGAATTATAAAAATCGTCAGGGCAAGATCAGCACTTACGAAATATACTGACGTACAAAAGAAAGTACACTACCTTCAAAGAAACATTGTAACTGTTTTGAAAAGTGCTCTGATTGTAACTTACAGGTAACAAACATTGTGTATGTGTTGACAAAATACCACAGATATCCCTTAGAGTATAGGGCATGGGATATCATGACTTTCTTTTGGAAAAACACCAAAAGCACCAGGTGTGTACTTTCTTTTGAACGTCAGTTTACTTTCAGAGAGTACATGTATATAAATGTTCCGACAGGATAATTCTTTATTTGATTAATGTCTAAGAACGTGTAATGGTAAACACTAGGGGCGTTTCAAAAAGTAGTCATCCTCACCTAGAAAATGATCCAAATGCAGCTGTTTTTATGTTTTATTGTTCTACATATTATCTGTCAGCCTCACGATCCCCATTTTGTTTGACTTTTTATCTTGGTACACCCCCCAAAAAACCAAAAACAACAAAAAACAACAACAACAACAAACAAACAAAAACAAAAATCAAAAAAAAAAAACAAAAAAACAACAAAAAAACAAACAAACAAACAAAAAAAAACAAACAAAAACCCGCAAAATCTGCAATAAATGCATCATAAACCTCGGGAAACAAAATATACAAGAAACATTTTGTGTGTTTGAGATGGGTAGAAGTCCGCTAGAATCAAACTAACATATTAAAGTGCACAAAAAAGCAATTTTAAACTACAATCATTTGTTAAAGTGACTCCCCGTTCATGTTTACTGAAAGAGCTTGTTTTGGATACACTACCCACCCCTTTTTAGATTTTTAGATGACGTAATCATAAGAACATAACTTATTCTAATGTTTTCACTTATTCATGCATGATGCCAAGGATTCAACCTACATACTGAATTGTCACACACGTGTCAGTTCTCACAACAATGTAAACAGTACTAGTATGGATATATGCACACAACGTTTTTGAAAGATGAAACTGGGGGTGTCCTTAAAAAAACAGCCCCCGTCTAAACATAAATCAAGCAATCCAAATCGTTGATTGTTGAATATACTGAACATAATTTATATGATATTATCTGAGGTCATACAATAGGTACCAAATGACATATCGTTTTTCATTTCTGTATTTTTTAAAGAAATATTATACCCAAATGTGCTGTGATGACTAATATCTCGTTAACCACGTTAACCACATATATGACATTTTGATATGTCATTGCTAATGATTCCTTCAAAATATAATGGAAGCTATTCAAACATTGGACATCAAGAATATAGTTAGGCTGACTACTTTTTGAATGTCCCTCGTAGGAGGGAAACGTTTATTCGTTTATACGTGGTTAAATATTGTATGGTACAAAGAATAATGGAAGCACGCCGACACACGCCTTTCACGCATCCTACGACCCCCGCGTCCGCTTTCTGATCCCAATTTCTCCATATTATGCGTCGTTACGATATCCACGTATAGTTATAATGTAAGTTAGAAGCATTGTCCATATGCAGCCATATGCAGCTAGTCAGCCATATGTACACCTTCCTTAACAATTCTTTTCCAATTCAATATGGGGAGTATTTACAGGGATACCTTTTGTCTCGTGTTTCTAGCACTCAAATCAGTTCTTTATCATTAAGGAGAATCATGTCATTATGTCATAACGAATTAGATCATTTTTGTAGTTTAGTTTCAAATTGATATGGCAATTTTACCTGTGTTTTAATCTCGAAATATTACCTAAGATTTCAGTTACAGCTCACTGTGGCGGCTTTGTCTGGGAGGACGACAGAAGGGCAACGCTACCCCCCGCTACTGTAGACGCGGACTAGGGGTCTGTTTCAGTACTAAAAGCCGAGGTTCAAGTTCAGTCATCGATGAAATGACGGCTAGGGTAGAACACAGAAAGATGCAATATGTTAATTAGTTAGGAGTTATGTTTTGTCATTCATATTTTTTAACTTTGATCAAGCAGGTAAGTGTCTGTTTACGCGCGTCTGAAATTTTGCTACAACACATGATACTTTGGCTGGCTGCGTGCACTTGAAGTTTATTACCACTAAACATCGAGTAAAGACACAGGAAGAAAATCAATTTCATTATTAATTCTTCAAACGTGGAAATTTAATAACAAGACTGCACTCTCTGTATTCTGTAAAGGAGATGCGTGTGTGAATGCTGATCTGTCCTTCAGAGCTCCAGTTTCCAATCTGTCGAAGCACCGTTACCACCTCCCCCTTCCTCCACCCCCAGGGCCTCAGGTGTACCTTCTCCAGTCAGGGTTAATCTCAAGTGTCCAGCCTCTGTTCTTATGACAACTCATCACAACACGAGCAGCCAAGACGGCGGTTTCAGCAACTTCAGTCGAAGCATCTCTGAAGCATCTCTCTGTTTTCCTCTCGTCTATTTTAATTTCATCATGTTCTCATATTACAACCTGCACGATAAAGACTTTGCCTTGCCATAGCCGGAGCCTCTCTGCCGTTGATTTAGGTTCTACCTGTGACTCCCCCGCCCTAGTGTCCCTCCCTTCGTGATACCTGACACCCTTCAAAGCAGGCCCTTCCTAAATAACCGCGTCATCTCAAGGGAGGAATGATTGTGTTGACAGGCTGAGGTTATTAGTTTCGTTCTCTGTTGCCTGATGACTGATGAGTGTAGCGTGTTATTGTGGGATACAAGTAATGAAATCAATCGCATTTTCAAACCATTGCCTTGTTATTACAATACGGAGTTGTTTTTAAATTAATATACCCACTTCTGCCTGTTCATTTCTGAGTTTACGTGACGACATATTGCAATTTGCAAAGGTTCACCATTTTATTGCAAATCATACTTGTAACAAGATGTTGGTATTCACTTTACTTGACTTTTTGCTCATGTTCTGATACTTGCGTTCGCACGACTACACTTCCAGGGTTCCGATCCACAAAGCGTGTGTAACGTTACGACCTGTCGTAACTCTATAGTTTATCATAGGCTTAAGAAAGTCGTAGCGCTACGAACGTTTTGTGGATGGGGGGCCCAGGTCTGTCTGTATGACACCCGTGCTCGGTGGTTTCACGAAACTGATAAACGTTTAAGACTCGCATCAATTCGGGCTTTACTCTCAGGATATAACTGATATGTCGTGATTTAAATGGAATCCCGTTTAAAACGGCGTCAAACTCATCTGCCCCACTCCCTCACTCAGATGCAACTAGCTCCAACCATGCACATGCTATCTTGCGAATTTATGGGATTTGTTTGCATGAACATGACTAACGAATTACTCGTCGTTTTCTTTGTGAAGTTTGTCTTCGACGTAACGTTGGTATTATACAGATGCTGGATTGATAAGGATGACAAACAGATTAACGTAAGTGGCACAATTTCAGACAAACAGAGTATCTATATGAAGGTACCATTATTTTATTCCAGTTGAAGACACCGGGTGTTCTCATAAGCAAAGAGCACGCGCTGTCCTACCGATAGCATCAGCCAATCACATTGTTAGCATAAAAAGCTAATGTTTGTTTGTAGACACTGCACAGAAGTAATTATGCCAACGGCGGGGTGTCAACAAACCAGACAATCAAGTGTTTCACAGACCAGTTGGCGATACCATTGTACATTTGCTGATTTTGTTGAAACAAAACACGTGACGTATAATGTTGAATTACGCTTGTTGTGTATACGTGGAGAGACAAAAGGCAAATTAACATCGATAAGGGTATGAGTGAAATCAATGATGCCCTACCGGTCACCCGCCATTCACACAATTTACATAAAACTTATGTTCCTTGCCAGACGCCGCACAACAGTATTTCATGGAACAATATGTCTCTATATTCATCAGTGGACGCAGTGCTTGAGTTGGCATGAAACTATCGCGAGTTTCAATAGGCATGGAACACCTTTTTCAGATATTAATTCGTTTACCCGGACGCTAGTCCCACTCAACATATTATATGTACATGAGTGAACCAATATATGTAATTGAGTGATCGTGATTATAAAACGCCTTTCTGAGTACTTTCATTCCACATGGGCCCACTTGCGCAAAGCAGTCTGGGCTTCGTTTCACAAAGCTATCGTAGCGCTACGACTGTTGTACCTCCTATACTGCAACATAGACTTACGACAGTCGTAGGGCTACGATAGATTTGTGAAACGGAGCCCAGACTGCTTTGCGCAAGTGGGCCCATGTGGAAAGATGATCGTAACTATCACATTATAACATTGACTTAAGATAGTCGTAGCCCTAAGATCGCTTTGTGCACGTTGGTCCTTGTCCATGCTGGTACCTTTAGTGACTGTCTCGTGTGGAGCAGTAACAAAGCTGAGAGGGCTTCACTAACGTTAACGTTTGATCACTTTCAACATAACTATTATTATACATTTATTATTATTGTGTAAGTAATATGTGTCGGAGTCTATGGTTCGTAATTCGAGTCTATGTATCGTTATAGTGTTCTATCACCTCTTACGTGCGGTAATACGTATAGTCAGTATTGTGTCGTTATTCGTATCTTATCGGCTTTAGTAGGGTCCTATCGTCATTTATGTATCATAATACGTATCGTACCCGGTCCATTTATCGTAATATGTATAACTGTGTTGGTCCTATGTGCCGTGATGCGGATTGTATCGGGATTCATGTTTTGTAATTCGTATCGCATTGACATCCATGAATCGTAGTATTGTCCTATCGACATGTATGTATCGTAATTTGAGTCCATGTATAGGAATACGTATCTTGTTGTGGTGGATGAAGCGTAATACATAGCCTGCCGTCACCCATGTATCGTAATACGTATCGTATTGGAGTCCATGTATAGGAATACGTATCTTATTGTGGTGAATGAAACCTAATACGTATCCTGTCGTCACCCATGTATTGTAATACGTTTCCTGTTGGAGTCCCTGTGTAGGAATACGTATCTTGTTGTGGTGGAAAAAACGTAATACGTATCCTGTCGTCACCCATATATCGTAATACGTTTTCTGATGGAGTCTATGTATGGGAATACGTATCTTATTATGGTCGATGAAGCGTAATACGTATCCTGTCGTCACCCTTGTATCATAATACGTATCGTATTAGAGTCCATATGTAGGAATACGTATTTTATACGAGTAAATGAAACGCAATACGTATCTTGTCGACACCCATGAATCGTAATACGTATCGTATTGGTGGTCAGTATAGGGTGGTATACACACGATATACGCCTACAATGAGTTTAAATGTTTGTACCAAATCGCATCTACAATATCTTAAACCCATGAAGCCTTGAGCTCGTAACACCGGAAATACCATGTCAACAAATCCGTCATGAAATATACCGCCTCCGTGGTGTAGTGGTTAGAGCGGAAGGTCGCGGGTTCGATCCCCGGCCGCGTCATACCAAAAGACGTTAAAATATGGTACTTGTAGGTCCCTGCCTGGCGCTCGGCATTAATGGGTAAAACAAGGACTGGTCGGCTCGGAGTCTGTTTAATGTGTCTGAGTGGGGTATTCATCCTTCCCTGCGTCATGGTATCCCAGTGAGCTAGCACTATAAAACCAGCTTCAGTCTGGGCTAGTACAAGCAGCCACGCACACACTCATGCACGTATGAGCGATTCTGGTGTCCCCTGCAGTGATATTGCTGGAATATTGCTAAAAGCGGCGTAACCCACATGAGCGAAATATTCCTAAGTACGAACAACGAGGAGAGTTCAATGGACATACAACTTCTTTAATATAGCTTGTTTGAGTGGCATTTAGAAGTTGGTGTGATGAACAACGAGGAGAGTTCTATGGATATAGAACTCTCTTTAATACAATATGAGCGACGTTTAGGTGTAGCTACTAACACCGTTATCAAGCAAATAACGGTGTGAGTAGCTACACCGAAACTTCGCTCATATTATATTAAAGAAGTTGTATATCCATAGAACTCTCCTCGTTGTTCATCACACCAACTTCTAAATGCCACTCAAACAAGTTCTTAAGTACGACGTTAAACCCCATTTCACGTGATCACCGTAATGAAATACACAATGTATTCCGACTGTTACACTATCATGTTATAACAAATGTTCACCATGCTTTACTTATATTTGTAATCTCTTTCATTACGTATATCAAAATATCTTTCAATTTTGTTTACAATACTTTTTGACAAATTGCGTGTGAACTGATCGGCATTTACAGCAGTCACGACCAGATCGCCGTTACAGCTGATTTGAAACGAACCCTAGTTGCCCGAGACTGAAAGCAAATATCATACTTTGACTCGTTAAAAGTCTATTTGTGGTACTTTAACAATAATATGGCATCATAATGATTTCGCAGTGATTGGATGCACTCGTAAAAAGTATCCGGCCGTAGCAATCAGCGTTGCCAAAATGATAAGCATGGTTATTACAATCTTAAATACATATAGTAAAAGCTGCAACTAAAATATTATGATATGCCAATGTATCTTTCCTGGTACAATAATAGTTTCAGAAACAATTTCTTCCGATCATTGCTTTAAACGGAAAAAGTTTTAGTATTGGGCATTGTTTAACTGAATCACCGGTAGATTTAGAGAACAATGTGTGCACACTGATTGCCATTTCAGTTTAAGAGAAAACGCACGCGATGTCTAATCTGTCACATTTAAGAGGGTTTAGTAGAACAGTAATTACAATTTAAATGTTAAATCATCATGTCAGGTGATTTAAGAATTGTGTTGACCATGTTTGACCTATTCATTACCCTGAAAGATACTGATGTACATGTAATCTATCAGTTCGCATGACACTCGAATTATTTCTTTCTCATCCTCTTATGACTAATCGCTGGTTTCACTTTGGGCATTACCTGCGCTGAAATTAACGCAAGGGGCAATCTTAGATGGAGCTGTAAAAACTAAACTATTCTGCAGTCAATTGCTTGGGGTGTATGCTGAATACTAGCTGGATACCTTAACGAGAAATATGACGGATAATATTTCTGAAAGTATGATGGAATTGAAGTTTACTATTTACGACAAGGGGGGTGGGGGTGGGGGTGGAAGGGAAGGGAGAGATTACAATGTCTGCGAGGCTGATACGCCATCTTGTTTTTAAATGAAGATTTAAAAAGAGGGTAATGTTAAGTTTTAGTTCGGCCACCGTCATGCTCATTTAAAGATTGTAAAAACAAACTAAAATTCGGAAAATCGACTTTTAATCATTAATCATTTAAACATTAATCACCCTACATGATCTTAACAAGCAGTGATTACATTTATGAGATCGCCCCCATGGCTTCAGCATTCGGAGATAATATAATCTCACCAGTTCCATGTGCCAGATGCTCTTGTACAAAACGTTTCACAGACAACGCATGGCGGACACACGGGCCATGTCTGTTGAAGACTTCAGTATCAGCCCATTTCAAAATAAATTATTATGTATTGTTTTATATACTAGCCACATAAAGAAACTGTGCATTGTCAAAATATTATCCCAGTTGATAAGTACGATAACAATGTCAAAGGTACATATAAACTTTAATGGAGGGATCATGAGACCATAACAAATCGGGAGAATTTCAATTGAAAAGTCAATCACAATGACGTCACGAGTCCACAAGCGGGACAGGGGTCAAACGACCATGTCACAAGCTCAATAACGGGTATGTCCACCATCGGCATTAAGAACAGCAGTGCATCGACGACGCATAGAGCCTATCAAACGTGCAAGGAAGGCTTGTGGGATGTCACGCCAGATTCTCTCAAGGTCTGTTGCAAGGTCATGGACGTTATCTGGCGGATGAGGAAGACGACGTAGACGTCTATCCATCTCGTCCCAAACATGCTCTATCGGGAAGAGATCCGGTGAATTTGCAGGCCAAGGCAGTAAGTCAACGTTGTGGTGTTGCACGAAATCCATAGCAACCCTTGCCGTATGAGGACGGGCATGTCTTGTTGGAATGTTAACCCAGGGCCATGACGTTGCAGAAAAGGAATTGCCACAGGTCGAAGAATCTGATCCCTGTAGCCCACACCAGTTCAGTTGCCCTGAACAATCACTAAAGGAGTTCTTTGGCGTGCTGTTATTCCACCCCAAACCATCACGGAACCACCACCAAAGCGATTCCTCTCCAAGACACAGGCCTGTGCATAACGTTCTCCGTATGGCGGGACGCGTCTTATAGGCACGTTGACGTCCATCACTATGGGAAATGTTAAACCTGGACTCATCTGTAAAAACAACATTTCTCCACCAAAACAAGGGTCTGCGGACATGATTTCGGCACCACATTCGGCGAGCTTGTCGATGACGTTGTGTCAGGATAGGTCGTATGGCGGGACGTCGTGGTCTGATCCCGTGATGACGTAAACGTTGTCGAACTGTGTTGGGATGGATACGGCGAAGTCCTGGGATGGTTCGGGCAGTCATCACTGCAGTCTGAAACCTGTGGCGAAGATGGGTCACCCTTATCCATCTGTCCTGTCTTGGCGTTGTTACACGTGGACGTCCAGAACGTGGCCGAACGATGACGTCATTTGTGTTCTGGTAGCGTCTCACCAGTGCAGAAATGGTGTTCCGGTGGCAGTGGAAATGTGCAGCCACTTGTCGTTGAGACATTCCCCCACGGACCATCCCAATGGCCTTATGACGTTGTGCAGACGTGAGCCTTGGCATGCTATGCGTTTCAATAGCCGTTTAATTTTTTGAACGATCGCAAGGGCAGGGGTTGAGCTTTCCAAAATGACAGTATTGTGTGGCATTCATTTGCTCTGTTTCTCTTTCCGGAATGCACGTGCAACAACGTATTGCACGTCTCAAGGACGAACCCACTGACGTCACGGAACGTGGCACGTGCATGCATGTTGGATACACAGGTTTGAGATATTTAGATTTTTAAATGTTTGTATGCACAGTTTCTTAATGCGCCTAGTATATTATAGGATATTTACATAGCGCACATGTCGACGCAACTAGTACATGCTCAAGGCGCCGGTATTTTTTCCCTCGATCATTGGATGTGACTCTCAACGGCACATCGTATTCTCAATCTCAACTCCCTAGGGAACATACAACTCTTGCAGCCACTAGGCGCACCGAGTTAATGTGGCTTTCCCACCCTTGCGAGGTATCCATTCACAGCTGGGTGGACTGGGACACATAGTCACTGTACTTTGTCCATGTTCACTGCACGTTGCTGTACCCGCAACTTGGTGTTTGCACGTAGTCATGTGGCCACCATCTGGTTATATACCAACGGATTTGTGGGTTCCTTTAAGTGCACGGGATTGTGTACTGTACACTAGGGGTATGAATGCCAATGATAGAAATATAAGTTTCACAATTAAGGATATATACGCAGGCTATCAAACGATTTTAAAATCAAGGAAACCATATATATTCCAGTCTGAAAGTTACTTAGTTTAATCCGAACATACATATATCAAAACAACGAATTGCTGTTAAGCTTAGCCCTATCGTCAGCAGTGGTGGGTGCTAACGAGAGAAGCAGGGTGTGCTACCTGTGTAGACACTTATTTTGAGTGATCCATATAAAAATGGAATCTGTTTCATCGGTGTATCGAGGCTGGACCCTCTCTCGTTTCATATGTACTACTGGAAAAAGTAACTGTGCATTATTTGATGTTATACCATTTTTACTGCAAAAAGATAATAACATGATTTGGGGTGTTTTACTTAATCACTGTGGAACTGTTGACAGGATAATATCGAAATCTGTATCGACCCTAGCCATCGTGACACCCCCTTGTAGAGATGTGGTGTCAAAAGTCAGTTCACAAATTCAGTATCGTGTGTGTCCACCATTGGCGTTGATGCAGGGTAGACAGCGACGATAATTTCATCCCAAGCCGGAGAAACAGCCGGCCAGGGGAGTACCGGAATGTTCTGCTGTCTCAGGAAATCTGTCACGACACGAGCGACATCATCCTCGATAATCTCAAGGGTATACGTTACGATCACTCTCCACTATACCCTGGATGCATCCACGGCTTGGGGCGATGATTTTATTACCTACCTTGGCTGGCTTTTTATCCAATCAGGTGCCTACGCTGGGAAGTTGAGCGTACCAATCACAACTCACTTTCGCTTCTTAAATTATCTAACCGTTTAAACTTGGGAACACAATTGATGCAGAGGTACTCTGAAAGAAGTAGAAGGAGTTCTGTCATATATTTTTTTAAAGTTTCAGATCTGTCAATTTGTCTTTATTATTTCCCAAAAAATCTGAGTGGCACTGCAAACAAACCATCGCGACTGCGACGCTATCCTTGGACGGGCATTATGGATGCATCCAGGGTTTAGTGGGGAGTGATCGTTATACCCTGCGAGGATGGAGCGAAGCCGAAGCGAGAAGTTACGTCTCTGTCCTTGAATAAACGGCTGCATATGAGGCCTAATGATCTCACCCCTGTATCGCAGACCTGTGAGATTGCCATTGACAATGACAAGGTGTGTCCGACCATGTGATGGCTCCCCATACCATAACCCAAACGCCAACAAACTGTCGATGTTGAAAAACGCACGCGTCACCATAATACGTTCACATCGCCGTCTGTTCACCCATACCGTTCACCCTTGCCATGCCATCTGAGCTGTCCAGATGAAATCTCGACTCGTCAGTGAGCAAACTACCATTCCAATCATGTGTCCTGTACCGTAAATGTTGCCTGCATCGGGCAAGAAGTGCCTGTCGGTGACGTTGCTGTGCTCCCTCAGTCGGTTCCGTACAAACCTGGAACTGATTGGACGTAAGCCAGGAATGGTCCGAGCAGTCAAACTGGCAGTCTGGAATCGATTCTTCAGATGGGTCAGCCGAATGTGGTTGTCTTACTGACGTGACGTCACGCGTGGACGGCCGGTACGAGGCAAATCTCTCTTGTTCCCATTATGTTGAAAACGTCTCCATAGAGATGAGATCGTGTTTCGATGGACACCAAAATGTCTGGCCACTTCATTTTGGGTCATTTCAGTCTCAAGCATACCCACGGCGCATGACGTTGATCTTTCTGTAAACCATGGCATGACGTATGCGCAGTTTAGGTTGAAACTAACGTGTTTTCCACAGCATTCAGAGGCTAGAGAATAATCAACCGTTCTCCAACTTTCAATATCAGTTGTGTGAACTTCAGGTGTCAAAAAGCATGCCAAATAAGAATTAGTTCATAGTGCACAATGTACACGTGCCACGTGCGATACGTGACATGAAATGTCATGCAAACTGCTTTGCTACATGTTTATTTAAGGTTATTTCTATAACTTTTATTTTATGCAATTTTATGTTATGCACAGTTACTTTTTACGTCAGTATATATTCTATATGGTCACGTTTGTTGAGGTTTTAATGGACAGTTGTCTAGCAGTTCTGCGAAGGGTTTCTGCTTGTTCAAAGACGTTGCAATTATCCCGTTAACAGTGTTAAGTTAAGTATTACTGCTACAGAGTGACCTACAACACGAAACGTGAGATACGCGAAATGCCGCGAATCACGTTTGCTTAGCCTATCTAATGATCTGAATCAATCGCTCTATAACAAGACTTTCATTTCTGCTGATTTCACAGTATCTTAAATCTCAGTCAGGTCTCGGTATTCATCGTTGAAAACGGAATATTACTCTGTAAACATTTACTTATATCAAGCGAAAAGGTTTCAATAGCCATTATCCCAAACCGCTGATGCAGTAACCGGAAGTGACGTTGTTAATCGAATTATCACCAGGTAAAATTACTTTAAATCTTTGAAGGGTGTAGAAATTGTGGTTGTCTTTAAAAACGAGTTCTTTTGAGGGGCGAAAAATGGTATTTTGATGGCAATCTTATTGAATGTGTCTCATCTTATAGATATTTAGGTGTGGTATTTTCTAGGAATCTAACTTGGAATAAGCAGTTTATTAGTTCATCGTTGCAATCTAGAAAAGCATTATTTGGTGTTTTAAAATATCTGTCGAAGCTTAGACCATTACCATATGATATTTTCTTTAAGGTTTTTGAAAGTAAAGTGATGTCAATTTTATTGTATGGTTCAGAAATATGGGGACTAGACTTTGATTTTGAATGTAAGATTAGCAGTGTTATTGAAGGAGTCCATGTTCAAGCATGTAAATATTTTCTTGGTGTGACAACGTCAACTTCAAACCATGTTGTTCGTGGCGAGTGTGGGAGATACCCGGTATATATCTTTGCCTATAAGCGTTGTATAAAATATTGGTAAAACTGCTATCCATGCCAAACTCACGCTTGCCCAAAAAATGTTATAACATGTTAATATTAGATATGAGTCATGGTAAATGTAATTGGGCTTCAAAACTGAGAAATGTGTTATTTAAAATGGGATTTGGCTATGTTTGGGATAACCAGTGTATTGATAATATTCAGCCATTTTTATCAGAATTTATGGATAGAGCTAAATGTATTTATCAGCAAGTTTGGCATACATCTTTGTCACAAGGTTCTAAAACATATAATTATTCTATGTACAAGTCAAACTTACATCCAGAACATTATATTAAGATATAACTATTCGGAAATTTCGTGTCGCTTTAGCTAAGTTTAGATGTAGTTCTCACCAACTGAAAATTGAGATGGGTAGATATTCAAATGTTCCAAGAAATAAAGGATTTTGTGATGTTTGTAAAATGAACTATGTCGAAGATGAGTACTATTTCTTGTTAGTATGCCATGCTTATGTCGATCTACGTGAACAGTTTATTCCAACATTAGCTAAAATTAATCTTTTAATGTCAAGTGAGAACAGTGATCTTATAAGAAAGTTGGCTATGTATGTTGAGAATTCTATGCAACAAAGAAAACATATGTTAATGTAGGCAATATGTATTGTGGCTGCTGCACAACTGCTGTGTCATGGGCCGATGGCCTACGTCTCTTGCTGAATAAACCACTATTACAAATTAGGAGAAAATTAAATTTGTAGATTTGAGTTCTGGAAAATGTACATAGATTTAGTGTAATTTAAATAATTGTTTTATTGTATTTGGAAACACCTTTGCTAATGTTTGGATTTGAAAGATAGACAAAGCCATAGTGAACATCTATGTCAGTGGATAGGAGAAGTATGTTATGACCGAGATAACCTCATGAAACCCCAGATATATCTTGTCTCGTAAACTTCATTGATTTGGGTAGAATTCTGAATATACTTTCTTACCGCACACGAACTGGTTAATATGTTGGAAAGATGAACAGAGATGAACTGAAATACATGTATGCACGTATATATATATATATCGATTTTCCGAAAAAACATAAAAAAGCTACTGAACTGTTGGTGTCTTAATTGCCGTCAATGTCACGTTCATGGACTAAACAACAGATGTGGAGTTCTTGGAGATATCTAGGGTCGACAGCAAACCTGTCTGAAATGATTCTCCAAAGTATAAAAACAAATATTTGATGATCGGATTTGTGTTTTTTCTATTTAAATTATCCTTTGACACAAACCTGTCAACTAACTAACTGATCACTCTAGTTTAATATGTAAGCGAAATAGCTTGCTTTTAAGTGAGTGAGTGAATATGGTTGTTCGCCCCAAGATCATGAAGGGGGAACATGGGAAATGTGCTACCCTCATTGTTCCCCTGGACCCGTGAAGGTCCGGGTTAGAATTGGTCTTCAGCAACCCATGCTTGTCGTAAGAGGCTACTACCGGGATCGGGTGGTCAGGCTCTCTGAATTGGTTGACACATGTCATCGTATCCCAATTGCGTAGATCGAAGTTTATGCTGTTGATCATTGGATTGTCTTGCCCCGATTTGATTATTTACAGATCACCGCCATATAGCTGGACTATTGCTGAGTGTGGCGTAAAACTAAACTCACTCACTCATTGTTCCCCTGTGGGTCGTCGGAGGGTCTTCTGCGTGACGAGCCAATTGTTTAACCGTTAAGCCATCTCTTCCACTCTGTGTTCAGTGGTTATGTCTTAGTATTTTGGAGAAGGGTTGTCGCATGTATTTGCATGAAGTGCGCATCACAACAGTTGGGTCTGTGTTAAAAGTGCAGTTTATAAGTACGTGGCAGAAATTCTGTAATTTTTCTTCAAACAAAATAGTCAGAAAAGCGAGACTGGCTTTCTATAATTATCAATATTACTACATGTATAATCTGATCAAACTGAAAGACATACGATAGAAATCCTTTAAAAGAGTCTGATATATGAACTATTGCCAAACGAATACAATGTTTTCATGATCATTTTATCATTTTGTAAAATATTTTCGTATTTGTTTGAATAGGAATCATGACGTTTAGTTATTGGTCGTTACACGACACCACAATACGTCCTTTTGATATATTATATTGCCATAATAAAACTGCTTGCATATTTACGGCTTGGATTGCTTCCTTTAAGGAATATAGAAGTATGCAAAATGTACACATTACAGAACACTCTGCAGATAAATAGAAAAAATCGCAATTATCCTATGAAACATATTCCATTGGAGGTAAAATGAAAATTATATAAATGGATGCCTGAACATAATGACGCCAGAAGAAAAGGGTAAACGTGTCCTGAGCTACACGCACCCGGTACTGACACAGGTTTCATGAAAATATATTTATCATCCAAAACTGTGTTCCACAGGAGATATTGCTTGTGTGAGATCATACACACGTTTCGACAGTAGATTTTGTGCAATGCCCTGACAATGCTATGACGTCATTAACTTGATGACGCCACAATGCTATGACATCGCTGCACTGCATGTCTAATGGTAGTACAGTGTTCAGAGATGTACATGTTTCATTGAAAACTAATGAAGAGTGATTTTTGATGATAAATAGAATCTCACCCTTGTGTCTACTGATATCAAATATATCAACAGTCGTTGATAAAAGCGAAAATATCCTTGGCAAGCCTCAGATATTTGTAACTTTATCAACTCGTGGTGATATAATTGATATCAGTAGACACTTGGGTGAGATTCTCTATGTATACTTGTTGCCTAGAGCCGGACTGGCAAAATAAATAACAACTCACGAAAATACTCTAAATAATTATGATTTTGAGTTTTTAACGAATATGATCCTCATAAAATATCGACTATTAAATGAATGATATGTATTGCTGATTTTCGTAGATGTTGCCAGTTGAATGTTTGACCATTGAATGAATGTACATGATATGTCCAAATATTCGATTACAGGCACGGACATAAACTCAAAGTACAAAAAAGAAACGCTACCAACTTTTCAAAATTACCCTGTGAAGAAACCACAAACACTAGAAACATGCAATAAAGTTTATTGAGACGACTGACATAAAAAGTTATTTGATGATTGTCAACAATTATAAATAACGATATGGTACCAATGTTACAGAGGATTCTTTTAACGACACTTCAGCAATTTCATTTTCATTTTTTTACACATAAACTTCTGCTAAAGAAAAGACGATCAAGAGCGTCCCACAAGTGCTCGATTGGTGACATGTCAGGGGAGCATGCTGGCCACGGAAGAACATTAACGTTGTTTGCTTGAAGGAAGTTCTGTGTAATTCTTGCCACATGGGGTCTTGCATTGTCATGCTGAAGCAGGATGCCCTGTTGGCGATTGCGCAGAAATGGCAGTACTGTGGGGCGAAGAATGTCATCGATATACCGTCTGGCCGTCAGGTTGCCATTGACGATGACCAGTGGCGTCTTTTGTTCTCCACAAATGCCTCCCCACACCATCACACTTCCCATTCCATAGGGAACGACCTCCCTGAACGCAACAGGCGGCCTGTCGTTCTCCAGTACGACGATAAACCCGTGCCCTGCCATCGTTTCGGTACAATAAGAGAAATCTGCTCTCGTCGCTAAAGAGCACTCGCTGCCATTGACGTCGCTGCCATCGTCGTACTCGCCGTACCCACTCCAGTCGTCTCTGTCGATGTGCCTGGGTCAGCCGCTGTCCCCGGAACGGTCTGTAAGCCCTGATGCCAAAAGCTCTAAGCCGCCTGGTCACTGTGTGTCGACTGACACGACGACCTAACGCCAACGCCGCCGATGACGTCACCGTCAGGAAACGGTTGCGCAAGTGCAATGTGCGCAGGTACCGGTCCTCGCGTGGTGTTGTAACCCTGGGTCGGCCAGTTCTGGGTCTATCAGTAGTCTGGCCAGTCTGTCGATATCGTTGGACGAGTCTGGACACTGTTACGCGGTGACAGCCGAGGGTTTGAGCGACGTGGTCGTGAGTGGCGCCCATCTCCAACATTCCCAATGCTCTTTCTCGCTGCTGCGCTGTCAATCTCGGCATTCTTCTGGTGTCGTTTTGAGACAATGATGCTGTGCTTGCCTTCTGCATCGAATTTATACCCCAGTCGAACGAAAATTGTATTTTAATGACGAAAACGTGCATTTCATGTTTTGTTTGGAAGTGTACAAAGCAAGGATTCTGTTCCAATTTTTGTTTGTAAACTGCTTAGTGTTTGGGAATAATTATTGCAGAAATAGGTGAGTGAGTGAGTTTAATTTTACGCCGCTTTTGGCAATATTCCAGCAATATAACGGAGGGGGACACCAGAAAAGGGACTTCTCACATTGTACCCATGTGAGAATAAGTAAGTGAGTGAGTAAGTATGGTTTAGGCCGCTTTAAGCAATATTTCAGCAATACTATGGTACAAAATGGGCCTCGTGTAACATGAGGGGGGATAGGACCCAGATCTTGGGTGTGACGAGTGAACGCTTTAGGCTAAAGGAACAAGTAAATCGATAGTGCACTGTCGGGACACACTCACGAGTACCCGACCAATCATTACAGATCCGATCTAACAGAAAGGTTATATATAATGATGTATACTTCTTTTATACAAGGGGTGGTGGGGTAGCCTAGTGGTTAAAGTGATATTCGTCACGCCGAAGACCCGGGTTCGAATCCTCACATGGGTACAGTAGGTGAAGCCCATTTCTGGTGTCGCCCGCAGTGATATTGCTGGAATATTGCTAAAAGCGGCGTAAACTCAATCAATCTTTTATACAAAGAAAGTCAGCCAAGCGGGATTTGAATATGACGTTTTTATTTACAAACAATACAGTGACAGTTCCTCATGACTAACATCAATCGTTAACCACGTGCAGATCATCACATCAGATCATGTTTGATGAAACAACCTCACGTTCCACGAGATTCACCAGTTTTAATTATGGATTGTCGTATACATAGTCATGATGGTCTATGGTGGTCCTTCTGGTCGGATTCAAAACCTCCAGTCGCTGTTCAGGTGTAGAACCGGGTCTCGTTTCCATGCCAACGCGGATTACTGGACAGCTTTTTACACACAAGGCGGCCGGAAGTGACGTCTAGTCTCAAGTCATGGCTCAGGTCTACAGTGATATACTCTGAGGCCTACAAATGTTTACAATCTTGACACCGTCTCCTGTTTTCTCCTGTATGGACATGTACCAGAGCACGGTGCACGGTGAACCGATAGGCTCTCAGCATGTCATCGTCTTCATCGTGTTCAATTCAGTCTGAATCTCCTTGTCCATATGTACACGCCTGGGTACATCTACCCTTTCATTTTTACAGCGGCGCAGATACAGGTATTTTCTTTTCAGAAAGAAATAGTCTAAGTTGGGTGTGACTCTTGCCCTTCAGTCTCTTGACTTCAACTACAGTACTTGTCGGAACGATCGTCGGTTGTGTCCACGTTACACTTGCCCCCGTCCTGCCCCGTGGGGCGAGGGAGGTAGAGACTGAACGCTGAGGGGAGGAAGCTCCCTCGACTCTGCTGGATGGCTGTGCGGAGTTGGGCGAAAGCTGTGTTAGTGGTTGTTGAGGGGATGGGCCATGTGACTGAAGGCACCATGAGAGGCTGGGATGGTTTGGGCGGGAAAAGTGCTGACGTCTGCGCTGCCTCTCTGTCGCGACGTTCACGTGCACGCCGGTTCTGGAACCAGATCTTCACCTGTGACAAAAAAAAGAACTTGTTTTAGAACAAATTCAGACACAACACTCGTTACATGATCTAAATACACAGTGATCTGGGCACAGGGACTAACAAGCTTATTGGTGGACATTATAAGTTGTTCACTGGTCACGAGGGGGGCATGGGTTGATGTACCCTCGATGTTTGTTTATGTTCCCTGAGCCCGACATAAACAAACATCGAGGGTACATCAACACATGCGCCCCGAGGGACCAGTGAACAACGTATTTATCTTACCGAACGCCTTAATGTTAATTTTGAATTGTTTGAAGCACGGGTACAAATCTTTTTGTAGCCATCGCTATATTTTGCTGACAAGAAGAACAGATTTAGAGTTATCTCCCTTCCATCGATTTGCATGCGCAAAACATCGGTAATTTCCGTACATCATACGTGATTCAATGTTATTCGAGATAAAGAATTACTACCACGAAGTAGAGAATGAGTTGCCATTCACAGCGGGGTACATTGAAAATAATAGAAGAGCGCTCAGCCAATCAGAAAGCGACATTTATGTGTGAGGTAAGATAAATGTCTTTACGTCCTTGAGTCCATCAAAATCATATTTGAATAGATCTAAATAAGACACTGAGACTTACTGGTGCATAGTGCTTACACACGGAATTCTTCTGGAGATACGAGTAGGAAATGCTGTGCAGAGTTGCAACCATTAACGGTGCCAGAAGCTATTCGCCCGGACTATGTTTCCAGATTTGTCAGAACTTTCCATACCGTACTAGTGTAGTTCATAAATGTGGCGAATGGCTCAGGCCTCTCACCCAAGTGACGCCGGAGAAGCCTTGAAATAAACCGTTAAACCAAACTCACTTAAAATTCAATATGAGTTAGCGAGATTTTAAGGAGCTCTTTAAATGTTTACATCATAATCATGAGAGTAAATGTGGCCTTATCTCCCATATATCAAAGGAGGTAACAGCTCTAACCCACACCTACCTACCAACTCTCACCAGTAACAGAACGTCGGTCGTGGATACAACATGTAGCTAAGTAACAGAATACCGATATCGTGTGCTTATGAGAGGCATACCACAGATAAAATTATGTAATTTTAATATTTATATATTCAGCATTACTGGTATCATATTAACGTCTGAAATATTAATTAATTCAAAATTCCATATTCACGATATTATTTACCAACGAAGACACCCACGGGCTATTTTAAACTTTTTAATCTAATCAAGATAAAAGCCAATAACATAACCCACAGTGTTTTATTCCTGGCATTCTAACCCTAAAAAGAACAAACGGATATGTGCCTATAACCAAGCTTAATTATCTCTCTATATCGTTCCAGAATACCTCATTTCAGAACATAATTCCCTTTACCATGATATAATGTCAATGAAATATGTTAGGTAAATACGATAGCTTATATTAGATCTCAAGATTTCATTAAATTGTCAAAATATGTAACCTGAGCAGGGAGGTGATATCTGAAAGTTTCACTATAATAGACTTAGCTTTATAACAAGTATGAAATTTGCCCGCGGCAATCCCGTATGCCGGATATACGTCAATATGAGTGTCCATGCCTGTATATGAACAATTTCAGATATTACTTAAATATGAGTGATGACTGTTTCGTTACTGATATCTATCGAGCGTATTCCAAGTTCACGTTGCTTGTCGCGTCTAACGGTAATATGTGTCATTTCATATAGTCTTGGACCAATCATAAATGTAAATCCTCACCAACCCATCGGATCAAATACGATCTGTTCATATCTAAACAATAATGTTTTAGTACTCAATAATCACTGGTAAATAACATTTAAATGTATTTTTTTTAATTACATGAATACTTTTTACGAGATTGCCTGATGGAATATAAGAATACTTTGCTGTCCTATTTATTATAATCTGAAACATGAAGTAAATTGGCAGATTGGTACGTAGTCAGTCTAACATTTCATGTATTTGAAAAACGTTGCTCCTGTTTCATTGACAATATTATCAAAACTGAATGTAATGTGGTAAATAAACTGATATTAGACAATTCAACTCGAATAGCTACGGGGATTTTTATAACTGTTTTTGAAGAAATTGTAACATTTAATCAAGTATTTTCAGAATAGTATGTCTAGTACTTCAGGTTTGTGTGCTGGCGATTAGGTGTCTGACTCTGAGAGTGTGGGTTCGAATCCCGGATGGGTCTCAACTTAACGAAAGTACAAGAATTTGTATTTTACTGAGAAAGTGTAAATCCCAAATATAGCATACTGAGTATGCTATATTTAGTCTGGTATATCCTGTACTGTAGGTTTGGCGTATTTGTGGTATTTCTGGTAGTCCGGGTGTTGGCATAACGGCGATGTTCTCCAAACCCTATATTGTATCTTGTTAGTAGCCTGATTTGTTACGGGTGTGGACAAGGTGTTGAAGCTTTTGTGTAATGAATATCACAGAGAGCTGTTTCAAACGGCATCTCAGTAGCGTTGGGCATACGTTGTCCTCAGCAAGTACACTGATGCATTACCTGTTTCTGAACAGTATATGATTGAATCCGCATGGCAAAGGATAAAAACACAATGGTTCTACACCTGCGACTCGTGAAACAATGGTGTAAGCGGCGTCGATATCAACTGTGCGCAAAATTAGTTTCCTAAACAAATCTGTCCAAATGATAGGTGTAGCAGAAGCTGGTGTTTAAATGTTACACTGGCTTCAAAAGCCGGGATTTGTTTTGAGGCGATTCTACCTGAGATTAGAAAGTCGTTAATGGCTCGACTGGTTCAGCCTTTAATATGCACGGCACAGATGGGACTGTAGCAACAACGCACGCGAGTTGCTGGACAGGTAAGGTTACCCGCGCGATTCGCCCGGAGATAATGACGAGATGCGAAAGTATCGGTCTGCTACAAGACAATATTAGATACTTGATTCTTGCCGTACAGAGCTAATTACGATTTGCCCTCACTGCGGGTTCCGACCAGAGAAACTGTTCTCATTGTGGGGTGGGGGTGAGAAAAACAAAGGATGAACTGAGCCGTGGGTGGGGGCGGTTATGGAAGTGAGCCGTAGGGTGGGGACGATTGTTGAAGTGAGTTGAGGGGTGGGGACCGTCGGAGGTTGAGTCCTAACTAAAGTCAAACACCGACACAAAGCATGAAACAATGGGAATCCTCCAAGGGTAGCAGGTATGGTGGTGCGGGTTAGAAACATGTTATTAGATCAAGTAAAAGATTTCTACCCTCTGTTTCAGCGACCTTTGAATACTGCTAAGCTAACCCACAGAATTAACCGTGTATCTGTCTACATGTACGTACAGAAAAAAAACTCTTATACACTCGGATTTGACAAACATTTACAAACGTTATCATAAGGTTATCAAAATGTCAACAAACAAGCACAAGGCCAAAACACAAGTATGATGCCCGTATGTAACATAGAGCAGAGACTTCACCATGGTATATTGTTCGACATAGGAAAGTTGTAGTCATCCTTCTTATACAGTCTTGTGTGTCGGGTTTTCGTCACTTGTTTATGATCCCAGTATGAAACCGATAAGGCCGTTTCATTGGTTTACTTCTAATTCTGATGAGTACATCTTTGGAAATAAATTGCGATTGTTGAACCATAACAGATCACAGATATACCTGAAGATTATTTAACATCCTTAGCCAAATCCCCTTGTTCAGATCTTGCAAGCCGAGCGAGCAGAAACTCCTAATTGTATCAACAAAGAAACTGATCAGACAAATTAGCGAGGACAATTTCTCCTTGGAGAAGTCTGATCGTGTCTTATCTAAATGTCTCATCCACATATTTACAAAACAAACAATAACAATAAATGCATCAACAAACCCACAAGTAACGACCGATTTGCCATGCTTACAAAATATTGTTAATATGACTAAATTGTTCAAACGTGTATCCTATGTTTGTCGTAAGAGGGATATGATTATTGTAGTTTAAATCGTGGTAATTTGGATCTGATGGTTTATGTACTACCCATCAAAAGTTTAGACTCGCTAGTGTAAATGTAGCCACTTACTTAAGTCATCTGTTCTATACTAGATATTGCAAACTATTCCGTACTGTTTAAAGGTACTGTGTTACACAAGAACTGATCTATTATACAACAAATTCGACACGTTGAAAAGATTATTCTCATGAGTTCAATGTATGATGAAACTCAGTGAAAATTGGCGAATGTTTCACAAATCTTTACACCAAAACGCAGCTGTTCACATGCACGATATCTGCACATACTTTTTAGCAATATGATGAAAGATCCTAGTGCAATTCATCTGCATAAAGTTTGCAATTGGTTCCCCCAAGTTAGTGGAGAAATTAATCTTTGACGTAACCATACATACACATAGTGAGTGCTTTAAGTGAGACTAAACTTTTGATGGGTAGTATAAATAACCTCCTTAAATCGTCACCTTACACACACAACACAACCTCACTGGTTGAACTTCTAAGAATACGCCTGTGATAAAGTCTTATTGTCCAACCCAGATATTGTATTTTTATCGGCCAAAACCTGCACATTTATTTTAGATAGAAGAAGGGGTATTTTATACAACGATATGTAAATCATGTTATGTATTTTATAGCACATAATGTTCTTAAATTCTTTGTGTGTCTCTCGTAACCCTAAATGGGGAAGGGGGGCTCGGCAAAGTATTTATGTATCTTATTGTGTTTTTATGTTGTATTGTACAGGTGAAACCAAAATTAACTATCTATCTGTCTGTCTGTCTGTCTGTCTGTCTACAAAACAGACACGGGATGTTTCTCGGGCACATTGTATTTAGATTGGTGACGGAGGGATTGGAGGACAACTTTTAAGTTTTTAAATATATTTTCCTTTGACCTTATCATAGTTAGATATACGCATCAAGTCCTCCATGTTGGATTGGCAATCCTATCGAAAGCGTGTATGCATCAGAGCGTAGACTGAAAATTACTCTGTGTCAAACATATCTGGATATTGGTAAAAATCGTGCCATTAATATCCTATGTATTTCCAATTGTTTTAATGGAAAAAAACATTATAAAACATTGATAACTAAAATAACTTCTTGAAAAATATGTTAAGTATTTTGGTTTAATGATATATCATAGGGAAGCGGTCGCACGTGTGTTGATGAAACAGTAGCAGAAGTCAGCTCTGTCATCAATCAGAAAGATTATATTTGTCAGCACCGATCACCAACCAGTCATTACACGCCGATAAATGTCAACTATCCACCCGGGGCATGTCTCTTTAGTTTCCACAACCAGAAGACGACAAGCTGGCTTGACCGACACGCCTACCGGACAGCAAGCTATACTTTTCTGCCTACGCCCCTCTCGTCGTCAGGGTGGACGCCGCCCGTTTAAACTCCCAACAGCGTCTTTCCCAAGTGCTCTAAACACTGACGCATGTCCAGGATGTTGCATGCTATCAACGATAAGCCCCTGGCATAAATTCATGTGTTTATATCGCGACATCGACTGTTAAAGAAACAGATGTTCCCACGACACACAGGGTTTTGAAAAATTTAATTTAAGACGAAAATATATTACATACACGTAACTCGTCAGGTAAAAGTCTTGTATTTTCTAGTTTGGTTATATTTATACTTGAGGAAAAGTGTCTGCTATGTATTAATAAAGCATTTCTATAACAAATAGAAACATCCACCTAAAACATAGTTGTAGCTGGAATTCTACAGTAACATGTAGTAGTCTACTATTATAAAAAGCTGGACAAAAGAACGCATACACCAGTGTTTGATGGTGGCGAAGATCAAAGCAATAAAAAAAATGGTGATTTGATGGTGATCTGTTTAACACGAGTGTCATAGTTTTTTTAGGGTTTTTTCAAGTTTGTTGTGTTCGGTTACCGTTTTCACTCAAAAACGTTTTCATAACGTTTGTAATTGTTTAGACAAGTCCAGTTTTCAAGTGCGTACTCTTTTTGCCCGGTGGTGAAGTTTTAAAATATCATATATTCCTGAGTCCGTCGAATACGCTCACGATTTATTAAAGATTATTGCCCTCAGTATACAGCAGACTGGCTGCCTATGGTGACGACTTCTTTCGCACAACGTTGACAAACCCTTAAGCGGAATGTCTTGCAAGAGAATTACATATAACCTTTCAGCGATTCAGAGAGTAGACAATTAGTTTGTGACGAATGCTTATGAAGAGTAAGCCTTACAAGTCAAGTTAATATAGCACAGACTAGCTCCGTAGAGTTAATTCGCCATATTGCTTTGATTTCTTTTCTTCTAATCTTTCATGGCAGCTATATGCCTTTATAGTAGTCGGATCGTATTTCCTGTAATCAGTGCACTAAATGAATTCTCAAATCATGTATATTGTCATATTACTGTGCTCTTCAGCTGACAGTAACGACGGCAAGAAATACAGACAATAGCAGACAAACGGAGAAGCAATATTGTCAACTAGATTAAACATTAATACCGAAGTGAAAAACAGTTACGTTTGACAGCTCATCAATTTGTCGAAAATTTATTATTTTGGAAATGTCAACTCTTTATTCCGAGATACCTCGGAGGTAAAATATTATTATATGTATAAACTAATCTGTGGCATCATAATAGACGGCTTCATGATAGTCGCAGAGCCCCCAGAAATATGACGTATCAGATTTCGTTAAAAAGTTCCAAACTTTCTCAAAAAGCTGTTTACATAGCATTTAATTCATGTACATTGTATCTGACAATAGACGAGGTTTGTGTTTATATTACGCATCTTTTAAGGAACGTGATCATAAGGTGTACTTTAAACTTGTGAGAGAGTGCAGTTGTGTAAGTTTATAATTTAGAAAACAAAAACAAAACATTCATATGCCTTAAAGAATGAATTAACTTTTGTGTTTTGTACACCTTTAACCATTACATATGAGAGACGTGTGGTTAGTCTTAAGCGGAACACCAAATTCATTCTTAAAAACTTGTGGTTAATTAATACCGAGCAATTAAAAGTTGCCAAAAAGTCGTCTGCTTCACTCTCTCCCGCCAACGAAACCACAGAGAGGCAACCACAGAGGAGTTGACGGAGCATGTACGGAGAAACACAAAGTTACCTCCCTACCCCAAACCCAACCTACCCCAAAGCCTCCCTACCCCAAACCAACCCAACCCCAAACCAACCCTACCCCAAACCCACCATACCCCAAACCCACCCCAACACACAGAGGAGGTCGATCATGTATGGTAGTTACGATCGTCGAGGTAATATGATCGTTTCGTGGAACGGAGCCTGGGTTTAGCCTTATGTTGAACAATTGGACTCTTGTGGTGCCACGCCGAGGAAATGACATGTCGTTTCCAGCTAGGCGAGTAAGTGTTGTCTCTCGAACTAACAGGGAACGCGGCAGTTTTGTATTTCCCAGTGTAGAGTAGCACCCCCGTGCCAGGATCTTGTGAAGATCAGCCCTGATTCTCATCCTTGGTTTCACCAAGATGGTGCATCTTTACTCAGAGTTTCCCCTTTCCGTGATCAAACTAACAGGCTGTATCACCTAAATATTCGTTATTGCAATGAGTGCGGCGTTTCGGTGTAGGTACTAACGCCGTTATCAAGCAAGTGACTTAATTGCCACGTCTCCATGTGGTTGGCGGATAACTTCTTTGAGAGGCATTTTAGAAGTTGTATAGGTATAGTACTTGCTTGATAACGGTGTTAGTGCATACACCGAAACGTCGCACTCAATACAATAAAGAAGTTGACTATCCATAGAACTTGGTCCTTCCCCTATACAACTTCTAAAATGCCTCTCAAAGAAGTCACCTAAATATTATTGAGTGTCAACCCCAAACTCACGCGCGCACTCCAATTGGTCGACTCAGAAGATATCATTTATGCAAAAAAAGAGCCCACATCCCGATCTTTATTTATAATAGACGTTATTTCCATTTGAAAATTGCTCACGCAATGTATACCACTGAACAATGTCTATTGACCTTGCTGGTATAGATGACCTGACCTAAGCAACACCACGATACAAAGGTGTAAATATGTGAAGAAGAGTTCCATTATTGTAAGAAATGGTTGGGACAAAATTGATTCTTACCCGGTTGTCTGATAGGTTGAGCGCTGTCGACAGTTCGGCAACATCCATGCTACTGAGGTAGTGAGTTCGGCGAAACTTCTCCTCTAAAACTGCCACCTGATGTTGAGTGAAAGGAACACGTGGGTTGCGGCCGAGCTTCCTCCTTTTCACCCCATCCTTCTTCTTCAGTCCTACAATTGGAAAGATATTTAAATTTATTTATGTTCAAGGAAAAAGGTTTGTCAAAACGTTAGAAATGGATTCACATTAGTTTCTCTGTGCCACCATGTGGGATATTTAGTGAGTCTTGTCCTAAGCCGCCTTTACCAAAATTCAAACAATACTTGAACACCAGACATGGGCTTCACCAATGTACCTATGTGGGGAATCGCATCAGGGCCTTAGTCGTAAAGTAAAAATGTTTCAACCACTGACCTTCCCCAATCGCCCATTACAATTAAAATTAATAATTTAAACATATCCTAGTTCAAACACATTTCACAGACGTCTACATTAAAAAACTGTAAAGTTACAATGATGACACCAGGTGTTTGTGGAAGTCTTCGTCCATGATGGTTTAAGACCCTATCATATCCCTGGTTTCTCACGGACACCAGACCTCTGATAACATTGTCACCAGTTACGTCCTCAAGCCAAATATACCATAATGTAATGACGCATTCTCTAATCAACTTCTGTCACTTGTCCCAGGGATGATTAGGAAAGGGAACTATTTCTCCGACTTTGATGTAGCTATTTTCATTACCAGTGTTCCTGAAATAGTATTTCCGCCAGTCCAGATTATGACGCCATCACTGCCTTTGTGACAAAGGGTAAATTCAAAATAGGGAATTGCACCGGGCACCGGTTTTAACACTGACGCCTCAAATTGTGTAAGATCCTCTGAATTGAAAACTGAAGTTTTGCTGATGTTTTGGATGTTGTACCCCTGACCAAACGTTTTTACTTTAGTTTTAGGACGTTGATCTCATCCTTATTGTCACACACGTCTTGTCGACAGCATTGTAACACTTTGTATTTATAGAACTAAATATGAAACAACCCTTACAGTCTGTAACTGGAGCCCATGGGGTGCTTAAATGTTCTGTCACATATTCCAGATGGGAATGGAGAAGTGCAGCAAGAAATATGGGCTTAGCTCCGTCAGCTTCTTTGAAGACAGAGATGTGTACATATTTATGGTCAACACTATTGGTGACAAATGCCACCTGGAACAACCAGTGAGGTGTTTCTTACCGTGGACATCGGTGTACGGAGTTGCAGGTAGAGTAAGGGAAATTGGGGCCACGGGATAGCTTGAGGACCACCACATTGTTGGGACTATGGGACACGGGATAGCGTGAGGACCACCACCTTGTTGGGACTAGGGGACACGGGATAACGTGAGGACCACTACATTGTTGGGACTAGGGGACACGGTATAGCGTGAGGACCACCACATTGTTGGGACTAGGGGACACGATATAGCATGAGGACCACCACATTGTTGGGACTAGGGGACACGGTATAGCATGAGGACCACCACCTTGTTGGGACTAGGGGACACGGTATAGCATGAGGACCACCACCTTGTTGGGACTAGGGGACACGGGATAGCTTGAGGACCACCACATTGTTGGGACTAGGGGACACGGTATAGCATGAGGACCACCACCTTGTTGGGACTTAGCGTGAGGGGACTAGGGGACACGGTATAGCATGAGGACCACCACCTTGTTGGGACTAGGGGACACGGTATAGCATGAGGACCACCACATTGTTGGGACTAGGGGACACGGGATAGCATGAGGACCACCTGTTTGTTGGGACTAGGGGACACGGGATAGCGTGAGGACCACCACATTGTTGGGACTAGGGGACACGGGATAGCGTGAGGACCACCATCTTGTTGGGACTAGGGGACACGGGATAGCGTGAGGACCACCACATTGTTGGGACTAGGGGACACGGGATAGCGTGAGGACCACCACATTGTTGGGACTAGGGGACACGGGATAGCGTGAGGACCACCACATTGTTGGGACTAGGGGACACGGTATAGCATGAGGACCACCACCTTGTTGGGACTAGGGGACACGGGATAGCGTGAGGACCACCACATTGTTGGGACTAGGGGACACGGTATAGCATGAGGACCACCACCTTGTTGGGACTAGGGGACACGGGATAGCGTGAGGACCACCACATTGTGGGGACTAGGGGACACGGTATAGCATGAGGACCACCACATTGTTGGGACTAGGGGACACGGGATAGCATGAGGACCACCACCTTGTTTGGACTAGGGGACTAGGGGACACCACCACCCTTGGGGATAGGGGACACGTGAGGACCACCACCACATTGTTGGGACTAGGGGACACGGTATAGCGTGAGGACCACCACTAGGGGACACGGGATTGTTGGGGACTAGGGGACACGGGATAGCGTGAGGATACCACCACATTGTTGGGACTAGGGGACACGGTATAGCATGAGGACCACCACAGTTGGGACTAGGGGACACGGGATAGCATGAGGACCACCACATTGTTGGGACTAGGGGACACGGGATAGCATGAGGACCACCACATTGTTGGGACTAGGGGACACGGGATAGCGTGAGGACCACCACATTGTTGGGACTAGGGGACACGGGATAGCATGAGGACCACCACATTGTTGGGACTAGGGGACACGGGATAGCGTGAGGACCACCACCTTGTTGGGACTAGGGGACACGGTATAGCATGAGGACCACTACATTGTGGGGACTAGGGGACACGGGATAGCATGAGGACCACTACATTGTGGGGACTAGGGGACACGGGATAGCGTGAGGACCACTACATTGTGGGGACTAGGGGACACGGGATAGCGTGAGGACCACTACATTGTGGGGACTAGGGGACACGGGATAGCGTGAGGACCACCACATTGTTGGGACTAGGGGACACGGTATAGCATGAGGACCACTACATTGTGGGGACTAGGGGACACGGTATAGCATGAGGACCACCACATTGTTGGGACTAGGGGACACGGTATAGCATGAGGACCACTACATTGTGGGGACTAGGGGACACGGGATAGCGTGAGGACCACCACATTGTTGGGACTAGGGGACTATAGGGAGACCACTACATTGTGGGGACTAGGGGACACGGTATAGATAGCGTGAGGACCACTACATTGTTGGGACTAGGGGACACGGTATAGCGTGAGGACCACTACATTGTGGGGACTAGGGACACAGGGACACTACATTGTATAGGGGGACAGGGATGACCACCACATTGTTGGGACTAGCGGACACGGTATAGCGTGAGGACCACTACATTGTTGGGACTAGGGGACACGGGATAGCGTGAGGACCACTACATTGTTGGGACTAGGGGACACGGTATAGCGTGAGGACTACTACATTGTGGGGACTAGGGGACACGGTATAACGCGTGGACCATCACAGTATATTGTTTCGGTAAATGTATGTGCTATAGTACGCCCAGACTTTGTTGTAACGTGACACTGGTGACGCATGGCCTTAAACTACACGGCTTTACTGTAGGAATGGAAAGAAAATGTCAAACTGGATATCCTCTATCGTGGTAATGACAGGTACCATCATTTGTAAGTCTTATTAGCTCATTCATCATATACAGAAGCCATTAACGGAGTATACGATAGGAGGACAATTGACGCTGAACGTCCGCTTGTGACATCTTTTCTCTGATATGTTCATCACATTTCATATAGGTAATAGGTAAGTCGAGGCTATTATCAATCTAACTATTTCAACAGCTCAAATACCTTCTCACAGCCAACTGAGAAAAACAAGTTAGAGGTTGTTAAAATTACCAGACATACTAGTCCCCTCTATTCCGGGTCCAAAATTCCTCACGCTATCCCGTGTCCCTAGTCCCAACAATGTAGTGGTCGTCACGCTATCCCTGACCCCTTGTCCCCACAATGTAGTAGTCCTCACGCTATCCCTGACCCCTAGTCCCCACAAAGTAGTAGTCCTCACGCTATCCCTGACCCCTAGTCCCCACAATGTAGTAGTCCTCACGCTATCCCTGACCCCTAGTCCCCACAATGTAGTAGTCCTCACGCTATCCCTGACCCCTAGTCCCCACAATGTAGTAGTCCTCACGCTATCCCGTGTCCCTAGTCCCCACAATGTAGTGGTCCTCACGTGACATAGGTGATATACGTGACATAGGTAACTACATATTAGATGTTTGCGACATAGGTAACTACATGTACCATAAAGGTAACAGCTGATTATAATATGCGTGATCCATCTAACTATCTATGCGATATCACACAGTATGGTGTACCGACACAGGATCGATGTTAAACACGAGCTACTGGTTGATTAAATATCGTTAAAAATATTAAATTATATATCTCAATAGCTCCTAATATGAAATAGATATTACATAATTCTATTTGTGTTGTGAGTGAGTGAGTGCGTGAGTATGGTTTAACGCCGCTTTTAGCAATATTCCAGCAATATCACGGCGGGGGACACCAGAAATGGGCTTCACACATTGTACCCATGTAGAGAATCGAACCCAGGTCTTCGGCGTGACGAGCGAACGCTTTAACCACTAGGCCACCCCACCGCCCCTATTAGTGCTATGAAGAATTCTATTGGACGTTGTCATTGATTGCTGCTGTTATCATAATAAAACACCCGCTTGCCCATAGGAAATCACTCGATTCCTCACCACTGAGAGTGCAATACTCAGGCAAGCATTCGGGGATTTTTTAAACGAATTATGCTTACATTGTTGTTACCCTAAAAATATAACATAAAACGCAGAACTCACTTTAATCAGTCTTGACACATATTAGCCTTAACTTTCAATCAGCTAACCCTATATGACCCAAACTTGCCATTGAAAAAAGGTATAATCATCTATAAAGGTTTTTAGAAGATATTGCTAATTTCTTGATTTATGGACAAAAATGGCTCTAATCATATGTACTGTGTACGTGTACCTCAGAGACATTTAACACTGTTTATTAGGTTACTGTGAACATCATACACATGTCCTATTTCAAATCTTAATGGCACATTTGACACAGCACATTACAATTACTGGCCGGGATCGTTATGTTTACACTGAGTAAATATACTGACGTTCTTATAAAATAAAAAAACTATTTACATTGTTCTGATACTACAAACACGATAACATTTTAAAGTGATTGTATGGATTAACGCACATGACAGCATTTTATGACAATTGTTCATTTGGAAATAGGTATTTCTGGAGTGTGACCGTGTTTGATGTATAAGAAATACATCATAGCATAAAACGTTACAAGAAAAGAAAATGTCGACGTGAAGAATGGTTTTTATTAATAGCCTTGGCAAATGGTTTGTTTGATGCCTCTCACCTTTAATCTGGATTCCAGTTTCAGTAATCACTGAAATAATATCCAAGAATACACTAACATAATTTAATTATAAGATTACTTACTTCTACAAGAGGCTTCTTCGTGGACATTTACTTTAATGTCATAGGTCGCGCTTTATTTCGCGTCAACATGACGATCCCACATACGCCTGAGCTAACAGAGGCTAATACGATCACAAGCATCGCTGAACAATATTAAGCTCCACTTGCCTGATAGCAATTTTATTCTGCCCCTTTAACTTTTCATTACTTTAAGCCATTGGTATGATATTCCATAACGTCCTTTCGAGTTGTTGGAACCTACACCTGATCGCAAGGACGTTATGATGTAAGGGAGAATTGGAGATGTGCTTTTGAAATGCCGATGACTAGTCTGGTGTGATTGGTGAAAATGAAGCTAAGATGGCAATCGTTTAACCTACCGTTAAGACAAACGGCCTCTGCTGCTGTTTCCCTGTTTTAAAAATTAGACGAAACAGGTTGATACCGCTGCCATCACTCGTTGAAATAAGTCGCCAATAAAATATAGTAGCAATAAACAACCCTGTCCCATTCTAATTAATCGTTTCCTATGGAAAATGACCAAATACAATCAAATCAGAAGCTAATGAAATCATTTTCAAAGAGAAAGCGAATTGAAATAGAAAACCTGAACTGATTAAGCTTCCTCGTTTTCCCAACAACTGGATGCACACATTCCAGTCTACGTGGAGACAGAGCGCTGTACTGCGACCTACTGTACCGCTATACTCTCAGGGATAACGGCAGAAAAATCTAATTAATGGAGATATTTAGATGTCAATAAATCTATTTCAAACAGTAGTCAATTTCATTAAGGTAATGAACGACGTAGAACCAATGTTCCGTAGATAATTACATCTCTTCATAGATATTTGGTCTTTTTTACTTGTTTATTTTGAAATGTCTTTGCGAAATGAGAATTCAGGTAATATTAGATGTAGAAACAAAATTGAATTCAACCGAGGACAGAAAACTTAACAAATGAGCATGATAAGAGAGTTCATGGCGTCGTTTCTTATAAGATATTGCTTTTATTATGCTTGTAATGATTCTAATGTATCACGTTCTTTAAGAGAGCAAAACTACATGATGTCTTTAAAATATTGCTTTGCGATTCACAGATGTATAAGTTTAAATAGTTTGTACTTTTATGATGTTTCCATCAATTACAATGATGTAATTCAACTCGGCGTGAAGTTCATTTGATGTAACCCAAAACGTTTTTATAACATTAAAGTAGAAACGGGTTCATTTCAAAAATTTCACTCTATATAATATGCCTACATTTGGTGTAGCATTTATTTGTATCATATTCCATGATTGATAATAATAAAACAAGTGGCTTCACTAAGGACATGTATGCGATCCACCCGATGAGGGCAGGCGGCAAGTGGTCCCCTTGTCACAGCCCAACACAGGAACTAGGGATCACGGCAAGATGGTATCAGCTGAGATCAGTCTCCAGGTCCATGCCTGGGGTGTTTACAGGATCAGCGTTCTATCTTGTATCCTCTCATCACCTCTCTAAATTAATTGACGGAAACGCGCCACTATTTCATTACCAGGTCAAAGTAGCAGTTATCAACACGTGTGTATAGCTATGTATTAGTGAAGAGCTCATCACACGTCTTTCGAGCAAACACCTGTCATTAAACCTAACACAGCCGCGGAATTAAAGAGAGTTTGATGTGAAATGTCGCCTACGGACTGGGTGGAGTCGACCCTTGTTATGGGGGAATGCACCAAAGTGTGTGTATGAGGGTGGGGGTGGGAGTTGGGGGTGATGGGTTGAGAGACGGAGGCAAAAATTCTTGCCCTTGCTTTTGTCGCATCCGACTGTTTAATGGATATTATGTTAGAAAGGTCTTGTTTTTCACATTTACATGTCTTTACAAATTTAAGTGCGTTTATGTCTCCATGCTGAATTGTTCAATCTGAAAAGCTGTGTCACTGTAACCTTTGGAATAAGTATCTCTCAAAATATATCGATTCCAGTATTTCTGTCTGCCTGAATACTATTGCCCTTTTCCAATAACCCTAACGTTGTGTGTGACATACGTTCTAGCAGATTATCTGACACGTCTAGAATTAAAAGTAAACACAATACTTTAATGATTTGAACACGAAGACATACAGGCCATTACCTCATATCTCTCTCAAGCAATGGGCACATTTTAATATATCTACATCAGGGGTTTAACATGGCTCCAATATCCGACTGAATGTAAACTCAGTGTTAACGTTTATAAATTAAAAAGGTGCACGTTTCAAACCTTATATGTTGTTGCCAGAGCTTTCAGTAGCATTGGGTTGGCATCGAAGGGATACAGACTCTAACACTAGGCTTGGCAAAATGAGAAAACCTATTGGATTACAAACTAAGGCTCTTTGTTAAATGGCATGTGTGGTCTTCAGTTTGAACATCACACAGAAAGTGATTAAAATAGCAGCAAGACCTGCTGAAAAAAGTTCAGATATCTGATTCCATCTAATGACTAAACGTGCCAATATGTAAGCGCCTTGTGTAATTTTTGTACAGTACAATACTCTTTATTTGTATCGCCATGTGGAAACACGTTTGTGAGAGGCTTTTTTCAATTTACGCTCATTCTTCAATTTCAAACGGTGAGTTTCAATATTCCTTTAATATCAAGGCGGGCACCCACAATTGGAGCCTGAACATTTCTTGATCGGTTCGCTTCGACAGCGTCTGCAGTCAGATTCGCGTGTATAGGACTCCTTGGCCCTGAATTGATGATGAGCCTAGCCAGCCTGACAGTGCAAGATTACCGGAACACTTTTGCTGCATTTGTATATTTAAATTTGTAAATAAAAATACTCTAATGGATACCCAGCCTTGGAACAAAAACACAGTATCTTAGACAAGGGATCTTGAGGACATAGCTTGGTTCCATTTATTGCCGTTTTCGCCATGCTAGTGGTTCTAATTCCATCCATGGTAGAATCGCCATATGTAGAGAGTGTTAAGGGATTTTTTAAAATATATCCACTGAATGAATGTTATCATTGAATTATCTATCCCTTTGGACACTTATATCACTGACAAGGTTCAGGAAAAACATGGCAAATATGCAGACGTCGCTTGCTAAATAAAATTCTTCGTCTATCCATTGTTCTTGGTGCCTTAGGTTCGGCACACACACACACACACACACACACACACACACACACACACACACACACACACACACACACACACACACACACACACACACACACACACACACACACACACACACACACACAAACAAACAAACAAACACACACACACGCACAAACAAACAAACACACACACAAACACACACACACAAACACACACACACATATCTGAATTGAAAGACTACCCGGACTGGTTGCCAGGATGACAGCGCCGAGTAATGCCGAAAGGTAGAGTGTTGGGGGGTCTTCAAATTCTCCGAACTGCTTCGACTTGGCAGCGCTTCTTTGGAGAGATACCATTGCTGTTTGGGTCGCGTGAGGTAACGATACTCCTAACAAGCCTGACTGGGCCAGGATCACCCGAAACAATCTTGCAATTATCTATATTTAAATTATAATTAAATGTGTGTTACAAGAAGAAGAAGAATAAGACAGTGGGCGCGCATACTCAAATGTTATTTTAAATGGTAACGTACGACTAACAACGGATATGCGGCGCTAACACATAAAACCGATATCAAATGAACGTTTCAACATGATTAATGAACGCATTTGAATGTGTGTAATATGGAAACCAATTGATATACATGACATTAACAAGTAATAAAGTTGAAACATTTTGAAACTAAACCTTTCAGGAATTGTACACCTAAAGCTTTAAATCATTTTGTCACTTCGCAAGACATAGGTCAGGCATATTTATCTGTGGTTCAAGACAGTTTAATATTTCTCTCATGTGACCATGGAATAAGTTTTGGCGACAAGCGTACAAGCGAAAGCGTACCATAACGAACCCGTGTATGATTGAAAATCTTAATCACTTAATTTGTTTGTGTCTGTAACGAAAAACGATCAAACAAAATAGAGACACATACAAGGGCTCCCACGACTTTCTGTGCAACTATAATGAAAAGAAATATTTTCTAAAGTACCAGTTTTGTTAACGTTAACAGAAGACGAAAAATCGTCGGCGTTCGTTCAGAAATATATGATAAAAAAGCGCTAACTACACAAGAGGTTTTTCATATCGATTTGAAATCGTAAATTCTAAAAAAAAATAAACAAGATCTTCAAGCATTATGTGAACTGCACCGAATTAATACTCAAGATAACGTGAAAATGATTAAATGTAAATATGCACTTTATCTCAATCGTATATATATCAAAACCTAGTGTTAATATTTTCAAACATGTCCCCTGTCTTGAAGGAAAGAAGGAAATGGTACCATAAAGACTCACTAACATCCCGATTTATTTGTTCAGTTTAATGCCACATTACATATAGATTAGTGTGGACACTACACATAATGATCAATGAATTTTTATGAACGTTAAGATTTTTTTTTTATTGATAAAAAACTTATTTTTCAAATACTCCACAATTAAGAATTGTGTGTTTTATTATTATGATTAAAATCTGTCTAACGGGTATAATATTAATAAAGCCTAACAAAACTTACTTTTTAATTTCCATTTAATCTTTGAAGCCAATATCAGTATTTACAATGGACAACTGTATGAAATGAACAAAGCACTATAATCAGGACTTGCCTCTAGCCATAGTAATACTTTCTCATTATCTGTTGTTTCTACTCGTAAAACTGTTTTTCCTCGGTGTCTAATCGTCGAAGACGATATAATTTCATTAACTCGTGATTGTACTAGTCACAATCTAAATTACCATTTTTGTCCTACAATCAAATCCAAATGGATGATACTAAAATGAAACAGATTACCATAAACCGATCACCATAACTTGAAATGTTCATATTTTGATATAAATCTCATTAACCAAAGAAAGTTAAGCATCTATAAATCATATGAGAACCATTTAATGGATTGTATGGAAGAGAAAACAATCTATTTGTTTTCTGAAACAGAGAATTATAACGGAATAATTATGTAGATCTTTCCACGGGTATAGTTGTATATTCGTGGCGAGTGTTAAAGACATTAAAGTACCGTTAGTTTAATATCAGCGATAGAACACGACGTCAAAGCAGACATATCCACATAAAGTGGACGTCTAATTCATTCCCAATATAAAACGTAAATATAAAAGATAAATATAAATTCACCCAACATTTCATAAATTCAAATAAAACAAACAAATACTTTTTTTTAAATAGTTTAAATTAATGATAAGGGAAATTGGAATCAGTTAAATTCGATTTTTAAACCAGATTTCTTTTCTCTGCTGTAAATGTTGATGTGTTTTTTCTGCCCAAAATCAAATGTACTACTTGTACTTAGACATGGATTACTGTTGAAGAAACTGAATGTATTAATTACTCCAGTCACCATCTTTCACCCCTCCCGTATCCGTCATTGAGAGGGGGGCAGCATCTGCTGACACCTACATACCTAACAGGTAATTAGAATCAAACCTATTATGTATGTGATTAATTTACATATGTAATAACAGAGAACGGACGTGGTTCGTCGCGTGGGTTCCTGTAAAGTCATTGATTTCTTCAACGAGGACATTGTGTGAGGGTCTAATAGTGACGGGGTTTGTCAGTATGTCGCACATTCCTGTGAGAATAGAGGATTATATAAACTACCCAGTGTTGAGTGCGTCACCATACTTGATTAAACTATGACACTGTATCGTGATTATTCAATCTACATCTCTGTAATCAGTTTTCGTTGTGTCTCATTATGTTTTAATCAGTATCTGGGGAACGCTGTTTAAATTCATTGCTATATGTATTATATGTTCAAATTCCAATGGTTCAAATGTTTTGCCTTTTTATTTTTTTTCCATTAGTTACATATTTGTTGGTTTTTTTATCGTTGAATGTCGATTGGCAATAACGTATTTCAAATGCCACATACAAAAGGTCGCCGAATTTGTCAGTATGAAGCATATGAACAAAATTCATTTATAAAGATTTGTAAAATGTGATTTTTCTTTAAAAGTAATAAGTTCTCAGTAATGTAGGAAGATTTTCTTGAATTCTAAATACAAGGGGGAAGTCCTTTCCACAATAATAAATTTTAAAAATATAAATAAAGAAAATAAAGAAGTATCCACTATAATTAGAGTCCTGACATATCAAAAGCATTCATTATTAGGATAGGACAGGCTGACCCTTTTCGGGAACACCTGGTGTCATCACTGATTTTGAGTGATCCATTTATATGTAAAACCACTGTTTTGCCTCTTACTCCTAACGGAATCTGTTTCGGCAGGTAGCTGATTATTCTTGGGCGTTGATGTTTCATATTATATGAAATCACTATCAAATAGCGACAAAACTAGGTGTTCGCGTAAAGCTTAGCGTGAGAAGGACTATCCTAAGAAATAGTGATTATACATGAATTAAAAGACGGCAACCGAGCGCGACACACCAACACAAGGTGGTATAAAATAAGGAAACGTTCGAGGAACATGCACCGCCTCTTCATCATCGGATGCTGGATGCTTACTGATGTCAGTTTTTGTCTATTAAACCAATTTAATGGCATTTGTCGCAATCGCAAAGAGAATTGACTGACTGGCTTCTAGGAATATTTTTGCCACTTATTGGACACGTATTAAACCATATTGGTTCAGGACAGTGTGATATTCCTACATCTGTGACAAGACTTGTGAGAGGGTCTAAAGATGATAACTTGAAAAACCTGATTATAATTCACTGAGAAATGGTTAATAGTCTTACTTGGCAATTTTGGTGGCTTGTAGCGGGTACACTGAAGCCAGGGAAATCTTGGATACTCTTCATCCAGAACTCCTTGGTTGTCGTCTGCTTCGTCTTCGTCACCACACATAGGTTGTTGTGGAACATCACCATTGGCACTGTCCCCCTTGTCGGACTCCGATCTCAGACCCAGAATATTGTCTATGGAGAACTTTATGGTGGCGGAGGACGTGTTTGCCACGGGGATGGCTTCCTCCTCGGCTTCTTGCTTCACCTCCATGCTGCAGGCTTCTGATGGGGATGATGATGTTGTCAGTGTCGTTGGTGTCGTTGATGTGGATGGTGTCGACGAAGGGGGAAATGTGGGTTGTCTACCGTATGAGAACTGGGGGACGTTGAGCGGCGCTGGGAAGAAAAGGTGCGAGTTGTCTGGGTGCTGGTAGTTGTAAGTGTTTGCCAGAAAAGACGACAACATGGTGACTGCTTGCTTCTCCTTCCACAATGATGGCTGTTGACAAGTTAGGTCTGATACAAACCTTTTCGATCCTCCGTACAGATTCGCAGGCTTAAAAGTCAAATACTTCACTTGTAATTACTTTAATGAACAGACAGGTCACTAGTCAATTACCAAATGCTAGCTGCCAATAGCACTGAAATCGTTATAAGCGCGTATTAGATAGGTGTTAATATCAACGATTCTCATTGGTTCATTAGTCTCAGAGCGTGCGTCTGCGCAGTCGCATTGGTATAATAAGTCAAGTTGACAGGTAGCTGCCCCATCTCACTCTAGTCCTTCCGTCTATCTCTTAAAAGGGGCGGAGCTAAGACGGAACACCACGGAACTGCCTTGTCTTAGATGTTTACATGCGGTTTCCGCTAACATATGGTGTATCTCTATTGTACTATTAGCGCGATAATTTCCACGATGTTTCTTCTGTGTTGAGATGGAGATTTTGCCCTGAGTCTGGACCGCGAGCGTGTAATTACTAGGTCAGTAACGGGGTAATCCATTTCCGAGGGAACCCGAGCCCGGGGGAGGGGCTAGCATATGCCGCCAGCAGCAATATGTCCGTGGGTCGAGGACATAACCGCTACCTGCAACAAATCTCACTCTAATGAAATACATAAATCATGGAACTGATCTCGCCGATATTTGGCAAAATGAAACAATTTTATGATTATTGAAAACAGAGAAGTGTGCGCGGTATGAATTACTACGGATTACAGACTATGTTTTTAATACGTTTAAGTGGACAAAACAGGTAGGACGATATTAAAAATCTGTTTCAGAAAATACCGAACTCTCCTTTCATTTTTGCTTTCAGTAAATGAGAAAAACATCATATTAGATAGTTTGTTCAATATTTCTATATGTTCATAAATGCGTTTCTAGTTTTCTACACACTCCTGTAATTTTTACCTTCTTATTATGTTTTTAAAGAATAGAATTCAACACTCATGCTTGAAAAAACAAAAACGTGTTTGTGTGTGTCAAATATAACTTTAAAGGCAATTATTAAGAAAATGTTTTTCAAATGCAATTAAATGCACAGAATGTCCCGTTGCCATGTGTCCACGACATCATGGAGGATAGGTATTACGTTTTGACATTACCGACAGTAGGAATGAAATATAACATTCATTTTCAAATGAATACCTCTTTACGTGTCTGAGATTTTCGGGATCAGTTTAGTTTGTTTGATGTGTCTGATAGGTGTTTATGTTTCTTCCTTTTTTTAAATTAACGACACCTCTGAAAAGATAACAAACGAAATTCGTAAGAAATATTAAAGTCTGTAAGATCGAAGAGTAATAATCTAGGCTGATTAGAGACGGTTGCTGTAAAGATGTTTCATGTGCAATGATAAAGCAACTTAGTAATCACTGTATCCATTGTCTTATCATGTATCAACGTTTACTTAATGACTATATGATCCATTGTCATATCATGTATCAACTTAATGACTATATGATCCATTGAGTGATAAAGCATTACTTACTCTCCGGTGGACCCGTAATCACATCATATATTCAAATTTGAATAATTTTAATAGGACAATGTTTGTAAATAGGACAATGTTTGATCATCTAGAAAGATTTTAGATATCGTCTACTTAAGGAGAGTATTTGATGACAAAGAAGTTTGCCTTTGACTTCTGAGTCTGACGCCCGTCCAAAACTTTATAACAACTTTCTGCAACATCGGCTGGAAAGAAAGCGTGTAAAATTATGAATTAAAAGTAATATAACATCGGCAAAAATAGTTAAGAATTATTAGTGTGAATACAGGTTCCTTGGCCTCGTCACGATCGTAGTACTGATGTGACGTTAACTTCAACTCACTCACTCACTCACTCGCTTAATCAGTGTATCAACTGGTCCATTAAATACATATTTTAGTAAGTAATTAACTTCTTAAAGGAGCTTTGTGAGTTAATACACAATTTATTTTTCTTCAATGTTATGTACGCGGACCATCGGAAAGGATAGTCAATATGTTCACGACTGTTGTGTGGTGTAGGAGGTGTTTAAGCCAAGGGAACGCATATCAATTTATCACACAGGACGCACACCAGTGGTCTTACAGTTCAGCAACGAAGGCATTGAGTTGGTTTTTATTCACTTTTATAGCGTCAGAACAAACTTGTCACGAAAACAGTTATATTTGAATATATTAAATGGTGAAATTTAAATAGGTAAAATCACATGAACCCCAACGTCAAAATTGTAAAACTATTAACAAGCGGGTTCCTACTCCGCTGGATGTACAACATGTTGTCATCATAAACACTCCTTTGTAACATATTATTCATATATCATTGTTCATACTAATGTTATTGTTCTTAGCATCAGCGCTTTTCGAATTCGGAAAAGATTGCTACATTATAATAATAATTTTGACAGGCCCAGATGTCGATTTAGTGATAAATATTCCCAATCTCGTACCGCCAAATGACAAGTTAGAGTAGAAATTGTTCCGCTGTAAGTTAAATGCAAAACTGACATACGCCAACTTAAAGAAACTAACGCTGTGTTTCCATCCGCTCTCTTTCTCGATCGATGTCACATCGATGTCGTGGTGTTTACTAAACCTACACAACGAAATGTTGGAAGAGTTATATATTCGAGTATTTGCGAATAAGTGATATGGATACAGTTCTTACAATACACGCACAGACAACAGCCACCAAAACGAAAGGTGAATGTTTCCGCGTTCCATGAACTTATATGCTCTACATTAACGTCGGTAGATTATACTTTTAATGTCAGGTTTTAAAAGGGTCGTTTGTATCAGAAACGGAAATGGTTTGGTGCAGTTAAGATTCGGGTAGAAGTATAAACTGTCTTGACGAAACAAAACATGAAAGGGGTAACAAGTCAAAAGCATGCCAAATGACAGAGGCGCGACAGATCCACGAAGATATATACTGACACCATGTTTAAAAGGAATATCGAAATTAATCCTCCATCTGACATGACTAAACAAATAATTGTTAAACCGAATCTCCGTTCAATAAAGTTGAGCGCGTTTGAAGATGGGACGCAAATACATACACTGTTTGTCAGAATGCCCACTATCCTTCGTTAAATAACTCAATTTCTAAATGTGATTTTATTTCTGCCTTAGATGATCACGTTTAGCTACAAATTTATCCCTGAGAAATGGAGACAAGGGTGCTCAACCTAAACTCTGTAGACTTAAACGTATAATGTACATTCATGGCGACGCATTGTTCAACACACTCGGGTACAATATGTAGAAGAATAAGAAGAAGTTTATTGTATTGTAGGCCTCCGACCCACATACAGAGTAAGCAAAATATACAGTAACTCACACAATCAGATGTTACATGCAGTATTACTTCAATTTGGATATGACCCGTGAAGGTCCGGGTTAGAATATTGATCTTCAGTAACCCGTGCTTGTCGTTAGAGGCGACTAACGGGATCGGGTGGTCAGGCTCGCTGACTTGGTGGACACATGCCATCGGTTCCCAATTGCTCAGATCGATGCTCATGCTGTTGATCACTGGATTGTCTGGTCCAGACTCGATTATTTACAGACCGCCGCCATATAGCTGGAATATTGCTGAGTGCGGCGTAAAACTAAACTCACTCACTCACTCAATTTGGATATACAATATTTTTCAATACGTTATATCTTAAGCTTGTTGCATGTTTTAAACATAACGACTGGTGTGAAATATCGGTATTATTTCTAGAGGCCATAAAAGAAGAGAATGTAATATCTAGTTGATTACTTAAGTACTTTTTTGGTATATACAGAATTCCCCGGTTATTAAGAGTAGGGCAGGTAAAGACAAAGATTTCATTCTCTATTTCTCTATAAGACTCACGAATCTTATACACGTTCAGATTTATTCAAATTGGGATTTGAAATTTATTCAAATTTTGTCATTTCAACATGAAAGGTTAATAAAATAACCAGTCTTTGCCGAAACAGATTACATCGGGCATATAAAGCAAAATACCTCTGAAACTTTTATGAACGTATCGTGGAAAAAAACTTCGCTTAAATGGTGTAAATGTGTCTTTCCGGTAACCCCCGTCACTCATACAGTTCGTATACCAATTGTCTGTCCGTAGCCTGACCCGGCAGTACTTCTGCCATGCAACGGTAGCCTGTAAACAATACAGACCATCAAGTGATGGACCTAACAGTTGAACTGCCAAGCGGGTACGTTGTGATTTTCATACTAAACTAAAATAATATTGTTGGGAAGTTTAACCTACTCACAAATAAGTTTAATTCATCGCTTCACTATTGTCAGTTACAAATAACCGCAACATCCCCGGCCCTACCCTTTGTATTCGTCTTAATCCTCATCTTCTGACCTGACGAACGTGGTATTTTTATGAGTTATGTTTTCATTGGTAAAGTTAAAATGTCAACATCTCTCAAGTCACGAGATGAGATATTCATGCTATTTGACAAGGTAAAATCAAATTATTTATTGTGTATTTTCTGTCTAATCCTAGTACTGTAGCCATTGTGTCTTTGATTAGAATGACAGATGCGATATATCGATTTCATACTTTTATATTTCTCAATATTTGTATCTCTTATCAAACATACATTGACAGGTCCATGGTAAAGGCAATGCAATGCGCTGTGTAGAGTTTTGCGTTCCAGAGACGTGTCATCCCAACTTATCCATCTCCAGATCGTGTTTCTGCCCGTGGTTGTGGGGTTCGCAAAAATGGTAAACTTCTTTGAGTGGCATATTAGAAATTGGGTCGAACAATATTGAACAAACTTTATGGATAATAACTTCTTTTATTTCGTGAGTGCGACGTTTCGATACAGATTCTTGCACCGTTGTCAAGCAGGAACGGTACAAGAATCTGTATCGAAACGTCACGAAATAAAAGAAGTTGTTATCCATAAAGTTTGTTCAATATTAAACTGGTAACGTCTATTGCCTCATTCACTTCAGACTTACCTAGCTCCCACCTTGATCTTGCTCACTGTGATGTAAAAGAAATGAAGTTCAATACAACATTAAACCAAACTCACTCACTCACTCACTCGCAGCTTGTACCAATGACAGACCATTTTTCGAAAATGAATTTATGGCTGCAAGCAACTACAAGATCAAAACATGTTAATGTCATACATACAATGGTAAAGTTTCAGGCGAGTGAGTGAGTGAGTTGGGTTTTACACCGCTTTTAGCAATATTCCAGCAATATCACGGCGGGGACTCCAGAAATTGTCTTCACACAATGTACCCATGAGGGGAATCGAACCGGGGTCTTCAGCGTGACCAGCGAACCACTGGGCTACACCACCGCCCCAGTTTCAGTTGAATAAAGAAGTGCATTTTTGTACTTTTATGACTATTCAAATTGGCTTCGAACTTCAGTGTTCCCATCACATGAAAACACTGTCTTTGTTATTGTTAAGTCAGCATGATTTGGGTTGAATGGTTGATAAAATCTTAGCCTAGTTGTCTCAAACAATTGCAACATTATCAAAACATGTAGACACATTTATATCAAAACATGATTTATAATACTCGAAAACTTGAGTTCACAATATGATTACCTCCGGAGTTGCCTAAATAATAATAACATCCCCCAAAATGTTGAAGGCATTGATACTCACTCTGACGGAGGGAAATCAAACATGTTGAGTCCTGACGCCTGTATGATAAGATTAATCGTTCCCCCCTGAACTACTTTCTGTTTGTAAATGACATAAATTATGTTTTAATTGGACTGAAACGAACAAGGCTCTAAATATGACAGATCCAGACCATCACGTTAATGAGTGTCTGATATTCAATATTTGATTATTCTAAGCAGACAATCCTAATGAGGAGTGGACATCATTAGCAATCATCTTGTTATCTTGTCTAAACTGACACATTTGTCATTAATGGCGATTAAAACAGGCCTCAGAACGGGTCCTTGTTGAACACCAATGACAGTGACAACGCATACACAAGCATAAAGTCAGCGTGTCTTGCTGTCACAAGAGAGGATGAAACACACTATGTTAAGTCCATATGCTCCCTTTTCAAAATTCCGGGTCAGAATAAGTCAACATTCCTGTCGTGCTGACTAAAATTAAAACTGGGGTTCACCACAGGTAACGACCACTCAGATCACCGCACGTTATCTGTTACTGCAGTTGTCAGTATATCGTACAATAACAGTCATATAGTCAATTCCTGTTCTCTGATTTACCCACCTGAACTAAAATAAAAGAGACTGATAGAGCTGTCTCATCTGCTTCATATTTAGATCTATGCATAAAGATTCAGCTTGTCAGAAAATTCTCCACAATACGGTATGACGAGAGGGTCGGCTTAACTTTCCAATAGTCGTTTTATCTCAAGCAAAATTTCAGCATGTTCAGCCAGTGATATCTACATTCATGACCTCTGAGCAACATTCAAGCACGTGGATGGCATTGCCAAATCTGATGCGTCAATGACAAAAAATTGTGTCCGATATAAATATTTATTTTTATGACATGAACTATCAGTTTCCCCTATGTGTTTCTCCTGTGTTTGTGACGGGTAAGACCTTCAACTGGCAACGTTCACCTTGTCGCGAAAACCTGGTATCGTCTCTGTTTAATAATAAATCATTAGCACATGCACGGGATATAACCAGAATCAACCGATCCTGCTTTTACCGGAGATGTCTTGTGGGTATGGAAAGGGACGTGTAACTTTTCTTTGCCATGACGTCAACGCAAGTGATTAACTTCTTTAGCATACACACAGTAGAAATACTTAAGGCAATTTTAGCTTTCTATAACATAAAACAAATATTGTCATATAGTTATATCTTCTGATAGGTAGAACTGTCCGGAATCCGATGGCGTATTCCTTAATTTACCAACACACCTTTACCATAAGCACAAACTATTTCCAATATACATTTTCCATTTACCATGGGAACAGACAGACCATCCATTACACACACGCCCAGTGCTCCCCCTGTTTAGAGAGGTGGATTCAGGATGTACATAGAGTACTGGTATTAGTGTCAGTAGCATGTTGTGCATGAGACTGTCGTGAACCCTTGATTTATTATTGTCGCGGATCTGAGCAGATCATATTTCCACTTCTCTTTGAACGATCTCACACCAAAAAAACCATATCCTTTCATCACGTTTTGATACAAATACAAATTAATAACAAATCATTTATCATTTTGAAAAAACACTTTCCAAATCGACAATACACAAGGAAGTCGTTTTTCGTTAGATACGGAACTTGGCTTACCGGCATGCATTAGAATACATTCCCTATGTTCCTTATTAGAGATATTTTTAAACTATTTTTAACTATTCTTTAAAGATGTGTATACGCGTTTATAACCCACTCTCCGTATCATTTTAAGATCTTTGGTTGATCTTGTATAAGTGCCTGCTCACGACAGAAAGGCTTTATGGAATACAATACAACAGGTAATATAAGCCTCAAGACATCATCTTACAGGGATTTACTTGTAAATAGATCATAGACCAAACTAGCCTCATGGTAACAAGTAGGTCAAAGTTTAAGTTTCTTTTTTGCCAACTTGTCACCGTTTCATAACATTATCGGCAGACATCTTACGTCAGTTATTATATAAACGATGGATATAATTCACGAATTGACAGTTATCAATTATTAGTTATTAATTAATAATGCCTTATATTTAATCGATTTATCGTTTATTGAGCCATTTGAATTGATGGAAGGATTTCTTTTCATTTTGAAACACCTCTGCTAAGGCGAAACATGGCAGAAAGGTTTCAAATTGAAATCGAAATGTTTACAATTGTGTGCAGGACACTGAAGTGAGTAGCATATGCATTGAGTGGGGCTACGTTATGTAGCGTACAAAGATGTTTTTTTATAGATTAATCACAGAATCGATTGATGAGAAAACATGAAAAAAGATGTTACAGGTGAAACATATACAATGTACATGTATTCCTGTTCAGGCCTCTAGATTTCCATTATTCCCGGTAAACATGTTTTAAATCCACATTTGATTGATAAAATATCTCTAGGATTCCATGAAATTTAAACGTCTCATAACACACACTGTAAGTTGACTCGCGACGGCGCACGCGCATCAGCAACAAAGGAGACATTTAACAGGCATCACGGAAGAACAACTCTCACGGTATAAATACAGTCTCAAAAAGTCTTTATTCATTAAAATTAAAAGAAGTGTGCACAACAGAATGTATTGTCAAAGTCTAAAAGTAGGGATGTTCAAGAAAGTGGGAAGATAAACTGCAAATACGCATGTATATATATTTACACAGCCTTCTTTTGTTTTCTTTTGGGTATAATTTGCAAGTTAATTAATTCGTCAATTTGTGAAAAATGCGAATGAAACTCAGGGACGGGTTTTAATATCCTGTGTATTTTATTTGGACAAATTAGAACAAAATATTCGTTATATCGCTAACTAAAAATCGCGAGGTCCTTAAATTCTTCATAGATTTTAATATTGGGCATAAATCCTAATATTTTTTTAAATTCCATCGTATATATTTTGTCATTAGGAAGAATGAAAGAATTGTTAACTTTGTGTATTATTTTTTCTGTGGAAAACTACCAATTTGCCCTTGACCACATTCATAGGAAAACAGTAATATAGTTAAAACCGTTAGATAGGTAAAACGATGAATATGTGTCTTACATATTTCACTCAGGGAGCCCGGGATTCAATACGTTGCTGCATCACAGGTTCGCGTGTTGGATCGTGTCGGTAATAGCCCGTATGTATATGTACTATGACGTCAGCGGTAATGTCACATACCAACAGTGTCACGTTGGTTTTGGTGAGCAAATTGCACTAATTAAATTCGATTGTACCGTTTGAAGTATACACCAATATCACTCATTTGAATGTTATACAATAATTCCATATAGTGGTCCCGTGAAGATCTGGGTTAGAATTGGTCTTCAGTAAACCATGCTTGTCGTAAGAGGCGACTAACAAGATCGGGTAGTCAGGCTCGCTGACTTGGTTGATACATGTCATCGTATCCCAACTGCGTAGATCGATGCTCATGCTGTTGATCACTGGATTGTCTGGTCCAGACTCGATTATTCACAGACCGCCACCATATAGCTGGTATACTGCTGAGTGCGGAGTAAAACTAAACTCACTCACTCCATATAGTGACAAGTGTCAAGTATATTCTGTGATAAGGCCCCATGGCCAAAAGCACATGAAAGTACATTTCAATATTGTACGTATGACAGCTCATATTGGTAAATTTCTTTTCAAATATATGCACAGAGTTATATATGTTCGGAGTTGTTAGACGTTAACAGTCGATACGATTTTACCCTTGTAGGACATGTGAAATAATATGGAGATATAGGTTGCTCTCTTAGATGCTCATAATATGGACAAACTAATACAACGTGATACTCATCTTCTACAACACTCATAGTACAATTAAAGCATAAAAGTTGGTCAGTATCAATATCATTATCGTACCTGAATTTACAAATTCCACATATTCGATATCTGATAGGTAATAATAAAATTAAAAACCAAGGACGAACTGACTGTCAAAGCGATTGTTCAAGTTCCTGGAGTTAACAAGGAGTCATCTGGACAAAGGACCGAGCCTGTGATTTGTTGACACAGTATACTAACCGGAACATAACCGTCACACAATCGTCACAGCTCAGCAACAATTCTTATTGTCCACGCCAAACAATAGCCAGGCTCCGATACAGTCAGACATAAAGGGCAAAATGTCCGTGAACATTATATGCACGTATCAATGAAAACATCGAACATTTTCAATTATTTAAGTGTATGGGTCAAATCTAAAAGATTTGGAAATAATATAAAATCAACCTCAAGCAGAAGCCCGATAAAAGAAGCGGTTGACAAAAAAACCAATAAAGCACAAAACATTATTTAACTTTGGGAAAAAATCTGCTATATCAGCCACAGAAAAATGAGGGACATTGTTTTCCTGATGCTCTGATGATATTGGGGATTTGAAATTCTCCCAAAACACATGTGACCATGGGAACGAGATTGTCTTAAACACCGGGTGCTCTGATGAATTAAAGAGTCGGGTAATCTTTTGATGTGAGTGTTAAGTTCGCAATTACCGTTATTTAACGGTGGTCGCCAGTCATCACTCATCCCACCATCACATATCATTACTCCGGTAGCCCAGAACACAGGGAGTACCAGCAAGCCTCACCCTCGGGTATATGTGGATATGGGGATGACATAGGGGCTTCGGCGTCAGAGCTCTGTCATTACATAAATATAACGAGAGGTCTCTTGTTAAGGGTGCAGATTCCGAGTTATAACAGTCAATTAACACTGGGAGCCTATAGGGTCATGTGTCTTTTGTTACCTACTTTTTGTTACTTTCGGTCGCATTGTGGGGATTATAAATGTCACGTGATTCGCTAAGCGTCTTTTTTGTATGAGTGTTTTCATATGTGAAAAAAATGTTTTATTTTTTGTTGAAAGTCAACGTTTGAAATTTCTTTGGGTGCTTACAGTCACCATAAAGCATTTTTGCTTTTTTTTAATTTTCTAATCAACGATGTCGTTCAACATGTACAATATATTATTTCGGGGATGTGTCAGGTATTGCTTCATTTAAGATCTGGTTTGTTTGAAGTTGTGATCGTCAATAGTTGTAACTCAAGTAGTATTTTTAAGCGTTAGTCTATGGTTATTTTTAGATCTTGCCTAATCTATTACGGTTATTAAGGGGTGTCAAGAGATTTCTTTGATTGGCATTCTGGAAGCTGGGTAGATGAAGAATGAGGACTATTTTCATGGATATACAACTTCTTTATTCTATATAGGCGACGTTTCGACATAGATTCTAATGTCGTTGTCAAGCAAGTGGTACATGGGAAGTATTTTGGGTGATATATATACATGAGATGTTTGTACAATAGATGAGGGATGAGGCGAAACTGAGTTGTTTATACAATAGAAGAGGTTGATAACACAGGATTGATAGGAAGCCAGTGAAGAACATGTACATGGTTGTATACATAAGAGATTAAGGATGTTGATGGGCAGCCAGTAGGGAATGATGTACATAGGTTGTTTACATAAGTGGTAAAGGGACTGTTGGGAAGCCAGTGGTGAAGTGATGGTTTACACAATAGATAATGTACAGTGTTACACAATGGATAATGTACAGTGTTACACAATAGATAATGTACAGTGTAACACAATGGATAATGTACAGTGTTACACAATGGATAATGTACAGTGTTACACAATGGATAATGTACAGTGTTACACAATAGATAATGTACAGTGTTACACAATGTAATGTGTTACACAATGGATAATGTACAGTGTTACACAATGGATAATGTACAGTGTTACACAATGGATAATGTACAGTGTTACACAATGGATAATGTACAGTGTTACACAATGGATAATGTACAGTGTTACACAATGGATAATGTACAGTGTTGCACAATGGATAATGTACAGTGTTACACAATGGATAATGTACAGTGGTTGAGTAGGGTTACACGGAATTAGTCAAGAGATTGTTACTAGTGTTGTTTATCTAATATTAATGATAAGGAAATAAGTTCAAAATATGTTTGTGCAATTGTACATATTATGCTGTGGCATTTCTGCGGAAGTAGATTACTGTGCAGTATTATTGATAAATAACACACATGCTTTAAAATATTGTGCAATAACATGTATGCATAGTATATTCTTCGAGGAAACGTGGCTTCTTCTACACCCCAGTGTCACGCACAGTATACACATTATCATTGTGTTATATATACAATTTCATTGTGTTATATGTATTGTGTTATATGTACAATGTTATTGTGTTATATGTACAATGTTACTGTGTTATATGTACAATGTTATTGTGTTCTATGTACAATGTTATTGTGTTCTATGTGTTCTATGTACAATGTTATTGTGTTCTATGTACAATGTTATTGTGTTCTATGTACTATTGTGTTATTCACATAGGTTGACATATTTAATGTCTAAGTTGCAAACACGTTCATCATAATGTGTACGTTGGTACGTTGGTACTGACGACGTATTTGAATAGTTCTTATAGTACCAAGGAGTTATCGTTCTTTGTGGTTTCAGTCACCGTGTTAATGGCAATGTAACTATTACCACAACATTATCTAATGTGCATCTGTTCGCAATGATTTAATATTAGAATTATTCCTTATATATTAGAAATGATATGCGTGATACAATGATTGTATATATTTATGTATGTTTATATGTTTATTCTGAACTTGGAGACCCTTGAAGATCCGGGATAGAATTGGTCTTCAGTAAACCATGCTTGTCGTAAGAGGCGACTAACGGGATTGGGTGGTCAGGGTCGCTGACTTGGTTGACACATGTCATCGCATCCCAATTGCGTAGATTGAAGTTCATGCTGTTGATCATTGGATTGTCTGGTCCAGACTCGATTATTTACAGACCGCCGCCATATAGCTGGAATATTGCTGAGTGCGGCGTAAAACTAAATTCGCGCAGTCACTCTGAAATTTGTACTCTAAACATGTGTTTCAGGGTGTCTGTCAATAAAGAATAAACCTCACAACCCGTAACCAGTGTCCGGTCTTCTGTTGATCCTTACACATCCCGGTTACATAATGGAGCCCCCAGTGAGGATCTTTGCAGACTGTTGATGACAGAGCCACCACAAGTTGAGAAGGATGAAGCGCCTGCTGAAGAAGTGCCCGCATCTTGCTGCTAGTTGAGGCGGTCAGTGCACAGGTTTCATTTACAGGAACGATTGTATTTATAGTGCCGAGACCTGTTCTGAGATTACCCCGACATCTGAGACTTGAGATGACATTACATTGTATGTCGTAATCGTGTGCTCATGATTTGTCACTTTATTGAACCGAACATTATGCTAGTCAAGATCGCTTGAGTTACTTGATGCGTGAGTTACTTGATGCGTTTTATGTAGCTGACCCAATACATCTTGGTTGGGATATACTTAACTTTGTCCAAGGACTTGCAACAATAAATATCTTACTCAAGTTATTGCCATCCACCATGTGCCATAGAGCAATTGTACTACAACTATGAGTGAGTGACTTTAGGTTTACACCACAACAACATATTTAATGTGTATCTGTTCGCAATGATTTAATATTAGAATTATTACTGGTGACCGGTCTGTACAAAAACGATCAGCAAGGAGGAGAGCACAGTTGGTGCAAATCGGACTGCCCATTTTTGGCCTAACTATCATCTTCCAAATTTCACATTGATGTTAGCTATCGTAAAGTACAACATTTCACATATTGAGAGAGTGAGTGAGTTTAGTTTTACGCCGCACTCAGCAATATTCCAGCTATATGACGGCGGTCTGTAAATAATCGAGTCTGGGCAAGACAATCCAGGGATCAACAGCATGAACATCTATCTACGCAATTGGGATACGATGACATGTGTCAACTAAGTCAGCGAGCCTGACCACCCGATCCCGTTAGTCGCCCCTTACGACAAGCATGGGTTGCTGAAGATCAATTCTAACCCGGATCTTCACGGTTTTTCACATATTGTTTTCTCTGTATGGAATGTCTTCTATATAAGTGTATGTGTGTGTGAGTGCGTACGTGTGTATGTGTGCGCGTGCTCGTGTGCGTGATTTTGAGTGCGTGTATATATACCCTTGAACAGCCAACTGAACAAAATCCAATTTGATAACCTGGTTGACTAATCTAAAACTTAATAGGTAGCTTAGGTAGCTAATAACACGGAAAAAATATTTGGATGATTCAATTTTAGGGTTAATACTGCCCGTTGTATTCGCCGCTTTGAATCTTTTGTTACAAGATGACATTCTCACTGACAGCATTTGATCTTTTATCGTCTTTGCTCACTCATCTGTCCTTTTCGAATTGAATACTTTAGAATTTTTTAGGATGTTGATAACTAAGAATCTAAGTATCACATGTTCCCGAATCCCTTGTAAAGTTAAAGACGTTTACATTTTGGAATTCCATACCAGTAAAGATTGTAGCAGGTATTACAAACTAATAACTCTTGCATCTTTTGAAATTGAAATGAATTGTTTGGGCTTATTATGTTACCGTGTTCAAAAGCCATCTTGAGATCAAATATCATACATTATCTTTTAAAAGTAAAATGAAATTATTATTTTTATTATAATATATTGAAATAGGAGAAGGTTTTCGTACTCTAAAAGAGATCTTTAATTTCATGATTTAAGGACATAAACACGTGATGCAAGGGAAATATTTTATTCCTTAGTCATAAAGAGCCATAGAAACATAATCAAGGAGAATGCCAGGAGTCACTCAACGTACGAAGTTTCTTGTTTGGGGCTGATCGTCGTTGCCACTTTGTGTACATGGCTGCCTTTGAATGGCTTTCAAACCTAGTGCTTCCTATTGAATTTTTTCAAGCATAAAACACATGCTTTTTACAGATATAAATTTTATCGATAACGAGAAATGTCAAAGGTTTGCCTCTGAATAGATGACATAGTTTTTCCATCTTAATTACATCGCTGTAAATTTTAAAACTAATACTTTATGGAAGCATGCATGAAGTGCAATGATAGAAATAGTTTTGCTGAGCTAATTCTGCGTATAATTTCACGTAAAACGCATACTTTGAAAGTTTTTAATGAAGATCACATAGAAACTCCGCGCCTAGGAGGGGGTAGTTAGAAATAAGAGCAGTACGTCATTGTCAGGCTCTCATTGCTTCTCGATGGCAATCATTTTCAGTAATAATATACATGATTACCTCATTATATCCCAAAGCCTTTCGTGGTATCAACTGGAAAGTGAATCTATGCTCACATCTTCACCACGGTAGGACCTGGCTAACCAGGAAGAGGTGGTGAAATGGGGTTTAACGTCGTACTTAAGAATATTTCGCTCATATGAAGACGTGCTATGTGTGGCTACTTGTACTAGCCCAGGCTAATGCTAGTTTTATAGTGCTAGCCCACTGAGATGCCATGCCGCAAATGAAGCATGAATACCCCACTCAGACACATTATACTGACTCCGAGCCGACCAGTCCTTGTTCTACCCATTAATGCCGACCGCCAGGCAGGGACCATCAAGTACCATATTTTAACGTCTTTTGGTATGACGCAGCCGGGGATCGAACCTGAGACCTTCCGCTCTCCGGGCGGACGCTCTAACCACTACACCAGGAGGCGGTCCGCCGAGGAAGACCATTGAACTGTATGTCACTATGGGCAAGAGGCGGATGGGAATCCTACTGGGTAAAGTGTTTGCTCCTCCGGGTTCGAGTCCGGGATTGATTTGCCTCGTAGGTGGTATGTGTGACACCTACTTTTGGTGTCCCAAGGAATATTGCTAAATCCATTATGCGTAAACTATAGTCACTCACTCACTCAATCAGTTAATGAATCAATCACAATGGGCGAACAATACCACTCCCTATGTCTCGAATATATGGATGGCAGCACAAGAATATTGAGACAAGAATAGGCATCCCCATTTGCACCAAATACGCTTTCCTTCTTGATGATCTGTTTCCGTAAACAATTGAATCGGAATAGTGGCTCAAATATTGGAATTGGTCTACGTTTAACTCCGGCTTCAGGCGTAACGATGATCTGTTATGGTTCAATAATGGTAAAATAGCCAAACCCATTCCTGTTCCAATCTGAAATAAAAATAAAAAGAGATGAATTCGTTATGCACAAAGTGTTTTACAAGTATGCAAGTAAAGAATTTGATGAGAATATCAAATCCCAACACCACGCAAAAGAACGTAGAGTAGAAGCGAGTCCTCCGGGGTGCGAGGAGTCGTTTAAACTGTTACCCGATAACGGTTGCTTATAAAGACAGTCACCCAGCGTACAGCACGGCCGAAGGGAAGCACCAGCGACAAGGAACCAGTTAGGAGTCCCGTTACAACTAATATAACTCCACACACGTCCCTTCGGCTGTAGCTAATTTCCTCGCTGACGTTGTTTTTCAGTGTAACGCGAAGAGGTGATAAATCTATGTCCATCATATTTCTCGTAATAATTTGACCATTTAATTCATCACGTTTAATTTGCTCTGATGCAGTGTTCGTATATGAACGATCAAATCCCTCACGGGTGAACGTTTCATGTTCTTAAAAATTAATATCTTTATTACTAGCCAATTTTATTATCTAGGCTATAGGCATTTTAAAATGATTTTTATAGTCAGCATACGGCTGTCTCAAGGCATGGTTTAATTCTTCATGTATCATATTTAATAAGTAGTATAATTATGCTATAGATTTTCTTACTTTCAAGACAGGTTTACAGACATTAGCATCATAAGTGTATGTACAAAAAACGTTGGCTGGTCTGACTGATCAAACTCTAACGTTAAGTTTGTTTGTTTGTCTGTCGGTGTGTACGTCTGTCTGTTGTTTGTTTTCTGTCTGTCTGTCTGTCTGTCTGTCGGTCGGTCTGTCTGTTGTTTGTTTTTGGTCTGTTTGTGGGTTGTTGGATTTTTTTAAAAACTGTTTGTTTCTTATTCGGTTGTTTCATCTTGATGTCTTTATTGTGCTGACATTTTTTCCAATCATCTTGTTAAAAAATTATAAAGTTGTAAGTTGGGTGCCTATCAATGAAATAATTCTTTAGAAATTTCCAATGAAGATGATTGAACTCAAGACATCGCGGTCACAATTAACACACGACGCTATTGACAGCCATGTTTAAAATGTTGACATTTAAATAACACTTTACCACACCTTCCACGCAGAGCAGAATGTACATGCGTAGGGAGAAGGTAACATGTCTGACAAAAATAACTTACTTGGTGCCTCTCACGTAATTATGAGGTAACCACCTCTCATTAGAAAATTCTGCATGAGAAACAGAATGAAACTCCTAGACGAATGATCTGCCTTCGATCGTTGTATGGTCTCTCAGCTATACGTAACCAGTATTTTCAGGGGCGGAATCAGAGGGGGATCCTGTTTTTCTCCCCGAAAAAAAATGTCCCTGAGAAGTCTTTCCCCCTAACCTTTGGACATTATGATATATGTGCATCCCCAACCCCCCTCCCCATTTTCCAAAATCCTCGGTCCGCAGCTGATTGTGGATCTACAAGAGACCGATGGACGTGTAGGATAAAGTACACAAGTATCAAGATGTGCTACAGGGTTCTCGCGAAATCAAATTATGAATATTTAAATTAGTCAATATATATATATATATATATATATATATATGTCGGCAAATCCAGCTTTATAAATTATACACGCTGATTCCACGAAGGAATAAAACTGACATTAATGGATAGCCCATATCTAATATATTTGATATAAACAGCTGGACTGTTATTTCGCTCGGATGACGAATATTAACCAAATGCCGATTAACATGGGATGGTTTCATTTAAACCAACATTCGGTTTCATCACAAATTATCCGATTTTTTTCCCAGGCGATATAGGATTTTTTAATCGGCTATGGTTCGGAATGGATACCGGGGGCTTAATAATGACAATTACCCGAGAATGCCTAGGAGAAGATTTATTCTCTTAATGCCGATATGAGAACAGGGTGTTGTGTTGCAAGATTACAGAGAGTCCATGATGGTATCTTAGCATAACTCACACATGAACGGCGGACCTGGTGCAAGAGCAGAAATATATATATTATGTTTGAATTCTGACTAACTTTGATCAATTCACGTATTTACAAATGTTCATTTCACTCAACTATTAACTTTAGTCCAATGTCAATTTATTCATTTATTTATTTATTTATTTATTTATTTATTTATTTATTTATTTATTTATTTATTTATTATTATTTGTTCACTTCATTATTTATTTATTTATTCATTCATACCTTTGCTCCATCCATTCATTCATTCATTCATTTATTCATCACATTTTATTTTATTGTTCTGTTCATTTGGTAGTCTAATTATTCGTATATATCATTACTTCATTAAAAATATTATTTATCATCCTAATTTTGTAACAGTGTATTCTTTTGTGTGACAGCTCATGTGTCTGTTTCCAGTTAGTACGCGGTAACTACAAGCCAGCTACAGAGGCGGCCAAGCACTGAGATGATGGGGCAGCTGAGCCTGGCGGCGAGTCAGGCAGTCCCGTTATCGGCGATCTTCAGCGACAGCGATGATTTATAACACCAGGGCGGGGACACTCAGGTGAGAGGCAGACATTAGTCATACCAAGATCAGGTAGACTGGGGTAAAAGGTGAGACTGGCACAGCGTGGGAGAGGTAACCCAAAGTAGCTGTTATCTCGGACCTTACAACAATAACACCTCAGCCCCTGGAGAGAATCTGCACAGTCACTGTTCAAAATCAGATACAGAATATGACAATCTTTGGTTTTGAAATGAGGAATCCTACTGATCCCACGTTCCTCCATCATGTTTGATGTGGATGATACGTGGCGGCAGTTCTCGTTAGCGGCATACACAGACCTCCATCCTTCCTCAATCTCCTGCATCAGCAGCAGCAGTTTCCTAACCACCATCACTATCATTTATTCCCATGACAACCATTTCTGCTGCTGGGATTGCATGTGTCATGGAACCTCAAGAGGAGTGGTCAAACACTACCATGTCAATCTACTACCCACACAATACCTCTTCCTATGATAGATACAGGTTGTCACAGACACTGTCATGTCTATCTACTGGGGCGGTGGGGTAGCCTAATGGTTAAAGCGTTGGCTCGTCACGCCGAAGACCCGGGTTCGAATCCCCACATGGGTACAATGTGTGAAGCCCATATCTGGTGTCCCCCGCGGTGATGTTGCTGGAATATTGCTAAAAGCGGCGTAAAACCAAACTCAGTCAGTCAGTCAGTCAGTCTATCTACTACTCACTCAATACCCCTTCCTATCATAGATACAGGTTGTCACAGACACAACCATGTCTATCTACTACCCACACAATACACTTCCTATGATAGATGCAAGTTGTCACAGACACTATCATATCTCTCTACTACCCACACAATAACCCTTCCTATGATAGATCCAGGTTGTCGAAGACACTGTCATGTCTATCTACTACCCACACAATACCCCTTGCTATGATATATACAGGTTGTCACAGACACTACCATGTCTATCTACTACCCACACAATACCCCTTGCTATGATAGATACAGGCTGTCACAGACACTGTCATGTCTATCTACTACACACACAATACCCATTCCTATGATAGATACAGGTTGTCACAGACACTGTCATGTCTATCTACTACGCACACCATACCCCTTCCTATGATAGATACAGGTTGTCACAGACACTGTCATGTCTATCTACTACACACATAATACCCCTTCCAATGATAGATACAGGTTGTCACATACACTATCATGTCTATCTACTACCCACACAATACCCCTTCCTATGATAGACACAGGTTGTCACAGACACATCCATGTCTATCTACTACCCACACAATACTCCTTCCTATGATAGATACAGGTTATCACAGACACAACCATGTCTATCTACTACACACACAATACCCTTTCCTATGATATATACAGGTTGTCACAGACACAACCATGTCTATCTACTACCCACACAATACCCCTTCCTATGATAGATACAGGTTGTCACATACACTATTATGTACATCTACTACACACACAATACCCCTTCCTATGATAGATACAGGTTATCACAGACACTGTCATGTCTATCTACTACACACACAATACCCCTTCCTATGATAGATACAGGTTGTCACAGACACTGACATGTCTATCTACTACACAGACAATACCCCTTCCTATGATAGATACAGTTTGTCAGAGACACAACCATGTCTATCTACTACCCACACGATACCCTTCCTATGATAGATACAGGTTGTCACACACACAACCATGTCTATCTACTACCCACACTATACCCCTTCCTATGACAGGCACTGGTTGTCACTGACAGAACCATGTCTATCTACTACCCACACAATACCCCTTCCTATGATAGATACAGGTTGTCACAGACACAACCATGTCTATCTACTACCACTCAATACCCCTTCCTATGATAGATACAGGTTGTCAGAGACACAACAATGTCTATGTACTACGACACAATACCATTCCTATGATAGATACAGGTTGTCACAGACACAACCATGTCTATCTACTACACACACAATACCCCTTCCTATGACAGGCACAGGTTGTCACAGACACACTCATGTCTATCTACTACCCACACACTACCCCTTGCTATGATAGATACAGGTTGTCACAGACACACTCATGTCTATCTACTACACACACAATACCCCTTGCTATGATAGATACAGGTTGTCACAGACACTGTCATGTCTATCTACTACCAGCACAATACCCCTTCCTATGATAGATACAGGTTGTCTCAGACGCTATTATGTACATCTACTACACACACAATACCCCTTCCTATGATATATACAGGTTATCACAGACACTGTCATGTCTATCTACTACACACACAATACCCCTTCCTATGATAGATACAGGTTGTCACAGACACTGGCATGTCTATCTACTACACACACAATACCCCTTCCTATGATAGATACAGGTTGTCACAGACACATCCATGTCTATCTACTACCCACACAATACCCCTTCCTATCATAGATACAGGTTGTCACAGACACAACCATGTCTATCTACTACCCACACAATACACTTCCTATGATAGATGCAAGTTGTCACAGACACTATCATATCTCTCTACTACCCACACAATAACCCTTCCTATGATAGATCCAGGTTGTCGAAGACACTGTCATGTCTATCTACTACCCACACAATACCCCTTGCTATGATAGATACAGGTTGTCACAGACACTACCATGTCTATCTACTACCCACACAATACCCCTTGCTATGATAGATACAGGCTGTCACAGACACTGTCATGTCTATCTACTACACACACAATACCCATTCCTATGATAGATACAGGTTGTCACAGACACTGTCATGTCTATCTACTACCCACACCATACCCCTTCCTATGATAGATACAGGTTGTCACAGACACTGTCATGTCTATCTACTACACACATAATACCCCTTCCAATGATAGATACAGGTTGTCACATACACTATCATGTCTATCTACTACCCACACAATACCCCTTCCTATGATATATACAGGTTATCACAGACACAACCATGTCTATCTACTACACACACAATACCCTTTCCTATGATATATACAGGTTGTCACAGACACAACCATGTCTATCTACTACCCACACAATACCCCTTCCTATGATAGATACAGGTTGTCACATACACTATTATGTACATCTACTACACACACAATACCCCTTCCTATGATAGATACAGGTTATCACAGACACTGTCATGTCTATCTACTACACACACAATACCCCTTCCTATGATAGATACAGGTTGTCACAGACACTGGCATGTCTATCTACTACACAGACAATACCCCTTCCTATGATAGATACAGTTTGTCAGAGACACAGCCATGTCTATCTACTAGCAACACAATACCCTTCCTATGATAGATACAGGTTGTCACACACACAACCATGTCTATCTACTACCCACACTATACCCCTTCCTATGACAGGCACTGGTTGTCACTGACAGAACCATGTCTATCTACTACCCACACAATACCCCTTCCTATGATAGATACAGGTTGTCACAGACACAACCATGTCTATCTACTACCACTCAATACCCCTTCCTATGATAGATACAGGTTGTCACAGACACAACAATGTCTATCTACTACGACACAATACCATTCCTATGATAGATACAGGTTGTCACAGACACAACCATGTCTATCTACTACACACACAATACCCCTTCCTATGACAGGCACAGGTTGTCACAGACACACTCATGTCTATCTACTACCCACACAATACCCCTTGCTATGATAGATACAGGTTGTCACAGACACACTCATGTCTATCTACTACACACACAACCCTTCTTTTATGATAGATACAGGTTGTCACAGACACTGTCATGTCTATCTACCACCCACACAATACCCCTTCCTATGATAGATACAGGTTGTCTCAGACGCTATTATGTATATCTACTACACACACAATACCCCTTCCTATGATATATACAGGTTATCACAGACACTGTCATGTCTATCTACTACACACACAATACCCCTTCCTATGATAGATACAGGTTGTCACAGACACCGGTGGCATGTCTATCTATACTACTACAACAATACCCCTTCCTATGATAGATACAGGTTGTCGCAGACACATCCATGTTCATCTAATACCCACACAATACCCCTTCCTATGATAGATACAGGTTGTCACAGACACTGTCAAGATGTCAAGCTGGTCTATTTACTACACACACATTCGTACTCCCTTCCTATGATAGATACAGGTCATGCTCATCACAGACACCCCCTTGCCATGTCTATGAAGCCACTACACAATATGCTACCCCTCTACACCATGATATAGATACAGGTTGTCACACACCGTTCATCTATGTCTATCTACTACCACAGACACCAAGTCTTATCTACTACCCAATACCCTTTCCTATGATAGATAGGTGGTTGTCGCTTGTCACACTGCCTACACAATGCCCATGTCACATAATAATCTCCTTCCCTGAAGAATAGATATATAGCCATCACACAATGTCTATCTTCACTACCCACATAATACTACCCTTCCTATGATAGATAAGAGGTTGTCACAGACACAACCATGTCTATCTACTATTACCACAATAATACCCTTTCCTATGATAGATACAGGTTGTCACAGACACACTACCATGTCTATCTACTACCCATATGACACACCCCTCTTCCCATGATAGATAGAGGTTGCCACAGACACTCTGTCATGTCTATCTACTACACATACAATACCCTCTCCATAGATACATAATAGGTTACAAAGGACACTCACAAGGCTTACATGTTTATCTACTACCAGCACAATAATTTCCTCCCATGATAGATACATAGGTTGTCACAGACACAACCATGTCTAAACTACTACCCACCTCTAATAATTCTTCTCATGATGATACAGACATACACAGTGTTAATCTACTCACCCACACACAAACGCCATGTCTAGGCACCAGGTACTCACATTGCAATACCCTATCTACCACAATACTACACTATACTCTTGCTATGATAGACAGGTTGTCACCGACACAACCATGTCTATCTACTACCCACACAATACCCCCTTCCTATGATAGATACAGGTTGTCAGCATACACTATTATGCACATCTACTACACACACAATACCCCTTCCAGGCTATGATAGACACAACAATGTTCATTCACACGTGAATACTGTTCCTATGATAGATGTTGTGTCGTCGCTGGCACCCACACCATGCCTTGGTTGTCACAGACACTGTCATGTCTATCTACCACCACACAATACCCCTTCCTGATAGATACAGGTTGTCTCCAGAATGCCGTTGTTATGTACATCTACTGCACACAATGGCCCTTCCTATGATATATATATACAGGTTATCTGCAGACACCGTCATGTTCTATCTACACAATACACAATACCTTCCTATGATAGGTATACAGGTTGTCACCAGACACAACCATGTCTATCTACTACACACACAATACCCCTTCCTATGATAGATACAGGTTGTCACAGACACATCCATGTCTATCTACTACCCACACAATACCCCTTCCTATGATAGATACAGGTTGTCACAGACACTGTCATGTCTATCTACTACACACACAATTCCGCTTCCCATGATAGATACAGGTTGTCACAGACACAACCATGTCTATCTACTCCCCACACAATTCCGCTTCCCATGATAGATACAGGTTGTCACAGACACAACCATGTCTATCTACTAGCCACACAATACCTCTTCCTATGATACATACAGGTTGTCACAGACACAACCATGTCTATCTACTGCCCACACAATACCCCTTCCTATGATAGATACAGGTTGTCACATACACAACCATGTCTAACTACTTCCCATTCAATACCCTTTCCTATGACAGATACAGGTTGTCACATACACAACCATGTCTATCTACTACCCACACAATACCCCTTCCAATGATAGATACAGGTTGTCACAGACACAACCATGTCTATCTACTACCCACAACATACCCCTTCCTATGATACGCACAGGTTGTCACAGATCCATGTCTATCTACTACCCACACAACAACCCTTCCTATGATAGATACAGGTTGTCACAGACACTGTCACGTCTATCTACTACCGACAGAATACCCCTTCCTATGATAGATACAGGTTGTCAGAGACACAACCATGTCTTTCTACTACACACACAATTCCCCTTCCTATGATAGATACAGGTTGTCACAGACACAACCATGTCTATCTACTACCCACAACATACCCCTTCCTATGATAAGCACAGGTTGTCACAGATCCATGTCTATCTACTACCCACACAACACCCCTTCCTATGATAGATACAGGTTGTCACAGACACTGTCACGTCTATCTACTACCGACAGAATACCCCTTCCTATGATAGATACAGGTTGTCAGAGACACAACCATGTCTTTCTACTACACACACAATTCCCCTTCCTATGATAGATACAGGTTGTCACAGACACAACCATGTCTATCTACTACCCACAACATACCCCTTCCTATGATAAGCACAGGTTGTCACAGATCCATGTCTATCTACTACCCAAAGAATACACCTTCCTATGATAGATACAGGTTGTCACAGACACACCCATGTCTATCTACTACCCACACAATACTCCTTCCTATGATAGGCACAGGTTGTCACAGACACTGGCATGTCTATCTACTACACACACAATACCCCTTCCTATGATACATACAGGTTGTCACAGACACAACCATGTCTATCTACTACCAGCACAATACCCCTTCCTATGATAGATACAGGTTGTCACATACACTATCACGTCTCTCTACTACCCACACAATACCCCTTCCTATGATAGATACAGGTTGTCACAGACACAACCATGTCTAACTACTACCCACTCAATACCCTTTCCTATGACAGATACAGGTTGTCACATACACAACCATATCTATCTACTACCCACACAATCCCCTTTCCTATGATAGGCACAGGTTGTCACAGACACACTCATGTCTATCTACTACACACACAATACCCCTTGCTATGATAGATACAGGTTGTCACAGACACTGTCATGTCTATCTACTACCCACACAATACCCCTTCCTATGATAGATACAGGTTGTCACAGACGCTATTATGTACATCTACTACACACACAATACCCCTTCCTATGATAGATACAGGTTATCACAGACACTGTCATGTCTATCTACTACACACACAATACCCCTTCCTATGATAGATACAGGTTGTCACAGACACTGGCATGTCTATCTACTACCCACACACTACCCCTTCCTATGATAGATACAGGTTGTCACAGACACATCCATGTCTATCTACTACCCACACAATACCCCTTCCTATGATAGACACAGGTTGTCACAGACACTGTCATGTCTATCTACTACCCACACAATACCCCTTCCTATGATATATACAGGTTGTCACAGACACTATCACGTCTATCTACTACCCACACAATACCCCTTCCTATGATATATACAGGTTGTCACAGACACTATCACGTCTATCTACTACTGACAGAATACCCCTTCCTATGATAGATACAGGTTGTCACAGACACTGTCATGTCTATCTACTACCCACACAATACCCCTTCCTATGATATATACAGGTTGTCACATACACTATCACGTCTATCTACTACCCACACAATACCCCTTCCTATGATATATACAGGTTGTCACAGACACTATCACGTCTATCTACTACCGACAGAATACCCCTTCCTATGATAGATACAGGTTGTCACAGACACAACCATGTCTATCTACTACCCACACAATACTCCTTCCTATGATAGGCACAGGTTGTCACAGACACAACCATGTCTATCTACTACCCACACAATACCCCTTCCTATGATAGGTACAGGCTTTAACTAATGTAAAACATACCAATAGATCTTGTTCCTCAAATGAAGAAGATGATATCCATAAATTCCCGCCTTTAGAGATGTTTTGTGTTTTACTTTTTACCCGAGATATTCAATGGATACCACATTCACTGTAGTGTATAAGAAGACAAATGTTTATTCATACAAAGGCTGGCAGTTTCCTCACGGATGTATTGCTTTATCAACTGTTAGTATTGATCACTGATATGTCTGTCCAGAAAGATACCTTACACACCAACACATTACCTTGGCAATAGCAATGACAATATTCCTGCTACAGAGATTTACATCCTGAGGTGTATGAGGCGACCGGTGGTCAGGCTAACTGACTTGGTTGACACATCTCATCTCATCATACCCCAATTGCGTAAATTGATACTCATGATGTTGATCGCTGGATTATCTGGTCCAGACTCGTTTATTTACAGACCGCTGTGGAATAGCTGGTATATTGCTGAGTGCGGCGTAAAACTACATGCACTCTCTCTGAAATTGGTGCTTATTCTCTGAACATGGTGTCTGTCAATAAAGAATAAACCTCACAACCCGTAACCAGTGTCCGGTCTTCTGTTGATCCATACACATCCCGGTTACATAATGGAGCCCCCAGTGAGATTCTTTGCAGACTGTTGATGACAGAGCCGACACAAGCTGAGAAGGATGAAGCGCCTGCTTAAGTAGTGCCCGCATCTTGCTGCTAGTTGAAGCGGTCAGTGCACAGGTTTCATTTACAGGAACGATTGTATTTCCAGCGCCGAGACTTGTTCTGAGATTACCCCGGACATCTGAGTGAGTGAGTGAGTTTAGTTTTGCGCCGCACTCAGCAATATTCCAGCCATATGGCGGCGGTCTGTAAATAATCGTGTCGTGTCTGGACCAGACAATCCAGTGATCAACATCATGAGCATCGATATGCGCAATCGGGAACCGATGACATGTGTCAACTAAGCCAGCGAGCCTCTCACGACAAGCACGGGTTACAGAAGAATCATTCTAACCCGGACCTTCAAGGGTCACATCTGAGCTAACATGAAATTGTGTGTCATAACCGTGTGCTCATGATTTGTCACTTTATCGAACTGTGCATTATGCGCGTCACGTGACTTACTTGATTTGTTTTATATACCTGACCCAAAAACTTAACTATGTCCAAGTAAAGATCTTATTGCCATCGGTCATGTGCCATAGAGCAATTGTACTTAACCTATGAAGGGTGTCTTTCAAAATAGAATAAACCTCACAACCCGTACCTAGTGTCTGGTCTTCTGTTGATCCGGGGCGGTGGGTAGCCCAGTGGTTAAAGCGTTGGCTCGTCACGCCGAAGACCCGGGTTCGATTCCCCACATGGGCACAATGTGTTAAGCCCATTTCTGGTGTCCCCCTCCGTGATATTGCTGGAATATTGCTAAAAGCGGCGTCAAACTAAACTCAGTCAGTCTTCTGTTGATCCATACACATCCCGGATACATTAAAACAATCAATAATTTTTTTTTTTTATTATTATTACAGGATATTTATATAGCGTATATATCCACGCAACTAGTACATGCTCAAGGCGCTGATATTTTCTTCCTCGATCATTGGATGTCACTCTCAGCGGCATATCGTACTTTCAATCTCAACTCCCTGGGGATCATACAACTGTACTATTATTAGTATTACACAATAAACAATGGGGATCATACAACTGTACTATTATTAGTATTACACAATAAACAAAAGCGACAAAACCCTTTCCACTTTCCTAGTACATCTACAGCCCTTTTCTCTCTGTACGACTCCGACAACATCAGGACCACGTGTCTGTCACATGTCCTTCTTGGCCCCTTTCTGTTGACCTGAGAACGTCCTCTACATTTCTACGACAAACGAAATTTTCCCTGAAAGACCAAGAAAGGCCTTGAATGTACTAACCCAGATCAAACCATTTTGGGGTAAGATGCACATGAATGTTTTCGTGAAAGGAGCATGCTAAATTACACGTCAAACATTGTGGAATAACGACACGCAAGGCTGGAGCTGATTGACAGTTGCCCACAAGAAAGGAAAAGATGAAGTCCCCGCTCTTTCCTAAGCCTTGTGGAGAGGTTTATGCCTGGATCTAATGGACAGACGAAGCATCTACCACTGGGGATATTAGTGTTATGGAATGGGTCGTTTGACCTTTATTGAACTTTATCACATCATTGATGTACCCAAAACTTCAGTTTAACTTCTAGGCTTCCCGTGTTTTAATGTCAGATCGAGCAGAAACTGTGTAGCAGTTACACCTCAAATAAACAATCCTGAGGCTAGGTTTGATTTGGACCATGTGTTAAATTTCCCTCTGAATGTGACGTTATTAAAGAGACGTTCCACTCCAGTCTCCTAACACTGTTTCCAAACCGATGTGTAAGTCTACAGTCAAATCTCTGGTTACTGATAGAACCATTGGTGTTTGTATCTATGACAGTAGATTTCTTGTGGGTGAAGATTATTTGTGAATAACGTTACGCATCATTCGACAGGAGAGCAGCATAATGACATCCCCAAATAAAACTTGCAATAATTATTCAACAAGTCGGATTTACGTGTCATTTGATTTATGTATGGAGTGCATTAATTCTCAGCTTTCTAAATATATAATCTTCAATTACTTTATGTACCTTAAAACGAAACGCCCGCGAATTAAAAATGTGTCCGCCAAAATTCTCGGCACACAGCCGCAAATAACGGCCATTGTTGACTTCAGGCACATCACGTCGAGTGGTACCCAGTCTAATATTTTCTTCATAATGAAATATTTTTTTATAATTTGATCAATATTTTTGTTCTTTGGTGAAGAGAAAACACTGAAGTTTTCCATTTTCTACACTTTCGGTTTAATTATTTATAAACAAAAACATGTTCAATGTTACATCACCGATTGGACGAAAAGAACGATCATGGCAACGGCGGTAAACGAACAACTCCACATGCATCGTGTTACCGAAAAAATGTTCCATCCTTTTGATAGATCCAGCTATTTTCGCTGGAATTAATTACATGGTCTGATTAGGTAAATGGTATTGTCTTTGTAACAAAATTATCATATTTTTCTAGTTTATAATGATTTTGTTGGATAAACCATCCGACACTGACATTGTTGACAGCCGTAGGTGACTCGTAAGGGTGTGGCCAAACTCGCGGGGTTTTTTTAGGTGACCAGACACGAAGGATGTTTCAAAATACGCGTTCATAAGCAGAATCTTAACTCAAAATCATTCAAAGAAAACGACTCAATACCTAAATAATGCAGTTCATGAAACATTATCACAATATTTGTAATTGTACCCACCCTTGATGATACCGGAAGCACGTACGGCATGGCACTCATGAAGGTAAAATAGGCACGAGTTGGAAAACGACCATTGATACATTTTATACATTGATTTAAATTCCCGTAAAATGCAAAATATATAATAGAATTAAGTTTTTAATTACCTTCATTTCGTTACTGTTAGCTGTTTTCAACAGTAGGTGGCATTTTTTGCTTGCGTTGTATATTTTGTCCCCTCAATATTGCCGCCTGTGCGTTATTTTAAGAAATTCGAAGTCGTAATGGATCTCGCAGTCGATGATTTTCGAATAATGTTCAAACACGGGGAGATATTATAAAATGTCAGTATGTCATAGCAATAACATAATATTGTTATGTGTCTATCGTCACAATGACAATTCTGGTGATTGAAGATGTCATACATGAATTCTTTTTCCTTTTCACAGAAACGGATGAAACTGGATCTAATGTAAGAATGCAATGTAAATGGATTTCTTAAAATTGGAATGACGGGATAAAAAAATAGTCATAGTCTGTGTGAATGCATTTCACTCAAAATCGGTATTTATTTTAGGCATTAAAACAGCTAAACAGCACATCTTTTGTTCTCCAAGTAGGAGCAAAATTGAAAGAATTCTGTTGCCTCAAAAAGCAGAGCTTTCAAAGTTTTAATTCTACTGCAGTACCTACTAGTTATTCACATTGTTTGACGTGTGTCCATTTTTATATATAAAAAATTACTGGTCAAGTGACCCAGTGCATGGCTCGAAATAGCATCTAGAATTTGCACTGGTTCAAGCTAAAACTGCAAAATGTAACCTCATATTTATACCTACTTGCACACTGTGAATGTTCATATTTTGCTGTTAAAACAGTCTGGGAAACAGACTGATGACCCAAACTGGCTTGGAGCAATGATTACACTGACAGCGATTGAAAGAATGGCCCTGTGTTCATGTCATGAAATTTTATGAAGTAATATGAAATTATCATACCAGACCCAGAATAATTTGTTGTAATGATGCTGTGAATCAGCAATATCAAAACCACAAGTAATAGATAATTATATATTGAGCTGGAGGTGCAACCTGTTTTTGTCTGAGGCATCAAGGTAATCATGTAAGGTGGCACCAGGGGCATATAGGTTTCCTTTTCCTAAAATCGAGCCCTGCAGTAAATGATTTTTGTTGTCCAGTTTGAAGCTAATTCACTGAGATTTCAATTTGGATTTTCTATTTCCATATATATGTGGCAACGACAATATCAAATACATACAGACCCTAAGTACTCAGGTTTTGGCACTTTTTTAATCCAAAGAAGACTGTTCTTGACACTTTTGTGTTTTATGATGGTAGAGACAATTTTACATACTGTAGTAATTGGAGCATATCACTATTATCAGACATTTCAGCACACAGCAACAATCCTTGAAAGTTCAGTAGAATAATTTCATATTATGTCATTGCTCCAAAACCCAGGAAAAGATACTAAGGTAAGATAATTTCTATTACTTTAATTTTAACAGAATATGAGGCCTGTTGACTTTCATCAGAGGCTATATAATATATTACATGTATATGGTCTCTGTTTTCATCAAATGATAACATTTTCTGGTAAATATACTCTTACTGCAACAGCATAAATGACACTAGTTATTTGTGATTGAAAATAATTCACAAAACAAAGAGTTACTGTAGAAAACGAAAATAGTTCATCACCCATCTGTATTTGAGGTATATTTTAGCAAGATATTGTATAGAAACAAAATACACAAAATAATATGAAACATCTATCCATGTATTTTATGGTATAGTTGTATTAAATAATTATGTAAAATTGTTAGTTTTCCACATCACTGACAGACAGTAATTGAAACTTGGTTATTTACACTTTGCTAATGCATTGATATATCCTTAGTGTCTTTACCCATGACCATTTGGGAGAGAAAAATACTAATCATATTATTAATAATAATTAACATATGAAAATACAAATGTATATGAAAATGTTTAAAGTTGTAACCAGTTGTGAAACATTAAGCATTACAAATCTATCATCAGTATTCAACAAGGATTTTAATTTATTGCATAGATTTATATATGTAATTCAAATTGTTCTGAAGTGAGACTATAAATCTGGCATACACGTAATATGAACACACAATTTATTAAATCATCCCTAATTTCCCAACTATAATTGATACTATATTTTAGTATATAATATAATACATATGCATCATATTTTGTCACAATAAGAAAAGCATGAATGTTATTTTGCAACACAAATTTTGTCACGCCCATTTCCGCGCGCCTGTTGTTGCGTCGGACAAAGTAAAAAAACTAACAAACTAGCATCAACATGCCTCACAATTATATGTTTCTCATCTGCATTCTCAGTGTAGAATAAAGTGGTGGTCCTAATATCAACAAATGTTCAAATATAAGATACTGAGAAACTTGCATGTGGAGTGTTGATCGACTACTGTTTCCGGGTCACGGGAGCATACAAGGTCAAACTGGTTCCGTGATATGCCAATTATACAGTCAAAAACACAATGTTTTGTTCCTGTGAGCTATGATTAATCATTCTAAATAGCGATTTGGATACATTTGGGTTTGTCAGACGAACTATCTCCAAATTTACTGTTAGTTTTCAATAACGTAAGATTTTTACCAGACAACCCCTGCCTGTGACATCACATCCGGTGACCTTTGCACTTACCAGAAAACAAGTTAGATCTCGCGATCTTAATTTTCGTTTCTCTCTTGTCATATTAAGCTGAAAATGATAAATGAAACACTTGTAAGAATGAGAAATTCTTCAACTTTCGCCAGGGCTTATACATGTTAGTCCTGTAAACTTTGTTCTTATCAAAATAGCAATATTGTTATGTTGGGGTTGGACGAAGCGCGCCATGTTTGTTTTTCGTACGTATAACACGGTGCAACACTGGTTTTCTGTGGGCTTGTGTCGAAAATAATGAACCATAACACTTGAAATTAGGACTCGTGAATATTCATAAATCATATATTTTATTCTGCAATTTTCATGACATGACACGTTGGAATAAACGTAATAGTGCCATTTGAATAAAATATGTGATGACATCAAAAATACGATTTGTTCTCGACGAACGTTTTCGATTATTTTTTTTCAGAAATGTTTCTTATTTTGTCGTCGCGCTGATAATTGCCGATACAAATATACGAATTTAAAGTCAGATAAATATGAGATATCGGAAATAAGAATATTGTAATCGGTTTGCGCTAATTTAACGATTTATTCAGGTTCCTTATATGAAACGCATTCCGCCTATCAAGTAATTCAGGTAAATTCAGGAAAACTTACATTATTTATGTTTGCCTTGTCATTAACCTCTGTATGTTTGAAATTATCAGGATATTTTTAGATAATACTGTTCTTTTTTCTATCTAATATTAATGTGCAAAATAATTTTTCAGTTGTCCCTTAATTAATGACACACCGACTGTTTGAAATCACCCACCCTCTTTACAACGCCTTATGCTGAAATTAATTCAGCTGGCTAAAGGTTAAGGACAGTACACAATATTCCTGTCCACGTATGAATGAATGGTTTAGCTTTGGTGTCTGTTATTTTCACCATTGTACTTAAATGTAACAGAACTAAAGACCTAAGTGAAACGGCGTTAAACACCAATCATCAAACAATCGACTAGTTAACTTAGTTTGATGCATGTCACGTCAACATATCTCAATTGCATAGATCGATGTTCATGATGTCAGTCACTGGATTGTGCGGTACCGACTTGATTATTACAGGCAGTCATCATATAGTTGGTAAATTGATGAGTGCGTGAAACAACAAACAAACAAATACATGCGAATTTGACTCGTACCATATATTCTCATTTTTAGGTGAACACTTGACTAGCCTGTAATGTGTTTGTGACAGGTGTCATAGGTGGGACAGGATACGCTCACCTTTTCGCAGACATAAACATAAACATAAACACATGCTCATGATACTGTATTGTCGGAATTTCGTGTGGGTGTGGAAAGGGTATTTTGGGTTTGTGCCAACGCTTTAACCACAAGGCTACCCCACCGCCCCATGTAACGATTAAGAAAGGAAGAACAGGAAGACACCTTTTACGAACAGCTTTTACGACACCTTTTACGTCGTCACTGATTTTGAGTGATTCATTCATATAGTTTTCTTCACTATTTTCTCTTTCTACAATAGAAAAATCTTCCCCAGAAAAGTGGTCCTTTGGCATTGATGCTAAATATTTCAATTAGCCAAATATTCACATCTCTATCATACATTTACAGGCTATCCAGATGAACTTAAACATTACAAAATGGACATGTATCAAACATTTGAAATATCCTGGTTCACATTTGTAAAAAACTATGTAAATAGAATATCGTTATCTCGAAAGTGATCACTGAGCAACTGATATGCCTGTTTTTGTTAGGCGTAGGGGGTAGCCTAGTGGTTAAAGCGTTCGCTCTTCCTGTCAAAGACCCGGGTTCGATTCCCTACATGAATACAATGTGTGAATCCCCGCCGTGATAATGCTGGAAAGTGGCTAAAAGCGTCGAAAAACAATACTCACTCACTCATATGTTTTCGTTGTGTATTTTTCAGCAATCTTCAGCACTTAACTTCGGGTGTATACACTTTCAGTGCAAAATCAAAAGTCAAATTACTAACACCATTAACTGATGTCAAATCTGACCCTCTTGACCACATGGCAACTGTTCCCAATGACTGATACTGCATCTCTTTATGACTGAAAACCGTTCATGAGCTTCACTTTTTCTATTAGCATCTTCAACATGAAAGGTCAAAATAAAATCGATTTCCCATTCATTTGAATAGTCATCCATTAGATCAAATTTATCTCTATTTAAAGAAATAATTATAAACTGTTGCTTAGAAAAAATGTAAACGAAAACAAATGACAAAAAAATAACTCTTTTAGAATATTATTTACGTGTCCATTATATTTGATGTAATTGCAATCTATTCATCACATTAAAATAAGGACAATAATAAAATAGAAAAACAGTGTTTCAGGGAATTCCAAGTTTTGTGGCACCGCCCTTCTTCGACAACAACAATGAGAGAGACGTCTTTCACAATGGAAACAACGATAACTAACAATGAAAAGAGGATTTTTGGTTGAAAAAAGGTGCAATTTGAATCACAGTTCACTAATGCGGATCTTCCCTTGTATCTAATAAGAAGAATCTCTTACACTGGGTACAATATGGAACATCAATCACACCTCACACATATGGATCTTCCCTTGTATCTAATAAGAAGAATCTCCTACACTGGGTACAAGATGGAACATCAATCACACCTCACACATATGGATCTTCCCTTGCATCTAATAAGAAGAATCTCCTACACTGGGTACAATATGGAACATCAATCACACCTCACACATATGGATCTTCCCTTGTATCTAATAAGAAGAATCTCTTACACTGGGTACAAGATGGAACATCAATCACACCTCACACATATGGATCTTCCCTTGTATCTAATAAGAAGAATCTCCTACACTGGGTACAAGATGGAACATCAATCACACTCTCACACATATGGATCTTCCCTTGTATCTAATAAGAAGAATCTCCTACACTGGGTACAAGATGGAACATCAATCACACCTCACACATATGGATCTTCCCTTGGATCTTCCCTTGTATCAATCACACCTACACATATGGATCTTCCCTTGTAATAAGAAGAATCTCCTACACTGGGTACAAGATGGAACATCAATCACACCTCACACATATGGATCTTCCCTTGTATCTAATAAGAAGAATCTCCTACACTGGGTACAAGATGGAACATCAATCACACCTCAATATGGATCTTCCCTTGTATCACACCTCACACATATGGATCTTCCCTATGGATCTTCCCTTGTATCTAATAAGAAGAATCTCCTACACTGGGTACAAGATGGAACATCAATCACACAATCACACACACACATATGGATCTTCCCTTGTATCTAATAAGAAGAATCTCCTACACTGGGTACAAGATGGAACATCAATCACATCAATCTCACACATATGGATCTTCCCTTGTATCTAATAAGAAGAATCTCCTACACTGGGTACAAGATGGAACATCAATCACACCTCACACATATGGATCTTCCCTTGTATCTAATAAGAAGAATCTCCTACACTGGGTACAAGATGGAACATCAATCACACCTCACACATATGGATCTTCCCTTGTATCTAATAAGAAGAATCTCCTACACTGGGTACAAGATGGAACATCAATCACACCTCACACATATGGATCTTCCCTTGTATCTAATAAGAAGAATCTCCTACACTGGGTACAAGATGGAACATCAATCACACCTCACACATATGGATCTTCCCTTGTATCTAATAAGAAGAATCTCCTACACTGGGTACAAGATGGAACATCAATCACACCTCACACATATAATAAGGATCTTCCTGGGTACAAGATGGAACATTGTATCTAATAAGAAGAATCTCCTACACTGGGTACAAGATGGAACATCAATCACACCTCACACATATGGATCTTCCCTTGTATCTAATAAGAAGAATCTCCTACACTGGGTACAAGATGGAACATCAATCACACCTCACACATATGGATCTTCCCTTGTATCTAATAAGAAGAATCTCCTACACTGGGTACAAGATGGAACATCAATCACACCTCACACATATGGATCTTCCCTTGTGTATCTAATAAGAAGAATCTCCTACACTGGGTACAAGATGGAACATCAATCACACCTCACACATATGGATCTTCCCTTGTATCTAATAAGAAGAATCTCCTACACTGGGTACAAGATGGAACATCAATCACACCTCACACATATGGATCTTCCCTTGTATCTAATAAGAAGAATCTCCTACACTGGGTACAAGATGGAACATCAATCACACCTCACACATATGGATCTTCCCTTGTATCTAATAAGAACAATCTCCTACACTGGGTACAAGATGGAACATCAATCACACCTCACACATATGGATCTTCCCTTGTATCTAATAAGAAGAATCTCCTACACTGGGTACAAGATGGAACATCAATCACACCTCACACATATGGATCTTCCCTTGTATCTAATAAGAAGAATCTCCTACACTGGGTACAAGATGGAACATCAATCACACCTCACACATATGGATCTTCCTTGTATCAATAAGAACAATATGGATCTTCACACTCTCCTTATGGATATCCTATCTAATAAGAAGAATCTCCTACACTGGGTACAAGATGGAACATCAATCACACCTCACACACATATGGATCTTCCCTTGTATCTAATAAGAAGAATCTCCTACACTGGGTACAAGATGGAACATCAATCATCTAATAAGAAGAATCTCCTACTCACACATATGGATCTTCCCTTGTATCTAATAAGAACAATCTCCTACTACTGGGTACAAGATGGAACATCAATCACACCTCACACATATGGATCTTCCCTTGTATCTAATAAGAACAATCTCCTACGCTGGGTACAAGATGGAACATCAATCACACCTCACATATATGGATCTTCCCTTGTATCTAATAAGAAGAATCTCCTACACTGGGTACAAGATGGAACATTAATCGCAGCTCACACATATGGATCTTCCCTTGTATCTAATAAGAAGAATCTCCTACACTGGGTACAAGATGGAACATCAATCACACCTCACTCATATGTATCTCCTCTTGCATCTAATAAGAAGAATCTCCTACACTGGGTACATCGGAAACAAAAGTTTCCATACAACTTCATATCCAACTGTGGACTTTCATGTAAACAACTGTAAATAGAGATGCTTTCACGTTTAGTTCTTTTGGATGAGCTAATGCCATATCATGTTTGTACAATGTGCGTCGTAAACCTCTGCTCGGAAACCAATTAAACTGAAACCTCAAATACATCGTTCCCACCCATGATGACACCCTCGACGTCAGCCATATTGAAAATTCTATTAAGATATTGGGTTTTATGTGCTCTGTACATAACGTCTCTTCAGCGAACTCGAGACAGATTTAGCGATATTGCTTTACCTACTTCATCACCATATCGCAACTTTTATAGTTTCTACAAGAATGAGATTTGCCATATCTTCAATAAGTAGCGCAACTTGAAATTCCATTTTTCGCAACGGTTTTGAAGTTTGACTATTTGGGGATTACATTTTGGCACTGTAAACACCTGCTCTCTTGTCAGGCTGAGGAATCTGAAGTTTGTCTTGTATGATAGCTATGTTGCTGTAGGTCGAATTTTTTATGAAAAAAAAAATTTGATATCACTGCTAACGGGAATTTTATCATATTTCTGTAATTGTTGACATTTTGAACTGTTGATTCCATACCAAGGTGAGCTACAGCGCCGTGGCTCTATTTTTCTGTTCGGTATGAACTTGCCCTCTATTGACTATTTCGAACCTTTGAAATGTAAGTGAAACATATTGACATTTCGTGTAGATAGAAGAACTTTCAAATAAAATTCAAATTACTCTACATTGAGCTTTTTTCATCCTGTTTCGTTTTCTTTAGGCACAGCGACATGATTTATTGGTAACTCAGTTATTCCTGCATAACTGTACATAATAAGCATTCCTCAAGATTCACAAAGTATATGAAGTGACACATAAGATCTTATCTTGTATATAAACTGGTGTACCCCATCATTCCCCATATGCTTGAAAACGGTATAAGAACCTATACCGAAACGTCGCTATTGTTAAAATATAGAAGTTGATCATCCATAAAGTTGTGTCATCTCTATACCAGAAACTTCTAAACTGCCACTCAAACAAATCACAAAGTATGTATCTGGTCAGAACTGGCCTTCAGTTACCCATGCTTATTGTAACACATGATTTACAGATCGGGTGGTCAGGTTCGCTGACTTGGTTGCTGCATGTCATCGTATACCAATCGAGTATACCGATGCTCGTGATGCCAATCACTGGATTGTGCGGTATCGACACGATTATTACAGACAGTCATCATATAGTTGGTGACTTGATGAGTGTGTTAAACAACAAACAAACAAATAAATGCAACGTAAATTACGTTCAGTGCAATTGTTTCTCGTACCATATATTCTCATTTTGTTAGGTGAACAGTTGACTAGCCTATATTGTGTTTGTGACTGGTGCCATGGGACAGGACATCCTCATCTATATTCGCAGACACCTGGTATCATCATAAACACATGCTCATGATACTGTATTGTCGGAATTTCTTATGGATGTGGAAAGGGGTTTTTCGGTATCACTTGATTGTCTAGCCCAGATTCGATTATTAACAGAATGCCTTTGAATGCTGCGTTAAACAGCGACATGACAGCAGATTGCATTGCAATAACAGTAGCACCAGCCATTAAAAATAATTGTTTGATTATTGACTGACGCCGCACTGCAGTACTTCAACCCTGAACCCCCACAGCAGGACGAGGGGGGGGGGTGGGGGGGACTAATACCTATACATATAAGAGAAGCTCAGTTATAACTACTAACATTCTCTATTCTCAAATCACCACCGAAGATGTTACAACATCATATACATATATAAAGTTAACAAAGCAATAAAAACATGATACCGTTTACATTTAGTTCCAACAGTACGATTTACAACTGTAATATTTTAAATAGGGTTTTTAACATTTCCAGTATAGAAGGGTTACTTGAATTTATACGTGTTCTGTAATACTTAGATAGAACCCATATAGAACTGACATTTTAAAGGCGTTACATTTAAGAACATTGTGGAATTCGGCAACAATAGCTGATGAATCACACAAAGGAGAAGCCCTTTCATCAAGTTGTATACCATTGTAAGGAACAGTTTCTTCATGAAGATTGTGATTAGATGTTCGAAAGAACGGATATGATACGGAAATGGAAAGGAAACGGTATGTATCATAATCAGTATATACTTTTTAAACTATTTTTATGCTATAGCTCAACTATTTAAAACATTTGTTTAAAACATCGTAAAACATAACGAAACGGACTATGTATATACATTGTTGAATATTATCCATTGATTATGATTTAAGTCGCATTTTACAAGTGTAGATGGATTTGGACAACTTAAGTAGATAAAGACTCCTTTCTTATTAGTAGGGGTAATTTGTCATTTTTTCATTGTTCCATTCACGGATACCTACCAAGTTTTAAAATATTGTCATGTATTTTGGTGCTGAGACCCTAACATTCCAAACCCTAGGAAGTTCAGCTGTATTATCTCTTTTAGTTCCAACCCCTGAAATCCCAGTCTTTTCACAATCGTATGAGTATAGGCAGTACCATCAACACAAAATGTTAAAGTAAACTGATACTACTTGACCTTTCAACATGCATAACTTTAGTTTCACTGTATTTCTTCTTCTTTTTTAAATTATGGTTAAAAACAAGGACATGATGCATGTAGTTACCAACGATTTCATTTTTGGTCATTTTTTTCATTTGCCAGTTTTTCCATCTGGAAACTTCAAAAAGTCATTGAGTAAACAGAGAATGAAAGAAAAGACAGATTTCTCCATGTAGTAGTCTCGATTCCCATATGAAGATGTGTTATAATATATTATTTGCAGTAACACATATGTTTTATTATATTATACATATTTTAATGATTCAAAGTTCGTATCTGTGTCATACATAGTTATGCTAAAGACGAATCCCCCTCCCTTGTCATGGAAGCCATGGGAAAATATGTAAATGCGCAGAAAGTCTTCCCTTCTATTAAGAATTTGTGACTTCATATTCAACACAAATATGTTGTCAATATTTGAGAATTTGATTTGATATATTAATGGTTTCACGGAAACTGTCAAGCATTCGATTGAGAATTCTTGCAGAACGTTTAACGAATTTGGAATCAGATAAGTATACTCCGTTGATCGCTAAGAATTACCCGGTCTATTGGATTACCTTAATATTTAAATATGGGGCACATAATAATCGTATATATATATAATCTATACATGGTTTTAATAACGTCAATAACTTATTTCACTTCAATCTTTTGACAGCAGCACTTATTTTTCTGACAAAAAGTATGAATGTGAAACAGATAGTGTATGTATAAAACCATTCACGTTTCCTGTATTCAGTTTCAAAAATTCCATGGGCAAGTTTTTTTCTGATTATTTCTCAACTGTTCACTTTTTCTATTTTTGTCATAAATATGTTCATGCAAGTCTCATTTTTTATAAATCTTTTGAAGACATAAAAATAGTTTTTTCATGGATCGACATTCATACTTAACCTGGATCTGCGTTTTTTTCTCTTCACTCATTTTGCCGCATGTATCTTCTAAACCCCGATCGTATTGCAAGCGCCCTTACATACAAGGCGCTGTAATGACAAAAGATATGTTAGTAGTCGGTATCTACCATTTTCTCTCTGGACAGTCACAGCTGAGATATCATACGAGCACACTGAGCTTGATTAAGATAAAGTTTTAGCCCTTTTGATTAACATTTTACACTCAGTTTAACTTACACCATGGACCTGAGGGTTTCTGAACCATCATCTTTATAGTATTTATGTGCGATATATACTGTTGATGTTATTTGGTTGAATAGCGAGGACATTTGGCGCATTTTAACGTAAAAAGACGTTTTTATTTCATACTAGCGCACCTGCGTGTCAATATTAGTTTTATTATTATACATTATTTGACAAACCGCTTACCTCTGTTTAAAAGCACCATGAAACATCATCTGACAATCCATTCACCTATGTTGTAAGATCATCTTGATTTTCTTGGGCAGTTATCTGTATTGCAAAGGTCTTGTGTTTGACTTACAGCAGTTCTGATGTATAAATGTGCAGATCTGTTATTTTGTATTTTGGGGGTTCATTCTTTAAATCTTGTAACACACATCTCTTTCTAGTTCAGCATACGAGTTTGGACATCGATTTCTTGTTCTAGACTACTGAGAGAAAAATTACAGTGGTGAATGTAAGGAGGAAACGTTTACTATTTCCAGAAAACTGAGGGATGGTCGGGAACAAATAACACATCCTACTCTACTCTCATCGTTACATGATGTATTCGTTACCTAATTCTTCATTAAAACTTAAACAGATTGAAGTTTCTACTAGTTTCAATAATTTACCGCCGTCCATATTTTGCACATGGCATTTTACCTTCATCCTTATTAAATCTCTTCTCGGGCAGCTTAAGCATAATTTTACAAATTTTGGATTTTTTATCACTTCTCTATCTAATTCCAATTCATCTATTTTACACGTATCAATTTAATGCATTTGTTATAGCAGTAAAGTCCCTTGGTAAAAACTCGTTTTCTTGTATCACCACAAACAAACATCAGTAATATTCTCAGATCTTTCAAGTGGCAACACCAGTCAACAAACGTGTTCCTTATTAAACAATTCTTTGGAATATTAATCCATTATTTTTATTCATTTAAACGGAAATATTTCAACACCTGTTTCTGAAGGAAACGAATATCTGGGCTGATAAACATTTTAAAAATGATGATATGCCATTTATCCCTGGAAATCAAATGGTTGCTTCTTACATTAAATACTCAAAAATGCTTCAATGTTTATGTCAGCAGACATGGGTGCAGATCACATGGTGCTGTATAACAACTATAGTAGTACACGCAGGCGCTACATTCCCACGAAGTTTCAAAATTCACTTTCAGTGAATAAACCATACGTGTATTCATTAAACTTCGATTATTTTAAGAATAACATTATACGATATAGACACCATTAACCTCTTCTGCTTCTGAACAATAAATATCATATATTTGGAAAAGGAAATATTAATACAATACAATCATCATTTCTGCGAAATTGCATTTAGGTAATAACCTCTAGTTCTGTACGTATTCTAACTAACAGTCCTGCATGAGAAGAAGGGGTGAAACTGATCTAAGGGGAACTGACGTAAGGATCTAAAGTCGGTAACATATTATTTCTGTAAAATGTCAGTACTACTTACAAAGACTGTAAAACCAACATAAAGCAAAAATGGAGTGTTATTGTCTCACATTATATATAGTATATTACAATTCCAGTGCATAATTAAATTAAATATAAATTAAAAAACTATTTCCCTTTATCATATGTTTGATGTTTAAATGAAAGTTAAGTTAGCCTCATTATATCCAAAAATGAACTGTACTGGTCGTCAGTCAGCATTCAAATTTCTACTTCATTAAAATAGAATGAAATCTAAAACTTTTCAATTTGATTCACATATATGCGCATAATACAAAACTTTTGGATTAGTATCTCAGATATCTTTCTCTTTGAAAATCACTAAACATTTGTTTTTTTGTTAAAGTTTACATTTCAAACATGGTGAGAGTCATGTAGTTAAAATATTTTTCATTTTTTATCCCGGTCTTCTTTGGACCAATATATACCTACAAAAAATTACCTTTTTGCAAAACTGTTGTTGGAATGAGTGTTATAAGGGCACAATTGAATTTAACAACAGGTCTTTCAACTTTCAATAACTCATAAAACAAAGGGAGTATACTTTCTTTGTGTCACTCGGTATATAAGAAGAGACTAACCCCTTTACAAATCATTACGACTTTGATCACTATGGTCGGACAGATGAACCAAACAGCAGCCATTTATACCCAGTCATTATGAACACAAAACTGGAGCCTGTTCCACAAAGCGATCTTACCACTACGACTAACTCAGGCCTTTCATAAAGTATACAAGCCATCTTAGCAAGAGGATCACTTTGGGGAATGGGGCGCTTTGGTTCTTGTCTATTCAGTAAAACCCTGTTAATCCGGACACGATTAACGTTTCCATTGAAATCAACTATATTACTGAGGTGTTGGTGTTTTTTTTTTGTTGCAACCCCTAGAATAAATGATTTCTGAAATAACGAGGTCCAGATTAATGACATTTCTGTGTACGTAGTTAAATCAGTTTTGTAAAGTATACTCATATATTCTAAATATCTAAAATATCTAAAGAAAATGTATAATTATAAAAGATGAGACAAAAATGAAGAACAAGTCGATATCTATATCTTGTGTGTATGTGTGTGTGTGCGTGTGTGTGTGTGAAACACCGTATAGTTATATATATATAGGTATACATATATACACACACATACTTAAAGATACACGTATATATATAAACACTCATCGAAACCACTTGGTAGGGCTGGATATTGCCCTGATTCTCATATTGCGATATATTGCAATAATTTAAGAGATATTGCAATATATATTGTGACATATTGAATGGAGGGTTTCTGCACCGGCACAGTGACAGAGGGAAAAGTCCCTAGTGGTGTGTATGTTCCTAATGATTCCAAAATAAACTTCGCAGTTCCTGATAAGACTGTTCTGGACAGAATGAAAGGTCCTTTTGAAGACAACCAACCTGTACCTTCTTGCAAATGCAGGACAGGATTTCTAAAACTGACCCAAAACAGGTAAACACTTACAAAATATGTGTTAGTGGAAAGAAAACCAATGTCTGTACGGGTGGAAAGTCTTATGTGGGGTTTAGGAGCATCCGACTCTCATCGGAAAATGTTAAGTATCACACGAAGCTCGTATTTTGGAAGTTGTGAAGAACTTTTTAGCAGTTTGGAATTTCGTGAATTAGAACAGGTTACCGAATGTTCAGACGAACAAAAAAAAGTAGTTCATGCCGTTGGGTCATGATGTCAATAAGATTTGCAGTGGTCACGTTAGACAGTTGAGACAACTCAGAGTTGGAGAAACTCTTGCACATGACAAATTTCTGAAAGCTGTAACTTGTGATTGGAGACATTCCAAATATGCTTTTGTAATAAGTTCTCTCAAAACAAGATATACCAGTACAATATATACATACGTTGAATGTGTCCAAATATATCAATAAAGCGCACCTTTGAATAAGCTCTCAGTCAGGACGTTATTCCGCTATGCGCTATATTCCATACAGAGAAACAAACAGTTTCGGCTATAATCCAGTACAGTGATGCTGCATTGTTGCCAGTGAATTCATTGATATCGTCATAACTAAACAACTTTGAAACATGAAAATTCACACATACATTGTAAAATCTATTACGAATAGAATACTGGTAGCTCTTTAGGCTAACATGATGGTATATGTGAGTAAAAGCGAAAGCGCACAAGTTTGTCGAATTTGGCCCGATGCGCAAGAGGTGAAAACAATTGTTTTCATTAACATACAAATATCTCGCTAATAATTACTGTAACTGTTATATCGAAGTTATCTAATGTTGTAGCGCAGCCTATTTGCATGTAAAATTATACTACACTTTGTCTTTAAATACACTTTATTTGATCGAGCATACCTGTTCAGACGACATATCTATGAACCTAAACACGAGCGTACAGCGCAGTATATCCGGTTTGCACTGTATGGGATCATACACTGTTAATTCCTCCAAAATGTCACATATGAAACCATTCAAACCCACAAAACGTAACGCATTTGGTAGAATATTTGGCACTTTTGGAGCAATTTCTAAAGATACTCCCACTTGTAAAATGTTACATGAAACCAACAGAAATAAAAGTATATTTGGCACTTTAAGAGCACATTTTTTTGCTTGGAAATCAAGGGCAGATAATGCAAAGGGAGCTAACTCTGGATGACCCGATATATTTCAGAATCTGAACCATATCGCGATAATCGTATCGCGAGATACTGTACCGGTATATACCGGTTTACCGGTAATGTTGCACAGCCCTACCACGTGGTATTCATTATTACACATATTTTCAAACTTAATTATAGAATACAATTACTGTATCTATTTCACTTTGAACCAGATCTACAACAGTAAACTGTCGGTTACAATTTCCTAGCTTTCGTTTTAACGAGTTAATCTAATACGGCGGAGGGTGGAGCGCCCCTATGGATGCCTTACGCCAGTACCTCTTAGATCAGTTTCACCCCTTCCCATCATGCAGGGCTATTAAGTTAAGAACTGTTTGTCAACAAACGGCATCAGGTAATCAAATATGGCGTCTGTAACAATTGAAATGAATCGATAGGCATGTAGATGAAAAGATAGCACCAATGCGATACGTCAGCCAAGTCAGAGCCTCCGGTTGCACGCGCAGCACGTGCCGTCTGCCAGTATACTGTCATCTTGACGTTATAAATCAACTACCGATTACGTGCCTGTTGAAATATTCCCCACGTAAGGATGACACCGTATGCGCCAGGTCAAAGCGTGAGGTGTCGGGTCAAAGGTAACCTCATTTCACGTGCACCGACGTGACATCAGTAACCAATCATTGGCTTTGACCTGGGTATGTCACGTGCCATGCATCTTAAATCTTGTTACCTTCAATTCATTGACGTCATTGGCTTGTTCGGGTGGTTTTGTCTTAACGGTGGGCAGTTTGTCTTCCGTCCAGTCGGTCTGTCAGCCTTATTGCACAAAGAAGCTATTACCAGCGTTCTTTATGCCCGCTACTAATCTCACCATTTGTAACGAGAATCTCCAGTAATAATGTCAGCACCTGTAAAATCACCTTGGATCGTCTTCAAGGGAAGCGTCCTGCTGTCCACGTGTTGGGTATAAATTGCAAGCAATAGTAATTTGGTACATTTGATGTCAGTCGAGTTATCCGACTGATTTAAAGACGTCGGTAAAGGTCATTGCCAAATGCAACCAAGCTAATCAGTGACGTTCTGTTGGTGAATGTGGGTGTCGTAGAGTTACCTCCATTAGCTAACGCGGGCATTGTGTTTCACACATACGCACTTACAGGCTGCTGGCAAATTAGGGGAATTACATGGAATGCTTCATTAGAGCGCAATTTTAATTTCACACTTCATATGTATCTTTCAGCAAAGGTCCACCTTTCAAAACCAGAATATTCCTTTGTTGCGTGAATAGTAAAAGGTATTGAAAGACAATTGTGTTTTGTGGGTGAAGATTGTTTATTTTCAGGTTTATTGAATACATGTTATTGGAAAATATCTGTTTATATTTCGGTGCACTTGCTATTGAGTCTTTCTGTATTCACATTTGGTAATTTGTCTTGAAGATTTCTGTGGACATTTGAACCATAGCTGTTTTTATTTAATTTAAGCTGAGTTTTGTAACATTTCATTCTTCTGTCCTGAGTGTCCTCTATTCAACATATATCCTTAACATTTAAATTTAAGGATAATTAATTGAATTCCAAGGCATATGTGAAAAGTTTAATTAAACATTTTCAACACAGCATCTTGTGAAGGTAATATACTCAGTTCACACTTCGATATTTTATCTGAAAATTCAAGATATAGGTTTGAATAATTTGATCCTGAAAGCTGAAATTTAAAATTTTTGCTTTGAAAATTAGGAGCCGGACAATTCCAAAAATTAACAGTAGTAATTCAAGTAGATCGTACCCGTATAGGTTTACCTCATGGGGCCCCTGAAATAAGATTGACGAGAAGTCAGAGTGGTTAGAACACAGCTGAAATGGATGTTTGAGAATGATTTGAGAACAATGCAAAGCTAATTCATGTAGTAACAGATACAACACAACTGAAGAAGAATATACTTTGCATGGCTTTAAAACCATTCGCAAACGTGAACTAAAGTGTAAAATGTGAAAAAAGATTGAAATTCACTTGAAAAGAACACAGTCTGCCAATAGGCACCAATCAGAGCTAATATTCACTTTTGTCGCAAACAAGAAAGAATGCAGATCAAATAGGATTTAGAGATACTTCGACACTGTACAAGTATAACGTACATTTATGTGTAGAAACTAGAAGGAGTACAAACAAATTATATCCAGGATTCTCTGTTCATATAATTAATAAAAGCGACAAAACCCTTTCCACATTCATAGAAACGTGTACTAAAAGCAGGGTCGATTGTACAGTTGTGACTATATCATGAACATATATTTGTTCAGCCGCATTACAGCTGTGCGATGTTTTTTCTTTACACAAATCGAGTCTGGACCAGACAATCCAGTGATTGTAACCATGCGATACGATGACAGAGCATGTGTCTATGAATCACTAAGAAATAGTGATGATACCAGGTGTTTGCGAAAAGGTGAGCGTATTACATATTTTGTCATTTGCAAACACAATTATTTTTGTTCAACTCCGGTAAGAAACACTTCTATCCTATCACCAGCCAAATACAGAATGTAGAATATGTGGCCAAAGTACACATATAAAACCGCAAACGTTTCCAATCGAGTATGTATTTGAAATATTATCGCAATTTTAAGACATTATCTTGAAGAATCTTAAAGATAGCTAGGCTTAATTTGTAAACGAACTGACATATGCATGCATAGTTACATGGCCTTCCACACGCATAATAGGAATTTAGTATTTTGTATGCATGCGAATGCACTGGCCTCGTGATTGTGTTTCTTCAGATATGTAAATGTTCAACAATGAAATGAGGTGCTAATTTCATTGGCTGTAATGAATGCCCGGATTTAATTAAACATTGCCCAATCATGATTTTTTAATTACTCATTTTACTCTGTTCAACCTTCTCAGTCATTTCGGCGTTAAGGTCAACTGCCGCCTGATCGGCCCAGACAGCGAATGTTGAAGACTGTGAGATCTGATTCATTGTATCCTCAATCTAGGGTTTGTCGTAGATTCTGACAAAGATGGAAACGCGGGGATCATCAACATTGTCTCTGCTGATCGAGTAAATCACTGGTGGCGTTTCATCGATTTGTGTTCTTTCCTATTATTAATTAATAATGATTCAACAAATAATATCATATTTGATATATTATACTTGTGGTTCTTATTACAATATGAAGCATGAAGCATAATATCGATATCAGAAATACCTTACTTGTTATTTCTAATAATAATGTAGCATCCATTTGTGTTTAATACATTTGCAAATTTCCTCGTTTTCTTCTAATAAACGTTTGATTTTTCCTGACCAGATGTTAGTTTCCAACACGAAACCTGTTTCTATGTGAATATAAACATTTCAGAATATATTCAATATTAATATATTAATGTTAGTGATCTTTCCAGTTTAAATATATTTCATCTGTTTTAAAAATCAAGTATTTAATTAATTTTTTTGTTTATTAATGCATGTTTTTTACATTTTAAACTTGAGATTTATTTAAAAGTGTTAAAGAGGGGCAAGATGTGGGGATTGTGTCAACAAGAAGTAAACGGTGTTGTAGCGGTGTTGAAACCACAGGGCCTTTGGCCTCTCACCATAATATACTTGAAGGGACTTTATGGCATTAAACACAAATCTTGAGTGAAAGTCTTCTATAAACAGAAATAATCCCGCTGATACCGATAAACAATCCTTTTTCATTTCATAACGATCAATCCTACTTTTGAAGGTAATACTTCGTGTCCAATGGATCAAATGATGAGGCCATAAGAAGGCGTTTTCCCTCACTATGTTTCAGGTTAGAGCAAAGTAATTGACTGAGGGATGAATCGAGTGTTTCTAAAAAGTATCTATTGACGTGTTGATACTCGTGGTATTGACCATAAGTTTACCCACTCAATACTTGACGACAAACTTGCAGGACTCCACATACGCCGACTGTGCCTCCCAGTCATTTATGGGACGCTTCAACCAATCACCTGGCTAATGTCTGTGTGTGCGGGATATCATTCTCAGCCCGAAAATGTAAGATTCAATATAAATATAATAATAGAGTTAGACATTGTACTGAAAGCAGAAGTAGCTCAATGAACCATTCCAAATTACTACTAGCCCAGCATTGGCCGCTCTAACCTGACAACCAGTGCGGTACATTATTGGGAGTGGGGTGGGGGTGATTTTTATGGAGTGGGATGTGCAACCCCACCTCCCGCCCCCCTGCTGGTCATCTACAAAAATAATGACCACCCCCGCTAGTACATATGTTCAAATTTGATGACCCCCAACTACGCTCCCATAAAATTAACATCACACACACGCACGCACGCATGCACGCACACGTGAGGTATACAGAAGAGACCGGGACATGCACAGTGGAGACCATGAGATATACAATGGAGACAGACCATGAGGTATACAGTGGAGACCATGAGATATACAATGGAGACAGACCATGAGGTATACAGTGGAGACCATGAGGTATACAGTGGAGACAATGAGATATACAGTGGAGACCGGGACATGCACAGTGGAGACCATGAGATATACAATGGAGACAGACCATGAGGTATACAGTGGAGACCATGAGATATACAATGGAGACAGACCATGAGATATACAGTGGAGACCATGAGGTATACAGTGGAGACCATGAGATATACAGTGGAGACCGGGACATACACAGTAGACAGACCATGAGATATACAGTGGAGACCATGAGGTATACAATGGAGACCAGACCATGAGGGGATACAGTGGAGACCATGAGATATACAATGGAGACAGACCATGAGGTATACAGTGGAGACCATGAGATATACAGTGGAGACAGACCATGAGATATACAGTGGAGACCATGAGATATACAATGGAGACAGACCATGAGGTATACAGTGGAGACCATGAGATATACAATGGAGACAGACCATGAGGTATACAGTGGAGACCATGAGATATACAATGGAGACAGACCATGAGGTATACAGTGGAGACCATGAGGTATACATTGGAGACCATGAGATATACAATGGAGACAGACCATGAGGTATACATTGGATACCATGAGATATACAATGGAGACAGACCATGAGATATACAGTGGAGACCGGGACATACACAGTGGAGACCATGAGATATACAATGGAGACAGACCATGAGGTATACAATGGAGACAGACCATGAGATATACAATGGAGACAGACCATGAGATATACAGTGGAGACCAGACCATGGAGACCATGAGATATACAATGGAGACAGGCCATGAGGTATACAGTGGAGACCATGAGATATACAATGGAGACAGACCATGAGATATACAGTGGAGACAGACCATGAGATATACAGTGGAGACCATGAGGTATACAGTGGAGACCATGAGATATACAGTGGAGACCGGGACATACACAGTGGAGACCATGAGATATACAATGGAGACAGACCATGAGGTATACAGTGGAGACCATGAGGATATACAGTGAAGACCATGAGATATACAGTGGAGACCATGGACATACACAGTGGAGACCATGAGATATACAATGGAGACAGACCATGAGGTATACAGTGGAGACCATGAGATATACAGTGGAGACAGACCATGAGATATACAGTGGAGACCATGAGATATACAATGGAGACAGACCATGAGGTATACAGTGGAGACCATGAGATATACAATGGAGACAGACCATGAGGTATACAGTGGAGACCATGAGATATACAATGGAGACAGACCATGAGGTATACAGTGGAGACCATGAGGTATACAGTGGAAGACCATGAGATATACAATGGAGACAGACCATGAGGTATACAGTGGAGACCATGAGATATACAGTGGAGACAGACCATGAGATATACAGTGGAGACCGGGACATACACAGTGGAGACCATGAGATATACAATGGAGACAGACCATGAGATATACAATGGAGACAGACCATGAGGTATACAATGGAGACAGACCATGAGGTATACAATGGAGACAGACCATGAGGTATACAGTGGAGACCGGGACATACACAGTGGAGACCATGAGATATACAATGGAGACAGACCATGAGGTATACAGTGGAGACCATGAGATATACAATGGAGACAGACCATGAGGTATACAGTGGAGACCATGAGATATACAATGGAGACAGACCATGAGGTATACACAGTGGAGACCATGAGATATACAATGGAGACAGACCATGAGGTATACATACACAGGCAGTGGAGACCATGAGGTATACAATGGTGACAACCATGAGATACAGGACCATGAGATATACAATGGAGACAGACCATGAGATATACAATGGAGACCATGAGATATACAATGGAGACAGACCATGAGGTATACAGTGGAGACCATGAGATATACAATGGAGACAGACCATGAGGTATACAGTGGAGACCATGAGATATACAATGGAGACAGACCATGAGGTATACAGTGGAGACCATGAGGTATACAGTGGAGACCATGAGGTATACAATGGAGACAGACCATGAGATATACAGTGGAGACCATGAGATATACAGTGGAGACAGACCATGAGATATACAGTGGAGACCATGAGATATACAATGGAGACAGACCATGAGGTATACAGTGGAGACCATGAGATATACAATGGAGACAGACCATGAGATATACAGTGGAGACCATGAGATATACAATGGAGGCCATGAGGTAGAGACCATGAGGTATATAGACCATGAGATGGAGACAGACCATGAGGTATACAGTGGAGACCAGAGATATACAGTGGAGACAGACCATATACAGGAGACAGACCATGAGATATATACAGAGACCATGGATATACAATGGAGACAGACCATGAGGTATACAATGGAGACAGACCATGAGATATACAATGGAGACAGACCATGAGGTACCATGAGGATATACAATGGAGACCATGAGATATACAATGGAGACAGACCATGAGGTATATACAGTGGAGACCATGAGATATACAATGGAGACAGACCATGAGGTATACAGTGGAGACCGGGACATACACAGTGGATATACAGTAAAATGGAGACAGACCATGAGGTATACAATGGAGACAGACCATGAGGTATACAGTGGAGACCATGAGATATACAGTGGAGACCATGAGATATACAGTGGAGACCGGGACATACACAGTGGAGACCATGAGATACACATTGGAGACCATGAGGTATACAGTGGAGACAGACCATGAGGTATACAGTGGAGACCATGAGGTGGAGACAATGGAGACAGACCATGAGGTATACAGTGGAGACCATGAGATATACAATGGAGACAGACCATGAGGTATACAGTGGAGACATACACATGAGATATACAAATGGAGACAGACCATGAGAGACCATACAGTGGAGACCATGAGATATACAATGGATGACAGACCATGAGATATACAGTGGAGACCACGAGATATACAAAGGAGACAGACCATGAGATATACAGTGGAGACCATGAGATATTCACATGCTATAATACACATTGGAGACCATGAGATATACAATGGAGACTGTGAGATATACAATGGAGACCATGAGATATACAATGGAGACCATGAGATATACAGTGGAGACCATGATATATACAGTGGAGACCATGAGATATACAGTGGAGACCATGAGATATACAGTGGAGGCATGCCATAGGGTTGAAACTGTGAGATACGACTTGGACATGAGATACGGTTAAGACATGAGAGACGATGCAGACGGTATACCAACACACACGTGTGTAAACTATATACGATTCGACAGGAACGTGAGATATGGAGGGATGTACGACTTAGATGAAGAAAATAAGCTACAGTAGGTCATGTGATGGGGGTCCTAGTCAAAATGGCCACACAAAAAGTCAAAATGGCCACAAACCCCTAGTCAAAATGGCCATACCAAAAAGTCAAAATGGCCATAGAAAAAGTCAAAATGGCCATACATTATTATTTTATTTTTAGTACTCATAACATTTTCCCATGTTGTAGTATTTGATATCAAGGTGTAAAAATTACAGAAGTTATATCAGACAAAACTTGATGTTTATTACACATCAACAAATAACAAGACATATATATGTAGGTTCTTTCTTCATGTACATGCACTTTTGTACTATTTACTACTACATGACATCCATGTAGATCAGTTACATCAAGTGAGAAACAGTTCATTCCACTGATCTAGTCAACTGGGCACCCAAGCGGAGAAGTACCACAAGGTTCAGCTTTCCGTCCTTGTAGAGACGCCAGGCTGCGAATGCCTCCTCCTGGACAGGGATGGCTGTCTTTCTTGTGAACTTTCCCAGCTTGCCGTCGTGTTTTCATGGTCGGAACATCTGCAGCATGTGAAGGGAAAGTCCGCTCCACTATCCACAAGCTTTAGGTAGTCCGGTATCACAAGTCCTTTGAGTCCACCCATGACAGCCATCACTCTCAATTGCATGCTGGTTTTTCCAGACGGTCTTCGTACACTTCACACACTTAACAGCGATGTTAGAGGGAAGTGATATCCAGTAAAGTTCTTTCCAGCATTATATAGTAAAGTAAAGTAAAAAAACATAATGTATGGCCATTTTGACTTTTTCTAAGGCCATTTTGACTTTTTGGTACGACCATTTTGACTAGGGGTTTGTGGCCATTTTGACTTTTTTTGTGGCCATTTTGACTTTTTGGTACGACCATTTTGACCAGGGGTTGTGGCCATTTTGACTTTTTTGTGTGGCCATTTTGACTAGGGTCAGTGTGGCCATTTTTCCGTGTGGCGATTTTGACCTGTTCCCATGTGATATACATCAGATTCCTGAGATACGGTGGAGACTCGTGATGTAGAGATATCAGGGACATATCACGAGGCAGCATGGTTACATAAGATTATACGGTGGACAAATTGATAAGAACATGAGATATGAAGGAGACGCAATAAGACATGTAACGGAACTAAGAGATAAGGTGAATACTGCGATGGAATGGTGACAATGAGATACAGTAGAGACCATGTGGGATAAGGTGGGAGCGCCTCAGTTATATTTTACGAGCGCTTGCACCAATGCTATACGGCTAGCACACTCTAAAAACGTTCCTGTTGAATTCGTCGGGTGAAACTATGTTAATTTTGTTAAAAAATACATAATAATTGGTTCTTTTGATAAAATAAATCATTTAAAGTCATAGATGAAACTACGAAAAAACGAGAACATTTGTACTGCATTTACAGTGATGTTAAAATTGTTACATGGTTCTATTCACTGATATTGAGGATTAGAATCACTGATATTATGCTTAATAACACTGCGAGCCTTGTTTCAGTTTTATACTCAAACGTTACTCATACGTTCACAACGCGTATTTAGTTTAGAGATTCAAGCGCACGAGAACCTCGGACCCCTATACGAATAATGGGTTCGTCCGAGGTTTTACTTCCGTGGTGTGTATTTTTCGGTAGCAGTGTTATTAAGCAAAATGCCGGAAGGAATAGAGGAGATTGCTAGTAAATATAAATTGCACAGTGAGTCCCTATCATTTCTGGAGGGTCAGCAAGCTGGCGGGGTAAACATTATAGATGATTCTATCCCGTTGGAAGACAGGAGACGGAAATCCGCCGTGCTGAAAGACCAGGCCGAGGAGTTCGCCGGCAGTGTGAAGGAGTTCCGAGTTCCGTCAGCCGCCTTGCCAGGTACGAGGGGTTTCGGGGCCTAGTGGAAGGGGTGGGGCAGTGCATTTTTTTGCATTAATTTGGAGTCATATGCCATAAATTCAAGAAAACTTGATATATGTGTAAACCTAACATTGTCTGTTGCCGAGCACGTGTCATGAAACATTACCACTCTGAGTAATCTAGCTACTGTTACTCATGTCCGACCGACATAGCAATTCGAGTGCGTACAGAATTAGTCAGATGTCTTTTCAACATCTAAGTTCAGTCTTGACCTAATTCTTTGTGATGTTTTTCGGATCGCAGTCATGCAGAGTGAACGCTGACTGACAAGTTGTTGCGATAACATATACTCACTGGGCGCGTCCATTTATTTTGTGGGTAGCCCTGTGTGGTGGGCGTGGTTACCTGCGCCAAAGACATAACATACAACAGTGTACGATTACAAAGAATGTCTTAAATGTCTAGTTGTATGGCTTTAATAGATTTGAACAAATCTGCTGTAAGACTAACTTTTCACTCCAAAACAGACAATGGGAATTATTAAGGAACAGGCCAACTTCTATCTGTGATAGTCACCTACTGTTTTACTGTAAATAAATTAAATGGTCAAACTTGCTGTCTTGGCCGAGTGGGTGTGAAAGTAACTTGAGATTGATTGGCACATGCTAATAATATCAATCTCTGGATTGTCTGGTCTAATGTGCTAGTGAACGTAACAGTTGCCCATGTCCTTTCTCTCACGATTATTTGAGTAATGAGTAAAATGTTATCTGTGACATTCTAGTATGCTTGTCCTGATTGGTGCCAATCATTTTTGGTGAAGCTCAAGCGCACTTTGACCACAAATCTAAATGAAAGATTTCGGTGTTCTTGAGCCAATCAGATGTTTACTGAAATGATAAGGCTTCAGTCTCAGCAACTAAGACCATATCAGAACACAAATCTACCCTCAATATTACAACTTTGATCTCGACTCCCGGATTACATTTGATTTCAAGATATGAAAATCAGATGTGCTTGCAGGGATCGATGTAGTGCTTACTTTGCGTGACATGCCAAGTTAAGTATTGAAATGGCACAGATGAAAATTATTTATCAAAATAATACTCGCCATCATTCATTGAATGGCAAATGTGATAAATTGGACCAACTCAAATGTTTCAAAACCTATTTTCACACCCCATCAAGCTGTCAATCTCACAAGGAAACATGGCCTTGGCCATTTGGAATGTCAACAGGAAGACCTGTTTTTGATGATAACCATAGTTCATGGGTCCAGCACAATGAAGCTGAACTGTTCTTGCAGTCGTCATAGTGTTCAGGAAATCCAGCTCTCAAGTTTACAGGTTTACATGATGTTTACTGATTTTTTAAACAAATTGAAATGGCATAGTTTGGGTGATGTTTCAAGTTTAATTGGATCATCAATAGGTATGGGTACACTAATATTTACAAAGCCACACCTAAATTGTCTGGATTGTCTGAATTCTTCCTTCACGAGTTCCACGATGACCTTGACCTTGATTGCCAGAAAGTTACCTGACATGGCTTACCATGGACACTTTCTCAGATCTCCTTACTGAGTGATGTTGTGCTTGAATAAGAGAGTGAGTGAGTTTAGTTTTACGCTGCACCCAGCAATATTTGGCGTTTGAGTAAAAAATCTTTTGTTAATAACATTGAAGTTATGCCAGGCACTGTAAACAACCCAAGCATGGAAACAACCCAACTCCTTCCCCTACTAACCCAGTCACAACCTCTGAAGCATGCCCTGTTCGTCTCAGAAAGTTTGAACCACCCCTCAATCCATCCCTTCTTCCTCACAAACTCTCAACTACCGCTCAAACCATGCAGTCATCTTCTCACTCGCCCACCCAACTAACTCTCCCTTTCCTACAACCAACAAACCTCACTCACTCACTTATTCTCAACACCCCTCAAACATCCGCTCCCTGCACCCCGACCCATCCAACCATCTAGCAAATATATCCAAGAAAGCCCACACAAGTCTAGAAAATGTGGCAAGTCTAGATTTCCTCAGCTTCTGAAAATGAAGAAGGTCTCAGGGCTCCTTTTCATTATATTTTATATTTTTTTACTATGAACTTTTTTCAGTAAAATATGTTCATTTCTGAGACTAGTTGTTAGTCTACCCCGACCCATCCAACCATCTCAACCATCTTCACTCTCTTTCAACCAACACTCAAGCCATCGGCTCTTCCCCTAGCCACTCTACCTCAACTACCCATCCAACCACCCTCACTTTCTCTCAAGCCTCCTCCTGACCCAAAACTCCTTCACCCACTCTCCTTCACCCCTCACACTGTCAACTCACACTCAGCCACCCATCATGTATCCTTTATGCTTGTGTGAAGCCCATTTCTGGTGTCCCCCGCCATGATATTGCTGGAATATTGCTAAAAGCGGCGTAAAACCAAACTCAGTCAGTCAGTCTTTTATGCTTGAACCCACAACGCTTACACTTCCAAGATCAATGACCATCATGGTAACTATATACTTGAGGAAACAAAATATATTCGCAGACAGTCTGGTTTCCAAACATATTCCAGAACTCTACTTCCCATGGAAATCAAACATATTGCACTTTATTGGACAAGAGATTGCACAGTTTCCATGGAAACAGCACCACAGTGCGCTTCATTAGTTATCTGAAATGGCAAAACAGGAATGTGAGGGCTGTGTTGATTTTATTTTGTGGAGAAATTGATTTGATGGTCATTAACTTATTGGTCATTTACTAATGCACCACTGAGGTTCCTCAGTCAAACTATGATGGTGATGCAAGTGTTTGTATTCTCGTGTCCCTGTGGTATGTGGTTATTGTAGCCATGGATCAGCTGGCATTAGAGCCCTTCTTGTTAAGTGTGCTATCGGAAGAAATTAGATCTGTACCTACTTCATTAGGGTTGTTGAGAAGGAAATTATGTATATTATAGGGAGGAGAATGGACATCGATAAGGCACTTTGGTTCTGGTCCATTATGTAACAAACGTCTATAGTCAAACTCTGCAGTGTTGAACTTTGATTTAGTTTACTTACATCTGTAAAACATTGCCTCCTTCATGTTCTTTCTTTACTCTTGCCTTCTCATTGAATTGAATGAAATAGTAGATAGTACTGAAAGTATGTAACTGTAACATGAGTGATTGAGTGAGTTTGGTTTTACACCACTTTTTATTGCAATAATAAGAGTGAATTGGTTTTATCCAGCAATATCACCGTGGGGACACCAGAAATTAGCTTTACTCAATGTACCTATGTGGGGAATCGGGGTTGGGTGGACGGTGGGATTGCTGGATGTTTCAGTAAAGAGAGAATTTTTGCGACTTCTTCAAAACATGCACTGTTTTTCTGTATTTCAGTGATATTTTTCTCAGGACAAGTTATTTTCTACATTTTAAGGGATAAGGGTTTTTCTTGAGATAAACCTTTTATGAAGAATTTATGATTGTTCAAAAGCTTACTGAAATGCCACAAGCTCCTAACCCCATGTCACTAATCTGATGCACTACCAATCAATTTGTTATTCTCATCAACTCTAAGCTGAGGAGCTGCAAATCAATTTTTCACTCTTGTCAACATTAATCTAAGGAGCTTGTAATTAGTTTGTTCAAGTCAGAATGTTGTAGACCTTGCATTATAAACTAATAATACAAATGGAGTCATGTTGTTGATAGATGAGTTGATCATCATGTTGGAATGTTTTAAAAATAACTTCATTACTGCAAAAATATGGAAAATATTTTACCTGCAACAGTATTTCCTAAGGTTTAAAATTCCATTATCACATATCTAAACCCACAGCTGTAAACAGTGATTATGAAACCAGTTGCCATAGCAGCCTGTGGAAAAGCAAGCCAACTGAGTGAAATGTTCTCTGTTCAAGTGGAATATAATATATAACACACGCTTATAATCTCAGGAGCAGTCTCAATTCCTTCCTCTTGATATACAAAGTTAATGAGTCATAAATATATTTCTGAAATTGTGTGGTGATGAAAGTATAGGAAACATGGTCATGTTATAATCATGAAATATAAATGACACTAAGCCATTGAGTGATTGACACAGCGTCAGTGTCGACACTGAGTTCAGGGCAGGGAGTGTCTGGTATTGATCTGCAGATTTAGGACCGTCTGGATGGTTTACAGTCAGTGTTGGGGGTTGTTACAAGGACGTAATGACATGGTGTTGGACTGGACAGCTGTTACCTTGTTAACCTTCCCACAAGATGACCCACTGCCCATCAGTGACAATTTCATACCCACAGCTCTCCCCATCAGTGACTGTCATACCCACAACTCTCCCCATCAGTGACTGTCGTACCCACAGTTCTCCCCATCAGTGACCATGTTGTACCCACAGTGACCAATGTTGACCATGTTGTACACAGCTCTCCCCATCAGTGACCAAGTTGTACCCACAGCTCTCCCCCTATCAGTGACCATGTTGTACCCACAACTCTCCCCATCAGTGACCATGTTGTACCCACAGCTCTCCCCATCAGTGACCATGTTGTACCCACAGCTCTCCCCATCAGTGACCAAGTTGTACCCACAACTCTCCCCATCAGTGACCATGTTGTACCCACAGCTCTCCCCATCAGTGACCATGTTGTACCCACAACTCTCCCCATCAGTGACCATGTTGTACCCACAACTCTCCCCATCAGTGACCATGTTGTACCAACATTGTACCCACACCTCCCCATCAGTGACCAAGTTGTACCATGTTGTACCCACAACCTCCTTACAACTCTCCCCCAGTGACCATCCATCTGTGACCATGTTGTACCCACAACTCTCCCCATCAGTGACCATGTGACCATGTTGTACCAAGTTGCCCACAACTCATCAGTGACCATCTCCCCATCAGTGACCATGTTGTACCCACAACTCTCCCCATCAGTGACCAAGTTGTACCCCACAACTCTCCCCATCTCAGTGACCATGTTGTACCCACATCTCCCCATCAGTGACCATGTTGTACCCACAACTCTCCCCATCAGTGACCATGTTGTACCCACAACTCTCCCTATCAGTGACCATGTTGTACCCACAACTCTCCCATATCAGTGACTCCCACAGCTCTCCCCATCAGTGACCATGTTGTACCCACAACTCTCCCCATCAGTGACCACAACTCTCCCAACTCTCCCCATCAGTGACCATGTTGTACCCACAACTCTCCTTATCAGTGACCATGTTGTACCCAGTGACCATGTTGTACCCACAGCTCTGCTGTACCCCCATCAGTGACCATGTTGTACCCATCAGTGACCATGTTGTACCATGCTGTACCCACAACTCTCCATCAGTGACCATGTTGTACTCTCTCCCTATTCAGTGACCATGTTGTACCCACACAACTCTCCCCATCAGTGACCATGTTGTACCCACAACTCTCTCCCATCATTGGTGACCAAGTTGTACCCACAACTCTCCCCATCAGTGACCATGTCCCACAACTCTCCCCCATCTGTGACCATGTTGTACTCCACAACTCTCCCATCCCACAACTCTCCCCATCAGTGACCATGTTGTACCCACAACTCTCCCATCAGTGACTCTCCCCAACTCTCCCCCATCAGTGACCATGTTGTACCCACAACTCTCCCCATCAGTGACCATGTTGTACCCACAACTCTCCCCATCAGTGACCATGTTGTGACCATGTTGTACCTACACCTCTCCCCCATCAGTGACCATGTTGTACCCACAACTCTCCCCATCAGTGACCATGTTGTACCCACAGCTCTCCCCATCAGTGACCATCCCACAACTCTCCCCATCAGTGACCATTGTTGTACCCAACATTGGTGACTCCCACAACTCCCCTCCATCAGTGACCATGTTGTACCCACAACTCTCCTACCACTCTTGTACCAACCCTCTCCTATCCAGTGACCACAGTCTGGTGACCCACACTCTCCCTCTCCATGTTGTACATCAGTGACCCATGTTGTACCTCTCCCCACAACTCTCCCCCTATCAGTGACCAAGTTGTACCCACAACTCTCCCCATCAGTGACCATGTTGTACCAACTCTCTCCCTATTGGTGACCAAGTTGTACCCACAACTCTCCCCATCAGTGACCATGTTGTACCCACAACTCTCCCCATCAGTGACCAAGTTGTACTGTTACCATGTTGTACCACAACTCTCCCCATCAGTGACCAAGTTGTACCCACAACTCTCCCCCCTATCAGTGACCATGTTCTCCCCATCAGTGACCATGTTGTACCACAACTCTCCCTATCAGTGACCATGTTGTACCCACAACTCTCCCCCCCATCAGTGACCATGTTGTACCCACAACTCTCCCCATCAGTGACCATGTTGTACCCACAACTCTCCCCATCAGTGACCATGTTGTACCCACAACTCTCCCCATCAGTGACCATGTTGTACCCACAGCTCTCCCCATCAGTGACCATGTTGTACCCACAACTCTCCCCATCAGTGACCATGTTGTACCCACAACTCTCCCCATCAGTGACCAAGTTGTACCCACAACTCTCCCCATCAGTGACCATGTTGTACCCACAACTCTCCCCAACTCTCATCAGTGACCATGTTGTACCAAACTCTCTCCCTATTGGTGACCAAGTTGTACCCACAACTCTCCCCATCCCATGTTGTACCCACTCATCAGTGTTGTACCCACAACTCTCCCCATCAGTTGTACCCACCCAACTCTCATCAGCCTATCAGACCATGTTGTACCCACAGCTCTCCCCCATCAGTGACCATCTCCCATCAGTGACCATGTTGTACCCACAACTCTCCCCATCAGTGACCATGACCATGTTGTACCCACAACTCTCCCCATCAGTGACCATGTTGTGCCCACAACTCTCCCCATCAGTGACCATGTTGTACCCACAACTCTCCCCATCAGTGACCATGTTGTACCCACAACTCTCCCCATCAGTGACCACAACTCTCCCCATCAGTGACCATGTTGTACCCACAACTCTCCCCATCAGTGACTCTCTCTCCCTACAGACCAAGTCTCTCCTTCATCAGTGACCATGTTGTACCCACAACTCTCCCCATCAGTGACCATGTTGTACCCACAACTCTCCCCTTCTATCAGTGACCATCCAAGTTGTACCAGTGACCATGTTGTACCATGTTGTACCCACAACTCTCCCCATCAGTGACCAAGGCTCCCACAACTCTCCCCATCAGTGACCCCAAGTTGTACCCACAACTCTCCCCATCCAGTGACCAAGTTGTACCCACAACTCTCCCCAACTCTCCCCCATCCCAGTGACCAATCAGTTGTACCATAACTCTCCCCATCAGTGACCATGTTGTACCCACAACTCTCCCCATCAGTGACCAAGTTGTACCCACAACTCTCCCCATCAGTGACCAAGTTGTACCCACAACTCTCCCCATCAGTGACCAAGTTGTACCCACAACTCTCCCCATCAGTGACCAAGTTGTACCCACAACTCTCCCCATCAGTGACCATGTGTACCCACAACTCTCCCCATCAGTGACCATGTTGTACCCACAACTCTCCCCATCAGTGACCAAGTTGTACCCACAACTCCCCATCAGTGACCATGTTGTTGTACCCACAACTCTCCCATCAGTGACCATGTTGTTGTGCCCACAACTCTCCCCATCAGTGACCATGTTGTACCCACAACTCTCCCCATCAGTGACCATGTTGTACCCACAGCTCTCCCCATCAGTGACCAAGTTGTACCCACAACTCTCCCCATCAGTGACCATGTTGTACCCACAGCTCTCCCCATCAGTGACCATGTTGTACCCACAACTCTCCCCATCAGTGACCATGTTGTACCCACAGCTCTCCCCATCAGTGACCATGTTGTACCCACAACTCTCCCCATCAGTGACCATGTTGTACCCACAACTCTCCCCATCAGTGACCATGTTGTACCCACAACTCTCCCCATCTGTGACCACGTCAGTTCTCTACACCATGTCCTGACCAAGATGATGATTGCAGCAACATTTAGGCTTCATGATCATCCATGGGGAAAGTGATGGGCTATGAATGTACCACCTGTTAATGAAGGGACCGCTATATATGGCAGAATGAGAGTGTCATGATTACTTTTCATCATTAAGTCAGGTTCAACTAGGAAATTAGTAATAGGGTCATCTATTTGTTTCATGTTGATTATTCTTGGATTTATGACCCATCTATTTTTGAGTCCAGCTTAATCGAAGTAATAACTTGGGGGGCATGAACATGTATTGGTGTCCTTAGCTGGTGGTGTGGTATGCCTCACCTGATCTCCACAAAGTTCCGTGATGTCATATCCATCAGATTGTATACTAGCCACATAAAGAAACTGTGCACACAGAAAATTCCTTCAGAATTGGAATACAACACAGAAAAGACGAAATGTTGTAGACACTTTATAAGCTGAAGTATCGGGCCACAACAACATGTCAAAAGAACATGAACAATATCCGTAGCGATGACGTCAGAAGTTCAAAACTGAGTAGGGGGTCACACGACGAAGTCACAAAGTCAATAACGGGTATGACCATCATGCGCGTGAAGCACAGCAGTGCATCGGCGACGCATATAGGCTACCAAAGGAGCATTGAAGTCCTGGGGAATGGTTTGGGACGTGGTCACTGCCGTCTAGAACCTGTGTCTGAGATTATTCACCCGAATCCATCTGTCCTGTCTTGGCGTCGTTACTCGGGGACGCCCCAAAACGTGGGTGGTCGGCGACATCATTACTGTTTCCATAACAACTGACCAATGCTAATATCGTGTTACGATGGCATTGGAAATGTGCTGCCACCTGTTGTTGGCTCATGCCTGCTCGAACCATTCCAAGGGTTTCGTGACGTTGAGCAGATGTTAATTTTGGCATGATGAGCATGTTCACACCTTTATTTATGTATAAAGACACTGTCTGTCTATCTTTATATTTCCTGTGTGCACAGTTTCTTTATGTGGCCAGTATACCGGTACTTGATGGAGATTACCATGTTAGATTGATGCATCACTGCCAACTATTCTCACACATTCAGCCGATGAGACGTGATATAACTGGAATACTGTTAAACACAGTGTTAAAGCCCAACCAACTGCTCTCTCAATGTTAGATTGAAAAACATCTGCTGTTGACAGAATTTGAGTATAATTCTTACCAGAATATACTAGTCAGTTATAACACCCAAACAACAATGTTTATCAATGAAATGACAGACACAGCCATACAGTATTGATCCCCCAGGACATAGGGTTAATTATTTAGATATATATAAGCTGAGGAAAATATCACCCACTGTATATCACTTTAAGAAAGAATTGAAATCCTATTATTTGATAGATAATGTAAGATATTGGAATAAAGCAATGTTTAATGACTTTGAAATGAAATGGGCAATGTATGGGCAAATGTAATTAATGAAAATTTATGACTTATTTACTTTTAGGTGTGTACCAGTATGCATGGGTATAAAAGTGTGAAAGAATGATATTTAGTTAGTTAGTTAGTTAGTTAGTTAGTTAGTTAGTTAGTTTTCATGTCCTGTAGGACATGTGATTATATAATATGAATAATAATAAAAATAATATGTAATATGTCTACAGGAATAAAAAAAAAAAAATTTAAAAAATAAAAAAAAAAAAAAAATTTATTTAGATATATTATCAAATGAAGTTTTTCCAGGAACAGCAGCATAAAAGCATTCCTTCCCCAGTCTTGATATGATGGAAGTATCTTTCCCTTTACAGGTCAGAAAGGTCAGACTATCTTCTGATTTGATTATATACATCTCAGGGCTTGCCCATACGAAGCCATGGTTTGATTGTGGATTTATGCCAAATTCCTTTTGAGAAGTAGCATTTTGATGTGTCATGTTTGTTGTATTGATGTTGAAGCTGGTGAGAAAGCATCCTTATCTAGGAGGATCTTGTGTTGTAATAAACATGTCAGCAGATAAGTAACATTCCAAGCAGCGATGGACTACACAGCTTGACACAAGGCAGTATCATACACCGAGAAACAAATCTGGAGCATAGCCAGTATAAGAGGAACTATGTTTGTATCACAGACATGTTGTAATCCTTGAGAAATCTGCAGTCTGGTCAGATACGACCTGTGTGATGGACCATGATGGGAGCTGGCTGAGCTGTGGATAGAGCTCTGCAGTAGAACTTGATTTTCACACTCTGTGGTTTTCTTATGTGTGAACACTCTTTTTGTGGCTATTACACTTTTTTGTACTATAAACTCATGGGTAAAATGCTGCAGAAAATATCAGACAAGCTTTGACAATATTTATTTAATATTATCTCAAACTGTGCGATCAAATCACCAAATTTACAATCCAGGAATTTGACTAAATTATTTTACTAAGAGGCCGTTCATAATTTATGGCTAGGGGGAGTGATGATGATTTTAAAGGGGTATCACCCATTTTCTTCTGGGGATGGGGGGGGGCATCAATTTTGTACACATGTACTAGGGGAGGCTCAGCAATTTTGTACATAAAAAATATTTAAAACTAGGCTTAAAAATTATGGGAAGGGAGAGGGGGGTCATTGATTTTGTACATGAATTTTAGGGGGTGTCATTCACATTGTACATGCTTTTCCATAAAAATCACATCATGTCTTATTTATGTTTTGTGCACTTATCCCTTTTTCGAGATATTTAATCATTCATCATTCTCATTTGAACCCAAACGGACAATAAGTGTACATGAGACTCTTCCTTTTCCAGATGGGATCCCCATTGATGTGATCAAACCACGGAGCTGCAACAGCAATCCCATCATCCTGGTGTACTTCCATGGAGGGGGCCTGGTGTTCGGGTCGAAGGAGGCGGACAGGCCAATCTGCCAGGTATTGGCGAGGTGAGTGTCGGGGTGGAACTGTGGCCTTCACAGTGTAGGGCAGTTTAGTGGCAGTATGTCTGTTATCTAACCCCTAACAATATTCCAGCAATGACGTCAGTCTGTAAATATTCTATTCTGGACCAGATAATCCAGTGATTATGATCATGAGAATTGATATACATCATATCAACAAAGAAATATGATAATCAGAACAGTGTGCGAAATAGTTTCCAAATTTTGCAAGCCAGACGGGATAGCTATGCCTGAAAGTTACTATCCAACAGAATAATTTTCTAGTCCGAAATTTTGAATGTAGACACAGGTTTCATCATTAAGCTGCTAATGTGATTAACATTTTTATCAGGCCATATTCTTGCATGATTTAAAAGTGTATCATAACTTCGGCAAGACAAAATGACCCCGTGAAAATTCACTAGCAAGTCGGGCCAGTGACTGTGGACATATACTGGCCCGACTGGATTTTTACTAGCCACGGGCTAGCGAGCCAGTAGCTGTTTTGCACACTGAATCAGAATGGGTTTTTTTTTATTAAATTCAATCCCACTGACCAGAAGATTAGTAATCTGTAAACCGAAGAAATATTTTATTTTACTAACCCCCCCTTGTCCCGTTAACAATGTATTGCTTCTGTGATTTCATAAATACAAGTTATGGTATCATTACCATATTTTAATGCCATGTTCATTTGCCAATATGTATTAGTTGTTGATGCTTTTAGACAATCTGTGCAGTTAAGAATGAACAAAGTTTTTGTAAACTTTTTAAATCACTAAAATATAGTAATGTTGAATGTGATGCTATGAATACTTTATTTACAAAACTGAAGAGAAACAGTAGCCCGACATGTTGACAAGAAATCCTATTTGGTTGAATGAGGGACCACATTGTGTAGAATTGCAAGCCTGACACTGAGAAGTATGGACATAGGTTTGAAGCTTACTACAATAGGGGGTTTATGCACTACATCCCGATATCAAATTTTCAAGATTAGACTCATAGTGACGAAAAACATTATGTACCAAAGCCTATTTGTCTCCCCTCGCCACCATCTTTGACGATTTGTATGCCATTTTGGGATGCTATGACTGCCGTGTTGGGATGCTATGAATGTCGTTTTGTACGCTCGGCGACCGTTCTCACGCTCTTGTAGCTGATACACGAAGTTTTGTTTCCATTTCAAACGATTAGTCTTCCATTACAGATGTATTGTTTCGGTTTTAGAGGATATTCTTGCAGTTTTGGAAGTTTATTTTCCTATTTTGGTGATTTTTGTTCTGTTTTGGTGTATATGAGTTCAGTTTTGATGATTTGTTCATCGTTTGTATGGTAGGCCTGTATATAGGTCATCGGGCCGAACCTCAACATGCACAAGGGCTTCAGGACAACCCTAGCCTTGCTCCAAGGCTGTACTGAATGCTATGTCCATGGATGTATGGTAATTCTATCCTTTAAAGAGGCAAGTCTAGATAAGCGGACAGTATAGTTTTGCTCCAAGGCTGTACTGAATGCTATGTCCATGGATGTATAATAATCCTATCCTTTAAAGAGGCAAGTCTAGATAAGCGGACATCTAAGGATGCCAGTCTGTTATTTATATTTTTTAGAAATTTTCTATAAAACTATTGATTATTACTTTAGAGACTTGTGCAAGTCTAAGACAACCCTTACTTCTGAACATTGTTGATTAACCCTTTGACTTTTCAGAGACCTTCCATGTGTTGTTGTGAACGTGGAATATCGACTGGCCCCAGAAAACAAGTTCCCAGCAGCCTTTGAGGACGGGAAGAATGTTCTGCGATGGGTACTGATGAACAAGGCTCTCATAGGTAGGGTCAAAGTCGGGTTAAAATGGTTAACAAGACCAGACTGATTGAAATATTTACTAATTGTCTTTGTTGGTATTCCAGACACATTAAGCACTTTTGAAGCACTACATTGACAGTAGACTGGTCTTGGAAAAGAACATTGTTTACAGGAAAAAAGTAGTTCTTTCATCATCTTAATGAAATATAATGAATAGGTGCCACTTGAACCTAGACTTGCCAAATGTAATCAGTATCAACTTGCACTGGTTGTATTGGATGTATTTCTGCCAGGGTTTGTGTCACAGACATTATTTTATCATGCATACACAATTCATTTCTCAGGAACAGAACACAAGTTCTGCACAGTGAAGTGCTGTGCATAATAACTGTCATATTATCATTGGTTTGAAAAGAAAGCTTGTGTGAATTTCTTACAGATGAGTTACTAAATACTAATTGTAAGCCTGATAGGATTAAAAAATTGTAAGCCTGATAGGATTAAGAGCCAGTATTTATCATACCCTAGATTCCATTATTAATGCCAAAGTTGTATGAAGCACATCACTTTGCAGAACACTCCATTTGCCCAGAGTTCCTTGTGACCAGCCTCGTACCTCTGACATATCATCATGTCTTACACGATCCATTCAAGATATAATGTTTTCACATTTGTTTCGCTTTCATTGAGAAAATATCCTAAAATGGAAAACTTTTATGAGCATGTTTATCCATTGTTACAGTTTTATGCGCTGTCATCTAGGCATCACAGAGCTGGAGAAATGGTCACTTTATTGTGTAAATCTATATCGTGATGCACCTCTCTGTTGCAGTCATAGTAGCATATCTGTATAATTATCCTCCGCCGCGCGTTTAGCGCTAAGCGGGGGATTTAGTATTAGGCTCCGTCGGTACATACGTACGTACGAATTGGAATATCTTGAGAACCGTTGACTAGATTCTTTTCATATTTGGTACCTAGGTTCATCACAGTATAAGAAAGATCCCAGTCACGTTTGGTGACCTTGACCTTTATTTCAAGGTCACAAGGGGGACTTTAACGTTTTACCCTTGTCAGCGAGATATCTCAAGAACCATTGACTGGACTTTCTTCATATTTGACTCCAAGCTTCATCTAGGGAAGGTGCAGGGCCCAGTAGATTTTAGTGACCTTCACATAATTTTCAAGTTCATGGCGACACTTTGAAGATTTCAGCATGTTAACCTGCATGTAAAGATTGTCAGCGCGATATTTCAAGAACCATTCACTGAACTTTCTTCATATTTGACACCAAGCTTCATCTAGGGAAGATGCGAGGTCCAGTCCATTTTAGTGACCTTCACATAATTTTCAAGGTCACGGCGACACTTTGAAGATTTCAGCATGTTAAACTGCATGTTAAGATTGTCAGCGAGATATCTGAAGAACGGTTCACTGGACTTTCTTCATATTTGACACCATTTCTGGTGTCCCCGGCCGTGATATTGCTGGAATATTGCTAAAAGCGGCGTAAAACTAAACTCAGTCAGTCAGTCAGTCATATTTGACACGACCGCCTCCGTGGTGTAGTGGTTAGAGCGTCCGCCCGGAGAGCGGAAGGTCGCGGGTTCGATCCCCGACCGCGTCATAACAAAAGACGTTAAAATATGGTACTTTATGGTCCCTGCCTTGTGCTTGGCATTAATGGCTACAACAAGGACTGGTCGGCTCGGAGTCAGTATAATGTGTCTGAGTGGGGTATTCATGCTTCACTGCGGCATGGTATCTCAGTGGGCTAGCACTATAAAACCAGCTTAAGTCTGGGCTAGTACAAGCAGCCGCACATACACATACACATGCACATGCACGTCGTCATATGAGCGAAATATTCTCAAGCACGACGTTAAACCCAATTTCACCACACCTCACCTCATATTTGACACCAAGCTTTATCTAGGGAAGGCGCAGGGCCCAGTCGATTTTGGTGACCTTCACATAATATTCAAGGTCATGGCGACACTTTGAAGAAGATTTCAGCATGTTAACCTGCATGTAAAGATTGTCAGCGCGATATCTCAAGAACAATTTACTGGACTTTCTTCATATTTGACACCAAGCTTTATCTAGGGCAGACGCAAGGTCCAGTCCATTTTGGTGACCTTCACGTAATTTTCAAGGTCACGGCGACACTTTTGGTAATGTGCCAGCAATATCACAGCAGGAATTGTGGAAGACTGAATGTATGCTTATCTTGAGGCTTGAATTTGGCCCACCTGTTCATATTTCAGGATAAGTGTGTATGTTTGCAAAGGAGAAAAGTCTGGTCATGTGATAAGCTTACACCTGTGGTGTGGTGACTGGAGCAGAAAACTCTCTTGTTTGATGTAGTGAGCAGAGCCAAGTCAGCTCGAGCTTCAGAACTTCGGCACTGGCCAAGTAAACTGTAGAATTATTTTAACAACATTACAAACAAAAAGATGTTGTACAAAATATATTGATTTGTTTTCGTCATGGCAGAAGCTGAGGTGACTTCATTTAGACTCTGAGATAACTTCATAGTACCACATCTTGCCTCCAGGTGGCACCAATGAAAGCAAGATCGGATTGGTTGGCTGCAGTGCTGGAGGGACAATAGCCGCAACTTTGTGCCATGAAGTGACGAAAGGAATCGCGTTCCAGGTACGATCCATGTGCTTTTTGATTCCTGGCAGAATTTGCCCCAAGTAACTAAATGTTTGTTATACAAGTATGAACTATGCTCTGCATTGATGCAGTATGCTTGATGTGTCAGTAAGAACCAGGTCCTGCTTCGATATGTGATGCATTTGATCCCAGTAAGGACTATGCTCTAAACGGATGTGAAATCTTGTTATCCCACTAAAGTTGGTATCATGTTTAACACCGCACACAGCCATGTGACATTATTCTTCCAACTATCGAACCTGAACCAAACAATCCAGTAAAGTTGGTATCATGGGTATTGTTTCTACGTAATTGGAATATAATGACATGCATCTTGAACCAAGTTAGCTTGCCTGAACACCTTATCATGTTTGTGACCTCTTAAGACAATAATGGCTTGCTGAAGACCAATGCTAGCCCATATGTTCACTGGTATATCTCAATGAGGACTTGCTCTACATTGAAGTACAGTATTCAGTATCTCAGAGACTATGCTCTACATTGACATGTTTCATTGTCAGGTGCTGGTGTACCCCTGGCTTGATCTGACATGTGACCAGCCATCTTGTACAGAATTTGAAAATGGCCCAATTTTGACTGTTGGAATTCTGAGATGGTCAGTATAATTTCTGCAGAGAATACCGGTAGATTGAGTATTGACCACTGTCATGAATCAGGGAAGACGAGACACAACTAGCCTCATGCAATCGTTCATATGTTATATTTGGGATTACACTTTCTCAGTGAAGTAAAGATTCTAGTATATTTATGGATTGAGTCCCATCTGGGATTTGAACTCATACTCTCAGAGTCAGGCAAGGAATTGCCAGCACAACAGAGTCAGTGATCTAACCCCCTCAGACACTGCATTAGCTGAGTGGGTAAGATTTCGTATTTATCTCATATATATTAAACAGTGGTTTTGTATATTTTTCCAAGGTGTGTAGACAAAGTTGTGAACAATCCTGAAGAAGAAAAAAACCCACGAGCATCCCCACTGTTTCGTGAGAGCTTTACCTGCCTCCCGCCCACTCTCCTGCTTCTTGCCGAGTTTGATCCGCTCCGTGACCAGGCATATAGTGAGTACATTAGGGGGGGCATCAGGTTGTAAGTGAGTTAGTTTTAAGTTGCTTTTAGCAATATTCCTGCAGTTTAACCACTAGGATACCCAGCCAGGTTGTTTGTGATGCCAGTTTAGTTTTAAGTCGCTTTAACAATATTCCTGCAGTTTAACCACTAGGATACCCAACCGCCCCCATCAGGTCCCTGTCGGATGACTTTAAGATCCAATGGAGACAGTTCACTGTTCACAGGTGTTAACTGTTGAGGCCAGTTGGGGTAGCCTAGTGGATAAAGTGTTCACTCGTCATGTCGAAGACCTGGGTTGATTCCCCACATGGGCACAATGTTTGAAACCCATTTCTGGTGTCCCCTGCCATGATATTGCTTGAATATTTGTAAAAGCGGCGTCAACCCATACTTGGTTAGTAAAGTGTAGAAATGTGGCAGGCAGCCATACAACTATCTGTCTTTGACAATCAAACTGTGGAGAATGTGATGAGAAAAGGTTACGGGGTAAATGCTGCAAGACTTGACTAAGAAGGGAGGGTCAGTTCTCTCACATGTATGATTATAATGTCACTGTAAACTAATAGCATGGAGAGTAGGTGATGCTGTCAGTTTATTTAGTGGCTGCAATTATACCGGAAGATATGGCAGGCTGCAGCTGAAACAACATTCACTCACTTGTAGAATCAACGACATAGGTTATGTGTCCAAATGTGGACTCACTCACTCACTCACTCACTCACTCAGCTGAAACAACATTCACTCACTTGTAGAATCAACGACATAGGTTATGTGTCCAAATGTGGACTCACTCACTCTCACTCACTCACTCACAAAAAACAAAAATTCCCTGAAAAACATTTCCCCTTAACCTTTGGCTGTCATGATTTATGTGCACCCCCACTTCTCCAAAGTCCTGGATCCGCCCTTGGAAATGATGACTTTCATTGCATAAAACAACATACACTCACATTGTCTGTTGCCAAGTAACTTAATATCATAATTTGTGCATAATATAATCACACCCACTGCTGCCTTATGAAACACAGAGTACCAGATGTATTTTAGGGGAAACTTAAGGTTTGGTTTGATTTGGTTGTTGTTTAGCGCCGCACTCAGCAATATTTCATCTATATGGCGGCGGTCTGTAAATAATCAGGTTTGGACCTGACAATCCAGTGATCAGTAGCATGAGCATTGATAAACGCAATTGGGATATGATGACAAGTCAGTGTGTCTGACCATTTGATCCCGTTAGTCGCCTCTTACGACAAGCATGGGTTGCTGAAGACAAATCTAACCCGGGTCTTCACGAGTATGAAACTTGAGGAGATATGCTTACTATATTTTTCCTTATCCTGACTCATGATCTTTTGCTTATCTCCCTTTCCCTTGCGAATGGTAGTGGAACACTTGAATCCCTTGAAGTTCCCGAAGCGGACGTAAAAATACACTCACCCACGAGTTACCTCCCTTTTCCCGCGCAAACAGTCATGTGATCAGCCTTACTTGTCACTCTCTCCCTTTTCGCCAAGGCGGATGGTTGGGTGAGCACTGGAGTCCCGTATACGGCAGATATCGGTTATATTTAGATCCTATTTATCAAAATTATGCTGTGTATGGTATTTGACTATTACTATCATGTATTAATTGTATAAAATTTGGTGACATAATTTCATCATAATGTAAATTATTTACATTTCATGAAATCTTGCATTGTTTGCAGGCACCGGCTATCAGTGGCTGATCCTCACCCCCTATGCCCATCGTGCATTAAGCCATGTTCTTCCACCTCACGTTGTATATATTGCAGTGATTTATCAAATTTGCAATTTAATCAATATTTGTCTTATATCTATAGACGTGCCATGGATCGGGTGAGGAAGTCATCACAAGTCACGGTTGATAAACCTGGAGATCAAGCCGGTAACCGTAGGTTGTTTCCTCCTGCAGAAATACATAATTCTGGTGCTATGTTGAGTACGTTGCAGGGGCAGTCGTCGATTATGGGGTCGAAAAAGAGGTCTGCTACGACGGAGTTGACGCCCTCTCAGAGTAAGAAAAAGACTACTGCTTCATCCACAACGCAGAAAGGGGCATCTATAACTAGGTCAACATCGAAATCAACACGACCTAGCAAGTCAACTCATCAGAGGTCGTTTAATGAGGAGATCATTCTACCGCGTGAAGCAGACGTGTTTGATGAACCACCGTTACTTCTGCCCGAAGTACCTATTAGATCGACGATGTAGTCGACCTCCACAACTACTAGATCGTCTCCTGCAACTACAACAGCCGTTCAATCCCCACATGGGTACAATGCTGTTTGATGACCAACCACCAACTTCTCAAAGCGCAGTGAAGTTGAAGCTACAACAACACATCAGCTGTTTGATCGACCAACCGCTAACTTCTCAACGCATTAACGAATCAGTTCCATCAGTCAATGCAGAACTTCGATCCTGGCGCTTTTATGAGGCAATTTACTACTCAAATGATGGCCATGAGGGAACAACGTTTTGATGAGGAAGCGAAGGCACGACAGAACAGTCCATCATCTGACAACGTTCGCAAGCCCTCAGAGCTACGCGAACCTAATACGTCTCACAGATCTACAACTGCAGACAACGTTGGCGACCGTGTATGTTCAAGGAGGTCATCACAATCGGACGACTCTGTCATCATACAACAAGATGGAAAGTTCGCGAAGGCTACTAACTCTACGAGAACTTCGTCTGCGAACCCTCAACGTTCGAGAACGCCTAGGAATCCATCCCCAAGAGCCAGTCGATCCAGATCTAGATCCCACAGCTCAACACGCGAAGGGAATGTTCACGAAGGCAAGGTTCATGAAAGGAAGTTTGCGAAGGGTGAGGTTCGTGAAGAGGACTAGTTTCGCGAAGGGATGAATCACGAGACAGACGTTCGCGAAAGGATGAATCACAACATTTGCGAAAGGAAGGTTCGCATATGGAGGATTCGCGAAGGCATAGCTCTACGGAACAAGAACTATCTGATTAACATATCGACTATGTCTTCTCAGATATGGAGGTTACAGCTTGGATAGCTAATGGATTGAACTTAGAGTCTCCCTCCAAGGAATTGGATGATGCTTACACTTATAAGATGTGCAAGGACGACTTCGACTTGGTTACCATTCCTCCTATTGAGCCGATATGCAAGGTGCCTTCGAACCTACCCATATCTTTTGACAAAGCTACTAGATTCCAGAATCAACATCTGCCAGCATTTAATGCGAGGAAATTCCCCTTACATCACATGGATCCCTTTATGAGAGCGCCGGATTTAGATGAGAATATTAAACTGGTCAACGATTCTCGGAACAAGATTTACAAGGTGGAGGATAAAAAGTTGGCCCAACTTGATACCGCGACGAGGAGATCCTTCTTCGGATTAGCAAGATCCAGAGCAATCAATGAGGCATTGATTAACCAGTTCCGGAACCCCAGTTCGGAAGAAGATAGGATGATAATATCTGTTCTGCTCACTCAGAAGACGGACCAATACTTCATATCGGATCATTTGGCCTCTAGGTCGACAGGTCTCACCTTGTTGCGGAGACAGGGTCTACTGGCATCTTGTTCCTGGAGTGACAGATTTACCCAACCGCTACTTAGAGCTCCTTGGGCGGCACCTACCATCATTGGAGATGAGATAGATGAAGCAGCTAAGGAAGCTACTCACGACTCAAGGGAAGTCATGATGATCAAGTCTATAGATACTCTAGCCAACGTCATACGTAAGACTTCATAGAAGTACAACAGCAAGTCGAAATATTCCGGTATCCAGAAGGCTAAGGAGAAGAAATACTCCAGCTTCAGAGGTGGGAAAAGCTCTATTCGTCGCTCATCCGGAAACTACAGAGGAAACTCAGGGAGAGGACGTACTCCCAGAGGTTTCAGAGGAGCTAGACGTTGAAATTGGGGTTCGAAACGACTGGATGCTTACCCCCCAGCCATTCCTGTACAACCATCGACAGTGGGTGGACGTCTACAAAGATACTGGGAAAATTGGGGAATACTGGAGGACGACTACGTCTCACAAGTACTGCGAGAAGGGTACAGAGTGCAGCTCAAGGCCAGGCGGCCACACCACTGTTAACCCTCAGACCGATGGTCTTCAACCAAGCAGACGAGCAAGCAGACAAACTACAAGTAGCCATCAACTCGCTTCTAACCAAGAATGCGGTAGAAAAGATAGATCAATATCATCTCACACCAGGCTTCTACTCCCCAATTTTCCTAGTACCCAAGAAGAATTCCAAAGAGAAATTGAGATTGATTTACAACATGCAGAAATTCAACCAAGACTATCTACTCAAACCGGAAAGGTTCAGAATGATCCACCTACTGCAACTCAGACTACTAATTCGTCCAGCAGACTATATGGCCAGCATAGACCTCCAGGATGCATATCTACACATCCCCATACATCCGGAATCAAGGAAATATCTACGATTCCTATTCAGAGGTCAGCACTTCCAATGGAATTTCGACATATGCTATTTGCAACTGTGTAAATTTTAGGGATACAGAGTAACAGCCTAAAAACAGGGTTTTTTCTATTTCCGATAGTACTTTAGGATGACTAGTGAACCTGATGAAGTCAGAGTTGGAACCAAAACAAGATCTCCAATTCCTTGGGATAAGATTCATCACAACACAGAATCGAATTGTGACCCCAGAAGATTGTTGGGTCAAGATACAAGCCATGATTCCTCAAGCAGTCATCTCTCCGTTAACACTACGAACATGGCAATGTCTACTCGATCTACTAACCTCAGCACAAGACTTGACTCGCACAGGAAGGTTACAACTAAGGCCGCTGCAATAATTCCTGGCAAAACATCTGGACAGAGTCGACCCTATCTCGCTACCAGAAAATCTCAAAGTGTACCTACTTTGGTGGACTCACAGATCGAATGTCTGCGGAGGGACCTATTTACAAGAGCCGGTCTTAGAAACACATCTTTACGCAGATGCATCGCTACAGGGATGGGGTGCACATCTCAACAACCAGGTTGCATCAGGGAAGTGGTCAAAAGCAGATCAGCATCTTCACATCAATCTGCTGGAAATGAAAGCTGTGATCAACGCCGTACAACTATGGTCGAGTTCGCTGAGCAACAGAATGCTGATGATCCACACGGACAACTCTACGGTGGCATTCTCCATAAATTGGCAAAGAGCAACAAGATCGCCAAGCCCACTGCAGCTCACATTCCAGTTGTTCATCATCACAGAGAAGGCATACATCTGGATAAAGGCGTGTCACATACCGGGAGCCAAGAACGTACTAGCAGACACTCTTTCCCGACCACTTTATCCGTCACCCACGGAATGGATGTTCCATCCAGAATCGTTCCAGCTCATTATAAGAGAAATAGGATCGCCATGCATAGACCTGTTACCACGCGAGGTTCAACAAACAACTACAGGCGTTTGTTTCACCAGTACCAGACCCCAAGCCTGGGCAACAGATGCACTGAGCATATCATGGGAAGGACTAAACGCTTACACGCGTTTCCACCTCCGATCTTACTACCGAAAGTACTGTTGAAGATCAAACAGACACAAAGCTTACAACTGACTTTGGTCACCCTGTTGGCCAGCGAGTCTGGTTCCTAGACCTAATGGAAGATCTCGGAAGTCCAACCCTCAAACTACCAGAATGGCCGAACCTACTCAGACATCCGCACACCAAGACCACAGGAACCCAACACTGTTCCAGCTACTCGTGTGGACCGTATCATAACCTGTCTGAAGAAAAGAGGATACTCCGCCAGAGCAGCGAAAGCAGTAACCTTAGCTTTACACAGATCAACTCGCAATTTGTATGACGACAAATGGCAGAAATTAGAACAATATGCAAGGCGGAAGGGCTTCACAGCTATGAAAGCTTCTCATCCTCAAGTGGCATAATATCTATGTCACCTCAGATATACAAGACATTTGAAAGGTTCGACATTATCCACATATCTGGCAGCCATCAGCACAGTCGTCACTATGAAGTCAGGCATCAAATTGTCGAAAGTACCAGAATTACTAGCTCTGCTGTGATCTTTTGAACTGGAGGACCAGCAAAAGAAATTCAGAGCACCAGCCTGGGATCTGAATGTAATTCTACATCATCTCATGAGCTATGCCTACGAACCTCTAGAACAGACTACCTTCGAGCTACTCACACAGAAAACTCTGTTCCTACTTGCCCTAGCCACGGCAGCTCGTATGTCTGAGATACATGCGCTGGACTTTGGATGAACTGGATTCGACACGGGCACCGTGCTGCAGTACATCTAGGACTAAGATGGGACTTTATTGCAAAGAATCAACTACCTGGTCAACCAGATAGACAGTACCATGTGCCAGCGCTATCTACGATCCTCGGACCAGAGGACACCCAGGACTTATCCTTGTGTCCTCTCAGATCCTTGAAGATATATCATCAGAAGTCTAACACAAGGAGAAGAAAATTTAAGCGTCTATTCATCCCGTGTTGAATCCAGGAAGTGGCTTGACCCACAACCAATCTGTCGGATTCTATAAGCAAAAGATCATGAGTCAGGATAAGGAAAAATATGTAATTTTTTAAGTAAAATTGATATTTTATACTTATCCTGACTCATGAGGAGAAGCCCTCCCAACTTCCCCACTGGAAACACTTCGGATTTCACAGTAGATCCAGGTCCATGGGCAGAAAAATCAGGAGAGAGTGACAAGTAAGGCTGGTCACATGACTGTTTGCGCGGGAAAAGGGAGGTAACTCGTGGGTGAGTGTATTTTTACGTCCGCTTCGGGAACTTCAAGGGATTCAAGTGTTCCACTACCATTCACAGGGGAAAGGGAGATAAGCAAAAGATCATGAGTCAGGATAAGTAAAAAATATCAATTTTACTAAAAAAATTACACTTTTGTGAAACCTGCAAATGCAGGGATAGTGCTTATAAACCTAGAAACATGGTAAAGCTTTGATTCATTACCTGCAGTCATAAGTCTCTGGCGCAACTAAGGGCTGCAACTCTGCAAAGCAAATTGTTACAATTCCGCCAATGCTTCCCTGCCTGTTTTTCCTGAAAACCTTCTAGCGTTTCATGTCTTTGTTTGGTTTTCAGATTACAAGCGAAAAATCAAGGATGCCGGAATCGATGCCGAGAGCCTGATGATTAAAGGATCGCTCCATGGTTTCTTCGATAAGCCTGGTATGTCGTCTGCAGATAATAGCTGTGTTGACATTGATTGGTTACTACTGGTCACATGAGACCACATAAACGTGTCACTTTGCATTACCACAATAAGCATAAAGATACTAAGGCAACTCTCAGTGGGGAGCCTTTAATGTATGTATCACTCATCATTTGATTTACCAGTACATAACATGATGTACATAACATGGAGGGTTTTTTACATTTATGTGATCCTATAATTATAAAAGATTTAGACTTTGGTTTAAATTTTGCAGGTAGTAAAATAGTTAAAGCTGATTTTCTGTCTTGCAGACCACTATAAAGATCTGGGACTGAAAGCCAGGGAAAAGATGTTTGCCTTTATCAAGAAAAGAGTAGCATCATCATGATTTCCTTGAAGGTTACAACAGACGCCATGATGTTTGCTCACAGCCCAGCTAGGATTAAGCAAACTCTGCATTTGAAAATTGAAGTTTTTGCACAGAATTAGCAGCAAAGTAGAACACGAGCATAACACTCCATCCATTTAAGGCTCATGCCTTTTTGAAAGTGAAAGTAGTGGTGCGGAAGATTGTATCTGAGGTGTGATTCTGTGGAGGATATCTTCTTTACAATTACAATTTGTGTAGAATGCTGATATGGAAAACCAGATATGAACTTTTTCAAACAAAAAAATATAATGAATGTTCTTTGCCCTGACTGGAATTCGAACTTACATTAGTGAAATAAATTCACAAGAATATTTTGATAATACATATAGATCCCTATTATCACTTAAGGCCCAGGTATATAATTATTTGGTCTAGAAAGTTTCTTAAACGGGTGTTTGGATTTGGATAAAATTATTGAATGTGTACTGGGTTTGATTTTCTAAATGACAACATTTTTAAAAGACTGAAAGAGTTTGGGGTTTTTTTTATGGGTGTTATTATTTTACATTTGATAAATCATATTTTGTGTGACTATTACAAAGTCATTATCAGAACCTAGTTTTTGGTGGAGAGAATGCTTTGCACAAGTCCCTTTGATGCTATTACAATGACAGTGTCTGCCAGTATTTGTTTTGTGTGCAGAACTGATGGATCGCACAGGTATATTTGAAGCAAGAGTAATAAAATGAGTTTCTGTATACATATTATAAAAAGTCCCTTCCACTATTTTTAGAATTTGTTATTTCTTTTAGCTTTTTTACACTTTTGTAGTCAGACTTGTATCTTATGTTATAACATGTCAGCGGTTTTGAGCATGCAATGTGCATGGATAAACGCGCAATATAAATGGACTATTATTATTATTATTATGTTTAAATGACTTCTTAGTTGATCAAATGAAGAAAAAGTGAAAGGAAATTAGTGAGTTTGAAAAAATACAAATTGGGATATATGGTTTCAGGTAACCTTAAAAAAACAAAAGTGTTTTAGGCATAGGATATATCAGGATGTATACCAGTCCATTTTTATGGCATTTTTTAATACTCTTTTTTACCATTTCATAGTCCTTAATAACTGCTTTAGTTTTTAATTCTTTTTTTTTTTGTTTCAAAGCATTACAATATTACTATCAATATTTATGTTTACAATTCTTACTGAGATAATTACATCTGACTACAAGAAGGCAATATGCCAGTTACCGGGTAATTTTAATACAGAGTTATCCTCATTGAAGTTGTTTTCCATGCTACAGGTCTATGTATATTTAAGCAGCTTAAGGACTGAGAATTTCTTGAGAATTTATAATCAGCTGATATGTGAATGTCCAGTCAGTGTCTGGGAGTTTGACCTATGTAAACTTTGACCATTGTCAAATCATACTGTTGTGTCAGTGGCCTTGTTTGTCCAGCACTGTTTCAGATTGGTTCTTCAAGATTCTTGTCTTCCTTTCAGAAAAAAGGGCAACTGTCCTAAACATTGGTTGACTGTATGTTTTTCAGAAAGTCAGCACAGAAATATTTGCTTAGCGTGCCATAAGTCCACCCAAAACAAAATATTGCATGTCCATGAATGAACACCATACCTCAGTTAAATGTCTACTAGTTTTAAAACCGGAATTCTTCTAGTCATTATCTTTTGGATCAAGCACAGGAGTTAAAGAGCTTGTTTAAAAAATATATGCCATGTGTTTTATCGAAGAAATACACTTTTAATTGTCATTATGATATGGTCAGTATATTGATCATTAGGAAGATATGATTCCGTGTTTAATTTGTTTTTATCAAGTTTGGATATTTATCATACTGACACTCGGACCAAAGCATAACTTTACTTGCGATCTATGGATGTTGAATTGCCAATTTATGTTGTCATGATCAGAATATTTACTGATAACTTTAGCTCTTTAAGATTTCAACTTATTCCATGTGTAGATGGACAAATATTTTACAATTCCTTGTTTCATCGTAACCATGGTAACTTATCCTTTTACTTTAGGGAAACACCATCATATGGTTTAATCCTCGCAGTTAAATATGGTGTACAGAATTCAAATGCTTTTAATTAGATGGATATATTTTAACAATCTTTTTATGAACTTACTGAAGCACAGCTGGTGTTTGATATATGTGTAGTGTGTATCTTCCATAGTGGTGGAAAGTTCTGGAATATTGCTACAGTTGTTGAAATGTTTAAGTGCCATTGGTTGAATGATTTCCAGGTTGCAAATGTGCTTATTGTATATGTGCCAAAGCAGATACTAGGCATGTGATTTTCTGTTACTTGAGCTTCGACACACCGTTAATTTAAGAAAACCAAAAACATCTGTTATCAGGATAAAAGAACAAACTGCGGAAACATATATTTTAGCTGATCTCTATCAATTATGGTTGCTTATGTACGAAAAATGAATTGAAGAAAAAGATTACTTGGGATTGATTGACAAGTCAAGGAGTTACTTCCCTTGCAACATGTTTATGATTTAAAATTTAATTATGTTGGCAGAATTTGTCACAAGATTGGAGAAAAACAAATATTTTAATTTTTGTGAATATTTGTTTATCCGAAAACCAGGTATAACAGAAAATAACTTGCCACAGTAACTTTGCAGCATCTGTTTTCACTATGTGAAAGGTTATGTCGTTGTGATAATTTATTATGCCATTAAAGTGCCAGTGTTAAAAGCAGGTGTTATATGCCAAATTCTTCAAATGTTCTAATTTTTAATAAATTTTCTGTAGTTGACGAAAAAACATTAGTTTAATACCTGATAATGAACTGTTAATTGTAGCTTGTAGAAACCTTACTACTGTATATGTCTCATGACCACCTGGACATCTTACTCTGCATCTACTCAGAGTTTTCAGCTGTAGGTGAAGGTCAACAGGTAACCATTTAGAAGTTGGTTTAAATAGGCAGTGTATTTGGTTAGTTAATGCAGAATCTGGACGATGCCTTGACATCTGCTTACAAGAATTTATGAATGGTAGAAACAAGCTAGGTTACAAACTGTAAATACTAGTTGTGTTATTGAAATTATGGATAATTATACACAATAAAATCAAAGTTAGGTGGTCAGGTTTACTGGCTTGGTTATCATATCATAGTGGATAGTGTGGTATTAAACAGCGAACACACAAACGAACATTGTTTTTAAAACACAGTAGAGATCTTATTATGTTATCAGTATTACCCTAGTATTACCCAATATGAAAGAATCAAGGAAGGGGGAGGTTTACATAATGACTAACTTGAAAACCAAGCAGATATTTCATAATTAAATGACCATACTGTATCATGATCTCATTTATCTGTTTTTGTTTAAGACAGACTTAATGTTCCAGTATGTTTAATGGTCTGTTGTTAAGGAAGTAGCATTTGTTGATCTGAACTCACGTCAGTGTTATATTGTCAGATTAGAAGGTCAGTAAAGATCTGAAATTGTTTAGGTGCTAAAACTATATATACCAGTTAGATATCACGTAGGTCACATGGGAACTGATCGGGGATGTCTGAAGTTATGTAATTTCATTATTGATATACTTTTGCTACCTACTTGTCTTACCCGTACCTTCTATAACCTTCAGGTGGTTTTCTGTAAACCTTCGGTTGTGATTAACTGAAGAAATGGCTTGAATTACTGAAACCATGCCAATACCAACAACGGAAGGAGGTTCATGCATTTGACTTCATTTATGATGAAGGGACCAAGTTTGAGTAGATGCCTTCCACTTATAATCCTTCAGACAAATGCTCCATTAATAAACCGTTAGCCTACCCAGAAAAATCAGAAGTTGACTAGTCTTTGCTCATAGCAGAGGACTAACATTGTAAGGAGCTTGGGGTGACACAATTTGATTGGATGACTAATATAATGCTGGAATAGTACCGTAGGTTTGTGTAAACTTTCATTCAGATCAGATCCTTTTCAGTACTATTCTGTTCAGATCCGAAGACACCTCCTTAGGGGATCACAACAGGTGAACTTTTTGATCAGGCTATTACCCAGAGGCTTCCAAACTCCCAGTACCAATGTACAAAGCATTCAGATTAGCATAACTGATTTTTGTATCTCAGAAACCTCAAGAGAAATTTCCCAAATATTCACAATGAAGGTAAAGTCATTAATTTATGAACAGAGATGATGTAGAAATGAAGGCTAAAAAATTTCAGAAGCTAACATCTTATTTGATGAAGAAAAATGCATCCTTTAGTAAGACAGGGTGTCAAAGGTTGCTCAAGGTTTTGAAGTGAGGTTCTCCGGAGACTCGTATCCAAATGGTGAGAGGTATTATATCTGAGTATAAGATCTGGTTTGAATTAGTCTGGTCTGTGAATTCGTAACAAAGGTGGACATAAAGTGAAGACATTATTTGATGCATATTTCTTTAAAATGATGTTTAAGCAATTAGCTAAACTAATAGATATTGTTTGAAATGGCTTCTTTAAATCAGCTTCTCTGAAGAAGTTGTATTTATATTTCTGTAAGTTCCAAGTTTGTGATGCAAAGTCGCCTTGATCAGTCATAAGGTCTTATTTTGTTGATTTTAGCTGGTTTACAAGAATGACTGACAAAACAAAAATGAAACGAGAAAAGATTAAAATTTCTTTTAAAAACAGTTTTAGTCAGAGGAAATGAAAAACATACAGTATATAAGAAATGGTGAAGCATAAACGGATAAAATCTTATTCCAACCCAATAAAATGTACTATTGTCATTCGTTAGTAGATGTACTTATTTGGAAGTTGAGGTTGTTATCTCTTTTGGTCCACCTACGTTTAGGCCACAATTGTTACACAGCTGATGAAAAACACAGTTTCACCACTGTATGTGGAGAGATCAGTTTACTATGGGATGCTGATGATGTGTAATTATACTCTATCAATGTTTCAGTGAAGAGCTTAACCCTTTACATTGTGTTGTTGTTTCACAGAAATTGGTACTTGAGTGTACTCAGTGTGCATGATTTCTATTACTGATGAATATATAACCTTATACAATATGCATTACATATCCAAGTTGTGTTTCTAGAACAGATTCAAGATAATAATTTTGTAATGATTTTTGCAGAGTATAAGTAGTTGGTGTATATTTTCATAATAGTTTGTTTGTAATATTTTTGCCAAATATTGGTTTACATACTTAAGGAGATAATTATTGGAGGTTGTATTTATTAAATCCAACATTACCTTGTCTGTTGGGGCCAAGAGAAGGAATTTACAAACTGTTGAAACTTCAACCCAGAACTTGATGATTGTTTTTGGAAGTTGTTAAATCATACCCGTTTTCATCTATAGTTGTACTGCTTAAAGCATTGGGCTATATGCCTTCATTGTCACAGCTTTTCATATGCTTTACTCCATATTTGGCCAAACCGTTTTGGATTTTTTAGCTCCTTTGTAGAGGCATTTTACACTTCTGCCTCGGTTATTTTATAGTGGTTTATTACCTAGATATTTGGATGTTTTGTTGCCTTTTGTTGTAGTTATTATGAATAAAGAGTTTTAAAAGTAATTATATTTTTGCTGTGTTAAAATGGATCTTCAGAAACCTGTACATGTCCGTTTTTCATGACTCTCCCCAGATATGTGAATTAATGTTTCTGACCCTCCCATGATTCATTCTGATGTACCAATCCACCATTATAATAATAACTGTCCCCCAACATAAACACCATGTATTGAAAAGATATTTGATATTGTCATTATTTAATGCGAGATGTGAATATCACTTAATATTTATAATTTTCAGTTACGAATAAGTTGGGGTGAATATATTGCTTGCAAGGCCATGGCCTTTCTATAAAGGCCTGCCGTCTGCAAATACCAAAAGTCACGATTCTAAGAGCCAGCCATGACGTCTCTTCGGTTAGATGAAGCGAAGGGAGATCACTCTCAATCCCGTATCCGTCTACATCAACGAGATGGGTGAAGTGCTAGTAATATATCACACATGTTCAAATAGAGACCTGCCATTTTCGGTCGGCACTCATAAAACACATAGCAATTATTTTTACTTCTGAAAAGGAAAGCTATTTTCCTGGAATATTACAAAGTGTTCAGGGAGTAAGTGAGTGAGGTTTTACGCCGCTTTCATCATTATTCCAGCAAACATCAGCACGGGTACACTAGAAATAGGCTTAACGTATTGTACCCACTTGGGGAATCGACTTGGGCGTGACGAGCGAACGCATTATCCACTGGGGTACCCTCCCCTCCCCAGTCTCCAACTAGTACCTATTGTACCAACTGTCGCCACGTAAGGAAGTGTCTGTTCCTTATAAGGCACGGGCTACTGGTCATTTTCTCTCGTTTCAACCCTGTTTGCGCTACAGTTGCCTGTGCTTAAGAAGGTAACCCAACACGTACAGTTCATAAAATACGGACACGACCATACAGTGGTAAATATCACTCTTTAACAACAGCGATAGGAATTTTTGTCTCCGGTTTAGAAGCCTTGTGATCTGGTCAGATACCTATATGTCGATGAAACTGTCGAGGCATTTTTAGCTCTAAGTAGGAATCACAGTAGTCCAAATGGACTTCTTGTGTGTACACCATAACATATATCCAGACGCCACACAGTCGAAAATAGCAAACCTGAGATGGGATACAAAATGGGCGAAAATTATATAAAAACGATGGTCATATGCGAATATAATAAGTTATGAGGTTTATCTAACAGGCAAATGAGAGTTAGGAAAAAAACCCTTTTATGACCAAGATTTCAGAGACATCACGGTAATATAATTATTGGGCCAAGCCGTGGATGCATCCAAGGTATAGTGGAGAGTGATCGTAACATATACCCTGGAGATTACCGAGGATGAATGTTCCCCAGAGGGTTATTGTTTCAGTCAGATCATGGTCCCATGTTCCCCAGAGGGTTATTGTTTCAGTCAGATCGTAGTTCAGTGTTCCCCAGAGGGTTATTGTTTCAGTCAGATCATGGTCCCATGTTCCCCAGAGGGTTATTGTTTCAGTCAGATCGTAGTTCAGTGTTCCCCAGAGGGTTATTGTTTCAGTCAGACCGTAGTTCAGTGTTCCCCGGAGGGTTATTGTTTCAGTCAGATCATGGTCCAGTGTTCCCCAGAGGGTTATTGTTTCAGTCAGATCGTAGTTCAGTGTTCCCCAGAGGGTTATTGTTTCAGTCAGACCGTAGTTCAGTGTTCCCCAGAGGGTTATTGTTTCAGTCAGATCGTAGTTCAGTGTTCCCCAGAGGGTTATTGTTTCAGTCAGATCATGGTTCAGTGTTCCCCAGAGGGTTATTGTTTCAGTCAGATCATGGTTCAGTGGTCCCAAGGGGGTTATTGTTTCAGTCAGATCATGGTCCCATGTTCCCCAGAGGGTAATTATTTCAGTCAGATCGTAGTTCAGTGTTCCCTGGAGGGTTATTGTTTCAGTCAGATCATGGTCCCATGTTCCCCAGAGGGTTATTGTTTCAGTCAGATCGTAGTTCAGTGTTCCCCAGAGGGTTATTGTTTCAGTCAGACCGTAGTTCAGTGTTCCCCGGAGGGTTATTGTTTCAGTCAGATCATGGTCCAGTGTTCCCCAGAGGGTTATTGTTTCAGTCAGATCGTAGTTCAGTGTTCCCCAAAGGGTTATTGTTTCAGTCAGATCATGGTCCAGTGGTCCCCAGAGGGTTATTGTTTCAGTCAGATCGTAGTTCAGTGTTCCCCGGAGGGTTATTGTTTCAGTCAGATCATGGTCCCATGTTCCCCAGAGGGTTATTGTTTCAGTCAGACCGTAGTTCAGTGTTCCCCGGAGGGTTATTGTTTCAGTCAGATCATGGTCCTATGGTCCCCAGAGGGTTATTGTTTCAGTCAGATCGTAGTTCAGTGTTCCCCAGAGGGTTATTGTTTCAGTCAGATCATGGTCCCATGTTCCCCAGAGGGTTATTGTTTCAGTCAGATCATGGTCCAGTGGTCCCCAGAGGGTTATTGTTTCAGTCAGATCGTAGTTCAGTGTTCCCCAGAGGGTTATTGTTTCAGTCAGACCGTAGTTCAGTGTTCCCCAGAGGGTTATTGTTTCAGTCAGATCATGGTCCAGTGTTCCCCAGAGGGTTATTGTTTCAGTCAGATCGTAGTTCAGTGTTCCCCGGAGGGTTATTGTTTCAGTCAGATCATGGTCCCATGTTCCCCAGAGGGTTATTGTTTCAGTCAGATCGTAGTTCAGTGTTCCCCAGAGGGTTATTGTTTCAGTCAGATCATGGTCCCATGTTCCCCAGAGGGTTATTGTTTCAGTCAGATCGTGGTTCAGTGTTCCCAGAGGGTTATTGTTTCAGTCAGATCATGGTCCCATGTTCCCAGAGGGTTATTGTTTCAGTCAGATCATGGTTCAGTGTTCCCAGAGGGTTATTGTTTCAGTCAGATCATGGTTCATGTTCCCCAGAGGGTTATTGTTTCAGTCAGATCGTAGTTCAGTGTTCCCAGAGGGTTATTGATCGTTGTTCAGTCAGTCAGATCAGTGGTTCAGTGTTCCCAGAGGGTTATTGTTTCAGTCAGATCATGGTTCAGTGTTCCCCAGAGGGTTATTGTTTCAGTCAGATCATGGTTCAGTGTTCCCCAGAGGGTTATTGTTTCAGTCAGATCATGGTTCAGTGTTCCCCAGAGGGTTATTGTTTCAGTCAGATCATGGTTCAGTGTTCCCCAGAGGGTTATTGTTTCAGTCAGATCATGGCCCATGTTCCCAGAGGGTTATTGTTTCAGTCAGATCGTAGTTCAGTGTTCCCCGGAGGGTTATTGTTTCAGTCAGATCATGGTCCCATGTTCCCAGAGGGTTATTGTTTCAGTCAGATCGTAGTTCAGTGTTCCCAGAGGGTTATTGTTTCAGTCAGATCATGGTTCAGTGTTCCCCAGAGGGTTATTGTTTCAGTCAGATCATGGTTCAGTGTTCCCAGAGGGTTATTGTTTCAGTCAGATCATGGTCCCATGTTCCCAGAGGGTTATTGTTTCAGTCAGATCGTGGTTCAGTGTTCCCCAGAGGGTTATTGTTTCAGTCAGATCATGGTCCCATGTTCCCCAGAGGGTTATTGTTTCAGTCAGATCGTAGTTCAGTGTTCCCCGGAGGGTTATTGTTTCAGTCAGATCATGGTCCCATGTTCCCCAGAGGGTTATTGTTTCAGTCAGATCGTAGTTCAGTGTTCCCCAGAGGGTTATTGTTTCAGTCAGATCATGGTCCCATGTTCCCAGAGGGTTATTGTTTCAGTCAGATCGTAGTTCAGTGTTCCCAGTCAGATCATGAGGGTTATTGTTTCAGTCAGATCATGGTCCCATGTTCCCCAGAGGGTTATTGTTTCAGTCAGATCGTAGTTCAGTGTTCCCCAGGAGGGTTATTGTTTCAGTCAGATCATGGTCCCATGTTCCCCAGAGGGTTATTGTTTCAGTCAGATCGTGGTTCAGTGTTCCCCAGAGGGTTATTGTTTCAGTCAGATCATGGTCCCATGTTCCCCAGAGGGTTATTGTTTCAGTCAGATCGTAGTTCAGTGTTCCCCAGAGGGTTATTGTTTCAGTCAGATCATGGTTCAGTGTTCCCCAGAGGGTTATTGTTTCAGTCAGATCGTGGTTCAGTGTTCCCCAGAGGGTTATTGTTTCAGTCAGATCGTAGTTCAGTGTTCCCCAGAGGGTTATTGTTTCAGTCAGATCATGGTCCAGTGTTCCCCAGAGGGTTATTGTTTCAGTCAGATCGTAGTTCAGTGTTCCCCGGAGGGTTATTGTTTCAGTCAGATCATGGTCCCATGTTCCCAGAGGGTTGTTTCAGTCAGATCGTAGTTCAGTGTTCCCCAGGAGGGTTATTGTTTCAGTCAGATCATGGTCCCATGTTCCCCAGAGGGTTATTGTTTCAGTCAGATCGTAGTTCAGTGTTCCCCGGAGGGTTATTGTTTCAGTCAGATCATGGTCCCATGTTCCCAGAGGGTTATTGTTTCAGTCAGATCGTAGTTCAGTGTTCCCCAGAGGGTTATTGTTTCAGTCAGATCATGGTCCCATGTCCCCCCCAGTCAGATCGTAGTTCAGTGTTCCCCAGAGGGTTATTGTTTCAGTCAGATCATGGTTCAGTGTTCCCAGAGGGTTATTGTTTCAGTCAGATCGTAGTTCAGTGTTCCCAGAGGGTTATTGTTTCAGTCAGATCATGGTTGTTCAGTTATTGTTCCCAGATCAGAGTGTTCCCCAGAGGGTTATTGTTTCAGTCAGATCATGGTCCCATGTTCCCAGAGGGTTATTGTTTCAGTCAGATCGTAGTTCAGTGTTCCCCAGAGAGGGTTATTGTTTCAGTCAGATCATGGTCCCAGTGTTCCCCAGAGGGTTATTGTTTCAGTCAGATCGTAGTTCAGTGTTCCCCAGAGGGTTATTGTTTCAGTCAGATCATGGTCCCATGTTCCCCAGAGGGTTATTGTTTCAGTCAGATCGTGGTTCAGTGTTCCCCGGAGGGTTATTGTTTCAGTCAGATCATGGTCCCATGTTCCCCAGAGGGTTATTGTTTCAGTCAGATCGTAGTTCAGTGTTCCCCAGAGGGTTATTGTTTCAGTCAGATCATGGTCCAGTGTTCCCCAGAGGGTTATTGTTTCAGTCAGATCATGGTTCAGTGTTCCCCAGAGGGTTATTGTTTCAGTCAGATCATGGTTCAGTGTTCCCAAGAGGGTTATTGTTTCAGTCAGATCATGGTCCCATGTTCCCCAGAGGGTTATTGTTTCAGTCAGATCGTGGTTCAGTGTTCCCCGAGGTTATTGTTTCAGTCAGATCATGGTCCCATGTTCCCAGAGGGTTATTGTTTCAGTCAGATCGTGGTTCAGTGTTCCCCAGAGGGTTATTGTTTCAGTCAGATCATGGTTCAGTGTTCCCAGAGGGTTATTGTTTCAGTCAGATCATGGTTCAGTGTTCCCCAGAGGGTTATTGTTTCAGTCAGATCATTCCAGTCAGAGGAGTTATTGTTTCAGTCAGATCGTTTCAGTGTTCCCCAGAGGGTTATTGTTTCAGTCAGATCATGGTCCAGTGTTCCCCAGAGGGTTATTGTTTCAGTCAGATCATGGTTCAGTGTTCCCCAGAGGGTTATTGTTTCAGTCAGATCATGGTCCCAGTGTTCCCAGAGGGTTATTGTTTCAGTCAGATCATGGTTCAGTGTTCCCAGAGGGTTATTGTTTCAGTCAGATCATGGTCCAGTGTTCCCCAGAGGGTTATTGTTTCAGTCAGATCGTGGTTCAGTGTTCCCCGAGGGTTATTATTGTTTCAGTCAGATCATGGTCCCATGTTCCCAGAGGGTTATTGTTTCAGTCAGATCGTAGTTCAGTGTTCCCCAGAGGGTTATTGTTTCAGTCAGATCATGGTCCCATGTTCCCCAGAGGGTTATTGTTTCAGTCAGATCATGGTTCAGTGTTCCCCAGAGGGTTATTGTTTCAGTCAGATCATGGTCCCATGTTCCCCAGAGGGTTATTGTTTCAGTCAGATCATGGTTCAGTGTTCCCCCAGAGGGTTATTGTTTCAGTCAGATCATGGTTCAGTGTTCCCCAGAGGGTTATTGTTTCAGTCAGATCATGGTTCAGTGTTCCCCAGAGGGTTATTGTTTCAGTCAGATCATGGTTCAGTGTTCCCCAGAGGGTTATTGTTTCAGTCAGATCATGGTTCAGTGTTCCCCAGAGGGTTATTGTTTCAGTCAGATCATGGTCATGTTCCCCAGAGGTTATTGTTTCAGTCAGATCATGGTGTTCCCAGTGTTCCCCAGAGGTCCCAGTGTTATTGTTTCAGTCAGATCATGGTTCAGTGTTCCCCAGAGGGTTATTGTTTCAGTCAGATCGTAGTTCAGTGTTCCCCAGAGGGTTATTGTTTCAGTCAGATCATGGTTCAGTGTTCCCCAGAGGGTTATTGTTTCAGTCAGATCATGGTCCCATGTTCCCCAGAGGGTTATTGTTTCAGTCAGATCGTAGTTCAGTGTTCCCCAGAGGGTTATTGTTTCAGTCAGATCATGGTCCAGTGTTCCCCAGAGGGTTATTGTTTCAGTCAGATCGTGGTTCAGTGTTCCCCAGAGGTTATTGTTTCAGTCAGATCATGGTCCCATGTTCCCAGAGGGTTATTGTTTCAGTCAGATCGTGGTTCAGTGTTCCCCAGAGGGTAATTATTTCAGTCAGATCGTAGTTCAGTGTTCCCGAAAGGGTTATTGTTTCAGTCAGACCGTAGTTCAGTGTTCCCCAGAGGGTTATTGTTTCAGTCAGATCATGGTCCAGTGTTCCCCAGAGGGTTATTGTTTCAGTCAGATCGTAGTTGAGTGTTCCCCAGAGGGTAATTGTTTCAGTCAGACCATGGTCCAGTGTTCCACAGGGGGTAATTGTTTCAGTCAGATCATGGTCCAGCATTCCCCGGAGGGTTATTGTTTCAGTCAGATCGTTGTTCAGTGTTCCCCATCCTCGATAATCTCCAGGGTATATTTTACGATCACTCTCCACTATATCCTGGATGCATCCACGGCTTGGCCCGATTATTTTATTACCTCCCTTTGCTGGCTTTTAATCCAATCAGGTGTCTACGCTGGGAAGTTGAGCGAACCAATCACAACTCACTTTCGCTTCTCAAATTATCTAACCGTTTAAACTTGGCAACACATTTGATGCAGAGGGTACTCTGAAAGACGTGGAAGGAGTTCTTTATATATATTTTTGAAAGTTTCAGATCTGTCAATTTGTCTATTATTTCTCCAAAAATCTGAGTGGTACTGCGAATAAACCTTCGCGACTGCGACCGCTATCTTTGTTGACACTGGCAAGCTCAGATGTAACGGCGGCTTAGCTGATTGGCTACTGTGAGAATGCGGAGCCAGCAAAGGGAGGTAATATAATTATCGGGCCAAGCCGTGGATGCATCCAGGGTTTAGTGGAGAGTGATCGTAACGTATACCCTGGAGATAATCGAAGATGATTGTTCCCCAGAGGGTTATTGTTTCAGTCAGGTCGTTGTTCAGTGTTCCCCAGCTGATTGGCTACTGTGAGAATGCGGAGCCAGCAAAGGGAGGTAATATAATTATCGGGCCAAGCCGTGGATGCATCCAGGGTTTAGTGGAGAGTGATCGTAACGTATACCCTGGAGATAATCGAAGATGATTGTTCCCCAGAGGGTTATTGTTTCAGTCAGGTCGTTGTTCAGTGTTCCCCAGAGGGTTATTGTTTCAGTCAGATCATGGTCCAATGTTCCCCAGAGGGTTATTGTTTCAGTCAGATCATGGTCCAGTGGTCCCCAGAGGGTTATTGTTTCAGTCAGATCGTAGTTCAGTGTTCCCCAGAGGGTTATTGTTTCAGTCAGATCATGGTTCAGTGTTCCCCAGAGGGTTATTGTTTCAGTCAGATCATGGTCCATGGTCCCAGAGGGTTATTGTTTCAGTCAGATCATGGTGTGTTCCCCATAGGGTTATTGTTTCAGTCAGATCATGGTTCAGTGTTCCCCAGGGTTATTGTTTCAGTCAGATCATGGTCCCAGTGTTCCCCATAGGGTTATTGTTTCAGTTCCCATGTTTTCAGTCAGATCATGGTCCAGTGTTCCCCAGAGGGTTATTGTTTCAGTCAGATCATGGTCCAGTGTTCCCCAGGGTTATTGTTTCAGTCAGATCATGGTCCATGTTCCCCAGAGGGTTATTGTTTCAGGTGTTGGGTTATTGTTTCAGTCAGATCATGGTTCAGTGTTCCCCATGTTCAGTCAGATCATGGTCCAGTGTTCCCAGAGGGTTATTGTTTCAGTCAGATCATGGTTCAGTGTTCCCAGAGGGTTATTGTTTCAGTCAGATCATGGTGTTCCCCAGGGTTATTGTTTCAGTCAGATCGTGGTTCAGTGTTCCCCAGAGGAGTCAGATCATGGTCCCATGTTCCCCAGAGGGTATTGTTTCAGTCAGATCATGGTCCCCAGAGGGTTATTGTTTCAGTCAGATCATGACCCAGTGGTCCCCAGAGGGTTATTGTTTCAGTCAGATCGTAGTTCAGTGTTCCCCAGAGGGTGATTGTTTCAGTCAGATCATGGTCCCATGTTCCCGAGAGGGTTATTGTTTCAGTCAGATCATGGTTCAGTGGTCCCCATAGGGTTATTGTTTCAGTCAGATCATGGTCCAGTGGTCCCCATAGGGTTATTGTTTCAGTCAGATCATGGTCCCATGTTCCCCAGAGGGTTATTGTTTCAGTCAGTCAGATCATGGCCCAGTGGTCCCCAGAGGGTTATTGTTTCAGTCAGATCATGGTCCCATGTTCCCCAGAGGGTTATTGTTTCAGTCAGATCATGGTCCCCAGAGGGTTATTGTTTCAGTCAGATCATGGCCCAGTGGTCCCCAGAGGGTTATTGTTTCAGTCAGATCGTAGTTCAGTGTTCCCCAGAGGGTGATTGTTTCAGTCAGATCATGGTCCAGTGGTCCCCAGAGGGTTATTGTTTCAGTCAGATCGTAGTTCAGCGTTCCCCAGAGGGTTATTGTTTCAGTCAGATCGTAGTTCAGTGTTCCCCAGGGGGTTATTGTTTCAGTCAGATCATGGTCCAATGTTCCACAGAGGGTAATTGTTTCAGTCAGATCGTAGTTCAGTGTTCCCCAGGGGGTTATTGTTTCAGTCAGATCATGGTCCAATGTTCCAAAGAGGGTTATTGTTTCAGTAAGACCATGGTTCAGTTTATCACAGAGGGTTATTGTTTCAGTCCAATCAGCTGAGCCGTGTCATACCTGCTGCGAACAGGTTCCCCTAAACGTTTTCAAAAAATTCATCTTTCATTTCTTATTGGTCAGGTGTAATAGTACATGCGCATGATAAGCAGAAACAAACGTGCAAAAATATCCCTTCCGATTGTCGACAAGCTGTGAAACACAGTTCTTCCATGAGCAGTTTCCTCTTCTAACCGCGGTGTGGATCGTATAGTATATTTTGGTTTGCCAGACGCTCAACATTAAGAAGACAAAACAAGAAACTGGGAGTCAGTATAATTAAAGCATGGGGATAAATGTCTTAATGTTTCGTCTCGCACCTGACAAAATGTAGTCATAATTACATTGTAGCGGAGGGGATGTCAACAGACTACAGTTTCATACAGTTGTTGTTGCATCGGGGTATTTTATTATGCCTTGCCACAGAGCGTATTCTCGATAAAGCCAATCCGTTTTGATTTTCAAAAGGGTTTATTACATTATTCATAACAACTAAAATAAACTCTTAAAAACACAATTGAAATGAAGTATAAAAATCTGCCCATTATAAGAAAAGCTTGAGTATTGAGACATTCAAACATTCTGTTTACATGGCAGTCGGTCGGCTTGGGGTAGATACATGCCAACACCGGGCGGATATGACGTCATATGGTCGCTAGTCTTCAGCAGGCGTCTTCGTGTCGTTGCTGCCATGTTTCCTGATGAATTCCGACATTGATGCATACGCTGATGCACAAAGCCGTTTGAAATGACCTGCAACAATATTGCCTGAATATATATATATATACACACACTTCAAACTGATTCCTTTGTTTGTCTGTCTGTTTGTTGTTTAACGTCACAAGCAGCAGTATTCCAGCTATATGGCAAAGGTATGTAAGTAATCGGGTCTGGACCAGACAATCCAGTGATCAACAGCATAAGCATCGATCTACGCAATTGTCAGATTCGTTTACACATGTACCGGTATGCTGAAGCTATACAGTTTATATAAATTTCATCAAAGAATAAGATAGAGAGAAAAAAAACGTTCCCATTTTTCCTAGGAACATATGTTTTCGCTGCGAGGTTGACCCTGCAGTAGCTCACCTGGCATCCTGATGAAGGCATGAGGCGCTCCCTTTATCAACACTAGCTTTGTCTGCACGCCAGCCTCGGACATCCGGTCACGGTAAGCTAAAATAACAGTCGACACATCGTACCATCATGCGATCGTTTATGGTACTAATCTGATACGAGTGAAAAGACAAAATAAAAATTTAGTATTTGTTGAGTTCAAGTAAGTTTTGAATTTGTGGAGGTAAAAACTGGGCGTATAATGTGATTTACGCTGAGTATTTACGTTTATAACTCCATAAACAAAACAACGTAATGAAGTCAAGCCTTACAAAGAAATACAGTAACCCCACAGAATTATTTTCTATTGTGAAATATTTAACTAAAAACAACAGAACAAATTCATTGACATCATTTAGTGGAAGAATGCAATACAAGACCCACTATTCCTGCATCAAAGGTGGACATGGAAACATATACGCAAAAATGCATCTTCAGTAAATGCCACGGAATCCCTTGCCATAGTTTAGACTGACTGACTGAGTATGGTTTTACGCCGCTTTTAGCAATGTTCCAGCAACATCACGGCGGGGGACACCAGAAATGGGCTTCACACATTGTACCCATGTGGGGATTCGAACCCGGGTCTTCGGCGTGACGAGCCAACGCTTTAACCATTAGGCTACCCCACCGCCCTGCCATAGTTTAGAAGCACCATTAAGACAACATATCTTCAGGGTTCAGGGATTTTAAAGGATTTCGTCTCTTGACAATTGATTGATTATAAAAGGTATAGCAAAGTTATGTACGAGTATATTACGGTCCGGGGCCCTTGAATACAATAAATATCTTTGACTCTGACTTATCGCCTCTAAGTGGTGTCAGGATCGGGTAAAGGTGGCCACCAATCAGGGAGTCGCTGTGATTCTAGGTTTGACGACTCAATATCCCAGTTGTAGTTGGCAAACGTTTCAGACGGGCTTTCCGCCAACATTAACCTGACATGCCATGATACAACAGAAATACTGTTCAAAGAAGTGTTTTTTCAAACTTATTCATTTGAAATATGATCAGAAAACTACCATATCCGCTGTCTCTGAGTGGATCCAGTTCGGCGAGGAGAACCAAGGCTGGAGGAAGACCAGAGAACTCCTTCCTCAACAAGGGAGTTACACGCGGGTTAGACAGCTGTGCCGGGGACGTGAGGGCGAGGTTCTCGAGCCTACAAACATCATCATCATCATCATCAAACAAATAGACGTACTCGGTGCTGTGACACTTGATTCATCATCATCATCATCATCATCATGAAACAAATAGACGTACTCGGTGCGGTGACACTTGATTCATCATCATCATCATCATCATCATCATCATCATCAAACAAATAGACGTACTCGGTGCGGTGACACTTGATTCATCATCATCACCATCATCATCATCAAACAAATAGACGTACTCGGTGCGGTGACACTTGATTCATCATCATCATCATCATCATCATCATCAAACAAATAGACGTACTCGGTGCGGTGACACTTGATTCATCATCATCATCATCATCATCAAACAAATAGACGTACTCGGTGCGGTGACACTTGATTCATCATCATCACCATCATCATCATCAAACAAATAGACGTACTCGGTGCGGTGACACTTGATTCATCATCATCATCATCATCATCATCATCAAACAAATTGACGTACTCGGTGCGGTGACACTTCATATGTTGCAGTGCTGACCTTGGTTAGGCTACACAAAGCTACGTTAGCACTAAAATTCCATAGCGAGGAGTATACGTTCCACATGTGATGACGTCATCAGGGCTGCGTGTGACATCGTGTTGTGTCAGTGAATCTCCTATGTTTTCATGTTATTCACTGTTAGATTGATCTACATAACCGAACTGAAGTGTTTGGGCGACTTCCTTCATCCTCGATGGCTCAGTGAATTATACCAGTAATACGTGTGTATTATGTGCGTCGGCCAAACGGCTGGGATCGTTGTGTAGAACTTGTCCAAAGTTGTTCTAACCTATTCCTGCTTCCAGGTTGGTGTGTTGTTTATTATTTATAACAACGCCGCACTCAGCAATGTTCCAGCTTAATGGCGGCTCCAGCATTTTGTAATACAGAACAGCACACAGACCAATACCAAATAATATGAGAACATGACGTTTAAATGACGTTTACGCCTACCACTCAAGGATTTTCTTGTTTACCCCTGGCGAGTTTGCGAATTCTTCAAAGGAGGGATATATGTTCTCTAGGTCAACCATCGGGTACACCAGCACCTGAAACATCCGGGACATAGCTCAAAGCGTTGATTGGTGGATTCCAGGCAGCATGTAGCTATTCATAAACTAACGCTTTTCGAAATAGTAAAAATGGGGAAAGAATCTGAACAATGTAAATGATCACTATGCGACGTGACGTTAACCCCATTTCTCCTTCCATCTCTCATGGACGTTGTGTAGGAATGATTCTATCAGCTAGACATCTCAATATTAGATATATATGACGGTGAAGACATGTTTGTATATTCAGCTGTAGCTAGAGTCCCCCCGCGCGTACAATACAAATGGTACGCAAGTGTCTCAATTTCAAGTTTGTTGGTCTGGCAAACAGGAATGGTCACTTAATATTATGATTCGTGGTGGTCGGGGTGTGCGAGGTGGTTGGGGAGGGAGGGTGTGGTGGCTTGTTAGGACTACATAATTGGCTGAACGCCCACCCATTCCCCATTTCAATCAACGTTTTTTATAACGCCCCCCCTACCCGTATTAGTAACAAATCGGGAATCGTAATGGACACGTGTTTTCTTCACAACGGGTTAGCACACTTACCATTGGTCTCTACAAAATATAGGTACTTTATTGCACAAAACAAAGTTCGTAATGTGAGTATATTCAAACGTAAGTTAGGGTGACTGTATTGCACTGCGTCCCTTGGATGTGCTAGGATCAAGGCTTCGTATACCAGATTCGCACAGATCTTGGTCTGACAGAACCAAAATGACAAATGTCTACGACTCATGTCATTTTAGTGGCAGGCTGAGTGTTCAAAGCAGGGTTCAAACATCCTCGGTCTAGCGTTACCTGAAAGTCCATGCCAGGAACTTCATGACACACTGTAGTGGCGATGTGACCGCCTACGCTGTCCCCGGCTGTGCCCATGGCGCTCAAGTTACTTGCACCTGTCACATAGTAAATACAGACTCATAGATATACTCATGGAAATAAAGGGAACATAGAGCATTGTGGCGTATAATACGGTTTACTGTTGAGTTGAAGTAGAATTTATAAAAACATAACAAAAATGTTATATAAATCACTTATTAATCTTTGCGGATGTAATGTCACTCTCTGTTCCATAAGTTAAACCCTTAAATACCCTTGATGGGGAGATCAATAATTTTTTATAACAATTTCTTTATTAGTTGGAGACAGGGTAGCCTTTGGGTTAAAGCGTTCGCTCGTCACACCGTAGACCCGGGTTCGATTCCCATCATGGGTACAATGTGTGAAGCCCTTTTCTGGTGTACCCCGTCGTGATACTGCTGGAATATTGTTAAAAGCTGCGAAAACCCAAACTCACACACTCGGGATTTGTTAATAAAACGTTTCATGTCTTGTGTTCAGCCATTCTCAAAATGCCCTTGAAAGACCTCAACAGTGGAGGGAATATCAAATTTGATTCATATGCTATTAACTGTCAAAGTTGGACAAATTGCCAAATCATATCATATTCTTATATCATGAAATATTATTTATTTCACTTTAACAAACCAATCACCATGTTATTATGATAGGCCCTGTGCATAAAAAACATGCCATCAGACCTAAACCGAAATGTGTGTGTGTCCAGTCCTTGACACATATGCTACTTACATAAATGTTGTGTAGTGTGTATGGAATGGAAAACAAATGCATTGATAAGAAGTTTGATTTTCTTTTAACTGTCACTCGGAACGATATCTCACCTATCAGAGCTTTGTTCATTTTGACCCAGCGAGTTGCACACAGCGTCGTCCAGAGACGCCGGCAGCTTGTTCTCAGGTGCCAGTCTGTACTCCACACTCACTACGATGCAAGGAGTATCCCTGTGTGTACATAATCACGTCTTCAACTCAGTCCACTACAACGTTTCCAGACATTGCCTTTTTAATTGAATTAGGAATCCCTGCACTGATACATTTGGTATCAATTCGTTGCCGGTATTTATGTGATACAAAGGAGTGAGCTATAACAGTGTGTCAGTCGTTTCTGTAAATTCGGTGTCAGCTTTGAAGATGGAGGATGTGTTAAGACTACAGGTCCCGTGCATAGTGTCAAGCATAAATTTTTTCGATCTTATCGGAACCATCTCATCACACTTGTGACAATATTGTAGAATTCTTGGAACAATACTGTTGTATGCTTTAAACACTGTTGCAGTAACATTATTGCAGTAACATTATTGCAGCATCCTCATAACTATTTTGCAACATCCTTGTAAAATATTCTTGGAACTGTACTGCTGCATGCTGTATCAAAATTGCAGCATTCTTTAAACAATACTTAAGTATTGTTACAACAAAGTTGCAGTATTCGGCATTTCGGCATTTTGTTACAATATTGCAGCATGCTTTAAACAGTATTGCAACATTCTTGTATCAATACTGCATTATTCTTGTAATATTGTTGAAACATTCAGGTAACAGTAATGGTGTATTGTTTCAACCGAATTGCTGCATGCATAAAACAATACTGCAGGTGGTGGAACAATTCCAGCAACATCTGCGCCCTCGGAATAACAATGTGAATGGAGAACACTACATTATCAAGGATGAATGTGCAGATACACGTATGTGTTTTTATTGATATTCACCATCACACGGATCATGTACACGATTCATATATTTGCATAAATAAATAACATTTTATATCTTGAATATGTATGTTGACATGTTTATACGCCAACTCATGTTTAGTTTTCACTCAGGAAATAAGGAATTAACTCTGATGTAAACATGAAAGTGTATATATCTTCTTCAGACACATCCCAGACAGGACACTGATCCCCACTTTCTGTGTAGAGGTCCTATCTGTGATAACAACTAGGTGGTGTATTGGATCTGGTTACTGAGAGGGAGATACTACGGATTGCATTGTGTGGTAAATGCCTTTCAACCTGACGAGTGTGACTTGTGCTGACTGTATCATTTCATTTGAATGCTGATTGCGGCTTCTCACACGGACATGGCGAGGGATCTGTCTCACCTGATGGGGTATAGGCTATTCTATCTATTGTCACACCTGACGAGGGTTCGACATGCTCTGTCTACTGTCTCACCTGACGAGGGATCTGCATGATCTGTCTACTGTCTCAGATGACGAGGGACCTGCATGCTCTGTCTACTGTCTCACCTGACGAGGGACCTGCATGCTCTGTCTACTGTCTCACCTGACGAGGGACCTGCATGCTCTGTCTACTGTCTCACCTGACGAGGGACCTGCATGCTCTGTCTACTGTCTCACCTGACGAGGGACCTGCATGCTGCTCTGTCTACTGTCTCACCTGACGAGGGACCTGCATGCTCTGTCTACTGTCTCACCTGACGAGGGACCTGCATCTACTGTCTCACCTGATGACGAGGGACCTGCATGCTCTGTCTACGAGGGACCTGCATGCTCTGTCTCACTGTGCTCTGATGACGAGGGACCTGCATGCTCTGTCTACTATCTCAGATGACGAGGGACCTGCATGCTCTGTCTACTATCTCACCTGACGAGGGACCTGCATGCTCTGTCTACTATCTCACCTGACGAGGGACCTGCATGCTCTGTCTACTGTCTCACCTGACGAGGGACCTGCATGATCTGTCTACTGTCTCACCTGACGAGGGACCTGCATGCTCTGTCTACTATCTCACCTGACGAGGGATCTGCATGCTCTGTCTACTGTCTCAGATGACGAGGGACCTGCATGCTCTGTCTACTATCTCAGATGACGAGGGACCTGCATGCTCTGTCTACTATCTCACCTGACGAGGGACCTGCATGCTCTGTCTACTGTCTCAGATGACGAGGGACCTGCATGCTCTGTCTACTGTCTCACCTGACGAGGGGCCTGCATGCTCTGTCTACTGTCGTAGATGACAAGGGACCTGCATGCTCTGTCTACTGTCTCAGATGACGAGAGGCCTGCATGCTCTGTCTACTGTCTCAGATGACGAGAGGCCTGCATGCTCTGTCTACTGTCTCAGATGACGAGGGGCCTGCATGCTCTGTCTACTATCTCAGATGACGAGGGACCTGCATGCTCTGTCTACTATCTCAGATGACGAGGGACCTGCATGCTCTGTCTACTGTCTCAGATGACGAGGGACCTGCATGCTCTGTCTACTATCTCAGATGACGAGGGACCTGCATGCTCTGTCTACTGTCTCAGATGACGAGGGACCTGCATGCTCTGTCTACTATCTCACCTGTCGAGAGACCTGCATGCTCTGTCTACTGTCACACCTGACGAGAGACCTGCATGCTCTATCTACTGTCTCACCTGACGAGAGACCTGCATGATCTGTCTACTATCACACCTGACGAGAGACCTGCATGCTCTGTCCACTGTCTCAGATGACGAGGGACCTGCATGCTCTGTCTACTGTCTCACCTGACGAGGGATCTGCATGCTCTGTCTACTATCTCAGATGACGAGGGACCTGCATGCTCTGTCTACTGTCTCACCTGACGAGGGATCTGCATGCTCTGTCTACTGTCTCACCTGACGAGGGATCTGCATGCTCTGTCTACTATCTCAGATGACGAGGGACCTGCATGCTCTGTCTACTGTCTCACCTGACGAGGGATCTGCATGCTCTGTCTACTATCTCAGATGACGAGGGACCTGCATGCTCTGTCTACTGTCTCACCTGATGAGAGACCTGCATGCTCTGTCTATTGTCTCACCTGACGAGAGACCTGCATGCTCTGTCTATTGTCTCACCTGACGAGGGATCTGCATGCTCTCGCCTGGTGAGAAATCAGCACATACTAACTCACCTGGATAGGGATCTTCCTTAACTGTCTACCCAGGGGCTTTCTAGATACTTTCAAGAAACTCACCTCCACAGTGCGGGATTAGATCTACATATTTGGTTTTATGTTTCATCTGATGAGACATTACAATATTCTATATACTGTTACACCTAACGAGGGATCTGCATATACTGACTCACTTGACGAATGATCTGACTATATTGACTCACCTGGCGAGAGATCTGGATATACTGACTCACTTGACGAATGATCTGACTATATTGACTCACCTGGCGAGAGATCTGCATATACTGACTCACCTGACGAATGATCTGACTATATTGACTCACCTGGCGAGAGATCTGCATATACTGACTCACCTGACGAATGATCTGACTATACTGACTCACCTGACGAATGATCTGACTATATTGACTCACCTGACGAATGACCTGACTATATTGATTCACCTGGCGAGAGATCTGCGTATACTGACTCACCTGACGAATGATCTGACTATATTGACTCACCTGGCGAGAGATCTGCATATACTGACTCACCTGATGAATGAACTGCGTTTATTGACTCACCTGGCGAGGGATCTGCATATACTGACTCACCAGACGAATGATCTGACTATACTGGCTCACCTGACGAATGAACTGCGTATACTCTCTCACCTGGCGAGGTATCTACACATACTGTCTACTGTTGCCCGTGACCCGACGACAAAGCCTCCACCATGGAAGTACACGATGACGGGGGCTGTTGGAGGACATTTCGTTGTCCTGTAGACGCTCACTGGAATGCTTCCTGGGGAAATGTAGCAAATGTTTAACGACATTCAGTAAAATAACACCGGCATCGCGGTCGTAAGTAAAGAACGTACCGAAAGTGTTTGAGCAACGATGAACCTGGTGACACCATGTGACCACCCGACCCCCATTTTCGACTCAAACGTCAGGCATAAGGTTTTAGAGAGACTGTGTTCGCCGCTAATATAAGGGGTGAGTGAGTTGGGTTTTACGTTGCTTGTAGCAATATTCCAGCAATGTCACGGCGGGGGACACCAGAAATGGGCTTCACACTTCGTACCCATGTGTGGAATCGAATCCAGACCTTCAGCGTGACAAGCAAACGCTTTAACCACTGGGCTACCCAACCGCTCCCTGCTGATGTAAATATAATGCAGTGATACCGCCCGTGCGGTGATGCGTGGAAACAAACGCTGTTTCTATAATGACATACAAACAGACTCCCACGGTGTACAGGTCGTCGAGGGTGTCGCCGGATGCACATGAGTGGAAAATAACACAGCTGATGTGTGTATATTGTCCACCTGAATAGCACTGTCAGAATGCACGATATAGCGGGCTGGTTATTCTTGTGAAAACAGTGCATATATCTTCACGCAACAACGTGTTGTGAGGGCGGGGAATATACACTCACGGCCAATGTCGAGTAATCCAGCAGAGATAAGCAGTAATCTGTCAATACTTGTTTCAAGATATTTGTTTTGTGATATTACACATATAGTGTTAATATCTAATGATTCAACAGCGTTAACCAGTAATCTATAAATACATGTATAAGCAGGGGCGGATTCAACTTTTTGAGAAAGGTGGGGTGCACACTCTTGAGAAAGGGGGTGCACTTCATTTCCACGAGAGTTTCAATGGTCATTAAATAAACTTTCAGGACAAAGGAGGGGGGAGCACCCCTGCATCCACCCCAACCCCCTCTGGACCCGCCTATGATAAACTCTGTGGATATTAACAATCTATGTGGTTACTAACAAAAGCCATCACCTCCAAATGCTGTTTAAAGACAATATACATACAAACATCGAACAGTGCAAGAGGAAAAACATATAACATATTTGAGCATAAATCTGAGAACATCCATTTAATTACATATTACATTTCAAGCGTCTATTTATAAAAAGAGGCGTGTATTTTCTCACTGCAAGAGTTGTAATCAGGGCTCCCAGTCGAGGACCTGTCACGTGGTTGACCTACCTTGATCCGCAGGTGACGGGACGTTAAATTCTTTGATCTGACCATCAAACTCAACATCGCCCCCAAACAACTTCGCTATTGTCAGCCCCGCCTCCCTAGCCTCGGGAGGTGTCAGCTCGATTAGGGGCCGGTCCTTCCGACCCTCCAGGATTCGGAAATACTCCAAAGTTTCCTCATGGATCTCATACTTCTGACCGGCAGCCCCCCACGCCTCGACTGTAGACATCTCAGTCCTGTTCCACGCCTTATAGTGGGGTTTGACAGGAATGATCTATTCCGGAGTGAATATTCAGCCTCGATCAACTTCGTGTGACCTTGCCGTGTCTCCAACGCGGGACTCTCTCGACAGTTTTATCGCTGTGCACGCTTCGAAGCGTATATAGATATATTTTCACTACATACAAAGAGCAGCAACAGTTGACGCCGACTGGCTGGTTGGTTATCACTCGATGCGTGATAAGGTCTTGTAAGTACATATGAATATATCATGACTTCTGCATGTATTGTCCCGGTATCAAGCCTGTAACTATACACCACGTACCCATTGTGACGCTATACATGCATAATTTATTATATTTGGCAATTATAAACCAATAAAATTTTGCAATGAGGATTAATCATAAATCCTGCGTTGAAGAGAGTTATGCAGAGTCAGCAAATCGTCGGCTAAGATGTTGAGAGAGTTAAGCCTTACAATGAAAAACCTCGTCATACGTTATTTGTTCCATGAAAATATTAAGGCTTTACCAGACAGATTAAAGATTCAGGTAGAACCTACTGCTATTATCGTAGAAAAAAATGTCTTTCGCGTCTACATTCACGTAAAACAATGTTTAAAGCAATTACTAGAATTAATACTGATGGGTACCTAACTTCACCCGGAGTATATACATCACCATATCCCTGTTACCCCTCCACACAGAAGGGTAATTGTTATAACGAGTATGACGTTGTCTTACGTGTATGAAAGAGCTTGCTGTAAAAGTCCATGTTTGTGCAGTGTTCTGGAAGAGATGATATTACCTGGTATACCCCTGTGGGATTATCCTCGAGATCAAGGGCTGTTACAAATCTGGTTTGAGGCCACCGTAACCTCGCTACCTAACAATAGCAGGTATTCTCTAAAGGTTCGTTTAGGGAATGGTCAGTTATTAGGGCCATCCGTACTTTACGGTCTCTCAGATTTCCAACCACAACCAATCAGAGCGCGGGCGTTAGAAAAAATTTTAAAGTTTAAAAAACTGTTTTTCACAAGTATTGGAACTCATTTTACGTTATTAAACATTTTAGACACGTGGTAAATGTCTTCAAATGTATTTATGACATAGATCGCCTCGCTTTGCTTATGAAACAATTTTTATATTTCTCAATTCACCTGACGATGGGGCAAGGAATAGCCCAGAAACGTTGTGACATACAGTAAAGAAGAAGTTGTCATCCATAATATTTGCGTTTTATTTAATTTTTATATAAATGCCGATGAAGAAAGATCAAGGAAAACCAAGTTCTATGGATAGTCAACTTTTTTATTACAATGAGTGCCAAGGTGTCAATTGTTTATAAACACTATGCAGCTATGTATATATTCTCATCATAGTGTTACAACTCTTTGTATCACTAGCTTGATAACGGTGTTAGTACCTACACCGAAACGTCACACTCATTGCAATAAAGATGTTGACTATCCATAGAACTTGGTTTTCCTTCATCTTCACAACTTCTAAAATGCCTCTCAAAGAAGAAAAAAGATCAAGCTGATCTTGGTTTTTTAAATGAGTGTGCAAGGGTGAAGATATCCTTTCTATCACATCAGGGCCTATATTTCATAGCATGGTAAGTGACCATTCCCTTTTGTCAGTCCAACAAACTTAAAATTGAGACACCAGTCGTATTGTACATACGAGGGACCCTGGCTTCAGCTGAATGTATAACCATGTCTTCAACCGTCATAAGTCGTTATTGATTGATATGCCCAGATAATGGAATCCATCAACGGCCATGTGTGTCTGTGTGCGTGCGTGCGTGCTTGGATGTCAGGATATCAACAAGTACCATCTTTCAATGTTCTTCGGTATGACGCGGCCGGACCATCGAAACCCCGAACTTTCATTCTCTGGACAGCCGCTGAAACCACTAGACTAAGTAGGCTAAACGCCATGACGTCTGAACAGTGTTGGTCCCAACCCACGCATGCACGTCAATATCTTTTGTTTGTCAGGGAAAACTTTGTTCATGCTTGTTTCTTTGTCGCGTGATTCGGCAGTAGTGCACCTATATGACGACTGCTTGCGAATACGTCACCCTGGGTCCGGATCCACAAAGCGTTCGTAAAGTTACGACCTGTCGTAACTCTATAGTGTCGTGGCGCTACGAACGGTTTGTGGATCAGGAACCTAGACCAGAGAAACCCATCATTGATATTACACGAAACGTCCCAGGCCGTCGGGGATGAATGACACACAACCAATCAAATCAGTGAATCGGATCACCTGATCCATTTTGATCGATTCCTTGCTGGGGATCATGTCCATAAATAACGTAACTATAAGTAGTTGCTTGATAATAACTTTATTTGTTTACTCCTACATCATGTAGTTACAGATGAATTCTGTTGGAAGGTACAATCAGTGTCCACTTACACTACTGCTCACAGATCTTTTAAAAATACCACTTTACCGCTGTACGGATCCGCCGGAGTAACACTGTAATTTTGCAAAACATTGGCTGTACGTCTGAGTATTGATCAGGCTACCACAGTGCGCATGTTTCCTTATATGGTACCTGTTTGGTAATGTAAAATTGTAAGTAACATAAAAGCAAAATCCGAGGTAAGTTCTTGTGAGCAATAACATACAAGTTCTGTTTAGTGTCGAGCTTCGTCTTTCTGATCCTTTTTTTTTTCAGTGACTAAATTTGCGGATAAACCTTGTAACAGCTTCGTAGGACAAACTGCAGATCTCCTTAAAGTTTCCTAAAAACGGAAAAATACGTGATGATGGCAACATCATTAAAGTTCCCAATGTGAAGATTCGAATCGGTTAAAAAATGTAAATAAATCTTCGATCTGATTATTAATGATTCAGGACGTCCCATATTAGGAATATAGGGTCGTCTTAACCGTAACATCAACGCAGGGCAGACAGAAATGCGACCGAAAATAGGTCTTTGCCTTTCTATCTTGCATAGGGCGGTGGGGTAGCCTAGTGGTTAAAGCGTTCGTTCGTCACTCCGAAGACCGGGGTTCGATTTCCCACATGACTACAATGTGTGAATCCCAATTCTGGTGTCCCACGCCGTGATATTACCGGAATATTGCTAAAAGCGGCCTAAAACTATTCTCACTCACTTAGTATCTAGTATAAATACGGAATACCTTCACCTTACCCACACTATAGAACAGAGACACGGAAGATATTGACCTGTCTTCAGTAACCACAATGCCAATTCATAATGCATGACTAGGGCAGATTAATGGAGCATTTACACGCCTCTCTTCATTAAGAATTTACCTTCATGCAGCGATTACAATGAATGGTATTCCATGTTTATCAGAGATATACAAAACACGAATCCAAACCATCCCTGGACGACCCTGTGGCAATTACCTGTTCCTAGGCAATACAAAAATGTTTGCAAATTTGGTGTCACAGCAGATGAAGGATGAACGTTATCAGCAATGCCAACTGATTATAATTACAATGCGTAGGAGGCCAAAATGGAGTCTAGCAGGTGTTCCTATTGGCTTTAACTGGTGAAGTGATGTTGTCCACCTGTACAAGTTATTAACTGTTTAACTCCTTACCTGGCATGTGGAAAAAAGCATGGGGCGCCCCCTGGAGAGTAATGCAGTCAGTTGTGACGCCAGCAGACGATAATTTCTCCCGATAGGCTTTGAAAAACATGCACATCGTTGAAATATATATTTAAACTTACAGGGCTTGTAATGCAAAAATCATCTCAAATGTATATGTTCACAACCAATGTCTGTACTATGTAGGACTCTTTGATAGTGTAGGTGACATTGGTTGTAAAATCCATCTTGTCGATCATGTATTTTACGTTAAAGTGAACTTTATATCCAGTTCATGCCTGTTACCGATATTATTAAGGGAATTTTATGATTATGACAAAAGCGATTAGACAGTAGAGTCTAGGTAACATCGAAAGCCATTCATGCCCATATCCATACACAGATGTGTTAGACTAAGTACAGTAGCTATCAGGAACAACTCCATATTAGGTAATAGAGGCGTACAGCTTCAGTCCGCGGCTGCTTAATACTCTATGAGGAAGCTCGACGGAAAGAGGTACATCTCAAGATAGATATCGGTAATCATACACTAGAGTTAAGGGTCTAAATTCTCCTAAGATTCATTGTTGGATCATTCCTGATTACTGTACATAAGTGCCCTACCGTATCCGCAGTCTCTTAGAGGGTCCAGTTCTGCAATCACAAATATTGCCGGTGGCAGGTGACTGAAGTCCTTGTGTAGTAAAGGGGGAGTAGCGGGGATCTGTCACTTGTTCAGGGGAAGAGAAGTGAAGGTCCTGGAACCTACAATAGACAACAAGAGACGTCTGACATGCATAGGAGATGAAGACGTCAGAGACTTGCAACAATCAGAGAGAAGCAGACGACAGTAACTTGCAACATCGGAGAGAAGCAGACGACAGCGATTTACAAACATAAGATGCAGACGTCGAGGACATGCACACATCCTAGAGAGGCGGACGTCAGTAATTTGCAAGTTTCATAGAGACTGACTAACTAACTTCAGACAGAAGGCGTCGACAGTTCTTTGCAAAACATCAGAGGAAGACAACGCTGTCAGGGAAAGGATGATGACATCATCATGTACTAAATAGAACTTCTGTTGTTGATTCAACAAATACGGTTTGATGCATATGTGGATCCACAATGATTACCAATACTTGGAACTGAACAGTGTGGCTTGTCCAGTTGTGTGCTCACGCTGAAGGCCCCAGATATCCAGGCACGAGTATACTGCAGGCCAAGATTTAGTGAGTGAGTTTAGTTTTACACCACTTTTAGCAATATCCCAGCAATATCACGGCGGGGGACACCAGAAATGGGATCAACACATTGTATTCATGTGGGGAATCGAACCCAGGTCTTCGGCGTGACGAGCGAACGCTTTCACCACTAGCTACCCTACCGCCATGATTGCTCCGTGATGCAGGAGACATGTCACGGGATACAACGTAGCACAACATTCTCACTATTTACCAGATCCTGACTTCTTATGGATGTGGAAAGGGTTTAGTTGATTTATTTACCACTGAATCATTCCTTGGTTGAGTCCTGGTGTGGTGGCAAACTCGCTGAAAGATGGCTGTGAGCACGTGTGGTCTGTCATAGGGTACACTAGCACCTGAAACAAGACCATCTAGTTCCAACAGTATGTAACACTGGTTTTGTGTATACCAAGACAACACCTCCATGGTTGGATTACACAGCTTACAAATGTGTTGAGTTTCTTTTTGCAAGTGTTTGGCTACTGCAGCAACTCCTACATCGCCTCATAGAGCATGACTACGGGCTGACTATACTAAAATGTTCATATATTGTAATTGTAACCTTCCCATGTAATATCCCTACATGTAATCACATGCCAACCACGTATACAAATGCTTGAAGCGCAGTAGGTTCACTCTCTCGGCTCCACTCTAGAGTATCACAGTGAATGATACTTGTGCCCCGATTACGCTAGTTTCCGACCTGAAAGTCGACATCTCGTCCCTCCACTGAAATAGAATTACTTGCCCTTGAATTTTCTAAAATGGGAGTGATAGACGGATGGCAATGTCCTTCGCTCAGTTTCGGTCTCGTGTCTCTAATATCTCGACTAGAGTTACTTGCCCCGATTACGCGAACTTCTCACCTAGACGTCGACGTTGGCGGACGCCGCTAGGTTACCCCCCAGCACTACGCGAGTACCAAATAGAACAGTGATCAGGGCTGCGTTAAACCCGATTCCATCATTCAACAAAAACTCGTCTAGAGTTACCTGCCCCTGGATACACACATCACGTACCTGGAAGTCGACGTTGACGTGGTGACAGACGGACGCCGCCAGGTTTCCGCCGGCACTATCTCCGCCCACACCAACTCGACTAGAACTACTTGCCCCTGGAGTTTCAACAGAAGAAATTATATGTATCTATATGGAAACAGAATTTTTAGAAAAAAGCCATATAACACCTGTAAAAATATGGATACATTAAGCTAATTAAATTGTGCAGTGTTTCACCTGAGCCCCACTGTGACACCACACAGGAAGTTTGGGTATCACTGTATTGACCTTTTGACGTCAACATGCAGGGAAAGGACCGTTAAAGGACACTGGAAATGGGGATTCAGAGGTACAGATAAGCTGCGTATCTGCGTAAATTACGCAAAGATTTATGTGAAAACTCAATTCCTTTTACGGCTATTGCGTACAAGTACGCTTGAATTTTTTTTAAAACTCAATGGATGTGAGTGAGTTAACATTTAACGTCACATCGGCAATATTTCAGCCATATCGTGACGAGTACATATTTGTCATTGAAATGTAATATGTGTATATTAGAAAAAACTGTCCTCAAAGGACAGTAAAACAACTAGAATATCACAATTACAACTAAAACTAGTGTGGAAAGTTAAAACTAATAGCACTATTTGGACAATGCAATATAAAAACTGGCTATAGATCGCCAACAACCAATGGATGTGATCTTACATGGGTACACACAAAAAAGGTATTTTGAGAGGTTCTGATTCAGGACATGAACTTGGCAACTTGCAGTCTTTCTTATCGTTTCTCATATTACAGATCAAATATAAATAACAAACACTCACATTTAAACTTTATTATATTTTTACAATAAATGGAAAATGACAAAATACCCAATTGAGTTTGATCGAGGTGAGCACAATTTATTTGGTTACTCAAAGGAATACTAGGATACCCAACTGAGAGGAACACAAGTGAGTACATAACTAAATGACCCCAAACGTTATCTGTAGCTCTGCTGGGAATGTCTCAGGATTACGAAACACTTTGTAAATTGCAAGGAAAGTTACAAAACACGTATTTAGCTAACTAATACGCTCTTGTTTCTGTCAGATAAAGAAAAAAGATCGTTGAAAAAGTTTTATCTTCGAAACTTGGACGAGGAATTCTGGTCTTGTTGTACTGTCTTTACTTGCATATCTTGGGCAAAGACTTGATGAAGTTCTACAACAGAATATCCCTAAAAGGCATCAGTTTGAAATATAGGTCTACCAATCACTGATTTGCGTAGCCCAGAATCGATTATTTATGGACAGACGTCGTGGAAGGCATGTTTCAGAGTCCTGTGTTAAACAAGGTAATCACTCAGGGCATATAGAAACTCTGGATAGAATCCATATAGGACTCTTTTACCCTAGGTGTGAATGTCAGTGTGTAGTTGCAGGTAAACACTGGTTAGAGGGATGTGGACAAGTCTGCGGGTTCTCTGGTGCACTACGTGAGGAAGACCTTATTAAAGACGAGAACACAAACATTAAAAGATGAAGAAGACCTTTAAACTACAGGTCTCTACTGATAGAAAACACGCAGATCAAGGGTTCCAATGCTGAATAGTGACAAAAACACCAGTCATGCTATGGTCTTTTGCCCTGCTTCAGAAGCTAGGTCCAAATAATGGTTAATTCCACAAGGAATTGGTCACCTGGTCAAAATGGTTCATATCGATGTGTTATGTAACTGACGAAGACACTTGTACCTATGAGCGCCTTGTTCATGCAGACCCATCTGGTGACGCACTCCACGTCCTGAAACTGTTCAGGGAACCTGTGTTCCGGGGCCAGGCGGTACTCTGTGTTCACAACTATACAGGGTGTGTCTCTGAAATACAGCAGCAGGTGCCAATCACAGGTCGCAACATAGGGGTCGAAGACAACATACGTATGAGGTCAGGACATTCATGGTTAAATACCGGTAGTAGCAGCAGTAGTGGTGGTAGTAGTAGTAGTAGCAGCAGTAGCAGTAGCAGCAATTGTAGTCGTAGCAGCAGAAGTAGCAGTAGCAATAGCAGTATCGCTGCTGTGAGCTTATGTAACATGTAACACACTGGGGGCATCACCTAGACACACGCAGCTTAGAAATCAACTGTAACAGCGTTTTAAACAGTATAATGTGTTTAAGGTTCATTCGTGGGTTACAAAATACCCCAGAACGGAGACAAAAGGAAGTAAACCTTATGGCGAATGCCAAAAGAAAGCAACCAAAGCTTACAATACTTGATGACAAGTGAGTAAAGACATGAAGGGTGAAAAATAGTATGTTGAACCCCGTGTAGTGTGATAATTGTATTTTCCTAAGAGTAATTTTGAAATTATATGAACTTACGAAATAAAGGACGCGATAAAACGTTCTTTCTTATTTCACAGCTTTGTTACATGGATATATAGGGACTGTAAGTCTCGCGAGGCGCTACTTACGGTACTAAGCTGGTTCCCGGCTCCCTTTGCGTGCGCCAAATTGTAATATGCGAGATTGGGCCCAGCGTACTTCCGGTACCAGATTTCCGGTGACAAGCGTATATTCAAGTTGTGGTTCCAAAATTGCGCGACCGCCAAATATGACTTTACTAGACCGGACCAAGTGTACAACCATGCTTGGCTGTCACAGCTGTTGACAGTCGTAATAGTCGGCTAATTTAAGGGGTGGTCAGATCAGAAATTTGTTATTCCAGAAAGTTATATCGGTTTCTTACTGTCAACTGACAACCATGAGACCATTCGAAAAGGTATGAAACGTTGTTTGTCACCGGAAGTACTTAGGTTTTGCAAAGTGCCGTGACCTATTTACGGGCCTATTAATTGGTGAATAAAATAACTCAAGAAACGACAAAAAATGTATAGGTGATAGAGGTATATTTTCGCCGAAGTGACTTCTATCGATATCATCCATATTTGTTTCAACCACTGTGACGTAATAGAACACTGTCTTTAGTGAAACATTTATCCTTTCATTACAACTAACCTTGCAAAATAAACAGCAAAATCGAGAAAAAAGTGAAAATCGTATTGGTATGTTCGTCCTACCTGGCTATTAGTTTACAGGTGACGTCATAGGCCTGTCTGGAGCCCACCACCATGCCGCCCCCGTGGAAGTAGACGAGAACCGGGGCAGTGAGGGGGCAGATGGAGTCTTTGTACACGCTGACAGCCACGCCCTCTGCTCACAATCACAACCACGTGGTTACATTCGGCTCCAAGGTGCATGAGTATGGTTTTAAGCTGCTTTCAGCAATATTCCAGCAATGTCATTGCGGGGACACCAGAAATCGTATTAACAGATTATACTCATTTAGAAGTCGGACCTTCGGGCGCCTTAGTCATTAAAAGACATGTTGGTCACAACAATTAATTGAAAGATGTTAAGGGCGTTGTTATTTTCTTAAACCTTTATGGTGCTCCAAGCTTAAGTCATGAATTGTACTTCGAAAAACTCTTGTTCCCAGGTTATTTTACCTATCCGAAAGGACGGGTGGGTATAGCCTGGTGGTTTCTCATCACGCCGAAGATAGGGGTTCGATTTCCGAACATTGTGTGAAGTCCGTTTCTGGTGACCCCGCCGTAACATTGCTGGAATATTGCTGTTACATATGGGGCAAAGGTTACAACTCTGTTAAAAATGTACTTAAAACACCAGTATTAGATTGTGACGAGTTACGTCAGTTTGTGGAAGTTCTCCAACTTAAAGGGTTTCTGAAACATATTTTCCCATTTCGAACTGACGAGCGAACTCCAGTTTGCGTGCGGCCTTCACCTTTGACGTAGTCAAAATAAACACACGTTGAGATGTGTTTATTAGGAACGTGGCTACTAACACACATATCATCACTAATCCGTTGTGACTATATACAACATACCTCCATACATAGATCAACAACCTATCTGTATTCTTGTCACGGCCGCCTTTAACGTGACAGATCATACGATGAAACCTAGTGAGAATTTGTTGATACGTCAAGTGTACATAGAATGTGAGGTAATGAAAGTTTAAAGCCACAGTCTGCACATTCCTGTTATTTCACGACAGTCTGTAAATTATCGCGCCTGGTCCACAACACCTCGTCATCCGTTAACGGAGACTAGCTATCTGTGAATTTAGAATTTGACCACACCATCCGTTTCAGTCGCCTCTAGGGAGAAGCATAGGTAAATGGAAACCAACCCGTGAACACCCGGATTAGAACTGGGCCCCGTTCCTCAAGGCGATCGTAGCACTACGACAGTCGTAAGTCTATGTTAAAGTATGGGAGTTACGATCACCTTAGCGCTACGATCGCCTTGAGGAACGGGGCCCTGGTCTTCAGCAACCCATGGGCCATGCTTGTTGGAAGAGGGATCGGGTGGTCAGGCTCGCTGACTTGGTTGATATTTGTCATCGTATACGATTGCGTAGAATGGAATCTCAGGATCTCATGGATTGTCTGTTCCACTCGATTATTTACAGACCGCCATTATATAACTGGAATATTGCAGCGTAAGACAACTAAAGAACAAATACTGGGGGCCAACTCTACACTGCAGTATAACCAACATTGGGTGTCATGACATGCTCCTAACGGTGTTCCCGTTGTATTTGTCTCACAATCAGTATCGCCAGAATGTTTAATACGGGAGACAACGCCGCTCATCAAACAGTTATGCAAGTGCTAAGAGCAGAAATACATACAGATATAATTAGGGTTCATCAATTTCGTAAGCTGCCATTTGCAGCCTGATTGTGCCAATTATCATGATACGAACCCCCTGTGTGTGTAGTCAGTGGGTTGTGTTAGACTGATAACGTGGTAAAGATCTAGGTTACTAGCCGGGTATAAACAGTGTCCTACTTATATGTATGTATATCCTTGACCTATCATGACCGTTAGCTGGGCAAGTAGAACTGACCTGGTCTATCTAGCAAACAGTCGACATGGATAACCTTTTATTATTCAATGCTGTACATTAAATACCGTTGTCAGTGGCTAAAAGTCAACATTCATTAAAGATTACACTTTACGAAAATACTTTTACATTCAATTATTGTTTTGATTATCTTGGGCTTGCCTCCGCAAACACGAAGAAGTTTAGCCATCTTTGAGATAAAAATGTATGCATTACTTGTACGTATGCAGTGGACATGCTTTTAATATAGAACATGGAATACACAATATACAATTACTCTCATTGACTGGACGGATATATACAACATATTTTACAGGATAAGATAAGAGGGCCCGCCCTACATGTCGGCTCTAGGTGTATATACAGGCTTACCCGGACAGTGAATTGACGGAACTATGAATTCTTTGATGCTGCCATTGAATTCAGTGTCGCCGGCGTAGAAAAGTGACGTCTGCCTGTTGGCTTCCCGAGCTTCTTCCACTGTAAGCTCTTGATAGGGTCTGGCACCCCTTTCTTTTTGTTGGCGAAAAAACGCTAAGGTCTCCTCGTGGATCTTATACTTCTGTCCCACCTCCCCCCACGCCTCCAAAGTCGCCATGATAGTATGGCTGTCAGAAGCAGACGACCGATAAGTATATGGAAGAAATGTGTTCAATTGGTTCATATGCAGACGACAGATGTAAGTGAGCGGGTTGTCTGTAATCGCTGTTCTGTAAGGCGGTCAGACATCAGGCGTTGTATTGAATCTGCCGTCTCCCTGTTGAGGATTAAGGAATGTCAGGCGTGAAGATACTTCAATGTACAAGATCCTTGTCCATGGGTCACGATGTTGGTCGCTGGGGCAAAACAGTTCCTTTGCTCACCAAGCTTGTTGGAAGAGATGATTTTGTGGATCTACATCTGAGTTTATCTGGCCGTCACAGCGTGCGTGCGTGCGTGCGTGCGTACGTGCGTACGTGTGCGACGTTAGTGACGGTGTGGCAGCGTCCCTAGACAGCGAGACTGGTTTCCTTGGTACAGACTCCATTATTCACAGGCCGTCATGACAACTGTGTAAAACAACATGCACTCGCCTACCATGCGCAGATGTGATACTGATGACACCTATATTTGGTACACAACTGAGATTTCGCTCCTCCAAACAAACAGGAGAATATCAATACTGGAACGCACTAGATACACAAGGCAAATTTAACCTTTGGACCTTTTCCCACATTTCTAGTTCAATTCGACTTTCCAAAGATAGTTTCCAAAATATTTGAATAGAGGTGGTATTAGCGAATACAGTGAGATGGAGTATTGTTGACGATGAATGGCTGATGTAAGTATTCAGCACGACAGAAATTCAGGGACTTGGGGATGTTATGTCATTGATATGTGATATATGCCCAATCCACGTCTCAAAGTTCTCTAGAATGCCGATAAAACGACTCTCTTAGCTTGAATAGCTGTAATATGTTGTTAACAAAACAATGCTGTTTCGTTGCAGATCACATTTGACAAACAAGAGATTTTGGCCAGGGTGCCGTTGTACAAAGCGATCTTAGCGCTAAGGTGACCGTAACTCCCATACCTTAATATAGACTTAAGGTAGTCTTAGCGCTAAGGTGACCGTAACTCCCATACCTTAATATAGACTTAAGGTAGTCTTAGCGCTAAGGTGACCGTAACTCCCATACCTTAACATAGATTTAAGGTAGTCTTAGTCCTAAGGTGACCGTAACTCCCATACCTTAACATAGACTTAAGGTAGTCTTAGCGCTAAGGTGACCGTAACTCCCATACCTTAACATAGACTTAAGGTAGTCTTAGCGCTAAGGTGACCGTAACTCCCATACCTTAATATAGACTTAAGGTAGTCTTAGCGCTAAGGTTGTTTTGTACAACAGCACCCTGGTGTATAGAAAGAAGTACATGCACACAAAATTCGGTCTAGCCTAGTGAGTCCCTTGACTTCAGCTGCCACATGAAGATACATGTATATATACTGCATGTGACATATTGTCCAATGCATACGATACACTATACAGTGCATGTGATATCTACTGTCCAATGCATATCGTATAATATCTACTGCATATAATATACTGTGCAATGCATGCGATATACGGTATAATGCTTGTGATACACTGTGCAGTGGATGCGATGCACTGCATACTGTTTGTGATATACGGCACAGTGCACTAATATATTGCATACTGCAAGTGATATATTGTATGCTGCATGCGATTTACTGTACAATGCACTTCATATATGTACAATATACATTGCATTTGGTATACTGCATATTGCGTGTGATACATACTGTATGCGTTTGATATGCTGTACAACACATGTGATATATCGTACAATGCATGCGATATATTGTACAATGCATGTGAAATATACTGCATGCTATTTATGCGATGTTCTGTATGCTGCATGTGATATAACTGCACAATGCATGTGGTATGCTGTATACTGCATGTGATATACTGTATATTGCACTTGATATACTGCATACTGTATGTGACATATTGTATACTGCATGTGATATACTGTATATTGCACTTGATATACTGCATACTGTATGTGATATATTGTATACTGCATGTGATATACTGTATATTGCATATACTGTATACTGCATGTGATATACTGTATATTGCATACTGTATATACTGCATACTGTATGTGACTGTATGTGATATACTATACTGCATATGATATACTGTATTGCACTGTATACTGCATACTGTATATATTGTATACTGCATGTGATATACTGTATATTGCACTTGATATACTGCATACTGTATGTGATATATTGTATACTGCATGTGATATACTGTATATTGCACTTGATATACTGCATACTGTATGTGATATATTGTATACTGCATGTGATATACTGTATATTGCACTTGATATACTGCATACTGTATGTGACATATATTGTATACTGCATGTGATATACTGTATATTGCACTTGATATACTGCATACTGTATGTGACATACTGTATATATTCTGCATGTGATATACTGTATATTGCACTTGATATACTGCATACTGTATGTGACATACCTACCGTATGCTGCATGTGATATACTGTACAATGCATGTGGTATGCCGTATACTGCATGTGATATGCTGTACAATCCATGCGATATACTGTATATTGCACTTGATATACTGCATACTGTATGTGACATACCTATCGTATGCTGCATGTGATATATTGTACAATGCATGTGGTATGCCGTATACTGCATGTGATATACTGTATATTGCACTTGATATACTGCATACTGTATGTGACATACCTACCGTATGCTGCATGTGATATACTGTACAATGCATGTGGTATGCCATATGCTGCATGTGATATACTGTACAATCCATGCGATATACTGTACAATGAATGCCATATCCTATATCAGACACCGGACTGGCAGACTTACAGTTTAGATATTAAGGTCTCCAGAAAACTGTTGACAAATCTGTAAACTGTCGGTCCATGATAAACCACCCGGCCGTTTCAAAGATGAGTCAGTTGACATTCAATCACGGGGAAGTACATTTATTAATGTAGCAAATTTTCATGTTCAGGCAAAAGTCAATTTCGTATTTAATTGTCCTGGGTATGACAAAAGGCAAATGTGAAAATACATGTATGTAATGTAATTTAAGACACAAGGTAAGTGTTCAGTTTTGAAAGAACTTTGACATCTGTGTTTGCACGTCAGTAACTGGTTTTGAAAAGTTGAGTATTCGGAATAGATCTAAAGGTTTTGAAGTCCTGTGAACTTCGGTTTTCAACAGGGAAAGAAAAGTGTCAGCAAACCTGTAAATTGGTTGGTCCATATAAACACTCTGTCGGCGGTTCACTACGTACGCACAACATTGATTGCGTCCTTTCAAAGAGAGTCACATGACATTCAGTCATGGGGAATTACGCGTACTAAAAATAGCTCAGGTTCCGAAGAAAGCCAAATTCGTGGGTCAGTGTTGATACACTGGACTTGTAAGAGCTGGTCAATCAGGGTATCTCGAGGTAAGTTTGATATGTCTCCATATATCTACGTTGTTTGACATCTTGACCACTGAATGTACTCCTCGGTCGCCTCTCGGGCCCTCGATAGGGTTGCGTCAGCATGGATGAAATATGGGGTATTGTTGACGATGAATGGCTGATGTAAGAATTCAGCACGACAGAAATTCAGGGACTTGGGGATGTTATGTCATTGATATGCGATATATGCCCAATCCACGTCTCAAAGTTCTCTAGAATGCGGATAAAACAATTAGAATGCCGATAAAACGACTCTCTTAGCTTGAATAGCTGTAATATATTGGTGTGTTGATGTTGAAGTATCAATTACACGTTGTAAGTTACGTATCGGGGACACGCGTGTTTGATTATGGCTTAATATGAAAAATTAAGAAAAGGCTGTTAGATGAGCATGTTTTTGTAACGGGCATCATGGACAATGTGCCATGCATCATATCAAAGAGTATCTCACAACAGTTGACGTGCATATGGCCATATCTTTTAGAGTTTGTGTTATTCACAATAAACATTTATCTGGATTATCGACAGTAAACATTTATCTGGATTATCAGGTACACACATGTTATCCCACACATATCCATACCCACATACATTTGATAGCATATTGACATTATGAACCAATATTTCTCTCCATGGCTTTCATATATTGTAACATGGTATTGTAACATTTTCTGGACAACATATTACATGGCATTTTTACTATTTTGGTAAATATTAACATATATTTGGACCCTCCCACATTCTCCATAAACTATAACATTCAAAGTACATTGTTTGACACCAAGAAATTGTTTGCAAGCAAATAAATATTCAAGTTCAACAGCTTTCGATTCAAAAATACCTCAAATCTGTGAACCAGGTAATAGAACAGGACAAATGTTAGTGTAAAGTATTTTGAAAAAATGTTTATGTTTATTCAAATGTGTTAATTTCTCAGGAAATAATGTTTTAGCTTGCTTTGCTGAGTTACTACTTGGTTCATTCCATGACAATTTCTTTGTAATTGTAAGACCAAGATATTTGTAAGCCCTGACAGTATCGTGTATCTTCCCTTCAAAAATCCATTTCCTGGGGTTGTTTTTGTTGTTTTTTGTTGAGTTTCATTTTGTATTTTGTTGTGTGTTGTTTTTTGGGGGTTTTTTTGTTTACTTGTTGTTTGGGGTTTGTTGTGTGTGTGTGTGCTTTTTGTTTGTTGTTGTTGTTGTTGTTTTTATTGGGGTTTTTTTTATTGGGGGGGATCACAGCCAACTTCCTTGCTAAATACCACCTTGCTTATATCCAACAATACTGTAAGTTTTATATTAAATCACAATATAATTCCAACTGATAAACCAGTTCTTGCAACACTTTTATGATACCCGAATACATAACAACATCGTATGCAAACAGCAACATACGTATCTTAATCGCTCCATAGTGTGGTTGATAACCACAATCACACATGCGTGGAATCTGTTCAGGTAATTCATTAATGAAGAATCAGAATAAAAGGGACTTGAAACACAACCTTGGCGAACACCAGTATGCGTAGTAAGTAAATCAGAATAGTTACCTTTTATCATAACACATGATTTTACCTCTTGATACATGCTGCACAACAGCGTTTCCTTTTTGTTGGTAATAAAATGTAAGCGAAATAAAAGCCACATTTTGTTTGCGCATACTGAGTCAAAGACTTTAGAAAAAAGAACATCATATAACTTTCCTCCTTTTATTAAAGATATCGGTCTATATTTATACTCTTTAACACAGACATTATCAATAGTCGAATAAACATATCTAAACCCAGTTTGTTCCTCTGTAATTTTATCTGGAGATTCCGACCAGTACACTAAACGTGTATTAATGATAGAAATATAGAGCTTACCAAATATACTAGAAATTGTAAGTGTACATTTCAAGCACTTGTCTCCAGTTTATCATATATGCGCGTCAGGGATAATGAATCGTCCTGGGTAGGAATAAAATCAAACTCAAAGGGATGTACATATAATATACTAGACGAATTAACGAGACCAGGTTTGTTTGGTAAGAACGTGTACATCTTTGTTTACTTACCCATAAGCCTGAAGAAACTAGAACAAAGTTATTCGTCACTTTGTGAAACTCATACGTACATGCGTCATGTAAACCGACTATGATCACCATAGGGATATATCTAGGATTTGAATGCACAATGACACAACCATTAACTGTTGATAGACGCTAAGGGAGGCAACTCTACACAAGGATTTGAGACTCCTTCAACCACTGTGCTACCCACTGTACACAAGACTTACATAAGAGGCACAAGCGAAGAAGCATGTATAAAGTATGACCAGAAATTATTGCGAATTTTAGGAATATGTTTAATTGGATTTCTAGTATAAACAACCTTGACCAGCTATCAAGTGCTTGGTTTCATTCAAGAGCGACAACACCGTTAATCCTTTTTCATTAGTTTGTGAAGAGTCATCCCCCTTTGTTTACTTGCTAGCAGACGCCATTTTCAGTGATCCTCAGTATGGATGATTTAGAGAAGAGGAAGTTGATTTTAGAGTATTATAACAAGGACATCAGATCAGCTTAAGTGATTTCAAGTAGAACAGGCATCCCTTTGTCCACTGTTTATCGTGTTTTGAAAAATATTGCAAATGGATATGGCATTGAGCACCAGGGAGGCGCAAGTAGGCCCAGAAAATTGACTGTCGGAGTTTAGAAAACCTTAGGCTGGATATGATTGATAGAGGAACTGTGGCTGTCTGTAAGGAGACAATTAGAACTGAGCTGCATGCAATGGGTTGGGAGAAAAGTCGCGGAATTCCATCACCGATCATGAAACCTGAACAAAAGGAGCGAAGGTTGAACTGGTGCTTACAGCATAGAAATTTTAACTGGGACAATGTGATTTTCTCAGATGAAAGTTCTGTGTGGCTGTTTCCTAATACACTGAAATTCTGGACCAAACAAACTGAAAAACCTTCGGCGCCCAAAGTACAGTCTGAAATTTAACGTGTGGGGTGGCATATCTGTGTTAGGGGCAACGCCCCTCTGTGTATTTGAAGGGAATATGAACAGTGAGCGATACAGAGATATTCTCGAGGGACATTCTATGGAAATTTTTGGATTTTCCAGCAGGACAACGCCCCAAAAGATCGTTCAAAGCATTCACAGGCCTGGTTTCGGACCCAAAATATGACATTATTAGATTGACACAGCTATAGACCTGACCTAAATCCAATAGAATATGTTTGGGGACTTATGAAGGAAAGTGTCAATAAGAAAAATCTGACAAATATTGCTGAAAAGAAAGAAGAGGTGGTCCGATATTGGGACAGCATGGACCACGACTTTCTAACTTCTTTGCCCCGCCGCATTGAAGCCTGCATTGCTGCCCATGGTGACAAAATACTAACTGTTCACCTGTCTTTGAATCTGGAGTTTTGTTCTGCTAATATTCACATTTAATACGTGAGTAATGAGTGAAATGTTTTTAAATATTACAATATTTAAATTCTCAATAATTTCTGGTTGTACATGGTCTCTTGAGGGGTGTATATATGTGTGGTGTTCTGAAAAAATATTTTCCTGTGTATGAGGATATTTGTTCATTAAAAACTTTTTTTAAACTCCATATGTACGCATGTTTTACTTTGTACAACAGAATGGCAGATCCAACACTTGACGCCCTGGTGAATAGCGTGTCCACTCACCTTGAACCACGGGAGGTAATGGATTACTTATATCAGGAACATGCACTCAGCGAGGAGGACATGGATTTGGTCAATGTGAAGGTCACACGTAAAGATAGATGTCGTAAGCTGGTGGAGAGGCTGGTTAATAGGGATGACAAGGTCAAGGCCTTGGAAACATTCGTAGACAGTTTGAAGTCGGATTATAGTTTCTTGGTGTCATCGATTGCTATTTGCGTCAAATCTGTTATTACATCAATCCAAGAGAGTGTTGCCATTCAAACACGTTCAGGGGAATGCTTAGTGAGTGTACCCGTCCCATATACTTCCACCGATTCGGACGCAGAAAACCGTTTAACCAAAAGACAACAAGCTAGAACAAAGGGAATCATTGCGCGTCCCTTGTCGCAATCTGGAGTAACATTGGATAGGAGAGTTCATCGAGTATTCAACATCCTGAGTAACCCCCTCAACAAGGGAGACTACTCGCAATTTCGCGACAATTCCCAAAAACTTATGTCGTGTTGTCGATGTCCTGCCGACGTGCGGTTCACGGTCTTTTACCTGCAGTGCTGTGAAGCCCTGTTTCAGAACGACCTCAGTCGAACTAAAGTGTTGTGCGAAGAAGCATCGAAGCTGTTACAACACACCAGCAACCCGCTCGGATTCTCTGTAGACATTCTGTCTAAAAAGGCGTGGAGATATTTCAAACTTAATAAACTGAGTAAGTTAGAGAGTTGTCTTCGAGACGCCATGCAGCTGATTCACCAGGACCCTCTAAGCTGCTCCGGAAAAGCGGCAGGGTGGATATATGTGGATCATGCAAGACTGTTGACGTCTGTGCTCGCAGCTGCTAGTCCGCGTCGAAGTCACAATCTTAGACAACAAGCGCTCCGCAGTTTGGAAGAAGCAATAGAGCACTTCAAACGTGAAAACAGCAATGATGGACTCTTTGGGCAGTCTGTTGCCTTCGTTAAGTATGCCTCGCTTCTCCTTCAATGTGGTGAGAATATGCAGTTTTCTGGGATGAACTTGACTCCGTCAAGTGTGGATAAAGCCAAGGACGTTTTGCGGTTTGTTGAAGAATCGGAACTTGGCGTCCCAGAGATTCTTCGAGTGACATACTATACAGCAATGTCGGACCTTCGTTACCGTCAACAGAACGTCCAGCGCGCTCTAGAGTACGCCACAGATGCGTCGGAACTGTCGGGGAGGTTAGGCATGAGCCAGGAGCAGAGACATGCGGTCACAAGGGTGGACTTCTACCAAGCACAAAGAAGCAGAGGACAAGTAACCTTAGTTACTGCAGATATCGAGGCAATGTGGGCAGAGAGTGCCAGAGAAACAGACACGGGCGGAACCTGTGTACGGGTCTTAGAAAAAGATCAGATCGGATCAGGGAAGAGAAGTAAGGAAAGTAAGAAGAATGCCATTGTGTTGTGGTTGCGCTTCATAGCACTACTTGTGTGCATCATAGTGGGGATTGTGGCACCTATGACGCTCACGTAATGTACTGGAATCCATGACACCAGACTGACATATATCAAGGGAGGTAACTCTGGGGGGCGCTTAGTTTACACAGGTGTATCTTTGAAACTGTTCAGGGGTTTTACATCTTACGCAATATTTCAGTATTCAGTTTGTTGTTTTGCCGTGTATATCTAATGGCACATGGATTGTTAGTTTATATAATATAAGTTTTGTTGTACCATGTCAATATTGTTTTGATGGTGTGTATTGTTACATGTCAACATTTTCAGCTAAACGCTCTATCTGCATGTACAATATCATTAATGCTCTAAGGCCACAGTGTTAACACCGTCTGATTTTTCAGTGGATGGTGCAATATCGTTGTGTGCGCGTGTGTGTGTGTGTGTGTTGGTCGTGTTTCACACACTGTCGGGTTCACACTCTATGATACCATGTCGCATTTTAAGATGAACACCCTACTTAGAAATAGTATTCTGTGTCTCAGTACGGTGTCTCAAATTCAATCCTTGATGGCATTTTCACATAAAACATTTTCCTATTTGTAAAATGAATGGTTTGGGTGATGTAATTAGCATTGTTTCATGCTATGTCAAATCTCCAAAATGAACATTGTGTTTTGTAAGGCTGTTTGTTTACTTTGCTTTTGCAGTTCGTTTAGTGAAAAACGTGCATGGTCACATTTAATTCCAATATTTCATATATATTTTGAGGCTATTAAATGGTGTGTCGGCCAAATATATATTGGCATATATGCGTTTGTCATCATTTTGTATAACCCAAAACAAACCATCTAATATTGTGGGACGAAATCTGACTTTAATAAGAGGATTGAGTTCGATTTTTTGTTGTAAAACATCTGTCGGCATTAAAAACGTCAACCACTGGGTTGGTTGTTGAACGCCGCACTCGGCAATATTCCAGCTATATGGCGGCGATCTGTAATCGAGTCTGCACTAGTGGTGGTCCGATTAATTGAAATAATCGAAGATTGGTCGCAGTGACTAAGCAACCAAGCAATCGATTGTGTTTTCTCATAATCGAACACAACCAATTTTGGAACACTTGTTTGCATCAACAATATTTTACACAAGGTTGGTTTTGTCTGGGTCATTAAATTTACATTTCATAAGCACTACAAGCTCGTTCCAAGTCATGATTGAATTTATCTTAAAGAATCCAGGAAATCTGTGTTCCTAACGTACTAATCATCCTTTAAATATGCGAAATTTGCCAATGGATTTTGTGCAATTTGCAAAAGACCCAATTGCAAATTACTACATGTTTTTTCTTTATTTTTTGTGTGTGCATTAACAAAGATAACAGGAACATTTGATAATTGACGCAAACCAATTATTTTCGATGATTGATCGGTTGTAATGAACCAATCATCAATTATGAGATTTTAACCAATTCCCAACACTAGTCTACACCAGACAATCCAGTGATCGATCAACCACTGGGCGTCATCATCCATTCATCAGGCAGTGCGTAACAACAAACTGTACAAACTAAGTTCCGTCCCAGTCGTATGAATGTGTACCACTAACATACAGCTAATGGAACTGGTGCTGACTTGAAAGCTTAGTAAGTTTAGTTTTAGGCCACTTTTAGCAATATTCCAGCAATATCACGGCTGGGGACACCAGACATGGGCTTCGGCGTGACGAGTGAACGCGTAAACCATCAGAATACTCAGCCGCCCCCTTTTTTCTTTTTTTGGGGTGAGGTGTGTGTGTGTGTGAGGTGAAATTGGGTTTAACGTCGTCTCGCTCATATGACGACGTGCATGCGTGTGCATATGTATGTGCGGCTGCTTGAAGCTGGTTTTATAGTGCTAGCCCACTGAGATACCATGCCGCAGTGAGTGAGTGAGTATGGTTTTACGCCGCTTTTTAGCAATATTCCAGCTATATCACGGCGGGGGACACCAGAAATGGGCTTCACACATTGTACCCATGTGGGGAATCGAACCCGGGTCTTCGGCGTGATGAACGAACGCTTCATGCCGCAGTGAAGCATGAATACCCCACTCAGACACATTATTCTGACTCCGAGCCGATCAGTCCTTGATGTACCCATTAATGCCGAGCGCCAGGCAGGGACCAACAAGTACCATATTTTAACGTCTTTTTGTATGACTCGGTCGGGGATCGAACCCGCTACCTTCCGCTCTCCGGGTACCGCCACCGTGGTGTAGTGGTTAGAGCGTCCGCCCTGGAGAGCGGAAGGTCGCAGGTTCGTTCCCCGACCGCGTCATACCAAAAAGACGTTAAAATATGGTACTTGTTGGTCCCTGCCTGGCGCTCGGCATTAATGGGTACAAGGACTGGTCGGCTCGGAGTCAGCATAATGTGTCTGAGTGGGGTATTCATGCTTCACTGCGGCATGGTATCTCAGTGGGCTAGCACTATAAAATCAGCTTCAGTCTGGGCTAGTACAAGCAGCCGCACATACACATACACATACACACGCATGCACGTCGTCATATGAGCGAAATATTCTCAAGCACGACGTTAAACCCAATTTCACCTGACCGCTCTCCGGGCGGACGCTCTAAGGAGAGAGTAATACCATGTTCTAGATCTATCACAGAAGTCTGTAGATACTCTCCCCCTGGTAAATAAGTGGTTGAAAGCATGGACAAATCATGCTAATCCAGGTCATCATAAGACCATTCCGTCTTCATCTTGATGTTGTCCTGTGTAAGAGGTGACCTGTTCTGACATCGAACCCCCTATGGGCGGCTTCAGTGCAGCGTCAATAATCATCAGAATTCATTCTTTGAGTAGACGGAGTTATAGCCATATAAATGCAGTTTTAACTTAAGAAGCATTTAGAATTTGGAATAAAGATAACATGGGTGAACACCTTTATTACAGTGAGCTACGCTGGTGTAGGTTCTAACACTATTACCAAGCACGTTTTGGTGTAGATTCTAACCACAGGGGCTCATGTCTTTGCGATGATTAAAATTATATATATTATATATATATATATTAAAATTATTTATATATTGTTTTTTAGATGAAATTCTTCATCACACACCCTTGCCCTTATAAAAAACATACCCTATAATTGTATTCTGCTCTTTGATCTCACTGCATTGTTTGTACATACTTAATTATACCTCCTTTTTCACTTGTATATACTCTTATATTTCAAATCTGGCTTCCTGTACATCCATATATATATACTGTACTGTTCACCATCACCATTATTCACCTGAAGAAGAGGCAAGAACTAGCCCGGAAACGTTATGAAAAATAAACCAAGAAGTTGTTATCCATAAGATTTGTCTTGTATGTTTTTGAGATGACCCCCGACATTTCTATTGTTTTTTTCTAAATCTCTAATCCTCGCGCAGACACGAGGGCCTGTGGTTCTAACATCCTTATCAAGCAATAAACTACGAAACCTCCCACTGTAACAGAAGTCTTTCATCTATATGTTGTTATCCTTTCTAAATGCAGCTTTGAAGTGCAAACTTTAGTCAGAAAAGAAAAGTACAAGACATGTTCCTGAGGACATGATAAACACAATATTTCAACACACTGAGTACATATTGTGATCCCCAAGAGATGAACAGGACCTATTCTAAACAGGAATCCCAATTCAATTCATTTCTTGAAACCCATGAAAATCTGGATCTTCATAAATGTGGAGTCGACAAAGGATCCCCTGGTCAAGACTTGCTGACTTTGTTCAAGCATGTCAACCTATCCCAATAATGCAGATTGATGCTCATTATGTTAATTACTGGATTGTCTGGTCCAGACTCGTGGATTTACAGACCACCCTCATTGCTAAGGGCAGCCTTAAACAAAACTTTTACTTGGAAAAATAGTGTTCACATTTCATGAATCTGCTAAACTGTTCTGAAATGCTTTGAGCAGATCACTGTTGAGAAATCAGCAAAATAGATGTTAACAAATACTTTGAACATTGGAACATTTTATTTATTACATAATTTAGTAATATATAGTTGTACCTCAAGAGTAAGCAAACAATACCCCACATGAATAGCACATACATCCCAGCACTGAAGCCACAGTTGTCTCACAGATGAAGAAATAAGATAGCATAGGCTGTACTATAAAATATCAAAGCATAGATATTTTTGCAAAGATGTCATAAAACTTTAAAAACTAAACTTGACAAAAATATACAAAGCCACAACAAACTGATACAATACAGAGCTTCACAGAACATACCATAAACCAAATCACTAAAACAAGTTGCACCATTTCATCAAGTCAATCCTGACAAGTCAAATCCATGCAAAACTCAATGGGTTCATTTCAAGAGTCCTTGCAGCTGCAAGGAACCAACTCAGGGAAGAAAATAAGAATTTAAGAACCACAGACCTCCAAAGAATATCAAATGTATGTTTACAACAAAAGTGGTAAACTTCAACAAATTCCCAATATACAAATAAGGCTGATTACAAACAAAATGATGACAAGCCGACATTATCTACAATTACATTGAAAATCTGTTCTGATCAGCCCTCTAAACAATGATATATTAATAAATTATGCTCTTGGTGATCAGATAGTGGTCAAATTGATCAACGTCTGTATAACATATCAGACACTTGCGAGTCAAAAGTTCTGTATCGGCAGATAGTTTCCGATTACTGATATCACTATAACTGGAGGCCCATCCTAACCTACAAGAATGTTCACAAGAAAGTCAACAGAACAGCCTAGTCTTCTCCCCTGTGATAGTTCATCTGTCCTAGATAGATAAGCTATGAAGCTTGCAGTTCGGCGGGGAGTGCTAGTTTGATCTGTCTGTGTTGGGCATCATCTAGATGTCATCTATGTTGAAGTCATCTACCTCAGCAGTTTCAGGTTTCGGCTTCTCCTGCTGGCCAACCCTCTCAGTTGTTGAGTACACAACCTGAAACAGATCATTTGAGAAGTCATTGCAAAAGAATTTGCTACAATTTAATTGAAAAGCTGAGAAAACAGACTTATGACTCACTTGATAAACATCCTTTCTAAAAACATTAAGTATTTCAGGCAATTAATATCTGATTTAATATTCCATACTGCATTGTAATTGAATTTAGTATACCAAAATATTTAGAAATGTGCGAGTTTGAGTTTTACGTGTCTTTAATAATATTTTCAGCAATATAACGGCAGGGGACACCAGAAAAGGGCTTCACAAATTGTACCCATGTGATGGCTCAACCCCGGGTCTTCAGCGCGATGAGTGAACGCCTTAACCACAAGGCTATACCATTGCCCAATTTTGAAACATGCTCATGGTGACAATTTCGTTTGGGACTATATTCAGCTAGTATTTAGAACACTCAATTAAAACCTGTAAGCTTACACTGATGTCAAAGTGGAACAAATGGTAAAAACCTTGTTCTTTAAACCAACTTACTTGGGATACTATATACTTAAGTTCATTAATGACATATACATGTATATTGAAATAAAAAATATCACACGACTGTGGAAAATAGATCAATTGGATACTGAATTATGCATTTCTGTAAGATATGCTTTACCAGTAACTATTTTAGTATCACTTATGATGCCAGGTTTCTGAATTTTAATAGAAAGAACTTAAATGTTTTTCTATACAAACCTCCAGGTTTTCATCATCATCGTCATCTTCTGTTTCCTCTTCAGCCTCTTGCAGCCATGTTATGAATGGTGCAGCCTTCTCATGGATCTCCGCAGCAACTTGCTTCGACACATATTTCTTGGAAACCTGTAGCCAATTTTCAAAGTGATAATTTTGGAAAAACAAAAGCAAGTAAAAATTAAGTATTCATTATTTGATGGCATGCTACAAACCTACATTGCCTGTTCAAATACTGCTTTAGGAGTGACTGAGTGAATTCAGTTTTATGACGCCTTTAGAAATAATCCAGCAATATCACAGCGGGGGACACCAGAATTGGGCTTCACACATTGTTCACATGTGGGGAATCAAACCCAGATCATCAGCATGACAAGCAAACGCTTTAAGCACTAGGCTACCCCACCGCCCATACTGCTTTGACTGACTGACTGAGTTCTGGCTTAACGCCGCTTTTAGCAATATTCCAGCAACATCACGGCGGGGGACACCAGAAATGGGCTTCACACATTGTACCCATGTGGGGATTCAAACCCGGGTCTTCGGCGTGACGAGCTAACGCTTTAACCACTAGGCAACCCCATCGCCCCCCCCCATACTGCTTTGGGAAACTTATGCTTATGATGAGAAATTCACAAGTGTGCAATAATGGCTAATGTTGAAAGACCCAGTTAGAAATACTTCAGCAAAATAAAGGCAGTCTGTTGTTATATATTGACTTGGCACCCATTTCACGAAGCTCTTGTAGATCTACGACTGACTCTAAAGTATGTTTCACAGGTTTCATGAAACACCCATAAAATCATAAGATTGTGTTAAGAGAAAAGTTACGAGATCTTGGGCTTACAGAACTTCCTGAAACGGTCTCCAGGCAACTAAATTCAACGTGAGGAATAATTTGCACTAACAGGGTAAGATGACCCATTCTGTCAAATCATAGATCCTAAACGTCTGATCTTACAGGTAAATCTTACAAATGCATACAGTTCTAGGAACTCATGGGAACATAATCTGAGTTGGAATATTTGAAGCTGGTCTGAAGTGATGTCAAAGGCACAGGTCTTACCTTCTTTGCCCAGTCAAGTAGCACTTCCTCTTCCAGGATGTCAGAATCGTACAATGCTTTGAGGATGTGAGGCATCTTAGGCAGCAGAGTCTCCTTGTGAACATTCCCCACCAGCTGCTCCAGTCCACCCAACAGGTACTTTTGGGCTTTTTGGTTGCCATGGCAGAACTGAAACAGCAACACAGAATTCAGCTAATACCTTTTGATTATTAGGGATGTCATAAATCAATACGTATCACGATACCCATGTCACGATTCGATACATATGATACCTATTTTCGCAACATTATTACGTAAATTAAGCTACATTTTGAACATTAATATTTCATATTTTATAATTGTCCATGAAAAGATCAACATTTTTTATTCTCAGAGATGAAAAAGTTCTCATTTCCCATCTTTGTGCATGAAAAATAATCATTTATAACTCTCATAACATAAAAAATACACGATACAATTGCATAATGTAAACGATACATAAACATATTTAAATCGATACTTTCAAAACTAAATATCGATACAGTTTTGAATGTATCGATAATTGTATCGTCTTAGAAAAAAATATCTATGTATCGTGGCATCCAAATTGATTATTGAAACTAGAACATGTACATGGCCTCAGCAACGGGAAAATTATATAACTAATAATGAGAATTGGTGCTCAAAATGATTGGAAAGCAGACCCTTATGTAAGAGGGTAATTGGAAGTTGTGTGCATATAGAATGAGGAGAAATCAGCATGCTATTTCACACACAGTTTTGCGATCGTTACTGTGAAAAGTCCTTATTGAATGAAAATGGTGCTGAACTTAAACCAATATAAAAGATAATAAATGAGGTCAGGATAATTGTTGGATTGTGTTTTCGGATGGCAGTATTTACTCGTACTATAATGAGGTGTGTTGCATCATGCAAATATTGTACATAGTCAGATGATAGCATGTTTTCATGATAAAGTTGTCTTTGAGAAGTTAATGCAATGTTTCACAGCTGTTCATGAAAATATGTGGTCGTTGGGGTGAAAAAGTATCTGTGGGAGCTATTATCCTGCAATTCTTAACCGGGACCACAGTGTCTCAAACGGCATTCGAGTGAGGGAAGACTGTACACACTTTTCATCCAAAGATAATCAAGTAGAGTTACTTTGGCCTAATTCAAATATGCAGTCAGAGTGTTTTCTCTCAGTCAAGAATCTTGATGGGGAATCCAACACAAAGAAACTCATCATGTCTGCATTAGGCTTAATCAAATGTAACTGAAAAGATAACAAGAAAGCTGAACTTATCAGTAACAACTCGTATGAACAGACTTTTTACTCAGAACACTAGTGACAAAAATTCCCATTCTTCCTCTAACAAGTTGTCAGCACTTCCAAAGATGACGTACCACAAGGAAGAGTTTCTCATGCTCTTTGAGTTGTGTCATGATCTTGGCACCAAGCAGCAACTCAACCAGAATTAGAGTAGCTTTGTCCTTCACCTCCAGCCGCTCCGCCTCAGAAACCACCTCCTTCAATGTACTCTTCAAAGTTCCATTGTCACGACGAGTCTGAATAAGAAAGTCATTGTATTGTAAATCGATCAGGACAAATCTCAGTTTCAAGAGTAACAAGCACAACCAGACAACCAAGGGAAGTAACTCTGCACCAAGAGATGGAGGACTTGAAATCACACACCAGGATTTCCTGAATGTTGGGCACATGGCCTAAAGCCAGGATTTCCCCTCATTGTTAGGCACATGGGCCTCAATCAAAATTTCTAATTTTATGGTTGGGAGTGATGTCTCATGGTAAAAAGCACATGGCGAACATCAGTTTTCATATCACTCGTAGGGATTACATGTGTACATGACTCAGTGGACACAAAAGACCTTAGCTTTCACTCTGGAAACGGACGCTGTTGCAGACAAAACGAGGATGCTTTTTGACGAGGAACTCTTTTAAACTTATTACAAATTGTGTGTCTTATGTTGCAATTCAATATGTGCTATTCCCAATTTTAAGACTTGGGCTTAATTGGGTCTTAATATCAGATTAACAAAGGAGCCTTATTCATTGTTAAGCTTGTCAAATAGGATGTCACCGTGAACACTTGTGTTTACCTCAATGTACTTGTAGAGAATGTCCACTCTTTCCTCCGATGTTTTTTCAAGATCTTCTGTGAAAGCAAGTCCTTTAGCTGCATCTGTCAGTTCTTGCATCCGCTGTTTGATGGCTTCAGCACTTGTCTCCTCACCCCAGTCATCATCGTCTATCTCGCGAGTCTGAATCCGAGTAAACATGAGTATATTCCAACCACCACCACCCACCCCCAAATTTTTTTTTCAAAATACTTAAACAAAATAAGATCTGTCAGGTGACATATCAGAGTGTTTGTTCTCAGTCAAGAGTCTTGATGGGGAATCCAACACAAAATAACTCATCATGTTTGCCACACCAAATCTTTTAAAGTTTGGTAGATTTGTGAACTGTCACCAAGACTGTCACTCCATTAAGTTACCGGACTGCATCAAACAATGTATTAATTACATAAAAGGTAGGTAATAGATAATCACTTTACTGTACAAGTTTTCAGATTAAAGAAAAACTGAAAAATAAGCGTAGTCCAGGTTGAGAATGACCTGTATTGTTTCATAAGCACAATATGTGTTAAGGGTAGGGCTGCAATGTATCCACAGGCGGGCATGATAAGTATCACAAATATTGTGTAACGAATACAATAACAAGACAGCAGCTGATGTACTATTCAATGAAACAAAATCAAATAAATTCTGTAACATGTTCAGACCAGTGCTAACAATGACCCCTTTACTGTCAAAGTAAATACATGAAGAATGCTGACTTGCCCTGCCTGCCTTCTACATATTTTATTTTCCTTATTCACATTTTTCAAATTCAAGTAGGACTTCTATTTCCTATAAAATTCACTTTTAAGCCAGTGACAGTGAATAATGAATTAAATTCATGAAGTGACACTGATTCATCGAATAGACGGGTGAATGATAACAGCCCTAGTAAGAAAAACAAATCTGGTAAAGCAGGGATGTTGCAGTCATGACAAGGATTTCAAGGATGAAACACTCACCTCTTCCGGTGGAGCATCAATCACGCCTCCAGAAGCTCGCTGCGCAGCCATCTGTTCCTGTGCATTGGCTTCTGGGCTGGCACGATCATCCTCCTTGTCCCCATTCACTGCTCCTTTCTTGCTTCTTTTTTCCTTTTTTTTGCCACCTTTCTGGGGTGTTGTCGACACTTCCTGAAATTTATATACAATTCACATAACATTTAATCTTATTGAATTTCTGCTTGGGAAATCACAAAACATTCCAAGAGTGAGTGAGTGAGTTTGGTTTTACGCTGTTTTAAGCAATATTCCAGCAACATCACAGCGGGGGGACACCAGAAATGGGCTTCACACATTGTACCCATGTGGGGAATCGAACCTGGGTCTTCGGCGTGACGAGCCAATGCTTTACCGACTAGGCTACCCTGACGCCCTAAACACTCCAATTGGAAAAAAGAATTTGTCAAAAGATTCAAACCAATAAATGTACAACATACCATGTCTGGTGGATTTTTCAAAATGTATGTTGTGACTTTATGAGTCAATGGGATGTTGCCAGTATACCCGCAAGCAATGCAGCGCTGGGATATGGTTTGTTTCTTGGCATGAACAGTCTGCAACAAAACAAAAGATACTGTTAACTTCCCACGTGTATAAAACATTACTGTTACTTGTTTTCATTAAATCTTTGGTCATAAAATAACACTGGTAATTTAGCAGTCAGAGTGTTTGTTCTCAGTCAAGACTCTTGATGGGGAATCCAACACAAAATAACTCATCATGCCTGCATAAAACATTTTTTAAAATCTAGAAATCATGTAAGACTGAGTTTAGAATGGAGTTTAAGTTACAATTCAGTGTTACAAGTTCAGAAATACACGAAAGCTTAGTCCATATATTCAGATTAAAATCTACTGAAAACAAAAAAAGTATGGCTTGTCAACTCTTTAGCGAACAGACTTTTTCAACAATACACTATTTGACACAGTGTACAAACAAACTAAAACACAACAAAAATATTCTTAAGTGATGAGATTACCCCGAGCCATTCAGGCTAAACTGTACACTGTAGTACACTGCAGTGAGATATCAACCAACTTACAAGATTTGTCTCCGGATTGGAGCACTCCGGACACAGGACAAATTTCTTGATAAAGCCGTCAAGCAGATCCTGAAGCTTGTTGGATTCGTGAGAGCCATTGACAATGAAGCGATCATTTTTTAAATCGAACTGGGTTTGTGCGCCAAGTTCACAGCCAAAATACTTGGTGGGATCTGCAAATACAATTGTACTATAAGTGTAATGAACAGTAGGAAAAATTTCCGCCCGTAATCCCCTTTTTCCTTTTTTGTCATTCTTTGCAAAAGAGTAGATGGTTTTTATAAAAAGACTAACACTAACCCTCAGAGATGAGAATGGGTAGGAGTGAAAAAAAGAGGAAATGAGTCTGGGGTGTTGGTGGCCATAGCTCCCAATACCAGATCCAACGACCCCAGTGCAATCAAATTCACGGAATTCCTCAGATATGTGGGAAAATTCTCATGCCTGAACCCTAAACCCTCGTGCGAGTGACTTTAGTTTTACACCGCTTTTAGCAATATTCCAGCAATATCACAGCACGGAACACCAGAAATAGCCTTCACACATTTCACCCATGTGGAGAATTGAACCTGGGTCTTCGGCATGACAAGCGAACGCTTTAACCACTAGGCTACCCCACTGCCCCCACTAAACCCTCGAAATAATCATAATAAATAGAATACATTTGAATCAGGGGTTACCAGGGATGGAAATAACTTTAAAATTGCTAGTGTACTCCGGTACAGTGGCACATCTAAAATCACTTGCCCTGATAATTTTTCCACTATACTGGCCGTTTCTTGTTGATTTTTTTAAATAAACATTATTAACATTGGAAAGTCAACTGGACACTGATACAGCGTGATATACAAATTTGCTTGCCCGACAGAAAAAAACACTGGACTCGGACAGCGGAGAATGGGTTATTTCCACCCCTGGGTTACGTGGGGAACTCATGCCGAACTGGATAATTACAAATGCTTCATAACAAATGAAATAGAATTTAACTCAAACAAGGTGTTCTGAAGATAGAAACATTTGATGGAAAATGGAAAGTAGCCAGTTAATCAGGAGTCATGCAAAGCTTTGTAATCAACTTACAAGTCGGAGGCCGTGCTAGGGCCTTGGCGATCTCCGGCATATTCACAATAACTGTTTTGATTCCATTTCCCTTCCCCTCCACCTGCAATTACAAACAAATGTCATTGCACACAGAAAAATTGAACAAAACACAAACTGGCATCAACTTATATATATGGGTCTTATAATTTTTAAGGATTTGAACAAAGGCATTGACTCATTTATAATCATTGGGTTTTTTTCTATATTCTTGTGGAACCTTCATTTCATCATCAGAATGGTTGAAAACTTCAGAAAGGAACTTAACAAGTTCTTGTTTCACACCATCAATTGTGTCAGAACACCTTTTTCCAGGTATGCACTTTTCATCCTGATGGAAGACTAATGGTCAGTACTTACGAGGAATGAATGTTACAAGCAATAGCAATAAAATGTTCACCTTGGCTAAGAGACGAGGCATCTTGTACCGGTAGAAGGGGTCGGTATTGCTTCTATCAATGTTGAACGACATCTTGATAGATTTTTCTGATAAGGTTTCCTCTTCCTATGAATACTTCTATCTGCTTGATTTAAATGAGCAGCTTGCTTGAGGAACTTCATAAACCTTTCTGACGAATCTTTCCCCAAACCACTTAGCTCTGGTTCTATTATTCTTGTATGCCACCACAAGGGCCCTGCAACATCAAAATCATTCCTTTTACTGAAGTGTCACCCAAAACAATCCATATATTGTTTAGCTTCCATATCACTCCATAAACCAGAGCAACATGGATACAAAACTCATGTGTATTCAGCAACATAATTGAGTGCTGAGTGCATGCAAAACGATTATTTTTTCTGAAAACCATATTGCCAATAACTGATACGTTTTCAATGACCAACAATTTGAAAGACCTTTAATACTACCCTGCACAAAAATATTGAGTGAGTTTAGTTTTATGCTGCTTTTAGCAATATTCCAGCAATATCACGGGGGGGGGGAGAGAGAGAGAGAGAGGAGAAAAACCAGAAATGGGCTTCACACATTGTACCCATGGGGCAAAACAATAGAAACACACAAGTAGGAAAATTTAAAATATCTGATATGAGTTTTGGTAATATTCATACAACCTGAATACCAAATAAGTATTTCTCATGTCTGCATGGATCGAGAGTGATTTGTGTGGTTAGAATAAAGTATGGTCAAGAACTACTGAAAAAGTGGGGCAAACACAAAAATGGCACCACATGGGAGCATAGAGGCCAAACACACCAACATGAAAAGAATATGCATCATGAATTGTTGGGCTTGGGAAATTGATGGGTTTTAATTTGTCATCACAACTGTTCAGCAAATGAAAACATGCCATGACTGACAGCTTTTTGCCAAAATGCCTTTCATCAGCTGGAGAAAGGCGACTCAGCTTTAGCAACAGCAAAGTTTTTCCAAGTCAAAAGCTACATCAAGACCAGGATTGCGCAGGATTTCAGCCCAGTTTGCCACATCTTTCCAACTAATCTGCATAGTTGGCTGCGACATCAATGGTGTCAAGGATAGTATTGCCACAACATGTTTGGCTTAGTGACAAGTCATATTGTATTGCTTGCTTCTCTTTACAGACAGAGTGAGTGAATGAGTTTAGTTTTACGCCGCACTCAGCAATCCTCGAGCTATATGGCGACGGTCTGTAAATAATCGAGTCTGGACCAGACAATCCAGTGATCAACAGCATGAGCATCGATCTGCACAATTGGGAACCGATGACATGTGTCAACCAAGTCAGCGAGCATGACCACTCGGTCCCGTTAGTCGCCTCTTACGACAAGCATAGTCGCCTTTTGTGGCAAGCGTGGGTTGCTGAAGACCTATTCTACCCCGGATGTTCACGGGCTTCTTCACAGACAGAAGATGTAATGACGACGTGGAGAATGTTATGCTCAAAACTCTATGCAGGAAGTGGAAAGGCGTAGTTGAAGTGTGATGGTGTGGGCTGACATCTCCCATGCCAGGAGAACAGATTTGGTAAATGTCCAGGGCAATGACGAGGAACCACAACAAGTCGCCAGATGTAAACACATGAGCCATTAATGGGATGCTCTTGATCAGCAACAGCCATTGAACCTACAAAAGTAGGCATCAGCACTGCAGGAAGAGTGGGTGAACATTCTCCAGGCACTTTGACTTTTGAGAAATTTGAACAATTCATTATGATTTGTTGATTATTTAGATATTTTAAACAGACTATTCCTTTGAAAACGACTTTTGCGTTTCATCTTTTTGAGTGTACTAGAAGTACAAGTATATACTAATCAGGCTTTTGGTTTTTGTGAAGACCCGTGAAGATCCAGGTTAGAATTGATCTTCAGTAACCCATGCTTGTAAGAGGAGACTAATGGGATTGGGTGGTCAGGCTCTCTGACTTGGTTGATACATGTCATTTTATCAATTGCGTAGATAGATGTTCATGCTGTTTATGACTGGATTGACTGGTCCAGACTTGATTATCTACAGACCGCCCCATATATCTGGAATATTGCTGATTGCGGTGTTAAACTAAACACACTCATGATTACTTCATTACAAACTAGCAATCAATGAAAAAAATTGGTTAGCAACATTTTTCAGATTTTTCTTATCCAGGTTGTATTTGCATATAAGTATAAAATGATGCAACTTTAAAGTGAAACTAATAGATCATGAACATAAAGTTCCTGCAGTCTTCAAGAAATGTTCAGTCATGAATTTTCAGTAACTGAAGTGCGTTTTCTGAGAATTAAACACGTTTTCAGGCCCTGACATCTAAGGTTTGTTCCATCGTCGAGTGTTCTAATTTCTAAACACCAAAACAGTAGTTCCAAAAGTGTTTGTGTTCGACTACAAGACAATATGATCGATTGCTTGGTCATTTGGTCACTGCAACCAATCTTCGATTATTTCAATTAATCGGAACACCACTACCACTCTTAATCTTTTAATTGAATCAGAGAAACCCTGACACTGATATTAAGAGCAATGAATCATACAATTGGGATTTTATTATTATGACAAGGTCAACAAACCTCACCCGCATGACTAAACTCAAGGTGAAACAAAACAGTGAAGTGGTTGTGACACGATTCATATCCTGATACATTACTTGGAAAGAGTTCCTTACGTACCCCCCACCCTGCCCCCATTTTATAAGGTACTTTTCATTACTTGTATATCTTTGTATTGTTTGAAAAAAATTGGTTGGGGGTACGTAAGGAACTCTCACCCATTACTTCTCTTTTCATGAGTAACCATTATCTCCCTTTTGTCAGGCGAATAACAACCCTCAGTAATTTGTTCAAATTTCAGGTGGCAAAAATGGGATATTGCTAGGGAGAAACATGCCAGCTTAGGGGCACTGCAGATTCTGCTGTTTGTGGCCATCAGGAAATATAAGAAATCTGCATAAACTTGTTCTTGAATGTTTTGACATGAATATAACTTGTAATGAATCATCTGTACAGGATACATGAGTTATAAATCCATGCATTGTATTATGTGCCTCACATAGTGATACCATACAGTAATGCCATATTGTAACAGTGTATGGAGTCTTCCCATACATGACATCCTAACAATGTCAGCTTGTTGATGGGGTTAACCTCTCTGGCCATGTGGACAAGGCATCCAACTTCAGATCAGAACATGTATGGTTCGAGGCTCAGTAAAGGACCCTGAACTTGTAGGCCGCTACATCCACACCCGGCTGAGGGAGTTCACATTAAACTCGAGGAAAATAAGTCTCAGTACCCAACCATGCAGCTGGGATGTACCTTCTGTTGACAAGGGAGAATGTAGCAGGATGTGGAGCCTTTCCACATATGACATCCTAAGTGATACAACACCTGACAATAACTATTTAAATTGGGAACTATGATCTACAGACTGGTAGCCATTTCAAGTTTATCCACATGCACCATTTAGTGTAGAAGTAGGATAACTCCTAGATGGATATAGGTCTATAGATCTGAACGTAAGGGCAATCTGACATACTTGATAGCACAGGCAACTGTCCGGAGCTTCCTCCCCTATTGATACATGCTCTAAAAGGTGGTAGCATTGCATTTACCATTATCTTTGTAACAGAACATCAAGGTTTGAACAACTATTAAAATGTGTTATACTGACCTTGTTCGCGAGGTGAAATCATAAATATTTCCCCTAACAGCTACCTATCCTGGCTTATGAGACTATATGTGGTCAAAGGCGTATCACAAAATACCAGTCCTTGAGGGAAGTAAATAATACGATGAGCAGACTGTGTTGTCAATCAAGTGACGGCAAACACCTTCGCCACGTGTTGATGTCGCAGATTTATCACGGAACAATATGGCCGACATTTCAACATATTTCATCATAATAGGACATGTCTACGACAATTTACATTGACAACTGACGTAAATGAAAGCTAAAAACATCAAACTTACCGTCTGGTCGCACAAACGTCATAAAAACGCTAAAAATGAGCGAAGAAATTTGTAAGCAAACTGTATTTGGCAATCGCCCTGGGGAACTTGGTCCCAATATGTTAGATGAAATCTTCCTTCTGCGAGTATTTCTCATACACCAGAATCTGAAAATACAATATACAGAGATAACTAACCCATTCGATGAAGAAAATTTCTGAATAAAAACGATTTGAAAATTCAAGCAATTAACACGAGACAATGCGAAAGTTCAACTACGTTCGTCCACATACTTCTCGAACTCTGGTTGCGCTATGACAGAATGCCCGGATGAACACGCACCGACGTGCGCGCAAAACTATCTTCCAATGAACTGTTTAGAAGGTCTGTGACATTCAACATAATAGATATATGTTAATCGTTTACTCCTACGCAACCCTTTCAACCTATTGCAAAACCAGAACGTAAAAACACAACCTCTTCCATATACAATGACACGGCTACATAATAAACCTTTCTTTGTATAATGACGGGTACACCTGAACTAGTTTCGGTTGCTAATACCCTCAACTAAATTGGATTAGGCTTAAAAATATACATTAAAATCAAATATGTTTTGTTTTAAACATGTTTATGATTATGGTTTATACTCACATTTATAAATATCGCCGGTTTGGGGGATTTTCTTTCCGTTCGATCTAATCATTCGATTAACATGAGATGATAACAAAATGGTCGCATTATAAAAACTCAACAAGTCTCGATGGACCAAAGTACCCATTTTCACAGGACAACCCCTGATCAAAAAGTATTATTGCACGATTGTATTTATATAAATGCATATATAGTTGCGTGTTATAAAAATACCTGTAAGTGTACGTTTCATTTGTTATGATTTATTAAACTTGTAGCGATGGAGATTCATCTATCTAAGTCTACAAACCCGGTGGATTTCCACATGTTGCGAAATTACACATTTCGAAATTCGATTGTGTACGCTATGTTTAAGGGCGTACCGTATGAGCACATTGAAAAGACACCAGATAAACCTGCTTGGAATTACCACATACATACATATCAAATATAGCTGATCTTAAGACCTACTGTGGTCATAATAAAACAGTATTGTAAGCTCGACATGTGTCATGTTGTGTAATGTTGCCCAAGTCGAGTTTCAAGGCTCATTGCCTCACAACGGATGAGAGCGTTCCGTACCGTGCAGTGTCAACGACGCCCAAGCACACCAAAACACATGAACACAACACATGTGCGACAAACTGTCCTGTGAATATATCGGTTGTATATTGAAGTTACCTGTAAAAGTTAAACTATATAATAATTCTCCAAGATCGGTATTGTATCTTTGAAAAAAAATTGAGAAGTGTGAGAGACTCAATTTATATAGGTCAGAATGACCTGAACTTGTCCTATATAGTGCATTGAATATGCTTGTATATGCGTGGAGGCTTCTCTGTAATACTATTATTTTACAGTTTTCCCGTATTTTTTCTTTGTCGTCTGCTGTAAGCTTTGATTTATAGAAATAGATATAAAGCACGAAATACATTGTTTTGAAATGGGCGCATGCGTCTTTTCCTCACTTTCATACATTAGGACACATGCAAGATTTTCTACGCGCTTCAAGTACTTCCGTACTTCATAACATGGATCCGTCGTTTAGGGGATTTCAATGACCCCATTCAGTTTAAAGTACGCTAGGAAATTTCCGGGCTTGTGTTACTTTCATTTTTGTTGAGTAATAAGTAATATGAAAAATTCTGTGTCGAACTGAATTCGATCTCGGCGTTTTGTCGTGACACGATGTGGGTTTCACAAATCATTATTTTCTTACTATGAAACTGAGAGGTGATCCATTTATGCATCTAGGGTGTGTGTGGTGTATTTGCACAGGTATGCGACTGTGTGCCAAGAACGAACATGAAATACATGTATACATCGTATTAAATCAGTATAATTATAACTGGAGGATAAAATTCACAGAGAGGTAGAGGCGATTGTAAGCCTAGCACTTGGTAAAGCGTTGGCTCGTCACGCTGAAGACCCGGGTTCGATTCCCTACATGGGTACAGTGTGTGAAACCCATTTTCCCCGCTGTGATATTGCTGGTATATTGCTACAAGCGGCGTAAACCCAAAACTCACTCTCAGAGAGGTGAATTTATGTGATCGAAAACATTTTTGAGTTTGTTCTATACTTTGAAAACTTGTTAAAATTGACAGAGATCAATAATCACATTTTTTAACTTCAAATATCACAGTAAGTGTTCCGATCTGACTGACGTCTCATCTCATTCGTAAATCTGACAGTTGGGAGTCGTTGTAGAATTCTGAAGAACTTCTTCTGACAGCAATAACAATTCCATCAGAGTATATCAGTCTCTGTCTAATCACTGGTGTGTCTCTAATACTTTCAAACACGTATCTTGTCTTCAAAATACTAGATTAACACCACCATATGCGTTTCGGTGGCTGAACGATACACAGCGCCATATCGCACTGAAACGTGCTAAATGAATAGTTTTACACCAACTAGCATGAGGTATCTTTCCCTTCGAGATCATGCGAGATTTCCGTAAAACATTCCGCCATCTTTGATGATGACTCGATGGGAGGAAACCGAAGTTTTCGGCATTCCTTTACAAATCAATCAAAATTTTCGTAAATACTGAGCAATAATTCAATGAAAGGCAAAATTCCAACAGAGCCCTTTTGTTGAATGCAATCTCGACGTTCGAGTGGAAGAGGTTCCCATCCCATTTGAGATCGGAAGCACAGTTGTGTTTTCAGAACATATCGATCCTGTTCGCCTCTGTCTGGTAAGTTGTTCATGAATATTAAATCTACCGTCAACCACTGTCGCTTCCTTTTATAAATTATGAAAATTGACACAGGCGTAGAATATTCTTTGCGCTCTACTATCTGATTTTGAGGAACAATCGCTACTCTTCACCATTTGACAACTGTCATTTGACATAACGAGACCAGATGATACAGGGTTGAAAGGACAAGTGGCCAAATGTAGACACACACATCACGTGCAGCGATTTTGAGTTAAATTACTTATATATTTAATTACGTCAGGGAACCTGAGACATATCGATCCTGATTTAAAAATGGGTTCAGTATACAGGTGAGTAGGTGCAAGCAAACAGAAAATGACATCTTGCAAAATCAAATGTTGTCGTTTGTATTTACATGTAGCCAGGTATGTGTAGATTTGAACACACAATATTCAGTGATAGTGTGTGTGAGATTTGACATTTCTGAAAGACAACAAGTATGCAGATTATCATGAAGCCCTTGTTCTACCCATACACTTTGGTATAATAATCAGGAACAATAATGTTAAGGAAGTTGTCAACATAAAGAATTAGGTACAAAGGTTATTGACACAAAGTCTATCCCAGGTTCATAATTGTTGTGTCTGTGAAATACATTATTATATTTTCTACATTACATTTGTCAGTTAGTAACCTAGTCCTCTAGTAGATATGTTTCTTTGCTGTTACATCTAACATGGTACATAGCTGACAGCTTTGACTGCAGTGGAACCCCATTGTAGATTAGACAAACATATCTGTACATTTTATGTAGATTTGGATTCATAACCTTCAGTTATACTGTTGATTTGATGAAACTGAAAGTCCAGACTCTCTAAGATGTTCTAGAGTGATTAATCGATAAAAATATTTCCCAAGTCAGTCTTCTTTCGCTGGTAAAACTTACGTGGCTGGTTCCTTGCATAGTGTTTCTCTATATCCTAAGACTTCAGGGTGATGGTACACATCTGTCATTTTCCTTACGTTGATGTATAAGCATAATGTTAAAGTGATTCCAAACACAAATTCAAATATGGATGTCCATTTACAATAGAACTAGATAATTAGACGTACAATGATGCATGATATTTATTTTAGTGAGTACTCAATATTGTGTGCATGACTGACATCCAGAACTGCAACCTTGTTGAATGTTGTAAATCCACCTCACCATATTCATTGTTTATCAGAGTTGATGATCACCGTTACAAAATAAACAAGAAAATAAGGGTATCATATAACTTGTGGGTTCCTGGAGTCAACTACTTCAGCAGCTAACAACATCATGGTCAAGTTCCAAAGGACACCCCTCAACTTCATACACTTATATGTAGCTGCATTTCTTCATTTGCACAATTTCAGATTTAGTGTATATTTGTATTACCATATGTCTTCAGTGAACATTGCTTCAATTAAGTTTTACCATAAAATCTTATCATTTGATGTGTTTCCTACCACTACCAGTTTTCACTGCCTGTTCCAAAGCTGAAAGTGCTTGAAGGGTTTATGAGATAAAGTATGTAACAAATATCTGTACCAGGTTTGTTTCTGATGACGTGTAACACGTTAAACCTTTGACTGAACATGCTGGATATTGTGATGAAGGTGTTAACCTCATGAGCATCTGCTGCACATTCAAGAAAATTCCAATTGATGAAGTTTATTGTATATATTGGAACAGCCAATGTCATCTATTTATGGTTGTGTATTGCGCTATTTTGTCACCTGTGTCTCTTTGTGGTTTGGACTGACATTATATTAACATTCAAAGGATTTACTAGGGCCCAGTCATGAAAGGCATCACTATCCCTGTGCAGAATAGTGTCAGTTGGCCATGTTTGAGGCCAAGGGTTTTGGGTTTGAATCCAAGATTAAACATGATCATGGTCTGGGCTCTCAATATCTCACTGGATTTGAAAAATTGGTTAACATCTAAGATGTCACTCTGGTCTTTTCTCCCACATCAAGCTGATTTTCAGAATATAACTGAAATACTTTTGGTATTTGTCATTTCTTACTGGTATCTTATGCAGTATTTTCCTGAGTCTACGGCTTACCTGATGACAGTAGTGAGTCAATATGGTACGTAGGCACTTTTCAGCAGTATCACAGCATGGGACATTAGAATCCTCATGGGGTAAACTGATTTCCTTTGTGGAGGACACAAGTGGAATGAAAGTGCATCTACTATCTGTAGACATTTCACAACTGTCAAGATAGTCTTGTGGGTTTGAATCGTAATTCACCCACACTCTTATCTGTTGGGATGCCACAATACAGATGCCTCATGATATGATACGTATCTCGATACTGAGGTCACGATATGATCTACATTGGAATACTGCATTTCCGACATTTTGTGTGTAACAAGCAGCCATTACCTGGATGGCAAGTTGGTACCATAGCTCACCATTCTCCAAATACGATTAGGTGCCTGACTCTGAGGGTGTGAGTTCGAATCCCGGATGGGGCTCACCTCAAAAAGTACTAGAATTTGTACTTTACTAAGAAAGTGTAATCCCAAATATAACATATGTTACATTTGACCACTTTCAAAATGGCATTGTGTAATCTAAATGGCATTGTGTAATCACTCCAAATGCCTGTTAATACTTAACATGTGTTTCAATGTTTTTGATTGGTTATGGTCGCTAGCATGGTGTGCCTATTCCTATCAGTATCATATTCAGGTAGTCTGGGGGACAGTCTCACGTACACGTTACATCCTCTACTGATATTTGGCGCAATGCATTATCTTAGGCAAAAAAAGAAAATATGGCAATACTTGTTATCAGGGTGGTGCAACATCAAAATAATAATGTACTTCAAAATATTAATCGATAATAAAATAAACGATTTATGCAAAGATTGCTGGCGATGCGCTGGTGCTTTGTGCATTGTGAAGTTACTAGTTATCTGTGGCAGTATTTGAAATGTTCAAAATATCAAGTACTCTGTTAGTGTTTTTACTAATTTTAACAGGGTGTTTTTTCACTATTGTTCCAACTTTGAAGCATACATAGTCTGTTGGCATAAGAACTTCACAGATACTTTTACACAACACTATGACTTGTCTCCAGATTACCTTTCACATTAATTGTTTGATAGAATAATCAAGGTGTTGAACTTTTGCGTCTACTAGTACTACTCCCAGTTTTTCTTTGACATTTATTCATTTGATTTCAAAATGAATACATTGACTATTTTCAGTAAAGCTTACCAGCTGAAAAAGATCACTGGTGACCAAGTCACAAATGGTGTAAATCTTCATGCCTCATCACATAATTTCACAAGCTTAGTGAGAACATGAAAGTCCGTTACCTTACAAATCTTTGCAGAAAAAGTTCTTTTTTGAGTGAAAAGTATTTGGTTTCTTCAATAATTAGATTGAAAAAGTAAAAGAAAACAACTTGAGCAATGTAGACTAGGAGGGGGTTGGACAAAGTGGAATGGAAGTGTGGCAACAAACTGTGCAGACGTCAAGATCCTGTTTGTATGAATCCTCATTCATTACGGCCCATGGCAGTATTCAACATGTTAAAAGAATTGACTCTCAAGATGCCAAACCTTTGCATCTACTATTCCGATTTGTCTTTGACATTCTCCTTATTAGTGTTTGAAATAGATAATTTGACTATTATCGCATCTGAATTGGCCATAATGTCTTATGCTGCAAACTTCCTATCAAATGATAAAATTGCGTACTTACTAAAGACATTAATACAGTAATTGATATATTTAGCTTCCCCTGAAAGGGTGGCAGGGGGTGCGCTTCTTAGGAAAGGGTCGGAAGCAACTAATGTCTATGTTTCCAAGCAACATGGGAGTGATGCAGTTATTGATATAGTTAAGAGCTGTTTGGAGGATGGAACCCAAACCATTAAAAATTGATGGTTCTGGGGCTAGAGCTATTTTAGTGTTGATCAAAGTATTTGTTCTTGTTGGTGCATTTAAATTTCAAGGGGAATATCCACACATATGTATGGGACACATTGAAATAAACTGTATCCCAGTGTAAAGGTGCATGTGTAAGTTGCATGGTTTTGTGTTTGTTTTCAGACAATGTGATGTGGTGAACATGGAGGGACCAGTTCAAGGTGACAGGTAATGCTTTCAGACCACCACAGACCACACATATATACACTCTCAAGACCATGAATACATGGGGTAATTCCAAAGACATTGTTTTAGGACACCGTTTCCTGCACACAGCCAGCCCTCTTGTGCCCAAGTCTTATGAACACCAAGAGAGTGAGTAGCACAGGGGCTGAAGGAGACTCAAATCCTTGTGCAGAGTTGCCTCCCTTAGGTTCTATCAATTTGCATTCAAATCATCGATATGTCCCTATGATGATCTTAGTCAGTTAACCTGATGCATGTGGTTTTTTATGCTTCTGGTGCTGAATTAAGCTGTTGTGCTTTAATCAGAATACTCCAAGCAGCATTATATCCTGACTCCACACTCTTGCCAGTACCACGAGGAGTCCTTTAAAGGAATGGAAACAGGAAGTAGTCATTATGTCAGTGTTCTCAGATAATTTTGTTTCATATGTTAAGGCTACTTCAGATTGACTGGATTTAATTGTTTCACAGAAAGCTAAGATTTCTTGGGGGAGAAAGGTAGTGTGGATTTTCCTACTTCACTGCCGGGACAAATATTCTCAACATATGGATGTTAATTTAAGAAAGTAGGTCTATGCACAGAAAACACGACGGAAATCAATGCCTATTTTTGGCTTTTGTGACATTATGCTGTCTATACTTTTCACTAGGTTTTGCTAAAATGGCATGTTTAGTGTTATTGGAAATGAGCATGGCAATTCTGATGGACAGTTTGTCAACCTGTGGTGGTTTAGCTTTATTGTGCTTTCCCTACGTGCACTCATGCACTTCTCAATCACAGGTTGATGTACTTCTGGTACCCCTGGTTGACAGTTCAGACGATTGGATTCTAAACATTCATTGCTTTTGATGAAGCGTTTTCATACAAATTCTTGTGATTTGCTTTGAAGTGAGGCATTTAGGACAGAGATTATTTTATGACAGCAAGTTATTGTGCATTGTACGCAGATGTTTAGTTGTGAATTGTCCTCATTTTCCCAGCATACACCTCCCACCTATATCAGCTGTGTTTTTGTGTCAGCAAGGAACATATGCAGTGTTCATGTGCATACCCTGTGGCTTCTCATCAAATTGTGATTACCGGTTTTGTAATGTCGTCAGTCATCCTAATTTACTGCCTAAGGCTGCTGCACTTTACTTTGTATGTTGGCTTTAGATTATCTGATTTGTCATTGCATAGTGACTCATTTGTAGTAATTCAAAAGTCACAATATTTGATATTTTCTCTAAAAAACATTTAGTATTTTTTTCAATTATATGTCTGTGGGTTGTAACATTTTCAGTAGTATTCACTTCTAGATGCAACCCAATCATCATGTATTTTTGGCTTTAAATGTTAAGTTCCATGGTCAGATGACAGTATCATGAAATATTTTTTATATCATATCATGTTCATTCATAAATGATACAGTTTATTATGTGATGAGCAAACAATAATTGGATTCTCTAGGTGACTGATTTTGGTTATTTTTGTCATGACTTTCAGTACATGTTTTGCCCAGGCATATGGGTCATGATTCATTCTGTTGCATCTGATCTTCAGAGTGGATGTGGTAATTGGACAGTTGTCTAATGCATGAGTGCCACAAGATTTTTGACACTATAATGTTTAGTGACAGTTTCCACCTGTTTCAATATCCTTTACCGGTTACTCTTTGCTCGAAGGTAATATTGTGAAGCAGAATAGGTTACCGGCAGCAGTGCTGGGCATGGCATAAAATGACATCAAACCACCTGCTCAGTAGAGTTGAAGAAGCGACTACAATCTGCTGTGGGCTCCAGCCTGGGAATGTGAATGAAGTCAATGAAATGTATGAAAATGTTAACTTTACAAGGATGAAACCGCAGCATCATGGAGTAGTGGATTTTGTCTACTTGCGTGAATCTCATGCTTTTTGTGCGCATTGGACTTAATATGATGTAAATAAATGGAGGCAAAGTTTGCTTGCAGTGAATGCATTTAAATGAGCAAGGCTGTATTGGGAGGCTGTTCACTGGTTCACATCAGGGGTGCTGATCTGTGACTGCAATGAATATGAATAATAACTCACTATAATTCTCACACTCAAACATAACACACCCGCGAATATGTGTACACAGGGTGTAGTGGAGCTTTTACAGGTAAGTTTATTTTTACCTTGATGTTGTTGACATGCGATTGATAAGTGAGGTGAGGTTATGCAGTGTAATCAATCATGTGCTGATACATCAGTCACATTGTTCGCACAGGACTTGCACACAGTAACAGGTATATCCTTGGGGTCATTTCCAACTGTCATTGGTTGGTCGGCTGGTGTGTTTCATCATTGGACATAATATGTTTGTCTTAACCAATCATTCATTTATTTAAATTGTTATCTCTAAGTATGTTGTGTATTTTAAAAAAATTACAAATTATTACAGTTTGTATTTTGAGGAGTTATTATTGGAATTTGTGCTGTACCACTGAAAAAAATATTGCCCATCATTTACATTTTGTAAATGTTCTATTTGTTTTTTCAACTGATACAGGATCTCTATGATCAATCCTTTGCATCCTTTGTATTCTTTTAGTTAATTAAGAGTTATAACTGAAATAGATAAATCATGAGAACAGTATTGGCAGGCTTTTTCAAGAAGTGTGACGGTTTCTTCTTGTAATTATATATATGATTGGTATATTATCTAATAGCTGCAAGAAACAGATCCCTTCAAACATTTGTTCACTACATACTAAGTTGTCATAGGGCCTTGACTGTGTGATGATGTCTGATATGGATTAAGACATTCTTTAGATAGTCCCACTGAAGCTATCAGGGATGACACCACCGCTCCAGCATGTTGCTAGTTAAGAGGTCTTGTGGATGTGGGTCACCACTCAGTCTGGTCAGAATCAGTGTCACCTAGCCATGTAGCAACAGGGGTCAGCAGGGATCCTGGTCACCTGTTTGTCCTGAGTAAACATGCTAAACATGTTCAAGTGTGGTCTTTTCCCACTTTGGTGTGAGGCTAACTTTATTGAGGTACTAACCTAACAGGGACATGGCATTGATAACTCTTTGTGTCCAGCCTCACAACACTGATGTTTGTTGGCCCTTACATTGTACATTGTTTTGGGATTCACTCACCTGGTTTTAAGAACTTCCTGATCATATACGTGTTTGTTTATGGAATCAAATTGATTATATTCAGTGAACATCACCGGGAAAACCAAAATAGAAAAACAGGTACGAATGTGTTTCTCTGAAATTTTGAAATATTGCAAGAAGATTATACAGTCCTCTATTAACAAACTGACCAGATTGGACCATGATCTCTCCTTGCCTGCTGGTTAAAGATTTTAACATATACCATTCAGATCACATTGAATGGATCAGGTGAACAACAGTGCACAGCTATTATTTTTATTTGAATGCAGGCATTGTCTTTTTGTTGATTCTATTTAATATTGACTATTCCCTAAATTTTGGATTTTTATGTAAGGTTTATGAAAAAAAACCTTGCTTGTAATGTTTAAAGGGGAACTGTACACTAAAGATCACTTATCAGAAGACAGAAGTTAGAATTAGTTAATATATGTTTCTAAATACACACTGATTTTTATCCCTTTGAAACTAGAAGTCTCTCTCTATATAACTTAAGTGTTGACATGATGCCATTATGAGGCCTTTGTTTTTTACCCTTCCAGGCCTGAGTTACCCCCCTAAGATTATGATATAATTGGTGCCAACTGAGACTGGGCTCCGTCTAGTCCCAACGCAAAATATGTCCATAGTGATTTTGATTGTGTGGAAAACGATGTGAAAGGATACACAGAAGTTGTATTTTAATTGAAACTGTAAGCAGTAGGATATATTGATCATTCGTCCTTTATTCACAACCATTCACCTCAGGAAAAATACCAAATATGTACAAAAATGTTGACATATGCCATCGCTACCGATGACCAATCTAAACAAAATGGTGTGTTCACTGACATGAGTATGTGGGATTTGCTGCAGGGCCTTCTTTGATTCAGGGAACATAGATTCATATATGTGACATTAAGTAATCAGAAACATGTGAGCATGTTAATTTCTTATTGGAGTTTTCATTGTATATGACAGACATGAGAATATTGTCTGTGGATTTCCTGGATTTTTGTTCATTTTGAATGTTTTTGAGACTGGTGTAAATCTGCAATAAAAGACCCCCAAGATTAAATTTTCAGTGTTTTTGTGCTTTGCTGTTCTCATGTCTGATATGAGGGAAAAGGTAAGAAAGGCTGATAAGTACCGTAATTCAAAACTTCTGTGTACATTTGTGAAGGGTGAGGAGGAGAGAAAGGTTGAAATCATTAACAACCGGTTGCTGGTGATCTCAACCTGTCTCTCTGGGATCCTCGTGGTTATATAAACTGCACATCAAGGCACAGGATCCACACAGTGTACCTACACCACATGAAATGGGTCTAATAAGGTCTATTTATGTTAATCATTTATCAATTAGCACCAGTGATGTCATATTGCAAGGGACATAAGCCATGGTGTGTTTATTAAGCAAAATTTTACTTTTCATAATTATGCAAAATGAATCGGTATAATGCTGAAAAAATTGATTAGTCATATGTACTGTTTTGGCAGTGTAAGTACCAGGTAAATATGTTTTATGTAAAATGCTCACCACAAATGGGTATGTTTTCATGAAAATTTGTCCTTTAATTCACTATGTACCACCAGGTACACTTTGTGGTATAACTGTAAACATTGTAGTACACCTGTAAACATTGTAGTATACCTGCCATATACATTTCTGAATCTCAATATTAGTAATTACCAAAGTGATAACAAACTCAACTATTCTGATCTGTAGTGATGTCTGCAGGTAAGCATTGTAGGTATACCTGCCATATACTAGTATATTTCTGAATCTCAGTATTGCCAAAGTAATTTGATTAAGACTTATGTCATTCTCAAAACTTCTGATCAGTAGTGATGTCATCAGACACTTCAAACAAGGCATTTTAGTGTATGAGCAGAGAGAATAAAGCGTTACTTTTAGATGAAAGGTTCTCCACATATGGAATGTTTGATTTGGAGGTAGAGTAGTTCTGAGGACATGTCACAGATGATTTGAGTGGACGACTGTCTGGATGTATCTTAGGATCTGCAATGTTGACACAAATTAGAGTGTCAGGCCACCATTATCACGCCAATTAGCTGCTGTTTCCACTGTCTTGCTCCCTCCCAACACTGTCCCACTGTCTTTCCCTCTCTCTGTACAGCTTTACCCTTCAGTGGTAAGGGTATGAATGAGTCTCTGTGGATGCATACCGTTGTTTCTTGGTGTTAGGACGAGGGTAGCCAGGTAGAAGTCCCTTTGTTAGGTGTCAACAGGGCGTGACCGATGTGACTGGCCACCCTTTATGTATAGACCTGGATCAGTCTTCATAGGTAGGACCAACACTTGCATGTTGTGAAGGTCAGTGCATGGGATGTCTTATTTCCCAAAGTTGACAATATCAATAAGATATTAATCTACAGTATAGAGTCATTGATTGAAGTGCTCTTATGGTGATTTTATGTGTCTGAAACATTGATACTTGACACAAAGCTGAACTGGCCCCTGCCCATTGTTGACACAAGCCCTAGTGATTCTGCATAGTAGCACATTCCTTGCACAATCCAAGGGCTCAGCTTTATTGTCAGCATCCAGTACGAGGCTACAGTGTTTATATTAAATAGGCCTCGGCAAATTCAGTAGTGAACATTGCACTGAACAAAAACATATCTTGAACATATAATATTTTTGCTCTCTTTAAAACATTTATGTGAAATGGTTTTTGTCTGGCACTCTGTTAGCTGATTATGAAGCTTTACTGTTGATAAGCTTGCCTAGATGTGTATGAAACTCAACTGGAAATGTATATTTGGACCATACTGTACGTAGACTATCAGCTCCTGTTCACCATCACCCTCCACACCTGCTGGTGAAAATGTGCTGCTTATCTACTCAGGTATGTTGCCCTAGCATCATTCTGCAAAGAAATCACAAAGTGCCTCAATTTCAAAACAGGGTAGGTGAGGTTTTCGGTTCGATAGTTTTTCAGTCCTGCTTTTATGTTGATAAACAACATTCAAGTTATGATAGGTTTACATTTGTTCTCTTTTGTTTATCACAGTGGGCATTGCCAAGAAAGAATTTGAAACTGTCATGTAATCAGCGCCACAAACTTTTCAGTTAGAGGAAACATTAGAGAAGATCAAAATAAACACAAAACAATTCTTTTACCTGTTCAATAATAATCATTGCATATATACATGTTTGTTCATAAGATCCTGATCAGGATTTATATGAAGAAATGTAAATGTAATATCTTTATGTAATGGGATTTTGTTACAAAATATCAACTTATGTTTTAGTAGCCCAAGGTTTAGTTTCTGTGTATGGCCAGAAGCTGTGTGACAGTGCTTCTTACACAATATGGAAAATGAAATATGAACTCAAAATGTTCATGTACTAATTGCTCTAAGACTCATAACATGACTATTCCGAGTCAGGATAACCTTCAGATTTTAGGGAGAAACAATGCATTATGGGCCTGTTGTGAATATTCGATCAACACCAAATTTAAATAAATCACACTGCCATAACATGTGGAATGACGAATGAGCCAAGAGGTATTTTTTTAACACAGATTGACTGATTATCTTGGCTTCTTGAAGCTGAGGAGTTAGTGTGACCACTTCAATACACTCACACATATGTTCACAGTGGTGTATTGTCTTGTGACAGATGTTGCCAGTTTTGGATTCTTTCCCGCCATCTTTCGCTACGCCGAGGTGTTCAATATCCTTCCTGACCTAGCTCAGGTAAGAAAACCGTCTTGTACATCAGGTACAAGAACCCATCACTAAGTATCCCAGGCTTGGCAACATTTGTGAACAGCAAGAACAAATGGATTAAGGTGTGTTAAGCTCAGCTGGTTTAAAGGTAATTGAGGTTGAGTCTGTGTCTGAGGTCGCTGCTTTCTGATGTAAGAAAGGATACCAACAGCAGTCTGTTGTTATTGTGTTATTCGTGTTTGTGTTGGTCTGAGTTAAAGGAGCTCATGGTTTATGTATTAAGAGGAAGTGCAACCGATAAGAGCGAACATTTAAATTGTATAATCGTACTTTATTTGTATGATGTAAAATTGTTTGCATGGTGATACTGTAGATAGATGTGATATTTGATGCAGGTTACTGCCTCAGGTAGTTGACTTCCATACTGCTGACTGACTGATCAACAGCAATGAGTCAGCAAGGCAAGACTCTCTTTTATTCAGATGTCTTTTTTTTCTCGAAACATCATAGTTACACATTTGTAATTACTGTAACAATAGACATGTAACTGTCAACTGTACCTTTTTTAAACATCATATACATGTAATCCAGGCAGTGTCTTAGTTTGTTATGGCTGGAAATAATGTTTGTATCCCACAAGTATTAGATATGTGTGCACACATGTGTATTATTGGTGAATAATATCAAATACTTTTATAAATGTGTCATTATGTTATATGAACAAATATCTTGAACATGATTTGGAAATTTATTTTGTTCCTATTATAGTGATTAATCAATGACCTTATTGCCAGGCGGTTAACATGACATTTGTAATATGTCTGGACTGATTATATTAGTGTGTTGTGTGTGTCTAGTGTTGTTGTTATCTTTGTAGCTGTTGGTTCAGCAGCAGTTCCCACAGGTTGACTGTTTAACATTTTGAAGTAACAGTTACATTGTACAACAGAATAATACTATCTTTGAAGATTTTCACTAGGACAAAACAATAAGGAGTCATTTTGTCTTTCACTTGTCTCTTTGGTCTCCCTTGATATGTGTGATTATGGCTGGGTTTTTGTATTTGAATCATGTACTTGTTAGTTGTGGTGGGTGAAAATATTCAGTAAAATATGGCAAGGAATGTCACAACATGCTTGTTAGAAAATGTTCCAGAAATTAATTAATTTTAGATTGTCAATGATATGATACTTATGTTATGTTAACCATCATTTTCTTATAGCAAAACATGCTTAGGAAGAACTGATGGTGATGCTTCTTGTAATTAGCATGCATTGATGAGCCTCATTAACCAGCCCCATCACCTGAGTCTTCCTGTGACCTTGTTACATTGACAGAACGCTCAGCTCCAACGTCAGCAGATAAATTATGAAAATCATTGTTACCATCAGCAGCTGTTCAGGACCGAACTACTGCCTGAAAATATATCTACCTTCATATCCAAAATGTCCCATGTAATATAAACTGTTTTTTGATGGTACTGTGGTTAGAAATGATCGTTAGTAATCAAACATGAAAGTATCGGTCGTCCATTACTAATATATGAAGCAGTGATGTCAGCATTGTGGCAATGCAGCTACAGCAGCCTCTTATTGATTGCTAGAGAAAATCAATATCCCTTTGCTGGTGGTAGTAGGAAATTTAGAATTCACTGGCTGTGTACTGCTATAGTTGGACAGGTCCATTGTTGAGGGAAGGGGAGCAGACACCAGGGTGGCATTTTGGATTGTTTTTTAACCCAGAGCAGGGTGATTATTATAATGCATGCATCTGCAATGCAGACTTTACCTTACCCGAGTCCAACTACGTAGTGTCTGGAGAATATAAAGATCAAGTTCAGTGTTACCAACTGAGCCTGGCTGAAAGTCTATCTACCTGCTCCACCCATCCTCAACTTGGGTATGCCTTGTGTGCTTGTCAATTGCTTCTGCCATGGTGGCTATTTGGTGGACCACGGCGAAGTGACAAAAATTCTTGAGAATACTCTATCTTCCATGATGACTTCTGAAACAGCCAAGAATTTCCGAGTGTAAGTAGTTTCCAGACAAAAAGATAGGATCAAATCTTTCCAGTATGTGCTGTTCTATCACATATGAGTCATTTGCATATCATTCACCAGGCTACCAATTATAATAAGATGGCATTGTGTAATGATTCCTCAACATTGTAAACATCATGTCCAGATTCAAGTCCTTTTTTCAGTGGTATATTGTGAGAATATACTGTGATGTGGGCTAGGTGTGTTTGAATCGCTGATCAATAGAATGTTGATCAGACTATATGTGATTCACCGGTCGACTGGGTAGGCTGTTCCGCGGACTATAGGTCGGCTTCTCAGTCTGCAGACTGTGACTGAGTCAGCAGAAGAAAGCCCACAGTGTATGTATGTATGTGAGGGAGGGAGGGAGTTCACCTGACCTTGCTGCAAACATGTGATAGTGATCCACAGGAGGTCCTGGCTTTGTATTTTTACCTCGCCTGGCTCACTATGCAAGCTGCCATGGCTTGCTGGCCTCATGTTTATATAGTCTGTGTTGTTACATCTGAACGCCACTTCTTCCACTTCCGGCCTATAATCATTAATTATGTTATCACACTCAGCCCAAACATTACATCACAACCTTTAGTCATATCTTTCCTCAAGGCTGTCAAATTTATGCTATGCTCCCCCAGCTCTACATGACTGTCATTCAAACATGAAAGAGACATACACAGTGAGGCTTAAGTTTTGGTTGAATTGAGTCAAAATAGATTTTCATGGTAGTTTTGGTTCAATCATTTTCATGTTGTACCACTTGTGTCATGATGAAACCTTGGAGAAATATACCTTACTGTGAATTCTGAGTGACTCATGCTTTTGAGTGTCAGTCACCTGATTTCATAGATAACATCAAATAGCCTTTTTTGTGTCTCTATTGAATTCAGTGAAGAATTATTGTATCCAACTCATCTGAGGTGAAAGTACCTGTTTCTTCTTGTATGGAAGTCTCTGTTACTGTCTTTACTAGCATGAATTGTAGCCTTGATTACTCCTATTTTGTAAGACAGACTCATTGCTACATTTTAACATTGTTTGACAGGATATGACTATTGGTTCAGTTTCACACTATTAATGCAGTGCAGACTCTTCAGCATTTTATCTGGGTTGCAGTGTGTTCTTATACATTTAATTCAAGTATTCTTATATATTTAGTTCAAGTAGAGAATGGGAATTGAGGCGATTTTTAAATCATCCATGAACATGTATCTGTTAAAGTGATGGTCGTCAATCATTTGGCCAGTCATTTAGAGATGACTATGGGGATGTGTTGAATAAATTCACAGAAGGCTGTGGCATACTGTTGACAGTCACTGTGAGTCTAGCCACAGACCAAGTTTATTTCACCAGTATAGCCTATATATAGGTCATAACAAGGATTTTTGTAATCTTTTTCCTTTACAGACACATGGAGTGCTAGATTGAAGTGTATGTATGATAAAAAACAATGCTTGTATTTATATTTGTGATAGGGAATCCCCAGTGTTTTCACATACTTATGAATATGATTTTGACAGTCATGTGGCCGCCATCGTGTCCAAACTAAAAGCTATATTTCATGAAAATGCCACATTAAAAATGTTGTTATTGCATGTTATACAACCTGCAAATGTCTTTAGGTAAAATAGGCTTCATTTTATTACATCTCTGTAGAGGAAAACGATTAGGGATGGGTTTGCAGGATAAGAGCTATACACAAGGCCACATCGTGCAATACATATCACAATGTGTTGTATAATTCCAATTTTTTATTTAGAAGCAATCAGAAACATCATGGCATGCATTGAAGTTCATAAATAGAACAAAACAGGATACTGGTAATAATGATGAAGTATGCTGCTATCTTTGAGGCCGGATGTTGTTGACGGAAGTGCATTTTGAAATTACAGAAACGTTTTGAAGGTGTTAGTGTTTGCAAAGCCTACAGCATTAAACACATGACAAAAAACACCATTTGAAATCACTGATATGACAAGCATTCTAAAATAATATGAGATAAATAGCATGGGGAAAATGAACCTCAATAAACCCATATACCAACAATAGCACACACATTTAAAAACAATGTCTGTGCTGGTATTCCTGTGCGTTGAACTCAGTGTTATATGTCGTTCAATATGGATGAGTAAATGGTTGGTAACAGATGTTGCATTTTCTGGGTTCTTCAGAAATGAGATGCAAATAGATATATATGTATAACATTCACATCATGCCAATGTTTATCTTGCTGTTGTTTCTGTTGGTAGAAGTACCAGAGAACTTTGCAATATCATCGAGTAGATCTAGCAAGATGGGACATGGAGTGCTAATTAAATACCCAACTGTGTATATATAATATTTGGGAATTTCTACATGATCTATTGGTGTCTGACTATGGGCATGTCAGGTTTCTCGTGTCAACTACAGATATACTGGTAACTTTAGTAACATTATCATGATGATTACAGAGCACTTGAAGACTAAAATTCACATTTCTTTTGAAACTACATCTATACTTTTTAAGGATGTGTTAATACTGAATGTATCATGTATTCTTTTAAGAGGAAATCCATGATGTAATACTATAATGCCTAAAATGTTTTGACAAAAATCTCTACTTAGACTGTTTCATTAGTTTAATCACAAATACTTTTGTTTTGTTTATTGTACTCCCCATAATTTACAAATTAGTTCATTTCTTATTTATGCTGGTGACTCTCAGGAACATGAATATATATATTCATTTCCATGTCCAAACTCCATTGGATATGAATTTATTGGTCAACGTATGTTATGACATAAAATATGTCCATGATTTGTTCTATCAGCACATTCACACTCACAGCTGTCAATAATCTTAATATGTTCACAGCCTTGATAACACCATCTTTAGAATTTCTGATTCATATGTTTTGTACTGTTTGAGTACTGACATCAAGACGTAGTCACCTGGTTAAAGTCTTTGTATCATGTAGAGTTCAGTATAACTGTCTGTAGACTGCAACATAGCTTCTCTGCTTCACTGAAGTAGGTGGCACATCAAGGTGCAAAGTAATTTATTTGCACTCTTGAGATGAGTCTTTGCACTGATTTCCCTCCCCCTTACCCATCACCATTTGTTTGCAACTGATGCACAGTTTCACTATGGTTCATTTACTAGGACATTTGCTGAGTGTCCATCCAAATCATCATTACTATTTGTTCATTGACATAGATCATAAATTAATCAAAGGTGGATAAATCATGTAAATCTCCCTATGTCATCCTGCAGAATCACTATTCTGTGAATGATATCCTTTGTTTTGCTTCCAAATCAGGATAATACACCAGTTTTTCCTCTGCACATTTGGAAAAAAGACACTTGAACAAATATATGGACAGTTGCATGGGTTAGTGAGAATCTTACCACCACTGGTTTCATGTACAATTGTCAGGGTGATCATATTCCATGATGAAGAAGTACAAATAAGTCAGTTTCCTCTTTGAAAACAAACTTGCTTTTGATTCTGTTAATTTGTGTGATGAGGTAGACCAATGGTTAGTGTTACCTAAAGCCCAGAATTTGATCCCATCAAACTCATTCACCTCTGTCATTGGAGTCACTGCAGTAAATGACTCCTGTAGAGTAAGCTGTACTATGCCAAACATGTTAAGCATTAGCTCGGTGTCAGGGTCCGTGATTATCTCACCATAATTACCAACAACATGATTGTGTTCTCATTATATCAGCTGCATTGCTGTGCAAGTGTTAGGCCTGAGTTCAGCCACATGGACTCTATTGGACCGTCGGTGCTTTGCGTTAATCTACATGACAATTTACAGCAGTCTTTTGCCAGTTAGAGCTCACACCTGCTCAGGGACTGGAGTGTAGCAATCTATATAACACCAGCTTCCTGCTCAGTGACATTATCATGAGCCGGGACTTACTTGAATATGCCAATTTGTGCTGTTTAAATCTGAGCAATGGCTGTACTCCAAGGCAGTCTTCACAATACATGTATCGTCATCACTAGTGTTCACAACCATGGTGATTGGGCTTCTTTTCACACTTTTCAGAAAGGTATATGTACAATGTTCGTAAGAAAAACATATTGCTGTGGAAACTCATCTTCCATGTAATATTATGAGTACATCCCTCATTATTCAATAATCAAATAGCATATAACACCGCCATCAGTTAGAATAACATCAATTTCAGACTGTCTTGAATTCGTAATTGTTCCCAAGCCTTTTCTCAATAATTTTGACCTTTTTCTAAGCTAACAAGATTAATAACAGTAAATGATCAATAATAACGGTGTTTAGTTCAGTAATCTGTGTAAGTTTGCCTTGGTTATGGACAGTATGATTACCATGTCACTAATGTCACACGCAACGTATCAGATGTTTATCCAATTCTCTGAATCCAACAAATATATTTGTAAGGTTTCAAAAGGCTGTACAGTCAATACAATACTGATTTCTGACAGTTTGATACAAGTCTCTGATGTAGAAGCACAGAAGCGAACAGCCAACTGTCTGGTGGGGTGTTTTCTGTGTTGGCACTACTGCCTGTTGGAGATGATCACTACAGTAGTGGTAAACACAACACACAAGAATACTTCCCTGGCTGACTGTGTTTCCTGTCTCTCAGGCTGCTCTACACATGATGGATTGTGTCATATTCCCTCGTTGTATTGCAGTGAGGATAAAGATTAGTAATACTTCCTTAAGCTATGCAAGATACGACAATTAACAAGGAAAAACTGGAGATATTTCTGGCAGGTTTTCCCAATTATCCAAGGGTTGTTTTAGCACAGTCATTTAACCACTACACTTCCTATACAGAGGTGCATTCCTTAGCCTGGTGGAATCCTATGATAGTGGGTTTGAGTCCAAGATTTACCCTGATTATTATTCTTGATTTCTTTGCACCATACTAGTTTTCTATTTCTTTGTTTGTGTGTTTGTTTGTTTTTAAAATTAAACCAAGTCAACTTTCAAGACTAGAATGGGCTGCCATCTTGTCGGAGTCTGTAGAGTGTTTGTCTGCATCTACTTCAGCCACCCCTTCCCTGGTCTGTAGGCTTGTGTACTCAGTTGGCCATCAGCTGGAGTAGTTATTGATCCTGATTCCCTTCCAGTCCCTGCAGACAAGCAATCTGGTCTTTGCAGACATTCTCATTTACTGACCATACACCAAGGGATGAAAGGGGAGCAACTCTCAGTCCACTGGGACCATTCTGAATATTACAGTGAGTGGGGATTGACACCAGACAAAATCCAGCTGTAACCTGGCACAGAGAGTCCAGGAATAGTCCAGCAATTGTCTAGACTGACCGCCTGTCTTATGCCCTGTTTCCCTGTGGGGATGTCTATATTATGTCACATTTCTTGTAAAAGTGATGTTTGTGGTCAGATGACCATAACAGCTGCAGAGTATGATATGTTTGTGTTTTAATATCTCACTCAGCACATTGCAGCTATGTCATGGTAATCTGTAAATACTGGAGTAAGGAGCAGTCTGGTGACTGACATCATGAGCATCAATTAATTCAAGTTGGGTGTGGTGACTCCCGTCAGTATCCAAAAGCATACAGTCACAATTTGCATGTTTTGTGACTCCTTTAAGGCTTATCTTCTGCTGGTAAAACACAGCATTTACTTAACTCACATTGTTGTAAAGGGATGATTGTCCCAAGTCACGCATTTTGTTTTCAAAGGATGAACATCCGAAAACCGTCTTCAGTTTTATGCATCACCTTACCTTATGTGGTGCATCAATGCTCATACTGTCAACAGCTGGTTTAGTTTGCTGAAGACAAATTGCACTTGACAGTTTGATGTATACATGTCATCTGGGATACTGTTGACTACACTGTAAAATCTAGCCGTCCCATCTGTCAAACACTGTCCTTACGTTTAAATGTTATCCAATGCCTAGCAGGGCAGGAGATCAAATTTAAAGGGTAAATCAATATGTCTTGTAATGTTTCATGTCAAATATGTCATTTTTATTGACTGAGTTGGTTGGCATATCTTCATTTATACCTGCATTCACTGAAGGGGTACGGTGTAGGTTTTGTTTATTCATTATATGCTTTATCTTTTTTCCAAAATACTGAATCTCCAAAGAGGGAGGTGTACACAATACCTTCTGTTTATGGATGGTGTTGTGATAAATGTAAACAATAAATATCACTCTGCAGATACATAGGCTATTGTCACTGAGGTTTAACAGTCCTTATGACCTCCTTACCTGTTGAAGAGGCCATAAAGACTCAGATCTTGTCATAACATGGTCATTGTCAATAGGCTTAATCAGGCAGTGTGTGTTATTAGGATTATATTGCCTTTAGATGTTCTCTAAATATAAATGGTTGTGTCTTTTTTAGTGATTGTTTTGAGGTATTATTAACATTAAAGGATGTGTCAAGCTTGTCAAGTCAGACTAGGCAGGAATGACACCTATTCTCGTGATTATATTGTGGACATGAATAGCTAGCTGTCACTAGCTTCAACAAGCATTGTAGGGCAATATTTAAGGAAACAAACTAAACTTAATGTGTTTAGATATTCCCCTCTACAACCACATGGTTGTGATATTGTTTTGACAGGCTTTCATTCAATTGTCAAATGGTGTTTCTAGCTTTTGGATTACTTAACTAAATGTGTGTTTGACTTGATCTATGTTTATCACTTGGTGTTAAACTGTTGAAGGAAATATTGCTATGTATGTGAAGTCAGTCTGTTTGGAATGATGTGTTGATGTCCTGAGGCAGTGTGGAGTTGGATGATATTACGCCATCCGGTGACACGTTGTTGATCCAATGGTACATACTTTGCTGTACTGCTCCAGGGTTGACAGTTTCTGACATCTTGTATGATTATGCTAAATATTTGTGTTCAACATTTAATCTGGGCCAGGCTCCATGAAACTGTTTTGTCTTAACTTTTGTAACCTTTAATACAATTTCAAGGTCACGATGTTGAATACAATCCTGAATATAGAAGTCAGCATTTCAGTCCTATGCCAGAAGTCTTTCACTGAGTGGTATTTGCTGTAAACATGTTGCGCAGTTGTATACATCTGAGTTTGTGTAGGAATATTATTGCTCGGGTTGCCCTAGCCTTCCAAATGTTTAGGCATCATGACCTCTGGATTCTTCAACAAATGCTCTTAATGAGTGTGTTGTCAGGCCCTATAGATATCATCTTTGTTCAAAGGATATCTTGTCATATGTGTATGCTAAAATGATGTCTGTCTTTAGATATCAGTAATGACTTATTATGGATTTTGTTTTTCCAAATGTAGTATGTTACTTATGCTCACACACTTGACAGTGTTAAATGATGACTAATTAATAAGCATTACGTCTGACACTGAGCTGGATTCTTGTTTGCTGAATGTTTAATTTCCAACACAACCGATGTGTTGTAGCCACATGTGTTTTCTTCAGTAAGTGTTTGAAGTGTTGTAAATGTGTCTGTAACCACCATATTGTATCCTGCATCAAGCAAGGAAAGGTAAATCTGAACTCAGTAGTAAGTTAGGCTGAATGGTTATTGAGTGTTTTTCTGTCATACTTTATCAAGTTACTACCAGTATGACAGGCAGCAGGAAAGTAAGATTTGTAACACCGTCATGCAAGGAAAATTCTTTGCTCAGATTTGGCTTGTGCTGAAAAACATCAGGTAGGGTAGCCTAGTGGTTAAAGCAGTTGATTGTAATGCCCAAGACCCAGGTTCAATTCCCCACATGGTACAATGTGTCAAGCCAATTTCTGGTGTCCCCTCACCTGATGTTGCTGGAATATTGCGAAAAGCAGCATAAAACCATGCTCGCTCAATGATTAGGTGAATGGAATGTAAGAACTAATGCTGGGCCCCGTTCCTCAAAGCGATCGTAGCGCTACGATAGTCGTAAGTCTATGTTAAAGTATGGGAGTTGCGATCATCTTAGCCCTACGATCGCTTTGAGGAACGGGGCCCTGGACACAAAAGTCATTTCAGTCTACCAGCACAAACTTGCCATTCATTATGGTGTTTTCTGTGTTTGACTCTGTACACATGGGCTGTCTTTGATTACAAGGTCAAAAGACTTGTTGTTGGATTTGGCTTTGTACTAAAGCTAAAGCTGGAGACTGGACCACATCCCATCAACATAAGTGATGTTGTAACAGGACAAATATGTCATATATGAGTGTCTAGATGTTATTGACATTACAGTTTCAAGGGCCTACTTCCATCAGTTTCAATATCCCGTTATCCTTGACATGATTCAGATCTGTGGTAATATAGTTGACCATGCTGTCTTAATGTTTATCACAAACCTATTTGAAAAAGGTATTGAATATGTTGAAATCAGTGTAATTTCCTCAGGGAACAGTTTAATTCCCTGAATTCCCTAAAATTTAAAATTTGTACATGATCTGAGTGGAAAGTGAGTGGTGACTGATTATTTGTCTTAAATGTCATATCCATTTCAGGAAACAGAGTATTTTATCCAATTGTTTTGTTTTGTAATAAACAGAATAAACTTGTTTGTAATAAACAGAATAAACTCTAGTTGATTGTTAAGAAGTTATCAAGAACCCAATGTTATTGAACATGAGCACATCTCCTGAATACACTCACTTCATGTACATACCGGGTGCCTAGACTTCACTTTTTGAAATGTGAAAGTGCAGGATGATCTGTTTTGTATTGCAGAAAGAAGATAGAGGAGATCGGCAAGATGACGGCGTTGACCCAGGACGAGATCATCAACAACACCAAAACGGTGATCCAGGGCCTGGACACATTGAAGAATGAGCACCACCAGATCCTCAACTCTCTACTCACTTCCATGAAAACAATCAAGAGGGAGAATGGAGACACAAACCTTGTGGAAGAAAAAGCAAATATTCTCAAGAAGTCCCTGGAGTCCATTGAACTAGGACTAGGAGAGGCTCAGGTACTGCCAAGTAATGTCTGTGTGTAAAGTTGTTCTCTCAGAGGTTGTGGTTGATGAGGAATTGTAATTAGTTGTTGCTAGCAGCAAAAATACCTTGAAACATTATTACTTCCAACCTGACATATGAACTGACATTTACAAGGAAATGAAAGTTAAAACAAAAATGTTGCTACTTCTCCAAACTGTTTTTTTTTCTAGCGACATCATGCTCATTGATGTTTACAATGTCGTTGGCTTTTAATGCAATATGGGCAGTAAACTTTGGGATAAACTGCAATCGCTCCTCATAACATTTCAAATTTTATCATTATCTTTTTGATACTTGATAACTTGACTTTTTAATTATGTTTTCAAATAGAAAGTATTCTACATCACTGTATAATTGTTCATGACAAAAGTTCACAGACAATATCATCACTTGCTCACTTGAGGTGAATCTAATGAGATGTAACAGCATTTGTTTGGTTTTACAGGTAATGATGGCATTAGCGAATCATCTACAACATGTAGAAGCAGAGAAACAGAAGTTACGAGCACAGGTTAGGCGTTTATGTCAGGAGAATGGCTGGCTGCGAGATGAGCTGGCCAACACACAGCAGAAGCTGCAGCTGAGTGAGCAGAAGTCAGCCACACTGGAGGAGGAGAAGAAACACCTGGAGTTCATGAATGAGATGAAGAAATACGATTCTAATGACACATCAGTCAGCATGGTGAGTACACACCTCAAAGTTTCTAATGACAAGCTAGTCATCATTGTCATCATCAACTATCAATCTTTTTACTACCAGTTTTATTAAACATACTTCAAACATGTGACGATCAGTTATGCATAAATCAAGTATAGACCTAAGTGTCAGATTGGCTCTGATTATGATCCTAGGAATATGTTTGCTTGTTGGGTTTCACTAAAATGGTGATCATCTTAGACTGGCATTACTTTTGAAGTTCCAGCAACTGTCTCCCGTGTAGTAGTACAAGTACGCTGAAGTATTAAATGTAATGTCAGTATAATTATGTTGGGGTTTTATATATGTCATATGGTATATTAAGTATATGGTAAGTCTTTAACCTAGTATTTTATTAACTGCAGGCAGAAATGTTTACTGTTTAATAATTCAAAATATTCCAGTGATAAACTCTTGCTATTAATGTTCTGAATCATCTAAGCCTGTCATGTCCACGTCACTGGACTGTCTCAAGGCCTTGGCTAGAGGTTAAATTTTAGGATGCTTTCAACTTAATCCTGTTAGAACAGGGATGTTTGTTCCTATACTTACTGAAAAAACAAGAGAAATAAGAGCCTATTTAACCATGTTATGATGTGATATTTTGTTGTCAACAGACAGAAGAAAAAGAACCTGAACCCACTTCACAGCCTCTAGATCTCGGATTTCCAGATGATGATGATGACGGACCACAACCTGAAGGTAAGGGTGCTTCACAGGTCACACTGGAAATTTGTCTTCTGGGATTTTACTTTATCATATATTAAAAGACATGGCAGGAAGATGTTATTTCACAATTTGTCAGTACAGCTTAGATTTTCACAGAAACTTACTTACATTGACTCTATTAATACAAATATACTACTAAAGGATAGGATACAGAAGATAGGTAATGTGATGAAAACAGATTTATTTATATAACTCTTAACATATGGCATACATTATTCAGACAATTATGAGTGGAAGAAGCCATGAAGTTGAACTGATTAAATGATCTTCTTGTTTCAGTTCTGTCCCCAACACAACCAAGTGCAATGGCCCAGGCGGCAAGTGGTGGCTATGAAATCCCCGCCCGTCTGCGCACTCTCCACAATCTAGTCATTCAATATGCGTCACAGGGTCGATACGAGGTGGCAGTACCACTCTGTAAACAAGCCCTGGAGGATCTGGAGAAGACCAGTGGGCATGATCACCCAGATGTTGCCACTATGCTAAATATACTCGCTCTAGTATACAGGTCAGTCAGCATGCTTTGCTTTGAGAGATACTCAAGGGAGCAATGTTAAAAATTGAACATTTTAGGAAATACAGAACATTACTGTTACCATAATATACAGTACAACCAGAAATTATTGAGAATTTAAAGATTGTAATATTATTATTATTATTTTTCACTCATTACTCACGTATTAGTGTGAATATTAGCAGAACATAACTCCAGATTCAAAGACAGGTGAACAGTTAGTATTTTGTCAAGTCACCATGAGCAGCAATGAAGGCTTCAAAGGGGCAGGGCATACTACTGATCAAAGAAGTTGGAAAGTCGTGGTCCATGCTGTCCCAATATCGGACCACCTCTTCGTTCATTTCAGCAATATTTGTCAGATTGTTCTTATTGACACTTTCCTTCATAAGTCCCCAAACATTTTCTATTGGATTTAGGTCAGGGCTATAGCTTGGCCAATCTAATAATGTGATATTTTGGGTCCGAAACCAGACCTGTGAATGCTTTGAACGATGTTTTGGGTCGTCCTGCTGGAAAATCCAAATATTTCCATAGAACATGTGAGCAGATGGAAGTAAATGTCCCTCGAGAATATCTGTGTACCGGTCACTGTTCATATTCCCTTCAAATACACAGAGGGGCGTTGCCCCTAACACAGATATGCCACCCCACACGTTAAATTTCGGACTGTACTTTGGACGCTGATACAAAAGTTCCCATACATTGTCCCAGTTAAAATTTCTATGCTGTAAGCACCAGTTCAACCTTCGTTCCTTTTGTTCAGGTTTCATGATCGGTGATGGAATTCCGCGACTTTTCTGCCAACGCATTGCATGCAGCTCAGTTCTAATTGTCTCCTTACAGACAGCCACAGTTCCTCTATCAATCATATCCAGCCATAAGTTTTCTAAACTCCTTCGTTTGTTTTTAGAAACAAGAATACCAAACCGCCTCCTGTCACCGACAGTCAATTTTCTGGGGCCTACCTGTGCCTCCCTGATGCTCAATGCCATATAATACTCTAAAATCAACTTCCTCTTCTCTAAATTATCCATACTGAGGATCACTGAAAATGTCGTCTGCTAGCAAGTAAACAAAGGGGGATAACTCTTCACAAACTAATGAAAAAGGATTAACGGAGTTGTCTCTCTTGAATGAAACCAAGCACTTGATAGCTGGTCAAGGTTGTTTATACTAGAAATCCAATTAAACATATTCCTAAAATTCTCAATAATTTCTGGTCATACTATACATTGTAGAAATCACAGGATGTTTTAATAACTGTTTTAATAAATTATGTTTGTATTGCCCACTCAAGAAAATTACCGAGTATCAAGTTTTGATTACTTCTGACAGTAGACTTTTGGGTAACACTGGAAGGAGAAGCATGGAAATTTCCTTGTGCCAAATTTTCATCTTTTGATGAGAATGGAAAAGACATTAATCTTTGCTGATGTTCTCTGTTGAAATGAGAAGCTGCATCCTGGTTTAGCATGCTCCTTGCTGGTGGTACTAAGGTGAAGGGAAGTGATGTATTGTGCCCGGCATGTCGTGTGTATTGGTGTTCCAGGGATCAGGGCAAGTACAAGGAGGCGGGCAACCTGTTGCTGGACGCACTTGTTATCAGGGAGAAAACACTGGGCAAGAGTCACCCTGCAGTGAGTGTCTGCCTCTAACACTAATACATCCCTTCCATTTCAGCTTACACCTGGGGACAGGCAGTCAGTGACATTAAGCTTCTCCTTTGAGCGGTGATGTAATAGGAACAATATGTTTTTGGAGGACAAATTCAGTATTTGTGAACTACAGTGTTCAGTGTTATGTCATATCACTTACCCATTTCCTTCCGGGCTGAATAGGTCCTCATCACAATGTGGTTTTGGTGAGAACTGAGTTAGGAATCTTCAGTGGTTATAGTGTGTGACTTGGCTGATTGTGTGACCACATGCCGATATGGCATGGATTGATAATCATGCGGAGCCTCAATGAAACCTTTCAGTTGATAAATACTGTCGTTGTCATCCATATGTGAATTCACTTTCTCACTCTTTAAGAACCTTGAGAAGGAGCACTGACTGTCATGGCTGCCTGGTCCCAGTAGCAGATGCAGCCACCGGACAAGGACACACAAGGACATGATATTTCGTACAAGACTAGTTGTTTGACTTGTAATGCCTATCACTTCCAGAGACCAGGGCAAGTATAAGGAGGCTGCCAATCTACTAAATGATGCATTAGGCATCCGAGAGAAGACTTTGGGGCCTGACCACCCTGCCGTGAGTTGTTGCTGTTGTCTGCCTGCCAACCTGCCTTGGTTTTTGTTCCACCACCAGGCCACCTGATGCCTGGCTGGTTGGTTGGTGTATCATTGGTTTTGGTGTAGTGCATGTCATCCATTTAGTTGTCCATATGTGCTGCTTGTAGCACTGCACAGTTTCATCCACCCCAGATTTATCTGTTCCTGTAGATAACATCACTGGTGGACACATGGTTTGCAGTGGATCTGGTCTTCTTTATGTTGATGCATTGCTGTGCAAAACACAACTGGCACTTTGGTTTACTGACAGTTTCATCACAACTCTTTTCTTTCATATGCAAATGTACACTTTCTTTTACATCTCAAAGTCGGCTTTACACATTTGGTGCCTGTTTTCACTGGATGTGGGCAGTATTTTAGGTAAACCAGTATTCCACAGTATGAAGTACTAATACATACATGCAATGCAAGGTTTGGAAAATACCAGGTCAGGAGTTTTCAAAATCTTAAATAGTTTGGCTTTTGAGTTTGAATTGGTGATGAGTTAGATTGAAGTCAAGAAAGAAGCAGCTGATTTCAGTATCTGAAAAAGAAAACAATAGCGACCATATATTGTTTACTACTGCACATGCACTGTGACCACATCAACATCCAGCAATCTAGTGGAGGGTACAAGTTGTAAGAAATTGTGCAGGTGAAGTCCAATGAAAGTATGGGTCCATTTTACACTTAAGAAAACATTGCCACAAATTCAAAGATAACATGCAGTGTGCCTTTTGTAACAACAACATTTACTGATCCACAGCCTGAAAATCTTGTGCAAGTTCCACAATGATTACATATAATAGAATGCATGCAATATATTGCATGTATGCAATGCACGAATCATTATGGCAATAAATTGCAATACAAAAGTCTTGCCAAATCTCATCACTAATTGTTACCATTTGATTGTCTTACTTTTTGTAACTGAATTTTGAGTCACACAAGGTGAACCCTCTGTCATTCAGAAATCCTTTTCTTCTCTTTTCAAAATGCCATGGTCAGTTATAATTTGTCTTGGCTTTGAGTTAATTCAAGTGACAGAGTATTCATCTGGTCATCTTGTACATCTGTAGACGGTGTGTCTTTGTAACCTTAACAGTTTATAACAACAATATCTCCCCTCTGTTCCCTATGTTAATGTGATAATTTCCTTCATCATCATGGGGAAACTACTAATGCATTGTGGAAAGGTGATAAGTCATCCAGATTACCTTATGTTGATAATGCATGTTTCAGTGGTGTCCAGTCAGTAAACAGGCAGAGCCAACTGCATGACAGATACATGTATCACATTGATGTGTTTATGTACAGTTGATTAGCCCTGGGTCCCATTCCACATAGTGGTCTCAGCAGTTAGATCTTATCTCCCATACTGCAAGATATGCTTACAACCGTCAGATCGACCCGTGAAGAATTGATCTTCAGTAACCCATGCTTGTCGTAAGAGGCGAATAACGGGATCGGGCTGTCAGGCTTGTTGACTTGGTTGACACACGTCAACGTATCCCAATAGACCGATTTCTATGTTCACTGCTGTTGATCACTGGATTGTCTGGTCCAGACTCGCTTATTTACAGACCACCTCCATATAGCTGGAATATTGGAGTGCGGCGTAAAACTAACACTCACTCACTGTCAGATTGCTTTGTGGAGCAGGGCCCAGTACTGGGTGTTTCAGAATTTTATGGTGTCAGCTGATAGCATGTCTGCATGATAAATGTCACATAGGAAACACTGTCAATTTCTCTTGAACTTTATAAGAAAAAGCTTTCACACATTGCAAGATTTTGAATTTGTTCCTTGCACATTTCTTCATGCAAACATTGCCAACAGGCTGGACATACCACATGCTGCTGGGTATCATGCTTGTTATACAGCCTGCATGTGACATGCTTATGTTGTTGTCATGTAGACTAGAAATGTTTGTTTCACCTCTTTGCTTTGCATCATGACTACTAAAATGAATATGATGCTGATGATAATGAGGTGTATAATACTGAGAGTACCAGTACTTAATATACTGGCATGTACTTCCTTAGTTGTTGGCTTTTGTTTCTTTTGTTATTGCTGTTTTTACATCTTATAAGTTAAATACATGACACCAGAGACCCGTTAGCCTTTATGAATCTCACCTAACATAACATGAAAAAGCAAGCACAAGGTTTGTTTTGCCTACAGTCAGCCAGTCAGCACAGTACATCTACAACAATGTATACACACTAAGGGGTGTTTTCTGATGATCTTTGCTTCAAGTAATGGAAAATATTCTTTTCTCCACCCAACAAGACCCACTGTCGGCACCATCAGACACATTTTTATTGAAATACTCTATGATAGCTCCTTTTGTCATTTTCTATCCCTGTGTACAATCTCTTTATAATGCAAGAAATCAGTGCTTCATTATAAAGAATGTACTACAAATAGCCCAGAGGAGTGTTACAGCTACTGGTGTTGGTGATCGCTGTGTAACAAGTTGCTTCCTCTCTTCAGGTGGCAGCCACCCTCAACAACCTGGCTGTATTGTATGGAAAGCGTGGCAAGTACAAGGAGGCCGAGCCCCTGTGCAAGAGAGCTCTGGAGATCAGGGAAAAGGTGTGATTAGGAGTGTTGTTTCAAATCGCCCCTTTGAGAATATAGGCCAAAATTGGTTGTAAGAATCGACCCAATTTGATCATGAGGCCACAGTGTGTGGTCTGTTAGGGTAGTTTCATAATTCATAGTTTCTACAATTACTGCTCATGTTGCCCTCCACAGATCTCTCTGTCTCCTACTTTATTCGTTACCTTGAATATTTCTGTGTTTGACATGAAACAACACTTTCTCATACATTGCAGTGATTTCCATAAGCTTAGGTTGTATTTGACTGGTTGCAGGTGCTGGGCAAAGATCATCCTGATGTAGCGAAACAACTAAATAATCTGGCTCTTCTGTGTCAAAACCAAGGCAAATATGAAGAGGTAACATGAACGAGACAATTATATCATCCAGTCATAAAGGAATATTGTTTGATGACAAAATATACAAAACAATTTTTGTGGATAGCTTCTTTTTCTCATACTGTAATAGCACAGTTTCTGTACAGATCCAGATACTGTTGTCCTTGCTTGACTTGGGGCAGTGAGGTAGCCTTGTGATTCAAGCATTCGCTCATCACGCCAAAGGCCAGGGTTCGATTCCCAACATGGGTACAATGTGTGAATCCCATTTCTGGTGTCCCCTGCCGTGATATTTCTGGAATATTACTAAAAGTAACGAAAACCATACTCACTCACCATGCTTGACAGGGCTGTAAGGATCTATACCAAAGTATTGCTTTTACAGTATAAAAGAAGTTGTTGTCCATAAAACAAATTCTCCACTTTGTTTCATAGTACAGTCATAATGAATAAATATTAGTATTTTCAATCATTTGTTAATAACTCCTTGGTGAAACAATGTGCTCAAACTACAACAAAATATATTGTGCTTAAATCTAGTCATGTTGTCATTTGTGCACCACATGTACAAACTTCAAAGGACATGAGATCTCAGCGAGAGGGACAACTTCTCTTATTCACTTGTTTTAACTGTGCATGATGTTTTATTAACAGGTAGAGCAGTACTATCAAAGGGCTCTAGAAATCTATGAAAGTAAGCTAGGCCAGGATGACCCCAATGTTGCTAAGACTAAGAATAACCTGGTAAGAGTTGATGTTGTTGAGGAGGAGGGACCAGCAGTCTATACATCCTCATCTCTCACTGACCAGGGATGCTGGCATGATGACTTGACGATACACTTCAGTTTCAGTTTTTATCTACCACTTTATTCTTATCATGCCAGCGTGGTGCAAAATTTCAAAATTCCTGCATTTTTTCTACGATGATTGACCACCTAACTTCTATGTTGAGTGGCAGTTTGTTACGCCAAACACAATGTGAAATTTTCTACTTTTCATACAATGGTATTCCCTGCGAGACAAGTGGTGATCACATCAACTATCTGCATACAAATTTTCCTTTCAAAAGTCTTTCTATATTCTCTTAGTTTTTCTTTACTTTCCTTGTGTGATGAAACACATAATCCTTGTCGTATTTTCCACCACCTTCTCTGTTACTGTCAGTATATGTTTGGTTGATGTGATCACTGACATCCAGGAGATGAATAGACAAGCAATGGTCCCACTCCTTCATGTAGCACTGCATGCAATTGGCATTCTATGGTTATTTATTTCAGGTGGAGAAATATTACATCCGAGCTTTAGAAATATACAAGAAACGCTTGGGAAATGATGATCCCAACGTGATAAAAACACAAAACAACTTGGTAAGGCAGTCACTCATGCAGTAGAGTTGCCTGCTGCCATTGTACCTGCCTGCACTTTAACACGCATGTCTTTGACTGGGAGACAGTGTTATCTGCCTCTTACTGTTGACTGCTTGCATTTGTAACCAGCAAACCAGTAACATACACTTGAATAACATGTTATACAAGATTTGATTCCTTGCATATGTATTAGCATGTCCATAAATCAACAAATACACCAAACTGTTCAACTGAGTAACATGTTACACACGATTTGATTGCTTGCATATATTAATATGTTTCAAATCAGCAACAGTAGATACATTCCTTACCTGTTATTTAATCAATATAGACTTTAATATAATGATTTGCTTGAAGGAAATAACAGAATCATGGTTTCTGTGAATATTATTCTGTTTTGTTTATCTCAGCATATTTTGGCTATTATCCAGGATGTCTAGGCCTAATAGTTATTTTGTGTGGTCACATTCCCTGTAAACAGGGAGGAAGTTCAGTATCTATTGGCTATATAATGACCATGAGTTTTGAAAGGCTTTACGGACCCAATGATGCATTGATTTAAAGGGTTATCTTGGTGACCATCCCTGAAATTTATCATAAATAGTTTAAAAAGGAAAATACAGATCGATATTCAAATGACCACTCTTCTGAGACTACAGAGTTTGCATGTTATTATAGGTTTCAAATGATGTCTTTAGCAACATGACTGATTGAATGCCAACTGCTGTTTGCCGTGCATATTAATTGCCAGACATTGTCTTCCATACATAAAGAATGCAAATTGATTACTAATGAATTGTTCAGTATTGACATTGTTTATCGCATGTAGTTGAAGAGACATCACACTAACAACATGTCTAAGTCTTCAGTTACTATCATGTCAGCTTGTTGCCTTATTTCAGGACAGACATAATAACATCATCTTATACTGGAAACTATGATATTTGTGTTTGAGGTTACATATAATTACTGCACCTAATGTTTGTGACATTATCCTTTATTCCTATAATCTGTTGCTGCTTTGTTCAGCCAGGTGTTGAACATTAACTCCATGCAAATTTCTCACATGCCCTTGTATATCCAGTTAGATTAACTCCAGTTGTAATGATTTTTTATGTTTTAATGGTTTTGTTCACTCATTAACAATTTTGATAAAATGAAAGATTTTCATGATATATTGTGTAACATACTATGTTACACTGAGTATAATATTGTTTTGTCACTTTCTTCAATTGTGTCAGAAGCATTGAATTAGATTTGTAAATGAACCATTATACTTCTACAAAAGTAAAAGAGAGCAAAATTTGTGCCTCGGAAGTACATCCATTTCCACAAGGAAGAAATAAGCCAACCAGAGATGTCATTGTCTAAACACCCAACTGTTTTTAGTTTTTATCAAAGTATGAGTTACATGTATTGCATGTATGTTTTGCTGTGCTGTGAAGTCCCAGAGCCTTTACCCTGCACCCTCTCCTTTTAGGCCTCCGCATACCTGAAGCAGGGCAAGTACAAGCAGGCCGAGGTTCTGTACAAGGAGGTCCTCACCCGTGCACACGAGAAGGAGTTTGGCAAGGTGGAAGGTATGACTGTTGGGCAAGCTGCATGTGTTTCCACTTTAACTTCATCAACAATATAAGGAATGATAATCTATTCGGCCCTGGTCTGCAGAAACCTTACGATACCACCAAGGATCCCATTAATTTTACACAATGGCAACATGACAAGTTTCCCTGTTCAGAGTTGTGTCCCTTGAACATTCCCACAACCAGAAATATGTTTGAATCCTTGGTTGCCCCAGTTGTGTGTTTAGGTTTTGTCATTGGGTAACATCTCAGCTCAGGCTTGCACCACCTTGAGCTTTCCTCACCTTGACGTGACTGTAATCCAAATCCCAGCCAACACAACATAACTATCTCTGTTGAGACAGGAGCATTTGCTTTATATTATTATATATAGCCTGGATTAGGTTGGTAACTTGATGTGCTATGTATAGAAAATGAAGAAGTATGCGAGTGTATTGCAAAGACTGAGTAGTTCATGAATTGTAGGAATTCATCACTTATCAATTTTGCTGCAGGGGAGAACAAGCCTATCTGGATGAGGGCAGAAGAGAGAGAAGAAAACAAAGTGAGTACCCATTGCCTACTGCTTCTTTACTGCATTTTGCCAACATGATTACATGTGACTGTGGCTAAAGGTCTTTTGCTATGTTGTAGTATGCTTTATTAGCTACCTGTTATACTTGACTTTCACTTCCAGAATGCTGAACTTTTGTTTCTGATCTCACAGGGAAAGTACAAGGATGGATCCCCACTTCCAGAGTATGGCAGTTGGCATAAGGCTGCTAAAGTTGACAGGTAATTTTGCTGATATTTGAAACAGTATGTTACACTATCAGGGCGTAATTGTATCATCTAAGCATAGTGTTCATCATACTTGACAAGATACACTTGACTATACATCGAAACATTGCTACAGTTGCAAGAAAGGAACTGATCGTCCATATAATCTTGTTATTTATCACACATCCAACTTCAAAATGTAGTTCAAAGATCGACTTAAAGATAAATAACACATGGCCTTGTTAAGACAAGGAATCTGGAAATCGTGATGCTTTGACGAGTTGCTCATGTCCTCTTGTGCCTTCTTTTCTCCCGCAGCCCGACAGTAACAACAACCCTGAAGAACCTTGGTGCGCTGTACCGGAGACAGGGCAAGTACGAGGCTGCCGAGACTCTGGAGGAGTGTGCCATGAGGTCCAAAAAGAATGTAAGTGTAGGTGTTGTCTTTTTATTGTTGTTATCTGTACATGCGTACAATTATTGTAGGTGTGTACAGGATCCAGTAGAGCATCTCTCTGCTTCCAACCAGGGAGTGCTGCAGATCAGTGCTCTCATCACGGAGTTGACTTCATAACGGAAATGACAACATCTATTCGCTGTTTTGGGGATCAAGTATCGGTTCACAGACAACAGCTGTGAAAGGCCTTTACTGTTTCTTGAAATGTAAAGAAAGCTTGACAAAGCCAGGTATTGGTGGGAAAGATCTGCAGCCCTACCTAGTTGTGGCTGTCAAACAGCAGATGGCAGCATATATATGTCACAGAACCTCAGCAGTGGAGGCGGTTGGTCATCCAATCCGCGGACGCACTGAGAGACATGCACAAGAAACACTGAATCGATATCACATCTCAGCCCACTTCATTGCAGAAGTTCATAACATGTTATATGGTTGATCATCAGTTTCATCAGTACACTTTCATTCATCATTCAATATGTAGTCCCTCCATTCATCACCTTTGTAGTTGAAATACTTGTAGTTAAATGACTGAATATTCCCAGATGTGCTAGTTCCTGTTTCAACCCACAGAAATATCCCAGGATGTGTTCTACAGACCTTTGTGCACATGTCATTCAACTCTGTGTCCTCATTATGTTCTGAGGTTTCTGCACTGATTCTCAACCTTGGCAATATTTAGCAAATATAAAACAAAGCCTCTGTAAGGGTTAACATATTCACCCGGACAACATTTGATGTTGGACTTTACATCAGTGATGACACTTGTACGCACACACGTCCAATATCACTGAACAATGTATCTAGTCCCACAGTGTCACAGCATGTAACCCTTGGTATAGGTTCCAGCTTCCTCTCATATACAGGCTGGGTTCAAACTTCACATTGGTTGATGGTTCCATACTTGTATATTCATACTCTCCAGTAGCCTTGTATCGTCATTCTGTCAACTAATGTTTGTGTCGCAGTGGAGTCTTACAAGTTTTACACCAAATACATGGACACCAATCTTTATCGCTAGATGTATGATCATCAGTTCTGCTTTAAATAAATGCATCAGGCAGGTGTACAGTGTTGTTTATGTGAGTTTGTTGTTTTACTACTTTGGGTATTATATCAGTCACTGTGAATAGCTGAAAAAGTGCTGATGTGCATTTATCAACATTCATTCTTGCTGCAAGCTCCAATTTTTCATCAAGATGATACTTAAGTTTATTGTAAGTTGTGATGATGAATCAGATGTTTGTTTCAGAGAGTTGATAGTATATGCTGTAGAGGCGTATGATACATGGTGTGTCTAAATGGTGTATTGTGAGATGTCAGCTGTTATCTAACTCTGTCTGTCCCTCCTCCTCGCTCACCAGCAAGTGTATAACTCTGTATGTACTCGGGGAAGGTGAGTCCAACACTCCAACAACAAGGCAAGGCTAGATACACACAGATACAACACACACAGAGCTGCTATTTATACACAAATGTATACTGGTGGCGGTGCTAAATGCTTGCTTTGTAGCATTTTGGTTTTCTTTAGTTTTCATTCACTAATTCTGTTTGCCACATGATTATTCCACTTCTTCACCCCATTGTATTATGTTTGGACCCTCACTCCTCCCTTCCCATCATCCTTGGTGTAGGCCTGGCCACCACCCCACTCACATTCTCACTTGGCGGATATGGGGCTATGTTCAACGATTTGTTCCACAGTTTCTAGGTCCTTCAATCAGGACTATTCGCTGGGTTGTATTGGCACCCAGGATCTTTGAAATGGACATTTTATATCTGACGTGACAATACCAGTGTTTGTGTGGCCAGCCCTTCACCACTTTGCCTGGGTCACAGGGACAAACTACCCCCCAACATGTCAACTTTTTGGTTTTCTGCTAGGGTCTGGACGTAGTCAAAACCACGAAAATAGCGGATGTGTTAAGCAGTGAATATCATAAAGAGCAGTCTCCCAAAGAGCGAAAGCGCTCGATGAGCAGAGAGAACCTTCGGCGAGACTCTATGGATAGTGTAGCCTACGAGAAAACTGACATTGGTGACGAAGTGAGTATCAAAATGCAGTGGTCGGGCGACTCTGCGGCCCTCACAGACCAGGGCTGGGTGAGTATGAGTACCTACGCCGCCAGGAAAACTTTCCAACACAACATCAGCCACCAGTATCAGTGAAACGTCCCACGTGGCACTCGGACCAACCCATGACTCAAGCCCAGGCTTCTTTGTGCTACTTGTGCAAGCTTGTTCATGTGTTTTGGACTTAACTATTAGTGAATGAAAGGCTTAAATGACCAGCCAGGCACAAAAATGCTTTATTTTCTCTCTAGACAGACATTATTAAAGCGATGTAAAGTAGAGATTGTGTCCAATGGCTCACTGTTCACAGCATGTACATAGCACACCATCTCCAACTAGTCAGCTCTTGTCAGAAAGACCCTTGAAAAGTTTGCATGGTGAAAGTTTCTATTTAGGCTTCTGCCTTTTATTTTTTTTGTGTTTCCTTGCATGAACATCAGATGGTGTTAGGTTTTGGAATACTTAGAAACTTTTCCTTCCATCTGTGTTTCATTTGTATGATGTAACACTTTTCTATATTCTAATTATATTTGGCAAGATGCTGGAACCACAAAAATGTCCACAAAAATGTCTCTTGACCTGGCCGTTATAGCACACTGAGTTTGTGACGGACTGTTGAGTTGGAAGGTTTTCTGCCGGTGCATGTTTTCTCAGTGGCTGCTAGTTATCAAACAAGATAGGGCCTGTCAAATTTGTGTTTCTGTTTCATTTATCTGTTTTTCCACGCTTTCCCCACATACTTAGGTTGTCTTTAATGCACACCCACGGTGTTTGATTTTACCTAACAATTCAAAATTGTCCTCTGGAATTTGTGTGTCTGCTTTTACTAGCACATAACTGAAAAAAAATTCATCTTCATTGAATCATGCAATTAAGAATGAATACTTTGTGAAACGTGATTAATGATTGTTATCTCATTGATAACTATGCACATTTGGTATCAAAGCAGTCTTCCTGCCTTTGGTATCAGCATGTCTCTGTTACTATCATAGCTTTGATACAGTCACTTGAAATTCTTCTCCTTTCTAAAGAAGCTTGAGCTTGTTTGCCTGTAAGGGTAAAACTGGTTACCACAAACCCCCTGTATATCCTGTTAGCTGGCACACTGAGTCAACAATGGGTACTCATACCACCTTTGTTCTGTGTCCGCAGTGAAAGCTGCAACTGCCGCTGCATGGCACTTGTTGCGTAGTAGACCCGACTTCTCCTCACCATCAGACAGGTGGTAGGCGTAGATTTAACTGTCACTCTCATTAACTTGTAGTAAAATCCCAGTAATTTGGTGATTTACAGATGTAAATTTCATTGTGTAAATTTGAAAATGTTAAAGTCAAATACCTGCTGGCGTATGCCCTGGCATGTATTTCAGTATCACAACATCTTTCTGTTCATTCTGGCTGTCCTACATTTGCATGCCAACACAGTATTCATGTTTTTTGTTTCAAGTATTTCTTTCTTGAGTTCTGTGCCTGCATGTGCCTGAAGGCTCAGTGAAGACATTGCTCTCATCCAAACACTCAGGACATTAATCAAGGAATACAGTTGTAGGTGAACAGGCATACCTGATGATATACAGTAAATATTTCTTTGTCAGTTATCTGAAGGGTCATGAGTATATTTAGTGTCTAATGTGGAGATCTTACAAATATATTGATAAATATTGCTGAGATACTTTTCCTGAAGTGTGAAGAAAAGAATGAACTACATATTGACAAGTGTGAAGCAATATTCTCCATCAAAGCTATCCTGTAAGCAGTTTTATGCTTAACGTGCATGGATTAGATACTAGTTGCCTCTGTGTTGTTATTCAGGACTGTTCTTAGAGCATTGTGTCGTTTCTACTTCCTGTGTCTGAGTGTTTGGAAATGAGCAATGATACATTAGGATTTGTTTTTTATTCCACTCCGACCCATTTGAAAATGTATCAGTTTTGGCAATGCTGTCCTATGATTTTTTAAAGTAAGTTAATACGAAAGATTTTGATGACCACCCCTTGTTTTTGCACATGACTTACTCAAGCCATTCCATGGACTTGATTCCACAAGTGTTCACTAACCCCGTCAGTGCATGCTTCAGGTTAACATTGGCTTAGCATGTTGTCACTGAGTCGTCAGGCACTGTGTGGAGCCTGCTGCCCCAGCCAGCTCCAACATTATACATACATGATCTAACCGACACATTCACCCCCATCTTAATTAACTCCTCCTCCATCAGACTGGAAAGTTAAAGCGCAGTGGATCGTTCTCCAAACTGCGTGCTTCCATTAAACGTAGCAGTGCTAAACTGGTGCAGAAGTTGAAGGGGAAGGCTCCTGGTGACGAAAATTCTGGCAGGTAAGCACCCTGGTACATCCATTTGCCAGTTGTCATGGCAACACAACGTGTCTCTAGCCTTGCCTTACATCTACATGACACATAAACAGATGAGGGTCTCACAAACACATAATCAGTTCTGTGCTCGGTCCATGTTGGTGTTTAATGTCCTACTGTGTACGGATCTGTCGCAATTTGAAGCTAGCTGTACTATGCAACATTAAAGGGTTTCATTCTCTGAACAGTCAATGTTATGATGCTACTACAGATAGGTGTGAGTTAATAGTGTCATGTCTTCTTGTCATATTCAGTATGTTTCTTTGCTGTTTAAACTGGTTCAAGGGATCAGTTCCAAATTGATTTTGAACTGTTCTCTCTCAGCCTCAACTGGTATGTGCGGGGATGGTATGCCAACGAGAGAGTTAACACGTATGATGTTTCTTTAGTACTTTTTGTTTGCCAGTTCATCTCGCCCATCCACAGCACACCCTAGCTTTTTCTTCATCACTGCAACCCCATGTCGTTACATCCATCTAACATTTGCAAGGAACATGTTTCAAGTGACTCAAATCAAGATGATTTGCAAAACACACAAATGCGTATCTCAAAGGAAGTAAAAGAACATACAGTTAAAATTAATTCTTTTACACATTATACAGCTGGAGATGCATTAATTTGAATTTAAATTTAATTTGAAAGCTTATTATGACCACCATGAATTGTTTGTGCGTGTTTGTGTTGTGTGTATTCATCATGTAACATATCCAGTGTGATTCATCTGATGTACAATTCCCTGCTCATTCATCTGCCAGCTTTGCGTGGTTTGCAACATTCATACATTTCTCAAGGGCTTCTCTTTACTAGTTCAGGCTGTCATAATGCTGTTTTACTTTAGTCACAAACTATTGACATTTTGTACAAATATCAACCAAATACAGGTTATGTTGACGTGTACCTTTGGATGCTGAAGGTCTAAGGTAATGGCAGTTATCTTTTTCAGGGTTGATATCAAAAGAGCTTTTTCAAACTGAGGTCATCGCTTTGTTTGTCATCATTATACACACACATGTACGGGGAGGAGGCTTGTACAGTGCACAAGCCTTTATGTCCCCTGAATGCAGACACTGTCCTACCACTCCCACAATTCCACCATTACCATGCCCCATTATGCAAGATTTTAATTCTATACATACATTGTTATTTTTTTGCTTTTAGCTACTCTAACATTACTCTAGGACTCACAATTGCAATTAAGTTTAAGCAAGAATGTGAAAATTGCCTTTTTTCATTAATTCATGTAATCTCTGCTTTTAAGGTATTAATTTTGAATATCCAAATCTTGCTGTGTGATTCACATTTATGTTTCTATTTGCTTTCATGAGAAAGAGTGTAATTCATCCTGTTAAAATGAAAAGTTCTGCTTACTGCCCCATACAGAAGAAGTTAAACATGTTTAATATGTACAATCAGTTTATATATCATGAACCCTGATATAGTAATACTTCCCCCCATGATGGGGACTGTTTCTGTGTTATTGCGATTCAGTTTAACAATGGATTATTCTGTCTTACGCTGAGTCTTGCGTCAGGGAAAACTCAGATAGCCATGTTTGTCAGCCAAGTTTCAAATGTCACCTAAATAAGAGTTGTTGAATCCTGATAAAGTGGATCAGTGTTCACACTGGTGGGCCCAGTCTTGGCCTGCAGTATCGCTTGCTCACAATGGAGTTGATATATTTTGTGAACCCAAATGATTATTCAAAGCACTGTCAGGTTTGTGTGTAAAAGATGGAACTACAGAGAACTGAGAGGAAGAGAATTATAACAAGTTAAGAAAGTGGGCACAAGAAGAAATAGTTCAATGGTAATGTTGGGCATGTAATGTTGACACAAAGACTCCGACATGACCTGGATGCTGTCTGCCAGCAGTGTCGACCCTCTCTCCATTGCATTGTTGAGGGGCCCTCTGATGGAGAGGAAGGTAAGCTTTCAGTCCAGTTGATCAGATATCCCTGTTCATGCAGATTTCTGTCTCTTTGCAGTATGAAAAGAGCAAGCTCCATGTCAGTTCTCAATTTAATCAGCAGTAATGATGACAAGTTACATGTAAGTATTATGTCACTTTTCGAAGATTTTATCAGATTGGTCTCACATTGGAGTTATTATGACTACATTTATTTCAATGTGTGTCCGTTCCTTCAAAGTTTATATCTGCACTTACCTGAAATTGTCAATCTTATCGTGTGCCTACACTGAGAAAGGCAGTGTGAAATGTTAAAGCACATGATTCATCAGAGCTCCAGATAAGATTTAGCTCATGTGGGTACTGTACCCACTGTATTTTTTTTTGGAGTGGGTATTATGAATGTTGAGTGGGTATTTCATTTTCCGTTACCCACTGCTTTCAAATATGTGCGTATTTCAGTCACTTTACTCCCCTAAGTATTACGTCATTGAGTAAGTTTACTAAGCAGGTATGTTCTGCCTTATGTCATACCTAATCAAAACCAACTTAAATATAATGGAAAATATTTCATAAAAAATCACTCATCCTATACTGACAGTACAACACGTGTCCTACACTAACAGTACAACTTGATAGCAATCCATGTCTTTTTCATTACACAAGCGATTTTTATAAATGTATTCCATACGCATTTGTTTTAAACGTTTTGCGTATATAACATTTTAAATGTGTAATTGGTACGCAACAATTATTTTTCAATACGTAATTTTATGCGTATTTTACCTGGATACGCAGCTTATCTGGGCCTCTGATTCATTATTCTGCTGCTCAAGTATGTTGCTATGAGAAGGTTTATAAGGATTTTTTGTACATGTGTCAAGGTTGGAGAATATTGAAGTGTAATATTGGTTCACTTGTACTTCCAGGAAAGTAGGCGGTCTGTGGGTGACTTGAGGATGCGAGGGAGGACAGCTAGTACAGAACATTTACCTGGCCAGCTGTTTTGATGAGCAGCTTGCCTGGTTAGACTTTATCATGTGTTTATATATATTTGTACAGTCCTTCATCCCAACTGTTGATGCAAAGCTGAGGCTGCTGGCTGCAAGAAGACTTGATGTCAGCAGCCCAGGCTGACAAGAAAGACACACACTGATCACGCTGTCTTACTGATGAATATTGCCAGATATGTATATGTGGCTTACAAAACCTTGGGCAGCCGGTGATGTAGTGAGGGCGTAGTGCCAGGAATTGAAGTAATCGGTAGTGTCTACATGCATTATACTACTGTGTATCTTGAAGTTGGGCTGACTATGTTATTTGTGTCTTTCATTGAGGAATCTTCCCGCTCGCGGTACTGTGTGGGTAGTTTGATAACAGCATAATACCCAGACAGACTGACAGACAGACAGATGGACAGCCCTCCAGGTGAAGCCCATCGTCAACAACAAGGATGTTGATCATCACTGGCTGTCACTGCTGCTGTTCCTTTCCCAGAACCACCCAGCTGCCACTCCCTGTGTCGTGGGACTTCACTATCATCAGTGATTTCATTGTGTGCAACAACGTCGTGGTGATTGTCGTAGAGCTTGCTGCTTGTGTACCTTGGTCAGACATCGATATATTCTACATATTTGTCTTATACCCACATCTCAGCTGTGTCAGCTAGGTTGAGAGATCTGCATCTACACATTTAAGTAACATAACTCATTAACCACTAATAATTAGGAAGTTTTTATTTATGGCTGTTGCCCGTTTTTAGAAAGTATGAATCAAGCTTATGTCAGAATCAGTTTATGCAGGACAGGTGTCTGGATCTTGGGTCCCTGGTTAGATGGGTTTTTACATAGCATCTTGATATCTTGCTGTGTTGCTTCTGTTTAACAGTAGATATATTGTCTTGACGCAACAACCAAAGTAAATGTTGACGTAATTAGCTTTGCTTACTTTTCAAACTCACAAAATAAGACTTGCTGCTTGCAAAAGTCATCTTTGCTGTGATTGTTTTGTTAAGGCAACACCAAAAAATAACCATGATACCGCTTTGCTAATCAAATTCATTGCCTCTCTATTTGCATGTTAAGTCATATCTTTAATAATTGTTTTGTTAAAACAGAGTTTCAAGTCCATCCAAAAAAGAATATATGTCTTTCGGTGCATGTAGTAACTCCTGTGTGAAACATGCATAACCTCTTTTTCACTTTTCGACTGAAAAAGAGCCTGACATGGTATATTCTGTCTGGATAGAAACCTTTCACAAATCTTGATCAGCTTTAGTAGTCTCACTGTTTAAGTTGATCTTTATGTTCATCATCGCATTCTCTGGACAAATTCTTAAATAAGAGAAATAATTTCATTTTTCAACATGAGAAGTTTAATAAAGTGCTTTAAGTGTCACTATGTATATCATGCTCTTGGATAACATGCTTTTGTGATTTATTAGGCAAGGTAACAGTTGGTTTGCGATCAGTTGCATCGGTACACCTCAGTTTCCATACAACTAACTTGCAATATTAAACTGTATCAGGTAGGATGATTCAGATATTGGTTGAACGAATGAGAGCAGGTCATATTGACCTGGTAAACTAGGTCACAATGACCTAGCCCTAGCAGCAGGACTGTGATCTAACTTTATATTGTTAAACTTTGTTTTCTGTCAGATGTTTATGTTGATATAATTCAGGAGATACTTGTTGCAGCACTGCTGCCTGGTTACATTTCGTCCTGTGTTAATGATGTGAAGGTGTATGGAGCTTGCACTTAGGGTGAGTGGGCTGATTGGCTGGCGGGATACTAGTAGGACCATGCCCAGTTTCTGTGTCGTAATTTGTTCAGCAGCATTCTCTCATAATCTGATATGTTTAAAGTGGCCCTAGTTGCTTTAAGTATACTGAAGACAGACCTGTTGTACCAGGACATGTAAATAGCAACAGTCTCTGCACTTGGGACATGGACGACAGTGTGTCCAATATAAGTTCAGATTGGAATACGTGCAATTGTCTGATTTTCCTGTAAGCTTTTACTACCACATAAACTACTGTTGTTGTTTTGATCAGCGACGATAGTATGACTTGCACCATGGATCAGTTAGCCTGCTTAGATATTGTACACATACCTGTTTCTGGATATATCATACATGTTTGCCATTACTGGCTGTCAGGCTGCGATACTACAAAGCATTTAATAAATAAATATTCTGTGACCCTCCCTTGCTGTCCTTTGCTGACCCTATGGACAACCCACTGATACTCTCACAGTTGACTGTTTTAACTGTCATGTTATTGGGCATTCTTAATAACAAAACCTGAGAACTTGTATCAAAAGAAAAACACTATTTATTACCACCACATAAGACTTTTCATCTGAACCTAGAGCCCCCCATACTAATCTGAATATTTCAACATTGCTACAAATGTAAGTGAAAAATTGAAGTGCTATGTTGTGTGATAGTGTAAGTTCACTTCTTGAGGATGTTGAATTATAGAGATGCTGCCCAAAAGAATACTATCTTTACACTATGTGTTTGACATAGGTACCTACTGCAACAGATGAACTGGTATACAGGTTTATGTATGTGAGTGATAGGCTGAATGCAGATTGAATCCCCTTCCCTTTGCAGACTCTTCTATTTCCAGTACAATCAAAACATGCAATTTTAATGTAATGGTCATAAGATAAACTCACAAGGAATTGGAATGTGGTTCCTTGGGGTACTTCAATCATTCATTTATTTATGATTTGGTGACATTAGATACATTTTTGTTTGCAAGGTAATGGTGTATTTGGAATCATGTATTAAAGGTTGTCCTGTAGTGAGCACTTGACTGGACATTGACCAAGAATTATTGTGAGTTTCAATATGTCTTTCTAAAGTTTACTCATACAATTCAAACCAACATCCATTCTCCTTACAAATAAATATTTTGATTATTCTATGTAATACGAAGATTTTGTGGAGTAAGTAATTATGAAATCTCTTATATATTCCTGATGCCATTGTACAAGTTGAAAAACGTTATATGAACTCACTTGTCTGCTGTTTGGTTTGGATTCACTATGTGTATGCTGTCTGTCTCTTGCGTGTGAGATCCAGCTTGTATCATTTGAGGCAGTGTTCATGCAGCAAGTGTCAGTTTCTGTACAGTTGCTTGATTTCAATCCTGATAATTTATTAAAGCAAATTATTAAAACATCTCTCTCAGTGTTGTATTTTCAAAGGTAGGACAATTTTCAGACTTATGTACGTACTACTGAAGTTTAAGAACCATTCAATTCTTTCATATTGCTACAGTTAGTTTGCCACAAATATGGTATGGTAAAATGAAAGAATTGGAGGGTCCTTCGCCTATTTTGAGTAGAATATTTTCAGCAAAATACTGTTTGTTTTTAGAGGTGCACAAGACATGCAATTAAGCCTTCTGTTGTAAGCTGCATGAAAAACCTGCCACGTCTTACATAATATTTCTCTAAGGATGCATCAGAAGAAACAGATCCACCACAAGAACTTATTAGGCTTCACATCGGGAGGAATGGAAACACCATAGAGGAAATCAGCTGCAGTTAGACAAACTGGAAGAAAGGTTGCTGAATGACACTAACATGCATTCCACATGACTTGTGCAAAGAAGTATCTGGCAACATTTTACAGACTTGAAAACATTGACTGCCTCTGAAAAAATAAAGAGATCTAGTAAACTTTGTAAATGGTTTAGCCATGAATGCCTTATATCGTAAAACTATACACTGCCAATAGAAATTCTTGCACTGAAAAGGTAATGAGCCAAACACTGAAGTCTCAATGGACATAGTTATGAGTTTCCCATAACAAATATCAAGAAACAAACATCAATGACTTGGTCAGAAGAAAGATATCTACTTTATTCTTTAATCACGTGCAACAACGTTTTTATAATATCTTTAAATACTAGTAGGATACCATTAATCCAGTGTAAGATATCGGCAATTCTTCACAAGGTGTACGTATTGTGTGTCATGGTACCTATGGCATCGTGAACAGACTGTCGAGATTCGTATTGGAGAGTCGCACCGAATGATCTTGACACGTGATAGACGTATTGGGCTGAGAAACAGATAAGATGAATATTCATAATTGAGTTATTACCAAAACAGGCTTCACACTGTATTATATAGTCTTAAAACGCAACGCCAGATAAAGCTGCAACGCCAGATCAGTACAACTCCAGATTAACGAAAACACCGTACTTCAGGCGAATGATAGGCAGACATGTACTCCACGAATACCATCCATTGTTAACCATCATGCAGATCATTGCTTCACACTATATCTTCATCAATGTCTGTAGGTTAAGGATTGCCACAACCCACATACTACTGTATGGGTACCAAGCAGCTGATGCTTGTGATTAGAGGAAACTTCATGGACCAGGGCCCTGTTCCTCAAAGCGATCGTAGCGCTACGACTGTCGTAACTCCCATACTTTAACATAGACTTACGACAGTCGTAGCGCTACGACTGCTTTGTGGAACGGGCCCCAGGAGGTCAGAATCTTCACAGGGATGTGGGTCATACCCGACAGACTGTGGATGTGGTTGAGGCACGGTTTCTTTTCTAGACATTTTTCTTTTCTTTTCTTTACTTGAATATTTACAGGCCGGCGTATATTTGGCTTGCATATGACACCTGTGGTGTGAACAATAAACAAAATGTTGTTTAACGCCGCACTCAGCAATATTCGAGTTATATGACGGCGGTATGTAAATAATCGATCCAGCCATTGACGTCATGAGCATCGATCTACGCAATTGGGATACAATAACATGTCAACAGAGTCAGAAGCATGGCCACCCGATCCCGTTAGTCGCCTCTTAATGGGTTGCTGGAGATCAATTCTAAACCCAATCTTCACGGGTAAAACAAAACGCATGGACTTGGTTCTCTCCTCCAACCAATGACAATGGCTAGGCGTGTTTAGCTACCTCCCTTTATTTGTTATGCTATAAAGGTGTTTCAAATCCACTGAAATAAACTTGAGCGTTCCACTACTCTTGGGCAATTATCTCTCCTTTCCGCCCCAAATGCTTATCAAATTATCCAATTGGCCTGTACACCATTAATAACACTGGTTATCGAAAACGTGTCGTTCTTATGTGCTAATCAGAGCCATGATCTGATGACGTCGACCGTAATGCGTCACTCAAAACACAGTGACCATGCAGAGTTCTGTAATGTCGATGTAATTATAACCAATATCGCCAGTTTCTGCATGATGGTGGTTAACACACGTACAGAACATGAAGCGATTGTATGTAGGTTGTATTTACACGGCCACCATTAAACAGCATAGGGTGGGGGCTAAAATAACTCTGAGATGAGTGTACAGCGTAAATCCCCCAATGACCGTCTCACTCTCCCTTCATGCTCAGTAACATCTTGCTGTAAAAAAAAGTCCGTACGCGAGCAGACAATTTACGCCTGTCAGGGGTGAACTGGTCACAGACAAAGGTGAAACCTTATCTGACACGTTCATACCTGCATCCATAGCAATCGATGTGATTTCATCGCGCTGTTGATGCGAGTTTACCTGTAATCGATGGGACGCCGATCACCACGGCACGAGCGTGATCGGAGTGTTAATTACATCGCAACACTGACGTCAGGCGTCACACAGGCGTGCTGCGCTGCACGGAGCTGATGATGAGCGGTTACCTGTCTCTATTTGGCAGACAGCCATACCAGTTATTAAACCCTCGCCTCATATACCTGTATAACACGATATATCAATAATATGACGAATTTGAACAGTGTGCTGAGTTATGAGAGAAAAGTAACAATCAAATCAATATTTATGTACAGAAAAATGACTGCTTCATATATATAGTGGTGAAAATGTTATGCTGTTGAAAACAACACAATTCGTCTGATAAATGATCATGAATTCATTGACAAAAGTCAGATCTCATAACGAGACAGGGAGTCCTAAAGGATGAGTGGTGTAACAACTTAATTAACAGTGTCAATATCGGATGGGACCGCATGACATAGGCAAGGCGGCGGGAGATGATTTAAATGTTAATCGGAATGCGAATTGAAGTTTGACCCAGCTCAGATTGCTGGTTGGCTGCAGTAGGCGTCGTTCTATCTCATCCCAGTACAACAATGTTATGCTGCCTTGAACAGTCAGTTCCTACCCTTCCCCCACGTGGGCGGGCAGTATCTTGTTGAAAAGTGACGTATCGTTCCTGTATTGCACAGTCGGTAGAACATGCTCCCCAAGGATGTTGTTCCAGGGACCTTTTTACCATCTAATTTGCCATTATAAATGATGAGTTGGGATGTGCGTGCGTGCGTGCGAGCGTGTGCGTTGGTGATAAGCGTCAGACTTGCATTAACAAACATCAACAGGTACTACATAACAGGTAGCACACAAACAACTGGATGCAGCCAGATGTACAGTAATATAAACCGATCACATTCGTAATGAGTCCAGACGCACAGTAAGGATTAAAATGTTGAATAAGCTGACTGATTACTAATTAGAGAAGAGACTATACCTCGGTTAGACCTTCATATCAGACGGGGTATAATGCTCTTGATCTCTGCTGATTAAAGGTCTCGTCGAGGCGGATTTCTATGACTTCTGAGAGTTTTCTTTGTGTTTGTGTTTTGTGTTGATTGAAGTCCACCAATGTATAGGAGTTATTGTTATAGCTCGCTGCTGTGAGGGTTCATGTTGGAGGGAGGGTTTCGATCACTGGACTGGAGGATGGTGCTGACAGATCGGACGCCAGTGATGATGGTATCGATGTTTACTTTGTGCTTTTGTAATCTACTGATCTGATGTGTTTGTGCTTATGTAAGGTAGGGTGATGGTCATGTGTGTGTGTGTTGTTTGGGAGCGGATTCTGGTCTGATCGATGTAGTGTAGAAGTCACGCTTCACTGGAGTGTGGGGTAGATGTTCACTAGCTTCTGCAGATGATGGGTGACGGTCAAAGCTGCCTTTCAGTGCAGATGCTCTTGGTTCGGTTGGTCATTGTGGACATGATGACAGACTAAGTTTTGAGTGGATTGGTAAAGTGAATGTACTGGTCAGAATTAGTAGGCTTCCTGTAGACGGCGCTTGGGATCTTGCAGCTGAGGTTGCTGGAGTTGTTCTCTCTGTCTCCAAGGTTATCTTAACTCAGTAACTCAGGGTGTTCGTGTTGAGGTGCTGGAATTGTTCGTTGTCCTCTGTCTCCATGGTGACCTTAACTCAGTAACTCAGGGTGTTCGTGTTGAGGTGCTGGAGTTGTTCGTTGTCCTCTGTCTCCATGGTGATCTTAACTCAGTAACTCAGGGGTGTTGGTGTTGAGGTGCTGGAGTTGTTCGTTGTCCTCTGTCTCCATGGTGATCTTAACTCAGTAACTCAGGGGTGTTGGTGTTGAGGTGCTGGAGTTGTTCGTTGTTCTCTGTCTCCATGGTGATCTTAACTCAGTAACTCAGGGGTGTTGGTGTTGAGGTGCTGGAGTTGTTCGTTGTCCTCTGTCTCCATGGTGATCTTAACTCAGTAACTCAGGGGTGTTGGTGTTGAGGTGCTGGAGTTGTTCGTTGTCCTCTGTCTCCATGGTGATCTTAACTCAGTAACTCAGGGGTGTTGGTGTTGAGGTTCTTGGAGTTGTTCGTTGTTCTTTTGTCTCCTCCAGGTGATCTTAACTCAGTAACTCAGGGGTGTTGGTGTTGAGGTGCTGGAGTTGTTCGTTGTCCTCTGTCTCCATGGTGATCTTAACTCAGTAACTCAGGGGTGTTGGTGTTGAGGTTCCTGGAGTTGTTTTGTTCGTTTTTCCTTGTCTCCAAGGTCATCTTAACTCAGTAACTCAGGGGTGTTGGTGTTGAGGTTCTTGGAGTTGTTCGTTGTCCTCTGTCTCCATGGTGATCTTAACTCAGTAACTCAGGGGTGTTGGTGTTGAGGTGCTGGAGTTGTTCGTTGTTCTCTGTCTCCAAGGTGATCTTAACTCAGTAACTCAGTAACTCTCAGTAACTCAGGGGTGTTGGTGTTGAGGTGCTGGAGTTGTTCGTTGTTCTCTGTCTCCATGGTGATATTAACTCAGTAACTCAGGGGTGTTGGTGTTGAGGTGCTGGAGTTGTTCGTTGTTCTCTGTCTCCATGGTGATCTTAACTCAGTAACTCAGGGGTGTTGGAGTTGTAAAGTGGGATAAAGTTCTTTTCCGAGGATGATAGAGGTATCATCTACCTTTTTGTACCATCGGGACTTCATTGGGATGTACCGCTAAACCAGCAGTTGTTAATCGTATGTTAGTGCTTCATTTTTACTAAGAGCTATACTTATGGTATAGGGACGTATGTCTCAGGAAGAGCAAGTCTAATTTGAACCATTCGTATATTAAATTCCACAATCTTTCAAAATATCTATCTTTTGCTGTTTATCCTGAAATTAGATTTACGTTCTCGCCTCGGTGGTATTCGTCACATATGTGCTGTCATTCATCGACATGAGTGCACTTTAAGCAAGCAAGCAAGCATACGACGAAACATTTTCACAGCTGCGCATATATCCTAAGGACGTGAGATCACGTCCAGTCATCTACAACTCTTGCATACGACCAGATTTTTCCAGGTGTAGCCTCTGAATTCGATGGACGAGATATGACGTCGGTTTTTTTACAATGTTTCCATACGAGGGACGTGATAACTCGTCTACTCATACTAAACATATTTCACAGTTTTCTAGCCGTGTATCCTCGTCCTTCGAATACAATTCGTGTACTTTGTGACAGTGTATTTTTTAGGATTTACTTGATTATCTCCCCTGGTCAAAACCACGTGCTATATACTTGACATTCGGTGACCACACAGCGTTAAATGGCTGGTCAGCGTGTCATGTTGCTAAAAATAGACTCGTATTCATGGGCGGATCCAGGAATTTTTAAAGGGCGGTGTGTGTGTGTGTGTGTGTGTGTGTGTGTGTGTGTGTGTGTGTGTGTGTGTGTGTGTGTGTGTGTGTGTGTGTGTGTGTGTGTGTGTGTGTGTGTGTGTGTGTGTGTGTGTGTGTGTGTGTGTGTGTGTGTGTGTGTGTGTGTGTGTGTTTTGTTGTTGTTTGTCAGGGTTTCGAAGGACGAGATATTACGTCTGAAGGGTCACAAGCCTTCAATACGCATTGGCGGATCCAGGGGCTGGGGGTGGGGGTTTCGACCCCCTTGAATTAAGACCACATTGAAGATTTTCTTTGCGTTGGTGGAGCCAATGTGGCGGGAGTCGAAACCCCCACCCCACCCACCCTGGATTCACCATGTCGTGTAACTACAACGTAGCGCAAAACGAGCATAGTGCAAACACAGAGACATCGTTACAATATTGAATATAAAATACGTTTGTTAAAACAATGAACTGTTGGATCTCTGTTTTCCGTTGCAAGTTATAGTGATATGACATTAGGTTAATTTGCACGTTGACCCGTCTACTAGTGTGACAATTATCGTTGATGAGTTGGTTCTATGTCTTGTATTATTTATATATGCATTAGTTTTAAGGATATTTTGATTTGATCACAACGATCAAACTATCCCATACACTTACAGTGTGTTTTGTCACGGCGTGATAATTTTCCCATTGGGATATCTCTATGTAAGGTACACCCACGAAGATCCGGGTTAGAATTGGTCTTCAGCAACCCATGCTTGTCGGAAGTGGCGACTAAAATCGGTGGTCACTGGTCAGGCTCGCTGACTTGGTTGACACAATGTTGAGGAGGGTGGGTGGGGTGGGGTTGATGGGAGGGAATGGGTGGGGAGTCCATCCTTGTTCTGGATAACCGTAGATCGATGCTCATGATGTTGATCACTGGATTGTCTGGTCCTGACTGGATTATCTACAGACCCCGCTATATAGCTGGAATATTACTGAGTGTGGCTTTAGATTACCGTTAGCTACGTCCCTAAACAGGGGATTTACGCTACTTTTAGCAATAACCCATAGAGACGGTATAGGCTTCACGCATTGCACCAAGTAGACAAGTAGCTGCCACCACTGGGCTACCCAACTGCTCCTCTACATGCGCTTATTAATCAACACGCATTCATCTAGACAATATGTACCTCTATTTATATAGGAGCTAGAGTAGGACATCGGATAATGTTAGTTTTATAGATGAAGACATTTCAGTCTGGGGAAAAGAGGATCATATAATGTAAAAAGTGTATCATGGAATCTATACTTAAATTAGCAAATATATGTTGACAGATTGCATGCCTGAATATAAGTCCATAGCCTAAGAATAGCTCGAGGATCCTACTGTTTAAGCTGTCCTGATGCAATAATTAAGCTTACTTTAGAACCATTCACGTCAGAGTCACCATGTGACGTCAAAAGGAGTGAGTTGCCCTCACATCTCGTGTGACAGACACTACACACATGTGGCAAGAAGTCGGAGTCGCTTACACACCGGCGCTGTACCGAGCTGACAAATTTGCCACACCAGCTACTGTTGAAACGCTCCACACTCATTGTCTGGGGAATGTCCCAAACGTTAAATATTTCTGTCAGGAAATATTATCATTTCTGACTGACGCTATGACTGTTCACTTGAAACGTTTTATACAATCATTTCGCCATAATACATAAATATGAGTTCCCGCTGTCATCGTGAATGTTTATGAAGTGATTGTCATCAAACGTGCAGTATACCAAACCATAAAAAAACCTTTCATATTTTCCCCCTACCTGGTTGTATTCTACCCTCAACCTCAAACCTTATGGTATACACATATCTTCTTACCACTTGGTCTTCAGCAAGTCGTAAGAGGCTTTTAACAGGTCGGATTGTCAGGCTCACTGGCTTGGTTGATACATGTCATCGTATCCAAATGGCGTATACCCATGCTCATGGTGTGAAACATTGGACTGTATGGTCCAGACTGGATTTTTTAACAGACAGACGTCAAACAGCTAAAAGATATTTGGTGCAGCGTTCAACAACAAACAAAACACATCAGTATAACATTCCTAAATTCAAACACGCGACTATCATTTTTCAATCACGACCAATATAGGCAATAAAATATAATTTGATATAATTCAAGTACGTCTGTTCGAATTTTGCGGTTCAAAATTCGATTCATTTGCGTGGTAAACCCCCATTTCTGAAATCTAATGTGTAGGTTTTTATTTTGTGCTACAGCTGTCCACAAGGGTGTATGAGAAAGCCAGCAATGACAGCTGTTGTTCGTAAGACAGAGGCCCACTCACTACAGGGGGCCACAGTATGACCAGGGAACGTTATAGTACACGAAGGAAGGCTATGCCATTTTAGGGAACGCTGTAGTAGTGCTACATAACGGTATTGTCTGCCTTTTAGTTAATGCTGTAATTCTTTTTCGATGGGATGTAGCAACTGGAAATCGTGACTCTGTAATGCTATGAAAGGCCCTATATTTCCTATATAGAGTAGGTATCGATTTTCATGTATTTTATCCATATTTTATCCATCAATGCTGATACATACTTCTGTCCTCTCTTCGAGAGAGGGTATTTAGCAACCATGAGTACTTCCATGGGACTTCAAGACGTGTATCACAGCTTATGTACTCCAGTTGCTACGACTGCTGTTGTCGACATCGCACACCATGACACCTATCGCAGAAAATGATTCAGAACAACAAATTAGAATTGCAACCACACAGAATGGCTATATATACCCTGCTGCCTACATAAGCCATATATAATGTGTAGCTTGTAACTATCCCTCAACTTATATATTCACCATCAATAATGTACGTTAACTGTCCCCTACAGCCTACATAACCCACTATAATGTACGTTAACTGTCCCCTTACAGCCTATATAACCCACTATAATGTATAGTTAACTGTCTCCTACAGCATATATAACCCATCTATAATGTATAGTTAACTGTCCCCTACAGCCTATATAACCCATCTATAATGTATAGTTAACTGTCCCCTACAGCCTATATAACCCATCTATAATGTATAGTTAACTGTCTCCTACAGCCTATATAACCCATCTATAATGTATAGTTAACTGTCTCCTACAGCCTATATAACCCATCTATAATGTATAGTTAACTGTCCCCTACAGCCTATATAACCCATCTATAATGTAAAGTTAACTGTCCCCTACAACCTATTTAACCCATCTATAATATAGATATAGCTAACTGTCCCATATAGCCTATATAACCCATCTATAATGTATAGTTAACTGTCTCCTACAACCTATTTAACCCATCTATAATGTATAGTTAACTATCCCAGCCTATAGCCTATTTAACCCATCTTTAATATATAGTAAACTGTCCCCTATAGCCTATATAACTCATCTATAATGCATAGTTAACTGTCTCCTACAGCCTATATAACCCATCTATAATGTATAGTTAACTGTCCCCTACAGCCTATATAACCCATCTATAATGTATAGTTAACTGTCCCCTACAGCCTATTTAACCCATCTATAATGTATAGTTAACTGTCCCCTACAGCCTATATAACCCATCTATAATGTATAGTTAACTGTCCCCTATAGCCTTTATAACCCATCTATAATGTATAGCTAACTGTCCCCTAAAGCCTATATAGCCCAACTATAATATATAGTTAACTGTCCCCTATAGCCTATATAACCCATCTATTTTATATAGTTAACTGTCCCCTATAGCCTATTTAACCCATCTATAATGTTTAGCTAACTGTCTCCTACAGCCTATCTATATCTATATGTATAGTTAACTGTCCCCTATAGCCTATATAACCCATCTATAATATATAGTTAACTGTCCCTATAGCCTATATAACCCATCTATAATGTATAGTTAACTGTCTCCTATAGCCTATATAACCCATCAATAATGTATAGTCAACTGTCCCCTATAGCCTATATAACCATTCAATATTATATAGTTAACTGTACCCTATAGCATATTTAACCCATCTATAATGTATAGCTAACTGTCCCCTATAGCCTATTTAACCCATCTATAATGTATAGGTAACTGTCTCCTACAACCTATTTAACCCATCTATAATGTATAGTTAACTGTCCCCTATAGCCTATATAACCCAACTATAATATATAGCTAACTGTCCCCTACAGCCTATATAACCCAACTATAATATGTAGCTAACTGTCCCCTATAGCCTATTTAACCCATCTATAATGTATAGTTAACTGTCCCCTATAGCCTATATAACCCATCTATAATATATAGTTAACTGTCCCCAGCCTATAGCCTATATAACCCATCTATAATATATAGTTAACTGTCCCTATAGCCTATATAACCCATCTATAATGTATAGTTAACTGTCTCCTACAGCCTATATAACCCATCTATAATGTATAGTTAACTGTCCCCTACAGCCTATATAACCCATCTATAATGTATAGTTAACTGTCTCCTACAGCCTATATAACCCATCTATAATGTATAGTTAACTGTCCCTACAGCCTATATAACCCATCTATAATGTATAGTTAACTGTCCCCTACAGCCTATATAACCCATCTATAATGTATAGTTAACTGTCACCTACAGCCTATATAACCCATGTATAAGGTATAGGGATATGGGTTTTGTTGCCCGTCCATAATGTACAGTTAGCAATACCCCGTACAGTTTATACTGTCAGTCCATAGCTATAGTTAACTATACCCTATAGCTTATACAACGCACCAATGGTGAACGTTATGTCAGAGCACATCTCTGAACATTATACAGATAACTTGACTGCTCTTATTACAAGCTTCCCAGTCCATGTGCGGTCGAATATCCCTGGACTACGTGTAGTCCACTGCTCACTACATCGACATTTGCCGTGAGAAATGCAGGCCGTAAACAGATCGATGAGAATCAGGGCTAGAGCTGTCCCGTGACGATGAGAGACCCATTACATTTATTGCTTTTGACATTCTCCATCTTATTGCTGACTGATGATGGTATTCGTATCAACCATTTCAGATTCCTCACATAAATTGCATAAATGTAATAATCTGTCTAGATCCTCATTATAAAATGAATAAGGACGTCAATGCAAGCGAAGTGAATCATTATCCTTTGTCGGCGCTTTAACACCGGTCTATCAATCATCAGGTAGTTCGTTGAAGATGCGTTGCCAATATAACTCGGGGGTAATTTTGGGGCTGCTTAACATTAAGAGCACGTGCTAACGGACAGTAGCTGGGCCAATGGTCACCGGTAGCCAGTAGGATAGAAGATAGCCCTGACCACCCTTGGCGGCATCGATCTATTCCCTTTCCGTCATTGTCATGGCAACCATATTGACAGGCTCGCTGTGCGTCAGAGCGAGGCTTCCCCAATAAAGAGAAGCCACGCCAAAACAAACCTCGCGGCATAACGTGCGAGAGCCGAGAAAAGACGCTAGCTGGACTGGTTGCTCATGTAATTGATCGAGCTTGTCAATAATCTACCCTGGAAAATTGCCGACCTGGGAAATAAAGCAGTGATGTTACAAACACTTGCGACAGATTTCACTGGGAATCAGTTATGTATGCAGTTGTGACTTCTGTACAAACAGAATTCTCGAGGGAGAATCATAACAAAGTGTCCAACGTGTAATGTTAAACAATACTGTTGTTTTGGGACGTCATGTTTGTGAAATGAGCGTTTTGCAACACGTTGTTGCCATGGAGACGGTAATATGAGAATTGAGGACGTATAGCCTATATCGACAGAAGATAACTGCCTTATGACAAAACCATTTTAGGAGCATGCAATAAGATGGCTTTTAAACGTATACTTGCTCCATTATTACCTGACTGTACCTATGTTCTGATGAGTTGCAGGTGTGAAATTTTATTTGTATTCGCCCAGTTAACTTAAATCAGGGATAATCTACTATATATATAGTCTCCCTGCTTAAATCTACTATGGCGCCGTCTGTTTCCAAACATTGTTGTTTTACAACTTTAAACTTTTCTCGCATACATTTCAGTGGAAGTGAGTAGCATAGGTACATCGTGAGCCAACAAAGTAATTCTGCAAGATGGGTATAATCAAACGTCTGCTGACTAAGTGAAGGGCTTCATTCAAACCACCTTCAGAACTGCCAGTTGATTGTACCACCTTGTACGATGGTCTTATGGCCTTTATACCAAATAAACTCTTCTTTTTCTTCTTCCTCTACCCGTGAAGGTCCGGGGTAGAATTGATCTTCAGTAACCCATGCTTGTCGTAAGAGGCGACTAACGGGACCGGATGGTCAGGCTCGCTGACTTGGTTGACACATGTCATCGTATCCCAGTTGCATAGAACGATGTTCACACTGTTATCCCTGGATTGTCTGGTCCAGACTCGATTATTTACAGACCGCCGCCATATAGCTGGAATATTGATCCGAAAGTAAGCACCCATGAATGTCCTTTGGAGTGGGACCCGTGAAGATCCGGGGTAGAATAGGTTTTCAGCAACCCATGCTTGCCACAAAAAGGTGACTATGCTTGTTGTAAGAGGCGACTAACGGAATCGGGTGGTCAGACTCGCTGACTTGGTTGACACGTCATCGGTTCCCAAATGCGCAGTACAATGCTCATGCTGTTGATCACTGGATTGTCTGGTCCAGACTCGATTATTTACAGACCGCCGCCATATAGCTGAAATGTTGCTGAGTGCGGCGTAAAACTAAACTCACTCAGTCCATAGGGAGTGGGGACAGTATTTACAGTGTTTCTGGGTTATTGTTTAACGCGGTACTCACCAATATAACAGCTAGGTGACGAGTGGTAAATAATCAAGTCTAGACTATACAAAAAAGTGATTGATAATGAGAAGAGTTCCAGGCAGTCGGGATGCGGTGACCAGCAGTCAACCAAATCATTAACCTCGGCCAACCAAGATAGGTTGCTGTGTGCCTGTTCCAACCCGCTTGTTTCAACAGTAACACAAGAACAGAAGATGCATACATTGTTTAAATATCGCTCTAGGTTGTTCTGTGGGTAAGGCATGTCTTATACCAGTTGTCTGTGAGCTTTATAGCGAATTCGTTGATATCTTTAAAAGTAATTGTTCAATTCGTGTCGGATGATTTATAGTTGCCCTTTCGGCACCCCTTCTTGGGTAACCAGGGGCTTTCATTTGAATGTGACAAAACTTGGTTAAAACTGTAAATACCACACTTGATGTATTTGGCTTATTCTCACATGTCTGTGACAGCTGGAATGACACTTTCTAAATTAACTAAATCACATCGAACCTATTTTGAGTCACTGAAGCTATTTCAGTATCGAATGTGAAATTACACAGGATCTACTTTATGTGTGCTGTAAGTGAAGCTTCGTTTATGAAAATTACCAGGGAGTTTGTTTCAATATGTGCAAGAAGTCATTTCTTTTTAGGTATCATGTAAATGAACCCAGAATCGTCAATGAGTAATCTTGTTACGTACCAGGTTAGCACATGGAGTCTAAATACACAGACATAACACCATGGATCAAAATATATCTTAAATATTGCTACAAGCGTCTGAAGTTTATATCCATTGAATATCCAGTTATATATATATTGGCATTTTAAATCATGTAACCTTATCACTCGTTCTCATATCTTTACGTGGGGGGAAATAGGACTCATAACTGGTGAGAAACAAAGATTAGATATGATAACCCCTTGAGAAAGGGAGGAACTGTGCCATGCACGACTAAGGGAGGAATTGTGCCGAGCGACAGGTCGAATAACATAGGAAGGTCTAAGTTTCGTATAATTCGTATGTAATGAGACCGAGAGTGGTATTTATTTATTACCCACGTCTTACATGCATTTAAATTGCCAAAATAAGCGCATTTTTTGTTATGTTTTTGGTTTCAAACCGAAACCGGTTTCATAAAGAGGTTGCGGAAGAGTTTTGTACTTTAGTACAATATTTGCATGACGTCACACTAATGACGTCACTGCCATGGTAACCGACGTCACGATGCATGTCAGTTGTCATCGCCTCGTACAGCCTCCTACAGTAAACTACTCCGTTGCACCTCGTTTCTTGGTTTCCAGTTGCTTCATTCGGCTAACATCACTGGTGGAAACATTGCGTTTATGGTTTTCGACAGATATAATGTCTCAGTTCGACTCACAATTAAAACAGCGACACGGCACCGTTCGCAATGTTTACACATTCCCATAATGCATTAAGTTGTAGAATGAATGAATTCACGTGTTTGTTATGAATGAAAAAATAGTTGCGTCAGAATGTGACCTAATTGAGAGGTCATCGGTTATCCAATCAAATCGTTAGAATTTCAGGTCAAGTCGTGACGACACAGGTCAACGCGATACGACACTCGTGTGACGTACGAGATTAATATGCAACTACCCATACGTTGACCACGTGGGTAATAAAGTGAATTACTTCACTTCCGGACACCAGATGCCAAAGGGGATTTTGTAAATTCTATACTACAACAATGGAATATATATCTAGTCGGGTCTCTTGAGAATATCATGACTTCTCAATATTTCCAGTTAAACATAATTTCTGGTGTCCCCGGTCGTGATATTGTTGGAATATTGCTAAAAGCCGTGTAAAACCGAACTCACTCACACCAGTTAAGGGTGAGTGTACCCCCCTTCTCCACTAGACTCCATCTTTTGTAACCAAATAGTAAATAGTTGATAGTATGAACCTACACTGATTAGCTATAAAATATGCACAATGTTTCACAGCACACGGACACACCACTATGTTATGTTTGTAGAAGCCTGCCACTGAATGTAACCTCTGCAATGTTTATCAAGTCTGAGTGTACATCAAAAGCTATACATTTGAAGAGCTGGTCGTCCTCTTTCTTCAAGGAACAAGAAAACACGTAACTGTTTAGGAAACTACTTTTATTCCTCAAGAAAATGTGGTTCCCGGCTGCCGCTCGCAGCCTGCCCAATCGTCTGCTTCTCAGACGTCATCTGCCCGCGTGTTCTGTACAGCAGTGATATTCCTGGGCATCAGACACATAAATATGGTAGTAATATCAAGACAACAGCAGTCCAAAACACTTGTAATGGTCTCCAGGCTCTGCCCAGACGAAAACTATTTATATGTAAATATATATGTAAAATGAAATCCAATGAGAAATCAGTCTAAAAAAAGCACCTAATATGACAATATGAACACGTAGAGTAAGGATGATATGACAGAGGTTGTGAGATGGTCTATGGGGATGGCAGCATTATTTATGCATCATCTTCTTCCTCTGGGTTTTCCTCTTCCACTTCATCATCATCTTCATCTTCATCAGGGTCTTCATCGTCGTCTTCAGCCTCCCCATTGTCATCCCCCTCAAACCTCTTTAGGTCTTCTTCATCGTAATCATCATCACCATACAATTCCTCAAACTTTTCAATACAACTGAAGTTCTGTAGGTGTTCTTCTGTGAGATCCTGATTGCCTGGCCGGATGACCAGCGTGCTCCTCAAACCAGCCTGGCATGCTGCCTTGGCCTCTGTAGACAATAGGAAAATAACACATTTGAGAAATCATTACATGGAGGTAACACAACAAGGTATGGTATGGACTTACAACTTCTTTAATATTACAACAGGACGTTTCTGGGCTACTTCTTGCCCCTTCATCAGGTGAATGACAGAATATGATACAAGCAGAATATACAGTATGTACAGGAATAAAAATAATAAAAAATTGCTTAGTTCAACAAACAGACATGTATTTGAGTATGTTCAATAATAAAGCTATATAGCCAGACCCTTATTTCTCATAACAGCAAGTTCCTTCCTTTCAGAACAATTCTGAAGTTATTTCTAATAACATAGCAAGTTCCTTCCTTTCAGGACAATTCTGAAGTTATTTCTCATAACATAGCAAGTTCCTTCCTTTCAGGACAATTCTGAAGTTATTTCTAATAACATAGCAAGTTCCTTCCTTTCAGAACAATTCTGAAGTTATTTCTCATAACATGTATCAAGTTCCTTCCTTTCAGGACAATTCTGATGTTATTTCTCATAACATATATTTGCAGTTCCTTCAATAATACAGCTAAATCAATTCTATAAGTTAGACCCTTATTTCTCATTACATAGCAAGTTCCTTCCTTTCGGAACAATTCTGAAGTACTGAGCATGCTAAGACTTTCATAATTCTTTTTTTTTTGTTAACACAGGCACTATAATGCTTACATAGCTTCTTATGGGGAAGTGGTAACTGGCTCCTTAACAATGGGGCTGTAAAAAGTGCTGATCCTGCATTAATCACTATTTATTCACTAACTCAATATAATGTCAGCCATAAATTGTGTCTCCAAGATACAAAACATTGGCATATACAGAAGTGCCCACCAAACTCATATATAGTAGTGCCCATCAATCTTATTGCAATCAGATATCAGTTGTGGCTACCACCAAGACAGAGAAATTTGAAAAAAATAATTTTAAGCATATAGTGCAGGATGAGATGGGTGAAATGTAATAAATTTGCAACTTTGAATGTTTCTTGGAATCACAAGTGAAAAGAGTTAGTTCCCTTAACATCATCCCCCATCTGGGGTTTGTTACTAAGAAGTTATAATTTATTCCATATTTCCTACATTTTATTTAAGACAGAACTAAATGCCTAAGCTGTCCTTAATGCAAGGTAGTATATACCGAAGGGTCTGTAATACTCCAAGACACCAAGGTTGACACTAGGGCTGGCTAAAATGATCGATAAATGAGTTAGTTTTACGCGGCACTCAGCAATATGGTGGTGGTCTGTAAATAATCGAGTCTGGACCAGACAATCCAGTGATCAACAGTATGAGCATTGATCTGCGCAATTGGGAACCGATGACATATGTCAACCAAGTTAGTCGCCTCTTACGACAAGCATAGCCGCCTTTTGTGCCAAGCATGGATTGCTGAAGACCTATTCTACCCCGGATCTTCACGGGTTGATCGATAAATGGAAAAATTATAGATCTCTATGATCTATGTAAATAGCCAGCCCTAGCTGACACTGTCAGGGACGAACATGTACCTACCCTCGGGGGTGTCTGTGAGGAAGAGAATTTCATCATTTTCACAGCCAACTTTTGTAACTATTGTCTTGTAGCTGCTGCTCTCTGTTTTGCTGCCTATTGTTGTGTCGAAGAAATCTGTGAACATCTAAAGAGGAAACCAGACATCAGTCTCCACTTGTGCTGCATCCGTGATTGTCAAACAATATTGTGGTCATGAAAAGGAGTGACAGATACTCAGTGAGTTTCAACGGTTTTCTGGGATAATTTCTAGCCAGAAAGTTTACTAATTGTGTAATAACCTATATAGCTTGATGAGCGACCATTCATAATTTCTTAGGATATGGCTAAAGGGTGTGATGATGATTTTTATGGAGAAGAACGTACAATGTGAATGACCCCCCTCATATTTATGTAGTAAGTGACACCCCCACACACCTCCCTTTACAAAATCAATTACACCCCCCTCCCTTCCCATAATTTTAAAGCATAATTCATTAATATTTTTATGTAAAAAATGATGACCCCCAAACACCATACATGTGTACAAAATTGATGACCCCCCTGCCTCCCCAGAACAAAATGGATGACCCTGCCTTAAAATCATCATTACCCCCCTAGCCATAAATTATGAATGGTCCCTAACAGAGTAAGTATCTAGATAAAAAATGTCACTAAACAAGATGTTCTCCATAAAGTTGTATACTTAATTACATTCCAAATGTAAGACTGACAAGTGGACTCACTTCTACTAAATCGCCATCTTGTGTGTTGGCAAACAATAGTTTCTGTGCTTCTACACTTCCCGATGAGTACACATACAGCTTGATGCCCTCCTCTGATAGCTGCTGTATTACTGCTGCCACATCATCAAACAACCTGTAACATAACACAATCATGAATCCTACTGGCAGACAGTCTGTAACATAACACAGTCATGAATCCTACTAGCAGACAGTCTGTAGCATAACACAGTCATGAATCCTACTGGCAGACAGTCTGTAGCATAGCACAGTCGTGAATCCTACTGGCAGACAGTCTGTAGCATAACACAGTCGTGAATCCTAATGGCAGACAGTCTGTAGCATAACACAATCATGAATCCTACTGGCAGACAGTCTGTAGCATAACATAACAGTCATGAATGCTACTGGCAGACAGTCTGTAGCATATAACACAGTCATGAATCCTACTGGCAGACAGTCTGTAGCATAACACAGCATGAATCACAGTCATGAATCCTACTGGCAGACCTAGTCTGTAGCATAGCACAGTCATGAATCCTACTGGCAGACAGTCTGTAGCATAACAGTCATGAATCCTACTGGCAGACAGTCTGTAGCATAACAGTCATGAATCCTACTGGCAGACAGTCTGTAGCATAACACAGTCATGAATCCTACTGGCAGACAGTCTGTAGCATAACACAGTCATGAATCCTACTGGCAGACAGTCTGTAGCATAACACAGTCATGAATCCTACTGGCAGACAGTCTGTAGCATAACACAGTCATGAATCCTACTGGCAGACAGTCTGTAGCATAACACAGTCATGAATCCTACTGGCAGACAGTCAGCATAGCAGCATAGCACAGTCATAGCAATCCCTACTGGCAGACAGTCAGTAGCATAGAATCATGAATCCTACTGGCAGACAGTCTGTAACATAGCAGTCATGAATCCTACTGGCAGACAGTCTGTAGCATAGCACAGTCATGAATCCTACTGGCAGACAGTCAGTCATGAATCACTAGCAGACAGTCTGTAACATCCTACTGGCAGAGTCTGTAGCATAGCACATCATGAATCCTACTGGCAGACAGTCTGTAGCATAACACAGTCATGAATCCTACTGGCAGACAGTCTGTAGCATAACACAGTCATGAATCCTACTGGCAGACAGTCTGTAGCATAACACAGTCATGAATCCTACTGGCAGACAGTCTGTAGCATAGCACAGTCATGAATCCTACTGGCAGACAGTCAGTAGCATAGCACAGTCATGAATCCTACTGGCAGACAGTCTGTAACATAACAGTCATGAATCCTACTGGCAGACAGTCTGTAGCATAGCACAATCATGAATCCTACTGGCAGACAGTTTAACATAGCAGTCGTGAATCCTACTGGCAGAGAGTCAGTAGCATAGCACAATCATGAATCCTACTGGCAGACAGTTTAACATAGCACAGTCGTTAACATAACAGAATCCTACTGGCAGAAAGTCTGTAACAAAATGAATCACTGGCAGACACTTTACAATGTTTTAGTAAGTTGGGTCAGTCACCCTGCAACATATATTTAGGAACAGGTCCTGAATCCCCTCGGTAGACAGTGTAACATGTTTACAGTGACATTATGAATCATATTGGCAGACACCCTGCTAGAGAATGACAAGAACAATGAACAATGTCAAGAATCATGATGAAATACTTTCTGTAATAGATAACAAGGCTGTAACCTATCGAAGACACGCTGTAATAGATAACAAGGCTGTAACCTATCGAAGACACGCTGTAATAGATAATAGATAACAAGGCTGTAACCTATCGAAGACACGCTGTAATAGATAACAAGGCTGTAACCTATCGAAGACACGCTGTAATAGATAACAAGGCTGTAACCTATCGAAGACACGCTGTAATAGATAACAAGGCTGTAACCTATCGAAGACACGCTGTAATAGATAACAAGGCTGTAACCTATCGAAACCGCTGTAATAGATAACAAGGCTGTAACCTATCGAAGACACGCTGTAATAGATAACAAGGCTGTAACCTATCGAAGACATCGCGCTGTAATAGATAACAAGGCTGTAACCTATCAAAGTAATAGATAACACTGCCTGTAATAGATAACAAGGCTGTAACCTATCGAAGACACGCTGTAATAGATAACAAGGCTGTAACCTATCGAAGACACGCTGTAATAGATAACAAGGCTGTAACCTATCGAAGACACGCTGTAATAGATAACAAGGCTGTAACCTATCGAAGACACGCAAGGCTGTAGGCTGTAACCTATCAGAGACACGCTGCTAATAATAGATAACAAGGCTGTAACCTATCGAAGACACGCTGTAATAGATAACAAGGCTGTAACCTATCAAAGATAGATAACACGCTGTAATAGATAACAAGGCTGTAACCTATCGAAGACACGCTGTAATAGATAACAAGGCTGTAACCTATCGAAGACACGCTGTAATAGATAACAAGGCTGTAACCTATCGAAGACACGCTGTAATAGATAACAAGGCTGTAACCTATCGAAGACACGCTGTAATAATAAGATAACCTGTAACCTATCGAAGACACGCTGTAATAGATAACAAGGCTGTAACCTATCGAACACACGCTGTAATAGATAACAAGGCTGTAACCTATCGAAGACTGTAATAGATAACAAGGCTGTAACCTATCGAAGACACGCTGTAATAGATAACAAGGCTGTAACCTATCGAAGACACGCTGTAATAGATAACAAGGCTGTAATGAATCCATTTGAATACCCACTATATTGTATAACAACACTGTCATTAATCTTACTTATCAATAGAGAGGTTTATTTTCTTATTTCTTTGATGACATATGATCTATTTATCAAACAAATCAAAGTAACATGAAAGCAGATACCTTTTTCGCAAAAGCAGTGTTTACATAACAATATAAATAGTCCTAGGTCAAATGCTGGAAATGTCCCTATCTTATAGGATCTCTAGCAGCAGTAAAAGTGTTATCCAGTAATTAATATGAACACCTCCCACCCTCCTGATATTCTTGGCGTTAGGGAAAAAGCCACAGAATGTATCAGATTATTAAAACAAACAAGGTTTACTCCATTGCTTGACCAACACAGCCCTCATGACTAAGAAACAGCCTTACTTGCAGACAATGAGGATGTAGGTTACAGACTAAGTATCCAGATTGAGATTAATAGAATTAATTGCATGGAAATGGTGCAAATTGTAAATTTGATCAATTCACTGTGATATCCCAGTAGAGAAGATTTACTGTACATAAACATCATAAGCATACAGGGTACAAAGCATGAGCACAATCAGTTATATTGGAAAGTTTTAACTTTTGATATAAACAATGTAACTAAAATATATTATGGCCAAGAGAGCAGATGCATATTTCATGTGAACATTCAGGAAATGTGTAAGTGATGTAACAATAAATGTAGTTCAGCCATCTGAGGAAACAGCAAAGAGCGACAATGGAGAATGACTTCATGTAGCAAAAACTACCAGTCTTTCTCAAATCTGATCAGCACTTTCTTTGAGCAAACCCAACTCAATGAGCCGCTGTGCTGACCAACTGCATGAGTATTAACCCCATGGTCTAATGGACTGTGACAAGCACTGCTGTTCAACATGGTCAAGATATGAAGTGAGGGTGATAAGGCTGGGTGTATCATATTACCTGATTTGGATGCTATCTCTACATTTGGCCTTGGAGTATAAAGGGGACTGTAGACTATGAATATATTTAATGTAAGTAGTAACCTTTTAAACATACCAGAAATTTGATTGAACCAAAACATTTTGTACTTCAGTAAAACAAGATTAACAATGTACATACTCTCCCTTGAGTCTGCCGCTCTCGTAGCCTTCCTGCCACACGTGACCCTGCAACTGTTTCAGCTCTGTGGACTTTCGGTCATTGCTCATTTGCCACCTCACATTCTCTGCAACAGCCTTCAGGATTTCTTCCTTGTCTGCGCTGCTCTCAGGAATCTCAACCACACCATCAACTGAGTCTGATTTGTCTTTGGCAGCCTGGGACGAAAAGACAACAACAGGAAAATGAAAAAACTCTTAATCCAAGAAATCTGACAATGAATAGTCCTATTTGGAAAAGCTTACGGCAATGAAACTATAAAATTGATGAAAGCTCTGGGGGTGTTCAACAAGAAAGATGTGCAGCTTCAGGACGTGAGGGGTGGTGGAGTAGCCTTGTGGTTAAAGCATTCGCTTCTCACGGTCAAGACCCGGGTTCGATTTCCCACATGGGTACAATATGTGAAGTCCCTTTCTGGAATCCCCCGCCTTGGCATTGCTGGAAATATTGCTAAAAGTGCCGTAAACTCATAAAATCACTCAGGAAGGAAGTGAACTTTTTTCATGAAATGAGCAGTTGAAATCAAAGCAAATATTTTTTAGCAATGTGTGCAGTGGTAGTCTTGAATGACATATGTGCCACTCAACAGGATAAAACAATGACTGATAGTGTCATCATCATGTAATCCCCTCTTCACTGTCAGAACAGGTGCTTTCCACAACACCTCAGACTGGGCCATGGGTTTCAGCATCTAACAAAGATCTTACACTGTACAGGACAAAGAGCCATGGAATCTGCCACAGATGGAATAGACCTTCACACATCATTAGTATCAAGATGCAAACTATCAACAAAGAAGCTGAGACAGGGAACTGTTCCACATGACTGACCCCATCACCTAATCTTTGTATTACGTAACAAGTTCACAAGTGTGTACACTTCACTATTCATGAAAGTGTTATCAATGTCACAGCTTTGATCTAGAAAATAAAGCATCATTCTAATGTAACAATGGAAATACTGTTTGTAGATTTGGAGAGGTGTAGTGGCGAACAGTTGTGATGTAAGGGAGGTAACTCTTATGTAATTCACAAAACCTTACTGACCACTTATTGTTATCATTGATTTCTTTCTGTGCTTGCTATTACAATGATAAGTGTTTGTCATGTGTCTTCTGTAACTTAACATGAAAGTTGTTGATTTAAGCCACACAGTAGGGTTGGAAAAATGGCATTGTATTTTGAATATTTTCGTTTTATACATTTTTATGTCCAAAGATGCAAACAGACTTTCCTTTACTGATAGATGTTTTCTTTATACATGTACTTTATATCACAACATGTTTCCAAAGAACAATGAATCATAAAATACATACACTCAAATACATTATATTGTGACATGATTCTCACCTTTTTCTTTCAATACTTTCATCATTGTGAGAAAAATCATGTACTTCTCCATCTGATATCTCTGTTTTTCATTCTCAACTAAGTTTTAACTCAAGCAATTGCAAATTGCCACGGAGTAATTACCCACCAGGCTTCGTAATGCTGCAATGTCTTTCTGTGTCTCTGTGTCATCATAATGTTTCTTGAGGTAAGTGTCCAGATTGTCTGTGACAAAGGGGAATAATGTCTCCTGGAAAAAATATATATACATTTTACCCAAATTGCATGAATTAATATCAACTAAATCAACAAAATAAAGAATACACTGTTGTGCATCGACTCTTGAGCTCATATATTTTGCTTCATTCTGAAAAATATATTTATGACAAAATTATTATCTGTAGAACATAGAACAGTGGAATATTTGGAGATTTCGGTACAATGATAGGTCAATGTCACTAAGACTAAGAGCTAAGATACAACTTAAAATGACATTGTTTATAGGCTAACATTATGAGTCTTAAAAACACACTATCCACATATTAACATCATATTTCCGCTTAAGTCGTGAAACATGTGGATTCTATCCATAACACTTGGTAACTAGGCATATTGGTTCCACATAATAGTCCAAAGGACTATGTTTTACTGACTAGAGTGTGATACGAGGAAGTCGATTAACCGAATATTTACGGTAAACTAGATGTAGGTCACATCTGGGGCAGTTTCACATTACACGCACAAGAAACTATTCTTATCATCGAACATTGTTCATGCTGGTATTAATACATGTTTGTGCATTTGTCGAAAATACTAAGATGTTCAGTCAAATAATCTGTAAGAATTCAGCCTCCTCAGCATACCACAAATCAATCTCATTTTCAAGGCCGTCCAGTGCAAGACCGCCATATTGCCTTTCTCTACCACTAGCTTAACGGGGGTAGTGAATGGAAGAGTCATCACGTGACCAATTTGGCTATTCCCACCGTTATTCAAACTCCCCGCAGAAAACTTTTACCGGCACGCCAACTTAAAAGTTACATTTTAGATAAAAAATTGATATTCCCAAGTGATAAGGTTCTAGTAAAAATGGAGATATAGCTAAATCGGACTCATCTCTAAGGGAGAATACCTACAAAATTAACGTCAAAAATTTATGACGCTCTACTGTCAACATCACATTGGAAAAAAACAACTTTCAGAAACCCGGAAATAAACATTTTGCAAAATTTAATTACCACGACCCTAAGAGATAAGCATTCATTTCATTGATCGAATATTTAGAGGCCTCAAATGGTTTTCTTAAACACGCATATAACTTAGCATAATGTCATGTTTAAATAATTGTTTTTCATTGAAAACACCGTGCGCTCCAAAGTCTCTAAAACGCTCCTACTCCTGGAGAGAGCTGATGGTAAAGTCATCAAAACAATGCAGAATTAAAAATGACAGTAATATTGCTTTCTTCCCCCGTTAGACAAGGTACATCTCACCGCAAGAGAACCCGCAAATGCCTAATATTCGCATTCTCAAACAGAAGCGATTGGCGTTATCTACAGGGACGATGGTGCCCTACAGTACTGATGTCGTTCGCTATGTAACGCATCTGCTGTAACGTTTAACATGACAGGTGCAGCCGACAGAAGTAACCCTTCCGTTGAAGCTTCAGTGATAGTAAAATCAAGGCAACGCATCCCTTATAACAAATATTTGGCGCAATTACAACAAGGAAAAGCAGAAGCGGTACATGTTCCTTGTTGGTCGGCACTTAATAATAAGAGTCCACTTAGCCGCAAAGATCCGAAATACTTTACCTTCACAAATGAAATTGGAGTTGTTGTCCCCTCAATATCCACAACAACTGCTTTAACTCCTCCTAGGAGAGAGTCGGCTTCTTGTGCACAACGTTTCTGGGGTGCCATGACGGATACTACCAGCGCCCGGCGAACAAGCGTCTGATCTGCTGGTGAACAAAGACGCGAATGAATCGAGCTTCAGCCAGCCAGGTGCCTCGCACACTCTGACCTCAATAGACGCCGAGAAATCCTGCTTGCCTCGCGACTAGTCATAGTTATGGGCGTAACTCGAGCTGCTCTATCGACCTGCCCTGCTTAACATGTGAGAGCGTCATTGCGATTCTGCTATAGTTTGCGGGAAAGTATTACATTAGCATACTCGCAGATATTTTATAAATGCTTCAACTCACCATTAGATAAATCTGTTATGCAATACTACTGAGAAACGGTTGTGTTCGCAGTTCGAGGTATGGATACACATGATACCTTAATTGATTTTAGATTATTGACTCGGCTTGTACTAACGGACAAAGATAGTACAATCGGCCTTCAACCACGCAGATCACCCGGTACTCAAATGCCGCCCTTTATGTGCGAGGCTCCGTTGTAACCTACTTGAAAAGAATTTGTTGTGACGATATAAAACCAGACTCGTATTCGAATACACAGCGGCAAGTGACCACTTTAAACTGATAGTAAAGTTTAATCTTCGCCATGACTTCCTGTTGCTACAACTGACAATGGCGATAGGGAGGAAAGTCATGTCGTTTCAATCTGCAACTGGATAGAGATAGCTATTTAAAAAAACGTCACTATGTCAATATGAGGTTATGGAGATGGGCCAATATGTATGGCGTGTCATGCAACAATTTTTCCACGAGTTTATGACATTTTCTGTGATACAATATAGATATAGTATGACAGCTTATACCACCCAGTTTGAATAGATATATATAAGGTAACATAATTGAAATATGTATTTAATCTAATCTGTAATAAACATGTTTATTCCACAATTTGCAAACGTTTACATTATTAATAGACATGTTGACTAAACTGTTATTGTTATCAAAACCTGAAATCGAATAGCTAATATATTTGATGTTTGTGTGGTCATTGTTTTGTTTGAGGAAACCTGATTTAATAAAAATAACGACACGTACCAAATCATATAGACATACCTCGGTATACTCATTGTTTCAAGGTGTAACACATGGCTGTATAGAAGCAGCGTTCTAGTGTTCACCTGTATACTGCGTAAAATGAACACCGAGAGCCATAGACAATGCCGCCTCAAGGTATTTGCGGGAACGGAGACGTGACTGTAACAGGAAGGTGTATAATGGGACTGCATGGGCGGAGATACTGTGGACTAACAACATCTCCACTGCATGTAAAGATGATTGACATACTCGCGGCACAAGTGAAGCTTTGGTGAATCAGCGTGTCTGCGGAGGGTGTTTGGGCACTGTTAGCGCCGTCTTGTAACGGGCGTATCCTATGCTCAGCAATGTACGCAAGGGCGGACTGCGCCGTGTATGTATAGGGGGCGTAGCCTGGGGACTGGCAGTAAGTGAGTTTAGTTTTACGCCGCTTTTAGCAATATTCCAGCAATATCACTGCGGGGGACACCTGAAATGGGTTTCACACATTGTATATCCATGTGGGGAATCGAACCCGGGTCTTCGGCGTGACGAGCAAACGCTTTAACCACTAGGCTAACCTACTGGCCCTAAATGAAACTGCTTACACGCCGTCGGGGTACAATGAGACGCCATGACAGCCAGTTGGGACGCCGTGTCACTATCTTCAGTGAAAGTTTTTATTGACTTACGGCTTCAGAGTCAGTGTATTGGTATACACATATTTAATGTACCACAGGTGTGTACATACAATTTATGTTGAACTACAAATATACGGATAAAGCACATTCACAATGGTATATGCTGTTGAATCATAACATACTGTAGATAAAATATGTGGAACGATGTAATAAATTTCGTGCGGCAATCAAAGTAAGTAAAGCAACTTGTGTCAAAGAAAAGTATAGATAGTGACAACATAAACCAATTTAACCAAACTGCCCTGAAATACTGTGTTTAGGGCAGCGGCAAGGACTAACGATCACCGTTCGAACTGCATTAATAGGGCCAACAGATCAACTGTGGATTAACTAGACAGGCTTCAGGAAATAAATCCATCATATCAGAATATGATTCACAGGTAACCGAAAAATGAACTAAATGTTCAACGCTGCGGATGACACAGAATTTACAGATACGTTCAGATAGAAGTGGTTTCGGGCGGAGTGTTTCGTAACTATAGCAGCCGGTTAGTCTTGTCTAAGCAGGATTGCTCAACGCTGCTTGAGCTATAAGTATTTTTGGTTGCAAACTAAGACCCCAGTGTCTCACTGCGCGTCTCACTATAGCCTGGAGCTATGTACATGTATGTATGCGTGGTTTGACAGTTTTCCCTTTGTACGCCGCATCTCACAACCGTCAGATGACATTTCGAGGTCCTTGTTGCTGGACCTTCAGCTGAAATATTGCTGGTTTGTTGTTTAACGCCGCACTCAGCAATATTCCAGCCATAGGGGTGAAATATTGCTGATGTTCTCTGAGCTACACTGCTGGACAAAGCTTACATCCATGTGTGATGGTGGTGACACACAAGAAATGGTTATTCGATGGTGTGTTTCATACGGGACCAAACCTTTTTCTTTTTATGAATTTAGTTGACTGATTTTTACGACTGTTTTCACCGGATAGTAACATTGTGATAACGTTTTCAATGTTTTCGTCAACATCAAATTTTCAGTCATGTATGCTTTGTTTTGCCTTGCAATTTATTAATTCACTATCTTTAACTGTCCCAATTTTCGTACTTATTTATCTATGCAATTATATCTTATGTTTGCTATGCCTGTTGCTTTATGTTCGCATTCGCTTTATGTTCAAAACCATAACGTTGGGCCAACGTCTGAATGCTATCTGGGTACTTGTCTCTTATGTGCAGGGGCGGTGGGGTAGCCTAGTGGTTAAAGCGTTCGCTCGTCACGCCGAAGACCCGGGTTCGATTTCCCCACATGGGTACAATGTGTGAAGCCCATTTCTGGTGTCCCCCGCCGCGGTATTGCTGGAATATTGCTAAAAGCGGCGTAAACCATACTCAGTCAGTGATATGTGCTTTGTATAATAACACAGAAGTTACCTATACTGGACGATTTCCTCTTGATGTCACATTGACATGTATTGTCGTTTCGGGTGTCAGGGGGATCCTATAACAGTTATGTATACGCGTACGGCAGTCCGATGTCGTCATGCGCAATGTAAGCCCCGACTCGCCAAGTCCGCTTACTATTTTATGTTGATGTATGCGGCAAGTCAGAACAGAGTCTCAAAGTGCGCTGAGGTCCCTCATATTGGAGTCCCTCTACATGGTTACACCTGTTGCATGACTGCTGTAGTCAGTTACACCTGTCCACCACTTAAACACGTTCTGGGTGTTGTGGAAAGTGCAGTGTTCACACCAGCGTACATGCCTGCTGTGTTTCGGCTAATCCTTACTGAAGTGTAAGTGTGATGATTGCAAACACGTGTTGTACAACTCCCAAAACTGGGCACGAGACCCACCAGCTGAGTATATGAGTGCTTCAAAGACTGCATGCCCTCCAAGTGTATATAGAATACGCTTCATCATCAACCCCATAGTATGTGTATAGCTGTGTGATTGATAGTAAAGTAATTAGCATGTTTGTGTATTTCTGTTTTGTTTGTTGTCTAATCCCACACTCAGCGTTATTCTGGCTACACGTGGGCGGTCTTGATAATACACATGGAACAGACATTCCAGTGATTGACATCATGAGCACCAATCTACGCCACTTGGATACAATGGCGTGCATCAGCCAAGTCAGAGAGCATTACCCGAACCAGTTGCTGAATGACTAAATCTAACCCTGATATCTTTTGTACTGACACCGATGTTTAATGAAAGTATACGTACTTGTTGATGTTCACATTATAAACGATGATGTTGATACTGCCGGAAAGTGTTGACATAGTAAATGCTATATATTATATATACCGTGGTTACTTGAGCTCCTTTTAAGTTTAATGGAATTTTTTGTTTTCCTCAAACTTGCATATTTTCAGTGACCAGGAGTTAGTCTACCATTTTAGAAGGGCTGTGTCAAACCATATTATCCCAGCGGATGTCCACTAATACTACAGCACTATATTTGCGCTCCAATTCACACTTGCGTGTTGCTTTCATGATATGGTTCCGTGTAGATTACATGTTCTGTTTGGTAGAATGGTATAAACTGCTTATACAACAGCTGCAAGTATTCTTAATTTTTTATCCAAACGTACAGTATTACATGTGTAGTTAGCTTTATATGTGTAATATGAGTGCTTCAACCTTATAAATGTTCTCACGCTGTTTGAAACACTTTCACCCAGCCATATCCAAACGTACACGATTCGAACTCGGGGACCAAGTATGTTGCTTTGACATTTTATACATTTGATCATCAAAACATTAATCACTCTTATTATTAAGACGAAACTCCAATTAAATCAAGGAGTTTGTGTGTTGTGTGCGTGAGCATCTGATAACAACAGGATGCTATATGAGGGTATATCCTTTTAAGCTTCTTAACTGCTATAATTAACCCCATGAATTACAAAAATGTATAACATATGTTATATTTGGGGATTACACTTTCTTAGTAAAGTACAGATTCTAGTACTTTTTTGGGTTGAGTCCCATACGGGATTCGAACCCACACCCTCAGAGTCAAGCACCTAATCGCCAGCATACAAAGTCAGATGCCTAGACTGCTCAGTCGGACAACTGGTAGTCTAGACTGCGGACTTTGTGTACCCCTCTGATAAGTGTTGATTGGCACGGCTCCCACGGCCGAAAGCTATGAAATACACAATGCCATTTTAAAAAGTGGTCAAATGTAACATATGTTATATTTGGGATTACACTTTCTTAGTAAAGTACAGATTCTAGTACCAAAAAAGTACTAGAATCTGTACTTTACTGAGAAAGTGTAATCCCAAATATAACATATGTTACATTTGACCACTTTCTAAAATGGCATTGTGTATCCCATGAATTATGTTTTATGTGTTGTGTTCATCCTTCAACAACAGTCTAGCGAATGTCTTAACGATTTGTTGGAGACCGCTAGTGTATTCGCTTGCCTTCAGTTTCCCGCGAATCAACTGTTGTAGAAGCTCCATTAAAATATTCCCAGTCAGCAAGTCTGGTCAAGTCAAATGACGTATGAATGGAGCAACGTGTGTCTCTATAGACGACAGGGTAAAGAAAGGGTTTAACGTTGCCATTCATGCAATGCTACCCCAATGTCGATACTCTGTCACAAATTACCTTATCTCTATATACGGGTACATCTACTTGTCCTGTGACTGGGTATTCTGTTGAAATTGTACACAGCAGGACGATAACTTGCTCTGAGTGACCATGTGTTTATTGACAGCAGTGTGAAAGGTGTTTCTTATTATATTCCAAGCGATATTTCGTTGTTTTATCCTTTTACTATTAGTATGTCTCCCCTTTGGGAAAGAATAAGGAATGAATCAAACGCAAGTCTAAACTTATGTGGTAAGTCTGGATTGCTTCGGGTTTGAAAATAAGCTTTATTCTGGGCTCCATATGCATTTTATTTCATATTATGTAAGTATATAGTTTTAATGAAACAAGTTTATTTCTGATACTAAATGTTAATCTACCGTTGAATACACTCACACTTTCACACACACTCGTAAGCACGCACACACGCTGGAAAAGCATTGTCATTCACTGTACATCACAACATGGTCATCATTAAATGCTACTTAAAGAAATGGTCATCATTTGTTGTTAAGAATTTTATTTTAAAAAATAATTAAAAAATGTCTGGCAAGTGTAAGCCTTGATGAACCGGATTCCTGTCGTATATCCAACATAGTTTGTTTGGAGCAAATGCCTTGATCGCACGTAGGTAAGTGAGTGTTTAAACATATACTTTTTCCATTATGTCCATCATGGTACTGCGTGTCAGCCTTGTTTCAGAGTAACGCTCAGTTGGTGCAGGGGAGATGTAACTAATGAAATTGGATTTGTGTTGATATTCGTGGCGAACCTAGGAAAAACTAAGAAGAAGAAGATACCGATGCTGTCAACATCACGTCAACAATGGCATATGTATTACGTCATCACCATTGTCCATATTACATTGACGACTGTCATGTGAGTCAACTGGACCATGTCACGTCACGCTGCAGGCATTCCGACAAACAGCATGGGCATGTGTTGTGGGCGATGAATCATCTTGGGTATCTGGTATGTATTGAGTTGTATTAACTCTCCTATGTTTAAACATATGGTTAATCTATGATACCTGTAACCATGACTTCAATCACTATACCACACTTCATTAGTGACACTCGTTTACCTTTCCCACTACCTTATATACACTGTATAGCAGATATTGTTATCCATGACAGTGTGTCACAAATTTCGGGGAAATACATATAATATCCATACTTGACAAAAATCACTTGCCCTATCACTTTTCCACTAGTACCATTTAGTTTTCTGGTATGATTTTTACATGGAACACAATTAACATTGAAAGTCAACTGGACACCGGTACAGTGTGATATACAAATTTGCGACTACTACCGCAACAAAAAACACTGGACTCGACTACTACGTCAACAATGAAGTTATTATCCATAAAAAGTGCACCCTACCATGACAAAGAAGTTGTCTATCCAAAAAGTGCGACTACTACTGCAACAGAAAGTTGTCATATAAAATCCGACTACTACTGCAACAATTCGTCTATCCATAAAAGTGCGACTACTACTGCAACAAAGAAGTTGTCTATCCATAAAAAGTGCGACTACTACTGCAACAGAGAAGTTGTCTATCCATAAAAAGTGCGACTACTACTGCAACAAAGAAGTTGTCTATCCATAAAAGGTGTTCCACTTCAATTCGCGATATGGCTGAAATAATGCTGATGCGACAATATTTTATCAACTTACCCACTCACTCATGCTTGACAACTGACATTGTATTAGTGATTGAGTGAGTTTGGTTTCGCAATATTCCAGCAATGGGCTTCACACATTGTACCCATGTGGGGAATCGAACCCGGATCTTCGGCGTGACGGGCAAACGCTTTAACCACTAGGGCACTCACGTTGTATTAAAGAGTTCAGTGTGTGCGTGCATGCGTGTGTGCGTGTGTAGTGGGGTTGGGGGAGGGAGGGTCACTTCAGTTTGCAATCAAGATAAGGGATGCATGCGTTCATACATCATGACGTACAATCTAACAATCGCTGATTTTGGATCCCAACGTTTATATGTATGTAGTAATAATCCCGGACAATACAATGAAACATGTCGGAGGTAGTATTCACGATTGTGTTTTGACTCTAAATCACACACAAGTACTCACGCACGCACGCACGCACTCGCATATACATAGATAAATATTACTCGACCGTGTATACTCTGGATACAATATAACTATATATTTACCGAATATTTTTTGTTGTTGCATATTTCATCAATTTGAATATAGAAATAAGTACAGCTGTACAAAACAATACTATCAAGCAATGTATCTTCCGAGGCTCTTCGTTGTTTTTTTGTACAGACACATATTTTTGTGAGAAGTCAGAGTAGTAAGTATAGCCTAAGACTTCTCGACACATCTTCGACACTCAGCCATATATATATATATATATGTCCCTCGTTTTAGCATTGGACAGACAATATCCACACAGCTGGTTTGTTGTCGTTGACCCACTTGCCAGTTGCATGTTGACCCAGAGAAAGGGGGTTCGTGTATGCGCTGTAGGCTGACATAGTGCGACATGTCTGCCTTGTCACCAGCTGGTGTCTCCTATAGCTGTGACATCTTCCAGCAGGTTATCATGGCTGCACGTAACCTGTATCGACAAGAATGTCTTGCCATGTACAAGTAATTACAAACGCTATCAAAACTATATTTGCACACACACACATGCACGCACACACACCTTCTCAAAAGCTGTATCCGCCCCTGTTTCTTGTTTACTTCTCTGTTGCACACAATTTTGGCCCGGCAGTAAATAGCATAGACTTGCATAAGTCTCTAAGGTAATAATTAATAGTTTAAATGAAACTTCCTACAAAAATATAAATACCAGACAGACGTCCTTAGACTTTCCGCTTATCCAGACTTCCCTCTTGAAAGGATGGAATTAAGTACTATACATCCAAGGGGTTAGCATTCAGTACGGCCTTGGAGCAAGGCTATATATATATCACTGTTAATCCCCTCTTTTCTATACCAGTAGTGTGCAGCCCGACTATACCATTCAACGCCTACACAGTACATCATGACAAGACTATACTTGTCTATACCCCTATGATGTGTCATGGCTTAACTATTCTTGTTAACAGAGCGAAATATGATTGTATACAGTATATATGAAGTGAGTGGGTGAGTTTTAGTTTTACGCCGCTTTTAGCAACATTTCTGCAATATCACGGAAGGGGACACCTGAAATGGGCTTCACACATTGTACCCATGTGGGGAATCGAACCCGGTTTTTCGGCGAGACGAGCGAACGCTTGAACCACTAGGCAATCCCGCCGTCTCTCTCTCTCTCTCTCTCTCTCTCTCTCTCTCTCTCTCTCTCTCTCTCTCTCTCTCTATATATATATATATATATATATATATATATATATATATGTGAAGACCATACCAACACTGAACATGTTAGACTCTAACTCCAAGGACATAATAAAAGTTTAAACCATATTTGATCAGCGATATCAAATAATATATACATTATAATTCCTGGTCACACGCGGAAATGATATCCTCCGCCCAGGAGTAGTATCTACTTCAATTTAAGGAAAACATCTCAAATGGCATGCATATTTCATCCGCCACCATGCACAACGCACATGTGATATATACGCATTTCAGTCACCATTTACAAAATACGTGGGATAAAAAAGCATTTCAGTCACCATTTACAAAATACGTGGGATATATAAGCATTTCAGTTACCATTTACAAAATACGTGGGATATATAAGCATTTCAGTCACCATTTACAAAAGACGTGGGATATATAAGCATGTTAGTCACCATTTACAAAATGACGTGGGATATATAAGCATACCATTTACAAAATGTGGATATATAAGCATGTCAGTCACCATTTACAAAATACGTGGGATATATAAGCATTTCAGTCACCATTTACAAAAGTACGTGGGATATAAAAGCATTTCAGTCACCATTTACAAAATACGTGGGATATATAAGCATTTCAGTCACCATTTACAAAATACGTGGGATATATAAGCATTTCAGTCACCATTTACAAAATACGTGGGATATATAAGCATTTCAGTCACCATTTACAAAATACGTGGGATATATAAGCATTTCAGTCACCATTTACAAAATACGTGGGGTAAATAAGCATGTCAGTCACCATTTACAAAATACGTGGGATGTATAAGCATTTCAGTCACCATTTACAAAACACTTGAGATATATAAGCATGTCAGTCACCATTTACAAAAGACGTGGGGTAAATCAGAGACCATATAATAGATTATATGGTCTCTGGGTAAATAAGCATTTCAGTCACCATTTACAAAACACGTGAGATATATAAGCATTTTTTGATAGTAACAAACAAACCCATTTAAATTGAAAAGGAACCTCAGTGAGACCAGAGATTCAGAAACTGAGGAAATCTAGACTTGCTTTATTTAGGGCTTTAGCACTGCAGATAGGGCTTGGCAGTAGGGAAAATAATGTGGTTCAGGGACTGTGAGACAGACTATTTGACGCCATGTATATGTGACCTGTAATTTAACGCCGAACACTGTCTTTTCGAACACTTTGTTACAATGGGATGCATGACATGTGGCTTCGCTAGGGACCGTTCATAATTTATGGTGTGTGTGTGTGTGTGTGTGTGTGTGTGTGTGTGTGTGTGTGTGTGTGTGTGTGTGTGTGATATGATGATGTTGTTGTGTATGAGTGATCACACACCCCTACGTGTCATATACAAAATCGATGACCCCCTCCCATATTTCTTAAGCATAAAACTTTAATATTTTTATGTACAAAATTACTGACCTCCCAGTACATGTGTACAAAATTGATGACCCCTTATCTCCCCAGAACAAAATGGATGCCCCCTCTTAAAATCATCATCCATAATTTATATGAACGGTCCTAATCTCATCAGCAAACTTCTTTTCCGATTTTGTAGATCGGAGTGAAATTTCTATGTAATATGATGACGTACTGCCATTGAATGAAGCTCTAGTAAAATACCTTTCACGCCAACACTCACACTGAGTTTAGTTTGCAATAAAAACGACAAACCCTATCCTCATCCTTAAGAAATCCCTGCTAAAAGCGGAGCCGCCTATACAGTTCCGACTATATCATGAGCATGTGTTTATGAATCACTATCAACATAGTGATGATACAATCATGATACCAGGTGTTCGCGAAAAGGTGAGCGTATCCTGTCCCACAGGCAGCACCCGTCATGAACATATGCAAAGGATTGTGATTCTGATTATCACATGCAAACAGATGAAATGATTATAATCTTTGCACTATGTATCATGTTATTAGCATGTGATCCCCGAAGGAATAAGGGGTGGTGGGGTAGCCTAGTGGTTAAAGCGTTCGCTTGTCACGCCGAAGGCCCGGGTTCGATTCCCCACGAGGGTACAATGTGTGGAGCCCATTTCTGGTGTTCCCCGCCGTGATGTTGCTGGAATGTAGCTGAAAGCAACGTAAATCCATACTCACTCACTCAGTTACCGCGAAGGTATCGGATAATATCTTAATTTCGGCTAGTTCGGTATTTCATATACTCAAAATGTGTGTGTGCACGGATTTCTATCACTCGACAATTTACATCAGTAACATTATTACAAAATAGACACGACCAGATAATCTACCTTGAGGCATGTGGTTAGCCCTGCACAATCAACGTGGTACATGTACTTTGTGAAAACTATTTATATGACATATATGGCTCAGCCCGTCCTATTCTGATATATTCAAATCAACACCAAGAAAATGTTTTAGAGAAGAGAAAGTTACTGTGTAATAAAATATTTCATACACTATGTGTTAGTCTATCGTCAATATACATACGTAGGTTTTAATGTAACTTAATTTGTAAACAAATATGGCCATGGCCATACTCTATGCAGCCTGGCTGTATTGGTTTTATTCACATATAATTAAGATCAGATCTGATGAGATCGTGAATATTAAGCACCATATCACATATGTTGCATGTTGTTAGCCTAAAAAAGTACTTAATGGTATAACAGACCTACATCTCCGTGTTTTTCAGGGTCGTTAGATGTGAATCACTAGATTGTCTGGTCCAGATTAGATTATTTATAGACCGCCGCCATATAGCTGGCTGCATCGTTAAACATCAGTGTCCTTTGAATACTAGTATATCAGTCCATAGGCTGATGAACTAGCCAGCGCATGATTATCCCAATTTCTTATTCGAACCTTATGTTCGAATCCCGATATCAAGAGCACAGAGAAGTTCACTAGCAAAATTCAGATGCGGAGTTGCGCCCCTTAGAATCGCGACAGGTAGATATGAAAACACCCCAGTGGAGAGAAGAGTCTGTTTTAACTGTGCAGACTGTGTCGAGGATGAAGATCACGTTCTTTTAAACTGTCCACTTTATAACGAAGAGCGTAAAAATCTCATCACTGCTAGCAGGGCTAAGTGGCTTGATTTTGATATTTTAAATAGGGACCAGATGTTTAGTCGTATTTTATCATGTCCGCATCTTAGTTTTTACACTGCCAAAACCTGCCATGACATTTTAACACAACGAAAAAGCATTCTTTATATGTAAATACATACGTACCTTCTATATTTAAATGTACATATTGTTCATACCGCAACTATATACATTTTACTCTTTCTTACTGTATTTCCACATGGGTACAGTGTGTGACATTTTACTGGAATATTGCTTTACTTACTGTATTTTATATTGTACTTTTATTGTAAGTCTCTCATTAATCGCTGCGCGATTGGTTAATTGTTACTACATGCTTTCATGTGTACATTATTAACGGCTGAAACAAGATGTAAAACAAGTGAGACTGTAATAAAATAATCCGTCTGTCTGTCTATTTCACAACTATCTGTGGGGGCGGTGGGGTAGCCTAGTGGTTAAAGCATTGGCTCGTCACGCCGAAGACCTTTAATTCCCAACATGGGCACAATTGATTTCTGGTGTCCCCGCCGTGATATTGCTGGAATATTGCTAAAAGCGGCGTAAAACTAAACTCAGTCAGTCAGTCACCTATCTGTGTTAGGGATAATGCATACTTCATTGGTTTGATTACCTCGCGTGGACCAGCAACAAGCCGATCAACCTAGCGTGTCCTGCTAGGACCCTGACCTTTCATAACTAACTACCATTAAACTAACCCCACCTGCCTATATTACAGTGTTATATTAAGCTCATCTTATTCCTTCATGTGAAATAAATAAGTTATAAATATATTTTGTTTATGACAGTTCCTGTAAATGGGTTTCTGTCGTATGCTCTGTCCAGAAAACGATAACTATGCACGGTTTCCATTTCACGGAGAGGTCTAAATTGTTACATGAGATACTACGTTGGACGACGCGCCGTGCTTAAGTTGTAAATTAACTATGGCGTTGAAGCAGATACAAACATCAACATTGATTTCCTAGCGCTTCGGTGTGTCTTATGTAATGTTCTTCATGAACAAATTACACCAGCTTTTGAGGAGGCTTGTTGCATATCCACTACATCGTAAATAACAACCGGAACGAAATTAAATATATTTTTCCCTGTGGCATTTTACCGACATGTTCATTCTGAAATTACTACATATGTTGTTATCAATTAATTGTGGTACAAACACTTGAACACATTAGTCTCAAACGTAGCATTTTCAGTGCGACTAGATATTTGCCGTCAGGAGAATCGTATCTGCCAAGGCAGTACACTCTCCGGCTTCTGTGAATGGCTGTCCCCCGTGGTGAGCGGGCACCCGGCCATTGGGAGCAGTGAAAGCATGAAATGGACTGCAGAGAAATAAACGACATTGGTGTATTTTATGATTGAATATCAAATTAAACATTGACTTGTGTAAAAGTACTCTGATGTCGTATGGGTGCTCTTTCTCCCGCAGATGAAATTTTCTATAAAATTATGAACTGACGTGGCAGGGAGGAGAAACAAAAGATCAACTCGCCATGATAAATTTCAACCAATCGCAGCCCGTGTTACATTCGAGGTTGGGCTGTATTCCGACTTGCTATTGTTCATGTTGTTTGCCAACTAGTGTAAGGTCAGCAGACGGATGGGCTACCGTATTTTCCACGTTGACATTCGTGTAAATGAAGAGGAAAAATAATTGACACGCGTGGTAGGTCACATATTTCGGGAACATTTTAAACGGTACCACGAACAGAATTAAATAAGTGTAAGAAATTATACAGCCGATGTCAGATCTTTCACCGGCCGGTTTCTTCTAAAAATCGTGTGCTTACGTGGACTTGCATCTTAACTCGTGTCTTTTATTTCTGTTAACAGGAACCCGGTTTCTGATGGAGACTTGACACAGAATTGTCCCTGGACTAAGATCTTGAAGCTTATGTGACATATATTAGCCATATCGGTTTGATTGTCGTTGAGCAAGTGTCCCACAGTGTGTCCAGTCCTGAAGTAAGGGGCGTGGCCATTATTCACACTTGCTTCCAAGAAGATTTGAGTCCAGTCATCAGAAACCTCATTTTAAAATCTTAATTATTGTTATTTTTGAACACAAGTCGTAGATCAGCATCATGGATCCCCAAACTATCCTCATTGGTGCTGCAGCATTTGTTATTTCTGCAATTCTAATTTATTTGATATCTGCCTTTACTATGAAAGAGAAAACTTTTGAGGAGGTCCTTGAGGAACAGCGTAGGCGACAGGAGGAAGAGAGAGAAAAGCAGAAGAGTGAGAAAAAAGCAGAGAAGGAACACAAGAAAAAATATCGTAAAGGCAAAGAAAAAACAAAAGAAAAGCCCGACAAGCCAGCCCCAGTGCAAGAAACTGAAGTACAAAGAGATCACAAAATGGTTAATCTTGAAATTGATCCTGAAATTATTGAACCAGTTGAAACTGTAGCACTGAATACCAAAAAGTCTAAAAACAAAAAGTCGAAGTCCATTCTGGTCAACAAAGACGAAAAGCCAATTGTGGCTGAGGGCAAGCAGATGAAAGAACTTTATCACAAGGAACAGGCACCTAAGGATGAGGTTGAGCTTCACCATGAGCAGCAACGAGGAAAAGATAAACAGCACTCTGAGCAGCAGACCAAAGCAAGCAAGAAGCAAGAGAAGGCTGAGCGTTTGGAGAAGGAACGCATTGTTCATGTGGAGAAACGTACTGAGACCATGGTTGAGATACAGCACACCAGGGCTGTTATGGCTGAATCTGAGGTCAAGTCATCTAGATCCAAAGGCGGTGTCCATGCAGCAGGTAATATATTGAATGTCAAGTTTTTATAAATTCCTCTGAAATGTGCCTCATCTGACATGCTACCATGTCATCAGCGAGTATGATAGTAAAGTATATTTAATTATGCAATCAATATATGCAGTCTGACTTTCAACATATAGAATCCTTTGATAGCGTTGAACAGGACCTTGTCTGTCCTATTTTCATATATTACTACTGCTTTGTTTTCTGGGTCAGCAAAGTCTTGATTTTATTTAGTAGTCAGATAGGTGTTTAATGTCACAGAGTAGGGTAGAATAGGTCCTCTGAAATTCTAATCAAGATTCCTCAATGTTCAATTTTTGGTCTGTCACTTTAAGTATTAGACAGACCACATTAGGTTGAACACCATCACTTTTAGCAGCATCAGCAAGTATTAGACAGACCACATTAGGTTGACCACTGTCATTTTTAGCAGCATCAGCAAGTATTAGACTGACCATGTTCGCTGACAATGGTTACTTGCCCAAATTTACTCTGACCTCTCTGATTATCTAATGAGATCAAGAACACTTCAATATTAGAACAACATACATCTGATAGTAATGTGCAGAGATTACTGCCATCATTACTTTAAGTACATTCCCATGACAACAAGAGAACATTATCCAAGTTAGTCATCAGAAGCCATACAAGCCCCAATATACTTGATATAAAAAATGCAAATCATCAGAAATAATGTCATTAAGGGCAAACACTGGATAATTTAGGGGTGACGACTTGTATATTTTATTTTGATGCCAATCAAACAGTTCGAAGGCTGTCTACATTGAGACATGGCAAAAAAGTATCACAATAGAATAAAGAAATTGCCATCCATAATATATCTTGGCTTTACTGTTATCTACCAACTTCTAAAATATAGTTTAACCCATCATTAGGATTTTGACAAAATCAGTTCCATGCTTTGTGCAGTTTTATTTAGCAGTGGTTTTTACTGCTAAGTTAATTAACAGGGTTGCCACAGGTCAGGGGAAAGTCAGGGAATTTGAACTTTTGTCACCTGTGGCAACCCTGTAATATACCAGAGCAGAGACCATATACCGATCGGTATATGGTCTCTGACCAGAGTAACAAGTCACTTGTAATTTTTGACAGAACTAGGAGGCTAACAGATATTACTGCATATGAATTAAACAGAGTCCTAGTTATTGGGACCACTCCTGATCGATAATAACCTCAGCGTTAAATGAGAAGAAGTCATTGTCTGTAATCATGGTAATGTTTTGTCAACAGTTTTAAAATGACAAATATGAAATGTGTTATTTTGTAATATTGGTGATATTATTATAGTATTTGATACATTTAAATATTTGCGAATAGTACCATCATGAACTTATATTATATAATAAGGTCATTCAATATGACAGCCATAACTGATCATCTTGTCATGTGGAAATATTGGGTGTTCTTTAATATATTTGAGTATATACTATTTGTATTGAAAACAGTCTATAATTTGTGAAATAAATAGATACTGGTATATCTTTGCACCTGACATTGCAGAGTTACTTAGAACAGTCAAGAGCCTTAAGATAATTTAGTTCAGAGTGTCATTGTACAAAGCAATTTTAGCTCTAAAGTGAAGGTAACTCCCATACCTTAACATAGACGTACAACGCTTATAGCACAAAGGTTGCTTTGTACAAGGGCTCTCTAGTTTAACAAATATGATTCCTCCTGAAAAGATAGTCGCATTTATTACAATAGACTACCTTATCATGATCACTTTAAAAAACAGAAGTTGTAGGTGTATGAAGCACCTGTTGACACCAGCATGTGCCACGTTTTGCCTCATAGAATTCCCACATTGATAAAATCCAATAGAGTACGTGTTGATTCAGCGTTTTGTCTGGTAACATGTTGGCCAGCTTATACAGTTCTAGTGAAGTGTCAGCTCTTTCATGGAGTAGTGTCAGTTGTTGTTCTTGACAGATGTAAGTGCAGTCATCATGTCCCATTAGTCAATTTCTGTTGTTGGCCATGCAATTGGAAAAAGTATTTCACCCAAACCTAACAAATCTGTCATGTCTGAGATCAAATTAACCTTTTAATATATTTTTTGTGTGGATGACATTTCTTGAACAAATAATACCTTTTTGTTTCTGTATAGTCATGAGAGTTAAGTTATATTGACTGAAAGGCGTTATTTATGGTCTAGACACTTTTTGACAGTTCCTCATTCACACAGAAATCAGCTCTAGTTACATTGTCATTGCTTCATGTATACTTAACACGGCATCATTCAATCAGCTGTGACCCTAAGTGCTCACCATGCAACCATCTTACAAGGGAAGTGATTTGTGGTGTGCAGTTTGAAATCATTGTGTTTGGTTATTATATTTTGTTGTGTTTTTCTTAGATGTAAATTGTTATTCCCTGATCACAGGTGATAAGGTGAAATGATCTTAACATCACATTAAAGACACTTGCACAGACATGGCGACATTTTAGTGTGTGTCTGTTAGTGTCCATGTGTGTTATTGTATGTTAGTGTGTGTAGAATTGGATGTTAGCAATTGTGTGTGAAGGTGGGGGCAGCTTTATCATGTTTATAGTGGTTGCCCTCTGAGATACCATGGTGTAGTTTAACTTACATATGGGGTGGTGGGGTAGCCTAGTGGTTAGAGTGTTCGCTTGGCATGCTGAAGACCCAGGTTTGATTCCCCACATGGTTACAATGTGTGAAACCCATTTCAGGTGTCCCCCGCTGTGATATTGCTGGAATATTGCTAAAAGCGGCATAAAACCATACTCACTCACTTACTAACTTACATACCCTGCTCTGACATGGGTAGAGTGCCAGACAAGGGACACCATTAGTCTGTCGTACAGACCCTGAAGCAAATATATCCAAGAAAGCCCTCACAAGTCTAGAAAATGTGGCAAGTCTAGATTTCCTCAGCTTCAGGGCTCCTTTTCATTATATTTATTTTTTTTACTATGAACATTTTTCAGTAAAATATGTTCATTTCAGAGACTAGTTGTTAGTCTAGGACACCATATTCTGACTGTCTTTAGGTATGAGATAGACCTGCAGCTCTCCGGGTAGATGCTCTATCCATTAGAGGAGGTGGTCCCAATCAAGCAGAAGAGGTTTTATGATAGTTTTACAGTACAGCCTTGAGTACAATGACGAAATAAAATGTTTTTAATGTAGGTAAATAGCAATTTCTTGGAATCCAAGACAAAATACCTGTTATTAACATAATTAATGCAAATGGTAGCCTTAGCAATAACAATCCCAATTATAAAGTTGATCATATCTCCATTCTATTATGATATGTATTTAGACCCTAATCTCAATTATCAAGTGTATTATATTCTCCATTCTATTGTGATACATATTGTGACCCTAATCTCAAATATCAAGTGTATCATATCTCCATTCTATTGTGATATATATTGTGACCCCAGACCCAGTTACCACAGTCTTGTTTCTAGGCAACACTGAAGATGGATGTTCAATCAAATTAGCCTGTTATTCCATGACCTGAACAACAGTCACCAATACTTGAGTCAACTTTTGTGTGCTCGCTCAAAACAAAACAGCCAATTTTTTCCTTCCTTTACTCAGACTTAAAAACCAGAACATTGTGATATCTTGTGATCCATTTAAATTTCACCCTGTCATAAAATTATGGTCTCATGCAGTAGAGATGTTTTCATTTTGATGAATTGATGCAATCTTTGTTTTCTCAACTCACACACATGGTATAACAGCATATACCACTGCATTATGGCACATGCAAACCACATGTGCATATGATCACTTTCTAAGAGGCACAGTGTGTCCATAACACTAACAGAATGAGATAAATTAATATAGATTAAAGAGGATGGGGCAATACCTGGTGTGTGACAACGATATTGTTAGCTTTTGAAGCAAGTGGACCAGTAGGTCTGAATCATGCTGGATCCGACATGAACTACATCTACATGCTATTTTAATCAGTGTCAATAATACAACAAGGCCATTCCCTGTGCACTTAAAAGAGCCTATGAATCCGTTGGTAAATGACCAGATGGTGGCCACTTGAATACGTACAAACACCTAGTTGTGGGTACAGCAACATGCAGTAAACTTGGACAAAGTACTGTGGCTATGTGTCCTAGTCCACCCAGCTGTGAATGGGTACATCATAAGGATGGGAAAGCCACAATAACCTGGTGCGCCTAGTGGCTGCAAAAGTTGTATGATCCCCAGGGAGTTCAGATTTTTAATATGATGTGCCTTTGAGATTGACATCCAATGATCGAGGGAAAAAGCAATGCCTTGAGCATGTACTAGTTGCTTGGATATGTGCGTTATATAAATATCCTATAATAATAATAATTCCTGTAACAATTGTTCTGTTAGTGTTAAGTGAACATGTAAAACATGAGTAACTCACAGTGTCTCATCTTTGTGCAAGTCTTTCTAGTGAAAAGAAGACTTGTGTTCGTTTGATTGAAATCTAAAAAATCTAACTTGCTTTATTTTGGGCTTTGGCATAGCAGAAAGGATTGGGTACAATGGAAAATATTAGTGGTCCAGGGATTGGGAGACAGACTATAGCAACCGGTTTGTGGTCACCCATAAGTCATGGTTTGGATGGTGACATGGTCACATACTAATGTTCCGTACTTTGTAATTCATACAAGACACATCACCAGAGCATTGGATTGTGGGATGAGGTCATTGGGACACAATAAGGACATGTTGGTCATGGTGGTTTGAGCATTTGCTGAAAATGTATTGTCTGACATTCTACTCAAGACTAAAGCATAAAGAAATCAGGTGTTTTGTTAATCTACTTTAGGTGTCCATTTAATGAGTGAGTGAGTTAAGATTTAACGTCACATCGGCATTAGTCCATTTAATGATGAAGGCAAACATGCTATTTCAAAATTTTAATCAAATATACTGTCAGTTTTGTTGCGACTGTGATGTGGTGGGTACTGTGTGTTCAGAGTAGAATGACATGGTCAGGGGAGGTGCTTAAAGTATAGAGCATGGCATGGTCAGGGGAGGTGCTTAAAGTATAGAGCATGGCATGGTCAGGGGAGGTGCTTAAAGTATATAAGCATGACATGGTCAGGGGAGTTGCTTAAAGTATATAGCATGACATGGTCAGGGAGTGCTTCAAAGTATATAGCATGACATGGTCAGGGGAGGTGCTTAAAGTATAGAGCATGACATGGTCAGGGGAGGTGCTTAAAGTATATAGCATGACATGGTCAGGGGAGTTGCTTAAAGTATATAGCATGACATGGTCAGGAGAGTTGCTTAAAGTATATAGCATGGCATGGTCAGGGGAGGTGCTTAAAGTATATAGCATGACATGGTCAGGGAAGTTGCTTAAAGTATATAGCATGACATGGTCAGGGGAGGTGCTTAAAGTAAAGAGCATGGCATGGTCAAGGGGAGGCTCTCAAAGTAGCTTGACATGGTCATGGGGAGGTTGTCAAAGTATATAGCATGACATGGTCAAGGGAAGGTTGTCAAAGTATATAGCATGACATGGTCAATGGGAGATACCATGACAGTCACATATTTTTTTTTAATTTGAATTACTGTGCTTAAAAAGTCAATTGTATAAACCTAAGCTCAGTAAAATGGAAATTTGTCCTAGTAACCAGAAATATTAACATGATTATTGGCATGATTAGTCCATATGTTATGTTAAATCTTCATATAATGATCCCTGAAGACAAAGTTGGATTAGTGAAGTGAACCCAAATGTTAATGTCACAACTAATTAACATGAATTATTAAGCATGCAATGTCAATAGTTGATAAAAATTTTAGACTTTTGTTGCCCCATTAGCAGTGTTTAAGATTGTTTATGTCAAAGAGCATGAACTGTGTGGCAGCATATTATGATATATGACTTCAATATTTACATCCTAAAAGAATAATCATAGCTACATTGATGTTTTAAAATAAATAAAATATTAGATAAAAAGATAAAGGTTTGTATACCAGATGGTGAAATACACTTCAAACATGTCTTATGAAGTAATTATTAACAAATGAAGTCTTGATTGCAAAAGAAAATCTGAGTAAATCGTAGTTAATTAAACAAAGTAAGAAAGTAGGAACATAACTAGAATCAGTATGAAAATAGCATCATGGGAAATTTACATTGAAAGCAGTGACATCTTGGTCTGCCCAGTAAGCACAAAATGAGCAAATATTTCTCTACAGTTTCTCCCACCTAGGAGTGCTTGTGTCAGCTGTTTGTTGGATGAATGGTGACAGTCCACAAAGGGACAGAATATGAGAGTTCACCTGTAGCTATATATACATGTATGTACTTAAACCTACAACAGACTGACTACTCCCAATCAGTCTGTATTTAATTAGACATTCTTGCCATTTTGAGGAATGTGGTGTAACTTGTCTTTCCCTTCAAAGAGTAATGAGCTGTGTGTGAGAGCACAATCACTAGGACGGCTCAGGTGAGCCGATGTCCCTGAAACTACATCCGCCTTCAAAATATTTGGGTTGAAGGTGGGATACATGACAATACCAGATGTGCACAGGATCTCATCTCTCCCCGATCACAGCATTACTTGACACTTCGTGCACACTGCTATTTGGTGGTAGTTGTAATATGTGGTATATACATCTGAAATATGCTCTGTTTAACAATGCTTATGTCAGATTTTTCATTATTTTAAGTTAAAATGAAAATGATCTAATAATAACGATAATAATGGCATTTATATTGTGCTTTCTCCAAGCCATGAAGGTATGCTCAAAGTGCATCACACATTATTATCTCCTGGTTAAACATATTCAATATTATGATACATCTGCTTGCGCAAGACCAGGGATATTTAAGAATTAGCAACATTTCCTTGTGGCTTAAGGGACAGGTCATTTATTATACAACTTACAAGGGTGGGTCAGGTTTTTAATGCATTAATGTACCGGTACTAAAAGTAATGGCCCTCCCTGAATGCTTGTTATATTTAGGGATTAACTTCCCCATGTCCTTGGTGATTGGCTTTTGAGATCATCCTCAAATACAGGTATCATTTTAATTACCTTCCTCTATAAACTCACATGTTATTGGGTGCCCTCCCCTGATACCCTCTGGAAATGAATATGAATTTGCAGTATAGTTTATAATTAGGCTTCAATGAATAATGAAATATCCACAGGATTATTGACACTATTTAAAGCCACTCACACATTTCACAAGGAAAAGGTAGTGCTGTTACCCACCAGTGAGCATGTAGGGAGACACGAAGTTGTATTTCACACTGACTCACAGTCAGACAGGTCACTGTGACCTAGATTGAAATAGTCATGCATCATATTTCCTGCCAGCCAAGGCAACCTTAATAGATTAATATTTGTGAAATAACCACCCTCCCACTCGAATGCCACAACAATTTTCATACCACACATGGCATCGTTGGCCAATGCTATAGTCTTTTAGACCTGTAATTGTCATGCTAACCTATGACGCGATGTAGTGGTGTTGTGGCATTGTGTAGATGGCTGATTGTGCTTGTTTATTACCATCTGTAGAACTGACAACATGAAGCTATGTCACACAATGAAAGACCATAAAGGAAATTGATATATATATATATTGATGTGAGATGGGATGAGATTTGTCAATGACAAACAAGTTGTTGACAAAGCAGTGTATCAAAAATAGCTTGAAATTATGGTAATTGAAATCAGACAGAAATCGCCATGTGTAAACAATTGTTTCACACATTAGCCAACATGAATTTCTGTTCATGCTACACCTCATGCTTAAGTGGTTTGGATGTTCATTTGTCTGATGGATTGAAATGAGGAAGTTGATAACTGTCAGGAAAAACAAATACATGTTTGAAGTAACTTTGAAGAATAATTAGAGAATACATAGTTGTAAATATGTTAAGATTCAAAAACATGATTGCCTTTTAAGTCATATATCTGAAACACTTCAATGACTCAAAAACCCAGTAAAATCGACACTAAACATAATAAAAATAGGATAATTGATTCTAACTCTTTCAAATAGAAATATTGAGTAAGAAAGATTATAGGAGACAGTTTATATGTTCACATTTTTCACATTTGATCAGGTAGTCTCAGTAGCGTTGTGAAGACTGCAGATCAAATTTGTTAGATGTTTGCTGTCATCAGTGTAAGGGATAGATTTCATTGTTTTTCAGGCAGCAGATGAGTGTTATATAATCAGACACCCAGCATGCTCATCAGTCATTAATGCCTGTTGTTCAGGGACTGTCCTGTCAATTCCTGAGTTGTCATATTTCTGTCAGTGTCACTGTAATGAGCTTGATAGCCAAACTAGCACCCCTTCAGCCAAACACACACACCCCCCCACACGACTCCTGTAAATCAGTGCTGAGTTGTCCCTTCTGGCAATGTGTTATCTGTGTCTACAGCTTCACAGCCTTGGTTATGTGAACTGAAAGGCAATAAAGCCATAACCATAAAGTGAATTACTTAGAAACATAACAATAACTCAATTGGTGGTGGTTGTGTTAAGATGTATTCAAGGTATATTGTACAAAACATTTTATGGGATACTGTTGACTTTTGTCATTCTCTATTATACTTTATTTGAAAGTAATCGTGAGTGGGGAGTGGGTAATCATGACGTTCAAATGGGCGGGATCATTGTTTTGTGCTTTGGACACGTTATAGCACTGTTAATACTACCTACTGTTTACGAGGTCTTTCACTGGTGTTTATGCCAACTTTGTTATAACAGCTACACTGAGTGTTTCCTACTCGCAAGGGTGGAGAGATATTCAATATGTGACAGGTTGATGATTGAATCTGTGCCCTTTATGTGTTAGTCTTAGTGTTTAAAGTTAAACTAGTACTAACTGCTCTTATGTGAAGAAATGTTAACAAACAGGGCTCCAGACAAATGGAAAAAATTGCTGACTGAGATTTACTGGTTTGCTTTGGTTGTTTTGCAATGTGTAATAACACCAAATATAGGCTTGAGATTGGAAAAGGGCTTTGGTCACTGAAAATTTACTCTCAGTATCTGAAAAATATCTGCCAACTTTGCCCCTGTTGCTCTGATAACTGGCCCATTATGTTAAAAGTATCACTTGACCCATTACTGATCCTTGGAGTATGTAGCACTGATACAGGCCTATACAGAATATGCTACCTGAATAACCTGACAAGCGTGACAGCTAACCTGTCTGTGGGAAGTGTCTTCACTGTATGAGTCGAAACTGGTCTAAAACAAGTCTATTTTACTAGTAGTACAGTTTTATTTATTTCATTGTCAATGAATAGTTCCAAATGTTTATATTGACATGCTTTGAATTTGGGCCATTGTCTGCTGTCCATAAGAGTGAAAAAAATATTGCAAAATTGTTGACTAGCAATTCATATTGAACCATGACAAAATATTTGAGAACATTTAAAATTTCTAAATGAGGGAGAATGTGTTCAACATGATAGCTGAACAAACTTCTACATTTGATTGACATGACCTACGATTGTGATGTGTTAAGTCTTTATGGATTATTGAAATGTAACATATTAAGCTTGAACATTGTTAAATCTGTTATTGTGATTCATGTTAATCTTTTGTGAGTAATGATATACCAATATTACATGTAGTTCCTGTGAAAAAGGATGTTCAATAAATGGCCATGCTCAGATTTCCCTATGATAGAATTGTAATTGCCTGGTATTGAAAGTAAAACTTGCGATGCAGTATGTCTAATAGATTATTTTGCAGGAGTAAAACAGTTGATTGTTGCTTTCTGTAATCATATGGTAATGCATTTTCTTTCCTTTGAGAAAAATATGTTAAAAGTGAAACTAGGGAGGCAGTTACATCTCATGAATCATTGTTTTGTTTCATGTCTCTCTACCTCCTTCAACTCGTTCCCCTCCTTCCTTCCCGCTTCCCCAAGCCACACCCACACATGTTTTGCAGACATGCAGTTTATTATTTTAGCTTGTAGAAGCAGCTGTAATCTCATCCTAATTTTGATGGGGTTTTTAACATAAAAAATAGGTAGGATGATGATGGCATGCATCACCATGGCGTGGGTTAAGTTGCAGGTCAGGTCAGTGTGTGACCTCTGACCACTCACATGTTTATAATCAACACCTGATAGCATTGATGCCTGCAAGCCTGGCATGCTAACTCTGAGAGTGAAGAACACCCGTTCTTGATAAGACAACCAGCACCCAAATCTTGTGGAGGAGATGTAATTACTTGTTCTCGACCACAAAAGTTGTCTTGTCAATAACATTGATGTTGGTTGATATTCAAGCTGTTAAGGTGTAATCTATATAAAGGAAGATTTTGTGTTGCAAACAGTTGGCTTGGATAGTTTGTCTGGAATATTTTTCTGGTTATTTCTGTCCGAGGTCAAGAAGGGGTCAGACTGATTTTTATCAGTTGTACCAGTCAGTTGTATTTAGATTTCTGTAGAGTGTTGATGAAAGATTTGAATAATATTTATCTCTTTGAATAATTAACTACAACAATAATTATTTTTCACCATCATATTTATATAATTTGTCTTAGTTACCTTTTCAATTTTGTGGTTGGTTTATATGGCTGAAGAATGTAGAAGTAGGTTTAAAAAAATATTAGAAGAGAATTTTAGAACATTTTAAATTTTTTGAATTTTTTAAAGTTCTTTAAACATGTTAATCCATCTTAGATTGTGGTAATAACACTAACATTAAACATCTCACATGTACACCCCTTGTGATTATGAGTAGGACATTTGAAGCTTTTTCCCATGCATTTACTGATCACCAACATGACTGATGTGTTTACATACACTCTGCCCAAAGCTGCTTTGCCTTCACACTGCACTTGTACAAGCGACACAGGGATTATGTTTGACTGACTGACTGTGTTATCACATACTTGTGTATGTTACAGTAATTACATAGTACATATGTGTCTTTACCAGTCACTGAGAGGGTAATTATAGGCTATATGGCTGGCTAAACTGGGGACATATTAGTGTTATCATTATAGCATGAGAAATATTGAACCACATGGAGGTGTGGCAATGCTGTGTGTGACATTGCCCGTGACCAAACCTGTTTGTCAGAGAGAGGCTACCGTACAGGTGGTGATGTCATCATGTTCGTGGGTCAGATGGGAGGGCTTGACAGCTGCTGCTGCCATCTCCATCAGCTTGTTGCTCTTATTTGCCCCCTGTTAGACTATCTTAGTCTCGGAGTACATATAGAAAATAGAAATAAACAATTCTTTTTAAATTGAAAAGGAGCCCAAGTGAGAAGGGAGGTTCATAACCTGAACCTGAGGAAATCTAGAATTGGTTCATATGGGGATTTAGCATTGTAGAAAGGGCAAGGCAGAAGGGGAAATAATGCTGTTCCGGGACTGTGAGACAGACTATTGCCCAGTATACACCTAAACTCTGTTCTGTCCCCAAGACCCTAGTGAATAGATATAAACAGGAATGGATGATGACCTAGAATGATTAGGCTCTTTGAATACACAATGCCATTTAGAAAGTGGTCAGGTGTAACATATGTTATATTTGGGGATATTTGGGACTTTGTATGCTGGCGATTAGGTGTCTAAGGGTCTGGGTTCGAATCCCAGATGAGATTCAACCTAACAAAAGTACAAGAATCTGTACTTTACTGCGAAAGGGTAATCCGTGATATAACATGTATCTTGTAACCCATTTTACGGTGATAACTTGCTGTGCTCATTTTGACATTGCCCTGGAATTTGAAAAGAGTTGGAATTAATATAACTGACTTTGTTACTACTTGTAATAATATCTGGACATAATTTTTGTTAATCAGCATTCATTTATTACAGTAACCCCATTACCCCCTTGTCACATAGGGATGTAGAGGATGAACAAGGTAGCCATTGTCGGCAATACTAGCCAGTCCTTTTAACAAAACACAAACAAAACCCAACATTTCAGTACAATATTGGGCAGGAAGTATTTCATGACAGCATGACATGTTGTGCAATGTAATGTGATCTACAAGGGCATCTACTATCTAATCTCCTAGTATATGACACTGTCCTTGTTTAACATTTATTAAATTAAATTTGGAACATTGCAGGGCACAAACACTGGTTCTGTGATATGCCATTTAAAAATAGTCAATATAACTTGAAATAAACAGAATTCATGATCTCATTGCTTTGATGATATCATAGTTACATTTTTGTACCTGACCCATTTAGCTGATTAACCTCTGTTTACACTTGCCTACAAATGCATTGTCATATTTGTTGTGTGTGCGCGATGTGAGCTCAAATTTCTCAACTGATTATTTGTTTTCCTTATAAAGAGAACTGTGTTAATGTTAGGCTGCAAAGTATAACTGGTATTAATAAACAACAAGCTGTTATATTTTCATTTATGTGGTCATTTATCATAATAGTTGTGAAAAATGTTAAATAAAATTGTCTGGTCAGCAAAATTTGAGACAGTCCTAACACAATTTCTACTGTTATGTCCAAAGACCATTCTGTCAGTTGTGTTTCTAGTAGGATGTATAAAACCACATGTCCAACAAATGTATCTTGACATGCTAGTCTGCTATTGTGATTAATTACAACAAATTAAACTTTGATTGAGCTGAGCATATATTTTGCTGTCATGTGACTTTCATTGACCAGTATGCAATATGCAGCTTCCTGCTTCACAACTCAGTGTAAGGGATATATTCTCCAACCCAGAAATACCGGTGCGGCCTGTTTTCTTCATGGCAAAGTATATGTGAACTATTCTCCCTCTTTGATGGAATACATATTGTGGATCGTAACATTCTGACATGGTGGTAAGCTTATCAAGGCTCACCTTGCCTTCAAACCCCTGATCAGGGGCGGTGGGGTAGCCGAATGGTTTAAGGGCTTGCTTGTCACCCTGAAGACCTGGGCTCGATTCCCCACATGGGTACAATGTGTGAAGCCCATTTCTGGTGTCCCCTGCCGTGATATTGCTGGAATATTGCTAAAAGCGTCGTAAAACCAAACTCATTCACTCACTTCAAACCCCTGATCAAGAAGAAGATTCTGCCACAACCAGGTACAGTGCTTTAAACCACTGTCACCCATGCCATGGGAACTTAAATGAGGTGAAACAATATGATAGCTTAAAACAGACAAACTTTCCGTCATTATATATTACAGTTTGAGGGTTGTGTATGTTGTTCAACATCCAATTGCCAGTGACAGCTGATATGGTTCAATATCAAGCTATTTATTTAATGAGAATCTTTGTGCTGAATTCATCAATATTTCAGTTTTTCAACAGCCAAGGATCATGAATAATACTTACAGCTGCATTAGCAGTTCTGCAGCAACTTCAAGTACCCTCTCTAAACTTGATTGCACTGTTACTAAACGTCCTTGTTGTTTACAGATGGATCGCCTCTGAATGGTTCCAAATTGATTGCATCTGTTAAAGCGGCCAACTTGAAGGATTCTGAAATTCAAACCCTGATCGAGATTCTCCTCAACCGACAAGGCATCTCCACATCAGGAGCAGGAGCAGCTTCAGCCACAGAATGGAACAAGGTCACAAAATTAGTCAATTAGATTCTTATCACATAATGTATTGGGGAATGAAGTACTTATCCATGTTATCTGCCCTGTTCATGTACTTTTAGTCAGATCTGCCGTGTTTAACAGAGTCATTCACGAAATGTGATACTATTGAACATTTGATTTGAGAGGTTGATATAATTATTTTTATTCATATGTCAATCTAATGGAACTTATGACTTGTTTATCTCCGTAGAAATATATATTCCAGTAAGTACAGTTTGTAGATGTTGATCTGTTAAACTTCAGGTATTGATTTCAAAGGTATTGACATTCACAACACACAGTAACATTTCAACTGTTTCACAATAGACTTTTTACAGTTCTGTCAATGAGCAGCTGGTTAAGTCATATGCGCAAGCTCAATAAGTTATTATGTTTCCCATTAAGTTTTCCTTTCATGCCATTGGTTCACAGTGACAGCTGCAGTATGTATTGGAGTATTGACAGCTCTCTTCCACAGCCAGATGGTAGCAGATTGGTCCACATGTACTTCCTGTATACCTGTCATCTACCTCAGACATATGTTGTTATGTTAGGTCGGATCAAAATGATAAATTTAATTTATTTTTTAAAATTGAAATACAGGCACAAATGTAACATATTTTAATTTGTACTTACTGTATATTGATTTCATGGCAATATGAAGGGATCTTCCATCAGGACAAGATGTAGTATGTAAAATTATTAACCAAAACACAGTCTGTGACTTCACCCACTACTGTGAAGCCAGAATTTAGTACAATTCTTTGGGTCATCTCTGTTCATACATGTCCAACTTATAATGCTATATTCTACTGAAAATGATGCTTCGAGCCACGTTCTGGTTATTAGTTGCAGCTTTTGGCACTGACTGTAGACAAACATGATATTGTGAAATAATTGTGATTTGTTTAGGATGCCACTAACCTGAAACATAAACCAGCTCAAATAGTGACTACATATGCAGACACCTAACAGCCTAAGATTCTCCTTACCCTTTAAGATACTTATTTCATTAAATAAAGTGATTCCAGCAAGCGAGTGCCAAACTGCTTCCCAGATGACTGCTTTTGATAGGGCTTCTATATATTTTCCTCAGAAATCTTTTCAGTCAAAAGACAGAATAATACAATATGCTTGAACATAAGTATGACGTTTATTTATTTCTTGTTTTTAGGCAAGTCCAATTGACTTCTTTATAGATGCATTTTTCCGGTTTAAAGACATGTATGCAAACTAGCGTTACATGCTCACTTCTGTTTTTGTCAATATCAACCAGATTCTGTAATTCCCTGTTGTACAGACAAAATTGTCGGCTCATCACATTTTCCTGTGGTTACTCAAAGTGTTCTTCATGGTGTAAATATACAGTGTTGTAATGTAAATAGGTGACTTCGGCCTGTACAACAGATGACGCTTTTGTCAGCATAATCATGATTACCTATTGACAGCCAGATAAGCAATATCAGCAATATCAGCAGGATCATTGTTATACTGCACAGCTGTTTGAAGTTTTCAGCTCAATCATACATTTAGTAAAAGAACAATGTATTTCTATATTGGTTTTAATTTCATACTGTATGGATCTGCAGAAGTACAAGATTAACATATCAGATCAATTTATTCTTGATTGAGCATGTCTATCAGCAGGATATGTATGGTCATCGTGCCAAGAGAACATGTTGGAGTTATGTAGACAAAAATAACTGTCTTTCATTATTGAATATGATCATGCATTTTCATGAAGTTTGAAAGTTAAAAATAAATATGTAGTGGATATAACACATTGCATAGTTTTACTTTGAAAATATAAACAATGCAATGTTTAAAATTAATGAAGATTCATGTCATAACTCTGTTTTATGATGATTCTTAGATACAAATATTACATACAAATAGAAATGCCAATTTCTGAACATGCTGAAGGAACCCTGGACCTTCCATTGATAATAGAACGGATTGGTCTTATGTGGATTCAAGGCAGATTAGGCACTAAGTATCACAAGCTTGGAACGAGTGGTTCAAGTGCGTGACCTGGATGACTGTGTGGCATTTTGCCTCCAAAGTGGCATTAGCATTGCTGGATATGATTACATGTATTTATAAGCCACCTTGATATAGCAGGAATATACCTATCTGGCATAAAACAACATTCATTCCCTCAAATACATTAGACATTAAACCATGAGATGTATAACCAAGGCTGGATTAACTTTATGATATAGATTACTTTGATGTTTATCCTGACCTTGTGGCTTTTGTTTTCTAGAAAAGCCAGAAGGGAGACCCCACATCTCTGTTGAGGAAACAGCTGGAGGAGAAGGAGAGGGCCCTGCAGGAAGGTGAGATGAGGTGGATATAGGGTGGGGGTTGTTATAGGGTGGGTAGGTAGATGTAGGTTGGGGAGTTGATACAAGGTGGATCTGTAGATGTAGGGTGGGGGTGAATATAGGGTGGATAGGTAGATGTAGGTTGGGGGTTGTTATAGGGTGGATAGGTAGATGCAGGTTGGGGAGTTGAAACAGGGTGGATCTGTAGATATAGGGTGGGGGTTAATACAGATGGGTAGGTAGGGTAGGTAGATGTAGGGTGGGGGTTGATATAGGGTGGGTAGGTAGATGTGTAGGTTGGGGAATTGATACAGGGTGGATCTGTAGATATAGGGTGGGGGTTGATATAGGGTGGATCGTTAGTTGTAGGGTGGTGGGTAGGTAGATGTGGGATGGGGGTTGATTCAGGGTGGGTAGGTAGATGTAGGGTTGGGGTTGATACAATGTGGGTAGGTAGATGTAGGGTGAGGGGTTGATACAGGATGGGCAGGCAAATGTAGGGTGAGGGTAGATACAGGGTGGGTGGGTAGATTTATGATGGGGGTAGATAAAGGGTGGGTGGGTAAATGTAGGGTGAGGGTTGATACAGGTGGGTAGGTAGATGTAGGGTGGGTATATGGAGGAATAACATCTAAAACATTTAGGCTGAGACTGTATGTAAGTAGTAAGTGATATCTTTTTTCAACTTTCAGAGCAAACCATCGCAATGTCTGCCAGCAGCCGTGTGAAGGAGTTGAGACAAGACCTGTCATCAGAGAAGGCCAAATTTGCTTCACTGGAAAAACGCTACCAAGAAAAGCTGAGTCTTCAGGAGCGTGAGATTGAGTCTCTTCATGCACGCATGCAAAACACCCACCAGCAGCACATGAGGGACTCGGAAGCCTTGCAGTCCAAGGTGGCCCAGCTTGAGACAGCCGGGGACCTAAGTGTCATACAGAAGCTCCAAGAGGTAGGTCTGAGGCTGCTGGTTGTCACTTTGAACAGTCATATGAATAAGGGACTGTTCATAATTTATGGCCAGGGGGGTGATTGTGATTTTTATGGAGAAGCTTGCACAATTTGAATGAACAACACCCCGCCACCCCACCCAAAAGTTTATGTACAAAGTAAGTGACCCCCCTGTATGTCATGTACAAAATCAAGTACCCTCCTCCCACTTCCAATATTTTTTACGCATAAGTTTTAAATATTTATATATGTACAAAATTGCTGACCCCCTAGAAACATGTGTACAAAATTGATGCCCCCAATCATCATCAAACACACACACACACACACACACACACACACACACACACACACACACACACACACACACACACACACACACACACACACACACACACACACACACACACACACACACACACACACACACACACACACACACAAATTATGAACGGTCCCAAAGAGCTTAAGATTCATCAGTAATCAGCTGTATGCATGTTATTTCTCCTCCGAAAATATAATGTTCTGATCTTAGTGACAGTACTACAGTTAATGTTGTATAAGCAGTTTTCTGTAACAGTTTGTCTGGCCCTTGATGTGGGAGCGATATTCTACTTAGAACACTGATATTGCTTTGATGTTACAATGATATTACTGTGATATTACAGTGATGTTGTACAGATATTAAAATTATATTAAAGTGATATTGCTGGGATATTGCTTACATATTACCAACAAGGTTATGAACCCAGTTACTGCTTCCTCACAATTTCCTCTAATTTTGTTTTCTAGGAAAAGAAGCTCTTGAGTGAAACACTGGCCAAAACAGCGTAAGTATAATTAGACAAAAACTGTATATACACTTTTAAAGGTTTTACTTTAGGATTAATTCCTGCTGTTAATTCTTCTAAATGCAAAAAGTCACAATTTTCTTACTTGTACATATTAAATGAACAGAATATAAAGATTGTCTTTCTGTACTCAGAGAATGAAGGCAGTCTGTATGTGTCTTTAAGTGGCTTATCAAGCAAGTCTTCCCTGTTTTGTTGCCAGGAGTGAGAAGACTATCTCCCCGGCAGAGGTCAACAACCTCAAACAAAAGGTGCAGATCATGGAGAAGGAACTGTCCAGCAATGCCATCAAGCTGAACGCCTCCGAGAACGCCAAGAAGTCACTGGAACAGAAACTTGCCAAGTTTGAGGAGCAGCTGAAGAAACATGATGCAGGACAGGTAAGCCAAGATCACGATGGACACACAGTTTGATTGGTGTTGCAGGATACAGCTTTGTAGTGGTTAACAAGTGAAGGTACCCATGAAGATCCGGGTTAGAATTGGTCATCAGTAAGTCATGCTTGTCGTAAGAAGCAACTAACGGGATTGGGTGGTCAGGCTCGCTCACTTGGCTGACACATTGTCATCGTATCCCAATTGCGTAGATCAATGCTCGTGCTGTTGATCACTGGATTTTCTGGTCCAGACTTGATTATTTACAGACCGCCGCCATATACCTGGAATAAAACTAAACTCACTCACTAACAATTGAAGGAAACATGTAGAAGAGATGGAAGAGATGAAGCTTTGGATGGTCAGATGTGTTGATCTGAACAGTATGATCATGGAAACATTCCTAAATCTTATTGGGCACAAATGAGGATGAGGAAACATTGATATTATAGTAAAATGTTTCTGATAAAAAATTATATTATAATGCATTGCTTATAGCTGGAGATTTTGACTTTTCAGAAGGACTCTGATGTCCAGATGACTCGCAGGATGGAGGAAGTTAGCCAGGAGCTGCGTCGTGCCGAAGCCCGAAACGAAACACTTGCTAATGACAAGAAGAAGGCTAGTACAGAACTGACCAAGGCAAATGATGCTCTGAATATTGCCCAGCAGGAAGTGAGCACACTCAAGTCAAAACTGCAGGAATTGGAAAAACATTTGTCAGCCAGCGATAACCAAAAGGAACTTGAGACAAAATTACAGGTACTGTCTTCTTATTGTTAAATAATCATCCTTTGAAATTTGTTTGACTCTTGGTATCTTTTCTATGAAAATGTTGGGTGTTTGTAGTTGTATGTTTGATGACTATGGGATTTACTGCTGGGTTGTTCTCATGCCTTCATCTTTCAGTAATGTACTACTCAAAAGAAGTTAAGGACCATTCAGTTGTTTTATTTTACTATACAATTATTGACTTCTAGTGAGGTTGATCCAATGATTTATCGACCTTGGACATGTGAGGTCAATACATCATTGGATCAACCGAACTGAAGTCAATAATTGTTTTATTATATGACAAGGGTACTGAATACCTGTTCTTCTGTCGCATAGCATACCACCGATGGCATTGCACATGACCCAGAGGTGCAGACATTTTGATACAGATGGGACGTAACTCTAAACCAACACAGTCATAGGGACGAAGCGATGCCTATCGCTTCCTTATCTAGCATGATGCACGCAATGCGGAGTTCACAGCTGGAATATCCCAAATCTATTTTTAGCCACAGGAGGTTCTTGGATTGTTATATCAACCTCTCGTGACTTGGCAAGGTTGACATCTCTCAGCGTCAAAGCTGTCATGTGACCAAATGGGCCAATCAGCAGGGGGGAAATCTACCCGTCATATAATAATTCAGTTTGTCAGGGCATGCTAGATATACTATTGTAATATGAACTATTAGGGTAGTCTTAACTTCTTTTGATTAGTATACGTCCAGGCTTTCTCTTGCTAAAAAGTGAAGACAATTTGAACATACCAGTCCTGACTCATGCTTGTCATTATCAACGACACACAGTCTTATGTTACTGCATTCAAGTTACCCAGTACATAATTAAGATAAAGTTTCTTGACATTAATATGCAATATATTCCCAAATCATTCTGCCTCAGGATGATTCTTGTAAACAGTTCGAAGGGTAAATCTTTAAAAGTTGTTGAGAATGTTTCGGAATAGACTCCTTTTTCTTCTGTTGCAGGAATCAGAGAGAAAGAAATTGGATTTAGAAGGAAATATTAAAAATTTGGAAAAACAGCTATTTGTTGTCCAAAAGCAGCGAGCAGAGCTTGATTCAGATATGAAGGTAAATAGAAACCTAGATTCTCTAATATGTTCCAAAGCTCATCAGGCCTACCAAAGAAAACTTTCCCACTGTGCAGAAAAACGCAGAAAAGCCCACATTAATCGTGGAAATAGCAACATAAACACATTACCTCACTACTGAAACAGTAAAAACGGCAACGAAAAACTATGAAACTGCGACATTTTTATATCAGCAAACTTTGACCTCTCGAACTTTGACCTCTACATTACGATCCGGGCTTCTTTCCAATTTCCGAAAGCAACCGTGAATCGCCTAGCGTAGAAAAAGTATTAAATACTTAGAAATAATTGCTGTCAATCATTTCAAACGAATGGAAAGTAAACTAAACAAGTGTGCACACAAGTATCATGATGATAAATGCCAAATAACACAACAGAAATACTTAAAAGGAATGTAACTTTTGTCCAAGCTGGAAAATGTCAACCTGTGGTCGAGACTTCCTCTTCCATGCGCGCATGCGCAAAATCGAAGTTGCAGGCTCCTCGTTTTATGATGCAGTGTTAGTGATTTAAAGTTGCCGTTTTTACTGTTTCAGTTGCGAGGTATTATGTTTATGTTGCTATTTCCACGATTAATGTGGGCTTTTCTGCCTTTTTCTGCACAGTGGGAAAGTTTTCTTTGGTAGGCCTGCTCATGTTGAATGTTACATCACAACTTTCTAAGGATGTGTAGTTTCTTTTAAAAATAAGGGCCTGAAGATTTTTTAGTCAGGGCCTGCAGCTTCTAAAGTCTATGAGTCATATTGACGGGAAAGCTATTTTTCTATTTCGAACACTGTTCTTAATGGTAACATGTACCACCACTTGTCACAGACGCTGAAGCAAGAGAACTATGCCTTGGCAGAAGAGATGAAGACAACCAAGGAGAGGCAGGCTGGAGAGGGACAGGAGGCCCCAACAGCACCGGCCGGGGCTCCTAACGGGGATGTCCATGAGAAGGCAGATGGGAAGCAAATCGAAATCAGTCAGCATGAAAAAATGTAAGTGTTGTCAAGTAAAGACCTACCACAGGCCATTTTAGTGTGAATGCTATTCGAAGCTAAGAGGGTGTCAATAATTGTGGAAACAGAAAAATGTTCTGAGTTTAAAAAGTGAACTGTAGTTTGTAGAATGATATTTTCATTTCACTGCTCTTATTACATACGTATATAAATAACTTAGGAAAATCACTCAACTGGCTAGTACACACATGTATAAATATATCTGAGAACTATGTCATGGTACTTATACATTTTGTATTTGTAAGTTAGTTGTGTTTAATGCCTCTCTGAAGAGTATTGCAGTTATATCATAACCCTGAATAAATGTCAATTTTGATCAATTAAAAATGTTTTTGAAAAGGGTTATGTATAAGACAAATTAGTTTGACTTAAATGACGAATGACTAATTACAAAATCACTGAAATGCTAATGTGTTTACACTTCAGACTTGGAGAAAAAATTGCAGAAATTAGCAAACTGACAGTAGATATCCAGTCACAGAAACAACAGGTGTCATCATTACAAGAGCAGCTGGATGCTCAGAAAAAGAAGAATAATGTAAGTATAGACTTACCCTGTCCACTTGGGGTGTGATACAGTAGTTAGATCCCTGGTGTGGTGCATTATGGGAATGTATACAGTGTGGACCAGTGACTATAGTTTACCAGTACACCCAAACAGTCGGCACTCGCTCAGTGCTCTGTTCTGTTATTGGTATGTAGTGTTCAATTTTTTGGGCATTGTTAATTCACCTCGTTTATTTTTGTTGTCATAGTCCCAATGATACAGTCTAATGATTGAACCAAAAATAAAATCTTGTCAACCTATACTGACGTTGCATGGACCACACTGTTGACAGCTACAATGAACCTATGTATTCCCTGACCTGGTAAAATGGGTGGAACATGCTTTATCGGCTTTGGTTTTCAACTCGTCAGTCTGACCTGTAGCAAATCAAGGAAGAAATTGTTTTTTCTATTTATGTTTTTGAATTGTTACCCGAATGCATTATAATGTGGATGTTTTTATGACCATACTGCAGTGTTGGTTATAATGTCCACATAAAATAAGAGAATGTTATATTGAAACTACCCATTTGCTCACATGTAGTGTAATACTTATAGCTAGTCTGCACAATACCTACTCTTTCTCTAGAAGCCCTCACATGTTGACTAACCATTTTAGTTTGTATGAAAAACATTGACATTCTAAATTGGGAATTTACCTGCCACTACCAGAGCAAAAGTAAATCTTTATCAGCAGTCATTCAGAAATGTTAGACAATGCTATCAGTGCTAGTGTCATAAGGAAGGGTTTCACATGCTGCAGTTGTAAATCCTGAATTAAATCAAGCATGCAATTAATGCAAAATATATTAATGTTCCTTTTTGGCATTAGTTCATTGATGTATTTTGATCTGAACAAATTTGAATGGTATATCTCAGGTTCACTGTGTATGGGGGAGATATATAAGAAAACTTACAATAAACTTGCTAGATTTAAACTTCTCCTCACCAAGTTCTTCACTAGTAAGGGACCGTTCATAATTTATGGCTAGGGGGGTGATGATGATTTTTATGGAGAAGCATGTACAATGTGAATGACCCCCCTAAACTTTATGTGCACAGTAAGTGACCCCCCTGCATGTCATGTACAAAATCAATGACCCCTTCCCCTTCCCATAATTTTTAAGCATAATTTTTTAATGATATCTATGTACAAAATTGCTGACACTTCCCACACACACACACACCTCCCAAAACAAAATGGGTGACCTCCCCCATAAAATCATCATTTTTCGCTTTCTTTCCCCCCCCCCCACCTCCCACCGAGCCATAAATTATTAACAGTCCCTAATTGTATAATTACAAGCTACACACAGCTCACCCAAGAGATGAAATTGTCTAGTGTCCTTCGTTGACAGGGTTTTATAAATTATATATATATATCATGAATTTTGAACTAGCTTTAGTGATGATATGGCTGAAATGGGATCCAATGTGGGGAATTGTCTGTGTGGGGAATTGTCCTACACCCAGCTGAAACATTGCTGATGTGGCTATATATTTGAACTCACCGACTCTAGTGCAGTAACAGCAGGCATGGTGACTACATACCACTGCTGGTTCACTTTGAATAGATTGCACCAACTCATGTAAAAACATTTGGAAACACTATCCTGTGTCAGTGATCTGACTTGCAGAGCATTAATTTCATGGCTCATTATAGGAAGGACAGGGATTGCTGCTTGAATTAATTTTGGTGACACATCAGTTTAATGATTTACAGCATAATATAACTTCAGTGACCACAGATTAGCACAAGCATATTAAAGCTGTATGGACTGTTTATCGATTGACAAAGAGGTGAACGTACAAAGACAACCTGTGTGTGAATTAACATTCAACTAATCTGTGTTGTTCATGTGAATACTCACTTGTTGCTTCATCATTCTAACCAGTGCTAGGTCGTAGATCATGTCAATCGGTGAAATGATATTCTTGTTCATGTATTTAGGTGTACAAACATCTATTTCATTATGTTGAAGACGATAGCTTAATTTGACGAAACTATCTGGAAAATTCATAATAAAATAAGAGGAGTCGGTGTAGCGTTAACTTATTCAGTTACCATGGTTACAGTCAGCTATGATGTTGTGTACACTTTAGTGTTCTGATTACCATTGCAGGAATTACGGGAAAAGAACTGGAAAGCAATGGAGGCGTTAGAAAAAGCTGAAAAATCAGCCTCAGTTAAAGTTGATAATGCTGTCAAATCCTCTAGGGTAAAGCCATTTTGATTTGATTACCCTTAACCAACTTAGCTATGAGACTGACAAACTGATTATTTACCTAGCACAAAGTGTCTGCACAAGCCCACAGAGAATTCAGTGTTGCTTATATTATTTCTGTTGCTTATGTGGGTGGTATGTTAGTAACAAGGAAATTTTCATGATAGTTTTGGTTACTTTTTATAATGTAGATGTGCAAGGTTACTAACCCTGTGATATGTCCAGCACCTCTGCATGATTGATACCACATGTATGCTTGCATGATCAGCTGATGATGAAATGTTTGCCTTTAACTAATATGCATGCCCTTTGTCTTCTTCCACACATGTAGGATGTAAGTATGTCTTGGATTTCATGGGACCGGTAGCCTGGGAGTGGGATGGATTATCATGAAATTGAACTTAAACAAAACTTAGAAATACACCAGGATGCTGTTGTAGAAAGCAATCTTAGCGTTAAGGTGATTGTAACTCCCATACCTTAACATAGACTTACTACAGTGTTTTGTACAACAGCATCCTAGTTTTGTTGTTGTCCCAGAGTAGATAATCAGTGTTCAGAATAACTCCAGTACCTAGACAGACTAGTACATATGTTAAATGTACCTTCCCTTAGCAAAGAATAGTGCAAAAATGGAAAGATTTATTTAATGGACATTTCAACAATGCAAGATGAAGAGAATAAAGTGCATCGTCTCCCCATCTAGTGTGTATGGTACAGTCCTGTTATCAAGAGGCCTTTTGGACTGACTGGTCATGTGATCGCATGTGTAACATTCACTCATATGGATCTTATGCAAATTTGGGTCACCTTCATGGAAATCAATGGCTATTAACTGTGTGAAATAAAGTCAGAAATTTCACAAGACAACTGTGATTTGTCCGAATTCTCCTGATATATTCCTGGCCACTGATACTGACTGGCAGCTATTTTGAACACTGACAACCTAATCACTGAGGATTAAAACAATAGTCCATTTTCTTAAAAAGCAAATTTGTGACATTAGCAAAAGAGGGCTGTGATGATTCACCTTTATTGATATATCACAATATTGTGGCCATGTTGGTTATATTGTTCATGACGTTTGTCCTGAGACAAGTGAACTGAGTAGATATAAGAAAGATCTATCTCCAAGGCATTGAGGTAAATTGTTAATAGCATCTTCAAAGTTGCTTTTTCAAAGAGTAAAATGATCATGGCTCCTCTGGCTCAGTCTCTTCTAGTTTTAGAATTCAGAATACAGAATGTCAAGATGATATGTATAATGTCATACATCAAATGAACCAAACCAGTTTTCAAAAGTAAGCACAATGTCTAATGGTACTTGTCTCAACACTGTTGTTAAAAACCAAACATAAGGGGTTCTTAGATTCAAACCAGCAAACCTCATGACAAACTCAAGTTCAAACTGTTGTGATATGTTCCCATTTTGAGATAATGAATCTTTACAGCCATAGAAAAAGTTGATTCTTACCCAGGCAACATAATCCTGGAAGTGGGTTGAGGCTTATAGTTGAGTATGTAGAGACATTGATCCCTGTTGTGTGAGCCTTGTGTTGTCAACTATGTCTTGCTGGTACAGTAAGTTTAGGCAGGTAGTGGATAAGGATTGGGATCAATCCAGAAAGTCAACATTAATTTAATCTTTATTTGTTACAGTAAAACTAACCATGCTAAATTAGATTAATCTCTTTCCCTGAATTACAAATGACGGGCCAATTTGTTTTCTTGTTTGGGAGATTTCCTTGGCCAATATGCCACGAGCATAGGCAAATAACAAAATTAACAAAACTTGTCCGGAATCAATAGAGGTTAATTTACAAAACTTGAACTAAACACTTTAACACGAAAGATTGTTAAAAAAGAATTGTTTCAATGAGCCAGAACATTTTGAAACATTTAGAGTCAGCCCATCCACTAAACAAGAAATAAACTAGTCTGGCCTTAACATTTATTCAATGGGATAAACAGTTAGAAATTTGCTTGACTTTCTATTTTTTGTTGCCTTTTCACCTTTTAAACCTGCACACTTTACAACACAGTACATGCTTCAACCTTTGCACCCCGCATAGATTAGATATCTTTTTACCTTGATTCCTTTATCATCTATATGTAAGTATGTATGTATGTATATCTATGACACTTTACTGATTTGTGTGATTCATGTTTATTTCATGTTAATCTGAAATATCTCATTTCGCTAATTGTTGAAGGATTCCAAACCTCTTAACACAATCTGTGGTTATCAGCCCTTGAGCAAAATAAGTTTGAATGTCCTGTTATCAGTGCATGAATAACAATAAATATGTTATACAGGTGGTAGTACAGTGCTGTTGTTTGATCTGATGGTTGTGATATATTTATTGTCACAGTCACCTTTGTGACAGCTCTGTCTGAATTGAACAGATCACTATCTTCAAATTGGTGGGATTTATTTCAGTCATGCACCCATGAAGATCCGGGTTAGAATTGATCTACAGTAACCCATGCTTGTCATAAGAGGCAACTAACAGGATTGGGGGGTCAGACTCGTTGACTTGGTTGACACATGTTATCGTATCCCAATTGCGCAGATCGATGCTCATGCTGTTGATCACTGGTTTATGTGGTCCAGACTCGATTATTTACAGACCGCCGCCATATAGCTGGAATATTGCTTAGTTCGGCGTAAAACTAAACTCTCACACTCACTATTTCAGTCATGTGGTTTGACACCTATATCGGTGGGTCAAGAACACATTTCATGTCATTTATAGTGTTGCAAAAAGAACTTATCACATCATCCTTTGACAATATTAATTTATTGATGATATTCAAATGGTTAGATTAATCATAGGTTGGGGCTAAAATATTTCAATGGGGGTGTTATTTAGTACCTGACACTGAAAACTGTGACACTGATATACAAAGACTAATATATACTGGAAGGGGTATTTGTTAACAGGAACATTATTAAACCAAAGATAAGGCCCTGTTTGTGATTTTCTTTTCAATGTAAAGTTTACTTCAGTGAGTTTTCTTCCTCCACAGGAGAAGAGTCAGGCCCAGGTATCTGAAATAGAGGCTCTGGATAAAGGAGTCTTACAAAGGCTCTTCCCAGACATAGCTGTCAATGCCAAGCTGGTAGGTACACTTAGCTTACTTTCAGATCATAATAACACCATGTGTATTCCAGGTTGTATAAACTGGAGCTGCTGTCAACAACAAAGTCATTAAAATGCTTTTACATCAGTTAAGATTCTTATATTCATCCAAGAGTTACACTAGCTAAGAATAAGGTACCACCTTTTTTGCAAGCAAGTCAGTAACTTCTAGTCCCTTTCAGAAGTCGAAACCTGTACTTTCATGCTAAGTTCTAAATGTAGGGGGAACAAACCTTGATGGTGTTAAACTCTTGTTGTGATGGATGTGTGTTTTTCATTCAGGTTCATAATGACTGGATGGGTCAGTTTGAGGAAGAAGCATCAACATACATCACAAACGTCACCTCCAAGTCCTCAGAAGTGGGTAACATTTCAGTCATATATATAGGTTATCACGCGAGTGTGTTTTGGGATTTGGGATCCTGCATTAGGAATAATCATTGTATTTAGCGAGCCTTGGCGAGCTCAATACATAGTGTTTATTCCTAATGCAGGATATTAACCATCCCAAAACACACGAGTGTGATAACCTATTTATCATACAATGTCATTTTTGCTTTATAATTAAAAAAATGCGATTTCAAACGTCACAAATCATGAAACTAAACTTTGTGGAATGTCTATGACGTCACAAATATGTGCGGAGTAATACGTTACGTCACAAGCCCGGTGACATAATTTTCTCCTGATCACTCAGCGGTCATCTAGTTCCCAGTAAGCTTTTATGCTAAAGCAGGTATTGTTGTCAACAAATCTTAGCTTACGTTTGAAAAATAACAACAAACTCACGTGGAACTTCAGAAACCTTCAATTAACCTTTTGAACAACCAAATACGCTTTAATGTTAGCGTGACACTGTGCACCGTTCTCTCGCTAGTTAACACTGACAGTCGGTCGGGGAACTGATGTTGGTATCTTCGTAAGCCTATGAATTTCTATCTTCGCTTTGAAATCTACTCCATCTATCAAAACCAGGCATGAATTTTCTGGGATCAAAGCACTGACAGTACCGTAACCACGGCCGTTAATCCGGACACGACCGCCGACCCTTGACGCCATGTTTGTTTACACTGTGAAAATAGTCCCTGAAATTTGCATATGACCTCTCTAATTTGCATCGATATCCGTATATGACCCCAACGGATACCGAAAATATCCGTTAGCTTTATCCTGCCGAGAACAAGATCCATTGTATGATAAAATCCTTTTACTATGATTGTCCACTGTAAAATCAGTAGAACCAGCTGATCTCTTAAGACTCTGATATTATACAACCAAAGGCTTTTATGAGGTCAGTTAGTGTGTTAATGGACTTGAAAAAAGCAAAGTCAATATTGGTTTGGGGGGGGTCCATAAAAACCTCATTTAACATCTCTTATTATATATTAGGCCAGACCAATTTTGTTTCTTGTTTTGCAGATCTGCCGGTCTTATTTTTTCAAGAATAAGAAAAAAAAAAAAAAATTAATTTTCCCCGCTCAAAAATAATTTTTTTAATATTTTTATTGGCCAAAAATGTAAATGTGCAAAAAATGTTTTTAGATTGTATTTTTGCCCCATATACACTTCATAAATTGCCAAAAGTAAAATACTTTTAGTATTTAAAAGGAATATTACTTTGACTGGTGATTTTTTATTTTTTATTTTTTTTTCCTCCTGCCTTTAGGTTTTCTGAGGACAAAATCTGTAAAACAAGAAATAAAATTGGCCTGGCCTTAGCATAAAATGAAAACATTTTCACTATATTCATTGGCTGAGAAACAGTTACGTCTACAATGTCCCGTAAGTTCCACTCCTACAGGGCCCTCTGTCCTCCATAAATCCTGTAAATATACCGTATATCACCGTGTGTATTGCAAGGTTTTTTTTACAGAATTAGAGGAGTAATTCCATGCCTAGTCACATCCCAGCTTGGTTTCAATACTGTGGCCTTTTGTCAATTGATGACATAACTATGTATTGTTTTATCAAGATATTTCGAAATAACAGATCATGGGTCAAGAGAAATGCTCTGGTTTTACATACAAGCACCCCACTAGTAAAGGAATGTTTGGAATGTGTGGTTCAGGGCTTCAGTGTATAAATCTTTTGTTGCAGAGTGCCGCGCAGGATGCCAGGGTCCAAGAACTTACGTCCTCTAATACAAAGTTACAGTCACAAGTGTCTGAGTACAAGCAGCTGGTTACAGATGCTGTGAGTTCTCATGTTGTACTCTTGGATAACAGAAAACACATACATAAGGGCAGATTGAGACAAGTTAGAAATAAGGAAAACTGATGATATTTGAAACATTCTTTTTAAGAATCATCTTGTACCCGGTGTGTTGAACGCTGTATTGTGTGTGTTGTACTGTAAGAGATCCTGTATTGTGTGTGTTGTACTGTAAGTGATGCTGTGTCTAGCTGGTTGTATTGTAGGGGACACTGTACTCTAGGAGATGCTGTATTTGGTATTTTGTTTAACTGAAGACCCTGTTTGGGGGTGTTTTATACTGCCTTGGGTATTTTGTATTGTAGGAGACCCTGTCTTTGGGTATGTTGTATTGTAATAGAATCGTTAATGAGTGTTTAATTAATTTTGTGTTAAACATCCCATTCTGCAATAATCCAGGTGTAAGATGGCATCCTGTAAATCATATGGGTCTGGACTACATTAATCACTGATCTGAGCAACAATCCACCATGTTGGTGTACAATGAAACACTGTTAATAAAGTCATTTTGCCTGATAACCCTGGTCAAGTTGCCCCTGTATAGTGTAGGGGACATATTTTTATCCATAATCCACATGGTTGGACCTGGTTCGGAGTATGCTATTTTTAGCAGAACCTGTACTGAGTGTGTGTTTTTTGTTGTTTTTTTGCAGGAGACCAAACTTCAGCAGCTGGAGAAGAGTGTGGAGTCAGAGGAGAAGAGGTGGCAGAAGGAGCTTCAAGATGCACAATCCAAACTCAAAACGGTTAGTACACTTCTCCCCTGACCTTGTGTGTGCATAAGAGTGTGATGTCATGCATCCGTATTGATTCAGTGACTAAATGATAGATAAATATTAAAACACTTACCCAAACATATCATGACAATCTTTCAGCTCCATTTACAAAGTCAAATGACAACTGATGAAGAAATTATAATTCCAATTACTATTCTTCCATGATTTCACATGGAACAGTATCAAAGTGCATATAATGCAATGCCAAAATTACCATGTTTGTTTGCACATGAAACATTGTGTAGACAGTGATATAAAAAATATATTACTGACCAAAGCATGGAATGATCCTCCAAAGGTTTAATACCAGAGTTCTTGGATGCAAATAGGTACAAATGTAGCAGTTAATTGAAGATGAAAGAAAAATCACTACGGTGGACCACATTGAACTATTATTAGCAGCAGAGAGAAATGTTATTGTGATTTTCAGACTTTACCACAAAGGAACAGATTTAGATTTTGAAATATCCTTGCTGTTTAGGGTTTAAAAGTTGAAAGTATGGTTTATTTGTTTAGGAAATGACAGACTCAGATATATATCTATACTATTGTCCTATGATCTTAACAGCCAGAATACTGATCTTAATAAGTATTTATTGGTTTCTTCCTCACTTTATCAGAGTACAAGCCAAGTTAGTGAATTAGAGGTGATAATGTCACAATACAAGTCAGAGGTGACAGTCATCAAGAAATCCCTAGCTGAGACAGTGAGTGATGAAGCAGGGGAGATTACTCTGCCCTGCACAGTCAGTCCTTGTGACCATGCTGCTTTCTCTGTGCTGCTTTCTAAAACACAGCATTTTATTCAGTCTTCAATTATCTTGGTTTCAAGTTAACATTTGACTCATTATTAACAGACCTGACATCATGTAGTGGAACTGTCTATTTATTCTCTGTCTGATATAATCTTTGGGACAATATGACTCCTGGAATGGACTATTTCTTAAACTCTCACTAACAGTGTTAAGCCTTGGATTCAGGTTCACTAACACACATCAGCTGCATGTCAGCTTATGTTGCTTTTCAGCATTATTTGACTGTTGAAGCACCATGTGGTATGCCTCTTCACAGTGCAAACATACCTTGGGCCTCTTGGACAAAGCAATCTTAATGCTAAGGCTATTGCAAATCTCATACTGTGGCATTCCTTCCGAGCAGTCATTGCATTAAGATTGCTGTGTGCATATGGGTCTTACTTTTATGGTCATTTGCTGGTTTATACATTTCACCTTGGTCACTATTTTCTTATAAGTACTGATGGATTTCTTTTCTAGCATTGATATATTTCATACCCTCCTTGCTATGATGTGCATGCTTTTTGTACTCCTGTGTATTTGATACTGATATCGTGGCCAATGTTTGCTTCATATGGCTTCACAGTATATCATCATACCTGGGGCTGTAATGATTCTCTGCAACTGAAGTAGGATTGTAATGTAGTATCATGCATTTATAAGCACTGGTACTTGTGAATCTTAGAAGTTATACCAGTATTGTAAAATATTTTCCAGTTATTATTATCTTGTGCTGAGTGTGTATCTAGATTCAAATACTATGACAGAAAATATGAAGGTTTTTGGGACTCAGTCAGTTCTATTTCCTATGGGTTGGCGGTGGGGTAGCCTAGTGGTTAAAGCGTCCGCTCGTCACGCTGAAGATCCGGGTTCGTTTCCCCACATGGGCACAATGTGTGAAGCCCATTTCAGGTGTTCCCTGCCGTGACATTGCTGGAAGCTGGAATATTGCTAAAAGTGGCGTAAAACCTTACTCACTCACTCACTATTTCCTATGGAAACATGACCCGTTTAATCTGTTATATGTTATATTCACACATAAACTGTTATGCCATGTATAGAGTGTCAAGCGCTAGTAGTTCAGTGAATCGTTACAACCCTTGTGTTTTAGAACACTATATAATCTATATAATGTATCTATTTTAATGTGTCCATAAACACTCAGGTTTGATCATTCATGTTGCATTTATGTACTAATTGATAGCTACAACATTTTTAACTGATAGTATAGATACTTTGATGAAGGTTGATTCTTTTATAGGATTTGATACAGGGAAAACCACACTATCATTCATATTCTATTCTGCAGTTAAAATAGCATGGCGGGGCGGTGGGGTAGCCTAGTGGTTAAAGCGTTGGCTCGTCACGCCGAAGACCGGGTTGAATCCCCACATGGGTAAAATGTGTGAAGCCCATTTCTGGTGTCCCCTGCTGTGATGTTGCTGGAATATTGCTAAAAGCGGCGTAAACCCAAACTCAGTCAGTCAGTCAGTAAAATAGCATGGCAAAGTTCCAGATTGTATCATCGGTATGAGAAATGCTATAGCAGTTTTCTCCCTTTGCATGTTAACAGACTTGTATTTATATTGCTGCTTGTGTCAATTACTGTCTCTATCTGCACAGGAGAATCGCTTAGGTGAGGCAGAATCCAAAAATCAGCAGGTTAATGAGAGTAGGGCAGAATCTAATGCAGTTGAAGAAAAGGTGAGTTCATTGATATTTGATTAATTATGCCTTGTATAAGCATGACAAAATTATCCAAGGTTATGTATAATTATAATTTCATTAATGACTACTTATGATAGCAAACAGTAGTAGAAATACATGTACATTTTCATTAGTCAGCAAAAATGGTTTGCTAAAGAGTTGTCATCTATCCAGTGACAAAAGTGGTTGGATTGTTCCTAACTCTGCTCTAATTATACTTCTCCTTATTGGAGGAGGGAAAGCCTTGTGGTTAAAGCATTTGCTCATCACTGAAGACACTGATTTCCCACATGGGTACTATATGTGAAGCCCATTTCTGGTGTCCCCTGCCATGATATTGCTGGAATATTGGAATATTGCAAAAACAGCATAGAACCATACTCACTTGCATGCTAGATGAGCAGACATATAGCAGTGAATGAAACTTTCAAAAAAAACTATGGGCAACAGAAATATCAACAATGTATTGGTAACTAATTTAACAGGGATAGCGCCAAACTTTACAAATGATTGAAATTAAGCTGGTCCTGGGGCCCTTGAGTATTTAATATAGCACTTGACTGCAGAAACTCCCACTAAGTCTTCAACTTCAATATTGTGATCATGACAAGGACCCTTGGTCTTTCATGCTTGATCACTAAATGACCTAACATGTCCAGAAGATTTATCTCCCTTACATCATTAAGCGATGTAGACAGTTGTGGGACTGACAATGGATGTGTGATGTTTCAGTGCCGTCAGCTCCAAGACCGTGTTGGCCAGCTGGAGGAAAACAACTCTCAGTACGAGAAGCAGGTGCAGGAGTACCGGAATGTCCTTGCCCTCACGGTAGGTCTAGTCTCCTCAGCACTGTATTTTGTGATACTGCTCAAAAAGCACTAGATTCTTGTCATACCTATTGAAATCAGCCCACAAACCACAAACCTGATCGACTCATAAATTAACTGACTGAACCAAAGACCATTTACTGGACTGACATGGGCTATGGACCAAATTCAGAAGTTGCCAAGTGTGTATTATAAGGATATGAGTTTCATTATCTTACTCCTATCTTCATTAAAGGTGTTGATATTACAGTATGTGACCAATGTCACACCTGGACACAGTCTCTAATTCAGGACAATCATCAAATGTTATATTGATATGAATCATGAGGCATTAAGAAGCTGGTATCATGAACAGGAATACATTATATGGACTGACAGCTTTTCTGCTTATTATGCAATATATTGGGAAAATCTGAGTAGATTTGTTTGGTCTCTTGTGTGAGTCTCTGTATTCCACTTGTCTCTGCAGGAGGACAAATTGAGCCAGCTGGAACAGCAGGCCAAGACCGAGGAGTCCAGGTGGCAGGACAAGATCACCAAGACAGAGACAGATCTTCAGCAGGTCAGTCGTCTCACATGTGGAAGCATGTGTCCACATTACTGGGCATGTAATGTTTACTATAACTATTCATATTTAGGGCAGAATCTTTGAAGGTACCTTTAATGTGTAGAATATTTTAGATGAAAGGATAAGATGAAGAAAATAACTCTTTGTACAAGTTTCTATTGTTATTTGTTTTTTTGTTTCAAATGTTGTATTATTTTAATGGTTAATCTAATTTACTAACCTATTCTCTACCTTATTAGATCTTGGTACCTCCTTGGCTTGTGATCGTTGAATTTTTTCAATACCAATAACATCAGCTTTGATAAGACGTATATTTTTAGTGAAGTAAACAAAATTCAAAACAAGAATTTTTCTTGAACAATATTTAACAGATTCTGACTGGCACAACTATTATGGCAAATCATGCTCTAGATGATAGATCACTGTAGCATGATATATCCTCAATGCACAATATTAATTTCTTACAATATCCACACATAGTTATGACTGTCTTGGGAATTCAAATATCTTGTATTTAATATCTTGTATTCTGGTTATGGTTGTAATATTTCATTCTTTAACAATAATACCTATGCACACACACATACACATCATTCACCTGGCACCAGTAGATATTTATACATCTGTGGATGTGCATGCAACGTATGAGTTTTCTTTCAGTCCAAAAAAGATGTGGAGTGTTTACAAGAGCAGGTGAAGAAGTTTCGAGGAAGTACTGAGGTAAGCACTTTCTTCCTGTGATCCCATTGAGTTGTGGTGTTGTGGGCTGGGGAGTTACTGCTTGCATGGGCTGAGGATGGTTGTTAGGGCGACTGGCAGCACTGGCACCTGCACTGAAGTTTCAACACTGTCAAAAGCATGGGTTCTGCTTGGGGAAGTTTGCCGAGGTTTTCTTCTGTTGGGGATGGGGCTTCAACCCTCACAGTTGTATGACATGGGGAAGTGGTCATGTTGATGTGGCAAATTCAACTTTTCTCTCAATTCTGATGCTGGACATCTTACAAATATTTAAAAAGTATGATCTTTTGTGATCAATTTTAAACAGGATCATCCAAATACCCAGACATTTTTTCTTTATCTTTTCCATTCATCAAACATTTCTCATGCCCACGTCACTCACTGCTAATACTGATCATATGATGGGACATTTACTTATGTATCATACCTTATATGGTTATTAGGGGTTGGCTAATGTTATTGTAAGATTATTTTACTTGATTTGTTATTCTATTGTTACATTTTTGTTTCCATGTAGCTTTGGTGTATGTTAGATTCTCTATTCTAAAAACCAAACATAATTTTGTTCTATTCTCTCATTGTATTAGTGTGGATGTTTGTCCCTTATGCATGTTGTCTGTCAAATTTGTCAAGCGTAATTATGTACTTTTACAAATTCATTTACAAATATATTATCAGATTTAAGCACTTTCATCTCTTGTTTGGTTGAATTAATTTGCTCTTTTGTATTTAAGATTCATATTCCATATGACATCATTAGTCCTAAATATCCATGATCATAGAAAAATATCATTGTAGTTGCCCCAAATGTTGATATATCGAAAACCATGTTATAACTTTTGAAAAAATGCTGGACAGAGAGGTTGTAAATATGTTTCCCCTTGATGCTATTGTTTTGGTAGTCTTCCGTGGTGTCATATGGAGAATGTTAGTTGAATATTGTTTTATGCCCTTCACTATCACCCCATAACCCTAGTGAATTATGTTGTGAGTTTGATGTTGTCTGGTCCGTCCATTCTAGGATCTCTCTGATTTGTCTTTCGCATACGGCATCGTAGAGAAAAGTCTGCCTCGTATTATTGAAGAGGTATGCATCCAAAACCCAGTTCTCATCCTTGCAATGCATGCTATTGTGTACCAGCAGATCACTGACAGACAGTCAAAAGGCACTTGGTTACAAGTGTGATGCTATCTTAGCTTAAGACAGCTTTATATGCTTTTTATAACTAGCAGCTATGTTTGTGTGCCCTTAAGGAATTATGAACTTAAAACGTTACCTAATAAGAGCATTATTTCATTATACTTTTGTATTTTAGTTGAATTTCGTACTTTTCAGTATATTTATATTATTAAGCTACAAAATGATTTTTAATGCTACAAAATGTATTTTTAGTAAAAGTATGAAATGTGTGATGTACATATTTTAGTGTTAATTCATATGTTAATCCTTAAGCAAACTATTCCCTGACATTATTATGTTTTGGAGACATCCCAGTAAGTCAGTTCTTGTGTAGTAAGCTGATAGGCATTTCCTTACCATGACTTTCTGCCTTTGTGACTGTCTATCAATGTCTGAACCCACTATAACTGCATGGACCCTGTGTGTTTAACATGTTGTGAATGGGGTTCAAGTGTCTTTCATCAATGGTTTTTGTTGTGACATTCATCTGGAACATAACTCGATTAATTTGGTCATTCCATATTCATATTTCACTAATAACAAATTGTGGTATGGGCTAGTCCAGGTCAACTAATAGGTATATGTTTGAGTATATCAGTTGTCCCATGTACTGGATCTTTCATTAGGAATATATTGATAAATATGGTTACCCCATTACTAAGCATTGCTGAAGGAAGAGAGATCTGATCTGGTGAACAGTCCCTTTTAGGTGAACAGTGCATGGAATGTATTGACGTAGATCTTTCAGAACTATAAATCCTTTTTATTACCTTTCTTCTTGTTATATGGGTCTGGGTATCTGTAGAAATTTTGATCCGTATCACACCATTCAATCCCTATTATTTCCAGCTAACGGTGATAACAGCATATCCTGTGAGAATAATGTTCTCAGCTATGTATATTGTATCATAATTATTATAACTGTTATTATGTTTACTTCAAAGAATCAGGGGGCAGTGGGGTAGCCTAGTGGTTAAAGCGTTGGCTCGTCACGCCGAAGACCCGGGTTCGAATCCCCACATGGGTACAATGTGGGAAGCCCATTTCTGGTGTCCCCGCCGTGATGTTGCTGGAATATTGCTAAAAGCGGCGTAAAACCAAACTCAGTCAGTCAGTCAGTCAAAGAATCAGGGCGGTGGGGAAGCCTAGTGGTTAAAGCGTTGGCTTTCCATGCCGAAGACCTGGGTTCGATTCCCATATAGGTACAATGTGTGATGCTCATTTCTGGTGTCCTCCCTGCCAGGATGTTGCTGAAATACTGCTAAAAGTAGTGTAAAACTAAACTCACTCACTACTTCAAGGAATCTGAGCCATTATTTAGCTTACCTGACTGAAGGCAAGTGAGGTCAAGTCATGTTCAAGTCACATTCCTAATCCCACCAATGTTCACACCCCAGTTAGTTGAAGAGGTTTGACAACACTTTTCAATATGGTTGTCATGGCAGTCATATTGAAAAACCTCTTTGTAGCAATAACTCAGTCATTCTTTATATAAAAGTGAGGAAATTTGTAGTAAATAGTGGGGCTCAAACTACATGTCCTAAATATAATTAGCTCATTGAAGCTGCAACTTCCAATATTTGTTTTCACCAATTATAGGAGTTCAAAATCCAAATTTTACATATTTACGGCTTTTCCATCATATTGAGGAAGCCATTTGTGTACAAAATGTAAATGCATTTGGGAGTTAATTATTTATTTGTTGGCTGACATATTTCAGGTGAGCTGTACTATTTAGATTAGATATTGTGGAGAAAAAGTTGTGTAATTATATCTTGCCTATTCTAGTATATGACTCAAAATGATAGTTATTTTAACCTTTTGTTTGCAGCTTCAGAATAGTATGACTTCCTACAATAAAACTGCTTTTTTGGCCTATGTCCTTGTGTGCTTCACGTGTGGTTCCCGACCTTCTACTGACCAAGTTATTGCCTTTTAACGAGTTGAGAATTTCCAAAACTGAATATCCTTAAACATTTATCAATTATCAAATTCTGCAGTATCATATGAATACAGTTCCATTGACTGACTTGATTCATGTTTGTGATAAGGGGAACTATCAGTCAGTCATCACACAAACAGTGTATCGATGGAACACTTTGTTAATATCAGTTTCAAAATATATTTGATAATAGGTAAGTGATATGAGTATGACTATAATGGCTTCCAAATAAAAGTTTTGATGGCTGTGGAATTATGTGTTGAAGTATGAGCATGGTTGCCCAGAATGTTCCTGGGTTCCTTTATTCCCTGCTCCTATATTCCCTGCTTGTCTCCCTTGGTAATGAGTTATCTCACCTGGCTGCAGATGGAGGTGAAGGTCGAGTCTCTGGAGAGCCAGTTGAAGGCCTCTGAAGAGAGGTGTTTGATGCTGCAGAAAGAGTCTGAGGAGGTAACGCATGTTACAACACACAGACATACACACACGATTCCTGCATGAAGGTCTGACCCTGGTCCTTGACTCCACTGTTATAATCAGTTTAATGACTCAGATCTTGGTCAAACATTTTAGAAACGGGGTTAACACTTAATTAATGTATGGCTTTGTAACAAAACATCTGGTGAAACATTGTTATTTTGAAGACCACTAAGATTTCTGATTATTTTTAAAAATTAAAAGAAGTGTGGTTTTATGACAGTGTTATCAATGTAATCAACAATGTATGACGAGATGTAATAATGCTGACTGACTGCGTCAGACCATTATATATTTCTGTCACATCATGAGCTGTGTTTTTTATAAACTTGTTATGACAGTGGAGGCACATTTTCTGCAAATGATTCAGAATTAATGTCACTTGTGTTTATTTTGTAACATATGGTTGCTAAAAACATTTTTGCTTAGTCAGCAATCTTTAGAGTGCAACCATTACGGTTGTATCTGTCTACGAGACTCTATGGAATCAATCTGAATCAGTTGCCTTGGGTTTTCTGCAAAGGATGCTTTATTGTTTTATTTCTACGGGGATCTTTCTGCTGTACTTCTTAAAAAAATTTGTTTCTTTTTCTCTATTGATACTGAGAACATTTTCTTGCAGGCACAAACCAAAGTTGTTACAGTTCAAAGTCAGCTAGAAATTACAAAGCATTCTTCAGATGATTTAGAAGCCCTTAGGCGGGTAAGTGTTGATGGAGTCTTTTAAGCTTGTTTTAATAGTCCTGACATAGAAATCTTTCAGGTGCACTTTGTCTAACATATTTTGCGACTGTAGGAATATGATGTAAGTGCTTTGAGCTATGACAACCTTGAAAGAAGAGAACTCAGTGACACCAGTCAAGCTATCTAAACCCTTCCATCAAGAGAAGTAAATACTGGGGTCCATGGACTCATGATGATCAGCAGGTGACTGCGGATAGCGGATAAGGGACTGTACATAATTAATGGCTAGGGTTCGAGATGATGAATTTTATGGAGTAGCATGTACAATGTGAATGACCCACCCTAAAATTTATGTACAAAGTCAGTGACCCCCCTGCATATCATGTACAAAATCAATTACACCCCCCCCCTATTTTTAAGCATAGTTTTTTAATATTTTTATGTGCAATACTGCTGACAAACACACACACACCCCTGTACAAAACTGATGACACCCCTACCTCCCAAGAACAAAATGGCTGACACCCCACCCCCCCCGTTTAAAATCATCATCACCCCCCTAGCCATAAATTATGCACGGTCCCTAATGCAGTCCAGCTCTTTCATAACTATCATTAGGCCTATTACAGCTAGCATGTTGCTCTCAAAGCACTGCGATGGTATGTGGTGGTTCAGACCACAGGGTAAGGAAGTGACGTGGAATGAAGTTGTCATGGTTACAATGTGGTTATGATATGATCATGAAGAAGGATGTAAACAACCCTTAACTGATGCCTTCAACTCGGTTGACATGCCATATCTTTACTTGCAGCGGATCAAGGAGCTTGAAGATTTCTTTGAGGCAGAGAAAAAGAAAACAAAAGATCTGTCCACAAATATTGTGAAGCTCAATGGCATCATCAAGACCGGTCAAGATGCTCTCAAGCAGGAACAGGGAACTGTAGAGAAACTCTCAGAACAGCTCAATGCAGCACAGGTGAGTAGTTGCCATATACAGCAGCCTTGCACCAACAGACTTTAAAGAAGTATATGAGTGACTGAACACTTCATATTTTCAATGTCTCTTCAAGAGGTGATGTTTATTATTACATTTAACCTTTTTTATGTAACTGACATTATTCTACTTCCATAACTATTTCCTTAATCATTGTTGAGTAAAGTTTGTAATTTCAAATGCAAAATTAGTATATGAGTAAGTAAAGGTAAAAACCCTATTGGCTGGTCCTTGATAAGTATAGCAAATGCAATTTGGTTGCATTTTGCCTTCATATTTCTGTCTGCCATAAGACAAGATTCAAGAATGACTCAATTCAGTTAGTCTTAGCAAGTGTAAATCCGAACCTTTAAAATGCATCGTATCACTGCTCCACACATAATATACCAAGTAGCATCTTGACTTTTAGAGCAATACAGACCAGAGCAATGACCTTGACCTTTTAATGGGAACTCATACAATGTTTATGACCTCCTACGAGACTAATGCAATTAGTTTGGAATGGTTCAACATTTCTTCCTGCCATTTTATGGAACTTTTTCTGTTACAGTCAGGAGGCGGAGGATCTGGGAAGGGTGTGAAGGAGGTATTGTGACCAGCAGACCTGTTCAGTATGGATGTGTGCGGGGCCAACACACAGGGTAAACACAGGCAGGAGGCTGGCTCACTGGAGCATGTCACACTAGATTGTCCACACACAGTGTCACACAACTGATCAACTTCTGCAACATCATGCCTAAGTGCCTGCTCACGTTTTAGATTGTTACAAAAAATCTTTCGAAGAGAACTCAATTGTTTTAAGAAACGCTTCATTTTCAACTCTTCAACTTTAGCCATTAGTCTGTAGCCTGAGTGTAGTTAAATTCTGTTTGGTCCATTAAGCTCAGTCAATAACAAAAAGTAAGAGCCATTTTGAGGCCAAGTGACTCAAAGGTGTTGGCACAGACTGTTAGTTGATGGCAACAGTTAGATCATAAAATGCGATATATTTAAGTTCATTAAGTGGCATTTAGAAGCTGATATGATGAAGAGCAGCAATTATTATGGATGGACAACTTCTTTATTGGAATAGTGGCAATGTTTAGGTGTAGATGCTAACACCGTTATCATTACTTGCATTCCTAAAAATTGTTCCTTCTCTGCTGAACTTCGTTCAAGCACTGCTTGCTACTCCGGCATGATGGCCATCAGTTGAGCAGACGTAGGCATGCCACTGCAGGAATGAGTTGATGACTGAGTTTGCAGCATGATGTGTTGTAACAATGTCAGATCCTCACACAGCCATTGTGATTACCCTCCTCCAATCTCCACATAGTAGACAATGACGTGTTAGCTCCACTGCCTGTCTTCTTGTGTGTTGTGTTTCTGCCATATTCAACTGTTCATACATTTCTCATTACATAGTTTACATGCGTTTCTAGCTAGCTTTTTTCCTTTATCAATATCAATTATTTCTTTCATGTAGTCAACTGTAAACTTAAATAGTTCAGATGTATACCTGTAATGCACCTAATTTTCTCTGCATGTAGATATATATTTGTACATAATGGTTCTATGTTTGCAGTGCCTACTTGCACTCACTGACTTATACCATGTACTCAGTTCTTGTTATCTATATACATCCTTTTCTAGTTATTCTGTTTCATTGTACTCATGTAGAGGCAAGTTTCATTGTTTATACGTCATAGTGTCCTTACTCTAGCCAGAAGAGAATTTGCTTGATCAAATCCCACTCATGAAGGAAACAGCCTAGTTATAACGGTTAGACTTCTACAGACATTGGAAGATTTACGTTCGTTACTTGTTTCAAGGTAACACCAGTGATTCATCTGAGACCTGAATTCCTGTATATCAGTTTTGTAGAACCTCACTGACTACTTACTTAAGGAAACTAAACTGATTTCTGCAAGTCGTTATCTGGAACATCGACCAGTCACATTCAAAGAACCAACCAATTGGTTATATCTGTTTAAATTTAAATTTGACTAAAAAAAATGTATCAAGAGACTCAAAATAAAAGCAAATATGGCATCTACAGTATATATGTTACTAGTTTGGGGGCTTATGGCACCCACATTATGCCTTATTGAGTTCTATACAATGCTGTATTTTGGTCACCTGTCACCTGAAGAGCATCTATGTAGGGACTGATGTAGAATATAGATGTTATGGTGAGGTTAGGGACTCCTGTGAACTCAGGAACATATCAGTATGAGCATTTAGAACATTTGGGTATCTAACGTGCAATATAGTTCAATATATGCAGTATAGCAGCTAGATACGTCACTGTTGAGGCACATGCCTTTTAGCATCTAGTTATTGACAACCTTATCAGTTAAATATTTACAACGGGATCAGGTAGTCAGGCTCGCTGACTTGGTTGACACATGTCATCGGTTTCCGATTGCGCAGATCGATGCTCATGCTGTTGATCACTGGATTGTCTGGTCCAGACTCGATTATTTACAAACCGCCCATATAGCTGGAATATTGCTGAGTGCAGCATAAAACTATACTCACTCACTCATTTAGGTATTTACACCTGACATTAATCAAATTGAATTTGGATAGACTGGTAGTAAGGTAGGGATACCAGCCATTGTAACTAGGTATTATGATGTGTGTGAAGACAGACAGTTAAGCACCTAACAGTTATTCTGAATCTAGATACAACTAGGGTTGGGCACTTGCCATCTGTGTGGCAGACTGGTTTTCTAGACATGGTTCAAGACTTGCTTTCATACTTATAGTTGAGGGCCAAACTGGTTGATAAGGAAAAACTCCTTGAACGTGAAATAATGGCAAACAAGCAACTTAGTCAACAACTGGTAAGTTGTCTTTGTTTCCAACACAAAAGTAAAGTCTTCAAAAACAGATCAAGGAAACAGTGACAGATCCAAGCTGTAATGTAATATTCTTAACTTTCAAATGATATAAAGGTAAAAGATTAAAACAAGATAACTGAAGTAAATAATCTGGAGTAAGTGAATCGATATGTGCATCCCTGCTATTTCAGCGCACACTTGACATATGACATAGGGAGGGACTCCATGCTGTGTAAGCATTGTGCCACCCACCCACTGTCAACACCACACCCACCCACACGAGGTCAATACTGTGTAAATACACGATGTAATCATGCATCATCCGAGTCTCCCTTTGGTATTAAAGGGCACACATGTGTAATGTTGGTTAAATATACTCAGTCATTATTGAGGGGTCACATAGGTAATAAGAGGTAAAAATGTACAGTTAATTTGCATCTGTAATGAGCCATGTTTTGCACATGTTGATTGTTTGATTGTTGTTATGCATTGCACACACATGGGATGAACCTCTGACTGCATTTGGCATGTGTTTTGGGTAGTATCACCTCCAGTCTTGCACTTTCCATTCTTCGTCATAGTCATCCAATGAGTGTGACTTTAGCATAAACAACATGCTAGTCCCATTGTTAACATACTCGCACTTATTGATGTGTGTTGGCCTAGGTGACCCTTCAATATGGACAGCTATAACTCATCTGATAATTTCTGAACTTTCCTCATGATGAATCAGTGGATACAATATTCAAAGGAACTATTTACACTGTCCTGACCTTTCCCAGCCAAGATAAAATAACCCAGCTGCACAGACTCTGCCCAATATCCCATACATTCTTGCTGTGTATGTTTACACTAACATGACCATCATCACCAACCCTCACCCAGTAGGGATTCAGGTAGCCGGAAACAAAATCAATGGTACCTTTAAAAATCTACTAGTATAACGTGTGATATGACCATGAGTCACTGAAACTTGACAGATTGAATAATTACTGACAAATAACCACTAGTTTGCTCAAATTCAATTATTTACTCACTGACTGTGGTATAAAGATAAAAAAATAATTGTTTTGTTTTTGTGGGTTCTTGATCTGGGCAGACCTGGCATATTCTTCTATACCATGCCTATTCTTCAAACCATGAACTGTCGGGGGATACCTCCAGTGTTTGAAAGGTTCTACAGCACCCTCTGTTACCACACATGGTGTAATGTTTTTAGGTGTTAACATGTTTTTTAGCAGGATTGGAAAAGATTCTTTTACAAAATGTTTGACATCCCCTCATCCCGAAGTACCTGCTTGATTAGTAGCTCGGTTTACATTATTTTCACTGATAAATTACACAGGGAGAAAGGATTTTTTATTCACTTTCTCAGCCTAAACCTTTTTTGTATTTATTATTTTTAGAAATATGTTTTATTGTATGAGTTTGTTTTTATATTTGTCTTGAATATATGTTTATCTATTATTATGAGTCAGATACAGAATATATTCAGCCTGTAAAATTTTGACACTTTTAAGTTATTTTTGACAGAGATATCACCGGACTAGAATGTGATTTCACAGTGTTGAACATGATCTTTTTATGATTTAATAATCATTATGAATTGAATGTCTTGTCATTTTAAGAGTCTTCTAACTTCACTCTGATATGCTTTGTTTTAGCCACTGCGTAGAACTCAGTCACTGAAGGTAGATCTGGCTTAGTCTCTTCTCACAATTGTGCACCAAGTGATCTGACATTGGTTGAGACATACAATTGCTTAGCTTTGCTTCCATCCATGCAAATTCCACTACAGTACTGTATTTCCTTGAATGCTTAATGTGAACATTATTCTGAATTAGAAGGATATATTGCTCACATTAAGTGATGTTTATTGCTTCCAGCCAAATGTCAGCTTGGTTCATGATGTGGTTTGAGATTAAACATTATTTTATTTGTTTTTAATCAATCCTTTTTTGTAAAAACATTTTTTACATTTTTTGCCAGTGAAACTTGATATGTTTTGAGATAAAAGTTCTTTCTTTTTTTTTTAAATGATTCTAAACTATTTTCAATTTTTTGTCAGATCTTTTCCATATGTTTAGGGTAGTAACCAGAGCTTCCTTGTCATTTTATGGGATGTTTTTTTTTTTCTGACTGATACAATCAGTCATTGCAGTTTTCTTCCCCGAGCTTAAAACCCTACAAAGCTTCATCCAGACGCTGCCCCTTTTGCCATCTCCAACTGTAGCATCTCCCCTACACATAAACAAGCACAATCGACGACAATCCAATTACATACCGGTACATGACACATCACTAAGACGAATACATTCACCCCTCTTGTTGCATATGAGCATCTTGTGGTTCTCCTAATGTCAGGACAGCCATGGCCAGAGATTTATCTGCAGGGCCAGCTAATGTTCCTATTTCTTTGCTTCACAGGCACAATTAGGTGTTCTGGTGAGTTGGACTCGGTGATGGCCGTATTGCTGGTGTACCCTGTACTCAGGGGATATACAGTTTATTACATAGGGATATCAAAAGTTTGTGTTTTACTTTGATGTAATACCATGTGGAATAAACGTTATCTTGTCATACACCTGTTATGGTATTTAGTGCATGTTGATAAGACATAGATCATAAGGATATTAATCATGATAATATACAGGTTAATGAATTAACATTTGATGTGTGAATTTCATCAAATAATGTATTTATCATGTTTATTGCAATACCATCCATCACCGTGATAAGTACTTCATCACATCCTCATGTTGCACATACGGTTGCTGCCATCATCCCTTGATAGAGTAGTCTCCCCTTGGTTGCCATGAATAACATGTCAACATACTTACCAATCATGCCATTATTCCCAACACAATGCACACAGCCTTATCTCAACACATGTCCTTGTAATTCCCCTGAGTGACAAACACCATCTGTATAATCAAATTTGTGGTGTATATTTCATTTATTCCTCCTTCACCTTGAGAAATATCAAATGCTGGTACGCTTCTATTTTGCTCAGAGAGGTTTATTTATTTGAGTTTCTTGTCCCCAAGAAGTATTGTGTTGTTGTTACTAAGATGAAATGAAGCAGATAGATCTGTGACATGTGGGTTGCAGTAGTTGTTCAACAGATAAACAGTAAAAATGAAGGTTATACACTGTATTAAAAGCAGCTAAAACATTGACAATCTGTTGACAATAAGGCCAGAGGTGCAACTTGTAAAGATAATTACGTGAATGTGTAAAGGAATGAGGCCACCTCCCCCATTATTGGCTGATCAGCGTGCATGTCTTCTTGAATGTTAGTCCTCTTGTGGTCAGTGTTTCTCATCTCATGCCCTTCCACAGAGCAGGAAACACTTCTGAAATATCTTTCAGACCCACTATACAACCACCGAACCTTTCTAAACAGATATTGTTGATAAACAATAACAGAGAACATGCAAAAAGGCCTTAAGACATTCTTCTTCGATTGGTCATAACCAAATGCCATATATATACTTTATATCTAAATAGTGTTGAAATGGATTGTGGATATTTGTGAAGATTGAGAATGTCTCATTCATTCTTCAAAAGAAAACATGACCAGTGTATGATATGTAATATTGACCATTTTAGATGATATTTTGTCCCACAATTTTAAGGCGAGAGATGAGAAACACCGAATGGAATACAGGTGGTCTTGTGTGCTTTATGGATTCTGCCAGGAATGATCATTATCTTGCATCTTCTCATTTATCCATCACACATCATGGTTTCAGTTGTAGTCCGTATTATGATATATCATTTCTTCTGCTAGGCTTACCAACCAAAGGTAAATTTCTTGCAAATTTGTGTGGAATCGGACTAACGTTACTTCAGATTTTTAATCTTGGTAGAGGTTAACCTAAAAGAAAAGCTTCAAAGCAATCACATCATGGGTGGTTCATAAAATCATCATATCTGTTTAAGTTATAGTGTACAAAGATGTCTTCATTAGAGTTTTCCTACCGTACATTGAAATTAAGTTAAATATGCATGATATGGAGGTTGTGAGTGTTGGTGATTTCCTTGTGTAGATATCTGAATTACGTGTTGTCCGATAACTCGTGTCTGTTTCTATACAAGGTGATTGGTCACTTCCCCAGTCAAGCATGTTGCCACCCCTAAAGCATTGTGGAGTATATGCATTGCAATGCATGGAAATCACTGCCATGTTGTAGTTACATTAATTCATTAAAAAATCTAAAAAATATCATTTTGTGAATCAAAACCTTTCATTTGTTTACTGCAAAGTTACACTTCCAAATCTTGATCCACCTTGCTTTGTTGTGGGTACATATGTTTAACTGACTCTCTCTTGTTACGGTTATTCAGAACTAGGCATTAAGTTCTGTATGTCTGGGATGTTAAGTCAATAAGGTTTCTATTGCTTTCTTCTACATTTTGGATTAGTAGGATTCACATGAAATAAAACCTGCCTCACATTTGTAGTTATTAATATCATAACAATCTTTGCCTGACTAACTGACACTTACACTATTATACAGCTTTGGTGACTTAACTGGCGATGATTCTAATAGTATTTTTTTATCCATAAATGAGACATAAATATATCTATATATCTTTGTTTCAAGTTTATTAAAAAAAATGTAAAAGTTACTCTTACCAAAAAAAACACTAGAGTTTTTTTGTATGTCTCTGTTCTTCTCCTTGAGTCATGTTCTTTAAATTTCAACTTCTTACCTTCTGAAACTAAGGAAACATGAGTGTCATTTTGAGATAAAACTGAACTATACCAGTTTTTGACTGCGGGATTACTATTTCAACTGGAATGGTATCCAGTTGCTTTGTTGGTTCTTTTATGTGTCTTTATCCTTCATGAAGAATAAACTAAAATGGTATTTTCTGCAAGGCAATATTAAATCTAAAATATTCATGTCTAATAAAGAGTTATAGGGTAAGGATGTGGCTTTTTATCTTATATGTACACAAATGGAATGATAGTATTTCTTTATTCCTATTCACAACATATTATCTTGTAACATACTCCAGCTTGCCATATGACCTTCACCTTAGGATCTTTTACTAAGATTACTCTTGCACATCAATAGATTCCAAATGAATGGGGACACCTATTTGACAATTTTCATATATTATGTTTATATTTGTCCACAACTCCTAGTTACTTGGTAACAGATAACCTGTTGTAATTGTTTCATTTTAACACTTAGGGAGAACTATTCTGTTAACCAACACTTGTAAATAACAGGCAGATGCCACATTTCACCTTAACATCTATGTATTTAACCATGATATAGTGAGCCAGACACATCTGTTAAATATAGAGATGACAATCCAGGGCTGTTATGTGTTGAGCCTTGTAATGAATGTTTTCTTCTGTGTACTTGCAGGCTGCTTCTCCGGGAAATGATGCGGGGACCTCAGTTTAACACCTGCTTTCTACTGGTTTAAATTCTGCCATGACGTACATCTTCATCTGGCAATGCCCTAGCCAGACGTTGTCATGTTGTCACTATCAACGCTATCAACCAGGTGGATGATCTTTGTGTCACCCATGGATGACATCTTCTCTTCAGCTCAGTCATATCATTATCATTTTAAATATACATGTACAATAGTTATAAGTGTTTGTATGACAGCAGTGTTTTTTACCATTGCTTGCTTTTCTCACTGGTGAATGTTCATTGTCTTCCTTGTCAAAGGTCAATGCATTGTAGGTCAAGGTGACTTGAACAAGGAAACATGTCACATACTCTGAGGACATGACATTTTCTTGGTTTGGTTTAATAAAAAATACATGCTTTCTATACTTAACAGCAGCATATATTTTATTAAATGATAGTGTATTGTAAAAAGACCTACTGACTTGACCTTGACCTTTGACATTGGCTGCCATGTTGTTATTGCAGGCCATGTTTCATTGTGTCAGGTAACCTGTCATCATTGCTGTAGTTGGGGTGGAAACTCTTTCATTAAAAAAATGTCATATTTTATGAGTACAGGTCATAACCTGGTAGAGACAATGCTGTCAGGACAATTATGTTTCAAATCAGTATATTTTCATATGTGTAAAACTGAAGCAGACTTATACTCCTAATTTGTCTCACTACAGTCATAATATGGTTAAGATGAGTGACCTGATTGAACACAACATGAATATAATCACAAGCATTTAGTAAGGCATTTATGAAATAATGAAACTTGTGGACAAGCCAGAATGCTGAAACTTACCTGGTTTGTATCATAAGAAGATGTGGAAATAACATGTACACTGTAATGGTTAGTATTAATGTTTTGTTATTGACATCAGGGTCAATGTTTAGTCTTTTGTCTTTGAAATTGATCATGTGAGGTAATGCATGGAGATAAACTTTACAGCACTACTTATGGAGACAACTGAAGTATTACAGAAGTACATGGAATAGATTACTGAAGACATTTAATGTGCTAGTACTATGTATTAATTTGACCAATTTGCACTGACATGGTGTTGTAGATGGCTCGGCTGCACAGCTTGTGTTTGCCAAGCCTTTGGATACTGCATAATTGCTGGTTGTACTCGTCACATTGCACAAGCCGAAGTGTGCAGATAGCACCCGTTGGGCTGTCTTGCTATTTTCAGCTGATACTGTTCGTCATTGTTGAGATCTTATTTTCAATATTTAATTTGTTCATGTTTAAACATCTTTTTCTTTGTTTCCTCTCCAGTTGTCATGTTGTTACTTTGTGAGGATATGTTGAATATGCAATATACATGTAGATGGGTCCACTCATTGTTAAAGTTTGTTTTTCTGTGAATATGTTTGCTTATTTACTTCCCCCACTTGGAAAACTGAAAGTGTATTTTTTCATGGGGCAATATCAGGTGATTGTAAATTAACATTTGATGCTGAAATGTCGAAATTGTTAATCTTAGAAATGTGAAAATTAGTCTGAATTTATTTTTGCAGTAGTGACCAAATTATGTTTTGTGGATTAAGATATGTAGTTGTTTCCCCATTAGGTTTCCCTACTAGTATAATATTGTTCTGACACATGGTACACCTGTTGCTGTTGCCTATATGTCCATTGTACAGAATCAACTTTGTACAGTAATTGCACTTTGATTATTTACAGTGATATATTATTATGATATTTCTGCATTGTAGAAGCTGTGTGATGAAGGTGGTAGGGGCAGAGTATACAGTGTGAACACAAGATGACATAGCTTATTGGTAGCAACAGGTGAAGGGAGGGCTTAGTTTTTGTTCATGACCAGCAACACCTTATATTAAAACAATATCATATCAAATGTCACAAAAAATTGTCAGTGATGAAACTAGATTATGGCATATTCATTACTTTTATTTATAAATATACAAATTCATCTACTTGTTTAGAAGAACTGTAAAGTAAGTAAAGCTAGTCGCAGGGACTCACAGAGCATGTACCAGCTCATTAACAGACAGTATACTTCACAGTGCCTTTCAGCTGATTATTTACTCTTGCATGTACCCACTTAGCGCAGCTTCTTATGTCCAGGACCATACCATGTACTATGTGCCAATTGTAGCTGAGGCGGGTACTCGCCATGTACATTGATCCATTACATAACACTATTTAAATTCTGTTGTGCTAGATTTGGCCTGTCTTTCCTTGGTAGCCATTGTAGTGTTGATCTGCAGAGCAGGTTATCCTTTCTGCCAGAGACGGCAAACAGAATTGTTACTAGTCACATATTGTTTTGTTTCAGGTTATCATTTGTAACATAGATTATCATTTATTGTAAGAATCCAATGCAGTTACCTGCTTGCCACGTATCAATAGGCTAGATGACATTAATCACTGAATAATTTACCAATGAGATTTTATGTTGATTTATTGTAATTAAGCATGTTAAGCATGTATTGGTCCATAGGTAGACTGTTCAGTAAATATCGGACCAGGTAACATGTTTCTGGTAACAAGCTACTGCCCCAGTATCGCCATGCCAACCAGGGAGGGTGTTGCCAGGTTCCTGCTGTGTCACAAGGAATGACAATGGTATGAGGTGCGGTTAAGGTTACAGTCACTGTTTCATTGTACACAAATGGCTGGCAAATCTTCTTTCCTGGTTGCAGTGACTGGGTCAGGTCACATGCTTCATTCACACTTGGTGGAGGGGCCTGCAGACTGGGCTATATGGGGGCCCCTTTGTCCAGTTTGTATGGAATCTCTAGTGATTGTTCACTGTGTGACTCATGTCCAGCATTGGTCAAGCTCAGTTAATAAAAGTTATGTCTCACCACTTCTTGTTTTGTTTTACCTGACATCTAAACTGTCTGCAGCTGCATATCATCAGCCATTGCCCATCTACCAAAGCGGTAGATGGCCCAAAACACCATAGCACATAGAGTTTACCCTTGTGGGACATTGTTCAGACAGAAAAAACAGGCATTTTAGCCATCAAATCTCCATTTTAGTTCCCTTACACAACAGGGAACCGGTCATGAATCATGATTACCTGAGCGAGTGAATGACTTACTGGAGTCAGCAATATGTCAGCAGTGTGTGCATGATCCAGTCAGACAGTGTGAGCAATGATTCATGTTAATGAAGTATGATCTCACACAATGAAGTCAAGTCACGTTATAATCACCTTATCCTTATCCTCATCTTTACTCTTTCAACAAGCTTCTGGTATCTATTATCCCATAGGATTCACGAGCACCATCACACTCTCGGAACAAAGTGGATTGCAAAAAGAACTGGAGGAGGTGTGAATGCCCAGGTCATCAATATAGAAACCAGAACGAGGAACTCCTGCCCCATCAAGAGCTGATCAAGACAAAGCTGCATTCAGGAAACACTGATAACACACTGTCCATTATTACACATTTATTTAACATACATGAGCATATGACTTGCAATGATAAATCCATTCATGAAACGAAACAGAAGAAATCTAAAATCATAGTTTAACATGGAGAGATATTCATAATTTATGAATACCAAACCCAATGTTTTACCTACTAGTCATCTTTTACTGTCATTAATATGACACCAATAAAAATCATTAAAAGTGATGCTAAAGGTAATAACTAGGTATGGTCTACTTGGTTTAAGTACACCTGAGTGCAGTGGAATGCAAGTGCACAACTAGCACAGTCATGTATGTACAGTCAACTCCGGTATCGGTTAGGTGGTCATCATAAAGCCAAGGCAATCAATGTTATGGGTCATTATTGTTCATGAGAATAACATACTATGTGCGTATAACATAATTTGAGGGTGCCTTGGAATCACACCTGAAGGGAACTTGATCCTACTGTTGGCCATAGTTCATGAGTTGCCAACTTTTGAATGATCTGCAGTCTCACATGAGCAAATCAAGTTTTTTTCAGTACCCAAGGTTGACAAAACAAGAAAGCATTTCAACCCATGGAATTGGGAGAGTGCGGCTCACTTTATAATTTATGGATACATATGACCTCTATCTCATCAACAAGAGATAACTATCCTTTCTGTACAACCAATATGACCATTCCTACACTGAAACTGGTACATGAAGATCAAAGTGAGAACATATCCTGGACCTAAATAGATTTATTTTAGTGTTAAAATGTCTTTGATAAATGTTTAAATAGAACACTTCTGAGGTAACAACATGTCAGTGAAATATGGGGGTGATCTCCGGTGCACAACAATAAGTGAGTGAGTATGGTTTTACGCCGCTTTTTTAAGCAATATTCCAGCAATATCACGTCGGGGAACACCAGAAATGGGCTTCACACATTGTACCCATGTGGGGAATCAAACCTGGGTCTTTGGTGTGACAAACAAACACTTTAACCACTAGGCTACCCCACTGCCCGACATGACAATAAAATATGATGGGATGACAATGTTCTTGTAGCAACTATTCAGTCCAGCGATGAACACAGTTGGAGTTGGTACATACGTAGTATAGTCGCATTCCTTCCTGAAAAAGAAAAGGTTAAACTAATTATTTGCTCTGTCAATAAAACGCATATGAACACTGGTTTACCACTCATAATCATCATCATCATTTAACATGGGTTAAACAGATGGGAACATGTAAACAAGTGGATTTACCTCAGCTTTAGTACTGTGAGACTGGAAAAACACAGACTCTTTGTGACCACACTTTGGGCATGGATGGTCTTCTGTGCGAGGGAGTGTTGGATCTGCAATGACGTCTCCTACAATTTGTGTCAGTTCACTGCAAGAGAGAAAACACTAATGCATCAGGCTTAGATCTAACTAGATAAATTGTACATAAAAAGTATTCACTGCTGTACACAATATGCTGTGCATCAATTTTCCAAAGGCAATATTTAGAACGATTTGCAATAATCCAGCTGACACCTACTCATGCTAGGTTTACCTTAACAAGCTTACAGCCTATCATGAGACACAATACTACAGCTGACTGAATAATACTATTACATTGGCTCTATATTACTTATATTAACCAGAAACATGAGTTGAACAAACTGGTTGATAACAACAATCTCTTGTTAGATGCCACAAGGAACATTCACAAAAAAACAGTCCTGCAACTGTATACATACATAGTGTGTGTGTGTGTATATATATATATATATATATATATAGAGAGAGGTAAGGTAAGAGAGAGAGAGAGAGAGAGAGAGAGAGAGAGAGAGAGAGAGAGAGAGAGAGAGAGACACACACACACACACACACACAGAGGTAATAACTGTAACTTTTAGTAATATTTAGGCAATAACATGTCAGTGAACTTCCCACAACCCCAGAATTTATCCAGCTTCTTTGTTTTGATGTCAAATAATTTTACCTCCCCTCCCTGCAATACATTAACAAGGATCTCAACGTAATGGTAATGAATTCACAACAAAAACAAGGACTAATATAGAATCTAAACGACACACAAATTCCTCCTGGCAGAGAAACCCTCCTGAGCCAAAACAATCAATCACATCAACATAAATTTGATATTTTTTTATCAACCATGTTTATTCTTGCATGTTCATTCACCTGAAGGGATGTGATATATTTCTTACTGCACATAATGCTTAGGTGCACACTGTAGTTGAGAAAAAAGATGTATCATTTTCACTCACTCGACTTCGTGCATGATCTTGTTGACGTAGATACACCGATTATCTGCTTCCTGCTGGTAGTCACAGTTCCGGCACTGTAACAACAACACTCTATCATGACCATACAGTATCAATCATTTCACAAAGAAGATAATTCTATGTATACATGATTTCTGTACTACAATGAATTTGACATTTTGTTATAGATACTAACACTGTCATCAAGAAAGTGAAATGGACCAAGTATCGTCACCAACAGTCATTGTAATAAAGGAGTTGTGTAAATAAAATGGGCTTCACACATTGTGCCTATGTGGGGAATTGGCGTGACAAACGAATGAACACTTTAACCACTAGGTTACGCCACCGCCCCAAACCTTCTTAAGAAATACATTACCTTCTAAATTATTAACCTCAGATATGTGTTCATACATGCTGTAGCGATTCACTCGCATGATATTCGAGTTGAATCGCTGGTGACTTCATGAATTCAATTCGTTATTAAGTGGTCACCAGAACCGAATATTAACGTATATTTATGAGGGTTTTTTAAAGATGATCATGTTTTACTTGAACCCTTATGTCCTTTCTAAAGTGAGATATGCAAGAATGGAACATGTACTAGCATTGCAGTCTGATTAGCAAGTCATGTTAGTTTGCCAAGACTGCACATGGTACTGTCGATTATAACTATTACATACCAAATTTGAGTGTCATGAGATCACTGGTTATTGCTGTGACAAATTAAACTGTCAACATTGTCTGACTTCCATACTGTATTCATCAATCAATTCGTTAACTACAATATTGTATATAAAATAATTATTACTATTCGTTAGGGAATATTCATGACCGACATGTATCATATTCGCCACATAGTGTATTCATTGCAGCCCTAATGTGTTCATACATGTAAATGTATATGAACATCCAAAACTTACTGCATAGAGAAGAACTCTGTTGTCTTTGTCTTCTTTTGGATACAACATGTTGTTGCTGAAATATAGGAATAGGAATCATTTAACCCACATTAAGTTAGTGGCCAAACATAAGATTAATTTTAAGAAGACTAGTAATCCTACATTATTGACAAAGACAGTGTCGTGGATGTCTAATTTTACTCTGAAGGAAACAAGTCAACAAATCTATATCATCGAGAACACTCACCATGTAAACTACACAAGTTCCTCCACAAGAGTACATTTGATTACTTATGGTATACAGACATTGACAAGGCAAAAAATATTATAAATATTCATTTCAAAGTTCTTAACTGAATTCTCTTTTACATTGTTGTTTGTTTCCATATCATTCTTAAAAATTGAGTCTGGCCAGGCACCCCAGTGGCTGATGTCAACTTTCTACATAATTGTTGTTCAGTCACATTATATGTCAAATATTGTAACCAACTAAGGTTTGAGTTAATTGGCACTAGTATCCTTACACAAATTTGTGTGCATGCATGCTTGTGTGTACGCAAATGTATCACTAAGTCATGATTGTTTATGTGTATGTGAATCACTTAAGTAAAAAGAATAATGAACACCAAAGGAGTTTTTACAATGTAAACAACTGGTTTGGTTTTCATTTTCATGTTTCACTTGCCCATTTGGATACAGGGGGTGCTATGACAAACTAACATGACTGTTTTGACTGAGCCACATTTCTTTTCAGAATGTGGATGTGCACTAAAAATAATGTTTTCACTGAAGAAGAAACAGTAAAACACTAGAGACTTTACAACATATCTGTCAGCCCAAGACACATCACGTACATTTCTGTAACCACTACTATTTAACATTTGACGGATACAGATAAACAAACAGTTTTTTACAATCACGTGATCTGATTTATACACAGATGATATCTTTTCACTGAGATGACTCTTTTCAAAATCTCTCAGGTCTTCTTGTAGTTTGTTCACAAGAACATTTGCACATCACAACTCAACAATAATCATACGTATTTTCCATATATTTACAGAGACATTACCATTCTTTACAAAATTTAATGCCAACGAAACCAGGGCCTGCATCGTGTGCTTCGAACAACGGGTCCATCGTTGATTCCGATCTGCGCAATAACAATCTGAAATGTTCGCCTTGCAAAATAAGCAAAACACACGCGAAAAGTACCCATAAGCTTTCTACAGTGTCGTCAATATAGAAAACACTTCGTCAAGCGAATCCTATATTCGCTGTTTGGAGAAATAAACCGGAAATGGAAACAACCTACTAGTTGTTGGCAACATATTGCACAAAGTCACAAAATAATTATTTGATAAACTTCTTAGCACCATTTGGTATCACAGTAATATACATAATTCCATTTATTTACATAAAACGTAAATTGCGGTTGGTTTGGTCAAATACATGGTAACAATAAGCAAGCTGATACCATCCATGAAGTGAACCCTTTAATGTGTCGTAAGTAAATATTACTTATGATGAACCGTAAACACATGTGCTCAGCAAAGATCTTGATTAAGAGAACTATTAGCTTGCATTTTACAGAATGAATCCCGGTTATGGATATAACACATTCGGCCAGTATGGGAATTCCAACCCTTACTCACAACAGAATGGCATGTTTAACCAACAATCGTGGAATCACGGAATGAACAGTCACCAGTTTCACCCAGGTCAGTTCCCCAGACCGCAGCCTGGACCTTGGCAATGTCCACCAAGAGGACCTCACGTACAAGGCCGAGGCACGACACAAGGGTTTAGACCGAGGTTCCAACAACGGTTTAGTAATCAGCATCAAAGACACAATAACCCACATCAGAATCCTCATAATGTGACAAAGACAGGTTTCCACAATAACATGCCAAACGACAAGAAGAAAAACAAAAAGGTATATCACAATTCCTATTTCCATTTCTGAAATGTATCGTTGGTCAAATTCAATTCACTTTTTCATATGAAAACTAAACTTTCAAGAGGAATTAGTAGCTGTTCACAAATAAACATGTTTTTAATTGACATAAGTATATCCTATGAGTTTATGTGTCATGATGTTGTTTGGATAGGATTTTTATAAATGGATATATGAATCAGACACTGCAATATTTTCAGTATAGTTAGCATGGACACAGTGTCTTGATATGGGGGTAACCGTATATTGCTTTAGCCATCAAACCTTCATCAAAAACATCGATTAATACCCTTGCTTTTAGCCACAGAGGAGATTCCTACCCATGTCTTTGCTGATACATGTACATCAGTTCTTCTTGTTTTCCACCTTGTACTTATGTATAATTACTATAAAATTTAACCATAACATAATACCTTCAAAACCAAACATGCCATAAACAGGAGAGCTAAACAGAGATGCCAACCCATATGATTTTACCGTATTCGGTATGAAAAAACAACACAAAATACACGACTATGATAGCAGTAAAAATATACGATTTTTAAAAACAACAACATTATATTAAATCATCAAATAGCATACGTACCATACACAATACATTTCGATCACATTTTATTCAGTATCAAGCTATATGTGGATACTTACTACAGATTTAGTTGAGTACAACGTTAATAACAAGGTCTTAGACTATATATTTAATTTTTTATTTAATATGAAAATTCTTTAGAAAAGTTAATACTAATTTTGTAATCACTTTTTGGCCAAAATACTAATTGGGCTAAATTAGGGTTGGCATCTCTGGCTATATGATCCACCAGTGTGTGGCGGCTGGTTTGTGGGATACATATATAACCAAGAACAGAGTTACTGATGGTCAGTTTTTCACCCCAATGAATTCACTGTATCTTTTTATTTTCTGATATTTTTCCAGAAGAGAATAGACAAGAGAGAACTTCCGGAAAACAACCAGTTCTTTTGTGACACATGTGACAGAGGATTTTGTTCTGATGAAAAGTACCAAGAACATGTTTTGCAACATGAAAAGGTTTGTTTTGTATAGCTGATAGTTTCTGATTCGAAATCAATTTCAAATAGTCAAAGATGAAGGTTATATACTAAATAAATAATGCCACTTTACATCATTTTGTAATTCTGATGCGTGACATCAAAACCTGTTTGTCATCAGTGGAATGTCGCTGCGTATGAACAGTGTTGAAAATATTTGACAATGTAACCTTGTGTCAAACTTGGATGTGTAAATATCCCAGTTGTCTTGAAGTCACCTTTCAGTTGATGCTAATTCCTTCAGATTCGACATCATTATGCTCATTTTTATTAGTTTTGTTTAAGAAAGTATATCATCAAAATGACACTACTTCTAGCTTGTTATAAGTGTCTGTATTAATCTGATAGTGCACGTGGTGGTTTATGCTGGATTAGAAGACCTAGATTCAAGCATGTACAAGGCCACTGTGGTAAAGCTGATTCAGAACTTGTTGACTTTCACCATGTTGACTCCCTCCATCACCAATAACATTTTGAGAACTTTTTTCTTAAAGACTTCTGATTTTAGAATGATGAACTGAATGTCTCATATGATGTACATTTTAGTGTTCAGATCCAGCCTGTTCATATGTGGCTGCCCCGAAGCTGGTCAAGCTCCACTTCCAGATGGTGAGACATTTTTGTATCAAGTTGAAACCGAAACAAAAGTACCAAGTAGAGCCCATCAAAATTATATAGCAAGCTGTCTGAATGTGGATATGAGTTGAGTGTCAGTTTTAGAACACAGCACAAGGACATAGATAGGGAATTTGCCTGGCCCATAGCAATACTTCTTACAACGTAGAAGGAGGTTTTAGTTTTAGATTAGGTGATCAGGATTGTTTGTGATGTAAAACAAATGTGAGAATATAAGGCCCCTGAGACATGAGGCAAACTAATTACCCAGTACCCCATGTTTGTCATGAAGGCTGGGTCAGTAGGGTAGCCTAGTGGTTAAAGCATTCACCTGTCACGATAAAAACCCGTGTTCAGTTTCCCGCATGGGTACAATGTGTGAAGCCCATTTCTGGTGTCCCCTGCTGGAATATTGCTAAAAATTGTTTGGTCCAGTTGAAAAGTGAACTTAGTTTTGGCACTTCCAACAAACCTCTTATGGTTGTGTGGGACTATTTGCCATTAGGAATAATGACCTTTGTAATAATCCAGTAGGTTGTTGAATGCCATTCTTTGCAGAATATGAGGTGAGTCTGACACTACTATATTGTGCTGAGAACCAGTAAACATCATGGACTAGTAGCATGATTAGGGCTCTAATTCTGAGCCAGTTTGCAATTTTTAATTTAGTAACAAATTGGAATTGAATAAATCTGACAGAATGCGTAAACATAGTAAACCCTCTTGTCATATTTAAGCAGAACTAGCTACTAAGTCTACAGCTAGTGAAATAAGGTTTACACTAGTCTCTTTTGACAAGCTGTGAAAACATATTGTTCTGATTTGTACAACGCCCAGGATGACAAACTGTCGCTATGTTGTTATGTCATGGATCTATTTTCATTGATATGTCAGACCTGTGAAGATAGGGGTTAGAATTGATCTTCAGTAATCCATACTTGTCGTAATAGGTGACTGATGGGATGGGACAGTCAGGTTTGCTGACTTGGTTGACACATGTCATCGTATCCCAATTGTGTAGATCAATGTTCATGCTGTTGATCACTGGATTGTCTGGTCCAGACTCGATTGTTTACAGAACGCTGCCATATAGCTGTGATATTGCTGAGTGTGGCATAAAATTAAACTATCTCACTCACTCATTGATACGTCGTGAAACTTGACACATACTCTGTTACTGCTTCAGACTGACTCTGGGTGATTCCACATGTATCTTTGAGGCCTTGGGTCACTGATTGAATCACTACAGGAAGTGTTTTGTCTATTTCAGCAACATCAAACAGGTCTTGCTCACAAGATATGGAAGCTTGAATCACCAGAAGACATCAAGAAATGGATTGATGAGAGAAAAAGGTAACAATGCAGCTGTTTGGTCTTGGTCACTGATATCACAAATATGTTCCCATATATAGCCGACAGATGACCCATGATTCTCATCAGAAGTGTCCTCAGTCTCTAATAATCTGCAGAAAAGTTTTGTGCAGAATTGCATCCGTATATGATATCTAATGTTTCTCTTCATGAATTTAGGGCAGTGGGGTAGCCTAGTGGTTAAAGTGTTCGCTTGTTATACCGAAGAACCAGGTTCGATTCCACACATGGGTACAATGTGTGAAGCCTGCTTCTGGTGTCCCCAGTCATGATATTGCTGGAATATTGCTAAAAACGGCTTATAACTAAAAAGTTAGCAGTTTGTCAGCACTGTGGGTGCATTTACCAGAGGATCAACTGAAATATGCTGTTCAATGTTGTGTTAAGCCCAACTTGTACACTCACTCACTTTCACTGTAAATGATCTTTTATGCATGCTTTAAACGTGTTCCAACAAATGACATTTCCATTACTGCAGGAATTTCCCAACAGCAGCCAACATAGAGAGGAAGAAGGCGATGGAGACGGAGAGAAGATCTCGAGGGGAGAGACTGGACACGAAGTATTTTGGGTTCGTCAAGTTTTAGTTCATTTGCACAGTTCGATCACCCAATCCCCTATTTTTTAGAAGGCAAAATGTACCTGATTCTTGTTCAGGGATGGTGGGTAGCTTAGTCAGTTTAAGCATGTGCTCGTCCATACACTGCTTATACTGAGTCTAACAAACCCTAGTAGAAGGTCGCGTCATCTAACCTTTGAGTGACCTATGACCGTCCAATCAAATCCGAACAGATTTAACGAATCAGAAAACGGCTACTGTTTAGGGTTCGGCAGGACTTACAAAATTCCCCGGTCACTGACACTGATCTCTCAACAGATGAAAATCCGATAAAACACAGATATTTTACCTGCAGTATATACGCTTAGGGCTTTCTGATGACATGGTTACCATTAGCTAATATTTCCGCATGCTGACATCCTTGAATATTGACAAAAATGCTATTTTCCTCAACTGTTTGCTCAATGTTGTGGCGTACTCCATGTGCATCACTCTGAAAGCGATCATACGGAAAATAGCATTTGGAATCGTTCGGGTACAAACTTTTTCGAGGTAAAAGTGCGAATGTCAACTTTTGAGATTTGGTAAGCTGTGTTCTGATTGGTCAATTGGATCGGTTAGCTGACACGACCTTCTACTAGGGTTTGTTAGACTCTGTATAAGCAGTGTAACAAATAATACTGAGCCTAAGTTTACTTAGGCAATGTGTGAAGAACATTTCTGGTACCCATCACTGTGATATTGCTGGAATTATTCCCAAAGTGTCGTTAAAACTCAATCACTCAAAAGTTAGAAAAAGAAACACAACCTCCTCCATATCCTGTTCTTAGATGAACTGAAAAAGGCAATATGCATAATATTTTGAGGAGCTTGACATGTGTTGCTTTGGGCCTTCCTCTCTACATCATGTACATGGTGAAAATAACTCTGCCATATTTCATAAATCTGTTACAGAAAGATGAAGGGTGGAAGGAACGGAAATAAATGGGGCAACAGGAAACGCCACTTCAATGATACTGAATCTGACATGCAACATTCCCCCACAAAAAAACCAAACATGGCAGAACAGACAGTATGTGTTGTTTTCCTCTACAGTTGTCTATGTTGTTTCATTATCCCCTGCCGCGGGTTTAGCTCGAAGCGGGGGATATAGTATTAGGCTCCGTCCGTACATACGTACGAATTGAAATATCTTAAGAACTGTTCACTAGATTCTTTTCCTATTTGGTACCTGGGTTCATCACACTATAAGAAAGGTCCAAGTCAGGTTTGGTGACGTTGACCTTCATTTCAAGGTCACAAGGGGACTTTCACGTTTTACCTGCATGTTAAGCTATCTCAAGAACCGTTCACTGGATTTTCTTCATATTCAATACCAAGCTTTATCTCGGGCAGGCGCAGGGCCCAGTCAATTTTGGTGACCTTCACATAAATTTCAAGGTCATGGCGACACTTTGAAGATTTCAGCATGTAAACCTGCATGTAAAGCTATCTCAAGAACCGTTCACTGGATTTTTTCCATATTCAACCCCAAGCTTTATCCAGGGAAAGCGCAGGGCCCAGTCAGTTCTGGTGACCTTCACTTAATTTTCAAGGTCACAGAGACACTTTGAAGATTTCAGCATGTTAAATTGCTTGTTAAGATAGTCAGCAAGATATCGCAAAAAATATTCAGTGGATTTTCTTCATATTTGACACCAAGCTTCATCTAGGGAAGGCCCAGGGCCCAGTCAGTTTTGCTGACCTTCACATAATTTGTAGGGTCACGATGACACTATGAAGATTTCAGAATGTTAACCTGAATTGTCAGCAAGATATTTTAAGAACGGTTCACTGGATTTCTTCATAGACTTTCAAAACCTCCCTTGAATGTTTTTCAATAAGCAATTTCTTTAGTACTAGTTTTGCATATTTCATACACTATGACATTCATGTCAAGGTCAAAGTCAGTCTTGAAAATTTGTGTGTGTTTGAACAACTAAAGAGCAAGATAATGTTTTTGTTGACATTTAACTTCATCTTAAACTTTCATTACTTTATAAGTTTGATTTGATAATTTGGTGTGGGGGATTATGTCACCTTAGTGACAATGCTTGTTGTCAAGTATGATGGGAGGAACACACTGCTTAGATTGTACACCTTGGTTCAAGTTGTCATGCTGTTCTTTAGCTGTCCTGAAGTGAATGTAGTCTATGTGTTTACATTTGCAGTTACACCCTTTGATTCATATGTCCTCTTCTATGATAGATACATATATTTCTTTCAGAGTGCCTTCATATTATTCTAATCGGACTGATTTTCTTTGTAAATGAAGCCTTTCCTCAGTGTAATATATTTTCCAGATACTAACAAACGGAAGCCTTAAGACTGAGGATCCTTTGGCAGCCGTTTTGATGCAGCCTCAATCTGAAACTTGCACTGACTCTATCCCTGATCAAATGAGTGTTGCTGGGGGGACTAGCGTCCCTCATGGCATCTTATGGAGCAGATTCAGAACCGGAGGAATTGCCAAACACATCATACATCAAGTCAAAACAAGGTTAGTCACAGAATGGATCATCTGCACATGTGATAATGCATTTCCTGTCATCCGTATGTCTATTTTCCTCTCTGATTCTCTGTAGCAGACAAAATGCAGGTGACAGATTTTGATCTCCCAGATTAAATTATTTACATGCTGAAGTCATGATGGTGGAATGATGCTCACATATGAATTGACTCAGCGTTCGAAATAATCGCCGGCCCAGAGGCCCTAGCTCCAGTTGTTATTGTATGGGGCCGGCAGTTTCAAATATCTGCAGGCCCATGTGGCCTTCGGTAAATTATCTGTCTTTTTTTTCAGCTTGTATCTTTCCCTTGGTTTTTTGGGGGGTGGCTTTGTTGGTTTTTGGTTTTCTTTATTAACGTTCAGGAATCATCCATCCATGATCCATCATGTTACGATAACTTATGGTTTAATGTCCTGGTATTTCAGCGCTTTGCGCATAGGAATGTCAACACCAGTCTTTACCAAATAAAAACGTCTCTCTGTGCCATAGGCTTCGCTAATTGATTTTGTAGAAACAGTGTGAAACTGTGTACAGTGTAGTCTATTTTGTTTTTATTGGTTTGACTTAAAATGGGCCTGCAGATTTCATTCAGGGCCTGTAGATTTTAAAGCCTGCAGCGGCAGCAGGCCCTGATGGCAAACTGGCAAATTGAAGTATTGCAAAACTGAATTGACTGCATAATTGTAAACATAACAAATCGTGGTATAACTCAAAGAGGGTTAGATCAAGGTGTGACAACCAGTTTTTGTATGACTTCCAAAGTGCAAAAAAGATATTAAAATCATTTTGTTATTAAGATGTAATTTGCAATATTGGCTTAACAAACTACTTTTTCAGATGTTTTGTCTTAAAATAAATTTAGACATTATTCAGCGGAATATTGGAACAAACAAACACATGCCCACTCATTCTATTATCAACAGAAGTCAGCAGAAATGGTAGTCAATTAGTGGGAAGGATGTGATTTTTGTTTAGTGTATAGTATAACCATTGCTACTCTTCACTAGACTCCTCAATGTACAAAATTGTTGAAATACTGACTAGGTTATCTCCCTTACATTTCCAATGGGTACTTTTACAGGCACATCTCCATCAAAATCTTGTGGCAACAACCAAAATAAGCCAGACAGTACCCAGAAGCCCATGTCAAATAGACAGAGGAAAAATCAGAAGAAACAAAATGGCAACTCGAAGATGCAGAATTCAAAACGTTCAACACTACTAGAACGGGTGAGTCAGACAGAGTATATAGTGCAGCTGTTCAACTCACTTTACCATGTGGGAGGTTCTTTAGGGGCAGTGCTGTAGGTACATGGTTAAAGCATGGGATTGTCACAAGATATGTCTGATTCTCTATAGGGTCCAGAGGGCAGGAGTTTGGTGGTTTGATTCTTGGCTGTACCATACCAAGATGTTAATAGATGGAGCTATTCGTAGCTTTGGCTGCTTGGGATTATAGGATTCAACTAGGACTCAGCTTGGAGTCAGTATACTGTGTGTGTGGATGGGATGTCCAAGTTAACAGGCATTGTATTACCAATTTAGTCCATACAAGTACAAACTGCCACTGTGGTGTGGTCTTGTGCATAGAGCTCAGGTCACAAATCAATGTTTGGTGCAGAGAATCCTTGGATGAGTGACCATGTTTGGCAGCTTGACTCCTGAGATTCTTTTTTATATATTCCTCCTTGGGGTACTTATAAGCATTTAAATGTCCATTTAAAATCCCTACGACAGTTGTAACAATATTTGAATAAAATATTTACAAAACAAAAACTACGTTTTGTCTTGTGAGACCACCCTTACAGGGCCCTCTGGCCCCCTACAGCCAAGAGCAGGTAACTCTAGACCGTAACCTCGCACCTCACTTTCCATGCTGTCGTTTCCCGACATAGACGTGGGTCCATTACAAGAAAGTTTTCTATTCCCGGCGAGAATTATGAGTGGGTCAGAAACAGCAATTGTATGTATGGTTCTCTTTTTTTGCATAGGCGATTTGAAGACTTGTTCTGAACTTTTTCATTCATAATTTTTAGTTGTAACTTGGTACCTGAATGCGTCGGCTCGCTCGCCGAGTGCATGCCAAGATGGCTGACCAGGTACCTTCGCTAGCATCACTGTTCATTGGTTTCCCGTGTGGTTTTTCAATGTTACAGGTGGGGTTAGTAATTTTACGTATATGTGGTTACATGTAGGGCGTTTTCCACTGCTTGCATTTTCTATCTTACGATATAAAAAGTCGTAGTTATGTCAGTGCGTATTATGGTTATTGTCAACTGTATGCTACGTTGTCGCATTAGTTGTGTCGCCCATGCGTGTTTTTTCATATATGTATGTGTGTATGGGGTTGATTGCTGCACAGGTTGTTTACTTGTTGCAGTTTAAATCCTGTACTTCGTGCCTTGCGGCCATTCCCGTCAAGGACACACATACGAGGTCTGCTTACGTTGCCTCACCCAAACTGACCATGAGGAAGAGGGGTGTGTGGCATGTGCCACTTTTACACCTCAAACGATTAGAGCACGACGAGCGGATCTGCTGTTCTACAGCAATCTGATGCTCGACCGGGAGATATTCGGGATTATCTCCCAGTTGTTCGGGTCGTTCCAGGTGGATCTGTTTGCGTCTGGGGTGACGAACCAGATTCCTGTGTTTTGCTCCCGGATTCCGGATCCGGGAGCGTTAGTCAACGACGCCTTTCAGCTCGATTGGACGGACAGGGTACTGTGGGCGTTCCCCCCGATACCACTGATTTCCAGGGTCCTGTCACAGCTGACCGCACAACCAGCTCGGCTACTTTTGCTTCTTTGGTCGGCACAACGCTGGTTTCCGGTAATTCTCAGGTTTCTGTTCTATTACCTTTTCGGCCGGACCTCCTATCCCAGAACGGAGCGCCCCACCAATCCCAGATTCAGTGGGTGGCCTGGCAGCTGTCAGGGATAGCCTCCGTCGAAGCGAATTCCTGCACCAGTTGCAGACACAATTCTGGCTTCAGGAGGGATTCGACAAGCGTTCAATATGAGGATAGATGGGCCTGTTATTCGCTGCTGGTGTCAACAGGGGATTCTTGATCCCTTTTCTACAGATTTAGTCTGTGTTTTAGAATTCCTCCAGTCTCGGTTGGGCGCCGGTCTAGCGGCTTCAGCGGTTCGAGGATATTCTACAGCTATTTCTGCGTTTCATATACCTGTTGACGGTGCTCTCTTGGGGCAGCACCCTCTGGTACAGCGCTTTTAGCGATGGCGTGGACAGAATCCGTCCGGTTGTCCGCGGATTAGTCCCCGTGGGACTTGTCAATCGTTCTTGATTGGCTGTCCGGTCCACTGTTTCACAATCTGTCGGCTCTTTCCTCCCACTGTTGACGTGGAAGACGGCGTTTCTTGTGGCGGTGACTTCAGGCAAGCGGGTTGGCGATATTCATGCAATGTCGGCCGATCCCGCTTACTGTATTTCACAAAGACAGAGTTAGCATACGGCTGCCTGATACTTACCGTCCTAAGAAGGATAGTCCCTTCCATGTGACGGCCTATTGAGCTCCCAGCTTTCCTCAGCCTTCCCTGTCCGGTACCTCTCTCACGACGTGCTCCGTCTTAGATGTCCGTAAGACACTTAAGGCTTATATCAAGCGAACAAGGGGTACCCGTAAAGGGTAACCAATTGTTTTGTTGTTATGGCGGGTTCAGGCTGGTCTTCCGGCGACCAAGCAAACCATTTCTCGTGGCTTGTCTCTGCCATACATATTAGCTATACTCAAACAGGCGTATCCGCCTGTTGGGTTGAAAGCTCATTCGGTTAGGGCAGTTGCTACATCGAAGCTTACGCTGCAGCCCTGCCCATTGAGGAGATCTGCTGCTCGGCTATTTGGAGCCGTCCGAATGCGTTCATCCGTCATTACCAACTTGACAAACTCTCCAGTGGCGTGCTCGATTCGGTCAGTCAGTTCTCTCCAGTGGGCATGGTTCCACCTCTCTAGCCGATTGAGCTTTAGAAAGTATGTGAACCATTCTATGCCAACTTTTTAACACTGGTGTTGGGTTTTAAAAATCTTGTTTACATATTCCCTTGGTGACGGGTTTTATGTGGTGATGGTTTTTATTCCCATGTCTTTTGCATTCTGCTCTAGACTTTACTGGCCTTGGAAGCTTTGCTAAATATATACATATTAAGGCATTTCGTTTCTGGCAGCTTATTGCGGGACCCTTATCTTCGCTTCCCGAGTAGATTACGGGAAGGAGGGAGGTGTGTCTCGTTAGTTTGCTTTAGCGAGGGTTTAGCTGGGCAATTTACATATGTTCGACCCTGACCCTGGTTCATGCCCCTGCCTGATTGGCTATGGTGGACACGTGACCGGTTAAGTGTGCTTTTTCTGCTATAATTAGCTTGGGAAATTCCACTTCTTGTCGGGGTGTTTTCTGCAGACAGAATGCGCTCCTTAGCTCCGATCTTTAGGAGTCTGTCTTATGCTTATAAGTACCCCAAGGAGGAATATATAAAAAAGAATCGAACTAACCTGTATAGGTTTCAGATTCTTTGAATATATTCCTCCTTCGGGTCGCCGCCCTACCTCCCCACATTCTGTCTGATGTCGTTCAGCATGGAAAGTGAGGTGCGAGGTTACGGTCTAGAGTTACCTGCTCTTGGCTGTAGGGGGCCAGAGGGCCCTGTAAGGGTGGTCTCACAAGACAAAACGTAGTTTTTGTTTTGTAAATATTTTATTCAAATATTGTTACAACTGTCGTAGGGATTTTAAATGGACATTTAAATGCTTATAAGTACCCCAAGGAGGAATATATTCAAAGAATCTGAAACCTATACAGGTTAGTTCGAATTTCTAGGGCTTCCCTCCTGCCCCACATCGAAGTACATGTGACACATGTGGTCTCACCTTAAGCAAGTGAGATAGTTCAAAATTGCCACTGTGCATCGTGAATGTGATGTTGACCCTGTCTCACATCACATTAAGTCATGTGGCAACAAACAGCAATATTTTTAAACTTATCCTATCTCATGGTATGCACCATCTCTCTCTTCTACGACCATGTGTGGAAACGTGCTGTCAGCTAAGTTGAGTCAAATCTAACTGTCCTCTGACCGCCCTGACCTCTGCCCCAACCCCGACATCAACGCCTGTCAATCATCCACCAAAGCGTGCAGCTCGCCCAAATGATCACATGACCACCTGGTGACGAAACCCTGCATCAAGTTGACTTCAATACAATTTATGTAGTCCATGTGTGCTTGTCACGGACATATCATGTCAAGTATTAAAGTCAACTTTTGAATGTAACCTAAATCTTGTATCATGCAACTAGGCCCATAATACTCAGATTTCAGTCTATATGGTCTAATTTATATAAACTTGTTTATTTTGGGAGAAATGCAGTCTTTTCCTCGATTAATCCCAGTGGAAGACTATTTTCAAGTCTTTATTGAAACTATATCTTCATTATTAGTCAATGTAGAACAATTAAAATCATATGTGACGGTAGCCACTAACGTCTGCTATCACATGTCCAGATTTGACTCATAAGATTAATGAATATTTTTTGGCTATATATTAAAACTTGATGCTTGAGAAACACAGTCTCTAAGTTTCAAGTATCATTTTCAATCTTTCTTGGTCAAGTCAGAGGTTGTCCCCTCTGACGTCCGGCAAGGCCCTATAAATTCCAAACCATTGTAGTTGGGGGTAGTTCCCACGGTGGACTCACACCAACTAGGACCTCTTGGAACGCTGGACACAGGAATATGTTGGTAAGTTCCTTGTAATCTTACCTTCAGTCTGGCGTTCCACTTATTACTTCATGTAATAGACTATTCCTGTCAGGGGTATTTTTATTATTACTGATTCTTCATGTCCATATAGGCTTAATAGGAGTTCAGCTCATTGATACATATTGCAACTTTAATTTTGGTTATTCAGGTCTACATGTATAGTCCTAATAAATGTATTAGCATTACAGTTGGGTTGTGCTCTTTTTCATATATATTATTTTATCTTAGTTCACTGGTGCGGTCATTATGGTGTCTCTAGACGACCACACATGGTTGAGCCAATGACCCTTAATGCATAGGTCATTACCGCTGCCAGCACCGTGACACACCTCTACCTGTCATTCTCTTTCTTGACGCTACGTTGTGTGGACGTGTGTTTGTCTATAAGAGAGTTTGATTGTGTTTCTACAATGGGAAAATCGAATCGTTATGGTTCTAATAAACGCAAACATTGCGATAACTGCAACAGTAATTTCTCAGCGGCAGACCCACATAACCTATGTGTTGACTGTTTAGGCCGGTGTGAATGGTCTAGATGTTGCACTTTGTGTGCAAATCGTGACAACGATGCGCTTTCAGAATATCGCCGGGTAGCTTGGAGACGCAAGTTTGACAGAGATTGTCGGAATCCATCTGAGGGTCTGAGTAGTAAACGTCCTAAGTTAGATCGCCGTTTGATATCTGCAGTACGATGTTCGAAGTCGAAGTTTCCTAATGAAGATTTCTTAGAGAGGTGTCTGATTCCTACCTCAGTGAAAATCTGCATCAACTCTTCCGTCCGCATTCTTATAGCCTCATTACTCTAGAAGATTCTTCACCACCACGAGTTGTTGTGTTATCTACGTCTGGTATTCATCCCGGCCGTCTTTGGTGGTGAATGTTCCTTTACGTTTCAGAGGTGGGGACTACTCACGCGGCGCTTTTTGTGATTCTTAACATTACATCACAAGTGACGTTTATTTCCAGTTCGACGCTTACATCAGGAGTTACCTCAGTTTAGAGCGCCGCTTGTCACTGATTCCACGTGTTTGCTCAGAGCGCCACTTACTTCCAGTTCGGCGCTTTTCTACCAGTGCGCCGCTTACTTTTGAAGCGACGCTTACATCAGAACAGTTATCTCACGATTAGGCTGCTTGTCCGCGGATCCCACGTGTTTGGTCAGGCGCCACTTACTTCCAGTTCGGCTCTTTTCTACCAGTGCGCCGCTTACTTTTGACGCCTCGCTTCCATCAGGACAGTTATCTACGATTAGAGCGCCGAATGTCACGGATCCCATATGTTTGGTCAGAGCGCCGCTTACTTCCAGTTCGGCGCTCTTGTTTGGTTCCGGTTCGACGCTTCCTCCCAGTTCGGCGCTTTTCCCAGTGTTCCCGGTTCGGCGCTTTTCCCAGTGTTCCTGGTTCGGCGCTTCCTCCCGAATCTGCGCTTCCTCCCAGTGTTCCTGGTTAGGCGCTTCCTCCCGGAGTTACTGGCTTGGCGCTTCCTCCTGGCGCTCCCAGTTCGGCGTTTCATCCTGGACTCCCGGTTCGGCGCTTACTCATATTGATGAGAATTGATTTTTCGCTACGATGACCGTGGAAAAGGATGTCACGCTGAGGACTGCGACAATGCCAATGCTAGGCCAGTGATAACTGTCAAGCTTTCCCCTTCCTCACAAGAGTCAAGCACGCTGATGTATAAGTTCTGCAATGGGAGTCGTAGATGAACTTGTAGCTCCACAAGAACCTTTATGTATTCAACACAATTGGTTATTTTACGGCGCTTCATTGAGACCGATGACTACAGTCTACAAGTAACAGCGTTAAGCAAGTATGAGCTTCAGCTGATCATCTGTATAAGATGACGATTACATTGTCTTCAGTGAAGAAGGAAACAATCACAACAGCCAGGGAGACAGTCTACTTACATTGGTATTACCTTCGGAATTCCTCGGTTACAGATGTGGAAGGTCAGCATCAGTTTGGTCCTTTGGTCCTGGCGCAGTTGTCATCAACCCGTGTTTGCAGATAAAGCAATCCTTTCTTGATCTGTTTGCTATGTACCTAATAGAAGATATCGATGTAATCCATATCTTGGTACTTTTTTTCTCTTGGGCTTAGATCATTCTCACCTATGGTAGTAGGGCGTGTCAGCACTGTCATAAGTTATGACTTGATAGACTGTGAGGCAAGTCTTGTGCAACATGCAGAGATGGTCGACATTCCGCTTACTGACCTCTACTCTTTGAGCAATCACGTCAGTGAAGTGTTGATTTCCGATTACCTGCGTGGTTTTCAAAGCGTTCTGCTCCTAAGTCCTTTCTCACCTTTGGTAAGTTAGGGAGATTGGTACTGAACATTAAACTAGTTGAGCAACCGGGCTATTCCTTCTTTCACCGCCTTCCAGCGTGTGTCTGTGGGGGATAGTTTCGAAGCAGGGACTGTCCAGATTAAGGTCCTCAACTTTAATTCACTGGGGTCACCTGATAAATCGCGGGGCGGCCGGGCCTACTTGCCAAACTGCGTCCTTTTGCTTGTCAAAAGTTGTGGCTGAAAACCACATTAATTCGGGAGCGCCCACTCCCTAGAGTTTTGTGCTGTGTAAGCCAAGGGGTTACCTGAAAAAAAACATCTCAAGTTTGGAGTTTGCATATCGGGAGTTGGTGCTTTCTCCTGGCCTCCTTGGGTTATGTGTTTTCCTGGTGGTAGTAACGGGGTAATCTGCAATCCACCTACCAACCGTGGGATTATGCATACTGTGAGATAGGATAAGTTTAAAAATTTGAAAATTTTATAATAAATTGTTTATTTATATACCGGTACTTATCCTATCTCACGCGATAGGACCCACCTGACCTGCCCCACATCACAGATTACTGGAAGCTCCAAAACGAGAATGACAGGTAGAGGTGGTCATGTGATCATTTGGGGAGCTGCACGCTTTGGTGGATGATTGACAGGCGTTGATGTCGGGGTGGGGGCAGAGGTCAGGGCGGGTCAGAGGACAGTTAGATTTGACTCAACTTAGCTGACAGCACGTTTCCACACATGGTCGTAGAAGAGAGAGATGGTACATACTGTGAGATAGGATAAGTATGTAAATATACAATTAAATAAAAAAAAATTTCAATTTCTGAGAAACCATGAGCACAGAATTTATCTTTGTCAGGATAAGTATCCAGTTATCAAAAATGTTTAGGTTTTACTAATATTCACACCTACAATGTTACAGTTGCTTGCAAAGGAGATCCGGCATGAGCGGAACGTCTTGCTTCAGTGTGTGCACTACATTGTCAAACAGAACTTCCTTGGTGTTGACCCGGAGGGAAAAAAGAACAATGTGGGCTCAAGATGACATTTTAGTAAAAATGCCGTTGAAATGGACAGTATGAGTTAGTTTCCTTGGACTATACATGATGAGGATGATGTTCACTCGTCATGTCTTAAATTTTAGTTTTGAAAACATTATGTCTTATCATTTTAACAGATCGTTACATTTCTTTGTTGTAATTTTCTGAAAAATACAAATATATGCAATGTTTTGATGTTTTTTATTCTCTGTTATTACGTTTGTGAAAGCAACAGTCATGATTTCTTCACAATGAATGCTGTCTGAAGCTACCAGAAAGCTGCATATATCAGGCTGTTCTACAAAGGGTGGATTTTCTGTTTTGCCTGTTTCGGGTAGTTTGTTTTTGTACATTTTAATATTTGGAGCCCAGTCATGCCAAAAATTGGTGCATCTATATTTTATTCATTTTGTATCTGCATGGGAATGTGAGAAACCTTTTGTTTTGGTTTTGTTTGGTTTTTGTTTAACGCAGCACTCATACTACTCCAACTATAAGATGGCACACTGTAAATAATCAAGTCTGGACCAGACAGTCCAGTGATCAACAATATGAGCATTGTCTACACAATTGGGCTACAATGACATTTGTGAAACAAGTCAGCGAGTCTGACCACCTGACCCAAGTAGTCACCTCCTATGACAAGCATGGGTTGCTGAAGACCAATTCTGACTTCTCCACAGGTGGAAGAAACCTTTGATCTTGGGTTCGAATCACTTGTAGCCCTGAATGGCCCCCACCATAACACTGAGTATGGCTTTAAACAACCAACCATCCAACCATTCGCTCACTTTATGTATGGAAAACATGCATAAAATCTACAGCACAAAGCACATGGCTATCCGACGTCATTAGCCAATCATATCATATGTACTGTACTTGCAAAGTTATCTCCTATCTATGAAACAGTGCTTAGTCAGCTTGAATAGATGGTTCTAATTTTATTCAAGGTCAGGTGACAGGTCAAGGTTTCACTAAGCTCACCAGAAGTGTGTCATGGCGACCCAGCATGGAGACTCAAATCAACTCCTGTCCCTCTGGTGTGTGTGTGTGCTCATCCTTGTTGACACTTGGCAGACCACTGTGATAAAGATCAAAGCCGTCTCATTAAACATGAACACCTGACCACTCATGCAACAAGTAAATGCAAGTGCAGCTGTTGTCTGTCAACAGCTGCGTAAGTATAAACACAAACTGGGCCTATTCTGGTGATCGAAACTGAATGTGAGACTGGTTATATGGAGCTGACTAACAGTGTCAGTGTGTGCAGGGGCATGAGCAGCAAAAGAAGAGACCTCTCAACAGACAGTCCAGTCACCTCAGAGCACCTGTGGGGGGTCTTGTTTGGGTCTAGGACAATTGCCACCTGGACAATTGAACACTTGATCTTCTCAGCACTTTAATCTTAAAGGTCACATGCAACGTAAAACACAACTTTGCAGATTCTGTTACCTTTCGGTATGGACTTACCGAAACAAATCATCAAAAATGCAAATTCAACTTATACAGTTGAAAAATAACGTGATGAAAAAAAACGCGCGAAATCATAGTTCAAACGATTCACGAATTTTCCCCCGGCGCTTGGGGGAATTGAAGTGGTTTCAACAGCTGGGATTGAGCATGAGCTCGTATTTACAAAACCCAACATCTCTATATATATACACACACAATGAGCCGTGAGGGAATCTGCAAATGAACCAGCTGTTACACTTGAGTGCACACCCACCCGCTCTGACTGGGTTCGGTATCCCGGCTGCTTCGTTTCTAGGGAAGTAAACCTAAGTACAAAATATTGCACTTTTGATTTGCGATTGTACGCTTATAATTTTGTTTATATGTTTTTTCATAACCAGCAATGTATATTATATGTCATGAATAAGTGATAATTGTGTTTTAATTATGTTTGCTATTTGGGTTGCATGTGACCTTTAAGTTTCCTTAGTGCTTTTAAAAACATTCGCTCAGTTATGTTTATTGTACTTTATTCTCAATAGACCACCAATGGTGGTATAAGAGTACATAATACACACATCAATTATTACATAGTCAAAATGGTGGCGGAGTATAAGAAATATATTGTAGAAAATCAGTTGTTGGTATTACGTGTCTAATATCTAACTTTGGTTATAGTAGAAAAGATAACATTTATAACATTGCTAGGTTTTTGTTAAAAGTTGATCAAGTTACATAAATTTCTGGGTGGCAATTGTCCACACTATTACAGTAAAAATAACTGGGTGGCAATTGGTTTGCCTCCATGCAAACACCCTGTGTAGGGGTGCATCCCATCCGGTTTGAGCATACATTACATTAATTTAGTTTCACAATGTTAATAATGTTTTTTATAAAGTATATATTTAGTAACAAAATACTGATGCACTGATATACATTTAGTGGTAATGCTGAACACATTGACAATTCACAAAATGTACTACTTTTCCAAACATTTGTGTCTTCACTTGACCATGGCGAAACTTGTTTACAATGATATAGTTGGACAGCTACATATATGGCATAAAACAACATGCATTCACAATTACATAACAACATGGATGGACAGTAAAACTGCTGACCAAGTCATTTACTCACACCGTCCACCAGTGATTTGCTTGGTCCAAGACTCGTAGCACTGCTGGTGATACAGGTGAGAATGTGAAAATCGGAAAATATCAACAGTTTCCGATCTTGTCTCAAAACCATCCTCTTCAAATGAGCATTCGACTAAACGCACATGAGCAGGACTCTGGATATGTAGCGCTATACAAATGTCTAATTTGATTTTTTTATTTGATTGGATGTTGCATGCACTAACATCCTAGTGTGGACCAATACCCACATTGCCATTGTCTGTGCAGGCCTGATTATTGTCAGGCTGTCGGCACACAGCTGGAAACTTGAGTTCTGCTTCAGACAGCAAACAAACTTGACCTCAGGATTACAATATTAGGATCTAAACTTCATATTTGACTCTTGTGAAAAAGATCTGAAAGTTTGCATCAAGTTATCATTGATAAAAAAGTTTCTATTTCAAACTGATATATGAGGTTTTTATTCCCAAAATGATGGGCAAAATTTGTAAGGCACACAGGTTTTTATTGGGACAGATTTAGTTAAACAAAATTTAAGTAGTCTGCAATAATGAAACAACAGTGATTTTCCAATGTAAGTGATAATTTAGTACTGTACTTAATTAGTAGGCTTCGCTGTGGACTACACAGTGACTTCCATCTTCCCTATAGACAATATTTTGTCCAGACAAGCCAACATCTTAAAAGTCCTCAAAGCATGGCTATTGGACACTAATGAGTTTGAGAATGACACATATCTGATTTATTTTCCTTTGAAATCAGTTTGTTTTGAAGTTAAAAAACAATTCAATTGTATTAATTCATTTTTATGTAATATAGATATTCATATCCCTCTGTGAGAGCACTAGTACAATTATTTTCAGGGGACAAAATGTCAGCTCACAGAAGTTAAAACTTAGTTTCAGACTGTTTATAATAAGGAGTAAATGATATTTAATTATTTCATCTTCAGTCCCCATAAAAAAACCAAAAAAAACATGCACTATACAGTACAGTTCGGAACTATTATGTGATCCACCTCAATTAACACGTAAGGCGACTTTATGAAGAAAAAAAAATCAGAAAAAAACATACTACGCTCGCATCTGGTTGCAATAATACAGTTTGAGTCATTCTCTCATGATGGCACCAAGTCGCCCTGTAGCCAACCAAAACAGTCTGTTTGAGCTCCTATCACCGCGCTATTATCTTCGTAATAAGATGGTACGTCAAGGGAACCCTACAGGTCGGTGCGTGGAGCTTGAGGTTTTGGAGCACCTGCACAGTTTGAGAGACGTGGAAGTTAATAACTGATTGACTGCTCTTGGGGAAACTGACCGTCAAAATGTCGACAGGTGAAAGTGCACGAAAATATGACATTGTAATCTTCGGTGCCACCGGGTTTACTGGTCAGTTTGTGGTAGACGAAGTGGCCCGAATAGCTGAAGAAGAGGGGGTGACATGGGCGGTAGCGGGGAGGAAGATGGACAGACTACAGAAAGTCCTGGAACAGTCCGGGCAGAGAACAGGTCAGCATTTCTGAATTTGTACGTTATCAGTGATATAGTGCAGTGACAGCTCACACACCACATCCACAAACAACACACACGTGTTTTGTGACGCACCGCCACCATCGGGATGTTTCAAATATTTTTGATTGCATTGATAACTCCACGAGATGCAAGACATCTGTAGTTTACGTTACTGGCTCTTAAACATGTTTTAGTGTTATTCCTGAGTCTTTTCTTCTTGTCTAGCCATGAATGTGAATGTATCTTCACGTGTTGCAATGCTTTAATAAACAATACAGGCTGTAACATTTACACATTAACATTTCAATCTATCATTGTTTTTAATTTTCAAATAAAAGTGCAGACCCAATTTTAAACAGCACAGTTGCTTTAATGACCTGTGAGTTTTATGCCATTTAATTCACAAAATAAATACAGAGCACATTTTTTCAGTCATGGTTTGACATCTTATGGCTTGTTAAGGATACATGTTAAAAGAGTTTAAGACCTTGAATGAGTCATCATCCATCATCACTTCCTGATGAAACATCTGTTTCCGTGGCTGTGACAGCTCACCATGTGCAGCGGCTCATGATGATAAATGTCTATGTACACTATATAGCCTTTGGTACGAATGATAAGCATGTGGACATGATAGGTATATTAGTGTTGGTAAGAAAAAAATGATGCTGGTGTGTTCTGTATATTTCTGGGGGAAGGAAATGTTATAATCTCTCCATCTGAAAATCCATCGTAACTACACCATAACAAAAGAGGACAGGAATTGTTTTAAAAGTTTGCTGGGTGTCTTCTTGGTCAGAAAAAATGCACAATGTAAGGGCTAACACTGTTGGAGCTGTTGCTACTTTGCAGGGGATCTCATTGAAACGGTTATTGATCAATATTCTGTTTAAGTTTAATGAGATTATTGTCATTAATGTTCCACCAGCAATCTTCATTGTTTTGTACTGGGATCATTCCAGAAATTAAACTTTATCAACTCAGATAATGTTTCAGTTCCACCAGGCTTCATGCAATAACTGGAAATATACAATACACTATGTTTGCTTGTCTCTGATAATTAATAGAAAGTGTTGATTTCTGAATCCCAAACTGGATTGTTTGAAAAATGTGTCATCAGTAATTTACACTTTGAAAAGTGTAATCATCATAATAAATACCCTATCCCCAATTAACTGCTCTTGTCGTTAATACCGTAATTGGCTGTATTGAGCATTCTGCTTCAGTAACTTCTTTCTAACTCTTTACAACAATCCGTACCTCATTTTCAAAAGTGACCCGGATTAATAGAGGGGTATAATCTGAAAAGTTACATTGTCTGAATTAATGTTTTTCAATACCATTTGATCTCTGAAAACCAATTTGATCCAAGTATGGTTATGATAGGTGCCTGTGTGTCAGTTTTCAAAGGGCACTTATAAAAGTAAATATTAGTGGTGGTCCGATTAATTGAAATAATCGAAGATTGGTCGCAGTGACTAAACGACCAAGCAACCGATCATGTTTTCTCATAATCGAAAACAAACAATTCTAGAACACTTGTTTTCATTAACAGTATTTTTCACTAGGGTGGTTTTGTCTGTTACATTTCATAAGCACTACAAGCTCGTTCCAAGTCATGATTGAATTTATCATAAAGACTCTAAGAAATTTATGTTCGATGATTGATCGGTTGTAATGAACCAATCATCAATTATGAGATTTTAACCAATTCCCAACACTAGTAAATATCGTACTAAGACGTGAATATTTGCAAACCTTTTGCTTCATCTAGTACCTCATTGATACGAATCATGGTTATCAACAGTGTATTAAATTCCTCCCTAAATCTGATGTACAGTTATCTCTAATACCTCCTGCTGTGACAACAAGTTAAGTTCAGTCATACAGTACACCATGTATATGTATGTCCATCTGTGATTCATGCCAGACTACTATTGGAGGCTGCCCACCAGTGGAACAATGGAATGCATCAGTCAGGCCTATTAGTAACACTGTCTGGTGTTAAAGTCTACATATTTCAACAATGTGTAAACTGACAATGCAGTATTTGCTATTTTAATGCAGACACATCTAGCTCCATCACTGTTTGATGAGTTTTACACATTCCTGTGTGGGCGTTTCAGCTTGCCTGGTGACTATATTCGGACATGTGAACCCTGTTTGACTCTAGGGTCAACCTAGCTCTTCACAATACCTTTCATGTTTAGGTTTTTGAAGTGATTAAGTGGTTAAGTTGGTTGCCTTGGTAATCAATTCAGGTCTGTCTCTTGAATTCAGGTACAGAACAGTTCTAATGATATGAGTGGTATACTCAGAATTAAGTCCTCAATACTATGGGTTAGAATTGATCTTCAGCAACCCATGCTTGTTGTAAGAGGCGACTAACACGGTAAGGTGGTCAGGTGCATTAACTTGGTTGGCACTTGTCATTGCATAGTTTGATACACGCTGTTGATCACTGGATTGTGTGGTCCAGACTTGGTTATTTACAGATTACTGTCATTTGGCTGGAAAATTGCTGAATAATGGTTAAACAGCAAACAAAACAACATCGTACAGTCAAATATTTGGAACACCTGGAATCACATGTTCACATTGATACTTGTACCACGAATGAGTGCAGCTGTAACATAAGATCCAACATTCAATTTGGTGAGAACTGTTGGACTAAAAAGTGCAGCTATGATCAGAATCACACATTTGAGTTTGCCAATAACTACCGTAAAAAAGTGCATCTGTTAACTCAGGATAACACATTTGAGTTTGCCATTAACTGTACCACCGAAAAGTGCAGCTGTAGCTTAGGATCACACTGAATACTATCTGTACTTTACTGAAAACTATCCTGTTGAAGTGCAGCTGTAACCTAGGATCTGTAACTGTAACCAGTGTTTAAAACTCCCAAAATGCCAAGCCAGACAGCCGGACTGGTAACTTTTGAAATTTACCAGTCCAAATACAAACTTGCCTGTTCGGTTTTCAACAATGAAAAACAATCAGGTTTCTGAATACTTTACTGTTTGTAGGCATCGCAATGAACAACATAGCACTAATAGGCAATGCACCCAGTTTAGGTAAACTGAAAGTACACGTGTTGTGATTGGTTATTGTAAAATGAACTGTCCAATCGTAAATAGTTTAACATAATTATCATAATACCTTAAACACCTCAAACTGACGACAAGAGAACCTGTCTGATATTATGAAATATTTACTGTTAGGGGTAAACACATCTATCAGACCACCGGACAGGCTACTTTTGAAATTTGACAGTCCGAGATGAAAATAGACCGTTCCGGACGGTCGGGCAGGCAGGAATCTTAAACGCTGCTGTAACTCAATATTAGGATCACACATTTGAGTTTGCTGAGAACTATCATGTTGAAGTGCAGCAATTGGTGTATTAGGATCTATTAAAATTATTGAAGTTATTGTCACATGTAATTCTGATACTAAGTGATTTATGAAAGCCCAGTATCAGTAGAATGGCATTTTTTACTTATTGTTGAAACCTTTGTATATGAAATGTGTATGTGGTCTTAAAATATTGTCAGTGTAATTTCTCCGACTTAATTATGTGCATTGTGTCCAAAATACTTTTATTGATCTACTCATGAGAGTTATTGGTTAATCAGTGTGTATTTACAGATAATGAGCATGTTGTGTAAGAAGTATTCAATAATGTTTCACATATTCCAGGACATTCAGTGAGCAATAAAATTTTCTCTTAACTGGTTCTGCATCATATGGATGGTCAGGCTTGCTGACTTGGTTGACTCATGTCCCAATTGTGTAGATCGATGTTCATGCTGATCACAGGATTGTCTGGTCCAGACTCATGTATTTACTGGCCACAGCCATTGCTCAGTGTGGTGTTAATCAATCAAACTGCATCATATAGGAAGGTTGAGTCTGAAAGACTTTACTATACATAATCTATGTATGAAGTCAAGGACAGTGGATGTGATTTGTTAGGTATCCTTGATATTTTCCAGATCTATTTTAATTTCTGTATTTTACTTCTATTTATAGAGAAGGGGCATCAAAGTTTTGTAAGAAACCTGACTCATAGCAGTAGCAGATGGACATGTAATGTATGGTATGGAGTAACATGGGCAAATCTTTGCTTCAAACTATGATGACTGGGTGGTATTCTGCAACCAAGTAACTGATTTGAATAATAGACACTTGGTAGATTTTCATTTGATATATATATATATATATATATACAAACAATAAAGTCAGAATTTCCAGAAATGAAATCTGAAGCAAGAAGAACTGTTGATACAAAAGTAAATTCTGCATGTTTTTTCTTCAGTTGTTAGTGAAGGCATAGATGTACTATGATTAGAATTCTAATTCAACTTAGTATGTTACACGAGTTCTGATTGGTCAATGCGATAAATTTCCGACCGTATGATCAGCATATACGGTTGCTATTTAAGAACCCACTTAACAAAAGTTTTGAATATAACCACATAAGGCCTAAAAAAAAAAGCTTGTAGTTCCGATTTCCCGACCGACCCTAAATATTCCCGCTGAGCCTAACAATTTTACTCACCACATAATAAATTAAATTTATTTTCTGACACCTGAGTAATGTAAAAATATTTTGCAAAAAAAACCAAACCCCTACCTACCTACCCTAGTTCTGAAATGTAGGAAATCGGAACCACAACATTTATTTTTGTTGGCCTAATAACTAAATTTTCGGCTATATAACCACCGGTAAACATCCCCAATTCATCAAACACAATACAGTTATCCCCTAAATCTCTGATAAAGTCCTGCCAAAGGATACCTGTGCGCTGCAGATTTGATCCATGGTAGTATGAGATCTATTTATCAGCTGTGAATGATGCAGTAGTTAGAGTTTGTCATTGGAAATGTAACACAAGGGCTGATCAATGTAGCGTGTTTGCATTATTTCATCAATGCGATGTTGCCCTAAGACTTACAATGCCTCGAGGGGTGGTGGGGTATTCTAGTGGTTAAAGCGTTGGCTCGTCACGCCGAAGACCCGGGTTCGAATCCCCACATGGGTACAATGAGTGAAGCCCATTTCTGGTGTCCCTCGCCGTGATATTGCTGGAATATTGCTAAAAGCGGCGTAAAACCAAACCCAGTCAGTCAGTCAGTACAATGCCTCGTGTTCTGTTGTTGTAAATGCTGTGACAATATACCGTTTTTCATGTCATTTTCCCTCATCTTCCATCAAGACAATTAATATTTCAGTGGATAACTAAACAAATAATGCTGTTTAAAACTAAGAATCACCTATAATGAGCAAGAGGGTAATGCGTGAGCTCTGCCTTTTCATGTCAACAGGGGCGGTGGGGTAGCATAGTGGTTAAAGCGTTGGCTCGTCACGCCGAAGACCCGGGTTCGATTCCCCACATGGGCACAATGTGTTAAGCCCATTTCTGGTGTCCCCTGCCGTGATATTGCTGGAATATTGCTAAAAGTGGCGTAAAACCAAACTCAGTCAGTCAGTCAATCATGTCAACAGCATAGTCAGGAACCAGACCTGCAGCAAGAAGTTGGACTGTTGTTCATTTATTTTCAAAATGAGAATTATCACCCTTTCTAACAAAATAATCACCTATTACTTATAACTTTCTTGTTAAAGTAGCCAGAGGTGTGGATTTTACATGAAATAATTTAATACATTTAACATATAGGTTGTTTCCCCAATAAGAAGTGATGTCATTTGACTGCAAGCAGTGCCATGAGATCAGGGTAGCAGATGATATTTGTATTGGACTTTGGAATTTTAGGTCGTGTTTTTCAGATCACAAGTAAGTCATCAGACTGTAAATGCTTTTAGGTGGCTACTTACAGTTGGAGGGAAGGTAGTAGTGATCTGGATGTAGTTTGTATATTTTTCCCCATCCAGAAGGAAATGGTATCAGCCAGGAAATGCATGGTGGTTTGGAATGATTTCAGGATCCTGCTGGAAATGACGGTGAAGTGTCTGCATCTGTTTTGAGAGTACTTGTAAACACTTTCCTAGGTATTTTGTAATTACCACAGATCATGCAGACTTCCAGTCATGTCTAGCAACCTCACGTCACCTAATTTACAGAAATGTGTGTTGACTTTTTGTCAAGGTTAATTCTGTAATGCTAGTTTCTGCCAGAGGGTTTTTGTGGATAGAACATCAGCCTGGTGATCAATAGGTTCCAACCAAGGTTCATACCATAAGCTGTTAAATATGGTGTTTGTTAGCGTGTTTGGTATTAAAGGGAGAAATAGACAGGAAGTCATGTACTGTGTCTGAATGGGGTATCATGATAAACTCCAAATATAAATTATTTGCATCCAAAGTAAATTAGGGGTAGTGGAGTAGCCTTTTGGTTAAAGTGTAAGTGCTCGTCATGCCGAAGACCCAAGTTCGATTCCCCACATGGGTGAAGCACATGTCTTGTGTTGTCCACCGTGACATTGCTGGAATATTGCTAAAAGCTGTGTAAAACTCAACTCAACACACCCAAACTATATTTTGTAGGAAGAATGAGGACTTTTTTTATGGATATACTTCTTGATTCTGTATAGGCGACGTTTCGACATAGATTCTAATGTCGTTGTCAAGCAAGTGGTGACGACGCTTGCTTGACAACGACATTAGAATTAATGTTGAAACGTCACCTATACAGAATAAAGAAGTTGTAAATCCATGAAAATAGTCCTCATTCTTCGTCTACCCAACTTCTTGAATGCCAATCAAAGAAGTATATTTTGTAGGATTGAATATGTAGTGTAAAACATTGAACATGAGATTTTTGTCTTAATTCATATCAGTTATGTATATATCATGTAAGTTGTTGGATATGAGCATGTCTATTGTGTTTGAATAGTGTTCTTTCATTTACCTGGTCTTCTTTACCCATTACGCATGTGTCCCAGTCATCCTATTTGGTGCTATGTTCTCGTCAGGATATGGCTGCAATATTGCCGATGTGACGTTAAATAATAACACACTCACTCACTCACTCCTATTTGGTGCAATTGGGTTTGCAGAGTTGCCTTCCATATATGCCAGTAATGGCTCAACATGGATTCGAATCCCTGTTAATACAATTATTTTCTGTGTTTGTTGGCAAATAACACATGCTTTCACTGAAGTGGTAAAAGTATTGTGACCTGCATCACTTAGGACCTTACTCCAATATTTTGCTGGCCCATGGAATATTGTTGAAGCTGAAATATAACTAACCCACACTCTTCTTTACAATTTTATGACCTTCCCGATCTGATATAATGTTCCCCACAAAGTCCCATGAGCTTGAAAGCCTTCTAATTGTCCCCCGCCGCAACGCGGAATAGGGGACTATGTATTCAGCGGCATCCGTCCGTCTGTACGTACGGCCCGATTCTTGTTAAAGCAATATCTCATGAACTGTTGTATCGAGACACCAGTCAATTTGGGTGACCTTGACCTTATTTTCAAGGTCACCACGACACTTTGACCACTTTTCAAACTGTTCTTAATGTGATATCTCATGCACTGTGGTCTCCAATATCTTCAAATTTGGTGACAGCCTACATTGGGGGATTACGATTACATCAGTTGATTTGGGTGACCTTGACCTTACTTCAAGGTCACCACGACACTGAAACATTGCATCCAATGTTTTCAAGTATTTTGACAGCCTACATTGGGTGATTATGCAGACACCAGTCATTTCAGGCATCTTGGATGTGACCAAAAATACAAAGTAGTAAATATAGATATTCCATTCTTTAGCGGCGGGGGACATTGCCATATCAGTGGCAAACACTTGTTCTGGCTTGTATTTATTCTCCATCACCTCATAACTACAGATTACTAAGAATGAGCAAATATGTTGCATCAGTTTTTTTCTGATCCACCATATAGGAAAAGAGATTTAGTTGGTAGCATCATCTGAAATCATGTAAACTAAAAATAGATAATTGGTCTCACAAAGGAAAATACTCATTTGTGTTTTCATTCTACCCTGTGAAACACAAAAAATACCACAATAAACATACAACAACCTGTGTTTTATTACTTTATTTGTTTTGGGAATCCTTTTCATTTTATAGATATATATTTGGACTAGAATTTCACACAAAATACTCAATACCTGTAAAACAGTTTGTGTCATTGTAATAATATGTTTTTGTAATATATATCTTATACTTGCTAATTTGGACATATCCATAAACTTTTCACCTAGAATTTGACACTGGGAATAATATCAATATTTAATGCCATCGATTGCAATATAGCATGCGGTAGAGATGTCAGCGTACCCAGATGAGGATCTCACTCCACACATTAGCTGATCAGTATTGATCTTTATCCGTCGCCCAGCTGGGTGATACAGATTATTACATCCCACCTAGGACCTCCCTTTTCTCTGAGATATGACAAATAGTCTCTCTATCACTATGTTGAAGGGGGTAAAGACATGGAAGCTACCACTGTCATGTTTAGACCCTGAAGCATAACTACTCAGTTTTTCTTTGTTAAATTTTGCACAGGTGTCCTTCAAGTTATGAACTGAGGCCTTAGGTTAGGAATTTTGGAAAATGATTTTTGGTTTTCACAACAAATCCACATCAGTGTACCATTTGTATTTCCTCACTTATCCATCAAGTGGTTAACTGCTGACTTTCAGGCATTTGGAGGATGTTTTTTGTCTTTTAATATTTTCTGATTCCCTTGACACATATGGAAAGCCCCTGATTAGCCAGTTATAATCACTCCTCCCTGTGATCTTACATTGTAATTAGTTCCAGAGTGAGCTGGCAAATCAATTTGGACTTGGTGTGATTGAACAAAGAGCCTTTGTGGTCGAGGGCTTAATCTTCCACATCAATAGAACATACCATGTGCAGGGATACCAGTATTTCATACATAATGATTTATTACTCTGTTACTTTAATTACCAACATATGAAATATTTATGACCACACCATGCCAGAAATGAAAGTGTTCTGTATTATCGCCTATAATCATATTCATTGTGGCTCTTTGTTTACTTTCAAAGCAGAGAATAAACATGACAATAATTCATGGTAATCATTCATATCAACAAGCCATGCTATTAGTACGGCCATAATGAAGTATGTTACTAGTTATCACCAGGTGGTTAATGATTTTGTCAATATTTTGTAAACCAGGAAAATGCTTAGAATAAATCCTTGACCCTTGTTTACGCAGAAAATCCATGCTAGGTCAGACTGACCCAGGCAGTGAAGTGAGCCTGCCTGCCTGCCTGTCTGTCTGTTGCAATTCATTGTGGCTTGAGGTCAAAATGACCTGAAAAAAATGTCTGCCTCTCAGTATTGGTTCTATTTGTGCTTCTATTTCAAAGTACGATTATTAAAGAACCAGATTTTCTTCTTCATTTTATGAAGTATTTTTATTGTAGAAATAACAAATGCAAATCACTAGAGGATATGTTATTACTGAAATACTGGTTGTAATTGTATTGTGGTTGACAGACATAATCCCAAACTGTCATTGGTTTAATGGTATGTGGGGCGATGGGGTAGCTTAGTGGTTAAAGTGTTTGCTTGTCATGCCAATGAACTGGGTTCAATTCCCCACATGGGTACAATGTGTGAAGCCCATTTCTGGTGTCCCCTGACATGATATTGCTGGAATATTGCTAAAAGCAGTGTAAAACTAAACTCACTCACTCATTTATTGGTATATGGGAGAATATGATAACTTGTGTTGTATTTGCCAGCACACAGCCGCTGTGACTGAGTGGACACGGTAGACCACGGCATCTTAATCTCCATCCTTGAACGTAGAATCAGGGTCACTGGTCTAGCGTTAAAGTGGATCAGATCGTACTTATCAAACCGACTTCAGTCAGTGTGTATTAATGGAACAATTTCGGAGAAGGAAGAACTTCAATTTGGAGTGCCTCAAGGGTCAGTCCTCGGTCCGATTCTGTTTGTCATTTATACATCACCACTTGGAGACATAGCCCGATCACACAACCTTGCTTTTCACTTGTACGCAGATCGATACCCAACTCTACCTAGGTTTCAAGCCTCTGCAGTCGTCATCCTGCGATGCAGCATGTTCGACAATTCAAAATTGTATTGCTGATATCCAAAATGGATGACCAGACATTTCCTGAAGCTGAATCAAGACAAAACAGAAATGCTCATTCTCTGTTCAAGTTCAACCACGACAAAGGTTGTCTTCAATAAGACTTCGAAATTAATGAGTGTATCATTGAACCCACTGATCATGCTGCGCCGCAATCTTGGGGTGATGTTGACAGCACTATTAGCCTTGAAAAGCACGTCAATAAAATGTGCAAGAATGCCTACTATTTCATCCATAACATAGGCTTAATCAGGAAGTACATCAACCAGCAAACTGCTGCAACATTGATGCAAGCATATGTAGTATCTCGGTTGGACTATTGCAATGCTCTGCTGCAGGGGATTCCAGAATATCTTCTGAGCAAGTTACAGAGAGTCAGAACTCAGCTGCCCGAGTTGTGACACGCACAAAGAAGACAGAGCATATAACACCTGTTCTGATCACATTGCACTGGTTACCCATCCGACAACGTATCCATCACAAAATATTGATACTGATGTTCAAAGCCTTGCACAACATGGCACCAGTTTATCTCTCAGACCTTGTGCAAGAATATCAACCAACCGCGCCATCTGAGGTCATCACAACAACACATGTGCCAGACTGTAGTCAGCCGGACCAAGACATTTGGTGAACGGTCTTTTCAGGTTGCCGGCCCAGCTTTGTGGAACAAATTACCCCTCTCTCTTCGATCAGTACAGACATTCAATATTTTCAAATCCAGATTAAAAACTCACTTGTTCAGCATTGCATACTGAGTTCAGCAGCGCTCTTGAGCAGTCTTCTGAAGACTGGATATTAGCGCTATATAAATGTATATAAATGTAAATGTAAATGATTAGAGCGCTGACTTTGTGTGCTAACGATTAGGTGCCTGACCCTGAAATGTGGGTTCGAATCCCATATGGGACTCGGCCTAAAAATAGTACTAGAATTTGTACTTGACTGAAAAAGTGTAATCCCAAGTGTAACTTATGTAATATTTTTGTGCATCCATGACACCTTTGGTCGATTCTACGTATATTTTTCAGCAAGCCAGTGTAGCGTCTTAGATATGACATTTAAACGAGCCACAATCCTGTTTACATCTATATGTAACATTTGATAACATTTAAAGGCACTGTGTATTCATCCTTCCAGTTAGATAAGCAATGACACCAGTGCCAAGTGTATGTAACATAAGTTACATTTGACCATTCTCTAAACAGCATTGTGTATTCGTATGGTAGCTTGTACTGCACCGAGTTATTTCATCATTAGACACATATACACAATTATTTGAGTCGTATGCTATCAGTTCCAGTCTAGGGGATATGTTATGGTTTTATTTTGTTCTGACAGCATCCAGTTTGGAAATGATGTTGTAAAATACAGTCAGACCTCGTTTATCCGAACTTCAGATATCCGAATACCTCGGTTTCGAACATTCTTCACAAAAATCGAAATTTTCTAGTTACAATTTACCTCGTATATCCGAATGTTCGGTTTCCGTATCCGAACGGGCAATTTTGGTAACGTAACAACAAAATATGTACAAATTTGCCTCGTATATCCGAACACCAAGGCTGTCGTCGGCAAGATATCTGATGTTTACCGCTCCTCAACAGTGCTATCATGTCTACTGCTTGTCAAAACATTGTGCTGGCTGCTAGTTAATTCATTGTTTATTGAATATTTATCACAGGGCATGTAGGTTAATTAGAGAAGAAACAATTAAAGTTTGACATTGAGTTGACACTGATTCGAATTGTTGATTGAGTAAGCGTAAATAAAGATAGAGGTGTATGCTAGATAAAGAAACAACACAAAGGCGTGGATGACAGCAGAGCTGTTTTGTGATTGGCTGCTGTCTTTTGATCGACAGATGAGGTCACGTGTAAGGCGGGTCATTTTGCTTGTTGACAATGCAGCTTGTCACAACTGTAAAAATCTGAAACAGTCCATTTCCTGCCACCCAACACAACCGCACACATTCAACCAATGGATGCAATGGATTTGAAAATGTCGGCGACCTCACAAGCCTGGAGCTGTTGTTAAAAATCCAAGCAGCGAATAACAACTTTGTCCGTCAACAATCATCAATCAAAGACTTTTTCAAGCCGATGTAATTTATGTTATGTTATGTTATGCAAGATGTTATGTTAAGTAAAGATGTAGTTATGTTTCAATGTTATTTTTAGTTGTTTTGTTTTCATGTGTAGCCGAAGGGGCGGTGGGGTAGCCTAGTGGTGAAGGCGTTCGCTCGTCACGCCAAAGACTCGGGTTTCGATTCCCCACATGGGTACAATGTGAGAAGCCCATTTCTGGTGTCCCCCGCCGTGATATTGCTGGAATATTGCTAAAAGCGGCGTAAAACCAAACTCACTCACTCACTCACTCACTCACTCACTCATGGGTAGCCGACCGCCTAGGTCCTGATTCAGATATCCGAAGGATTCGTTTGTCCGAACAATTCAATAAAAAACCAAAGTGTTCGGATAAACGAGGTCTGACTGTACTGTTTTATAATTATATTTTTTGTTAGTGACATGACACATAGTTTCTCTACAATCAGAACGTGTGTGTGTGTGTGTTTTTGTAGAAATAGGAGCATGATTGTGTATCAGTGATTGAAAACCAGTTTGCAGGCACCCTTCCGTAAAATAGCACATGTAATAGAATTAAAAATCCTTTCCTATCCAGTGTTCATGGGCAACCTAGTTCTTTTTTGCACAGGCAACACAGATGTGAAGAAATGTTATTAATAATTAATTTGTCAATTTAGTTAATTCTGCTCCTTTTCAACAAAATAGAAATTATAATTATCATAATAATACTTGAAATATCACAATGTCATGAAAAATGTGACTGCAGTAACTGGGAATAACGGATAGATTTCAGCGTGATAGTATTATTATACCGTGTATCATCTGCCATCCAGCAATGTATTCTTGATCAGTCTTCACTGATGCAGATGCAGCCATGATCATATGCGATTCTGGTTGCAGTATTACAACTTTCAGTCAATTTTTTAACCCTGTTTGCAGGAAAGACTTTGGAGGACACGCCCATCATTATAGCTGACTCGAGTGCGGAGCAGTCAATCTTGGACATGTGTAAACAGGCCAGAGTCGTGCTGAACTGCGTGGGACCGGTAAGGCCTCAACTACACTGATCCTACTTCATAGTAATGCTGAAACATTTCATTGTTGCACAACTCGGAGGACATCAACTGGAACGAACGCTAATGTTTGTTTAGAATTAATATGAAAATGAAAATCTTCGGCATTCTAGACAATGTGATAAATGAGCTGTTTCAGCTAATACGGAACTTGCAAACACTCTTCCAGCCAATCTTTGGTGTTCTTCATGAAAAAACAGGGTTGTTGGGGTAGCATAGTGGTTAAAGCGTTTGCTCGTCATGCCAAAACCCCGGGTTTGATTCCCTACATGGGTACATTGTGTGAAGCCCATTTCTGGTGTCCCCCAGTGTGATATTGCTGGAATATTGCAATAAGAGGCCTAAAACTTAACACTCACACACTCTATGGGATGTTTGCCGTGGCAGCAGGAGGCCAATGGTTGTATCCCCCAGCATGTCATACGAAAAGAGGTCAAAAGTTGACACTAGTTGTCACCCTGCCTCGCATTCAGCGTTAATTGGGATAAGACAAGGAATGATCAGTTCAGTCAGTATATTTTTGTGACCATTATAAATCATATCTTTCTTCACAAACCTATAATTTGTCCAGACAAGCAGCGATGAACGCATGCATGTGTAACACATCCATCAATAATCTGAACAACACTAGACCCCATTTCCCCTCACATGCGGACAAGTCAGTATGTAAGTGTAATTAAGACTTTAAACCAATCTTATTTCACCTTGGGTAGAAAGGGTACCTGTGTTAAGAACTAACTGAAATGAAGATAAGATTGTTGTAAGGTGTTACGTAACTGGCTATGAAACTTCACCATTTCAATGGGTGGTGGGGTAGCCCAATGGTTAAAGCATCAGCTCATCACACTGAAGACCCGGGTTAGATTCCCCACATGTGTGCAATATGTGAAGCCCATTTCTAGTGTCCCCCGCCATGATATTACTGGAATATAGTTAAAAGCGGCGTAAAACCATACTCACTCATCATTTTAAGTTTGTCTAAATGTTTTTCCAGACTCGATTATTTACCAACTGTTGAGGTGTGACTGGAATATTATCAAGTGAGGCATTTAACTATATTAGCTTTCACGCATGGATGTCAATGTTTCATCAGTTGTGTCTATGTAATGGGATATTAGCAAGTATTTTGAGAAACGATTTAAATGTGTAGTGACAGTTCGACTGTATTGTATTAAATTGCATTGTATTTCAAGTTACTTTACATTACAATATTGGCAGAAAGGCCACAAAAATCAAATTAATTAAACACAGCAATGTCAGTATTGGGAGTCATTTGAGAGGAGTACTTTCACAACAATTCATTGTTGGATGGTTGAAGAACCGCATGCTACTGTTATGTGCAAAATTGTTTCAGTAATGTACATGATTATATAGTGACATGTTGCTGACTTTCTCATATTTTTATGTGACTTTGTGTGTTATCAAACCAGTAATTGGACATGCGTTCAACATTTGATTAATCAAGGCAGCACAAGGTAGTTGGGGTTTATAATGGCTTGAAGAGGAAAGTTGACATTGTAATATTTACAAATATTGATAGACCATTCTGTTGACAGTAATTGTTTGTTAACTTCCTGTGATGGTGGGTACCATGTTTGTATGCGTGGTATGGAATAATATTTTTAATTTTGGTTTCAATTTGATACCATTTCAAGTAGGAAAAATCCCAGTTCATTGACATGACGAAATTAGATAGTGTCTTTCCATGCTACAAATAGCATACCATTAGGTCATGTATCGATATATAACAATACAGGTATATACAAGGGTGAATAATCGCCTGCGGTACAGTAGGTCATGTATCAATACAAAACAATACAAGTATATACAGTGAATACACATTGCCTTATAGAAAGTGTTCCAATGTAACATGTGTTATATATGGATCATATTTTCTCAGTTAAGTACAGATTCGCGTACCTTTTGGGGTTATAGAGTTCGTTTCGTGATTAGAACCCACACTCTCAAGAGTCGGGAACCGTATCGTCAGCACACAATGTCAGCCATATGACATTCAGCCTCCACTGCTTCCACAAAAGTACATAACGTCTTTTACAAGTATATACAGCGTTGAAAGTATATAAATAGTAGACCATGTAGTAATTACCAGGCAAGAAACAATAGAAGTATATATAAGGGTGAAATATATATAAGAAGCTATAGCAAGTCATGTATCAGTCCAAAACAATGCAAATATATATATTCAAGGGTGAATATATACAAATAGTGTATTGCTAAGTGTTATGTACAAGGATGAAAGTACACAAATAGTATGTTCATTGTCCATATATGGATGCAAACAACTCGTCTATAGAGTGAGTGAGTGAATATATACAAATAGTGTATTGCTAAGTGTTATGTACAAGGATGAAAGTACACAAATAGTATGTTCATTGTCCATATATTGATACAAACAACTCGTCTATAGAAGGGTGAATATATACAAATAGTGTATTGGGGTAGATATAGACATGTTGTTTGCATTGACTATATAGATCATGTGTACACTTATATTCCATATATATCTCATGTACATTTAGATCCCATTACATGTGCTATGCATAAAGCTAGCTTATGTGTTATCTAATAATGTAATTTTTCCTTATCCTGACTCATGACGAACAAAAGATCATGAGTCAGGATAAGTAAAAATATCGATTTTACTTAAAAAATTACATTGTTTCATAGTTTCTGTAAATCATTTATGTTCCAGTACCGTTTCCATGGCAACCAGGTGGTGAGAGCTTGTATCGAGGGAGGAGCAAGCCACATTGACATAAGTGGAGAACCCCAGGTATATATGGAACCATGTAATTAACAGCAATGAATAGGTTTTTAGGTTTGATTGGAATTTCATCAATGTGCCTGCATTAGGAATGTGTGAATTGCAGACTTCACAGAAATACATTGTAAGAGTAATGGCAAGGGAATTACACTGAGCAATATAATATAGACATGATACAGGAGATACAAATACAGTAGTGGGGGTGTCAAGGGAATTCAGTGCCAGTAGTACATTTACAGGTACACATGAGGCCACAAATATCATTCACTCTCACACTCTAGATATGCCTGTCCTGGAAGCTTCAGAAGAGATGCCTAGATATAGTAGCATTTGTGTAATAGGAATGTGTAAATATTGTATTTGCACTTGTTGAGGTACATATGCCAGGCTAATTAGCTGGTTCGGAATCTAGATGTCCTCAGCATCATACAGCTGCAGCCTCAAGACATTTGGGCATGTTTCTGGTGGTAAACCACTGCTGAAGACATGAGCACATTCTTCTTGTGATGTGGTTGTAGTGTACAATATTGAAAAAAAATGTAGATATGTTTCAGATGGCTTGATCAAACAATGTTCACAAGAGACAAAAATTGGAGATACATGCTGGGCTGTTTTTAGAAATTTAATTCTAATTTAAAAGTTTGAAAATCATTTTTGCAGATATTATTTAACTGTTGGGTCCAAAACAATATTTGATGATTAGGGACATATCATGTTATTTAAGTTAACCACTTAAATCATGACAGATAAACTGTTTTTAGTAGTGTATCAAGAATTTCTCTACACCTGCTATGGGGGAATATTAGGCCCCGACTGAGCCACAAATGACATTTAAAAAATTGAGTTTCAAATTTCTGGGTTTTTTATAATACATGAACATAAAATCATTGCCATAACTCAATTTAAAAACAAAACATAACCTTTTTTTTCTTCCCCACTCTCCATCTCTCTCTCTCTCCTTAAGGGTACTTTGTTTGAAATCCTATACAAAAGCATGTATATTAAAAAAATGGGACTGTTTCTTTCTGTTGCTGAGATTGTTGTCGTCAACAGTTGTATATCACGACAGTCTGTAAGCTGCACTACATCAATCATCTGGTAGTTACAGGACGTGCCCAGACCGGTGTGTTTCTCGGAATGTATGGTTCGCTGCTTGTCTTGTGTAGCACACACTGGCTGCTGTGACACGGCTCTGATAATCTGGTGCTGTGTTAAATGAGATTCACTCGCATACTCAGTACTATGAACACAAACAAGGAAATAGATGATGCTGTATATATAAGATATATTTACATGTAACACATTATGTTAGCTAATGGAAATCTTATGTTCACTAATGTAGCCTACTGGTTAAATTATTTGATTATTTCACTAAAGGACTCACTCAATAGCCCACAAGCTTGCCCATTTTTTAAGATAAGGTCTTAAACCATTGCAATAGTGCTAATTCATGGTTGAAGGTTGCTAATGATTTCAAAGTATTATGTTTTTTTATCTTGGCAGAATCGTTGGGTCCAAAATCCTTGTAGATCACTAACCAGTGAAGACAAGCTTTATTTGTGGATTTTAGTGTCGCCATTCTTTCAGTGCAATATTTGGTAAAGGCGCTAGGCAAAATTTAGCTGCTGTACCGAAACTTAGTACAGCAGGATTAAATCTGTTGAAGTTCATATGTCAATTCTCTCTCCTTCAATACTACAGCTACCAAAATGCCACGTGAAGATGTAGTTCATGTATCACTTGATCCTGCCTCTTTGTTCCAGTTCCTTGAGAACATGCAGCTGTTGTACAACACCAAGGCTAAGGAGGCCGGCATCTACATCGTGGGCAGCTGTGGTTTCGACAGCATCCCTGCAGACCTAGGCATTGTCTTCCTGAAATCTAAGTTTCAGGGTATGTTCTGGGGTAACCTAGTGATTAACGCGTTTACTCGTTACAGCAAAGGACTGAGTTTGATCCCCACATTGGCACAATGTGTGTCCCCCGCGTGTTAGTGCTGGAATATTGCTAAAAGGGACATAAAACCAAAATCTCTCACTCTGAACTTAAGATCGAAGTGTTGAAGGGATATCTGTCCTGTGTAGTCAACTAAGTTACAGAGCGGAATACACAGCCAGTCAGCATTGCATCAGTAACACTACACTTGTATAAATGTATTTGTCAATGGTTTCATTTATTTGTAAGCGGCATATCTAGTGTTTTAAATGTTTGGCATATTGTGGAATTTAAGAGTATTTATAGTCATTGTAATGTGGAGCTCAGGAACATATTTCTCCGCTATGACTACACACCAGGAGGATCAAATATCAGATGTTTTCGTCTGTTTCAGGTGATTTGAATTCTGTGGAGTGTTATGTCAGCTTGAAATCAGGACCAGAGGTAGGTGATGAAAGCTGGTAATGTATGATGGAACAATATATATGTGTATAAGCTAAAACATTGATGGATGTTACATATGTTCCTACAGTTTGACATTTGATGTTTACACATGTCTTCACCATCGATAGCTTGTCATAAGAGGTGATACATGGGGTCAGGCTCACTGACTGGGTCATCCTTTACCATCTTGACAGGGTGATCAGAGTTATCTCCCATGGTCCACTGGACTATTTGAAACTGCCATTGTCACATTCATTGGAGGTTGATTTAGGATGAACTGGATGATTTGCCCCTTTCTAAGCTTCATATCTGTTTGAACCTGTACATCTTTCTAGGGAGCTGCAATTAACTATGCGACTTACGAGTCCGCCGTCCATGGCTTTGCACACCAAGGGGAGCTGCCTGACATCAGGAAGCAACTGTTTCCCAGCCCCTTGCCACGCAGTAAACACAAGGCCCCAAGAAGGTCAGAAACCATGGCAACAACTGCCATACATGTTTATATTGTTCACTGTTTGAAGTTGGATATGTAAATTGTTACTGTTGTGTGTGTTTTCTAGAATTATACAGTGAAGCCTCGTTAATCCGGACGGTTCGTTTCTCAGTAAATTAGTCCGGATTAGAATAGTCGGACTACTGAATCAAGACCCAAGTTGCTTCCCTAACTATTACAAAAAGCGACACGAATCTGGATAAAACAAATAAGCATTTAATGTAAAGCTTAATTCATCACATCAATAATTTTACCGAGTGACATCCATGTTGATCCGGCGTGTCTGATCCGTCCTTCCTCAGCACAGGTGAGGTAATGTCTAACAAGCGATCTATTGTAGTATGCCTTGAATGTCGAATTATTCCTGCATCCATCGGTTGAATATGAGGCGTGGTATTTGGTCACATTTAGCAAAGTTAGCGAAGCACACTTGTGACTTGCAGCATTGTCGTAAAACAAAATCACTTTAAGTCCGCGTGACTGCATCTGTCTGTCAAAGTACATTAACCAATCACAAAACAGCTCACTTGTCATCCGCCTTTGTATTGTGGTGTCAATCAAAGTGTAAATGTACAGTATCTTCAGTCGGGGAGCTTTTAATGTCTAATTAAAACAACAACCCAGTTGGCCAGTTAATTAAGTAAACATCGCGCGGGGAGGTGTTGTTACGGTTAAGTGAACCACGACTTACAGCGTCGGACTGTGAAGCAATTTACTGTTTATTTTACTGATTGGTGACAGCTACTTACCGTCGGTTCGAGCGAATTTCCGAATTTCGGATTATCGAGGCAAATTATATAGGCATAGATTGGTAACAAGCTGAAATCGCCGGGCCCGAGACATCCGGATTATCCTTGAGTCGGACTAGCGAGGCTTCACTGTACTTGGGAGTGATAAGTCAGTTGTAACCAGAACACAAAGATACAATTACGATGTGAAAAAGTCACGCCCAGTAAGTTGCCGCTCCCTACCTCAACATTCATGGAGTAACATTACATAACAATGCCTCATAGTATCCAGGGTAACCATGGTGTACAACCATGGAAGACTTCTAACTATACAGGTGTTGCAATTCTCTTTGGAGAGTTGCGTTGCTTTGTGTACCAGGATTCAAGGATCATGAGTTAGAATCACAGATTTTTCTTATGATCCTACAGTATATTCAGCTTTCGAACACTCCTGCTAATCCACCAGACTGCTGAAATGTTTTGAGGACATCTAAAATCCTCATTGACTTAAGTCACTGCTTCAATAATGCTACAGAGAGGAATTATAAAATAGTGATAGTAAACAGTGTAGTCTGCATGTTCTGAAGTTTAGTGATAAGAAGGTCTACACAAGTTCTCTTTGAATGTGTATGGTTGTACCTGTGCTGGTCGTAAAAGGTCATTTATTGGATTAAATGGTCAAGCTTGATGCTCGTCATGCCGAAGGCCCGGATTCGATTCCCCACATGGGTACAATGAGTGAAGCCCATTTCTGGTATTGCTGGAACAGTAGTGTATAACGTCTCCCTGGCGGGAATCCATGATGGCGGCACTTCCGGTTAACGCTATCCAAGATGGCGGCACTTTCGGTAAGGGGAGGTAACTCCGGTTCCGGTGTGTGCTGCGCATTGCGATGACGTCACATCCGGGCCAACATGGCGGACGCGTTTCAAGATGGCGGCCCATCCGGTGGGATCTCGTGGAGTCTCCCGGGATCTCGCGTTTGTAGACACCCTGCAAGATGGCGGACGGAAGGAGAGGGAGGGAGGGAGAATGGCGAGAGGAACGAAGGGGAGACTTAGCAGAGAAGTGTGTGTGTGTGGTTCAAGCATTGGTACGTCAAGTTTCTTTCGAGCGAGGTGGGTGGCCCTGAAAAGGGCCATTGTGATGGTATGGACGGGGAGGTGAGACCTCACTTTGTGATGGTGATGGTACATAGACAGAGCAGGTCGAGGCCCGGAAAAAAAATTCCTGGGGCAGACTTCGTCGTGGAGATGGTTAGCCCCTTTGCGGACGCCGCCCCCGCAGTAGGTACACACGTAGTACGGTGCACCTGGAGCGACATCGAAATGGTTGGACGGCAAGGCTTTCCAACATGTTTGGCATATAATGAGCTTCCAATTGGGTGGTAGACATTGCCATGCCGGTGGCGGCGGTGGTACTGCCGTGGATGGTTCGGCTGCCGTGGGTGCTGTCATTGTTGATGTAGCTCTCCCTGTTGATGTAGCTCTCCCTTTGTTGGTGGTGGTGAGACTGCCTCTTTCATCCTGATGTTGATCTTCTTCTTTTTCTTCAGGGTGGGACTACAGCGAAGGCAATTATCTCTTTGACAATTTTTCTGAAAGACTTTCAACTTCATGTCGCATCGAGATAACGCTCCCTTCCCCCATCCCAGTGTTTATATATCAGCGATGACGTAACGTCGATGACGTGGGATCCATGACATCATGAACGCGAGTGAGGGTAATGATGTAGTTCCGATGATGTCACCGTGAGGTGGTGGTGCCCCCATAGCCTTGGATTGGCTGAGCTCTCCCTATATATGATGAGAGGGATGACCGAAGCCAGCAATAATGTCTGGAGAAAATTGGGATTTAGAGTTAATGGACACAACATCACCATCGTCACCCTTGCCACCATGGCAGTGCCATCGTTGCCATGGATGCCTGTCCGTCTACGCCAAAGCGACTGATGGCTATAACGGAACATTTCTATGCGTCTACTGCAAGACAGTGTTAAAGGACACCTACATGCACCGGCTGACGCATGGTAGTAAGCGTGTGGTGAGGCGAGTGCAGTGATGCACTGTGGACACTGTGAGTGTGAGTGAATCACACTGTGAGTGAGTAACACTGTACAACGGCCCTTTTCAGGGCCACCCCATCTCTCTCAAAAGATTGCTACATTCATTGCCAACAACAATAACAACAATAGGTTGCCATTTTTTCAAACGTTTTATTTTCCCACACTAACAAGAACACTTTGACAAAAGATGCAGGATTAGGGGCGTCCCTGATCTTTTGTTTACAAACAGTATGAACTGTAACATCAAAACATCATAACTGTAACATCATAACATCAGAACGATAAGGTTGTGTCCTTTGGCAGGGTTGTGGATCATGGGAGTTGTTGTTGTCTGTCAGGCGTGTGGGTTGAAACCAACGTCTTACACGTTCTTCATTGATGAGGGTATCATAGGGATCAAACTGTTCCATCACTTCGTCAAAAGACCATCCACGGGCACGATGAGCCAGTACATACAAACAGTACATCCCACAAGAGGCACTGAACCAGGGTTGAAGTGGCTGGCCATTCCACTGACATTCCGAAAGTCTGGATGCTGTTGGTAGGGATGGAGTCCATAACTGTCAAAGTAGTCAATGGCACCTGGTGCTGGGCGATACACGCACACACCCAGTGTTGTCCTGGGAGATGACTGGGGTCCGTGTTGACAATGTAGGCTTTAGGATAATGTCCCTGCTGTTCACACAGCATGGTGGTTGCAAAGTGATCTCGGGCAAAGGTACCTTGGTAGAGAGGCCGAAGCAGGGGATCCTGTTGTACGTAGGCGTTCAACTGTTTGGTCGTCAAGCCAGTGTTGTCCATCCTTAGACCATCAGAGCATTGCGTATTCGTATTTCGTATTCCTCGTAGCAGATGAGGGTGACGGGACGTGGCAGCGGTTCTGTGGGTTCTGTCAGATCCACCACCCACGCCGTGAATCCGTTCAAATCGACACTCGGCATCTCCAGCACTCATCAAGTAGAAATCACTCGGGCTGCGAATCAGTTCTAGTTTCATGGGGACTCCATCCACCAGGTACCGGTCTTGGAGAAACAGGTCACAGTGGAGACGTCCTGTCAGTTCCACGTCTCAGGTGGGTAGAATGACCCCTCGTCGTGCGACAAGTCCTGCGTTGGCCTTCCCGGGGTGACAGCATTAAAGTGATCCATTTTCCAGCTTCATCTGTGTACCATCCTGGACACTGGAGATGGGTCCCTTTGGCTGCCTTCCCATAACTGTCACGTTTCCAAATAGGCTCGATAGGGATAGGTACCCATGGAAGGAGTAATTTCCAGCTGGTTGTGTCCCACTTGCACACGCACTTCACGAAAGAGGGAATGCATCATGTTCACCGTGGACACGGCAAGTGCGTGATAGCCTTCATGAACTGCATCCGTACCATCTGTATTCTTGATTTTGAGGCAGATGTGGAGGTAACACTGGCTTGAATCGATGTAGGCATTCACAGGGTTAGCAATGTTAAATTGGAGGGAACCCGCGACCGAAGGGGGTGCAAGAGGACTGTATCAAATCCACTGACCTTCTTGGACCGAGGTCACCACAGGGGGCACAGAAAAGAGATCCAGTTGTGCCTTGGAACATTCGCAGGCATCCCGGCACATCATCTTGACAGCTGATCTGGACAACAGGTCTGCACAACAGGTCTTGATCGTACGGTTGAACTGAACTCCTTTCCCATCGGGGTGGGTCTTTATTCTTCTCTCTCAAAACAATGCTTTACGTTTCGTGGTGAATCCCACGGCCTGTTTCCGTTTTCTTTTGCGCGCGGGTGATCCTGGTGGTGGGTGCTGTCGCAAGGTGGCGAATAAGGCTTGTTTCCCATGATGTTTCAAACTGTCCCCCACACTTTGGTGTCCTGAACTGATATCTTGCACTAATCCCGGCAGCATCTTGACGCCTGTTTTGAGAGCTGATTTTCCCACCGTCTTGAGGATAGAGAGAGCTGAACGTCCCAAGTTTCCCAAGATGTTTCCGAGACCGCTCCCTCGTTGATGGATGCGTCTTCGGTACACGGTTAAGCCGCCTCCTCGCTGCTGTCCACCCAAGCCGCTGCCGCCGCGGTGTCTGATACACTGGTATCCTACCATGCTGATTCTCAGTACGTACCCAGGCGTCGGGGACGGAAATGAAGTGTCACGATGGTCTTGCCACTCTGGAATGGCACGAGACGGGGGATGAGGGTGACCATGGCATCCACCAGGTCTGACCCTGAAGAGAGAGAGACGAGACAACCCATTTCATTTGAATTCACATTTTAATGAATGAACAAGGCAAACATTGAATGAATGAACAATAATGCATCGATTAATCATTAACAACAGTACATCAACAGAGGATGTCAGCAACAAATGTTCATGGGTATTTCTTCACTCTTTGTACCCATAGGGGAGAGTTTCCACGGGGACGCCTTGTGAGTCATACTGGACTTGGCGTTTGGTGTAGACTGGACGATACACTTTGGTAGTGTCCTTGGACAGCAAAGCGTTGCCCTGGCGAAGTCCTCCGCGAATGATTTTGTGAGGGTACAGGACAGTGATGCTGCCTTGATCCCTCTGACAGACGAGGTTCTTTATGTTGTCAAAGTGGACATGTTGGCTCGCCCTGTGATTCAGAGTAAATCCTCGGACTTTGCTGGTGCCCACACTACCGTCAGGTTGAGGATGGCGCAGCTTGTAGGCGTAGTTCTTGGGTCCTCCCGAGACAAAGGTTTGAATGCTGTTGCCCCCTCCTCCCAGTTCATCGGTCAGCTCCCGTAAGGTTTGTCCCAGTGGAGGGTTGTAGATGTCAGGGTGGTCACTGTTCTGCGCACGGTGAATGTAGATGATGGTGTCCGTGTCAAAATAGAGGACGCGCCGATCCAAGGGTTTCAAGCAGGAATACAGCTTGAGACGGGCTTGTGCCGTCACCCAGGCTGCAATGGCCACATTGTGGGAGGGATGCGGGTCGTGAAATTCTGCCTGAGGTTCGTAAATGACATACGCGAGCTCCTCGTTGGGGAAGTGCACATCCTTTACCACACAACGTTCATCCTGGAAGAGGGCAAAGAATCTCTGAGGGGAACTGATGTAGACCGTTTTGTCAAACCCGACGCGTTGGCCAAACTTGCCCCAGTGGCTGTTCAGGCAACCTTTAGCCATGGCACGTAGTCCTGGGTTTTTGCGGATGTGAGCGGGATCCAAGGTGACTCCTTCTTTTCGCTGAATCTCCCTGATGTAAGCGTCTGGGTCTGAACAACCTTCGGGGTATCCGCTGGCCTCTTGCTTGATCTTGAAGAAATTGTTCACATACTTGGCAAACAGGCCTCCCTCTTGAGTGTCAGGGTCGTAGGTGGTGAGCGTGTCAAAGTGCCAAGCCTCAAAGATGTGAAGCACTTGATAGCCACACTCTCGAACGGCATACTGAAGCTCCTTGCTGACGTACGTGCCAATCCATGCACGGTCTTTATCCTCATGGGGGCAGGAACCATCCCACTGTGCTTCAGCACAAGTACGACACAGAGGAAATAACAACTTGCCCTGGCCGTGGTAAGGAAGAAGGGGATGGTACAGGTCGGTGGGTGGCAAGACTCGGCACTGGATGAGACCGTGGAGGTCGAACAAGTCTGACGCGGGAGGATGATCTTTGATATCAGGATGCCCCACGGGGTAAGTGCCATACTTGCAGATGTAAGGGTACAGCGAACAAACGTCCACATATTTGATTTCTTCATCTTCTTTTGCTTCGTAGTACAACTTGGTGGCGTTGGTGCGTCCTCCATAGAAGGCTTTCCTGGGATCCAACGGGTCAGGCATGTAGGCATGAGGGTCTTGCAGTGTGGTCAGGAACGCTCTCAGATCAGTGTTGTCTTTCTGTTCTTTCCGATAGCCGCATTCCCACAGGGTGACCACTTGGGCGATGTTGGGATGTTGACGCAACACCCCCAGTCGATACCTCGTATGATGGTATTGTTCCCAAGGGGTTGTACCCAAGGTCCTGTGGGGTACACCTCGCTCCGTCTTGTAACAGCAAGTACATCCATGCCAGAAACAGCCCAAGTATTCGTACACGGTGCATGCCTCGGCATCGTAGCCGTCCACCGTGTAGCGACTGCCGTCAGCACAGTCAAAGCCTACTTCTCCGCCATTCCGGGCATGCTGGATGTGGAGGTCGGGGTGTTGGTGCATGACCCAGTTGAGCCAGTGGAGACACTGCAGAGAGTATCGGCGCTGGGGACGGTAACCTTGAGGAGGTATGATGGCGATGGTGCGGGGTTCCAAAAACAGTTTTCGGAAGGTGTGCATGCAAGCCATGGGTAGAGTTATTGCTTCATAGAATGGATCCACGTCCACAGGTTCCTCTTCAAGTTCATCTTCGTTCATTCGTGGTGACAGCATGATGAGAACTGACAAGACCCACGCTGAGCCTGGTTTATATAGCCAACGTCACCCTATGACATCACCATAGGTTTTCCCCATGGGTTTTCCCCATAACATCGCACACACCCTAGAACGTCATGGGTTTTTCCCATGGATTTTTCCAATGGGTTTTGCCCATGACGTCACACACCCTATGACGTCACGCCACACTAACCCGACGGCCCAAAATGGCATCATAAAACCTCAGCTATAAATCTCATCCAATGCTTGAACCACACACACACACTTCTCTGCTATGTCTCCCCTTCGTTCCTTTTGCCATTCTCCCTCCCTCTCCTTTCCTCCCTCTCCTTCCCCACGTCTGTTCCGTCCGTCCGCCATCTTGCATGGTGTCTACACTTGCGAGATCTCGCGAGACTCCATGAGATCCCACCGGATGGTCTGCCATCTTGAAACGCGTCCGCCATCTTGGCCCGGAGGTGACGTCATCGGGATGCGCCCGCACACACCGGAACCGGACGTGACGTCATCGCGATGCGCTCGCACACACTGAAACCGGAACTCGAGTTACCTACCCTGACTGGAAGTGCCGCCATCTTGGACCGGAAGTGCCCACATGGGCGCCGCCATCTTGAAAACGTAGGCAGGGTGACATGGTAGACTACTTGGAATATTGCTAAAACCGGTATAAAACCCAACTCAGTAAGTCAAGCTTGATGGCTTGGTGGAATGAAATAGCTGTATTATCTGGTCAAGAATCTATTTTTAACATAGTGCCATCTCATGACTGCAATGTTACCATGTGCCGCATTACACAAGGAAACAAATCTCTGAGCCTTTGTCGAGATGTTGCACAAAACGACATACACATGTAGAAAGTATATCAGCTTTAACTTCTCCCAGTGACAGCATCCATCATGTTTCTCTCCCCAGATTCAGTTCTCCCCGTATCTGTGTATTGACAGCTTCCTGTACATGGTCCTCATGGTTGTGTTTGGAACTCTCTTCGGACTCTTCGCCAAGTTTAGTATAACTCGTAGCATCCTCCTGCAGGTGAGTGCAGCCCATGCAAGGTGTTTCTTGTAAAAAGATACACATCATTCTAAATTCTCATCAAATCTATGACCAGATATCCAGCAAATTCATCAAAGTGTATGTTGAAAAACAAGGCTTGTTTTACTTACTGACATAAATGTATGTGCTACCTGCATGTACAATTTATATTTACATGCATGAGGTATCTTATTTCTGTATCAAAGTATTATCGTCACTTTTAAATGCCCAAATGTATAATTAATTTCAGAAACAGGATAAATGTTGTTCTTTTGAAAACTAACCAATGCATCCTCTGTGGGTATACAAATACAGTTGAGTATAGACTAATCTCATCATTTTCTCCACAGTTCCCAGGCTTGTTCACTGTTGGCCTGGTGAAGAAAGGTGGGCCCAGCAAGAAACAGGTGGGGACATTTTTTTTTACGATAATGAGATAGATACAATGAATCTTGTTAATTCAACTACATCAATCAGTTTGGGTGGTGGGGTAGCCTTGTGGTTGAAGCATTCGTTCTTCACACGGAAGACCCAGGTTCGATTCCCCACATAGGTACAATGTGTGAAGCCCATTTTGTGGTGATAATGCTGAAATATTGCTAAATGCGGCGTAAAACTAAACTCACTCACTTGTTAATCTGTTATGTTGTTTATATTCTCGTTCCACAGAATGTATTTTGTGATTATATATAGCAAAGTTGTCAGAAGAAATTTGTGTTCTAAATAACTCTTAAAAAGTAGAAATTCCTGCTGTTTATTGGTAGATATCTATATTAGATCCAGGTTTACTGTCATGCATATACATTAACGATATGTATATGACTTAGTCTGCATATCTTCATGTTGACATCATTAGTTTTATACATTAATTCATTCAAATATTGACACATTTTCTACAACTGTATCAAAATTGTTATGTACATTCAACAGATTGAAGGAACATCTTTCTCCATGACATTCTTTGGCGAGGGATACAGTGACAAGCTGGATGACCCAGAGGCACAGCATGAGACCCCTCCAGACAAGAAAATACAGACCAAGGTCATTGGACCAGGTATATGCTCATCATTTACCCAGCTGGAATGTTATGATCCTATTAATCATTGTAGGTAGTGACCTTCTATTGTGCAGAGTTGTCTGCCTTATATTTGCCAGAATCCTGTTATTTTGGGATTCAGGTCTCGGTGAATTAGTTAAAAGTTATCATCACATGGTCATTATGACCCTAGTCATGCTGCTTAACTTCTCGGCATCTAATACCCATGATTTTTGGTTACACTAATGAGAGTAGCATCTGAGACCTGGATCACCTCCGACTCACCAACCACTCACTCACTTATTCAATACAGCAGTTAAGATGGGATTTCAATCATTTAAAAATATATGCGAAATTATTTGAACATCGTTGGAAATATTTATTTGAGCAAATTGACAAATTCATTCATGAATTTTGTAAATATGGATTTGAATGGAGAATAGTGACTGAAATCAAAGAAATTTGTTTTACTTTCACTGACTGGTTTGGCCAAGTACTCTAATGATAGTCTGTGTTAGCCTTTAGGTGAATTATCAGTTCTGGTTTTACATGTTTTCTTCATATACCACAGATCTCTGATTTTAATGCTTTAGAATTACTATGAACATTCTTTCTTCAAACTGTTTTGGATCCATTGTTGTTCCTTATCTTTGAGATATGTTTTGAATGTTTGAACAATACTTCCAGTAAAGTAACTTCAGTGTTCTTTATTTTGTTCAATCATGAATTTAAAATTGAATTTATTTGGTTACAGAGCCTGGCTATGTGACCACCCCAATCTGCATGGTACAATCTGGACTCATGATCCTCAAGGAAAAGTCCAAGCTTCCCTCTGAGTAAGTCTCATTCACAGTATGACTACCATGGCATCTAGTTCAATTCCCAAACTATACCAATTTTGCACGTAAGGATTAAACAAATGTTAACAATTTGTGTTGTTTTGGAACTTATCATTTTCAAATTTAATTGTGAAACAGCTAGTGTTCTGCTGTAAAGTTAATAGTTGATTGATTTTCTCATTGCTTAGTCAGCAGTCTGCTCTGTCTAAGTCAGACATACTGGTTTGATAATTAACTGCACTTTATTTGTTGTCTGTTGAATTTCACCCAAAAGGGATACAACTTTAACTTAGTCAGACAGGTGATGTTAGTTAGCGGTCACCAGACGCGGTCACCAGACTGACCGATTTGGAAATGTTTCAAAATACATAATAAGGAGTGGATATACATTCAATGAAAAATGGTTAATATGAAAAGTTTCAATATGTCGTAATTATTTTGGGATTCAGAGAAGGTTGGACTGTATCTATAACTGCTTGTAATGCAAGGAATTTCCAGATTTCTTTTTTGAGTTTGACCGTCTGTGTTTCCAGTGGTGGTGTCTACACACCTGGTGCTGCTTTTGGTGAGACGAGTCTGATCACGAGACTGGATAAAAGAAACGTGAAGTTCCAAGTGTTGGAGTCGTAATGTGACAGACAAAAGACATCCTTTGATGATCAGGCCTTCTTGTCTACATGTTGGAACGAGGAACATAGACACCTTACCAAATATTCAGCAGTAAACCTTGTTATATATTTAACTGTGTTTACAAAAGCAGGGACGATAATTGAGCAGACGTCATATCATGTCAGATTTGTTTTTGAATTTACAAACAACAGGAACTGACAATGATGAGTTTCTGTCAAATCTTGGCATAAAAAAGCTCCAGGGATGATCAGTAAGTTAGTGAGGAACTTAACAAAAACATTCATCAGCAGTGCTCTTTGATTAGATCAGATTAGACATGATACATAATATCCAACATCACCATTTTTGACTGATTGTTTTCACAGACAAATCATACTTAATGAGATATATTTTGATCATACCAACAAATTTGTATTTATATTACACTTAACCCACTGTGTGGCATATATTTCTGGCCACCCCAGTTCCACCTCAAACAGCATTTATACATGTGAAGGCCTGATACAGGGAATCTTTCACTGAAGCATTATATGAAGTGTCTTTCAACTTGAGGCCCATGAGAGCGGGTGATATCAGTGCTGCCGATAGTCCTCCTGGACCGTCCTGTTACGTGTTGTTCTAGTTTTGTAGTTGCTTGCCATATACTTATAGCAATAAGTAGTTAGCTTCATGATAGATGAGCTTGATCAATTCAGTCTTTAAGATTTGGGTATTGTTTGAAATGCCATACCGATTCAGCTCATTGTTATACATTGTACCCAACTGATGCGACTATATGAGTTCTGTTTATACATTACAATCAAAGTCTGCACATGGAAGACAGATGTCATGGTGTGATAAGGATTTGTTAAAAGCTGTGTTCAGGTGGTTTTCAACCTATTCCATAACATCAGAAGATTTTTGTGCATGTGGTCACATTGTATTAGAAGACTCCCTCTATGTCAGCCACAAGTGACTCAGTCTCTCTACTGTTATATGCATCATGTGGGCTAGAGATTCTTGCTAGTAAGGGTACTCATATAAACTCAAATAAAAAAGGGACTATGAATACTTTGTGGGATATTGCATATGAAAGTGTGTGCTCAGTCTTGAATTGGCTACCAAAACAAAATCCAAAATATTTAGATTCCCTAACTTCTTTCTGTTGAGTATATGAACACTGGGGTGTGTGCTCAGTCTTTGCTAACGAAACAATCTCTAAATTATTTAGGACACCAAACATCTTTTATTCACTGTTTAGGCTACCATAATTTGAGTTCTCATCTGCCATACAGCTAGTAAACAAATGTATTGATGGGACAGAATTGTCCACAGCTGCAATTGGGAGGTGATTTAGATCATTTCTACATTTTTTCACTGCCCTGTTTTATCTGGTCATTGACTAAACACTTTGCTTATTAGGTATGCATGTACTTTAGTTTGTAAAAACATGGTGTTATGTTGATTATATGTGTTGTATGTTGACCATATCAATCATGAATATTGTAGCAATTCTTTGGTTTACGACCATTATTACCTGGTAACATTGAGCGGGAAATGGTATAATCAGACAGGCCACATTTATCTGACTACTGACTCCAATAATTGAACATTCTCCGGTATTTCTTGACTGAGTCATAAAAACACATGAAAGTTAAATTTATGAGCATGGAATTTTATCCTTCACAAATGGTGCTCCCTTTCAAAATAAATAATTTAAGTGAATTCCACAAATGAGTTATCATGCTGCTTAAAAGAAGTTGAGACCGACCAAATTCTTAAATATTTCTGTAGTTAATCTCTTCACCATGACAACACCTAAACAATCAGATGGTTACTACTTTCTTTTGAGTAGTATGGCTTATTTATGGAAAACTTTGGAGAAGAAAATAGCGATGTTTTTTTGTTTAGAAAGGGTCATCATCTAGATTGTACCTGTCCATATCATTTCCCCTATGACGGTGTATTGGCTGAATGTTTTCCTGACACTTGGGACCATGGCAATGATGAACGACAGACCAATATGGAAGGGGAAATATAAAGGCCTATTTTTGTTGCTGTCTATTTATTTGCTTGTTGCTGTTTTCTATTGTTTCAAAGGAACATTTTCTCTATTTTGTCATACCACTTTTTACCACTTTTGACAATGTTTCTTCAAGTCAAGGAGTATCATGTTCAAAATTTGTACTTATTACACATTTATTCCAACTTCTGCATCACAAACATTGATTTATGCGAGTTAAGTAACAAAACCTTCTGCTATTCAAATATCAATTTGAAAAATATTATGAACAATTTTCTGTATTAAGCTGTGTATCTTGTTCAATAAAGATATTTACTCCTATTATTTGTTCCTATTGTTATTCTGCCATTTGCAAACATTCAGTGTGAATGCATTATTTCATTCCAGTCATTAATGCTAATCAAAAGTGGCATCTAGAATGTGAATCATGGCCACAGGTAGCCGAGTCTAAGATGATGCTATTTGCTGTGCAGAGGTACATGTTGAACCCAACTTGTCAGTGGTATAACTGCAATACTATTACTAGCAATGTTAAAACCAACTTGTCAGTGGTTAACTGCAATACTGTTAATAGTGATGTTAACCCCATCTCTGTCAGTGGTATAACTGCAATACTGTTAATAGTGATGTTAAACCCAACTTGTCAGTTGTATAACTGCAATACTGTTAATAGTGATGTTAACCCCATCTCTGTCAGTGGTATAACTGCAATACTGTTAATAGTGATGTTAGACCCATCTCTGTCAGTGGTATAACTGCAATACTGTTAATAGTGATGTTAGACCCAACTCGGTCAGTGGTATAACTGCAATACTGTTAATAGTGATGTTAAACCCATCTCTGTCAGTGGTATAACTGCAATACTGTTAATAGCGATGATAAACCCAACTCGGTCACTAGAATAAGAATACGATCCCACAATGGCTACCGAGTGCATAAGTATCTCTCTCCGATGACAGAGCATCTAAAACAATCAACATCTTTCTGGTATCATCTCTTTCTTAGTTCTGAAGTGAAGAGACTGAAAGAATCCTATTTCTATTAAACCTCCCATATTTATTTCAAGGAATGTTGGTTAATCAACTTAATGTGGTTTCAAAAACGACACTGCAGGAGGTGTAATCTCACCTGGCCTTGCTGCAGTTGCCCTAATGTGACCCTCAGTTGGCAAGATGACATGGCCTTGTTGCGGTGGACCTTATGTTTACTGCCTGTTTCATGATTTACATCAAAACTATAAGGTTACACAAATACAAACTATAGAATAATGAGGCCCTAATGTCTCCCCTCAGTTGGCCAGCTGACATGGCCTTGTTGCGGTGAACCTAATGTGTCCCCTCAGTTGGCCAGCTGACATGGCCTTGTTGTGTGGACCTAATGTGTCCCCTCAGTAGCCAGCTGACATGGCCTTGTTGTGGACCTAATGTGTCCCCTCAGTTGGCCAGCTGACATGGCCTTGTTGTGTGGACCTAATGTGTCCCCCCAGTTGGCCAGCTGTCATGGCCTTGTTGCGGTGAACCTAATGTGTCCCCTCAGTAGCCAGCTGACATGGCCTTGTTGTGTGGACCTAATGTGTCCCCTCAGTAGCCAGCTGACATGGCCTTGTTGCGGTGAACCTAATGTGTCCCCCCAGTTGGCCAGCTGTCATGGCCTTGTTGCGGTGAACCTAATGTGTCCCCTCAGTTGGCCAGCTGACATGGCCTTGTTGTGTGGACCTAATGTGTCCCCTCAGTAGCCAGCTGACATGGCCTTGTTGTGGACCTAATGTGTCCCCTCAGTTGGCCAGCTGACATGGCCTTGTTGTGTGGACCTAATGTGTCCCCCCAGTTGGCCAGCTGTCATGGCCTTGTTGCGGTGAACCTAATGTGTCCCCTCAGTAGCCAGCTGACATGGCCTTGTTGTGTGGACCTAATGTGTCCCCTCAGTAGCCAGCTGACATGGCCTTGTTGCGGTGAACCTAATGTGTCCCCCCAGTTGGCCAGCTGTCATGGCCTTGTTGCGGTGAACCTAATGTGTCCCCTCAGTAGCCAGCTGACATGGCCTTGTTGCGGTGGACCTAATGTGTCCCCTCAGTAGCCAGCTGTCATGGCCTTGTTGCGGTGAACCTAATGTGTCCCCTCAGTAGCCAGCTGACATGGCCTTGTTGTGGACCTAATGTGTCCCCTCAGTAGCCAGCTGACATGGCCTTGTTGCGGTGAACCTAATGTGTCCCCCCAGTTGGCCAGCTGTCATGGCCTTGTTGTGGACCTGTTGTGTGGACCTAATGTGTCCCCTCAGTAGCCAGCTGACATGGCCTTGTTGTGTGGACCTAATGTGTCCCCCCAGTTGGCCAGCTGTCATGGCCTTGTTGCGGTGAACCTAATGTGTCCCCTCAGTAGCCAGCTGACATGGCCTTGTTGTGGACCTAATGTGTCCCCTCAGTAGCCAGCTGACATGGCCTTGTTGTGTGGACCTAATGTGTCCCCTCAGTAGCCAGCTGACATGGCCTTGTTGTGGTGGACCTAATGTGTCCCCCCAGTTGGCCAGCTGTCATGGCCTTGTTGTGGACCTAATGTGTCCCCTCAGTAGCCAGCTGACATGGCCTTGTTGTGTGGACCTAATGTGTCCCCTCAGTAGCCAGCTGACATGGCCTTGTTGTGGTGGACCTAATGTGTTCCCTCAGTTTAACTTACTCTTCAGTTGTCCTGCAGAATTCTTTGAATTTTGTTGAGGAGGGACATTTGTGTAGTTTTTGCCTTTTTATCAAACCCGTTTCATGGTATTAAGTGGAAATATACATTGTTTACAAAAAATGAAAATACGAAGTCAACTATTTTAAGATACTTTGTCCAAATTTGACTCCATTTAGATCTGATGCATTATTTGTTGTCCTATATATTTCTGTGCACTTTGCTATCCATAAACATTGGAAAATTGCCATCAAACAATTCAAACTTTTTGTTTTATCAAACTTAAATTGAAATTGACTAAAGTACTGTCGGAAACGCTAGAAAAATGCTTTTTGACTTATATTTAAAATTCAGAGGTATTACAGTTCCTTAAATAACAAATATCACTTTCAGAAACATCTACCTAATGTAGACCGAGGGAATAAATTTTGAGACATGCCCTAAAATGTGTTTTTACTGATGAAAATACCTAAAACTTAGAAAAATAAGGGGTAGTGGGACGTTATTTGATACAAACATTAACTGCCTGTGTTACGTCATCAGCATGCACGGTATCGACAGGTGAAATTGACACCTGAGCACACGCTTGGGCGAGGTGTCATCTCAATAGATGTTTTCTTCAAAATGTTGAATATGTGTATGTATAGTACACGTATTGGTTATGTAAGGGATCATTTGTGTAGGTGTGTTTGTTTTGAAATAAACATATGAATTACTGTACATTGGAAAGAATCCTATCACTTGTGTTATCTTATCTATTGATTGAAGAAATGTGCAACGTTTTAATAGATGTTTTGTATGTCAACAGTATATTTCATTGCAAAAATATGGATGTAATTCGGTCAGTTTAATCTAGTTGTGAACATTGGCCAAAGATTTAACGAAGTCACTGGTGTAGCTTCTTTTGAATATATATATATTATTCTTCTTCTAAAGTTTGTAGACCGCCCGTCTAAGTACTCCCTTGTCAAAGTTGTCAAGGATGGTTGTACGTCCCGGATTTGCTTTTGAGACGGTCCCTGTCTTGTCTGATTTGTTTACAATATTGTAAACTTGTTGGTAAGACATACCAACAGCTCTACAAGTTCTGTAATAGACCCTTCTAAACTAATGAAAGGTTTACCTCTGTCTTTTTCAAGCACAAAAAAACTTATAAACCTTTGCAACAATCGTCTGCAAATAGTTGGCCATAGTGGACGGTGTGATAAAGATGTGCATGCATGATGGGAAACTTATTTATCAAGACTTAACATTTATATTAATATTTCTCCAATAAAGAAACGATAATCAAGTAAAGTAACACAAACATTCAACATTTATTTGTTTAAGAAAAACGTTAATGCATATTTTTACACCACCTGTATTATTAGCATAAATTTAAAGACTATTTCATATTTCTGTTGTTGAACTCTGAAAAATTCTTAAATTGTTGTTTTGGTACCAAATTCTCTCCTGTAAACTGCCCTTTAAATGCATGGGAATGTTAAATCGATTGAAATAAAAATTAGGTACACTATAGGCGAGTTGATATATTGACAACGTAGTACATGTATCACATTTATTAAGATATATGGGCAAAAAAGCATTTTTCTAGAATTTCCGACAGTACTTTAGTAAAAAGCCTATATGGCTAATGGAAATACTGCTGCCTGTTTGATGATTACATCACAACTATAAGGTTAAGCAAATACAAACAATAGAATAATGAGGGTGGTCACGTTCCCAAGGCTACAACCGCTTGCATATGAGACTATTATATATTTATACTCATTTCACAAACATACAACTATTTTTAATGAAATTGTGGAGAGACATAAGTATGTTGTGGTTGATAAATTCCTGTTACCACACAATACTGTTTTCAGATCAATGTTTATCCTTGATTTCAAATCACAAGTAACATCAATAACAGTCAATATCGATGACATCACATCGTTCATTTCATTTTGTATTGTATGTGAGCGGTGTTTACATAAACTGTACATAAACTTGTTCACCAATCCCAATTCATTTTTGATGAATAAAAATATGTTTAAACCACATCACAAGTAAATGTGGCATATGTGATAATCAGGATGACACTTTCTCCATACAGAAAATACCTATGATGACTACTGTTTGAACACATACATCTATAAAATTAATACATAACTCGTCCAATCTAGAGCATTTGACTAACAAATTTGTTTATGTATTTTGTTGATCAGTATTAGTCCGTGCAGCACCACATGTGCTGAACACTGAACTACTTGTACACATTATCTGTAGTGTATTTTTATAACAAAAAATGTATAAAACTTGACACAGTTGCAGTGTACAAATGTAACTTTGAATGTTCTAGTAATTATGGCCTATAAAGAAGTAAGGTGGAGCCTCTGACCCAAAACCACATGCTTTTAGATGCTATATTCTTTGAAATATGTCTTTCAACTCCATGAAGGCTAAGATCATTGCCCCAAATATTTCAAAGCACATAGACTGTTTGGGACCACACATTTAAAATTGTTCAGGTCAGCATCCCTCTTAATCCATACCCCATCCATTTCAACCCTTGGTCTGTGTGTTTGTGGGATTTTATATACTTTCTGTTCTTAAAACACGAAGAGCCAGGTTTTTAGTATTGAACTGTCGTCACCTCTCTACTCTTGATGTATGGGTGAACACATTTGTGAAAAGACCTGATTGATGATGTCAAGTTAATAGAAAAATGATTGTTTGTTAGTCCAGACTGGTCCTATCTGGTATGATCTAGGTCAGCCAGCCAGACACAGGACCAGCTCACTGGTGTGCCTTGTCCAGGAGATTTATGTTCTGGAAGCAATGACCCGCATCAAACAAGTCCTATATTTAGAAAGCTGTCTAACTGGTGTTTGAGTCTGTCCTGTCTGGCTACTGTAGATTCAACACAGGATCAACTCTTTGTTACAGGACAACTGACTTCTGTTTAAGCTCATACACACCCCTCACTATTAGGCATATATACATTGTAAATTTAATAGTTAACCTATATATCTATATATGGTCTGTGGCTGGTATATCTAAAATTGACAAAAACAACAAAGAGTAAAACCACATGTTCTTTGTGAAAATGGCCAGTTCACTAATATTCCAGGAATGTGTCATACCTACAGTACATGGTCCAGGAACTATATTAGACCCACTGCTTAAAACCCAACCCAAAGCAGATTTGACATGAAAAAATCCCAACATGTCTGGTGTTTTGGGAGCCAAGACAAGCAAATCGGTCACAGTGTAACACTGAACATGGAGAAAGAGATAGGTGTTTTTGATATCAGGACATGTGATCACTGAATTTCTACATTATGTCAACACTTTCAACACAACTTGACTCATACAACCATTGCCAGCACTGTATTGGGGTCAGTAAAGGAACACTGCACACATCGGAGTATCGGGGTGGTGGTGTTCGAACACACACACACACACACCACCCCCACCCCACCCCTTTGAAAATGACTTAAGACCACATTGAAGATTTATTTTGCGTTGGCGGAGCCAGTCCCCGCCCCCTTCTCCTTTCCTGGATCCGCCCATGGCACATATACATAATGTTTGTCACCATGTGACCGCAATGCACAAGACCTATCTATCTAAAGAGCTGATAATAATTAAATAACCAGAGTTCAAATATAAATTATATTGATTGTATTCTCCGTACCAAGAATTTCAGTTTGGCCAGTGCAAATCTAAATGTTCTAAGTATAAAAGACAAAATTAACTTATTTTGCGCTGTGTATATCTAATCACTGGAGGAGCTTCTTTCATATCAGATGTCACATATTAGGCAATGTGGACAATGGATCTTTTGTGCGTAGATTTTCCATGCCGTGAGACCGATCCCATTAATTGTACCACATGTGGGACTCATTACGTAATCTAACCGAAGATTAGGGCATATGGTATTCTGCTGTTATCGTTCGTCAAACAGTGAATGGGCTTGTCAGGAGATATAGTGCGCTTGTTGTGACGTAATATTATCGTCGGATTATGTTTTCGGACGATACGAGTTCGTATGGCAGTGTTTACACAGACATTGTAAACTGAATAATACAGACTCTGTAAATATACTCGGAAGTTGTCTTTAATAAGTTAATGCCATGTGTTACAATTATTCATAATGAACAAAACATTGGGATCAACCAATAACACGAGGATATTTAAAATCCCGTATTTACAACTCGCGCAAATACTGAATGATACATACAATAAAAGTGCCTAAGGAAAACCCCTACCAATTCCAAATAATATTGACGAAAGTCGGACCCTTTGAGTAACTTTGACGTTTCCTGACAACGTATTTACATTCAAACCTGAAACCTGACATAAACGGATTTCTAATGTCAGGAAAGGATAGCCCTACATCTAGTCATCTATATGTCTTTTCGTTAGATATGAATACAAATTGTTACATAATTTCGATATTCCCACTAGTCTACACATTGAAATTCCCATATATTGCTTTAAACATATAAATATCCATGGGACTATATGTCCAAACAGCAAAAATAAAGGTTCGGGGAGGTGTCTAAGGCTTTGAAGGATTTGGGTGTTATTTAGTGGAATTAGTGGAATAAACAGTGTTAGGTGTGTGTCCAGTGAACTCTGTCCAGAGCGCCATTTTGTGTTGTTGGTAATGTATGCAGTGTAGTATGACGTGTAAACTTGGGTGTTTCTGTTTCGTTGCAGCAGGGATACTCTACAACTTATATAGTCTCCCTGGTTGCAGTGTGTGTATTTCTCTGGGTTTTTTTTTATGTAGATGGGAATTTCATTTGGTGTGAACTATTTGTAATTTGGTTATTGCCCTGTCAATATTGTTAGATTTATGGTAGTGTTTTTAGTATATTTTTTAGTATAGAATTTGAATTTTGGTATTTACATTCGTATTTTTGTATTTTATTGCTTGGAACCCACTGAGCTAGTCTGTTAGAATTATAAGTTTACTGAGTTGTTTTACGAGCGGGTCATGGAATGCTGTTACTATGCCCATAAATTAACATCACTGGGCCATACACTGTAAATAAGTGTGACGTATCGCGTCTATTTTTAGTTATGATCGCATACGCATAGAGTACGTTTTACCTCTTTACCAAATTATACATCCGATATTACAAACCCATAAAATTTACAAATCACGCAGCAACGTTAAAGCAAATACACACTTTAATGTCAGCTGAAATATATATTCATAAGTATTTACCAGCATATGTTCCGATAAGGAGACATGTCTCTAGGAACTATTTTGTTCCATGCGCGTATGTATTTTCTGACGCTATGGACTGGTTACATCAAAAATCGTTGACACGTCCGCAATAACCCGTATGTAATATTAAAAATGTATCGAAATATTAATAGTTGTGATATTATAGCATATGTATATACTAGAAAACATATATATGCATAATATCATGTACATTAAATCGCATCAAAGGTATAGAATTCCATTCTATTAGGTACAACGTATCGTACTATTTTGGCTCAATGTTGCGCAGTAACACAGTGATTAGGCCGATCGTGCCCCTATATAAACTGGTAACGGCTCAACCACGTCATAGCGTTGGCGTGGCTGTAAAGGATGTTCGTTTGTTAGAGAAGAAACAGTTCGCGCTTTTAAAATTTGTTTTAGCCATCTTGTACATCATGAAAATCCAGGCTGTCACCCCTGTATGCGTTAGGTCCCAGGAAACGTTGTCCCGCTTGATCGGTAAAGTAGAAATCAAGAAATTACGTTTCAGCTCTAAGTACACCGATTACAGATTGAACGCTGTTTTGGGAGCTACTTTGTGTAGACTGAAAGCTGATATGTTAAAGATCCAGACTTTACAAGTGAAGAAATCTCGGGCGTTCAAACCGAACTTTTCCCGACAGATATCAGTGAGTGCTTTGTCAAAACCCGACTTTCAAAATGGCGGCCAGAGGAAACGCCCGTCTGTGACTGTGACGTCAGAGCCAGTTTTTAGCTCCGATTGTAATATCACGAGTAGCGTAGAACAGCGAGATTCACTGGGAATTGAAGACTTTTTCCAGCAATTAAGAGCTTGTGACCCGCATGTCTCCTCAAAAGATATGAGTGTCGCCGCGAGATAAGTACCAAGTCATGTGATTTTGTAATGTTTATAGTGCATATTTAATGTGGCTGGTCCCGTTAATTTATAGTGGTATTCATTATGACAGCTATTAATGCCTGGTCGTTCGTCTAAGATCTATTTTTTATACAATAAAATATACACATGTTCAATCACCTTTTTTGTATCATGTTTTGAAGGGTTGCAGGGGGGTGGTTCGGTTAACTTTTATCTCTACTTCAGCTCTACAGACAGTCTCCTGTTTTCCATGGTTGGATGCATTTCACCAGGTCCCCATTTAAGAATTCTGCTTTGAAAACTCCTTTCAAGATTGAATATCCTGTGCAGACCTTGGGATTTGATTCTTAGAAAGTGGGACGGCAAAGTTGGAATGAAATACATGCCATTGTGTGGAAGTAGCTACATGATTTTCATATCATTTCACTTTAAGTTTAAGTCCATAAGCAGTATTACTAAATTAATGAAAATTAGTAACTCTATATGTATTTTCTGTTTAAACACATCTGTTAATCTAACCTTTATATATACCCTTTTCTGAACTACTTTGCCTTCACCCAAACTCTTTCCCTCTTTAGCATCCACAAAATTGTGCATCCTGTCTGTTCACCAGAGCTGCTTTCATGTGTTGCAAGAGAACCAAGTTAGGCTGTCGTGGCTTGGCCATTGCACAAGCATTGACATCGGGCAAGTGGTTGTTGACTAGTTCTAAATTTTCATTACTGAAGGCTCATTTGAAATAACTGAAAGGAAGGTTTTGATAAGATGTAATCTGCTCATTTGAGATGAAAATGTGTTCACTACATGTTAACTAGTTTTTAAAAGACATTTTAAGAATTTTTGGACAGGTTGGAATTAACATACTTGCAAGACTTTTCTTCAGCAACTTGCCCAGACGAGGAGTTAAACCTTTCGTGTCTGCTCCATCCAAGTTACTTTTGAAAGTGTCCTGAAAGCTGATGGCATTATGAGAGATGACCATTCAGTACACCAGATCGGATTCAAGAACTATGAGTATACATGCATGAAACACGTAGGTTAAATATGCTTCTAATATTGTGACTAAAAACCCAAAACAGTTATAAAAATTAATGCTATGACTTACTGATTAAACATAATTTTCTCAATTTGTGGGGTCTTGCATGTGATCCCCTGCATATTATTGGATTGAATTTGGCCAAAATTCATTGTGATATTTTTGCTATGCTCTAGCACCCTAGTCACATCTGAGGAGTGGATGGGATGAATTCACCTGCTTCAGGTCCTTTCCTGTATTCCTACCAGTATGAAGTAGGTCTGCTTACAAGGAGGGTGTCACAATGAGGATTATTGGTAACATGAGTGTCCAAGTTAATTGACATTTCAGTGCATGTCTGTTTTGTGTACATAAATAAGTAAAATTATTTGGAGAAGTCATGATGGCATATTGCTTTAATAAGGTTATCAACAAGAAATTGCACTTTTCACCAGTAACCAAGTAATTTAAATACCCGTTTCTATCTGGCATTGTAGCAAGTGCAGAAGTGCAAGTGCAGTTTCACCATAAGAACTTAGATCAGAATCCATCCAACGAACAACATGAAGAAAACTAGAAAGAGCAGGTTCCTCCCATCATTGACCAACATTATGGACACAAGATGCATATACCTTCCCGAGATCACCATTCAATTGCAAGCATGGATGTTGGTGAATGAGTATATTTTCAGGTATCTTTCACCTGAGCAGTTGCATTTGATTTAACTGTCACTTATATTGAAATGTGAAATATTTCACCAAACAATGCCTTAAACGAACACTAACCTTAATTGTGAAGTTAGTTTGATTTTATGTGTGAAACAGATAATCCATTTTTAGCATTAAGAGCCACTGTGAAGGAGCTTCTGTGGTTTATAACTAAACAATGCATTCTCGTCAAACCAACAAGCTTGGATCATCAGCAGTTGAACTGGCAACATAAATTCCCAACAGACTTCAACTTCCAAGAGAAACAACCTGTTGGGGCATGATCTGCACATGAAAGGTTCGAACTTATTCCTGGCTTAGACCATACTGACATACATGCATGACACCAACGTGTGAAGATTTGCTCGCATCCTTATGTAGCCCTAACTGGGGTATATAATGCCAAAACTTACATTATGCATTTAAATCAAGTTTATTTGTTCCTATCTAATCGTGTCAGACTTGCCAACTTTTGGGTTAATTTTTCTCCCTGGCATACAGACACAGGTTAAATTGCACCTGCATTATTGGAGAAGTAAATATGACACGTGTTTCAAGGACTGTCTTGTAACATTGCATGTTAAAAAAAAATCTTTTGACCTTGCAGGTTACTTGTCAGATGTGAATTGAAAACCATAGCTAAAATACATGGGGATCATTCAAGAAGCAATTGTGTGTAACCCCGTCATGAGTTCAACATGCGCATGTCATATTTTGAAAGGACTGAAGAACTCCAGTGAATATGCTTCCTGGCATCTTTTCCAACATTTTTACATTTGCTGCCTTCATAGATTTCAATGTTTATCAAAGTAGGTTAAAGCTGTGTATCTGACAACTGATACTATCCAATTTAACAGCTCTGTAATAGGAGGGATATTTGAGTGAAAGAAAGTGGACACAATTTACAGAAACCTCCAGTACTTCATGCACATTTTCCATTGCCCAAGCTACATGAACCGGAACGGAATCACCAAGCTGCTCATATCAACTGATGCGACACAACTGAGATTTAACCAGTTAATTCAGAGTACCAACACCACAAGCAACACATTTTTTTCAGCTAGTTCTTAGTCGTCCTTGGAGGCTGAAATCATTTGTTTTAACAAAGCTACCAAGCCACAAGAACAGTGCATCCATCAGCAGCAGCAGCAAGCATCCAGCCTGAGATGGATGCTCCATAACATCAAGACAAAACCACCAATGATTCATGGTTTTCACTAAAAGGTTGAACAGGGCTTATTTTGCTGATTTTGAAGATTCACGGATACAACATCTGCACAAGATGTGAGTGCGTGTGCGCTTCATCTGAGCAGCAGTGTAAGGGTTGGGGGATTGTAATTTTTTAGATCTTTTGTAGATCCTGTCCCATCCTTGGAGAAATGCTTATGTTAGATGGTAGCCACTTGATCAGGTGCGTTGCTGTTATCTTCAAACTGGACCAATTCTTTGAAGTTGAGTGAAATAAGACTGAATGTCCTAACAGAACCATTCTTTGATGTTCCTTCGGTTTCCTGAACAAGGAATGCATTGTAAAGGTTTCCGAAAGGTTTCCATAAGGTATATCAGAAGTTTATCATACATGAAAATGTTTGGAGATTTTGGTTGCTTTTATACAGTTGGGAACCAGGGTGTATCGGTAAAATGATTTTGTTTGAATTGATGGTTGGTGGCCCTGTCAGTAAGCCTTGAATTTCTCAGTAATGTAATGGTGAGATTTGGTGTATTTGCTCTCGCATGAGCCCATTTAGGTGCTGTCTGTTTTATACTTATAGGCCTGTATGCTAAAATATCTTTATCTGTTAATTCATTTTGAGGGAGTGGGGAGGGGGATCTACTGATGATATCAGCTTCTATCAACAGCACCTGAGAAGACCACATTGATCTTTTGAAGGGACTTCTTAGGTAACTTTGTTCCTAGCAGTATGGTCATACCTAATTTTCTTGTAACCAGTGCAAAAAGCAGTATTGCTATTCGCAACAATCATCTTTAACATGTCTAAAACCATGGTTCCATGGATGTAGACTTAGTTCTTTTTATAGTTGATAGCAGTAGAAGTAAAGCATCATCAAAAATGGAGAGGGCTTTTCTGTTCATTAACCTGCATTGACACAGGAACTTGTGAATAATCGTGGAATCTGTGAATGAACATTGTTGGGTGTGTGGGAGGGGACCAATAATATTGGTGTCCATATCCTTCAGATCTGAGTATGAAGACTTCCAGAATTGGAGCCACTATGCCAAAGAGAATTCCCAATTTAAATCCATTTACATGTGACAGGATGGGATTAGTATGCAAAGTTGGCCATTTTCATGCAAGTATTCAGCGTCAAGTGTTTAACATGGAGAGGAAAGTACAATCCAACATTGGTATTGTTGTTTGAATTTGACACCCATATTTAACCACATTTATTTTGCGCATGAAATAATTGTCATGCTGTATTTATTTGAATTTGATATATGGGCTTGAAATGTTCTAAAAATCGGTCATTTTCACAACATAACATATGTTTGGAGAAAAATAACGTGGTAAACTTGCATGAACCTGGAAACAGGGTTCATTAATTTTTATTCAGATGCTTGGTCACACCGGCACTGTTTCAGCCTCATCACACTTTGCAAGACCGATACCATCTCTGGTGATATTTATCCTGATAGTGCATGTCTCAATGATGCTGATCGTATGGGAAAGGATTGGGGAGTGCGAAGCTTTCAGGTTTAGAAGATTCCAAAAGATGAAAGTACCAAGCTGGTGTCCTCATCTACCACTCGGTAGCAACAAATGTCCATGAAGACAAGTTCTTCTTGACAGAATTTAAAGACTGATGGGTTCGTTTTCGTTTCCCTACATCTAACACATTTGTATCTGGAGATGTCTATCTAAATGATGTTGTTTACTGTACAAAAGTGGAACCAGTAATTAGTTGTGATAACTTATTTTCTAAAACAACTGAAAGTTGTATATTGTGCTCATTTCCTGAATGATCAGGGGTTTATTGTTGGTTGGGACGGGAGGGCATTCATAGTTTTTCTCTTTACAAATATAAGATGAAGTATCAAGACAACAGAAGTTGGCCAATATTTGTCACTGAGGAAGTGATTGACTGACTTGCCTCCCATCTGTGATGACACCGGTTCAAACAGACCACACTCTGAATTGGTAAAATAGTTTAGATGTTATATGTAATATATCTTATCACTTTTGTTTAGTTAGTTCTGATATAGTACCATACTACCATGATGTGTATTTAGTGGAATGCTGATCTGTTACTCACTGGATCGTAATACCTTTAATTTGGAGGGTCAACAGCTTGTAAACTCACTCACTTCATAGCTTCTTGATATGTCTTACTTTTTTTTTGTTTGAAACTTTGCTCTTGATAGTGAACTTAATATATTAAGCACTGTTAATTTAGAAAATTGTGCTTTTATTATCCCAGATTTGCTGTTGGGAATGGCTTTTGCTGGTAGGAATTTCCTTCCCTAATAGTTAATACATTCATATAATTTATTTCAAAGGTTTGATCACATAATTGTGACTGAAATGAATGTTATGATGAGTGGAAGTGGAGCTATATGGGAAAGGGTGGGGAATAAACTTCTCTCTTGAGAATCTTCATAGGTTCGTCAAAGATCGTCATCTACTACCTTCACTGAACCAAATGTGTCCAGTTCAGCCTCTACTGATCTTAAACCCGGTACTAAAAAGGTACTGCAGTGTCTACATGACTTAATTGTGTGAGTGGTAACCTATATTTCATACTATACACATACTCAATTCAGTGTATACGACATTATGTTTGCTGTCTTGTAAGTTTTAGATTCATTGTACCTGTAATCTGTGTGCTTGTAAGCATATGATACTTGAATGTATTGTGACTAATGGAATTTGACTTGCTTCAATGCTTCTGTGCTTCAATTATTTGTTGGAAAATAATGGGGATGGGAAGGTTGTTACATGTTTCTTTTTTACCCATCTGTGATGGAACATGCTGAACTGTTGCAAAATGGTGTTCTTTGTGCTCTTTGTGTGTGGGGGTAGGGGCTGGGGAATTTAATCTTCCTGATTTCTTTCCATGTAAAAGTAAACAGGATCAATATGAAGGAAGCAAGAATGGGGCAAGATTTGTCTAAGAGGTGTTCCAACTCTTTGTTACCCAGCTGTGATAGAACATGCTTATACAGGCCATACAGAATCGGTAAACCTTTGTCAGATTTTACTTTTGGATCAAGTATAATTCTGAAAATTGTGCATGAATATCCTGTATTTTGTTCATGGGTATTTTCTACTGACACCCTGATGTTTTTTAACCAAACATGCTTGGCATTGTGGTGGGGGTGGTTGTTTTTTCTTAGGTGACGTTACTTTTGATTGGGCAGTATTCTTTTGAAGATAGACCAGCTCATCACTCAACACTGGTATGGATCTCCATATTTATATCTGCAACATTTTGTCTCATTGAAGAGAATTTACTTGTAGTACAAACAATGTTGTTTAGTTTGTTTCTTGAATTTGAATGTTTGCTGCCTTTTTCCTGTGTTCTGATTTTGTTGATGGGGGAGGGAGACTATAAATTTGTGAATTTTCTTATTCCAAGATTGCAATGTCATCCACAGGGGAAGTTATTGCCAATAAAAGACTTGCTAACCAGGAGTCATCCAGGTCATGTTTGGAATCTGTGTATGGTTGTGCTCTTGTACTAGATTTGGGAAAGGCAGGGTCATGTAGTTGGATCAAGAGTTTTTTCTAGGTTTTCTGAAGAACACAAATGAATGACGACTGAACCAAAGCCAATGTGTCCAGTTCAGCCTCTGCTGGTCTAAACCTAAGGTAGTGCAGTGTCTGCATGAATGTGTTTTGTGGTCATTTCACAGAATGTTTAGTTCATGGTGTCCATATCCTTCAGAATTTAAAGACTGATGGGTTTGTTTTCGTTTCCTACATCTAACACATTTGATTCTGGAGATGTCTATATAAATGATGTTGATTACAGTACAAAAAGTGGAACCAGTAATTAGTTGTGATAACTTAATTACTAAAACAACTGAAAGTTGTATATTGTGCTCATTTCCTGAATGATCAGGGGTTTATCGTTGGTTGGGAGGGAGGGCATTCATAGTTTTCTCTTTACAAATATAAGATGAAGTATCAAGACAACAGAAGTTGGCCAATATTTGTCACTGAGGAAGTGATCAACTGACTTGCCTCCCATCTGTGATGACACGGTTCAAACAGACCACACTCTGAATTGGTAAAATAGTTTAGGATGTTATATGTAATATATCTTATCACTTTTGTTTAGTTTATTTCTGATATAGTACCATACTACCATGATGTGTATTTAGTGGAATGCTGATCTGTTACTCACTCATCTGTCACTCATTTACAATATATGATCAAGAAAAGCAAGAATCAAGCATGATTTTGTCCAAGAACAAGTTCTAAACTAATCCTACTCACCAGTGATGGATCAGGCTCATTCAGGTATACACAGAAGTTCATGTTAATCAGGAAACTACAGTTTCCTTCTCTAAATACGTTGGTAACCAGTACATGACTTTTGTTTCATGTTGTTTGACTTGGAGGGGAGGGCATTAAGATATCAACATTTTCATTTGTTCAAAGAAGACCCAGACAAAAGCTGAAGTTGTCATCAAAGAAAGGAGGACGGAGGAAGATTTCTCAACACAGTTTGGCTCTTGGTGTAGAACAGATATTGTGTCGTATGCTACATGTTCTTAATAATGGTAGTAAGTTGCAAGCACATTGTATCTACATCCTTGGATGTTTTGTTTCACTCTTACATGACTTTGGATGTTTGTCTGACATGTGATGGAGGGGAGGGCAGGGCAATAATTGTGCAGATCTTCCATACATTCTTAGATGACTGATCTAGACAAGCATATGATCCTCCTTGAAGAGCTCCGTTTGATAACGGACAGCTCCAGAGTACTTTCTCCATGAAGAACAGTGGTAGAGAAAATGAATACTAAGACATCGTGAGATATGAAAGGTATCATTTGAAAATCATTTCATGCTTGACAATATTACATTTATTGTGGGATAATAGGCTTTATTGAAAGGAGAAAGTGGATGAAATGGAAGTATGGAGACATAAGAAGAAAGAAAAGCAGAAGTTTTGAAAAGGAAAGGTCTTTGTTACAAAGAATAGATAAATCAACCATTTCTGACTTGAGGGAGGGACATGAACTTTCTACAGGTGCTTGACGGAAACTCGGCTGCATTGCCACCTTCAGTATATCAGTTAAGTCAACACAAGCCTGCAATGCCTCAGGTAAATGATGTACATATATTTGTGCAGTTAAAATTTCGTTTTCTGTGAAACTGAAAATTCAAGAAAGAAGAACTCACCAAACTTCATTTTGATTATTTTTCATTACAACCATGGTCACTGAAACCTGATTTTTGAAGATCAGTGATGCCCTTTGTTCATGGGAAGGGATGGGGATTTCAAACTTCCTCTTTTCTTTGCAAATACAGAGTCAACAAGACAATATGAAGAATTCAAGAATATGATGAACAGTTGCACAAGATTTTGTCCAAGAGGTGTTCCAGCTCTTAGCTACCCAGCTGTCATAACATATGCAGGTCATACTTAACTGGTAGAACCTTTGTTGGATTTACTAAATGAGATAGATAGATAGATGTATATACTTGTCTAATGAATAATTTGCCATACCTTAAAGATAACAAATAATTTGCTTTTGTGTATTTTATTTATTCTACTGATTTCCTAATATTTTTAAACATGCTTGGTGTTGTGGATGTCAGTGTTATTTGTAGTTCACACTACTGACTGACAATGGTCCTGTTTTGAAGACGATCCAGCTGGTCAATTAACATTGGTATGGCTGTCAATTTTGCTTCCTACCAGATTGTTATTTTCTATAGAATTTGAATGTTGGCTGTCATCTTAACTTGATGGTAATGGGAGGGGAGGTGAGTTTTTCTTATTTCTAAAGATCAGATGAGACCAAGATAGCAACGGTGCCAACATGTGAAGGTATTGCTTCCTATAGGAATGGAGAAGTTCTTACCAAGGACTGATTTGGATCCCTGAATGTAAGGCTAACTCTGTTTCTGTGAATGAAAAGTGCTCCTAAAATAAGTGCTTCATATTGTTATGACAACCAAGGAGACTTGTATTGGTTTTGTTACATTGCTTTAATTGGTGTCATTTTGTTTTGATTCAATGACAAACACACTTCAGCAGTATTTATGTGATCATTATGAACTTGTATTTCTGGAAAAAGTGTTAATGATTGTTGTTGCTGGTGGGAAGGGAAGGGGGACATTTCAGTGTTACTCTACTTTATAGCACATAGATACAGGCAAGACCAAGAACCAAGCAAGTGTTTTTCAAGAAGAAATGGTCAACGTTTTCTTATCCATTTGTGATGCTCATTCAGGTATTCTCTAAATTGTCAAATTGCCTTTTGTTGGATTGTTAAACAAAGAAGAGATTACATATTCCCAAATGTTTTTGTTGAAAACAGCATGTTGTGGGTTTGTAGGGCTGATTACAGTTTTCAATGGCAACGATTTTGAATGTTTTCCTGCTTATCACTGGATTGTTTGTCCATGTTTGTTTCTGCGTTTCATGACCGTGATTTAAAGAGAATTTGGTTAGAAACAAGATAAATGTAATGTTTCATCAAGAAATATAGATGTTAGCTGTTTGTTTATGGGTAGGGGTTGGGGGATTTCAATCTTCCTCTTTTCTTTGCAAATATAAAGCAAACAGGATCAATATGATGAAGAAAGCAAGAACAAACATGCCTTGCCTTGACCAGAATGTGCTGTTCAGCCTACATGGAATGCACAAGGTATTGCAGTAGTTGTATTACTGTGATTCTTGAATTTGTGAATGAAAAGGGCTCTTAAATTTGGACTTCATATTTTGACAACCATGAGACTTGTTTTTGTTGATTGTATTAATTGGTGTCATTTTGTTTGCATTCAGCAGTACTTATTTGATCATTATGAACTTGTATTTCTGGAGAAAGGCATTGAATGATTATTGTTGGTGGGAAGGGGAGGGGAGGGGGACATTTATGTGTTACTCTTCTTTATAGCACATAGATACAGGCAAGACCAAGAGCCAAGCAAGTGTTTTTTACGAAGAAATGTTCAACCTTTTCTTATCCATTTGTGATGCTCATTCAGGTATTCTCTAAATTGTCAAATAGCATTTTTGTTGGATTGTTAAACAAACAAAGAAGTCATTACATATCATAAATGTTTTTTATATGCTTGAAACTTTGCTTTTATTGATAACAGCATATTTTTTGCTTAAAATTTTCAATGGGAACAATTTTGAATGTTTTCCTACTTATCATTGGTATGTTGGTCCATGTTTGTTTCTTCATTTCATGACCGTGCTTTCAAGACAAGTTGCTTATAAACAAGATAAATATGAAATGTTTCTTCAAGAAATATAGATGTTGACTATTTGTTCATGGTCAGGGGTTGGGGGATTTCAATCTTCCTCTTTTCTTTGCAAATATAAAGCAAACAGGATCATTATGATGAAGAAAACAAGATTTTGCCCAAGAGTTTCTTCCTAGCTGTGATAGGACATATTTATACAGGTGATGGTGAATCGGTGCACCTTTTAAACCTTTGTTGGATTTACTTTTATTCAAGTTAAATGAATATTATACTTGTCTAATTGTGTTTGAATAATTTGCCATTTGATAATATTAAATGCTTTGTTTAATGAGTATTTTCATGTCTGCTGATGCCCTAACATGTGTTGTGGATGGGTTGGAAATCAATATTGTTTTGTAGGTCACTTTTTGGAGATTGACCAGCTAGTCACTCAACATTGGTATGGCTGTCCATTTTGCTTCCTGCCAGATTGTGTTATTGTCTGATTGGCTGTGATCTGAACTTTGTTGATGGGGAGGGAAGGGGATAAAGGTGTGAATTTTTTCTTATTTCAAAAGATCAGATGAGACCAAGATAGCAACTTTGTCAACATGTGAAGCTATGGCCAAGAAACAGCTTGCTACCCATCTGTGTGGAGAAGTTGTTGCCAAGAACAGATTTGGATCATGGCTGTAAGGCTAAGCTCAAGTATTAATGTTACACTTGTTAATTGAAAATTAACTAAAGATTTATAACATTTTAAGCAGTAGTAATGGGGATAGGGAGGGGTATTAACTTGCTTCTACAGAATCTTGTAGGTTCCCAAACTTCTGTTCCTTGCCTTGACCAGAATGTGCTGTTCAGCCTACATGGAATGCCCAAGGTATTGCAGTATTCATGAATTTGTGAATGAAAGTTGTTCTTAAAATATGTGCTTCATATTGTTATGACAACCAAGGAGACTTGTTTTGTTTTTGTTGATTATTTCAATTGGTGTAATTTTGTTTGCATTCAATGAACACACTTCAACAGTATTCATGTGATCATTATGAACTTGTATTTTATAGATAGGTGTTGAATGATTGTTGTTGCTGGTGGGAAGGGCAGGGGGACATTTCAGTGTTACTCTTTCTTTATAGCACATAGATACAGGCAAGACCAAGAGCCAAGCAAGTGTTTTTCAAGAAGCAATGTTCAACCTTCTCTAATCCATTTGTGATTGAACAGTCTCATTCAGGTATTCTCTGAATTGTCAAATAGTGTGTTGGATCGTTAAAGAAGTAATTACATATTTTCTTGTTGCTTGAAAGCTTTGCTTTTATTGAAAACAGCATGTGATATTTGCTTCCTTTTTTCGATGGGAACAATTTTGAATGTTTTCCTGCTTATCACTGGCATATATGTTTCCACATTGACCATGATTTTTAGAGAATGTGCTCAGAAACAAGATAATTATTGTAATGTTTCTTCTAGAAATATAGATGTTAGCTGTTTGTTCATGGGTAGGGGGCTGGGGAGATTTCAATTCCTCTTTTTTCTTTGCAAATATAAAGCAAACAGGATCATTATGATGAAGAAAGCAAGAATGAACATGAAGAAAGCAAGATTTTGTCCAAGAGTTGCTGCCAAGCTGTTGGTAGAACATGTTTATACAGGTCATGGTGAATTGGTAAACCTTTTGAACCTTTGGATTTGATTTTGTTCAAGTCAAATGAATATTAGACTTGTCTAATTGTGTGTGAATAATTTGCCATTTGATAACATTAAATACTTTCTTTCATTTGTATTTTCTTCATATCTGCTGATGCCCTAACATGTTTGGTGTTGTTGGTTTGGAAATCCATATTGTTTGTAGGTCACGTTTTTGAGATTGACCAGCTAGTCACTCAACATTGGTATGGCTGTCCATTTTGCTTCCTGCCAGATTGTGTTATTGCATGATTCGCTGATAGAACTGTTGGCTGTGATCTGAACTTGTTGATGGGGAGGGAAGGGGATAAAGGTGTGAATTTTTTCTTATTTCAAATATCAGATGAGACCAAGATAGCAACTTTGTCAACATGTGAAGCTAGGGCCAAGAAACAGCTTGCTACCCATCTGTGTGGAGAAGTTGTTGCCAAGCTGAGGACAGATTTGGAATCATGGATGTAAGGCTAAGCTCAAGAATTGTTACACTTGTTAATTGAAAATTAACTATAGATATCTAACATTTTAAGCAGTAGTAATGGGGATAGGGAGGGGTATTAACTTGCTTCTACAGACTCTTGTAGGTTCCCAAACTTCTGTGCCTTGCCTTGACAAGAATGTGCTGTTCAGCCCACATGGAATGCACAAGGTATTGCAGTATTCATGAATTTGTGAAAGAAAGTTCTTAAAATATGTGCTTCATGACAACCAAGGAGACTTGTTTTGTTTTTGTTGATTGTTTTAATTGGTGTAATTTTGTATTCAATGATAGACACACTTCAGCAGTATTTATGTGATCATTATGAACTTGTATTTTTTAAGAACGGCGTTGAATGATTGGTGGGCAGGGGAGGGGGACATTTCAGTGTTACTCTTTCTTTATAGCACATAGATACAAGCAAGACCAAGAGCCAAGCAAGCGTTTTTCAAGAAGCAATATTCAACCTTTTCTTATCCATTTGTGATTGAACAGTCTCATTCAGGTATTCTCTGAATTGTCAAATAGTGTGTTGGATCGTTAAAGAAGTAATTACATATTCTCTTGTTACTTGAATGCTTTGCTTTTATTGAAAACAGCATGTGATATTTGCTTCCTTTTTTCGATGAGAACAATTTTGAATGTTTTCCTGCTTATCACAGGCATGTATGTTTCCACATTTCATGACCATGATTTGAAGAGAATTTGCTCAGAAACAAGATAAATAGTAATTATGGGGATAGGGAGGGGTATTAACTTGCTTCTACAGACTCTTGTAGGTTCCCAAACATCTGTTCCTTGCCTTGACCAGAATGTGCTGTTCAGCCTACATGGAATGCACACGGTATTGCAGTATTTGTACAACTATGATTCTTGAATTTGTGAAAGAAAGTTGTTCTTAAAATATGTGCTTCATATTGTTATGACAACCAAGGAGACTTGTTTTGTTTTTGTTGATTGTTTTAATTGGTGTAATTTTGTTTGGATTCAATGATAAACACACTTCAGCAGTATTTGTGTGATCATAATCTAATGAACTTGTATTTTATAGAAAGGTGTTGAATGATTGTTGTTGCTGGTGGGAAGGGCAGGGCAGGGGAGGGGGACATTTCAGTGTTACTCTTTCTTTATAGCACATAGATGCAAGCAAGACCAAGAGCCAAGCAAGTGTTTTTCAAGAAGCAATGTTCAACCTTTTCTTATCCATTTGTGATTGAACAGTCTCATTCAGGTATTCTCTGAATTGTCAAATAGTGTGTTGGATCATTAAAGAAGTAATTACATATTCTCTTGTTACTTGAACGCTTTGCTTTTATTGAAAACAGCATGTGATATTTGCTTCCTTTTTTCGATGAGAACAATTTTGAATGTTTTCCTGCTTATCACTGGCATGTTTGTTTCCACATTTCATGACCATGATTTTAAGAGAATGTGCTCAGAAACAAGATAATTATTGTAATGTTTTTTCTAGAAATATAGATGTTAGCAGTTTGTTCATGGGTAGGGGTGGGGAGATTTCAATTCCTCTTTTCTTTGCAAATATAAAGCAAACAGGATCATTATGATGAAGAAAGCAAGAATGAACATGAAGAAAGCAAGATTTTGTCCAAGAGTTGCTTCCAAGCTGTTGGTAGAACATGTTTATACAGGTCATGGTGAATTGATAATTTGCCATTTGATAACATTAAATACTTTCTTTCATTTGTATTTTCTTCATATCTACTGATGCCCTAACATGTTTGGTGTTGTTGATGGTTTGGAAATCCATATTGTTTTGTAGGTCACGTTTTTGAGATTGACCAGCTAGTCACTCAACGTTGGTATGGCTGTCCATTTTGCTTCCTGCCAGATTGTGTTATTGTCTGATTCGCTGATAGAACTTGAATTTTGGCTGTGATCTGAACTTGTTGATGGGGAAAGGAGGGGAGGATAAAGGTGTGAATTTTTTCTTATTTCAAATATCAGATGAGACCAAGATAGCAACTTTGTCAACATGTGAAGCTAGGGCCAAGAAACAGCTTGCTACCCATCTGTGTGGAGAAGTTGTTGCCAAGCTGAGGACAGATTTGGAATCATGGATGTAAGGCTAAGCTCAAGAATTGTTACACTTGTTAATTGAAAATTAACTATAGATATCTAACATTTTAAGCAGTAGTAATGGGGATAGGGAGGGGTATTAACTTGCTTCTACAGACTCTTGTAGGTTCCCAAACTTCTGTGCCTTGCCTTGACAAGAATGTGCTGTTCAGCCCACATGGAATGCACAAGGTATTGCAGTATTCATGAATTTGTGAAAGAAAGTTCTTAAAGTATGTGCTTCATGACAACCAAGGAGACTTGTTTTGTTTTTGTTGATTGATTTAATTGGTGTAATTTTGTATTCAATGATAGACACACTTAAGCAGTATTTATGTGATCATTATGAACTTGTATTTTTTAAGAACGGCGTTGAATGATTGGTGGGCAGGGGAGGGGGACATTTCAGTGTTACTCTTTCTTTATAGCACATAGATACAAGCAAGACCAAGAGCCAAGCAAGCGTTTTTCAAGAAGCAATATTCAACCTTTTCTCATCCATTTGTGATTGAACAGTCTCATTCAGGTATTCTCTGAATTGTCAAATAGTGTGTTGGATCGTTAAAGAAGTAATTACATATTCTCTTGTTGCTTGAATGCTTTGCTTTTATTGAAAACAGCATGTGATATTTGCTTACTTCTTTGAATGTTTTCCTGCTTATCACAGGCATGTTTGTTTCCACATTTCATGACCATGATTTTAAGAGAATTTGCTCAGAAACAAGATAAATAGTAGTTATGGGGATAGGGAGGGGTATTAACTTGCTTCTACAGACTCTTGTAGGTTCCCAAACATCTGTTCCTTGCCTTGACCAGAATGTGCTGTTCAGCCTACATGGAATGCACACGGTATTGCAGTATTTGTACAACTATGATTCTTGAATTTGTTAAAGAAAGTTGTTCTTAAAATATGTGCTTCATATTGTTATGACAACCAAGGAGACTTGTTTTGTTTTTGTTGATTGTTTTAATTGGTGTAATTTTGTTTGGATTCAATGATAAACACACTTCAGCAGTATTAGTATTTATGTGATCATAATCTAATGAACTTGTATTTTATAGAAAGGTGTTGAATGATTGTTGTTGCTGGTGGGAAGGGCAGGGCAGGGGGGGGGACATTTCAGTGTTACTCTTTCTTTATAGCACATAGATGCAAGCAAGACCAAGAGCCAAGCAAGTGTTTTTCAAGAAGCAATATTCAACCTTTTCTTATCCATTTGTGATTGAACAGTCTCATTCAGGTATTCTCTGAATTGTCAAATAGTGTGTTGGATCGTTAAAGAAGTAATTACATATTCTCTTGTTGCTTGAATGCTTTGCTTTTATTGAAAACAGCATGTGATATTTGCTTCCTTTTTTCGATGGGAACAATTTTGAATGTTTTCCTGCTTATCACAGGCATGTTTGTTTCCACATTTCATGACCATGATTTGAAGAGAATTTGCTCAGAAACAAGATAAATAGTAGTTATGGGGATAGGGAGGGGTATTAACTTGCTTCTACAGACTCTTGTAGGTTCCCAAACATCTGTTCCTTGCCTTGACCAGAATGTGCTGTTCAGCCTACATGGAATGCACACGGTATTGCAGTATTTGTACAACTATGATTCTTGAATTTGTGAATGAAACATGCTCATAAAATTTGGACTTCATATTATGACAACCAAGGAGACTTGTTTTGTTTTTGTTGATTGTTTTAATTGGTGTAATTTTGTTTGGATTCAATGATAAACACACTTCAGCAGTATTTTTATGTGATCATAATCTAATGAACTTGTATTTTATAGAAAGGTGTTGAATGATTGTTGTTGCTGGTGGGAAGGGCAGGGGAGGGGACATTTCAGTGTTACTCTTTCTTTATAGCACATAGATGCAAGCAAGACCAAGAGCCAAGCAAGTGTTTTTCAAGAAGCAATATTCAACCTTTTCTTATCCATTTGTGATTGAACAGTCTCATTCAGGTATTCTCTGAATTGTCAAATAGTGTGTTGGATCGTTAAAGAAGTAATTACATATTCTCTTGTTGCTTGAATGCTTTGCTTTTATTGAAAACAGCATGTGATATTTGCTTCCTTTTTTCGATGGGAACAATTTTGAATGTTTTCCTGCTTATCATAGGCATGTTTGTTTCCACATTTCATGACCATGATTTGAAAAGAATTTGCTCAGAAACAAGATAAATAGTAATTATGGGGATAGGGAGGGGTATTAACTTGCTTCTACAGACTCTTGTAGGTTCCCAAACATCTGTTCCTTGCCTTGACCAGAATGTGCTGTTCAGCCTACATGGAATGCACACGGTATTGCAGTATTTGTACAACTGTGATTCTTGAATTTGTGAATGAAACATGCTCATAAAAATTTGGACTTCATATTATGACAACCAAGGAGACTTGTTTTGTTTTTGTTGATTGTTTTAATTGGTGTAATTTTGTTTGGATTCAATGATAAACACACTTAAGCAGTATTTGTGTGATCATAATCTAATGAACTTGTATATAATAGATAGGTGTTGAATGATTGTTGTTGCTGGTGGGAAGGGCAGGGGAGGGACATTTCAGTGTTACTCTTTCTTTATAGCACATAGATGCAAGCAAGACCAAGAGCCAAGCAAGTGTTTTTCAAGAAGAAATGTTCAACCTTTTTTTATCCATTTGTGATGCTCATTCAGGTATTCTCTGAATTGTCAAATAGCATTTTTGTTGGATTGTTAAAGAAAATAGTTATTATTTATTTTCATAAATGTTATGTGCTTTTATTGGAAACAGCATATTGTGGATTTGTTGGACTGCTTACATTTTTCAATGCTTATCCTGTTTATCACTGGCATGTTTGTTTCCACATTTCATGACCGTGATTTGAAGAGAATTTGCTCAGAAACAAGATAAATAGTAGTTATGGGGATAGGGAGGGGTATTAACTTGCTTCTACAGACTCTTGTAGGTTCCCAAACATCTGTTCCTTGCCTTGACCAGAATGTGCTGTTCAGCCTACATGGAATGCACACGGTATTGCAGTATTTGTACAACTATGATTCTTGAATTTGTTAAAGAAAGTTGTTCTTAAAATATGTGCTTCATATTGTTATGACAACCAAGGAGACTTGTTTTGTTTTTGTTGATTGTTTTAATTGGTGTAATTTTGTTTGGATTCAATGATAAACACACTTCAGCAGTACTAGTATTTATGTGATCATAATCTAATGAACTTGTATTTTATAGAAAGGTGTTGAATGATTGTTGTTGCTGGTGGTGGGCAGGGCAGGGAAGGGGGACATTTCAGTGTTACTCTTTCTTTATAGCACATAGATGCAAGCAAGACCAAGAGCCAAGCAAGTGTTTTTCAAGAAGCAATGTTCAACCTTTTCTTATCCATTTGTGATTGAACAGTCTCATTCAGGTATTCTCTGAATTGTCAAATAGTGTGTTGGATCGTTAAAGAAGTAATTACATATTCTCTTGTTGCTTGAATGCTTTGCTTTTATTGAAAACAGCATGTGATATTTGCTTCCTTTTTTCGATGGAAACAATTTTGAATGTTTTCCTGCTTATCACAGGCATGTATGTTTCCACATTTCATGACCATGATTTGAAGAGAATTTGCTCAGAAACAAGATAAATAGTAATTATGGGGATAGGGAGGGGTATTAACTTGCTTCTACAGACTCTTGTAGGTTCCCAAACATCTGTTCCTTGCCTTGACCAGAATGTGCTGTTCAGCCTACATGGAATGCACACGGTATTGCAGTATTTGTACAACTATGATTCTTGAATTTGTGAATGAAACATGCTCATAAAAATTTGGACTTCATATTATGACAACCAAGGAGACTTGTTTTGTTTTTGTTGATTGTTTTAATTGGTGTAATTTTGTTTGGATTCAATGATAAACACACTTCAGCAGTATTTGTGTGATCATAATCTAATGAACTTGTATATAATAGATAGGTGTTGAATGATTGTTGTTGCTGGTGGGAAGGGCAGGGGAGGGGACATTTCAGTGTTACTCTTTCTTTATAGCACATAGATGCAAGCAAGACCAAGAGCCAAGCAAGTGTTTTTCAAGAAGAAATGTTCAACCTTTTTTTATCCATTTGTGATGCTCATTCAGGTATTCTCTGAATTGTCAAATAGCATTTTTGTTGGATTGTTAAAGAAAATAGTTATTATTTATTTTCATAAATGTTATGTGCTTTTATTGGAAACAGCATATTGTGGATTTGTTGGACTGCTTACATTTTTCAATGCTTATCCTGTTTATCACTGGCATGTTTGTTTCCACATTTCATGACCGTGATTTCAAGAGAATTTGTTTATAAACAAGATAAATATTGTAACGTTTCTTCAAGAAATATAGATGTTGGCTGTTTGTTCATGGGTAGGGGTTGGGGAATTTCAATCTTCCTCTTTTATTTGCAAATATAAAGCAAACAGGATCAATATGATGAAGAAAGCAAGAATGTACATGAAGAAAGCAAGATTTTGTGCAAGAGGTGTTTCAACTCTTAGCTTCCTAGCTGTAATAGAACATGTTTATACAGGTCATTGTGAATCGGTAAACATTTTGAACCTGTTGGATTTTTTTCTCAAAGTCAAATGAATGTTATACTTGTCTAATTGTGTGTGAATAATTTGCCATTTGATAATATCAATATTTATTTTAAGATCATGTTTTGAAGATTAACCAGCTTGTGTATGTTGGAAAATGTGGGTTTATTTTATAAATATGTAAACAACATTTTGGGGGATAGGGAGGGGTACTAACTTCTTCTGATTCTTGTAGCCTCAAACTCAAACTTTACTGCCTTCACACACTGATTCAACCAGAAAGTTCGGCGAACATAAGGTATTGCATTCAATGCATGTGAAACTGGTTTTCTGTAGAACTGTCTTAAAATTGTAAATGAAAAGTACCCTTAATGTGATAATTATACCTGTTTGTTCTTTTCGTAATTTTGCTTCAATTGAGATACATTTAAATTATGTAAACAGTTCATTGCTTCATTATCAGCTTATTGTGCCATGTCAAGGAAAGATTGCTGGGGATGGGGGAGCATTTCAGTTTTACTTTCTCCATAGCAGGATCAAGAAGCAAGAGACAAGCAGGTTTTTGTCCAAAAGGAAGTGAGCAACATCTTTAGCTAACCATTTGTGATTGAATAGGCTCATTCAGGTATACTGAATTGTTAAATACAGCGTGATATGGTTTCATTGTTAAAATAATGAAAAAATTACTTATATGTAATTGTTACACAAGTGTATTTCACTGAATTCTTGTGAAGTTCTTGCTCACGTTTTTCCTGTCATATGGCAGTAGTTCATGATTTTCTCATTTGAAAGTTAGTTTCTATTTAAGAGGTGTTCCAATTTTATTGACAAGGAGGGGAGGGCATTTGGAGTGTGAAATTAATTCACCTAACTATGGCCTAACTAGATCTGTGTATGGATGGTGGGAAGACAGAAGATGCTGCTTAAGAAAACCTTGGCAGACTAGATAGAAGACCCTGCAGTGATTAGATAAAGACCCAGGAAAGAAGCATGAGGTGTGAATGGACCTGCCCTGTAGCAGCGTGAGATGGACCTGCCCTGTAGCAGGGTGAGATGGTAGGGTGAGATGGTAAAACGGGAGCAGAGTGAGGTGGACCTGCCCTGTTGCAGCATGAGATGGTGGACCTTCCCTGTAGCAGCATGAGATGGTGGACCTTCCCTGTAGCAGCATGAGATGGTGCAACTTCCCTGTAGCAGCGTGAGATGGTGGACCTTCCCAGGAGCAGCATGAGATGGTAGAACTGGAGCACAGTGAGGTGGACCTGCCATGTTGCAGCATGAGATGGTGGACCTTCCCTGTAGCAGCGTGAGATGGACCTGCCCTGTAGCAGCATGAGATGGTGCAACTTCCCTGTAGCAGCGTGAAATGGTGGACCTTCCCTGAAGCAGCGTGAGATGGACCTGCCCTGTAGCAGCATGAGATGGTGCAACTTCCCTGTAGCAGCGTGAGATTGACCTGCCCTGTAGCAGCACGAGATGGTAGAACTGAGCACAGTGACGTGGACCTGCCCTGTTGCAGCATGAGATGGTGGACCTTCCCAGGAGCAGCATGAGATGGTGGACCTTCCCAGGAGCAGCGTGAGATGGTGGACCTTCCCTGGAGCAGCGTGAGATGGTGGACCTTCCCTGGAGCAGCGTGAGATGGTGGACCTTCCCTGGAGCAGCGTGAGATGGTGGACCTTCCCTGAGAAGTGGACCTTCCCCGATGCACTGTGAGATGGTGGACCTTCCCCGATGCACTGTGGTAGACCTTCCCTGGAGCAGCGTGAGATGGCCGTCCATGATGCAATCAGATGGTGGACCTGGAACAGTGTGAAATGTTGGAGAATTGGACAGATGTCGACAATTCCTGATGTATTGATACGGTGGACCTTCCCTGATGCAGAGTGAGATGGACTTTTTCTTGAGCAGTATGAGATGATGGACCAGGAGCAGCGTCAGATGATGGACCTTTTCTGGAGCAGCGTGAGATGGTGGACCTTTTTCTGGAGCAGCGTGAGATGGTGGACCTTTTCTGGAGCAGCTCGAGATGGTGGACCTTTTCTGGAGCAGGGCGAGATGGTGGACCTTTTCTGGAGCAGCACGAGATGGTGGACCTTTTCTGGAGCAGCGTGAGATGGTGGACCTTTTCTGGAGCAGTGTGAGATGGTGGACCCTCTCTGATGCAGCATGAGATGGTGGACCTTCCCCGATGCAGCCTGTGATGGTGGCTCTTCCTTGCAGCGTGAGATGGCGGACCTTCCCCGATGCAGGGTGAGATAATGGCTCTTCTTTGCAGCGTCAGATGGTGGACCTTCCCCGATGCAGCTTGAGATGGTGGACCTTCCCCGATGCAGCTTGAGATAGTGGACCTTCCCCGATGCAGCTTGAGATGGTGGACCTTCCCCGATGCAGCTTGAGATGGTGGACCTTCCCCAATTTGGCGCGAGATGGTGGACCTTCCCTGATGCAGCCTGTGATGGTGGCCCTTCTTAGCAGCGTGAGATGGTGGAACATCCCAAATTCAGATTGAGATGGTGGCCCCCTTCCAGATGCAGCGTGAGATGGTGGAACATCCCAAATTCAGATTGAGATGGTGGACCCCTTCCAGATGCAGCGTGAGATGGTGGATGCAGCTTGAGATGGTGGACCTGCCCCGATGCAGCGTGAAATGGTGGATGCAGCATGAGATGGTGGACCTTTCCCGATGCAGCGTGAGATGGTGTACCTTCCCCGATGCATCCTGATGCAGCGCAAGATAGTGAACCTTCCCCAATTTGGCGCAAGATGGTGGACCTTCCCTGATGCAGCCTGTGATAGTGGCCCTTCTTAGCAGCATGAGATGGTGGACCTTCCCAAATTCAGATTGAGATGGTGGACTTGAGATGGTGGATCTTCCCTGATGCACCCTGTTGCAGCGTGAGATAGTGGACCTTCCCCGATGCACCCTGATCCAGCGTGAGATGGTGGACCTTCCCCGATGCACCCTGATCCAGCGTGAGATGGTGGACCTTCCCTGATGCAGTGTGAGATATTGGATCTTCCCTGATGCAACGTGAGATGGTGGACCTTCCCTGATGCAGCGTGAGATGGTGGACCTTCCCTGATGCAGCGTGAGATGGTGGACCTTCCATGCAAGCGTGAGATGGTGGACCTTCCCTGATGCAATGAGATGGTGGACCTTCCCGGATGATGCAGTGAGATGGTGGACCTTCCCTGATGCAGCGTGAGATGGTGGACCTTCCCTGATGCAGCGTGAGATGGTGGACCTTCCCTGATGCAGCTTGAGATGGTGGACCTTCCCTGATGCAGCATGAGATGGTGGACCTTCCCTGATGCAGCGTGAGATGGTGGACCTTCTCTGATGCAGCATGAGATGGTGGACCTTCCATGATGCAGCGTGAGATGGTGGACCTTCCCATGAAAGCGATGGACCTTCCGATGCAGCATGAGATGGTGGACCTTCCCTGATGCATTGCAGCGTGAGATGGTGGACCTTCCCCGATGCAGCATGAGATGGTGGACCTTCCCCTGATGCAGCATGAGATGGTGGACCTTCCCTGATGCAGCGTGAGATGGTGGACCTTCCCTGATGCAGCTTGAGATGGTGGACCTTCCCTGATGCAGCGTGAGATGGTGGACCTTCCCTGATGCAGCATGAGATGGACCTTCCCTGATGCAGCGTGAGATGGTGGACCTTCCCTGATGCAGCGTGAGATGGTGGACCTTCCCTGATGCAGCATGAGATGGTGGACCTTCCATGATGCAGCGTGAGATGGTGGACCTTCCCTGATGCAGCGTGAGATGGTGGACCTTCCCTGATGCAGCGTGTGAGATGGTGGACCTTCCCTGATGCAGCATGAGATGGTGGACCTTCCCTGATGCAGCATGAGATGGTGCCTTCCCTGATGCAGCGTGAGATGGTGGACCTTCCCTGATGCAGCGTGAGATGGTGGACCTTCCCTGATGCAGCGTGAGATGGTGGACCTTCCCCTGATGCATGCAGCGTGAGATGGTGGACCTTCCCCTGATGCAGCGTGAGATGGTGGACCTTCCCTGATGCAGCGTGAGATGGTGGACCTTCCCTGATGCATGCAGCGTGAGATGGTGGACCTTCCCTGATGCAGCGTGAGATGGTGGACCTTCCCTGATGCAGCAGCGTGAGATGGTGGACCTTCCTGATGCAGCATGAGATGGTGGACCTTCCCTGATGCAGCGTGAGATGGTGGACCTTCCCTGATGCAGCGTGAGATGGTGGACCTTCCCTGATGCAGCTGTGAGATGGTGGACCTTCCCTGATGCAGCGTGAGATGGTGGACCTTCCCTGATGCAGCATGAGATGGTGGACCTTCCCTGATGCAGCGTGAGATGGTGGACCTTCCCCTGATGCAGCGTGAGATGGTGGACCTTCCCTGATGCAGCGTGAGATGGTGGACCTTCCCGATGCAGCGTGAGATGGTGGACCTTCCCGATGCAGCCAGCGTGAGATGGTGGACCTTCCCTGATGCAGCGTGAGATGGTGGACCTTCCCTGATGCAGCGTGAGATGGTGGACCTTCCCTGATGCAGCCTGAGATGGTGGACCTTCCCTGATGCAGCGTGAGATGGTGGACCTTCCCTGATGATGCACCCTTCCCTGATGCAGCGTGAGATGGACCTTCCCTGATGCAGCCTGAGATGGTGGACCTTCCCTGATGCAGCGTGAGATGGTGGACCTTCCCTGATGCAGCATGAGATGGTGGACCTTCCCTGATGCAGCGTGAGATGGTGGACCTTCCCGATGCGTGAGATGGTGGACCTTCCCTGATGCAATGCGTGAGATGGTGGACCTTCCCTGATGCAGCCCTGAGATGGTGGACCTTCCCCTGATGCAGCGTGAGATGGTGGACCTTCCCGATGCAGCGTGAGATGGTGGACCTTCCATGATGCAGCGTGAGATGGTGGACCTTCCCTGATGCAGCGTGAGATGGTGGACCTTCCCGATGCAGCGTGAGATGGTGGACCTTCCCCTGATGCAGCGTGAGATGGTGGACCTTCCCTGATGCAGCCTGAGATGGTGGACCTTCCCCAATGCAGCGTGAGATGGTGGACCTTCCCTGATGCAGCAGATGGTGGACCTTCCCTGATGCAGCGTGAGATGGTGGACCTTCTCTGATGCAGCATGAGATGGTGGACCTTCCATGATGCAGCATGAGATGGTGGACCTTCCTGATGCAGCGTGAGATGGTGGACCTTCCCTGATGCAGCGTGAGATGGTGGACCTTCCCTGATGCAGCGTGAGATGGTGGTCCTTCCCTGATGCAGCATGTGAGATGGACCTTCCCTGATGCAGCATGAGATGGTGGACCTTCCCTGATGCAGAGTGAGATGGATCATCCCTGATGCAGCGTGAGATGTTGGACCTTCCCCGATGCATTGTGAGATGGTGGACCTTCCCTGATGCAGCTTCAGATGGTGGACCTTCCCCGATGCAGCGTGAGATGGTGGACCTTCCCTGATGCAGCGTGAGATGGTGGACCTTCCCTGATGCAGCCTGAGATGGTGGACCTTCCCTGATGCAGCGTGAGATGGTGGACCTTCCCTGATGCAGCGTGAGATGGTGGACCTTCCCTGATGCAGCGTGAGATGGTGGACCTTCCCTGATGCATCGTGAGATGGTGGACCTTCCCTGATGCAGCTGAGATGGTGGACCTTCCCTGATGCAGCGTGAGATGGTGGACCTTCCCCTGATGCAGCGTGAGATGGTGGACCTTCCCTGATGCAGCGTGAGATGGTGGACCTTCCCTGATGCAGCCTGAGATGGTGGACCTTCCCTGATGCAGCCTGAGATGGTGGACCTTCCCTGATGCAGCGTGAGATGGACCCTTCCCTGATGCAGCGTGAGATGGTGGACCTTCCCTGATGCAGCGTGAGATGGTGGACCTTCCCTGATGCAGCGTGAGATGGACCTTTCCCTGATGCAGCGTGAGATGGTGGACCTTCCCTGATGCAGCGTGAGATGGTGGACCTTCCCTGATGCAGCTGTGAGATGGTGGACCTTCCCTGATGCAGCGTGAGATGGTGGACCTTCCCCTGATGCAGCGTGAGATGGTGGACCTTCCCTGATGCAGCGTGAGATGGTGGACCTTCCCCGATGCAGCGTGAGATGGTGGACCTTCCCCGATGCAGCGTGAGATGGTGGACCTTCCCCGATGCAGCGTGAGATGGTGGACCTTCCCTGATGCAGCGTGAGATGGTGGACCTTCCCTGATGCAGCGTGAGATGGTGGACCTTCCCAGATGCAGCGTGAGATGGTGGACCTTCCCGATGCAGCGTGAGATGAGTGGACCTTCCCCTTGATGCAGCCTGAGATGGTGGACCTTCCCGATGCAGCGTGAGATGGTGGACCTTCCCGATGCAGCCTGATGCAGCGTGAGATGGTGGACCTTCCCCAGCCTGATGCAGCGTGAGATGGTGGACCTTCCCTGATGCAGCCTGAGATGGTGGACCTTCCCCAATGCAGCGTGAGATGGTGGACCTTCCCTGATGCAGCGTGAGATGGTGGACCTTCCCTGATGCAGCGTGAGATGGTGGACCTTCCCCTGATGCAGCATGAGATGGTGGACCTTCCCTGATGCAGCATGAGATGGTGGACCTTCCCTGATGCATCCTGCAGCGTGAGATGGTGGACCTTCCCTCGATGCATGCCTTCCTGATGCAGCCCCTTCCCTGATGCAGCGTGAGATGGTGGACCTTCCCTGATGCAAATTGAGATTGAGATGGTGGACCTTCTCCCGATGCAGCGTGAGATGGTGGACCTTCCCTGATGCAGCATGAGATGGTGGACCTTCCCTGATGCAGCATGAGATGGTGGACCTTCCCTGATGCAGCATGAGATGGTGGACCTTCCTGATGCAGCGCGTGAGATGGTGGACCTTCCCGATGATGCAGCGTGAGATGGTGGACCTTCCCGATGCACCCTGCCAGCGTGAGATGGTGGACCTTCCCTGATGCAGCGTGTGAGATGGACCTTCCCAGCGTGATGCACCTTCCTGAGATGGATGGACCTTCCCTGATGCAGCAAGAGATGGTGGACCTTCCCTGATGCAGCGTGAGATGGTGGACCTTCCCAATGAGATGCAGCGTGAGATGGTGGACCTTCCCCTGATGCAGCGTGAGATGGTGGACCTTCCCTGATGCACCCTGAGATGGTGGACCTTCCCCGATGCACCCTGTTGCAGCGTGTGATGGTGGACCTTCCCCGATGCACCATGAACCAGCGTGAGATGGTGGACCTTCCCCGATGCACCCTGAACCAGCGTGAGATGGTGGACCTTTCCCTGATGCAATGTGAGATGGAGCATCCCTGATGCAGGTTGAGATGTTGGACCTTTCCCGATGCAGCGTGAGATGGACGACCTTCCCCGATGGACCCTGATCCAGCGTGAGATGGTGGACCCTTCCTGATGCAGCATGAGATGGTGGACCTTCCCTGATGCAGCGTGAGATGGTGGACCTTCCCTGATGCAATGTGAGATGGACCTTCCCGGATGCAGAGTGAGATGGACCCTTCCCTGATGCAGCGTGAGATGGTGGACCTTCCCTGATGCAGCGTGAGATGGTGGACCTTCATTGATGCAGCTTGAGATGGTGGACCTTCCCCAATGCAGCGTGAGATGGTGGACCTTCCCTGATGCAGCATGAGCTGGACCTTCCCTGATGCAGCATGAGATGGTGGACCTTCCCTGATGCAGCGTGAGATGGTGGACCTTCTCTGATGCAGCATGAGATGGTGGACCTTCCATATTGCAGCGTGAGATGGTGGACCTTTCACTGATGCAGCGTGAGATGGTGGACCTTCCCTGATGCAGCATGAGATGGTGGACCTTCCCTGATGCAGCATGAGATGGTGGACCTTCCCTGATGCAGCATGAGATGGTGGACCTTCCCTGATGCAGCGTGAGATGGTGGACCTTCCCTGATGCAGCTTGAGATGGTGGACCTTCCCCGATGCATTGTGAGATGGTGGACCTTCCCTGATGCAGCTTCAGATGGTGGACCTTCCCCGATGCAGCGTGAGATGGTGGACCTTCCCTGATGCACCCTGAGATGGTGGACCTTCCCTGATGCAGCGTGAGATGGTGGACCTTCCCTGATGCAGCATGAGATGGTGGACCTTCCATGATGCAGCGTGAGATGGTGGACCTTCCCTGATGCAGCATGAGATGGTGGACCTTCCATTGATGCAGCTTGAGATGGTGGACCTTCCCCTGATGCAGCGTGAGATGGTGGACCTTCACTGATACAGCTTGAGATGGTGGACCTTCCCCAATGCAGCGTGAGATGGTGGACCTTCCCTGATGCAGCATGAGATGGTGGACCTTCCCTGATGCAGCGTGAGATGGTGGACCTTCCCTGATGCAGCATGAGATGGTGGACCTTCCCTGATGCAGCGTGAGATGGTGGACCTTCCCTGATGCAGCGTGAGATGGTGGCCTTCCCCTGATGCAGCGTGAGATGGTGGACCTTCCCTGATGCAGCGTGAGATGGTGGACCTTCCCTGATGCAGCGTGAGATGGTGGACCTTCCCTGATGCAGCGTGAGATGGTGGACCTTCCCCGATGCATTGTGAGATGGTGGACCTTCCCTGATGCAGCGTGAGATGGTGGACCTTCCCCGATGCAGCGTGAGATGGTGGACCTTCCCTGATGCAGCGTGAGATGGTGGACCTTCCCTGATGCACCCTGAGATGGTGGACCTTCCCCGATGCATCGTGAGATGGTGGACCTTCCCCGATGCAGCGTGAGATGGTGGACCTTCCCTGATGCAGCGTGAGATGGTGGACCTTTCCCGATGCACCCTGATGCAGCGTGAGATGGTGGACCTTCCCTGATGCACCCTGATGCAGCGTGAGATGGTGGACCTTCCCCGATGCACCCTGATCCAGCGTGAGATGGATGACCTTCCCTGATGCAATGTGAGATGGATCATCCCTGATGCAGCGTGAGATGTTGGACCTCTCCCGAGGCATTGTGAGATGGTGGACCTTCCCTGATGCAACGTGAGATGGACCTTCCCTGATGCAACGTGAGATTGACCTTCCCTGATGCAGAGTGAGATGGACCTTCCCTGATGCAGCGTGAGATGGTGGACCTTCCCTGATGCAGCGTGAGATGGTGGACCTTCCCCGATGCAGCGTGAGATGGTGGACCTTCCCTGATGCAGCGTGAGATGGTGGACCTTCCCAATGCAGCGAGATGGTGGACCTTCCCCGATGCAGCTTGAGATGGTGGACCTTCCCTGATGCAGCGTGAGATGGTGGACCTTCCCTGATGCAGCGTGAGATGGACCTTCCCCAATGCAGCGTGAGATGGTGGACCTTCCCTGATGCAGCATGAGATGGTGGACCTTCCCTGATGCAGAGTGAGATGGATCATCCCCGATGCAGCGTGAGATGGTGGACCTTCCCCGATGCAGCGTGAGATGGTGGACCTTCCCCGATGCAGCGTGAGATGGTGGACCTTCCCTGATGCAGCGTGAGATGGTGGACCTTCCCTGATGCAGCGTGAGATGGACCTTCCCCAATGCAGCGTGAGATGGTGGACCTTCCCTGATGCAGCATGAGATGGTGGACCTTCCACAATGCAGCGTGAGATGGTGGACCTTCCCTTATGCAATGTGAGATGGACCTTCCCTGCTGCAGCTTGAGATGGTGGACCTTCCCTCGATGCATCCTGTTGCAGCGTGTGATGGTGGACCTTCCCTCGATGCATCCTGTTGCAGCGTGTGATGGTGGACCTTCCCTGATGCACTCTGATCCAGTGTGAGATGGTGGACCTTCCCTGATGCAATGTGAGATGGATGTTAGACCTCTCTCGAGGCATCGTGAGATGGTGGACCCTCCCCGATGCAGCTTGAGATGGTGGACCTTCCCCGATGCAGCCTGAGATGGTTGACCTTTCCCGATGCAGTGTGAGATGGTTGACCTTCCCTGATGCAGCGTGAGGTGGTGGACCTCTCCCTGATGCAGCGTGAGATGGTGGACCTTCCCTGATGCAGCTTGAGATGGTGGACCTTCCCTGATGGAGCGTGTGATGGTGGACGTTCCCTGATGCAGCGTGAGATGGTGGACCTTCCCTGATGCAGCGTGAGATGGTGGACCTTCCCTGATGCAGCGTGAGATGGTGGACCTTCCCTGATGCAGCGTGAGATGGTGGACCTTCCCTGATGCAGCGTGAGATGGTGGACCTTCCCTGATGCAGCGTGAGATGGTGGACCTTTACTGATGGTGGGCCTGTCCTGAGGCAGCGCTAGGTGGTGGGCATGTCCTGAGGCAGTGCGTGATGGTGTGCCAGGATGGAGAAAGACCCTTTGTGTAAGGTAAGGTTATACTTGTTACAGGAGCTGTTGGACATTCCCTGCTGCACTGTGATGGAAGGAAGAGACCCTGGTGAGACATAAAGACCCTGACCTGATTGACTGGATGGACGGAAGACCCTGCCGTGACTAGATCAAGACCCTTCTGTGACTGGATGACAGAAGACCTTTGTGTGACTGGATGGACAGAAGACACTGCTGTGACTGGATGGATGGAAGACCCTGCTGTAGGTTTCAGAAGTCCCTGGTGCGACCGGAGGGATGGAAAATCCTGCTGCGAAGACCCTGGTGAGACAATGGATGTAAGACCTTGACCTGATTGGATGGAAGGAAGACCCTGGTGTGACTGGACGGAAGACCCTGCTGTGACTGGAAGGATGAAAGACCATGGCAACAAGATGGATGGAAGACCTTGGTGTGCTTGGCCGGAAGACCCTGGTGTGACTGGATGGATGAAAGACCATGGCAACAAGATGGATGGAAGACCTTGGTTTGACTGGATAATGACCTTGTGTGACTGGCTGAAGACCCTGCTGTGACTGGAAGGATGAAAGACCATGGCAACAAGATGGATGGAAGACCTTGGTGTGCTTGGCTGGAAGACCCTGGTGTGACTGGATGGATGAAATACCATGGCAACTGGTTGGATGGAAGACCTTGGTGTGACTGGATAATGACCTTGTGTGACTGGCTGAAGACCCTGCTGTGACTGGATGGACGGAAGTCCCTGCTGTGACTGCGTGTAAGGAAATCCCTGCTGTGACTGGATGGACAGAAGTCTCTGCTGTGACTGGAAGAATACGCCGCGGACAGGATGGATGGAAGACCCTGGTGAGGGATGGATGGAAGACCCTGGTGACTGGATGGAAGACCTTGGTGACTGGATGGAAGACCTGGTGACTGGATGGAAGACCCTGGTGACTGGATGGAAAACCCTGGTGACTGGATGGAAGACCCTGGTGACTGGATGGAAGACCCTGGTGACTGGATGGAAGACCCTGGTGACTGGATGGAAGACCCTGGTGACTGGATGGATGACCCTGGTGGATGGAAGCCCCTGGTGACTGGATGGAAGCCCCTGGTGACTGGATGGAAGACTGGATGTATGACCCTGGTGACTGGTTGTATGACCCTGGTGACTGGATGGAAGACCCTGGTGACTGGATGGAAGACCCCAGTGACTGAATGGAAGACCCTGGTGACTGGATGGATGACCCTGGTGACTGGATGGAAGACCCTGGTGAATGGATGGATGACCCTGGTGAGACTGGATGGAAGATAGGATGGAAGACCCTGGTGACTGGATGGAAGACTGGATGGATGACCCTGGTGACTGGATGGATGACCCTGGTGACTGGATGGATGACCCTGGTGACTGGATGGATGACCCTGGTGACTGGATGGAAGACCCTGGTGACTGAATGGAAGACCCTGGTGACTAGATGGAAGACTGGATGTAAGCCCATGGTGACTGGATGGAAGACCCTGGTGACTGGATGGAAGACCCTGGTGACTGGATGGAAGACCCTGGTGACTGGATGGAAAGACCCTGGTGACTGGATGGAATGACCCTGGTGACTGGATGAAGACTGGACTGGATGGAAAGACCCTGGTGACTGGATGGAAGACCCCTGGTGACTGGATGGAAGAACTGGATGGAAGACCCTGGATGGACTGGACTGGATGGAAGACCCTGGTGACTGGATGACCTAAGACCCCTGGTGACTGGATGGAAGACCCTGGTGACTGGATGGAAGACTGGATGGAAGACCTGGTGACTGGATGGAAGACTGACTGATGGAAGACCCTGGTGACTGGATGGAAGGTGACTGGATGGAAGACCCTGGTGACTGGATGAGAAGACCTGGATGGAAGACCCTGACTGGATGGAAGACCTGGATGGAAGACCCTGGTAGATGGATGGATGACCCTGGTGACTGGATGGATGACCCTGGTGACTGGATGGAAGACCCTGGTGACTGGATGGAAGACCCTGACCCTGGTGACTGGATGGAAGACCCTGGTGACTGAGATGGAAGACCCTGGATGGACCCTGGTGACTGGATGGAAGACCCTGGTGACTGGATGGAAGACCCTGGTGACTGGATGGAAGACCCTGGTGACTGGATGGATGGAGACCCTGGTGACTGGATGGAAGACCCTGGTGACTGGATGGAAGACCCTGGACTGGAACCCTGGTGACTGGATGGAAGACTGGATGACCCTGGTGACTAGATGGAAGACTGGATGGAAGGATGGACCCCTGGTGACTGGATGGAAGACCCTGGTGACTGGATGGAAGACCCTGGTGACTGGATGAAGACCCTGGTGACTGTGACTGGATGGAAGACCCTGAGTGGTGACTGGATGGAAGACCCTGGTGACTGGATGGAAGACTGGATGGAAGCCCCTGGTGACTGGATGGAAGCCCCTGGTGACTGGATGGAAGACCCTGGTGACTGGATGGAAGACCCTGGTGACTGGATGGAAGACCCTGACTGGATGGAAGACCCTGACTGGATGGAAGACTGGATGAAGACCCTGGTGACTGGATGGAATGACCCCTGGTGACTGGATGGAAGACCCTGGTGACTGGATGGAAGACCCTGGTGGACTGGATGGAAGACTGGATGGAAGACCCCTGGTGATGGAGAGACTGGATGGAAGACTGGAAGAACCCACTGGATGGAAGACTGATGGAAGACTGGACTGGATGGAAGACTGGATGGGACTGGATGGAAGACTGGATGGAAGACCCTGTGAAAGACTGGATGGAAGACTGGATGGATGACCCCTGGTGACTGGATGAGACTGGATGGAAGACCCTGGTGAGACTGAGTGGACTGGATGGACCCTGGTGACTGGAAGACTGGACTGGATGGAAGACCCTGCTGTGACTGGATGAATGGAAGCTCCTGCTGACTGGATGGAAGACTGAAGAAAATGCTGGTGACAGGATGATCCTGCTGGAATACCTTGATCCTTGGTTGACCCTGGTGAGACTGGACAAGACCCTGGTGAGACTGGAAGAAGACTAGAACACTGGATGATGACCCTGGAAGACTGGATGAATGGAAGCTCCTATGACTTGAAGAAAATGCTGGTGACAGTATGATCCTGCTGCGACTGGTTGGATGACCCTGGTGACTTTGAAGACCCTGGTGAGACTGGATGGATAGAACACGCTAGTGAGACTGGAAGAAGACTGGATGGATGAAGACCCTGCTGTGACTGGATGGATGGAAGACCCTGCTGCGACTGTATGAGATGCTGGTGACTGGATGGATGGAACACCTTGGTGTGACTGGATGGATTGAAGACCCGTGGTGAGACAATGGATGCAAGACCTTGACCTGATTGGATGGATGGAGGACCCTGGTGTGACTGAATGGACCGAAGACCCTGCTGTGACTGGATGGAATAAAGACCCTGATGCGACTGGATGGCTGGAGGATTGAACACCCTGGTGTGACTGAATGGATGGATGAAGACCCTGCTGTGACTGGATGGAATGAAGACCCTGATGCGACTGGATGGCTGGAGGATTGAACACCCTGGTGTGACTGGATGGATGAAGACCCTGCTGAGACTGTATGAGATGCTGGTGACTGGATGGATTGAAGACCCTGGTGTGACTGGATGGATTGAAGACCCTGGTGTGACTGGATGGATGGAAGACCCTGGTGTGACTGGATGGATGGAAGACCCTGGTGAGACTGGAAGAAGATGCTGGTGACTGGATGGATGGAAGACCCTGGTGCACCTGGATGGACGGAAGACCCTGCTGCAACTGGAAGAAGATGCTGGTGACTGGATGGATGGAAGACCCTGATGTGACTGGATGGATGGAAGACCCTGCTGCACCTGGATGGATGGAAGACCCTGCTGCAACTGGAAGAAGATGCTGGTGACTGGATGGATGGAAGACCCTGGTGTGACTGGATGAATGGAAGACCCTGGTGTGACTGGATGGATGGAACACCCTGGTGTGACTGGATTGAAGGAAGACCCTGATGCGACTGGATGGCTGGAGGATTGAAGACCCTGCTGTGACTGGATGGATTGAAGACCTTGATATGACTGGATGGCTGGAGGATTGAAGACCCTGATGTGACTGGATGGAAGGAAGACCCTGATGTGACTGGATGGCTGGAGGATTGAACACCCTGGTGTGACTGGATGGAAGGAAGACCCTGATGCGACTGGATGGCTGGAGGATTGAAGACCCTGGTGTGACTGGATGGAAGAGAAGACCCTGATGACTGGATGACTGGAGGATTGAAGACCCTGATGTGACTGGATGGAAGGAAGACCCTGATGCGACTGGATGGCTGGAGGATTGAAGACCCTGATGTGACTGGATGGAAGGAAGACCCTGATGCGACTGGATGGCTGGAGGATTGAACACCCTGGTGTGACTGGATGGAAGGAAGACCCTGATGCGACTGGATGGCTGGAGGATTGAAGACCCTGATGTGACTGGATGGAAGGAAGACCCTGATGCGACTGGATGGCTGGAGGATTGAACACCCTGGTGTGACTGGATGGAAGGAAGACCCTGATGTGACTGGATGGCTGGAGGATTGCCCACCCTGATGCGACTGGATTGCTGGAGGATTGAACACCCTGGTGTGACTGGATGGCTGGAGGATTGAACACCCTGGTGTGACCGGATGGCTGGAGGATTGAACACCCTGGTGTGACTGGATGGAAGGAAGACCCTGATGCGACTGGATGGCTGGAGGACCCTGATACGACTGGATGGCTGGAGGATTGAACACCCTGGTGTGACTAGATGGCTGGAGGATTGAACACCCTGGTGTGACTGGATGGAAGGAAGACCCTGATGCGACTGGATGGCTGGAGGATTGAACACCCTGGTGTGACTAGATGGCTGGAGGATTGAACACCCTGGTGTGACTGGATGGAAGGAAGACCCTGATGCGACTGGATGGCTGGAGGATTGAACACCCTGGTGTGACTGGATGGCTGGAGGATTGAACACCCTGGTGTGACTGGATGGAAGGAAGACCCTGATGCGACTGGATGGCTGGAGGATTGAAGACCCTGATATGACTGGATGGAAGGAAGACCCTGATGCGACTGGATGTCTGAGGATTGAACACCCTGGTGACTGGATGGAAGGAAGACCCCCTGATGATGGATGGCTGGAGGATTGCCCACCCTGATGCGACTGGATGGCTGGAGGATTGAACACCCTGGTGTGACTGGATGGCTGGAGGATTGAACACCCTGATGTGACTGGATGGCTGGAGGATTGAACACCCTGGTGTGACTGGATGGAAGGAAGACCCTGATGCGACTGGATGTCTGGAGGATTGAACACCCTGGTGTGACTGGATGGAAGGAAGACCCTGATGCGACTGGATGGCTGGAGGATTGCCCACCCTGATGCGACTGGATGGCTGGAGGATTGAACACCCTGGTGTGACTGGATGGCTGGAGGATTGAACACCCTGATGTGACTGGATGGCTGGAGGATTGAACACCCTGGTGTGACTGGATGGAAGGAAGACCCTGATGCGACTGGATGGCTGGAGGATTGAAGACCCTGATGTGACTGGATGAATTGAAAACCCTGATGTGACTGGATGGATGAAGACCCTGATGTGACTGGATGGATGAAGACCCTGCTGTGACTGGATGAAGACCCTGCTGTGACTGGATGAAGACCCTGGTGTGACTGGATGGACGGAAGCCCCTGCTGCCATGGTGGACGGAAGACCCTACTGTCTTGATGGACAGAAGCCCCTGCTGCCTTGATGGACGGAAGACCCTGCTGCCTTGATGGACGGAAGAGCCTGCTGCCTTGTTGACGGAAGACCCTGCTGCCTTGTTGACGGAAGACTCTGGTGCGACTGGATGGAAGACCCTGGTGAGACTGGATGAAAACTCACGTGTGACTGGATGCATGGAAGACCCAGGTGTGACCCTTGTTGTAACTGAATAGAGAGAATATACTGCTCCGACTGGTGACTGGAGGGATGGAATACCCTGGTGAGTCTGGATGGAAGACCCTTATGAGACTGCATGGATAGAAGACCTAGGTGTGACTGGATGGATGAAGACTGGTGTGACTGGATGAAGACCTTGGTGTTACTTGAGGGAGTCCTTGGTGTGACTGGATGGGTGGAAAATTGAATGAATACCATGGTGAGCCTGGAGGGACGTTGATGTTTCGAATGCAAGATAATGAAGTATATTGATAGGACCAATTAAGTCAGGTGAGTAAGGTAAGATTTTAGGTTGTTGACCAGAAATGGCAAGCTGGCGATGTACTGTGAGATTCAGGAGATGGACATGGCTCGGCCCTGGGACAGCCCGAGATGGTGGACCTTTCCTTGGCCAGCACCAGATGTGGACCTTTCCTCGTGCAGCAAGACATGGATCTTTCCTTGGCCAGCACCAGATGGTGGACCTTCCTTGGGCAGCACGAGATGGTGGACCTTTCCTTTGGCAGCACGAGATGGTGGACCTTCCTTGGGCAGCACAAGATGGTGGACCTTTCCATGACCAGTACGAGATGATGGACCTGGACCAGAGTGAGATGGTGGAACTGGACCAGCGTGAGACGGTGGACCTTCCCCAATGCAGCGTGAGATGGTGGACCTTCCCCAATGCAGCGTGAGATGGTGGACCTTCCCCGATGCAGCGTGAGATAGTGGGCCTTCCCCAATGCAGCTTGATATGTTGGACCCTTCCCGATGCAGCGTTGAGATGGACCTTCCCGATGCAGCGTGAGATGGTGGACCCCCTTGATGCAGCGTGAGATGGTGGACCCCCCTGATGCAGCATGAGATGCAGTGATGCAGTGTGAGATGGTGGACCCTCCCTGATGCAGTGGGAGATGGTCCTTCCTTGGGCAGCACGAGATTGTGGACCTTTCCTTGACCAGAGTGAGATGGTGGAACTGGATCAGCGTGAGACGGTGGACCTTCCCCAATGCAGCGTGAGATGGTGGACCTTCCCCGATGCAGCATGAGATGGTGGACCTTCCCTGATGCAGCGTGAGTTGGTGGACCTTCCCCGATGCAGCGTGAGATGGTGGACCTTCCCGATGCAGCTTGAGATGGTGGACCATCCCCAGTGCAGCGTGAGATGGTGGACCTTCCCAGATGCAGCATGACATGGTGGACCCTCCCTGATGCAGCATGAGATGGTGGACCCCCCTTATGCAGCATGAGATGGTGGACCCTCCCTGATGCAGTGTGAGATGGTGGACCTGGACCAGCATGAGATGGACCTTTTTGGGGCAGCACGAGATGGTGGACCTTTCCTTGGGCAGCCCGAGATAATGGACCTTTCCTTGGGCAGCACGAGATAATGGACCTTTCCTTGGGTAGCATTGGATGGTGGACCTTTCTTTTGGCAGCACGAGATGGTGGACCTTCCTTGGGCAGCACAAGATGGTGGACCTTTCCATGACCAGTACGAGATGATGGACCTGGACCAGAGTGAGATGGTGGAACTGGACCAGCGTGAGACGGTGGACCTTCCCCAATGCAACGTGAGATGGTGGACCTTCCCCAATGCAGCGTGAGATGGTGGACCTTCCCCGATGCAGCGTGAGATAGTGGGCCTTCCCTGATGCAGCTTGATATGTTGGACCCTTCCCCGATGCAGCGTGAGATGGACCCCCCGATGCAGCGTGACATGGTGGACCCTCCCTGATGCAGCATGAGATGGTGGACCCCCCTGATGCAGCATGAGATAGTTGATCCCCCTTGATGCAGTGTGAGATGGTGGACCCTCCCTGATGCAGTGGGAGATGGTGGACCTTCCTTTGGCAGCACGAGATTGTGGACCTTTCCTTGACCAGAGTGAGATGGTGGAACTGGACCAGAGTGAGATGGTGGAGCTGGATCAGCGTGAGACAGTGGACCTTCCCCAATGCAGCGTGAGATGGTGGACCTTCCCCGATGCAGCATGAGATGGTGGACCTTCCCTGATGCAGCGTGAGTTGGTGGACCTTCCCCGATGCAGCGTGAGATGGTGGACCTTCCCCGATGCAGCTGGAGATGGTGGACCATCCCCAGTGCAGCGTGAGATGGTGGACCTTCCCAGATGCAGCATGACATGGTGGACCCTCCCTGATGCAGCATGAGATGGTGGACCCCCTTATGCAGCATGAGATGGTGGACCCTCCCTGATGCAGTGTGAGATGGTGGACCTGGACCAGCATGAGATGGACCTTTTTGGGGCAGCACGAGATGGTGGACCTTTCCTTGGGCAGCCCGAGATAATGGACCTTTCCTTGGGCAGCACGAGATAATGGACCTTTCCTTGGGCAGCATTGGATGGTGGACCTTTTTCTTGGGCAGCACGAGATGGTGGACCTTTCCTTGGGCAGCACGAGATGGTGGACCTTTCCTTGGGCAGCACGAGATGGTGGACCTTTCCTTTGGCAGCACGAGATGGTGGACCTTTCCTTTGGCAGCACGAGATGGTGGACCTTCCCTTGGGCAGCACGAGATAGTGGACTTTCCCTTGGCAGCACGAGATGGTGGACCTTTCCTTGGGCAGCACGAGATGGTGGACCTTTCCTTGGGCAGCACGAGATGGTGGTGGTGACCTTTCCTTGGGCAGCACGCAGATAGTGGACTTTCCTTGGCGAGATGGTGGACCTTTCCTTGGGCAGCACGAGATGGTGGACCTTCCCTTGGGCAGCACGAGATAGTGGACTTTCCCTTGGCAGCACGAGATGGTGGACCTTCCCTTGGGCAGCACGAGATAGTGGACTTTCCCTTGGCAGCACGAGATGGTGGACCTTTCCTGATTAACTAAGGTGGTGTACCCATGGCACTCAGAGATGGTAGACCTTCCCTTGGACAGCAGGAGGAGCAGGACCTGGAGCAGTGTTAGTTGGACGTAAAATGGAGCAGTGTAAGATAGTGGATACAAGGTAGCATGAACTGGATTTGGACCTTGGTGCAGGATGGTGGTATCTTTCATACATCCTCTACAGATGAGGACCTGTGGAGCCTTGGCATATCCCTGTATACACTGAAATGAAAGAGGCATAGACCTTTCCTTGAGATGGTGATCCTGAAGAAGTGCTGAGTTTCAAAGCAGAACATAGCCCTAGATGCAGAAAATGCTACCTGATGTGGATGGCTTATGTGAAGCTTCACAAAATGTAATCCTTCCCTTGTAGTAGTGGCTTGTAAAAAGGACGCACCCAAAACTCAATGTTACATGATTTGGACATTTTGAGAAACATTTACATCATCCATGACCGGGATGGAGAGTGAGAGTGAATATTCCACATCACCACTTTTACAGTTATTCATGGACAGCATATGAAATGTTTTCTTGTCTTTATGAACTAGTTTCCTGTTAAATGTCTTCAGAATTATCTGTGCAAAGTCACTTGCTTCTGAAATTATGTGTAAAATGTACTAAATGTCATTAATTCGACTGAATGAGCATTCTGAAACCCTATTATTGATGAAAGGTAAACACATGAATTATTTTATTGTGATATGAATGAAATGAGAAATAAAAATAATTTTATATCTATTAGTGTCTTCTCTATATTACTGCATTGGTGGTTAGTAGACAAACACAGCTTGATACTATGGGCAGTTGGTACAATCACTAATTACAATGCACAATCTGACCACATGATACACCTATCACGACAAAGAAAAGACTGGGGAGGACAGTCTCTTCTCCACTCAATTATTCCCAATTGCAAATGTCTGCTTCATTGGGAACGTCCACATGTGTTGTGGCTTCAGAAGTGGTTGTCAGACTGTCTTGAACAGATGTCTTTGACGTCAAATTGTTCTTGCAGGTACCCTTCTGTTACTGTAGGGTTGCTGGCCAGAACCTGCGTTGTTACTGGTGGGTGGCAACTATTGGGACAGGCTGTATTTTCAATTATTTTGATAAAAAACATACCTTCAAAACACTGCAAGGTCAACAAGAAGTTGTTATCCATAACGTTTGTCAATTTTGTATTTCCTAGCTTCTAAAATACCACACTGCAAGGTCAGACTGAAGCATACCTATGTATACACAAAGAACTTAATTAAGCACCCCTGTAATTTTGCAATGGTAGGTTTTCAACAGATACATAAGACTTATCTCTGACCCATATGGTATTTTGCCTGGTAACCATGATGATTTTATGATAATTGCTCATTTTAAAATAACACTGTTCATACAAAACCATGTCTGTACAAGTATGGCCCTGGAATGTTCTATGTTGAATTTATTGGTGAATGTGGACATTCAAAATGATTCAAGGTCAATACAGAGTGTAACCTACATGTGACTGTATGACAGCCAGCACCCTCCTCCTTATACCCCTGTCAGCCTCCTGACCCTCTGAAGGGACAGTCTATGCCATTGCTCGTGTAAAGCAGCTTCAGGTTCTGTACAGGAGGATCCCTTTGTTGCACACACGACGACCAATCATGTCACAGATATGCTCCAAAAGGTTAAGATTGGGGCTCACTCAATCGTGAGATATGTCAGGGGGTGCTTAACTAAGTTCTTTGTGTATAGCTCTCCATCTGTCCTTTCCCCTGAGATGAACAGATGTGTTGTTCTGTACACTTGTACACTTCTTAAGACTGCACTGAGTGGAAATGATATGTGAATGAATGGCCCCGCTAAGTGAACATTGCTGACCATTTTTCTTAAATATGTCAAGCTTCTTGCATATTTTATTCCATTCAAACAACTGCTTGGTTGTTTCATGTCACAAGAACTTTTGTCTCTGTGTAATATACTGAAAGGCAAAAGAAACTTAATATTAGAAATGACATTTGAGTATCAATGTAGTATTTGAACCTATTTTTTTAAATATACACCAGAAGTCAAGTTTGAGGAAACATGAATCGTGGTCGGATAGCCTGCATTGCCCCAAAAAGTATTGTTGGAGATTGAAGTTAGAAATGTTTTGTTTTTGGGAGAGGGAAAAGTTCCCACAAACACAACATTGAAATCGAGATGCACGTGCATCATAAATGCATTCAGGCATAAATTGCCGGCTTGAATGGCAATCGTTCACTTGTTTTCTGAACACAGCAGCTATGACTAGGTTAGCGAGAGATCAACCACAACAAGCTATTGGACGTCTGCACACTGGTCAACATGCTCGAGTCATTGCTTATGACTTCAGTTGCAGCGTACGAACGATAAAACGTCTTAGAGTGCGATACAACGCCACCAGCAGCACTGATGACCGTCCATGTAGTGGTCAACCCCGTGTAACAACATGTTGCCAGGACCGTCATATCGTCCATCAACACGTGCAAGACCTATTCGCAAGGGCCAGAGAAATAGCTTGGGTGACCATAGGAAACCACCAGCGACCAGTCAGTGACCTACCATTCGGCGACGTCTCCAAGCCAGGAACCTGTTTTGTCGATGTCCTGCAAGGAGACCCATATTCACCCAACGTCACCGCCGGGAACGTATCCAAGTGGACACAACAGCGGCAAAACTGGCGTGGGGGACAATGGAGAGGGGTTATCTTCTCTGATGAAAGTCGGTGCTGCATTTCAGTGGCGTATTATTTTAAAAAATAGGTTCAAATGATCCATTGATACTTAAATGTCATTTCCAATATTACATTTCTTTTGCCGTTCAGTATATATAAACTACTTTAAAACATTGTAGCAATCAATAAATTGTTTTCTTTACACAAATTAAAACCTTGCCATGTCATTTTCCATTGTTACTCAAAAAGCTCACATAAACTAAAGTCTGTTTGATTTCATTTGAGACCGATGAATTGCTCACCAACACAAAATCTAATAAATCCAACAAAATCAAAATTTGCATTTGTGTAGAAGAGCCAGGTGTGTGAGTTGCATGTGTGAAATTTAAATTTCACTGCACACGCTTTGATTACCTGGCTGTTTTACCAGCAAGTGGTCCCCCCTCATAACAAACAGCAAACTGTAACAACAAAATAATGATCAACTTTAAACTTATGATACAAATCATCAGAGTTGGTCTGTTGATTTCATGTGACTGTGCAAAGTTTGGTTTTGTTGCATTTATTAGAGTTTGTATTAGTGAGCAATTCATCGGTCTCAAATGAAATCGGACCGCCTCCGTGGTGTAGTGGTTAGATCGTCCGCCCGAAGAGCGGAAGGTTGCGGGTTCGATCCCCTACCGCCTCATACCAAAAGATGTTAACATATGGTACTTGTTGGTCCAAGCCGAGGACTGGTCGGCTCGGAGTCAGTATAATATGTCAGAGTGGGGTATTCATGCTTCACTGCGGCATGGTATCTCAGTGGGCTAGAACTATAAAACCAGCTTAGATAGACACTATCTCAGTAACGTATTAAAGTTTTTTAATATTGGACCCAGTATCTCACATTTGATAGAAACATTCTATAATGATATTGAATCGAGAGTCTTAGTGAATGGATTTGCGTCAACTCCTTTTAAAATAGGTCGGGGATGGCGCCAGGGGGACCCGCTAGCGCCGTACATCTTTCTGTTGTGTGTAGAAATCCTGGGTATCATGATACGAAACAACAAAAATATAAAGTGGATTAAACTTGGAAGTATAGCATATCTTCTATCACAGTTCGCAGATGATACAACACTTACATTAGACTGATCAGAGAAATGCCTCTATGCAGTTTTGAGTACATTAGAACTATTTAGCCGTTTTTCAGGTTTGAAAGTTAACGTAGATAAAACTAAACTAATAGGGATAGGCTCCAAAATGAGGTCCCGATATAAGATGTGTAAAGAATGGAATTTTGACTGGTCACAAACAGACTTCACGCTCTTGGGAATACATTTCGATACTGATCTTGATAATATGGTTGAAATAAACTACAATGAAAAACTAGCTCAGATTGAAAGGTAAATGAACATTTGGTCAGCTCATACCTTAACCGTACGGAAGAAATACTGTTCTTAAATCACTTCTACTACCTAAGCTTAACCACCTATTCTCAGCTCTACCAAATCCCAAAAAATGTGTCATTGAAAGACTTAAAAAAAAGTGTTTTAATTTCATATGGAAAAACAAACCTGATAAGATTAAAAGAGATGTAATGATGTTAAACCCAGAGCATGGGGGGATAAAAACTCCAAATATTAGAAAAATAATATCATCACAAAAACAAAAATGGATAAAGAGAATAAGCGGTCATGACCTCAAATGGATGCTTCTCTTCACCAGTCAATTTAAAATCAGGACACAATTTTACTGACGGATAGTTACTATATACAAAATGAAATAATTCCCTCTTCAACTAACTCCTTTTGGAATACATACTTTTAGAATGGTCGAACTTTATATCCATGTGTTAAAGAGAAATTGTAAATGAAGAAGAAATACAATGCCAATCCTTATGGAATAACGACAATATCAGAATTGATAGTCATCCCTTTCTGTATCGTGAGTGGTTCAAAAAAGGTGTCGTTTTTGTGAATGATTTAATACATGAAGAAGGCTGACTGTTCACATATAAAGAATTTTCCAATACCTTTTCAATAAAAACCAATTTCTTAACGTATGAATCAGTGAAAAAAGCAATTATAACATATGCTCGAACACTGAATATAAAGCAATTTAAAATGAAATTAAGCGAACCAATTTATCCTTTTAATGTCTCAAAAATTGACACCATAATTGGGAGTAAAAAACTATATGCCTCCCTCTTGAACTCAAAATTTGTTCGGTTGCCAAGTTTTTCAAAATGGGAATGAGTTCTAAAGAGAGATTTTACTGAAAACGACTGGAATTTTTTTAACATTATTGCAAATAAATGTTCGCGAAGCATAGACTTGAAATGGTTGCACTATAGAATTATCCACAATATCCTCCCAACAAGACAACTACTTTATAAAATTGGATACACATCCTCACCAATATGTCCATTTTGTGAACAAGAAAGAGAAACTATCAATCATATGTTATGGGAATGTGAATTTGTTTTTAAATTATGGAAAGAAATAGAATCATGGTTGAACTCAGTACAGTTACAACTGGAACTCACAAATAAAATCGTTAATTGGGAATGAAAGGAAAAAACAATAATCCGATTAATGAAATCATTTCAGTTGTCAAACATTATATCTACAGATGCAGCATAAATGGTTTCAAACCAAAGTTAGAATATTTAAAAAATGAAATTCACTATAATATGTCAAGATATGTTTAGCTATCAGAGGGAACTGAGCAATTATTTTTTCAATAATGGTCAACATTACATTTATTACCGGTACTTGGAAATTAATCCAGCCAATTATACTTTTTCAGCCAACTGTACATTTCCATACATGTATACATATACCATTGTATTATTATGAAACTTATCTATACATGTTTGCCTATATATGAAATATGGAAAATAAAAAAATAAAAATAAAAACAGCTTAAGTCTGGGCTAGTACAAGCAGCCGCACATACACATACACACGCATGCATGTCGTCATATGAGCAAAATATTCTCAAGCACGACGTTAAAACCCAATTTCACCTCACCTCAAATGAAATCAAACGGACTGTAATAACGTAGGCACTTTGGCACAGGATAGTATTTGAGTTTTATACATTCCCTGAGTTAAGTACATTAAATATATCTGTCTCAATATATAGATATATATATATATGAAAGGAAAACAGCTTGACTATTATTTTCATAACCAGCTGTCTATAATCAAAGGTGGACAATGATAAAATGTGTGACAGATGTCCCCAATGTCATGCTTCAGTGGTCGAACGGCCATTGTCTAACTTTGGTTATAGACAGCTGACCCACAAATGACTGCCCTGCTGGCCATGATAATTATAGTCAAGCTGCTTTAATTTCATTTGTATGGACAGCAATGTCTTTATTTGGTTTTCTCATGGAGTTGGTGTCCTACGCCCAAGTCCCTACGATACTAATTAATACTATGCAGAGCTCCAGATAAGATTTAGCTCATGTGGGTACTGTACCCACTGTATTTTTATGGAGTGGGTATTATGAATGTTGAGTGGGTATTTCATTTTCCGTTACCCACTGCTTTCAAATATGTACGTATTTCAGTCATATTACTCACCTAAGTATTATGTCATTGAGTAAGTTTACTAAGCAGGTATGTTCTGCCTTATGTCATACCTAATCAAAACCAAGTTAAATATAATGGAAATGATTTCAGAAAAAATCACTCATCCTATACTGAAAGTACAACACTTGTCTTATAAAAACAGTACAACTTGATAGCAATCAATGTCTTTTTCATGACGCAAGCAATTTTTATAAATATATTCCGTGCGCATTTGTTTTAAACTTTTTGCGTATCTAACATTTTAAATGCTTAATTGGTACGCAACAATTATTTTTTAGTAGCGTAATTGGAAATTTTCTATGCGTATTTTACCCGGATACGCAGCTTATCTGGTCCTCTGCTACGTATCATATTAGTGTGCAATTTTTTTGTTGAATTGTTCCTTATTTACTGAATCACCAACAGTTTCAAATCACACACCCTCCTTACCGCGCCTTGATTGGCAAATATGTTAAAACAGTTGCTAAACAGTTACACCTTACCTAAATCCTAATGACAAACTTCACTGTATTTACTTGTATTTCACAATACTGACACATTATAAAAAGTGACTGACTTATAACTGATACTCATACACTTCCATTTTTATACTGTACAACAATAAAATACCTGACTCATTTACTATAGTAGTTATATTTGTAATCTTGTAAGAGGTTTATACTGGGGGAAGTTCTTGACCCGAGATATGGAGACGTCATGTCCCAAAAGAAAAGACACAATGCCATTTAGAAAGTGGTCAAATGTCATATAGGTTATATTTGGGATTACACTTTCTCAGTAAAAAGCTGCGGTTAGATGGCTGACTTAGTGTAATGGCGATTAGGTGCCTGACTCTGAGGGTGTGGGTTCGAATCCCAGATGAGACTCAACCCAACAAAAGTACTCGAATCAGTACTTCATTGAGAAAGTGTAATCCCAAATATAACATATGTTACAGAGGTGTCCTCCCATTACCCAGACAGCCAGTTCGCAGACACCTTAAAACAACAACATTTACGGTTCAGTGAACAGATTATCTACTACCTGTTACCTACACATTATAATGGAATGGTCCAAATTAAAACACAGGAACAAACTGAAGCTATATTATTTACTTTGAAAGATGGACGAAAAGACAGTAATTTGAATCTTTATTGCTGCAATATAAAAACAGTATATTTTCATAAACATTTCTGTTTAACCTTCTAGTCTAACGGGAGTCGGCATCTTCACATTGAACACATTAGCTTAGCTATTAGAAATTGCGACACTGTTGTATCATATAAATCAAATAAAGACATATGTGAACCTAAATATTATTCATATGGAATAAAGAAGTTATATGTTTTGCACACAATATTAAGATATATGACCAGTGCATTTAATTACGATTATTTAGAATAACTATTTAAAATATGACACATCATGTCAATGTGGCCATGGATGTGAGAATGTTTTTCATTACTTCCTTGAATATCCATTGTACATTGTATACTACTCAAAGACAGAAACTGTTATAATCTTTAGAAAGTATTGTTAAAATTAGAACACTGATTTGTATTAATCGTATCTTACATGGCAATGCAGGTGTTTCATTTACTGCAAATCAGAATGTTTTCAAATATGTACATATCTCTCCAACAAAACGTTTTCTGAGTTAACTTCTGTTGTACATGTTATTATTGGGAGGGGGCTTTTCTATCAATAAACACAATCAAACCCCTCAGTGACAAACCTGTTTTTATATTCGATAGTAATTGATAGTAAAAACAATTTTGAGAAGAGATACCATTTATCATTTAAAAACAACAAAGTTCTATTTACACACAATCAAACTTCTCAGTAAGGAACCTGTTTCAGGCTCACCCTGCTCTACTCACTAGACAGGGGACTGTTCCATTATACCCGTAGGTGTTACCCTAATTAACCTTCTAGTTCAGTGTCTGTCAATTGGGTGTCTGTCAAATGGGAGATAACCGTTACAGATGTACATGCAACAATTTGCAGGTGAAATAACAGACTAAATCAAGTTTGACGAAATGGTACAACTGAACAATGTCTGATACAAAGATTTACGATACCTTCAACTTGATTCCAGAATGAACACAACTGATGTGAAACACAACAAGCAAGGAATTTATTCACTATGATATTTATTTACAGGCAATCACACTCTGAAACCTTCCCTCACAGAAATCAGGTCTGCCTGGACCATTAACTTGCAGCTTGAGAGATTATCTGTTTCTGAAAAATACAAATGTTTTACATCAGTGACTATCGGACACCGGTTGACATTGACAACTGGATAAAAATGAGAAATCTTCCACCCTGTGTATATAGAGTCTCACCCTAGAAACGAAAAACATGTCTTATACGTGTCGATATATGATAATTCAAGTCTAAAATTTCAGATGCAAAATTTATGTTCTATTTATGACCAACAGCAACTATTGAAGCCATCATTGTTAACCATGCTATTAATAATGCTTTAAGTAGTTTGAAATTTCTATTGATAGTCCACAAATGATAATAAGCAAATGCAGAACATTGATAGTTTGATAGATCATTACACGCCTAACCTTCAAAATGTCCAATGTGTTGGTAGCATGCAGTCCCAAACTCCTCAGCACAACAATGGGTGTGAAGTCCACACTGTATAGTTTCTGTAGTCCATCGATAACTCCCATTACTGGCACCACCTGGCGCTGTCTCTGAGTCTCATAGTCATGGAGATGGGTTAGTGATCCTGCAACAAAGTGGCATAGGAGTCCGGTTTTAGGCAATGACAACCATAATCAGTTTATTTGTTGGCCAGATTACCTGAAATCCATGCATAAAAGTGACATTCAAGCACACACACATGTACACCAACCCACACATTAATCAACACACCCAAGCTAATAACACTCCTGATTTCATACACTGAGCAAACACACAGAGCAAAAGAATTTAACACCTGAAGAATGTGATCATCACATCACCATATCATTATCATCATGCATAGTGTTTTACACACCTCATTAACACTTTCTTTCAACTGCCTGTAATCATAGGATGAAGGGAATTAAAAACTTATACAAACCTGTAGAGGTTATGAATTCTTTGAAGAAAGTCCTCCTTGGGGTACATATAAGCATTAAAATGTCCATTTTAAATCCTACGACAGTTGTAACTATATTTTTAATAAAATATTTACAAAACAAAAAACTCGTTTTGTCTTGTGAGACCACCCCTACAGGGCCCCACCGGACCAACACAGCCAAGAGCAGGTAACTCTTGCCGTCTACCTCGTACCTCACTTTTCATGCTGAACGTGTCAGACAGAATGAGGGGAGGCGGGTGGCCGTACCCCAAGGAGGACTTTCTTCAAAGAATTCATAACCTCTACAGGTTTGTATAATTCTTTTTCAGAAGAAGTCCTCCTTGGGGTACATATAAGCATATGACAGACTCCCAAAGATATTTGAGACGGAGTGGCATTCTGTCTGGCAACAACTAAACCCGTGGTGGAGTGAAATCTACAACCCGATCTGACGGAAATAGAAAATACCGAGCCACCTGACCGCTGATGTCAATCAGACGCGAGTGGAACTAGAGAGACCAAGCTTATATGTCAATTGGCTCAATATCAATGACATAAAACCCCGCCCCAACCATCACAATGGAAGGAATGTATGGGGACATGCCGAAACAACTCCCAACCCTAATATAGCCCCAGCCAGACAAGCGTGGCGAGAGGTATAAGGGTAGGGAAAGCGTAAAAAATTTAAACGCTACAAAGCCAATAACCCAGGAGTCGAGCTAATAAGTACTGCAAACTAATGCTCGAATGCACCCCTGTTTGGAAGAGGGCTTGCCGGGACCTCGATAAAACCCAGATAAATTATTAGCCTCGCTAAAAACTTTCTGAGGAAATCGAACGAGTACAAACGCCATGCATTGTACGAGTGAAAAACACCCCCACCAAACACTCTCGGCGTGAGGAGGGTAAGTGTAGGCCACCATCCCACAGAGCTGATTAACACAGACTCCCAAATACCGAAGGCTCGGGAAGAGGGATAACTGTAAGCGTACAAAATCCCCTGAATAGCGAAAAGCGTAGCCGAACATGTGTTGGCTCACCATTACACTAACCTGGACATGCGGCTCGAGAGGCATACCAAACAGTGCCCGTGGGGTTTCGTACCCAATTCGTCGCAAAGGCGGGTTAATAGCATATGACTGGTTAAAGCGTTCAACGGACCCCGCCCTCTTGAAGAGGACGTAAGGGGCGATATGTACACCCAAACCCGACCCAACCCGAAAGGATGGTAAGGCTAATCTGATGATGTAGTGATATGAGATATATCGACATTGAACACAGAACCGATACCAATGACCAGTTACTAACTTGGTCAGGGTGGCAGGGCACTCTCCACTGGAGAGAACCGAAAGACCGAACCGAGCACGCGATCCTTAGAATGCGTGTCAAGTTGGTAATGGCGAATGAAGGCGTTCTGCGGCTCCAAAGAGCGACAGAACTGATCTCTTCATTGAGCAGTGCCGCTGTGTATTGCCAACAAAGCGGCATCTGCCCTACCCAGTCTGCCTTCAACCCCTCGGGGGGAGGTAAACCTAAACATTGTAACCGAACAATTACGGAAACAAGCCAACGAGATAAAGTGCGCTTGCTAGCAGACTCCCCAGTCTTCCGCCACCAAACAGCAAACATGGGTACCCGTGCGGATCCCTTTTGTTCGTTCGTTAAGTGACAGTCACGGGTGAGCAATCGAAGGATTGGTCCCGGTCGCGAAGGCTGGGTAAGGGTGGAAGTGCGATATGAGCAGTCACGTGGAAAGCAATATCGCACTGAGAGTGGTAGGTATCCGGGAGGCGAATACGGACATGGTCAGTATAAAATACGGTCAGTGTCGGGTCAGTGGGAATTGCATGGATGTACCCGACCCTTCTACCAGAGTTCACCACAACAAGTAAAGTCGTCTTCCACGTCAACAAGTGAAGTGAGAGACGATATACTTGAAAAATTAGGGCCAGACAGCCAATTGTGAATAAGTGGCAATTTTAAGGTGGGCTGGGTCACCAACGAGGCGATCAAACCCTGTTCATGCCAGCTACGACACGATGTACGAGAGGATGCTGCCTAGGCAGAGCACCATCGAACGAGGTGTGAAAAGTTGAAATAGCCATGGAGTACCCGGCAATGGTGGAGGTCATAAGGCTCTCAACCAAAACGAGGTTATAGTAACTCCAATATCCGAACTAAATCCGCAGAATAGGGATTATGAAATCCCCCCTATCTGCACACCAGCGCCTTCCACCTATCAACACACCCGAACGGGTGCCGAATCCCAGCCAGAATTGTGTCTGCAACGGTTGCAGGAATTCGCGTGTGTTATACCCGACAGAGGCCAAGCCCCCAGTGAATCCGAGGATTCGGTGTGCTCCCGTTCAGAGTGAGAATGTCTGGCGAAGAGGTAATTCAATCCGGGCGCGGATCGATCGAACACCAACCTGACAGCTGTCAATTCCAGCACATTGATGTGCAGGTTGTAACTTCGTCTCAAGAGGCTGCAGGTCACCCAGAACATCGCCCCTAACCCGGTAGGGATGTATCTGGCTGGACTGAGAGCGACGGTGTCTCCAGGGGTGGGAACCCTCCGAGAGACGCCTGACGTCTGTCCATCTGACTGCGTGAGGTTGACAATTCCGCCCAGTTTCGTAAGAGTGACCAACACTGATCGTGAGGTCCCCAGACTCAACAGTTATTCCGAAACCACGATGAGCCAGTCGCCTAGGTACGGGTGACAACACCGGCACTGCGATCTGGCTATCTGAGCTGTAATAAACCTCAATTTGGTGAACACCCTTGGCACCCTAAGGAGAGCACACGAAACTGGTAGCACGTCCTGTCAAACAAGAAACCGAAGGTAAATCTTGAAATCAGGGTGCAATGAAACATGGAGGTATCGCCGAATTCGAGGAATTCGATTGACGGCGCCAATCCCCTGTCTCGCAGATGAGATCACCGAGCGGGTGTCTCCATCTTGAAGGACAGTACCTCTATGAACTTGTTCAGCTCTCAGATGAGAATGGGTCTGAACATTCCGTTCGTAATGGCAACAATGAAATAAATGGAGTCAAACCCCACATTTTCCTGACCATTGGAAACCACCACACTGGTTGCCTAGCCCAGCAGAGACTGGATCTCGCACGGAGTATTGTCGCCCGTCTCCGGAAGCCGACACTGGAGTGTGTCGCTCCGACCGGGTGTTTGCGGCAGAATATAGTAAACCCCAGCAGTCGGCAACTTAACGTTTGCCGATGCCTGGGCACCCTGAGGAATTAACGAGAAGCTCAACAGACTTCCGATTTCACGTCCCGGCGGTATAGGCCCATAACCGCCCTCATCATTTGGCTGGCACAGCTACAATGCAGTCCCTAGCCAGATGAGAGTTGACCCCGCCAGATGCCCCAGAGTCGCCGACGAAAAAATACCGCCGGCGCTCTCTCCCCTTTCCACCAGCTCCCTCAGCAGAGCTGAGAGATGCGCCGAGTGGAGCATACAGCGTTGAGCTGTGAAGGGGAAAGAACGGCAGACTTACGGGAGAGTGTGAGGCCTTGTCCCGGATGCCTTGCTGGAAGCAGGCTTCCCTCCAGGAGGCGAACTCCAACGGTTCGGGTATTCGACGTGGACAACACCTCAGGCAACACAGCCGCGATTCTATCTCGCACTTGCCTCAGGGACGAACGTACTCAGTGGTAAGTTCAAAGTAGCGAAATGAGCCGAAGCTCAAATCGACTTGTCCACTGTACGAGCCTGAACCCCGATTCCGAGGCACATGTGAGAAGCCTGACAATCAAGGTTTCACAAGCACTCAGACAGACCTCGGAGCGTTGAGGTGACCGTCACAGCCGGCACACTCGATGGCATCGTGGTCAAGATGTCGATAGACATCAGGCCGAGACCTGAACTACCGGAGCCGGGAATCTGCACCCTACCAGTGCCGAAGCCTGGGTCGGTGCTACCCACGGGGTTCAGAGAATCCGCAGAGCCGAAGCTCAGCTGTTCTAGACCGAACCCGATCCCCGGAGACATGTAGGAGTAGCCTGATAAATCAGGTTTCCCCAAGTACTTCCAAAAGCACTAAGCATATAGTCAAACATAGCCTATAAAGCTATATAAATACCCATACATACACATGTATGTATATACATACACATGTATGTGTATATATATACACAGATATATATATATATATATATATACACGTAAGTGCTCGGGTCGGCGGTTCGAGTTCGAACCCTGATCCCAAAACACATGGGAGTAGCCTGACAAAGCAGGGCTCCCCTGGTGTACACGGGTAGACCTCAGCGCGCCGAGGTGATCGGCAGCTCGTCACACTCAACGGCCTCTTGGCCAGGGCATCGATAGACATCAGGCCGAGACCTGAGCTAACAGCGCCGGGGATCTGCTCCGTACCGGGGCCGAAGCCCAGGTCGGTGCTAGTCCGATCTGCAGTCCCGAGACACAAGGGAGTAGCCTGGCAATGCAGGTTTCCCCTGGTGGACACGGGTAGACCTAGGAGCGCCAAGGTGATCGGCAGCTCAGTGGAACCCAGACCGGGGCGCCGAGATGGTTAACTTACCTTCGAGATCAACACTTTGCGAGCCAAGCTCCTGACGGAGCCCGGACATCACGCTATCAATCATCGACTTGACATTATGTTGAAGAATATGTTGCTGCAATAGTGAAGCAAATTGAGTCATATTTAAGTCAGCAACATTGTTTGCGGGGGAACGATAAAGGGATTTCCTTAGAAACCTTTTATCAAATATTATCCCCCGCCTGAAGCAGATTAGTGAAAAAACATAGAATCTGCGTGTCGGAAAGACAAAAAAACACAGCCTCGGCCTATGAGCCACGTTGTGTGTAAACGTATGAAATATGTATCATAATACAACATAATGTAACAGGAATATTACAAGACAAGACAAGATTTTTATTAGGTCAAAGACCAATACAATATATATATATATTGAATATTTGCCTGTGCACATGGCGATGTACGTATATAAAGAGAGCAATCACATTGTTATTATCATTATAGCCCAAGAGTGAGGATATGTATGGACGATTTACAAAAATTCAACTTTGTTTCTTTCATTTAAGATATGATGAATACACTTTGCAGCTTTCAGTACTTCAAAACTGTTTTCACCTTTTAACAATTTGATAAACTTAAACATACTCTATATTTTCCAATAAAGTATTACTTAAATGCTGCTTACGTTATTTCTCGATATTTTGGACAAATCAAGAGTAATGCGGTACTCATCTTCTATTTCGATTAGTACAAAAGGGACATAATCTATTGGCAAATGGGATTTTAGGCACACTCCATCTTCCTTTTTCAATCATAAGCATATGTGAACTAAGTCGGAAACGTGTAAACGCAATTCGGTACTTCCTAACATCAATATTAGTTAAATATTTCTCGATGCACAGAGTTTCCTTAATATGAAGATACAATCTAGTTTCACTTAAAGTTGATAATTGATGTTTCCACATTTGAGAATAAATGTCCTTAACCCTTTGTGTAAATATTGACGCAAGGGCGTTTATTATGAGCATCCTTGATCGTCGTGAGCGCCCTCGGCTAAACACCGGAGGCACACTTTATAACCATCCTGTGGTGGTAGTGTGCACGGCACAACACACAGGGCTTAAACTGCAACAAACATAACCACGCCAGTGTTACTACCAGGAACTGTGAAGCAGCAAACACATAAACACAAGTAATAGCAAGAATAACCCGCACGGGCGATATATAAATGCTACAAGCTACAGCCATTTAAATACTAAACATACAATGCAAAGCAGAAAAAAGGCTAGCCACCCCTGCGTGTACATACTAGTGATAGAGTAAAGGAACACTATCAAAATTACTCAACAACGACTTACCACAAATTCGCTGAAAAGAAAGAGAATTTAGGCAAGCCTACCATATAATATGCAAACATATTATATGAACTCCCTACTAAAAGCTACCAAGAACATATAGCAAGGAAACCACGATCGCGCGGTCCGCCATTTTGCCTGCCACATGGCTGGAAAATAGAGAACCCACAGCAAAGTTACAACAAAAGATGAATGAAAATATCAACATATGACGCCAATCTAACGCCCGCGCGTAGAGAAAGGAACCATACATACAGATTGAGATCTTATACACTCATCGTATCGGTAGGAGAGCAAACTCGAAACGAACACCACGGACGTCTATTCAACAGAACGACAGCATGAAAAGTGAGGTACGAGGTAGACGTCGAGAGTTACCTGCTCTTGGCTGTGTTGGTCCGGTGGGGCCCTGTAGGGGTGGTCTCACAAGACAAAACGAGTTTTTTGTTTTGTAAATATTTTATCAAAAATATAGTTACAACTGTCGTAGGATTTAAAATGGACATTTTAATGCTTATATGTACCCCAAGGAGGACTTCTTCTGAAAAAGAATTATTTAACTGAATCGACAACAAGCACTATTATATGATGGGTTCATTCTGAGATATGAACCTACCCAGATCACTACCGTTCTGTAGAGCAGCTGTCAGAACCCTTGAAAGACATTCTACATCGCCAAATCCCAAGTTGACCCCTTGACCTGCCAGCGGATGTAGACGATGGGCTGAATCACTACAACAATGATAAATGACCACTTTACATCTCCTTTCAGCATGCACCATGACCAAAACAATGATTAGTAATCATAATAATAATAATAAATAATAAGAAGTATAATGCGCTAATCTCCACGCAACAAAGCATGCTCAAAGCTCTAACACCCTGATTATTATTACCCCGGATAACCCAAGCTGCCTGTTAGGCTCTAGAAGGTTATAGTCACATGACTTTATCCAACCGGGTACCCATTTTCTGCTACATGTATCACATGTGCTTTGTTGTGGGGCAGGACGGAAGTTCTAGAATCTCTCAGGAGTCAAGCTGTCAAACACGGTCACCCATCCAAGGACTGTCCGAGCTCGCCGTTGCTTAACTTCAACTGATTCGTGACCTGTGCTCTATGCACAGGACCACACGCCACCACATGTCATGTCAAATGTCCATCCTGTACGCACCACTATTTCAAGTGATGTAAATATTTAAGTCTGTATGCACCATGTGAATCTTTGGAGTCAGCACATTCACTATAATGTAAGGACAATAATTTTTTTTATCTAAACTAAAGCTTGTAGTGTTGTCTTATGTTGCAACATGAGTGTGAGGCACTGAAGTTAGGTTTTTGTACAAGTTAACACTTATGGATAAAATGTGTGAGACTGCTGACTGAATTCATCCAATATCCCATCAGCGTTTGAAATTAACGTCAATCCTTAGGCGCTGCCTAAGACGCTGCCTGAAAACCACTCGGACCCAAGTCTTTATGGTCGACAGCTTTTTCATCCCCAATTACTAAGAGTATTATTTCCATATTAGGGCCTACACATTTTAATCAGTTCCCACAACTTTTTTTAGTTCTGGGTCCTTAGGGCCTGCAGCTTTTCAAGGTTAAGGGCAAACACTGAATTCAGGGCCAGTTCACCAAGCACATCCCTTCTGAGCCCAACTTAATGACAAATCACAAAAGATAGCACTTCAAGTAAAGCCCACAGATAGATTCTGTCCTTTCCACAAAGGTAAAGTTTAGTTTCCACAAGGAACTAAGGCATCAAATAGTTCTAGTGTATTTACAAAACAGAATGTCAATTCAGTACCCTGCATAATCCAAGATGATACACTCATGCTAGCTTACACTCCCAACAGATGACATATGTTCTCACCCAACAAGAGCGACTCTAGGTCGCACATATGCCGAGGAGTGTATCAGCTGCAGTGGGAAGGCGCCACGGCTCCCTGGCTCTATGTCCACTACAGTCGGTGGTAGCTGGCGGACTGTGTCTGGCCCTACACACAAAACGGAAGTTAGGATAAAAGACGGTGTAAACATTGCATACTATTTCATATTCAACACAGTATAAGAAAATCCTTTACCTGTCACATCTGAAACTACTGACAGACTGACTGACTGACTGAGTTTGGTTTTACGCCGCTTTTAGCAATATTTCAGCAACATCACGGCAGGGGGACACCAGAAATGTACCCATGTGGGGATTCAAACCCGGGTCTTCGCCGTGACGAGCCAACGCTTTAACCATTAGGCTACCAGACCGCCCCACTGAAACTACTGCAAGTTGAAAAAGGATACATGTTGTTTGATTAAACAAGAAAACATCTGCATTACATGCAAAAGCAGAATCCTCACCATCTGAGGTTCCCTTCCCTGAATTCACTCTGACTTTCCCAACAGAAAAAGAGGAACAGGAGCATCATTAACATACCTGGCAAGATGTTCCTAACGACAGAGCTGAAGACTTCAAGAGCCTTGTCCGCCAAAACGTTCTTCTCTCGATCATGCCACTGTAATGAGATGTAATGTTTCATTCATCTGATATCAGTATTTGCGCCATTTGCTATTCATATTAAACTGAAGAAAATCATGTCTTGGAGGACTTCAAAACCCTGATTTAGTTTCTTCGGCTTTGTACTAACAAGCAGATGTTCACCAATGATTTTGGAATTATAGCAGAAACTATGGCATGAAATACAAATTTACTTTGTGCCAAATCAGGCATGAATTCTCCCATGTCCATTTCTAAAGTGACTGTCCACATGATAAACATTTGGTGTGTATAGCTATCCACGGCTGAATTAAACTATGAGAAGCCTGTTGAAGGATGGGGACCCCACTGAGAGAAAGCCTGTCAGATATCTTGCTTGTTGTTTAACAATGTACTGCAATATAACAGTGATCTGTAAATAATCACGTCTGGACCAGACAATTCAGCAATTAACATCATGAGCATAATCTAGGCAATTGGGATATCATGACATGCAATCATCCATGTTACCAAGGCTGACCACCCAATCAATTTAGTAGCTTCATATGACAAGCATCAGTTTGCTGGGGACCTAGAATCCTAGCTCTAATCCATGCTGATGCCTATTAGTGAGTGAGTGAGTTTAGTTTTACGCCACACTCAGCAATATTCCAGCTATATGGCAGCAGTCTGTAAATAATCGAGTCTGGACCAGACAATCCAGTGATCAACAGCATGAGCATCGATCTGTGCAATTGGGAACTGATGACATGTGTCAACCAAGTCAGCAAGCCTGACCACCCGATCCCGTTAGTCACCTCTTAAGACAAGCTTAGTCGCCTTTTGTGGCAAGCATGGGTTGCTGAAGACCTATTCTACCCCGGATCTTCACGGGTCGCTGATGCCTATTAAGAGACAGAGAACTTGGAGAGAGAGAGATATACAGTTGCAGTAATGTAACGGATATTTATGGTTGGGCAATAATTTAATTGGATCACTTCCCTCCCAAGAGCCTTTAAATCCATGGCTCCATTCCATTAAACTGCTGTAACACCAAGTCTCGTAATTCATGTACCTGTGGAGATCCGGGTTAGAATTGATCTTCAGTAACCCATGCTTGTCGTAAGAGGTGACTAACAGGATCGATGGTCAGGCTTGCTGACTTGGTTGACACATGTCATCGTATTCCAATTGCGTAGATCGATGCTCATGCTGTTGATCACTGGATTATCTGGTCCAGATTTGATCATTTACAGACTGCTGCCATATACATGTAGTTGGAAGATTGCTGAGTATGGCGTAAAGCTAAACTCACTCAATTGTAATTCATGCAAGCAGATTTCATGTCTTATGAGGTTACTGAGGATAGGCTGTTTAAAGGAAATGAACTCACAAAAGCATCGTTCACAGCATCAACAAAGCTGTCCTCCGGTATGCTCAGTAGATGCTTGGCTGCCTCATGTGTTGTGGACCACACCAGGGAACTAAGGTTCTCGGTCAGCTGTATGGACATCCCATGTCAGTAGGAAGTTACTTTTGCACATTGCTTACTTTGTTGATAACAGTTAATACTAACACTTTATTGTCAAAAGATACATCTGATACAGTTTGATTTACTCTTTAGTCTATATATAGTACAAACATTTTGAAACAACAACAATCCGCCTTGAGTTGGCAATACAGGTCTGTGTACAGAATTAAGCACAAAATTATATATATCTCAATAAAATATTTTGAGAAACTCATTAATTTTGTTTCCAATCCAACAAATTATGGAACATAAATGAATTTGATTTTAAATATTCAAATTGAACACTTTATTTTAGAAATGAAGTATGACAAATACTGAAAAACACAAAATCATTCATGGCCTTTTGTCATTTTCATGTAATGAAAGCAATAAATATGTTGCTATGTATCTTTATGACTTAATTCAAAGGTAAACACTGCTATCACATAAGTACTTACTGGGAGCATAGCTATTGGACCAGTTGAAAGGAACCGTTGCCATGCAACACAGTTATCAGGAGCCTGTAACAGTCATTTCAGAATTTAACAATTGGCTGTTGCCTTAAATATTAACTACCATTCTTAAAGCTTATACTGTTGATCTTACAAGAACAAATTACAAATCTTCCTTACAAAACAGATGGAAACTGTTGGATCAAGATTATGAGGAGCACTTAAGAGACCTCAGCTAGTTTGAGAGTAGCCACGACAGCCTTCTGTTTGTAGTCCCACCTGACTGTGTGAAAGTCGGCTGCTTGACGCACTGCGGACTGGTTCCCATCAGCTCCAATCTGGGAAAAGAACATGCAGTATAGTCTCCCTTCCATTTAATCATTCAACTGACCATAAAAATCTCCACAGGACAGAAAACACATGACATCACTCTAAGGAGATTCATATTCAAATTCAAATGCATCCAAAATATTTTCAGACCAGGCCAATCACAATCCAAGAAGCAACAGGTACAAAATATAACAGTGAGAGTGATTTGTAACAATCTCGTCCTTCAGTCTTGCTAAAACAGTTCTCAAACTTGTCAACATTACAAGAATAACAACAAAAGCATTTTTATCAAGTAAATATTGTATATTAAGACTCCAACTTACAAGCAATCTTGTTCGTATGACATCTCCACTTTCCAGCTCAACGCCTACCAGTGGATGTTGCTTGGAAGAGAAATCTTTCACCCCAGGCAGCTCATATGCCTTTGGTTTAGTTCTATACCGGATCTCTACGCGATTATCAACCTCAGACAATCTCTGCATTAGTGCTGCCAGAATAACATCGTTCTCAACGATGTAAGCCAGTGGTTCAGCCATTTCATCATTGTTGAAAGTTATCATAGATTCAGAGCAGGACTCCCAAACCTAGGAAGAGAGTATAAACTGGGTTGTATTTTGCATCCAACCATCACAATTTTATTGTAATTAAATAGTTCACCTGATAAATACAGTGTAAGGACGCCATGGAAGAAATTCTAACACTGGTCATTTGCAATGTTTGTTTACTTTTTGGACCATGTCAAACTTAAAAGAAAGTCCTGTTAAAAATATATGATAAACTATATATATGTCGACCTTATATATGCATGTGCACAAATAGACGAGGGTAATTTTTTATTTTATTTACAAGTCAAGAAGGGTCATGAGAACTTGTTTCGATGTGATCATTTGCATTCAAAATTACATCCTGAAATAATCATAGATTCTTTTGTTTGAAAAGATTCTTTTCTGCTCACAGCTACTAATGATCATAATCCATTATGACATAAAGATGACCAATTGTGGCAGGACAATCAACTTACTGGAGTGTGAACTTTAAAGTAAGGCCATAAATGCTTGGAAAATGCTTTTAGACTTCAATATCAGTATGATGAATTTGACACAAGATAAAAGCACATATATGATACATGTAACACTCTACCTAGTTGGAAATTAAAGCTCAGATGAAAAAATGCACTTGAGGGGTGACTGCACAGGAGGAAATTTTGATGTTTTAACAACATTCGTAAATATTCTAAGTACAAATTGTAGTTTTGAAATACGGACTATAATTATTCATATAGCCTCAACGAATTAAATTACATAAATGATTGTAAAATGTTTGGGTTTTTTTAACATCTATATGTGAAAAAGATGGAACTGTTGTAGTAGTTAAATTCAAAATAATTACGTAAAAAAGTCTTAATTCAAATCGCATACGGTAGATAATCTTGTTCACCCATAGACGTTTCACTTCGTGTATGAGCATTGAACTGGCAACATGAGACTTGATATCTCTGCAGAACAATTAATTTCAAATTTATACCAGTATTTCATACTGGAGAAACAAAGGGGGGGAACCTCTCGTCAGCTATGACAGGGTTTACTATAGAATGTGTAAAGCCCTTAATTTGACATATAGTCAGATTTACAAAGTTGTAAACAAATCAGTTACCTCAGGGGTCGTATCAAAATCAAAACCAGGTAGGAAACAGAAACTGGATAGCTTTGATAAGGGTGTCATACGCCGTGCAGTTTATAAACTGTATGAACACAAAATACTACCGACGTGTGCTAAAATGAGATAAAAAATACAATAAATGTCCTGGCGTAATTCCGTTTTGAATCTGAAATATCAACCACTGTCAAAGAATTGCCAAAAAAACATTTTCCAAGCATTTCTGGCCTTACTTTAGTTCAACTATATGAGGGCTTCTGTTCAATATTCAGACTATTGAACACTTTCATTATGAACAAATGCGACTAATCTTTAACTACAATTACTTTGACCATGTTGACTTTGTTGTTATGTAATATATGAATTGATTCAGATTTGAGTCAAGCTTCGCTTACAACAACCCAACAGAGTCAAATTGCAACATTCAACAACAGAAATTATCTGCACATTGTCATGGCTGGGTCCATCAATAAATATCATTCACATCATCAGGACAAATCTGTCCTTCATTTTAACTTCCATGAGTCAATACAGTACTACTGTATACAGAGCATGTCTGTCAGGTACATATGTGGGTATGGATGGAGTGTTTAACATGATTCATGTTAAGCCGCAACAAACCTGCATCCTCCTGACTGGTTGACATCTCATCTGAAGAACTTCATCCCAGCCACCAAAACCTAGAGCAAATACCAGTTCTCAAAGATATTCATACCTATAAATCTTAGCAAAACTTGAAAATTAATATCTGTAACATGCTGACTGCACAATTAGCTCATTAGAGAGAGTACCGTTTCACTTAAACTTATAATATATTGATAGGATTATTTGATGTACATGTCTATATATTTATCAAGTGGTGGATAACTACTGGCGAACAAGGATAAGTTGGACCAGCGCAGAGAAAGGCTTTACGAGAAGTAGGCCGTGCATGGCAATGAGCAAACCCATTTGGTTTGTGAAAGGTAGAGCAGATGTAAGCTAGTGCATGTGCAGTGCATGACGATGACATTGATTCCGCACGTAGCTGCACACGCCTTGCTCATAAGACTCTCACGTCGGTGTAGCAAGTCGCACTACACTTGATCGCAGACAACATGGGGCCCCTTCACTAACAATGGAAAGCACCAGTAGGCGGCACTCATACATGCTAATACGGGTCAATTGTCAGATCGGTGCTCAACATATCCTTGTTTGCCAGTACCTGCAAAGTAAGGTCTGTTTGTGCTAAGAGTTTGCAAACACTGCAGCTAAAGAAACATGGTCTATCTTGAAACATAGCATTAGATAACCGAATTTCCAGTTGAATAAACAAACACGGCACTGACAATCTTTTCGTAGAAAATCAATGGAAACAATCTATCTGGGTATACTTTTCCTCTAAATGTACTTGCTGTTACATAAACCTGTTAACTTAAACTTGCCATCCTTTTTAGACTTACTGTTAAAGAAATTTACTGTTGCTGGACTTAAAGCACATGTTCTGTTGCTGTATTTTTCTTGCAGAATAAACTTTCCCTTGTCTGGCGCTGCTTCCAGAAGGATTATTTTCTTGTCAGAAAACAAAGGGTTGGTGGCTAGAACAACCAAAAAAGAATTCAACATTTAATGGCAAACCACTCTCAAAGCATGATACTCACAAATGTGTTTTTCAGTGGTCAATGACATATGATACATTCTAAATATGTCCATATCTGAATAATAATAATAATAATAATTAGTCCACTTGTATTGCTCTAAATCCACACCTACATCATGCTCATAGCACAGACAAGATAGAATTTAGGAGTCACTTGTAAAACATAGAGAAAAGGTATGTCTTTAGGTTTGCTTTGAAACATGCGGACTGTTTGGCTTGTTCTAAGGTGAGCTGGTAACTCATTCCAGTTCATCACGGCCGCCACTTGAAATGAGCCAAAACCATAAGATTTCAACTTCCATTTTTGAATGTGAAGTAAGTTCTTGTCACTGGAGCAAAGCTGTCTGCATGGAAGATATGGTTTGAACAGTTCTTTGAGATAGGCCGGAGCAGTGCCTAGTATGCACTGGCTGACAAGGGTTAAAACTTAGCTAAACCTGTAGAGGGTTCCAATTCTTTGAAGAGAATCGTCCTTGGGGTACATATATGCATTTTCTGCGGCTGAAAATGTCATGTGACAGTTGTATCAATGTTTTAATAAAAATATTGTACAATAAATAAAAATCTTTTTAGCTATTATATGGCCCCCACCACATGGAGTGACCTCCCTGCTACGCATGCGCAGCCAACCAGGTAAGCACCTAGGCCCGTATCATCATTCCTTCTGCTGAATAGATCAGTGAAAAGAATTGCGGGGAGGTGGACGGTTGACGGCCCTACCCCAAGGACGACTCTCTTCAAAGAATTGGAAACCTCTACAGGTTTAGCTAATTCCTTTTTCATAGAGATCGTCCTTGGGGTACATATATGCATTAACTCAGCTCAGACTCCCAAAGACCGGAGGCCAGGGAGGAGGGAATTCTGTCAAAGTATTCATAAATAGCGATCATTAGGAAGAATGTAACAGATGCCACAACACTCACCTGTCTACGTGTCCCGAAGCTTCCGCGAAAGGCATGATGGGAGGGTAACCGACAGGGAGGATTAGATTAGTACTTAGATCCGACCTCATAGGTTAAGCACAGCAATTCGCACATAGTGCAAAAGTAAAAACCCCTCCCACATCATGATCTATTAGAGAGCACCGTAAGGTGGAAAAAACAACTCACAACCGACCATAATCTCATGAGAGAATCGAAAGGAGTTAGAGAAAACAACAGCAGATATATCAATAATACACAATTGAAAGCAGCGTCAACTGTCCAGATAACCAAGACTCACTCAGTCAGGGTGGCAGGACACTGTCCACTGGAGAGAACAGAACGGCAAAACGCGCACGATCACGTAAATGTGTATCGAGCTCATAGTGCCTGATAAAAGTGCTAGGGCTGCTCCCAATAGCGGCAGAGCATATCTCTTCAATGGGCAGTGCCGATGCAAAAGCCTTTGATGTGGCCACTGCCCTGATCGAGTGAGCCTTCAACCCCTCAGGGGGAGGCTTGCCCTTAGCCTGATAAGCAGCACAAATGACAGATACAAGCCAGCATGATAGGGTCTGTTTGCTCGCCGGCATCCCAGCCTTCCCCCCACCGTAACAGCAGAACAGATGGGTACCCGTACGGATCCCTTGTGTTCGTTTGATATAGACCTTGAGAGTCTTTCAGAGATCCAACGGGTGAGTGCTCGTTGCAGAGGTCCCCGATGTGGAAGGCTGGGTAAGAGTAGGAAGTTCGATAGCAGCTGTCACGTGGAAAGCATGATCGATCTTCGGACGGTAAGTATCCGGGAGGCGAATACTGACACGATCACAGTCAGCGCCGGGTCTGCCGACATAGCATGTAGGTCGCCGACCCTACGCCCAGTTGTTACCGCCACCAGAAATACGGCCTTCCATGTTAACAACTGAATGGAAATAGCCGATAGACGTGAGAACGTAGGACCGGACAGCCAATATAGCATGATTGACAAATCCCAAGGTGGGCTGGTTCGCCTGACAGCAGGTTGAACCCGATCCACGCCAGCTAAAAAGCGCTGTAGAAGATGGAGCACCATCGACAGGGGTGTGGAAAGTGGAAATAGCGGTGAAGTAGCCACGCATGGTTGAAGCCGCCAAGCCTTCTTCCAAACGAGCTTGCAGAAACTCCAATACTCAGACTAAATCCACAGAAAAGGGATCTGCAATCCCCCTATCTGAACACCAGCACGCATAGCGGGACCACCTATCCTCATATTGAATGTTTGTCGAATCCCGCCTCGAAGCCAGAATTGTGTCTGCAACTGCTGAAAGAATTTCGCGTGCTTCGAGGCTAGACCTGACAGAGGCCAAGCCACCCACTGAATCCTTGGATTGGGGTATGGCGCGCCGTTCTGAGTGAGAATGTCCGGTCGCAAAGGTAATAGAACATCGGCTGAGCCAGAAACCTGAGAATAAACGGAAACCAGCTCTGTGACAGCCATATTGGTGCCAGTAGCACAAGTAGCTGAGCTGGCTGGGTGGACAGCTGGGAGAGGAACCGAGGAATGAGTGGTAGCAGCGGGAACGCCCAGAGCTTTTTGCCTGTCCAATCCAGCAGGAAGGCGTCGGAAGCCAACGCCCTCTGGTCCGGTATTGGAGAGCAGAACACGGGCATCTGATTCGTCCCGCCGGACGCAAACAGATCCACCTGGAACGATCCGTACAACTGGGAGATAACTCCGAATATCTGCCGGTCGAGCATCCACTCGAAAAGGGGCTAGGATGTACGTCATGGCCGTACGGTTGTCCAACTGAAGACGAACCATCTGGCCCTGAACATGCTCCCGGAAGCGCTCGAAAACCAACCGCACAGCTCTCAGTTCTAAGACATTGATGTGAAGGCGGACCTCGGCTTCGGACCCAAGTCCAGACACAGATAGACTGCCCAGAACACCCCCAAGCCCGTGAGGGACGCATCGGTTTGAACTGTAAGAGCTGGTGTCGGGATTTCCAAAGGGACCCCAGACATTGGTCCACCACTGAAGGTGAGGAGACAACCACCCGGGGACTGAGAGACACTTCTCCAGATCATCCGAGTGAGCCCACAGACTCGCCAAAGCTTGCTGTATAGGGTGCATCCTCAACCGCGCCCGCCACACGACAGAGATAGTTGCCGCCATATGACCCAGTAGACGGAGCTAAGTCCGCGCTGGTGCATGGGGCTGGGAGAGTTACGAAGACACCATCTCCCGTACTCTAGTGACCCGGTTGGGCGACAAAGAGACAAGACCCCCGAGAAAAACCAGGTCAGATTTCTTGAGGTTTATGATCCACCCCAGTCGAACTAGAATGTCTATCACTGTGTGGGTAGAATCTAGGCTAGCTGGCTGAGTTAGAGCGCTGAGCAGCCAGTCGTCTAGGTAAGGGTAACAACGCCTTCCTTGCGACCTTGCGAGGGTAGCCGCACTAACATTAGCTTGGTGAAAGCCCTGGGGGCAGTGGATATGCCGAAGGGGAGCACCGTGAATTGGTAACACATCCCGTCGTAAGAGAACGATGGATGGATGAATTGGCACATGTAGATACACATCCTTTAGGTCGATCGATGTAAGCCAATCGCCAGGCTGAACAGAGGAGATCACCGAGCGAAGTGTCTCCATCTTGAAGGGTGGAACCTCTGACATCCGATTCAACCGCTTGCGGTTGAGAATGGGACAGAACCCGCCGTCCTTCTTCGGAACGAGGAAGTACGTGGAATAAAACCCCGCCTGTTCCTCGCCTGGTGGTATGCGCTCTATTGCGGACTTGTCCAGCAAAGGCTGAACTTCGTCTCGCAGTATTCCCGCCTTGACCGGACATGACGGCACCGGAGTGCATCTTATGCCGGTGAACTTTGGCGGGCCTCGCTTCCACAGTGGTAGATGGCCGACACTGACGATGGATAGCACCCAAGTGTTGCTGGTAGCCTTCTACCACTCCGGTAGGAATAGAGAGAGCGGCCCACCACTGGGACGTGTGGTAAGAGTGCGTGAGTTGTCCCCTGCAGATGAACTGGTTGGGACGGACCCACGGCGATAGCCTGCAGGTTTAACGGGAGGTCGGGGCAGACCCCCCTCGACCGCGAAAAGGCTGTTGGGAGCCAAACGAAGAGGCCTGCTTCTTGCCCTTACCTTTGGCGAGACGGCTCCTCCTCCTACTGCTACCCAGCGGCCGAAGCCAGCCGGCAGACTCGGGCATAGGCTGCACCCCGGAGGAAGAACCTGCTACGGGAGCGAGAAGCCCGCAGTTGCTCAAACAAGGCCTTATAGTCCTTGAAGGAGGTAGCTGCTGCAGCAGCCTCCCGAATGACCTGCTGTCGCTCCCAGCCGAAACGGAAGGGCCAGCAAGGTCTGCTGTGTCGCTGCCGAGTAACACCGTAGACGCGGCAGACCGTAAAGAGTCTCGCGTCAGGTGGGCCTGTACTTTGGATAGTTGGCGGAGCAGAACAACATTTGGGCAAACGACACCAGTGCTCCCTTCCGCCTCCAGAGCCGACCTTTGTATTGAGGAAAGGTACGCCTCATGGACCACGACCCGCACCTGCTGCATGGCATTCCGGTAGACTTGCTCGTAAGTACGGTATGCTTGCTGCTTGCTGCACCTGAGGAAGCCGAGTCTCCCCCAAAGGCGAACGAAGTGAACACGCACTCGTCAACCACCGGCACAAAGAACAGAGAATCATTACCCAGCTGATATCTCTTAACAAGTTCGGGTAGATCGAACCGGAGTCGAGGTCCAACCAGGAGGGGATCCATCATGTCCTGTACCAGGGAAGGCAAGATACGGAGCTGTGTCTGAGGGGGTTGCCTAGGGGCAAACCCTCACCCGGCAGGCGGACTCAGTCGAGTCCGAGCGACATGTCGGCACCGCGGCTTGAGGAATATACTCGGCAATACGTTGCCTAACCTCCCGGAGAGCCGACGGAAAACGGAAAGTACCCTCCATCTCCTCGACCTCCATAGATGTGGCATCCGAGCCCGAGTCAGAATTCGGATCTCCACGTGAAGCGGAGCCGAACCCCAGCCTGGTGGGAGTCCGAGCCACAGACGCCGCGGGAAGGGAAGAGCCGAAGGAACTCTCGGCTCCGCGGCAACCGACACAACACTCAAACCCCGGTCCCGGACACAGGAGGAAGACCGGGCAGAACCGGCTCCTCCGCTCTCATGGGGCGGGGCAGCGCAGCGCAGGCCTGGAACCCCAGGAATCCTCAACTGACCCTGCGCCAACACCGAGAGAGGGACTGGGAGCGAACCCTCTCCCTCCGGGGCAGCCGAGGCATCCGGACCTGAACCTGAGGCCAAAGGATCGACAGACGCCTCCAGGCCAAGGGATCGAGCCGAGCTCAGCGATCCCACCCCCGGACTCTCAGGCCCCCGATCAGAGTGGGCGAAGAACTCCTGCCGGAGACCTCCAACCGACTCATGAATGAGAGACTTCAAGGCGTCCATATGCTGCTGAAACAATTGAGTGATAAGTGACATATCAAAACCACTGGACGGAGACGGAGAGTGTGATTTATGGGAAGACTTAGATTTAATTTGCTTAGCCTTTGTGGCCTTGGACGGGGAAACCTCCTGGGTCAGGTCCCCTCCCGCCTCACGCAATTCCTTATAAAAAAGGAAGTCAGCTGCCCATCTCTTCTGGACCCGGGGGGGGGAGAAGCCCATGCACAACTCACAGATGTCAGGGTTATGCCCTGCCTTCTCCAGGCAGCATAAGCATTTCTCATGCTTATCTGAATGGGGAATATTTTGCCCGCAGGCAGCACATCTCGTAATCGCCTGAAAGCAAACACGCAAGCATGTAGCTAACGGCGGAACCCAACAGCATAAATATACATGTACAAAACATTGAAAATTACGTGAATGCGACAACGCCATATGAAATACTTGGTTAATAACACGATATTTTAACCACGTGGCACGCTAAACTTCCCGCCATGGAATAGCAACACGTGCGTAAAACCACGGGAAAGCAAGCGTAAACGTTGAATACAAAGTCACATAAATGAGAAACAACAGACTGCAAAGTCCATAAAACGTTTCTCAAAACGAATAAAGACCATACATACAGTTGTTGAAGTCTCAGACATTCTTCTACAAGAAGTAAATCAGCTAGTACTCTTGAGTAAATACGTGTGAAAGCTAGAGTGATAGCAGAAGGAATGATGATACGGGCCTAGGTGCTTCCCTGGTTGGCTGCGCATGCGTAGCAGGGAGGCAACTCCACGTAGTGGGGGCCGTATAATAGATAAAAAAGATTTTTATTTATTGTACAATATTTTTATTAAAACATTGATACAACTGTCACATGACATTTTCAGCCACAGAAAATGTATATATGTACCCCAAGGACGATCTCTATGAAAAAGAATTTAAAGTTCACTCTAGCTCTTATGGGCAACCAGTGTAACTGTTTTAGAATAGGCGTCATGCTTGAGAACTTTGGTGCTTTGCTCACAATACGTGCAGTGATATTTTCTATGCATTGCAGATGGTTTAAGAGCTCTTGTGGGATGTTTAAAAGCAAGCTATTACAATAGTCTATTCTGGAAAGAACGAGGGAATGAACAAGGGCAGCTGTAGAACATTCAGTCAGCAGATGGCATATTTTTCCGATGGTCTGGATATGATGATAACATGACTTGCAGATATCCGATACTTGTCTTTCCATTGAAAGGTCTGACTGTTAGTATACTCCTAGATCTTTTACAGAAGTTGAGAAGCAAATTTCTGTTTCCCCAATAGTGAAATGGCTGATGTTCACGTTTGACACACAGGCTTTAGGGCCTACAAGCATAGCCTCTGTCTTGTCCTCATTTAGTTTAAGCATATTGTCATTCATCCATGACTTTACTGAAGAGCAGCAGTCCTCAAGATTGGTCAATGGTGATGTGTCACTAGCTGGGAGAAAGCTGTCAACCATCTGGGTGTCATCAGCATATAGATGATGCAGTACCTGGTGATTGCTGATAACCTGCTCTAGCTGCCTGGTATACAGGGTGAAGAGTAACGGTCCCAGCACAGAGCCCTGCGGTACTCCGTAGTCAACTGTAACGGTGGAGGAATGAGACGTCTTGATGACTACTGACTGTTTTCGGTCATTCACATAGGACCGAAGCCAGGACAAAACAGTCTCTCCAATTCCATACTCATCTGATAGCCGCTGTAGCAGTTTCTGGTGATCAACAGTATCAAATGCTGCTGAGAGATCTAGCAGGACTAATACTGCAACTTTGCCGTTATCCACTGCTTGTTGAAGATCATCCAGTACTCTGCGAAGGGCAGTTTCCGTGCTGTCGGCTTTTCGATAGGCTGACTGAAACTTTGCCATAAGATTGTTCTGCTCCAGGAAATCCAAAAGCAGTGCATTCACAGCTTTTTCGAGGATTTTCGACAGGAAGGACAAATTGGAAACTGGTCGATGATGTTTTAAAATATTTTTGTCCAGGTTAGATTTTTAATCAGAGGTTTCACTGCTGCCTGTTTAAAAGCATTTGGCACCTCACCACTAGCAAGACTAATGTTTATGATCCTGGTAATGACAGGGAGGAGGACATCCATGAGCCCCTGGAGCACATTTGTCGGGACTGGGTCCAACTCGCAAGTAGTTTTCTTGGAGTCTGTTATTAGACTCAGAACCTGGTTTTCACTTAAGGGTTGAAATTTGCACATCCTGTAGATATCTGCTTTCCCGATATATTCTGATCACTTGGAACGAAGGCTTTTCTAATAGTAGTTACCTTCTCAGTGAAAAATTCGTTGAAATCCTCTGCCAAGGATTCATCACTATCGGCATCAGGAAGTGTAAAGTCTTTTTCTTTCATAAGAGTCCACAGAGCTTTTGGCTTGTTCAGATTTGACAGAATGGTTTCATTGTGATACTTTTGCTTTTGCTCTATTTACATCATCACGCTCCTGCTTGTATAGTTCTCTGTGAACACTGAGTCTTGACTTTCGCCATCTTCTTTCAGCGATCCGCCGTGACTGTTTAGCTTCTCATATTTCCTCACAGTACCATGGGTTACTGGACCTTCATGACTGGAGGTGCATGTTTGTCCAGGTCTGTCATGACTGGGAGGTGCATGTCACGGAGATCCTGTCCATGTTAATAGCCTTGACATTACGGGCAGTACAGATTTCCTTAATGCTGGGGTTGCATTAAACAAACATTAAATCCAATCCAGAAATGGTCACATGATATTTTCAACTGTATATTTTCCAATATTGTGTCAGAGTCAGTTTAATCCAATCAATATTGTGACCACTTTTATGAGTCACAAGCTTTAAAGCCATTTGCCTGAAGAGTTGAAACGGGCTTATTAGAATACAATGATTGAACCAATGTCTCTTTTAGAAGTGAAAAGTCATTATGGAACTGGCATGGTAAGCCATGGTGGGGGTCTGTAATAGATCTGCTTTCAGCTGTAATAACCATCTCTATCTGTTCAAATGAACTTAAAACGGTGGAAGGAGTATAGAGTTCAATATTCAGATTCTGTCTAGCTATAACTGCAATACCTCCTTCCATGGCTAATAGCCGTGGTACCTGTTTGAGTTTGTAGCCCTTTGGCACTAGATCATCTAAGACAGTTTCATCACCTGCTGGTTTTAACCAGGTTTCTGTCAGAAACAAAGAGGTCCAAGTCGTCGTCAAGCACAGTATCTGAGGTTTCCAACGCCTTGTTCCTGACAGACTGGGCATTCCACAGTGCAGCTTTCAAGTACTTTGGCTTCTGGTGAACAGGTTTGATATTTTTCTTTTTAGTAGTGGCACTTGGTTTGCTGTTTTCTTTGTTATCATCAGCTGAAAAATCATCAGTATTAAGTCTTGTTTTTCTTTGTTTCCTTTTCCCACTTCGCTTGGTAGCCTTTGTACTGCATATACCAGCTCGACAAAGATTACGCAATAATTGTAACAGAATCTTGTCAGGGACACCAGGCCTGACTAGGCTGAGAAGCTGGTCTTTTGTATAGGTGATTGTCATCGCTGATTGCTCTGGGTTTGTCAGTGACCTGGGAGTGAGTACAAACTCACCATTCACAAGCACAAATGTGAAAATCACAAAATATATGAAGTTTAAACGTTCAAAAGTCAGCATTTTAGATATAATCCACACATGAAACTTCGGCCTACCTTTAGAATACAGCACCACAAACTTTAAAAATACGTCATAATACTCTTTTACGTAATGTAATGTGATTTTGTTCGAAAGCACGTTCTCGAAACAATGCCCTATGACGCCTGCATGGCAACACGGTTGTCTGGCTCAACGAGTGCGTTTAAGCTCCGCTCACTGGTGTTTCATCTCTACGAGCTATGTCATTGCATAAGCCCAACGATGTTGAGAGTTTCCAGTAGTTGTATACCGGCGGATGCTCAATATTTTGCAAGCACCAGTTTGAAATATTTTTCTTTTCTTACTAATACGCTCATATTTATTTGTATTACGGGCTGCTGAGGTGTTATGTTTTGTGTATTTTGTATTTTGTAATTTTTAAATTTACATATATATTTTGTCATTCAGTAATTTGCACCATTACATAGAAAAGTGTTTTATTAGTATTTTATTTTTCGAAGCGGTAATAATGCATTACACTAGACACGTCAGTCGTGTTTGTGCCGGTTCGGTCAATGCATTCTATTTATTAGGATTAATTCAAAGGATTAGGGCTAGGGCTAGGGCTAGGGTTAGGGTTAGGGTTAGGGTTAGGGTTGGGTTTAGGGCTAGGGCGTAGGGCTAGGGTTAGGCTTGTTTGAGTACCATTTGTTGTTTTTCCTTTTTGCATTTTAATACTTTTTTTTCACACAAAAACGGGAAACCAAAAACGTCGAAAGTACATTATGAAATGGGTTAATGTAGAAATTTTGGGCTAATGGAAATTGGCCTGGAATTTGCACTCAAGCCTCTTTCACACGCAACAGAAATTTTGTAAAGTAATGATTCGAAGGCTAACTCACCCTCGTGCCGTCACTACACATGCTCATGTCTCCCTCGTTCCTTAGTGCGATCCACATTATCCTTACAGTGTTCCCTACATCACTTTTCTGTCACAAAATCACCAATCATATAAAAGCTCGTGTCATTCATGCATGCACCGTGAAATCTACTTCTGACGTCTGACGCCAACAACCCTTTTCAGTTTGAGGCATATCGGCTCATTCCACGCCACACGTTAATTTGTAGATTACGGAATGGGACGAGTGTGCCAAATGGCATCGGATCCATTCGCTAATTGTCCGTAGAATAAAATCACGAGACACCAAGTCTACCCGTAGCATTCGTAATTGTCCGTGACCTATTCGACTCTTTCCGTTCATTTCCGTGACGTCACAGGAATGACTTGATAAATTTGCACATTGTGCAACAGTGTGGACGTAGCTCAGTCGGTTAGCTGTCAAGCTAACAATCCGAAGGTCGCGGGTTCTGCGTCCGACGGGTTGTCACAAACTGGTTGCTTGTCTTAATGACAGGTGACCTACAGCAGAGATCGTCCTCACGAGAAGTTGTGGTGCTGTATACTAAAGGTGCTCCGAAACTTCCACATGATGATTCTGATAATACTGTTTCAATACTGACAGAAACTTGTGATAGTAGTCCAATTAGAAACTGACTTATTTTGAAAATGTGAGAGAGCCCAAAAACACATGCAGCCTGTCAACGCGCAATCAGTAATCCAGATGTTTTATTGTCGAATCAACTATTGGCAACAATTTCATGTGCTAAAAACCATAACTCATCAAAAGAAAGTGGATGAACAGAAAATCATATTGTATTGGTAAAAAGGAACTGACATTTACACAAGTTAAGTCATCATTATGCATATATCCTTGTATTATGGATTTTCAGACATCCGTTGCTATCATATGACTGAACGACAATAAAACATCTCCATAAACACAAGCGTTCAAGAATTTCACTCAACACACCCAAAGCACAGGCCATTGCTGCTCCAACCATACCACCTCCGGATATGACAATATCGGACGTTTCTTCATTGTCATTTAAAAGACTTGCACTAGCGCTGAATGTTCTCCTAATTCGTGTAATAGCACTGTAGGAGCGGGACGGTAGAAGTATTCTTCTTAACGCTGTGAACACCATACTGGCTGTAATAATTAGAGTAACCTCCCTTTGTTGACAATAGTTTCGCATACATGTCTTATCATGTTTATTTTTTAAAAATTAAATATATTTATAGTTTTACTTACACTTTGAACTTGTAATACAATGAATAAAATATTAAAATCCGCTAAATATTTCTATTTAAAATATTCAAATTTGCTGCGGATCGACACAACTCGTTTGCATAGTTCAGTTTAACATGGCAACAATGGCAACAAGTCATGGGCTGTCGGTTTTAACCAATTCTTGCATCAAACCACCCGTTAATCCAGATTCAGGACTCTCGTCTACTTATGATAAACGACCAGAGGGTTGTTACAGGTATCAAGAAAATGTTGACATTGCCGAAATTAACGATTTTGAGCTCCAAAATAGCAACGGCGGCAATGTCGGGCGCATACTCTCAAACGTCCCTTTGGACGATGTTGCTTCGCACTTGCATTTACTGTCTGACGACGAATTTTATGACAGACTCTTGACCTTAAAGGAAGAACAGAAGAAAACCCTTCAGAGATGTGAAGATATGTACCGACAGAAACTACTGATGGAACAAGGCTTGACAACACAAGATGCAGTTGATGACATCTTTCACCGGAATGAAGTCAGGCCAACCGTGAATGGACATGTCTCAGACTCAGAAGATTCTCTGGCCATCACTGGATTTCTCCACACACACCACACAGATCAAGTAAGAGATATGACTAGGAAACCACCCATATCCCCATTGGTCAAACACGCCTTAAGACAGGGAGAAAGATCACAAGCAGTCATGTCTCAAACCCTCCCGGTCAGATCACGAGTTTTTAAAGAACGGCCAAGTTCAGCCCCAGCCGCTGGGAGACATTACTCAAAAAGTTTGGATGGAGATGACTGGCAAGAAGATCTACGACAATCAGCAGACGAAAGTGGTAATGAAGAACTTCTTGAGAGATCACAGAATAAATCATCTGAAGAATTATCCACTGCTCTTAGTAGGATTGAAGACATGTGGGACAATTTTTCTATTGATGATTATGTGAAAAGGGAAAGAAGACATTCATCTGCATCTCTTGTGAAACAAAAGAAAAGTAACAAGCCTGAAGATAACTGGAGACATAGGCTTACCATACCACAGCCTTTTAAAATGACATTAAGAGATGAAATGAAAGAAAAAAAAGAAAACTTCCGCACAAATTGAGTTAGAAATTAAGAGATTAGAAAGAGAGAAACAGGATGAGGTGGAATGTCAGAAAAAATTTAAAGCATCTCCTGCTCCGGCCCACATCTACCTGCCACTGTATGATGAGATACAGGAGAAGAATGAAGCACGACGCAGATACGTGAGACAGTACTGCACAGAAATGCTAAAATCTCAAGAGAAACCATTTAACTTCATGACTCGAGAGGAAGAAAAAAAAAGGTCGAAACCCGCGCCAGCACCAGTGGTCAAACCAGTAAAGCAGAAGCCAGTTTTCAAGGCGAAACCAGTGCCAGAGTATCTCTATGATGACTCAGTTAATGAAAAGTTAACGGAAGAGGAAGAATACAGGAAAATTCGCATTCAGATGAGGTCAGAGGAATTATTACGTGAATCATCTCTACCTCCAAACATGGCAGCTAGGCAAATGATGAAGGAGGAGAAACTGAAAGCGAAGGCCTTGAAATCTAAGAAGCGACATTTTAAACCTAAAATCAACCGTCATGTACCAGATTATGATGCATTATTTAACCAGTTCCAGAGGGAGCTTGCCAGGCGGAAGCGACAGAGAGATGCAACTATTATGGAACCTTTTGATTTGGAAACTGAGAGAATTCCATCAAGGAGAGAGAGGATTTTAAGGGAAATTGAGCGGGATGAACAGTTACGGAGGGAAAACAGGTGGCCATACAGATCTGGACGCATGACACCAAGATCAACAGGTATTGTATTTGATCAGTGATAATGTGGGCAGCACAAAAAGAGCATGTGAATTTGATCATTTCTTTAAATTTTAGGTCAGAACTGTCAGCAACTTTAAAATACTATGCTTCTAAAAATGGTAATTGTGGTAATTTATTTCAACTGATTCCTCTCAACAACGAACAAAAATGCTTCTTGATCAGATTTGCCATAGCATAGATGCTGACAACTGGGTTCAGTTTGATGTGAGCTGGATTCATGAAACACCAAACAAACTTATATAAGTATATGTGATGTCGATATATTTAAATGTGCACAGAGTACAATACAGCAGTACCCCTCAGTGGTCGTACACTTTCATGTCTCCATTCATGTGGTCTTTGGAAACCATTTCCAATTTATCATGTATCAGATGAGATTATGATTAAATGGTGTTTTAGATTGTTTACCACAGTGTTAAGTGGTGTTGGGAATCGGAAACCAAATCCACTATCAATTATTCGGAGGACGATTATCGCTTATAATCGAAATATATACATTTTTAATGTTATCACCAATTTTAAGGGTTTTTCCCCAGGTTTTTTCTAATTAATGTTTTTTATAACTAATACTGTCATGCAATGAAATGCACACATGCAAGAAAGTGGTTAAAATTTTACAATGCACATAGCTTTATGCTTTTGAGTGCATGTTTGTTCGTGAATATGCGTCAAATTTAATGGTTAGTTTACTTCATTCAAGTTTGTTATACTAAAACAAACAAAATTATGATTAATTGAAAATATGTTTTATACAATTGATAATCATTTTTAATCCTTTCGATTGATTTCCATTATTTTTTATCATCGGAACACCACTAGTGCTAAGGATGTCAGTTTTTTATCTACTGCTTTCATTCATTAGTTTATGTAGCTAACAAAATGTTAGGCCATGTTTGTGCCAACAAAAAAGTTCTATTGAAAAAGAAACAGAATTTAGGCAGCAAATGTTTTGTTGTTGCTACTCCATCACATGTTCAGCAGTTGTAACAGTACATCAAACATGATCTGTAATGTGATATGTATTTCTGAACTGAAAAATCGCATTTCATTTCCTCAGGGATTCTCTCAACATCTATGGATTCCATTCCTGCAAAGACTACCTACAGCAGTCAACTAAGAGAAAGTGTGACTAGGTCAGTACATTTAATAAATATATAGAACGTCTTCGAACTCGTTGTTTCTCTGCTCCTGTGACATCTTCTTGTTCAATACAAAACGTCCAAATGCACTAGTATGACATTCTATATTTATTATATACCCTTTCATCTTGCATTAATCTGTTACTTAATAAGTTGAACCGGCAGGGGTTCAATATGGAATCTGGGGTGCAGTACGGAATTTGACCACATCATCCATATTGCACCCCTGTACTACTATCCTAAGTGTACATGGGTATATAATAAAGAGCTGAAATTCGGGGTTCATGTATGTGTCAGTGTTATGTCCTTGGTCATTGTTATCAATTAATTGAACTCTGTTTTTGGTTAAAATATGTCTTTTTTTTCATATACAGTAGAATACTTTTATACCGCACACGGATGTAACGAACTGACGGCTATAGCGAACTGTTTTAAAAGTCCTGAATAAACCTTATATTATCATATAAAAAAGTGAACAGCGAACTACGAATATAACAAACTAATTTCAGTGGTCCCTTGGAGTTCGTTATAAAGGTATTTTACTGTATTGCACACTGACTGGGACTGTAATACTCCAACAAAGTAATTTTGCATTTGAGGTAAGACAGCGATTGAATAGGTCTTTGTCAGAGTGGGACTATGCTTATCTGAGAACCTGTTTACAGAAATCATCGCCAGAAGCTGACACAGCGAGAACAAGAAGAACTGGAAGAAGAGAGAAGAAGAAGAATACGAGAAATGAGACTGAGGAAGACAATCTCTGAGAGATCATCTGTAGATGGTGCAGGAAGCCGACGTGAAACAGTCGTTGAAAGGTTGAGGAAACACAAGTAAGGCACAATGATGTCAAAAGAGTTCATCTGAAAAATATTCAAAACTAAATAATATTTCAGTTCTGTGTATGGGTGTTATTGTTTAATACCAAGAATATTCTTAATCTTAGTTTGTTATTTTAGACTTTCATTGATTTCTGTTCTGAAATACTTCGAATCAAGCGGAGACCCTCTTTTTTGTTTATCATGTCAGTGTATCAGATTTGCCATAGGGTCATCAGCAGGCTCATTCTGTCATTGGGCTTTAATTAGCTGTTACAGTGATACCCTGCTTATCTTGGAGCACGACCTGCTAGGATTTGTCAGTATTTGGCTACAAACAATTCTGATCTGATGTTAAATCTTAATTCCTCGGCTATTACACAATAGCATATGACAAACTAGAAATACAAACTTTGTAACTTCTTGAAACTGCTGGCACTGTAGGTAAACTAAAAGTAATGCTTGCATGTAAAAGATGTAGAGGGATGCCTGTCTTCAAGACTTTGGAGACATCTGTACCAAACTTCATGCTTTGTGGGGAGGAGTTGTCACCTATTTTGTTCTTGGGAGATAGGGGGTCATCAATTTTGTACACATGTACTGGAGGGGTCAGTAATTTTGTAAATAACAATATGAAAAAATTATGCTTAAAGATTAGGGGTGGGGGGTCATTGATTTTGTACATGACATGCAGGGTGGTCTTTTACTTTGTACATATTTTATAGTGGGGGAGTCATTCACATTGTGCATGCTTCTCAATACAAATCACCATCACCCACCCCCCCTAGACATGAATTGTGAATGTTCCTTTATGTCTGTCATTGGAGATTGGTGAATTATGCTTAACTCCAGGACAATGATATTTCAGAGAGGGGGAGAGATCTCGTCAAGAAGAATATGAAAGAGAGCTGCAGAAAATGCAGGAGAAAGTACAACAAAGACCAATGTTGTTTGAACGACAATCACAGGTATAATATGTGTATAGCTTTATGTAGAAAGTTTATATTCCATGAAATCCCTAATAAGATAGGCACATCAGTACCTTGGTATTTGTAGGTGTATCAAATTTGGATTTGATTTAATGATCACACCACAGGGATCATTATGCATTTGGATTGAATTTGTTCTGGTTCAGTACAGGATGACTCCAAATATGTATCACAGATTTTAACCTTGGTACTGGAGATTTTCATAACCATAAATTTACTGAAGTTTTCCTTGTTACCTGCTTAATTGTTTTCTATGAATACAAAACACTACCCACAAAAGTGTGTATCACATTGCAACCTTACCATCTACCGTATACCGGGAAATTTTCGAGGTTTTCAAGGTTAGAAACGCAGCTTCGAAAATATTGTATCCGTGAATTTTTCCGAACTTCAAACCTTTGGGTTAGATTTCCTATCGATAAGCATTTCAACTACTGGCAACCAATGACTTCCTGACATGTGCATTAACTCTGTAATGCCTGTCTACAACTAATCTTAACGTTCCGTGACCCTGAAGGGCCTGAATAAACAAACAACAGAAATGCGGTGTCGAGACTATTTATTTGTAATTGTTGGTCCAGAATAACATGCATTACAAAAATTAGGTAATTCAATCAGTGTCTTACATGTGAAGAGTTCAACTTCTCAACTTTCTAACAACAACATAGTTTCAGCAGAGACCCATGCATACATGCTTATAGTTAGTTGTTAAGAAAACAATATCGTCTGAGAAAATATGGCGTTATGTTTGAACTCTGCCGACAGAGTGTTTCATGGGTAATTTATTACAACAAAGGATCAAACGTTTGTTTTCATTACTATTATTGCTGCCATGGACTGGTATATCGGTAGTTATAACAGTCAGACGGCAGTTATCACTGGCTACTAGGAGTTTTGCCGATAGCTCAGTGATGTTTCTGGCCACTTTCTTCTAACCTCGAAATTAAAATTGTCTAAAATATTTATATATTTTAGGTCCCCAAACTCTCGAAATTTAAATCACCTCGAAAGCTCTGGGGGTCTCAAACCTTGAAATTTTAGTATCTTGAAAATTTCACGGTATACAGTGGTATATATGTATTATATATCACAGATTGTATCCATAATCTCTATTTACTCAATGCAAAGCTTGTGCACACACTAAACTGTAGACTTTATTGTAGGTAAATGCCAGAAAAGTAGCAGAGAAGAAATTCTCCAACACTTTGAAAAGTGTTGGACTAGATGAAGATTTCCTACACAGCCGTAGTTCGGCGACTCACAGTCACAGTTCCGTGTATAACAGTCAGGTTGTGGATGGTGACAACTACGATGACGACAGTTTTGAAGACACTGCCCTCAAGTCTACAGAGATGGATGATGATTGAATGACATATTCACTGTTTTACTACTGCAAAGTCAAAGGGAAAATATGTTAGAAATAACAACTTCAGTGAATATTGCATTTTGTGAATGAAGGCAATTTTGCTGTACCTGTCTATAGAAATTCCTGGCACATTCCGAAATTTTTAGAATGATTAAATTCTGACTACTTTCTTACCTATCATTTGATTGTTTTGTTTATTTCAATATTCACAGCATATTCTTCAGAAAGTATATTTATTAATATAGACTATTTATTATTATATTTGTTATGAATTGATGTCATTATGTGTTTCACAGTCCGTCCATATTGTTATACACTCGACAGTATTTAGTTAACACATTCACTGTAAATAGTATAAAGTATATGTTATCACATAACTTGACCTTCATTTATCTTTAGGAAATAGTTCCCTGCATAAGTAAAGTACCATTATATAACAGTGCCTTCAATAACAGTGTTGTCATATTTCCTGTTACACCTTTCTCATCAGAGAACTCTTTCCTTGCAAACACTTATGATGTTAGCGCCATAATTGCCTCTGGAATTCTGTTCTTCCTGTGGAATAAAACATTTGGCCCTTATTAATAGGTGCCATTGTAATGGGCGACTTGAGACACTGATCAGGCCTTGCGTTGCCGCAATTGTTTAGTGGTCAGTATATGCAGATGACAATATCTATCTACCTCACTGTTAATACAATGTTTGCTCCATAGCCATAGGTTTGCAGGTTAGAATTGCTGGCACATTCCTCATTTTATTCATTTGTGTTGTAGAAACTGTAATTCCCTTTTTAATCCCTACTCAGCACAGAGAACATTGGGAGTACTGCACGAGATCTAAAGTTTGAGTATTTGTAACTTTATAGCATTAAAATTGTATTGTTTAGGTACCAGTAACTAGAGGTATGGAGCAGTTCAGTGTGACATATTTCAGTTTAATTATGACATGGCTGACCACATGTAAATACAAAAGATCTGATTTTGTTTGAAAAGTTGACGCTGTTCGTTATCAATTTTACCTCCTGTTTGTCTGCGTCAAGTGCTTTTATTCCTGTTGTAGTGTCAAGTGCTTTTAATCCTGTTTTGTACTTCCTGTATCTGTGATATCTACTCTTATACATGTCTGTACAATGCAGAAGACAGCCAATTTGATGGCCAATATGTATTTTACTTGTATTTTAGGGGAAATAGATCTAGCGATTCTGTTCCATATGAAATAAAACTACTTTTGTAGGAAGTTGTTGAATTGAACTTTTTTTCAGCAGCTGTAAGATCCAGATTGAAAGGTTCTTTATAACACAAAGCACAATGTTCATGGTGGAAGCTTGCCACTTGACATAGTGTGTTATGGCTGTTTACAGAATCATAAAACTAAGTCCTGGGTGGAAACAACCTTGTGTTCACGCTGACATGAATAAAACTAGTCAGACTTGTCACTGGGACTTTCTGTGAAAGCAAATATCCTGTGGAAAGTAGCCTGGCCTGCTTCAGCAAGTCATGCATACACAAAACAGGAGAATCTAAAAAAAGGCATTAGGGACCCTGTCATCTATGGTTCAGGTTGTGAGACAAACCTTTTATCATAGGTTTAAGTCACCCTGGTTTCATTTATAGTTTTGTGTGCACAATACTGGGTTTCACCAAAGTGGTAAAGGTCCTTAATACCTGCATTACTGCCTGTTGTCCTAGGATCGCTAAAAACAATCATAGAGAAGCCAAAATGGCGTCTTTCATTACTCTATGCGAAGAAGAAGAGCGAGCATTACACTGTGAGCGTGTTTTTCGAGACCACTCACAGATTCTAGATACATTTTCAGATGATTGTGCATGTGGCAAGGTACAGAATGGCTTGTCACACCTTGTCTATGCTGATCGACAGCCACATACTATGCAAGGTACCCAGCGTTCACACGCACTTGCCCCTGAAACCAAAGTGCTCACTACCCTAAGATTTCTTGGGAAGGGTGAATTTTTTTGTTGAATTTGGTGATCTTAATGGGATATCTAAGTCAAGCATATCTAGATTACATAAAGGGAGATAACTTGTGCCTCGCATTTTAGTCTCGATCTTAGCTAAGATCGGCTTAGTGGAATGGCACCCTGATAATCCTAAAATGCAACTGCTTCAATCTAGCACCACTGTCTCTTAGAACAGGTGTTGCTATGAATACCTTTCCAAGGTGTACCCTCCACTTGGTTAGGTGACCTGTCTGATAAAGCGTCATGTGTACTGTTTGCATCAAGAGTATTAATCCTGTCTCTCTTTACTGCTTGCTCAGTCTGGTTTACTTACAGACTCCACATGCTGAATATTCACCCACTTACTCCATTGGATTGAAGCCTCACACATTTTGGCTTTGTTGTGACTAGCTGTTGATAACACAGTATGATACACAGAACAAAAAGACAAATTTTACTTAGATTTCGAATGTAATTTAATCACATTACAAAATAAACTGTACAAAATATGTAGAAATAAAAAAAATATATAGGACAGCATGAACATAATTCTATAGAGGTGCAAACATATCCCGTTAAAAACCCTTCAACTGTTGACTAATTCATGGCAGAAATCTGAATGGTCACGCTTGGGATGATGTAATGGCATCAGCATGATCTAGAAATGCCTCCTCTTTGTTATTGTGGTTTCTATTTAGTAGCTTCCCTACCTTTGCCTTTGGGTATCCTTTGCTTTAGTTACGGTTACTTATATTTCAAATGCTTGAAAAGTTCATGTTCACCCCAAATGGGAATTCTTAATATAATCTTATGGCCATGCCATTGTAATATCTCCCATAAACATGAAGTATGCCACGGATCTTGATTCCACAAAAATTACTCCACATTTTAACAATTAAATTAAGCAGATAATTCTTGAGACTACTTCACTTTGTAGATGTCAGCACATTACAGAAAATAGAATCTGAACATGTGGCTGGGCCGGGGAAATAACTACAATATATACTAGTATTAGATTACAGAGAAAAATCAACATGGATATTTACCTTGAAAATACATATCTAGTATGTATACAACACAACTTATGAAACAGGGACAATAACAAAAATTGATATGAAATAAATACATAAAGTAGAACACAATGTGGTAGATTGAAACTGCCCATCTTGGCCTTGGTGGACAAAATGAATATGCTGCTTTCCACAACCATACATTTTGCAGATACAGATAAATAATTGAAAACAAGGTTTTGGATTCATTCGTTGTGGGCCAAGAAGGCTGGGTTATGCCTACATTTAGACCTGTGCACTGAAAGAAATGGAGACTAGGTTTGAGGCCATGGTGACTACAGCTTCAACAACATCCAACAGCACTGTCGAAATACAAAACACAAAGTACAAAAGAAAGAGCTATGCTGCCCTGTATTTTGGCAAAATGATTTAGAAAGTGAGAGTGGATTATGTATGTCATTTTCAGCAATATTCCATAAATATAGAAGTTGAATGAAGAGCTTGAAGAAAAGAACAAATATTTAAAATGCTACCATGACAGCAGTGTCAACTTAAATCACACCATTGGAAGCAATTTTCATATTAATGTAGAAAATCAAACCCAAAAGACTCCCTTGACAAATTATTAATGTCATCACTCTCTCAAGGACACATTTAAGTAATCTTTTAACCTTTAGACATAACATAATCTATTACTAGCCTGGCAAGGTTGCTAATGATAATATAATTGTGTAAAATGTTCATTAAAAATGCATGGCACACAATTTAAGCCTTGGATTTTCAGTTGGTTTATAATCAATACTACATTCAATATGAGACTGGGCAAATGCCACAGATTTCAACACTGTACACCAGAACTCCTAGCACCAGAAGGACAACATTCAGTGTCGGTATCAAGGTATCACAATCATATCTTACAAACGTTGAACAACTGAAAATGTGTGTCCATGTTAGGCTCAAACAAAAATTATATTAGCATTCAGATATATACACTTAACACACATCCAATTTACCACTAGAACACACTGTGGATTCTTCAGATTTCATTCTATTTTGCACATGTCAGTAAGATGCAACATTTTCACATACAGCATTAACAATATCTTTTTCATGTCTGAGAACCAACAGTTTTTCAGTTAAGCTTTCCTTCAGAAAAGGGTTGACCTGTACAGTTTTCAGTGTGTGTGTTATAATGAAACAAATCTTTGCTATTTAATTTTGTTTGAAGCATAATTAAAACCAATTTGGAAGAATCCTGATATGGTAATACTATTCCCCTCCTTACTGAGATCAACAATGAACAATCATAAACGAACATATCACATCGGATTCCATCACAGCCAACAAATTGCTACCTAATCACAATACATAGTTATACTCATTTCCACCTCTATCATACTTTAAAACAATGATTTAATTCTTACTATATTCACTTGAGTATGTGTGCTGAACTAAGCAAATGTTGCCAATTTTTTTATCTTCGTACTGGTTTAAAAAAAACATAAATAAGTTAAACTTGACCCAAAACAGGAATTGGGACAACACTTTACTGAAGTACAATATGACTTGTCATGATTCCACTTTTCAAACTAGTGGAAACTATATAAATTGAAACCTATAAAAGTAAGTGAGTGAGTATGGTTTTATGCCGCTTTTAGCAATTTTCCAGCAACATCATGGCAGGGGACACCAGAAGTGGGCTTCACACATTGTACCGATGTGGGGAATTGAACCCAGGTCTTCGGTGTGAGCAAACGCTTTAACCACTAGGCTACCCCATGGCCCCAAAACCTATATATAAAAAGAAATGAGAGTAAAAGCAAGGCATATTCAGATACAAATTGATTCTCAGTAATCTATATGCACTGGCTTTTACACTATATCATGACTATGTGCTTTTGTGGCACAAAAATGGCAAATATCCCCGGAGCCAGTGTCATGGTTGTTTGCTACTGATATGTGGAGCACAATGGCATTATGAAGTACAAGAGTTGGACATCACTTGGATGAAACAAAGTTTCAAATATTACCAGTAGATGCTTAGTGAACAAATCAAAACTTGTAATATCTGCAACTGGCAAGGTGGTCACACATACTGAGCATTAAAATTTAAAGTAATACTTGAATTGCCATTCAAACTTGGGTTATCACACATTAAACAACATCACTATGTTTCCCAGTGTCAGACCTTCTCCTGCTGCTGTTTATTTGTCACTAAATCCTCCACATGGTCAGTGTCATCATCTGACTCCATCATAGGATCCAAGGCCATCTCCCTCCCGGTTTGGGAGGAACTAGAAATATCACCATGTTCCGTTAGACCTTGGTCAGCAGCCATGATGCCATCCCCCCATGTCTCCTGAGCCCTGAGACCCCTGGGTCAAGGACTGAAGACTGAATTCAGAATGAGCAATTTCTTCATGGTCGAGGTCTGTATGTAGGAGGTCTGTTTCGTATATGATCTCCTCTCGCCCAGGAATGTGTGGTTGGTGGTATGGTGATGTCAGACTGACAATCTCCTGTGGTTGTGAGAGGACCACTACATTCATGCCTTTGTCCCCAGTCTGGAGAGCTTCAGTGTGGATTGGGTCACCATGTAAACCTGGAAACAGAATACATTTGATGACATATAAGCACATGATCAATGTCCACTTGTTTGTTTTGAAAACATCTGTCTCATCCCACTTTGTGGCAGGTTTGTTTGTTTGTTGTTCAATGCCACACTCAGCAATATTCAGTTTAATGGCTGTAAGTAAATATCCAACCAGACAATCCAGTGATAGACATCATAAGCTTTGATCCATACAATTGGGAAACGATGACATGCATCCACAAAGTCAGCGAGCCTGACAACCCGATCCTGTTAGTCACCTCTTACAACAGGCATAGGTCGCTAAGACCAATTCTAACCTGGATCTCTAAAGGTCTAAAAGGGATAGTGTGTATTGTGCTGGGCTAGGCACACTTTTATCATCCAAAACTGGGTTCCACGGGAGATATTGTTTGTGTGAGATCAGACGATATCTCCTAGGAGATATCGTTTTGACAGCAGATTTTGTCAATGCCCTGACAATGCTATGACGTCATGAACTTGATGACATCACAATGCTATGACATAGCTGCACTGCAAGTCTAATGGTAGTACAGTGTTCAGAGATGTACATTTTCATTGAAAACTAACGAAGAGTGATTTTTTTATGATAAATAGAATCCCACCCTCGTGTCTACTGATATCAATTATATCAACACTTGTTGATAGAGTTACAAATATCCTCGGCAAGCCTCATTTGTTTGTAACTTTATCAACTTGTGTTATTATATTTGATATCAGTAGATACTTTGGTGAGATTCTCTCTATATAAGCCTTTTACAACAAATTAAAAACTTGCAAAAACATGATGAATGTTTTTTTTAGGGGGAAAAATGCCAATATTTAAGTAACAATTAAAGCCTACTCTTCAAGTCTGATTATCTGATCATAGATATTGAGTCCATGAGCATGTGTTTCACTTGAGCTGAGGGGTGTGAGATTGTAATTGCTAAGTGTAGAAATAACTTAATTTAGGGATTGTAAGTCATATCACAGAAAAGTATCATCCAACAGAATTCAAGAGTATGTCCTTATTGAAGACTGGACTCTGAAGATACTTGAGCAACCCATGCTTCTCGTAAGAGTCGACTAACGGGATCGGTGGTCAGCCTCGCTGACTTGGTTGACACATGTCATCGCATCCCAATTTCGTAGATCAATGCTCATGCTGTTGATCACTGGATTGTTTTCTCCAAACTCGATTATTTACAGACCGCTGCCATATAGCTGGAATATTGCTGAGTGTGGCGTAAAACTAAACTCACTCGTTTGCCTTAAATATATTTTAAAACACCAACCATTTGAATGATATACTGTGAATGAACACAGCTCACCTTGTGCCTCCAGAATGTTATCAGGTAGATGTATCTTCTCGGCATCACCTTCTGCTGGTTGTGTGGTTACTGTCACAACATGGTCCGTCAGGCCTTGTGTCAACACAACAGGTTCATGTGTATCTGCTGGCAAGGAAGAAATAAGAAAACCGTTTACAAGACAATACAATGAATTAAACCTCATCAAATGAGGTAGCTTTCATTGTAATGTGTCATGATTGCTGCATCATGATACTTAGTGCTATAACAGTCTGCATTTTTAGTGAAAATGTCTTAACCTCTGACCAAATAATGTTGTGTCTGACATCTTTGTTCATAGAGATAATGTTGGAAGTTCTACTCCCATACAAATTACTTTCTATCAAACTACATATACCTTCATAGTGCTGTGCCAACTCATGAATGACGATCAGCTTTTGGTTGTCTGTACTTTCCTTCATGCCCTCCTCATTTATCTCTCTCTTAACTGCAATGGCTGATGCAGATGATGGGACAACAGTGACAGCCATATCATTCCTCTCCCTCCTCATCGTCACAGCTGCTGTAGCAGCTGCCGCCATTTCATGCCTCTTCATGTGCACCTTCCGACTACCACTCTGGGAAAATGTCTTGAAGCAGATGTTGCAAGAAAATGGTTTTTCACCTGTAAACATATCAAGATGTTGAAAGTGTGCATAATACTCATCCAGTTCAGACATACAGTCTGTTTGGCTCAAAAGCGGACCAATGAATTGCAATCTCAAAACTAATAAACATATAATACTCAATGCAACGCTGATCATAATCAAAACATCAGACCAGCTCTGTGAGATTTTTGCAGAATTTATGTCCTAAAAATAAAAAAGTTGTTTAACAAACTATCATCAAAATATTTACACAGTTCACTACTTGTTACGAGGGAGGAGTGCAAAGAGAGGAACAGCCATGAACACCCAGTAACCTATTTTGTGTCAAGAGCATATTTAGTTACTTATTTGGGGTGGAGGGGTAGCCTAGTGGTTAAAGCATTCACTTGTCACGCCAAGGACCCGAGTTTGATTCCCCACATGAGTACAATGTGTAAAACCCATTTCTGGTGTGAGTGAGTGACTGAGTTGGGTTCTATGCCTTTTTAGCAATATTCCAGCAATATCACAGCAAGGGACACCAGATGTGGGGACTCGAACCTGGGTGTTTGGCATGACAACAAATTTAACCACTAGACTACCCGCCTCACCTAAAAAGGGGTTGGACAAAACCCTGAACTGACATTCAGGGAGGGTATTTTGCAGGGAAACCAAAGAAGTACCGACAGAAATCTGCCATTGAATGTTTTCAGTCAGTTGCTTGTTCATGCAATATTATACGTAAGTTGGAAAAAATATCATTTCATTGTTAAAAAACTCATAATCCTTACTCTTCAATCTATATTTTGATGCAAATGTGCATATTTATGTATTTTGAAGAACTGTCAAAATGTTGACACAATTGAGGACAGCACAGCCCTGCTTGTGGGGAGCAAAACCCGGACATGCCACCACATTTGGTTCTCCTTATTACTTGCCTCACCATGGTATAAGCAACCTCCAAAAATAAACGATGAGAACAATTTAAACCAGTGAACCGTTCTTAAAATATCTTGCTGACAATTTAGGTTAACATGCTGAAATCTTCAAAGTGTCATCGTGACCCAAAAAAGTATGTGAAGGTCACCAAAATTGACTGGGCCCTGGGCCTTCCCTAGATGAAGCTTGGTGTCAAATAGGAAGAAAAGCCACTGAATATTTTTTGCGATATCTTGCTGACTATCTTAACAAGCAATTTAACATGCTGAAATCTTCAAAGTGTCTCTGTGACCTTGAAAATAAGTGAAGGTCACCAAAATTGACTGGGCCCTGCGCCTTCCCTAGATAAAACTTGGTGTTAAATATGAAGAAAATCCAGTGAACGGTTCTTGAGATAGCTTAACATGCAGGTTTACATACTGAAATCTTCAAAGTGTCGCCATGACCTTGAAAATTAAGTGAAGGTCACCAAAATCGACTGGGCCCTGCACCTTCCCTAGATAAAGCTTGGTATTGAATATGAAGAAAATCCAGTGAACGGTTCTTGATATAGCTTAACATACAGGTAAAATGTTAAAGTCCCCTTGTGACCTTGAAATGAAGGTCAAGGTCACCAAACCTGAGTTGGACCTTTCTTATACTGTGATGAACCTAGGTACCAAATATGAAAAGAATCTAGTGAACGGTTCTTAAGATATTCCAATGATCAGACAAGATGATGAACGGAGCCTAATATTATATCCCCGCATGCATTTAGCGATAAGCGGGGATATAGTATTAGGCTCGGCCGACGTCCGGTCCGCATCCGGACAACAATATGGACAACCTTAATTCTTCTTTGGATGTGGGCTATTAAGGTTAAAGTATAATGAGGGAAGATGGTTAAATGTTGAGGTTGCAGAACGTAATTGTCCATTGTGTAAGCTGGGTGTAGAAGATGAGTATCATTTTATTTTTATATGTACTGAATATAACTCCCTTAGATTAAAATACTTGCTATATGTATATCAGAAACAACCAAACTACTATAAATTTAAGTCCCTGTTATTAACAAATAATGAAACACTTTTAATAAATTTATGTAAATATATCTTTCATGCTTATAAAATCAGAGCAATCAAACTCCAATAAATTTTCTTTAAACCACACATTTTTCCATTTTAAATGTTTATAAAGGTGTGTATATATGTTTATATTAAATATTATATTTATACTGACAAGAAATCTATTTGAACAAATAACATGTGGCCTACATACGGAATAAAAAGTACTTGACTTCTTCCTAGTGAATTTGAGTAAAAATAAATAAATATATTCACCTGTGTGGACCAACTTGTGTTTCTTGAGGGATGAACATTCTGTGAACTTTCTGACACAGCCTTCATAGTCACATGCATATGGACGTTCACCTGCATGACATATCGTGGTAAATTAGCATGATATCAGTAGCAATAGAAAATAAAGTATTTTGAATCTAAAGGCAAGAATTTTATTGATGTCAACTTCTCTATTGTGAAGGGTCACAACGTTTCGAAGTATATTCTTACTCCTTCATCAGGTGAATGAAACAACATCTAAGAGTGTCCCGATGAGGGAGGCAGCAATAGAGCAAGGAGCTCAATAGGCGCTGTTACATGGAACTTGCCGTCTATCTCAGGACGGCATGAGTCTAATGCTGACTCTGTCCTTGTGAAAGACAGTTAGCTCAGGATCCGCTGACATTGTGTGAATGTCTCCGACCTGTCTGCCAGACATTACTGCCACAAGAAATGCCACCTTCCCGCAATGCCCGCAATACCCTGTTCACCCAATCTAGCATGAAGGCGACGGGAGACCAATGCCCTCGGGTCCAATATTTGTGAGCAGAACACTGGTATCTGATTTGTCTCCCGCAAACAGATCCACCTGGAACAACCTGTCCAACTGGGAAATCATCCTGAATGGTCTCCATATTGAGCATCTACTCATACTGGGCTTCAATATGGTGAGAGAGCATGTCCATATTGACTAGCATTATTATGTACCAGCTCAAATACATCTGGCAGAGCCTGGTAACAAAAGGACTTCCCTTGTACTGGAATGAAGATTTAGTGGGGTACTGGTCAAATACTCCAGACTATGTATATCATAATGGAATGGAGATATAACAATATGCTGAATCATCAAGGATGTAGATACAACCTGAAATTGATTATTCCTCATTATCATTAATAAGAGAACTTACCTGAGTGTATTCGTTCGTGGTTTTTAAGATTCCCAGCGGTGGTGAATGATTTGTTACATTCAGTGCAGACAAATGGCTTCTCTCCTGTGTGTGTGCGCATATGAACTTTGAGCCGTTGAGCAGTAAAGAACCTTTTGCCACAGCCTTCCAACTCACATTCATATTGGCGGTTGTCACTGCAACAGCAAAAATACTACTATCTATTTTTCTCTGTCATGTGGGGGGAGTGTTGTTGACATAAGACTAATTTGGTGGAGGTTACTTGCACAGAGGTACATACATCATAATCTGAGCAGACCAACCACACATAGGCAAGGGATGCAACTCAGGGAGTCTCTGTTGTGAAAAGCACTGGGGAACCAGTGTCCCTACTCTTGGTGGAAGTGGATTTGGAATAGAAGGCAATACTAGACAATAGTCAGCTTGAAAAAACAAAAGTCAGCATGGAAAATAAGCTGATTATTACTTTTCAATAGAAGTTATAGAACACTCCATTTTGGAAAAACATAACTTAAATCCACTTGAGTCAAAAACATGATGCTACTTCAGCCACTTGTATGTAGCTCTTGTCAAGCAAAATTTCTTACAAAGTAATCTTTGCAAATAAAGGTCTATCAGTAACACTAAGATGTCAAGTGACAGGCTTAATCTAGAAGTCTCAAATATTTTTGACACAAACTGCAAACATGATTCCCAAAGTCATTATATTTTAAATTGGTGACGTCACTTTTATCAAAACAATTTCACACAGAGAAAATGATCATTAATCCTCCATAGATGTTGAAGTTTATTATGGTAGTGTCTAGTTTACTTTTCAGATGAAGTGGGCCCTGAGCACATGGGTAATGAAACTAGTGGGACATTTGCCATTGTAGGTGGGTCATCAGAAAAAACAAGGGAGTCAATTCATTCACTCAGTAATTTTAATGATTTTATCATTCAAATTATAGCTGTTCATTTGTATTAACTATTAATTCAAACACTGTTAATTTAATGAGATGACCATAAAAGTTATTATCTTGTAACTTTATATCTCAGGGACAGTCTGTTTAAATTTTAAATTAGTAGACTTATTTTTACTTTCACTGAACAAAACCCACAGATATAAAACTTGCCATTTTGATTGGAAAGAACATGACTGGGATGTCTTGCTCTCAGTTTTAACATCTACTGTCATTGACATTTGATGTGTCCTTTGCAATTTCTGAATTACAATTGCCATCATTCGACCCTGCAACGGTTCCCGAATCTTCTGTGTCATTTTTTTCTTTTTGTGGAAAAACGAAAGTATTTGCGACTGTCGCTTCAATGCCTTCACAGCAGAAGATGATTTTGCTCCTGTTATTTTGGTTCGATAACTACCTTCAAATTCAGATGCTGCCATTCGGTATAGAAAATTACTGCTAAGTGGCATAACTCTTAATGCATAGACAAATAGCTTGAATAAGCTAAGTGCACAAGCAATAGTGCGTCATTTTGTACTTCTATGCTCCAATGGCGAAGGGCGCGGTCTGAAATAGACTCTGTTATGGTAATCTTTGAGACAAGGATTTGACCATATATTTTCCTCACATTCAAACAACAGAAAAGACTTACGTGTGTGTAAGTTGATGGTACTTGAAGTGGGCTGGTCGAGCAAACTTGCGCCCACACTGGTCATATGGGCACTGCAGAGCTTTGCTACTCACAGAGTGACCTTGTGCTGTCTGATGAAATTTGCGGAAACCTGCTGAAGAAAATGTCTTTCCACATCCTTCAGTTTCACATGTGTACACCTTTCCACCTGAAACACACAATCACAAATAAAGAGGACTATTGCATATTACGCATAAGGTAAAGAACTCACAAATAACTTAAAAAGTACCAAAGAGAGGGAATGTTGCTTGCGGGAATCATTTTGCCAGAAAGATCATGAAAGCATGTTTTGGTTTTTCCAAGCAATCAATTAAACTTGTTGACAGTACCAGCAATGATCTATGCTGTCCCCACAATCAGCACAGACATTCATAAACATTCTGCCATGAATGCCAATAGTCGCTTAATATAGTGTATTAATAGCGTGTGAACTTTGAGATGTTTTTCTTTCAAGTGGGGCCTGCTGAGAAGGATGACATTTGAAATTTAAGACCTACTCGAAGATTTTTCACCAATATTTCAGAGTTCATTTGTATAAACAGCCTTTTGTATTTTCAGTTATTTTTAATGAATTAGAAAATACACTTGAGAATGAGTTGATGTAGTTTATTTTCATTTCATTTTTAAATTGTTTTAATCAAACTGAAAACCAATGGTACCATCAAAAGTGTTGTAAGGGTGTCCTTAGTATCTCAATGTTTTGGTCAACCACACTGCCACACATTCATCACAAGCAAAGACTTCAACATAAGGACCATTTGCTTGAAATGACATCAGATCAGACAACTGTCACTTTGAACTGACTTCACTATTTGTAACAAACTAAATACACTCTCACACTAAAAGGGAATAATTACACTAGCTAGCACTACAGCATTTCCTTGAGCATATAGCCCACACCCACGTATAATGCATACACCTGTTAAGGGATTCAGTATTTATGGAAAAATATTTTTTTGTTTATAATCATGATAATGCACAGACAAAACAAACTATGTCTTTTCCCTTCAGCAAATTCAGGTATCAATGAACATGTATTTCCAGTAAATTCTTTCCTGATATGGAGTCAAGAGATCCTTCCAAATCATAAATATCTGTTTTTCACTGATATCTCTAACAAATTATTTCCAATATGCATTTCTTGCAGTCTGAATAAACTTAGGCTCAGTATTTTCGATACACTGCTATACTGAGTGTAACAAACCCTAGAAGAAGGTCATGTCAGCTAATCTTTGAGCGACCTATGACCGTCTAATCAAACACGAGATGGCTGAACAGATTTAACCAATCAGACAACGTACTATTTAGGGTTCGACGGGACTTACAAATTTATTTATTTTTATTTTCTCTTCCCTGGTCGCTGACATTAATCTCTCAAAAAACGAAAATTCACATAAAAGAGAGATATTTCACCTGCTGTATATACGCTTATGGGTTTCTGATGACACGGCTAATATTTGCTTATATTTCTGCAGGATGACATCCTGGAATATTGACAAAAAGGCTATTTTCAGTGACTGTTTACTCACTGTTGTGAATAATGGTGTCCTCCATGTGTATCACTCGAAAGTGATTGTGCGTAAAATAGCATTTGGATCATTCTACTACACACGTTTTCGAGGTTAAAGTGAGAATGTTACTTTTTCGCAATTTGATAAGCTGTATTCTGATTGGTCAATTCAAAAGGTTAACTGATGTGACCTACTGGGGTTCATCATGTTCACCTTTTTGACAAACATGACAGTACATCAAGCCTTCTGCCACTTTATAATGAAGCTGACCCATACCACCTGTCCAGCTATTTCTATAACAACTTTTGTTCACTTTCTCTAAAAAGCAACCCTGATCCTACATGGACACAGTCTCTTGTTACATATGAAAGCATTGTGCTGGTATTTCAATGACAAGGCCATCAACAATTCTAATCCAGGCACTGATAACAGACTTCCTTATCAGCAGAGGGACACTAATATTCATGGCCAACTTTACTATCTACAGTTCTGCTCACAAGACTGCTTGTCTGGGGAAATGTTTTGACAGATGGATGTTTTTTTCAATTGACATTTTCATTCTGACTTATATTTAATTTCTTTTCTGTTTGAATTCAGTCTGCAAAATCAACTGATGGTGGCCACCATTACAAGCGATGTATAACACAATGATCTCTGACCTTCCATGAAATGTCACAAGATTGTGTACAGTGGTCTGGGTAACGGATTAATGAACATGAGAAACGCCGCAAACGACTTTCAATTTCATTTTTATGTTTATAACTTCCACTAACTAATACATGACAGGAAAAGACTTATCTAATATGGCAAATGTATTAAAAAATGTACGCCATGTACTTATGGATGAAACTGTTACCTGCACTATAGGTGTAACCTGACAATAAAAGTGGCATGCACCAGCAGTGTAATATCCTGGATATAGCAAAATCAATCCCAGCAGTAAACGCAAGATATTTTACATAGGACTTCTTCATTCTACTATGATACAACTTTTTGGCATCGATCCTTATCGCTCATGCTTGACACCAGTATAAGGATCTATACCATATTGCTTGCTTAGTAGGGGACCTATCCTTACATCCTAACCAGGGTTTGGTTTGGTTTGGTTTAAGTTTGTTTGTTGTTTAACATAGCACTCAGCAATATTCCAGCTACACTGCAGTGGTCTGAAAATAAGAGTCTGGACCACACAACCCATTGTTCAACATCATCAGCATCAATCTATGCAATTGGGATATAAGGATGTGTGTCAACCAAGTCAGCGTGCCTGACCACCTGATCCCGTTAGTCGCCTCTCACGACAAGCATGGGTTGCTGAAGACAACTTCTAACTCGAATCTTCATGGGTCCTAAACAGAGACAGCAATTACAAACAATATCACTGCATGATTTCTACAGACTAAGTCAAACATTAGCACTGATTACCTGAAACTTTAGATTTTCCCTCATGGTGACATATTTGTTCTTCATCTTCACATGAACTCTGAAGACTGGTAAAAGCATCCCCTTCATCCTTGACCTTTGACTGTAGAGCAATCTCTTCCTCTCCAAGCTGCTGAGCAATGTGCTCCTGGGTCTGTGCAATGAGATTAGCCTGAGCCATTGCCTGGATGTTCTGCAAGTCACCAGATAGGCGCAGAAATGCTGGTGACGAGTTCTCCAGCATAACATTTGCTTCCATTGACCCTTTGCCATGGTTATTTGACAAAACAAGGACCGGTGTGATGGTACTGAGGACCTTTTGCTGGTTAGCATTGCTGCTAAGGTACACTACAGGCTGGCCGTTGTCCACAGATGTCGTCTGGTGGCCAGTTGTGCTACCAAGATACACATATGATGCCTGTGGTAAGATAGACTGTGCAGTATTAAGAGAGGCAGATGTTTGGGGATGGAGAGCATTGACTGTTGCTGTAACAGTCAGAACATCCATCTTGCCTGGTGTCAGTTCATCCCCAGTTGGAGAGTCTGCTGTCTCATCCATGTCACTTTACACATGCAGTTAGTCAACTACATTCACAATACATCTTTGTCCACTGGTTCATCTTGTGAACTGTCTCCACAGTTAGGCATTATGTCACATCCACAAGCTTCCAGTTATGCAAAATCCTGTTGCCAACTTCTTCTTTCCATGTATACTTGTAACACATTGTTTTCAACTTTGCAGTCATTAAACCACATCTGAAACAAGATATGGAGTTATCAGTGTTTCATAAAACTGTTCTTACTATTTGCAGGTAAACATTAGATTTTATGCCCACCCCTCAGAAGACCATCTACAAGCCATGTAACTGGCGACATGAAGAACATATAGCCGTGGAAAGGGACAACATCTGATGGTAAAAATTTCAACAGACATGAAAGTGAACAAGAGATTGGTTTTGCACCCCTTTTAATATATTCCAGCAATACCTTGATGGGATTCAACTGTTCATACTTTCTTATACGCTTTGTATCATGTTCACTATTCAGTCTTCCAATAAAATAAACCAAACAAGCTGTTTTCCAAACGTTTGTCTACTTGTGACAAATTCCTATTACATAACTCATCTGTTTCATCATAGATGCAAATATGGACAGACACATAAGTATTGCTGTTGGAGAAATAGAGATAATTCAAACATGCAACACTGTATCAGCATGACCCTACACAATTTCTATCACATTAGTCATAATTATATCCAGTACCAATGAAACCATGAAATATGCACCTATAGTACATACTTTAATAACACTCCATATTATATGGTAACCAATATGGTTTCATATGACACACTGTTGTAAAATCCAGGTTTTAAACAACTCCAAGCCTACTTAGGAATACATAGCAATATTCTAAATTCTTCAACAAAGCAACATAGCTGACCATACAGCGACCAAATTTCAGAACCAGACCATGTGACGGTTATCAGATACAAGGCTTTTTTTTCTTAAAATGCACTATAGTCATGAAGCTACAAGTGTACCTGCTACTGCTCACATACACACTTCACCTTTGAACTTGCATGCTAAAGATATATGGACGCTTTCATAGACCTGTGGGAAGTCACAAATCTGTCATATATTTTTATCCTATTTTATCATGTATTCACTGAAAAGACAAATGTATAACACCAATTACAAAATGTTGAGAAACATATATACATTAAAGGTGTCTAAACTTGGTCTCTTAATGTGTTTATTCCTTCACAATTGAATACCTCAATTGGCTCAATATCAGCAGTCATAGTTAAGTCAAGTACTAAGATATTAATCTAACCACTGGACTTGTTTTTTCAGATACGATCAACATGACTTTGATGAGCTATTTACCTATAGTAAAATGTTCTTATGAATGAACTGCTTCCAACTGCATTAAACCGGCTAGAAACCATCATTCGTGGGTTGTTTTCGAGAAACACTGACATTGCTATTGAAGGTCGGTGGAATTTTCCATCCGACTTCGTTAGCATTTTAAAACATCAATGACAAAATGACGGCATAAACCTTCGAACTGCAACAGACAATAGCGCGTGAAATGTAAATTAGGGAGATGTTTGAATCATTTCCTCCAAATAAACTATTCTATATACTATACGGTAACTGTTATCAAACAAAACAGTTTTGACCACTGATCATCAACGCGGAAATAAATGAAATATTATGGGTTGTAATCTTACTATTCGCTCTTCCCTTCCTACCTTCATTGCGTAAGAATACAGTAAGCAGGGAATGAAAAGTACCAAATGAGCTTTTCAGCTACCATGGAAACATAAAGAGAGTTTGGAAGGGTTGGAATTATGATACTTCTGGCATCCTCTAAGGTTTTATCCCCTCAATACATATCCGCGTGCAGAACTATATAAAAAGTGGGTCATCTTCTGAAAGAAGTTCCAATCACTTCGTACACATCGATGGCGTTTGTTAAACCGATACCGATTGGCCAAATGAACAAAATTTTCCCAGAACAGAAGTGAATGTTATATATATTTATAAATGTAAACAATCATATCTGTGCTTGGAAATACAAATTTGTCAAGAATAAAGTGCCTGCGTACTTGTTATATTACCAGGCACAAACTACACACTGAAAAGAAACGTTTTGATATTTTGTTGACGACATCATGAAACAGCCAATCAGAATAAACTTTACTTTGTTTCAGAATGACGGAATTACCCGAAGAAATAATACGTGTATCATGATATTTTTTAAGGCCTTGGTTTCAGAAGGAAATGTGCATTCTTAAAATATATGTACAAGAAAATATATATTACATCCCTCATATCAATATTCTTTATAAAATGTAATAGTTCAAGCTATACGGAAAGACACGAGTAAAAGCGGATATGGTGAACATCTACCAGTTTCAACCGGTTTACAACTTTGGGAGTTTTCATAGTACAGAAGCCTGGTACGGGTTCGCCAAACTATTAAGGTATATACCACGAATGATATCGATAAAGGACTTTAGTTTGGGGTTAATGTGAATGCTGAAAGGTAAGAGTAACGCTGTGAAAATTGTCTACACGCCGGCATGGAGGCCGCCATTTTAAAACATGTAAACAACGGAAGTGGGATTCAAAGTCATAGGCAACCACGATTGTATGTCATGTGATCGCAGTGCATTACGCGCCCTTTTTGTATGATGATTGCTTACCATGGAGAGTTACTTGTTGACATGAATGTATAAATTATGTAGAGAAAAATAGCAGCAGAATTTTGCAAAGCAGTCGTTTCGATTGATAAAGGTAGTAGCTATTTGTCCGCAAATTCCGTGAGGTGGTGATAAGTCAGCTGTTTCTGAGAAAGCCATTTCACCCGTGTTCATTGTTAGATTCAGCTAGTGTTTTGGGTCAGTTAATGTTAAGACACTACCAAGTCAGAAGTTACTAAAACCAGGTGATATGTCTCGATTGTTGTGGTAACGTTCTGAACTTTGCTGTGGCCGCAAAAGAAATAAGATAAAATATTACGGATCAAAAGGACGTTTGATTTTTGGGTGATCATCAGTCATTATGTTACAGATACAGTACTATCTACACATACTGCATACTTTAACAGTAAACAAAATATCCACTGAGCTTTAAGCTCATCAGTGCTTGCCTATTTGTATGGCTCTGGCACTATCAACTACAGGCGCACGAGATCTTTACTTGGGATGTTACAAACCCTGTCAGTGGTGGAGTGTAAACACTTCACCTCATCTTGTAGTAGTAGCCAGTCATCATTCACAAGACACATAGTTATCACATGCAGTATATTTATCAACCACACAAGGTGAAAGCAAAATGATGGTGATGTCACCAGCTCGTCACACTTGCAGGCTATCTCTGTGGATCCGCATCTGCATTCATTTTTGCAAGTCTATGTGATTATCAAAACATGCTCATGTTTGACTATACTTGTTGAATACATTTTTAAATTTTGGTTGAATTACTACAGGTACTTTACAACTACAACTCTTGCTTGCAATGTGTTACTTTCTTTTGCAGGGCAATTCACCGTTTCCCCCCATAATTGGGTAGCCAGGATTTAGTGAGAGTCGATGTAACTAAGTCTGTCCAGATGGTCATGAGCACCTTGACTGAACAGGCAAGCAAGTTGCTCGACTTCAATCAGAAGCTCGACATACAGCTGCTTGACAATGTTGTTGCCTGCATGTATGCAGGGGATGGTCCCCAGGTAGATATGTATTACTGTTCAATTGGTTTTCATAGATTTGTACTGCCTCCGTGGTGTAGTGGTTAGAGCGTCCGCCCGGAGAGCGGAAGGTCGCAGGTTCAATCCCCGACCACGTCATACCAAAAGACGTTAAAATATGGTACTTGTTGGTCCCTGCCTGGTGCTCGGCATTAATGGGTACAACAAGGACTGGTCAGCTCGGAGTCAGTATAATGTGTCTGAGTGGGGTATTCATGCTTCACTGCGGCATGGTATCTCAGTGGGCTAGCACTATAAAACCAGCTTCAGTCTGAGCTAGTACATGCAGCCGCACATACACACGCATGCACGTCGTCATATGAGCAAAATATTCTCAAGCACAACGTTAAACCCAATTTCACCTCACCTCATAGATTTGTATCCTGGCATTTTAACTCCTGGCAACTAAGGTCATGTAATGTCGCAAAGGTATTGTTGATCTTAATTGTGGAAACATACTCGTTTCCTTTCACACGTAAACCCGTCAAACTTTTATCAGTGCTACACCTTACTATATTTCGTTCTGTGTGTTATGATTTGTAAACATTGGTATCAAAGTCAAACTGCAGTGGTGTGTTTGGATTGGCAATCCATGATGCCTTTCGAGTTACTGATTGGTCAGTTCTTCAACAGTTTTAATGTAAGTGGTAGAAATTGTTGGTTTCTTGTTTAATACCACACTTTTTCCAGCTATATTGTGGTGGTTTGTAAAGACTTAATACACATTTGTACTACTTGTTCAAAGGGACAGTCAAATTCCAGTGGGTGGTAACATCTTAGAATGAAAGCTTAGAATAAGTATGATTATATATGTTCAAATTGCCAGTGTGCAGTGGGTTGAGTTTTTTCAAGTGTAATTTGCGTATCAAATGATATCCCAAGTATTATGTTGCCATTAAATTATGAGAAATATTCTTTGCTCAGTTCACCACCTTAGCTTCAATCATGCATCCACCCTTTGGCCAGCTCAACATTTCTAACCCTAAGTTGATAGCACACCCAATGCCCCTTCTGAAATGGAGCTGTGCATAGATTCGCTGTGGAAGTCATGGCCAGGCAATTTCGAGAGTGATACTTAACCAGATCATATAACCATCAGCTGATAAAGATGTTTTCTTTATCTTTAAGTTATCAAGGCAGGGAGAGGGAGGTCTTTATTGTGCAAAGAGAACAAGTGAAAATATGTCTCAAGCACTGCTAATTGTACAGGAGTTTTCCAGCAGTTAAAAGGATTTTGAAAACAGTCTCCCTACCAACCCATACTATTCACGTTTATAATCTTTGAGTCCATATGGTTTATGACATAAAAAACAAGTATATTTATGATTTTAGTGGTCCACCAATTAAAGCCCAATATTATTAGCAGAATGTTGCAATTCTGATGCAAAAAAGTTGGTCATGGTCATCATTGGGTAGTGTACAGAACTGATTGTTACCGTAATTTCTCCTGAAGCAACAGCAGATGGCCCAGAAGGTTCTTACAGAGCTGAAAGAGCATCCAGATGCCTGGACAAGGGTGGACACAATATTGGAGTTTTCCAGTAACCAACAGACCAAATACTATGCTCTTCAAATCCTGGAGAATGTTATCAAAACTAGATGGAAGGTCCTACCACGTCCTCAATGTGAAGGTTTGTAAATTGTTTCTGCTTGAATCTGCATGGCGTATTTGTAACATTGAAAAAGCAGTAAGTGACTTTCTTATTGTCAATTGTTTTGTTTGAAGATCGTGTTGATGATATTAATTGCTCTTTGTAAGTAAGTACGCATTTCCTTTTCAGGAATCAAGAAGTATATTGTTGGACTTATTATTAAGACTTCATCAGAGAGCTCATCTTTGGAGAGGGAAAAGGTCTACCTTGGAAAGCTTAACATGATTCTAGTCCAGGTAATTAGGCTTAGTTCTTTTACCTTCATTTGGAAACAATGTTCTGACCAATAGGGGTGAAACGGTATACCACGGTATTAGCAGAACCGCAGTATTTTGCCTTCGGTTTGGTATACCTTAATGCAATGAAAAGAATCGGTATTTTCGGTTAGTATCGTCATTTTATTAACCCTTTTCTAGAAATTGAATCATTTTGTCCAAATCTATGCGTTTCTTTTCATTTCTACATTATGATCATATCTCATATACCGAACCCAAACAGACAAACCGAAGGCCTTGCACCACAATACGTACAGTACCATGGTAAGAGCGTACCGTTTCACCCCTACTGACCAAAAGAAAACCTTCACTGAACACAAAAGTCTTCAATGATACACTCTTTTTCCATGCATAGATACCATGGTGCTCAGAAACAACAGGGCGTCTAATATTCAGTACAGTTACTGAGCATATTGTTGAAGAATGTGTAACTTTGGAACAAAGTAAATTTGGATATTAAACCATGCTTTGTACATTGATGCTTCATACATTTGGTGCTATGTAAAAAGTCATTAGATTTAACAGAGATTTTATCGTAGTCGCTATGAATTTTAGCCTCAAACTATGCCAATACAATGGCACTAGAAATTAAATGAAATTTGAAGAATATTCATTAAAATTTGCATGTATAGACAAAAACATATATTTTCGTTGATTAAATACATTTTCGCCAAAAAGAGGTGATGAGAAGAAATGTAATGTGATAATTTGGAAATTTGGAAATCTGGTGTTGGAGTTACCTGAAATTAAAGCTTCACTCTTGATTAGCGTCATATTATCTTTCTCAGAATCCATCATGAATTAAAGTATTTAGTTGACTACTAATTTTATGGTCAAACTACAAATTTTGATCCTTGAAGCTACTATTTGCAACACTTTGGGGTGGCATATCTGGATCAAATATGTTAGTGAGTGCCGATAGTTTTTGAGAAAATCTTCATAATACCAGGCAGAGTGAAACGCATACATTTCATGTCTGAGAGTTTAAAGCAGGATGATATATTAAGATATAAATACATATATACTTACAATGTTTTTGTCTTTTCAGATTCTCAAATATGAATGGCCACGTAACTGGCCATCATTTATCAGTGATATTGTTGGCGCAAGTAAGACAAATGAATCTCTTTGTCAGAACAATATGACCATATTGAAATTATTAAGGTAAGGAAAGAGGAGCTATTTTCAATGTTAGATTGTCTCATGTATTTTATCATTAACATTTTGATCATTATTTTCTTTTGTTGATAAAGTTAACAATTTACAATGTTCTGAAGATGTTAATGAAAATGTTCAGTTATTATAACTTGTCGGAACTCAAAAGTAGGTTGTCATATTAACAAGTTTCTGTTTCTTTGCTTCAGTGAGGAAGTGTTTGACTTCTCAAGTGGGCAGATGACACAGGCCAAAGCTAAACACTTGAAAGATACCATGTGTAGTGAATTCTCACAGATCTTCCAGCTCTGTCAATTTGTAATGGTAAATATAATATCTGTATGTTATCTTGGTACATGAACATGTAAAAAATGCAATTAAATGTTCTTGTTGTGCATTCCAATAGCTTCCCATCTTATACTTTGTCCTACTGCATGACAACCAAAGAGAATATGGTCAAAGCAAAATTGCATAAAGCACTTGGCAGCATGTTTGATTCAGAAATGATGTGCATGTACTTACTGTTATCTGTCAATTTGAAACTATGGTCATCTGATAATTCTGATTTTGCTTTGCAGGACAACTCCCAAAATGCACCACTTGTAGGTTCCACGTTAGAGACGTTACTTCGGTTCCTCAACTGGATCCCATTAGGATACATATTTGAGACAAAACTGATCACAACTTTAATTTATAAGGTTTGTATTTGAACCTGTACAGATATCTTGCTTATGTGTCCAGTCACTGGTTGATGATGGGTCTAATTATTGTTATTGTCTTTTGTCTGTCTTGTCTGTTGTCTGCATGATCTTTGACACCTCAATTCTGGGGATTAAGAAGTCTAAAGAATTTTGTATCTGAAACATATAACTCACAAACCAGTCACAATATGATTTAGTTGGATTGGAATTAACCTTTTCTTTGAATGCACGTTAAGCTTTTGAATAGTTTCCCATTGTGGCACTATTATTCAAATTTATACACCTCCATCTTATCCAGGACAGTTGAACTTTAAAGGAGTAAAGTAACTGTTCTTACTCCCGTTATGTATGCATAACTCCTTCAAAATGTGTCACCACAAGTAAAGCATCCTTGATAGGTACAAGTACAATTTAGTTTTACTCGTCTGGTTTCTGTGAAGGATGTCAGTTGGCAGCCTTGTGTTAATTAGGTCACTTTCACAATGCTGAAAACTAAATAATGTGACAATAAGTGGGAAGTGTTGTATAGTTAAATGTTGATGCTTGAGTCTGCAGCATGGTATTCCCAATGTATCTTTTCTTTCAAGGAATGACATGGTGAAAAGTCCTAAATCTTTTTCTTTTCATGGGTGTTTGGATTGCTGTCTCTTGCTCATTTATCAATATTTCTGCTTTGATTTTTGAAAGATCGTTTTGGAATACTATAGCAAGATGTTTCATGTTAAGTTGTAAAAAATAGCCAACTTTGAAGTTTCATCGTAGATGCAAGGTGAATTATAAAACGTATACTGAGTGGATGATGAGAAAGTAAAGATAGATAATATACAGAATGTCAGAATATCGCAGACTTCAATTTTGACAGTTTTCAAAATTAGGTGTCCTTTGGGTGCTTGACGTTTTCTCCCATGGTATTTGAATCTGTGAGTTTTAAAAATCTATTCATTCCATGTAGAAATGAGTAAAATTCTTTCCTCAATTTTCATCCTGTTGTTGAATTATAATTCACATTGCAGAACATTCTTAAATGATATAATTGATATAAATGAAACCTGAATTTAGGAATTTGTACTGGCATTTGCCATGAACATGTCAACTATCAATACCTGAAACAGCCATAGGCGCCCGACTCTGATATATTTATAAGCATGACCTATATATATATATATATATATAGATATAAGAAAGGTGTGTCAGTAAATCGAAACAAAATGGCGGCTCGGCTCAGCTCGGCTCGGTTTCGTTCTGACAAACGCTTCCATCGCTTTGACCGCTAATTAAACTGCACAATTTATACTCAGTTGACCTCTGTAAAGTAACTTGCGTATCACAAACCTGATGATTTTATTCCCATTTAAAGCTTTCAATAATTTTGCCGTCCATTCTCGGACGAAATCAGGACATATGCTCGGAAGTAAACAAATCTCAGGCTACAGACCCGCACCGAATAGTAGAGCGAGTCTCTAATTGGATGATATTGTTGCACGTTAAAAGAGGTGGGAGTAATAGAAGACGCTATCCAATCAGAGACTCGCTCTACTATTCGGTGCGGGTCTGTAGCCTGAGATTTGTTTACTTCCGGGCATATGTCCTGACTTCGTCCGAGAATGAACGGCAAAATTATTGAAAGCTTTAAATGGGAATAAAATCATCAGGTTTGTGATACCCAAGTTACTTTACAGAGGTCAACTGAGTATAAATTGTGCAGTTTATTCAACGGTCAAAGCGATGGAAGCGTTTGTCAGAATGAAGCCGCGCCGGGCCGCCATTTTGTTTCGATTTACTGACACACCTTTCTTATATCTTATATATATAGGTCATGCTTATAAATATATCAGTCGGGCGCCTATGGAAACAGCCGGATAAACCCTTGATCTGGCTTTCTGACTTTGTTCAACAGCAGAAGAGCAGTTGAAACCTGTTCATACCCGTTGAGACCTACTACAACAGTGTTTTCTTATGAGGACATATTAAAAAAAACCAGTTTCTTCTCACTTTTGCTTTTATAAGATAATTGTAGTACATCTAATTCTGATTGTATTTTCACTTTTTTGTTCTATTTTGGAACAACTCCAATCTAATGTAAAAGATGATTTTAAAAAAAGAGAAAAATAACATTATTTGTCTTCATGACAGCTTACATCAGTATTATGTTTACTAAAGCATGCTTTAGACATTTTGGTGCTTATTCGTAGTAGTACAGATTTATGAAATATACTTCACTTTAAACCATTTCAAAACTGGGTCATACAGTTTATAGTTTCTGGTGAAAAATATTTTTTTCCTTTTACCTGTTCTTTTGCATTTGGTTAGTGAGAAACATTTGTTTCTTTTTTACCTTCGAGGGAACATACCAAATCTTGCTGTCTATTATACCATATCAACCTGCCTTTGATTTGAAAGCAAACCCAGATAAGATTTAGCTCATGTGGGTACTGTGCCCATTGTATTTTTGGGGAGTGGGTATTATGAATGTTGAGTGCGTATTTCATTTTCCCTTACCCACTGCTTTCAAATATGTGGGTATTTCAGTGATTTTACTCACCTAAGTATTATGTCATTGAGTATGTTTACTAAGCAGGTATGTTGTGCCTTATGTCATACCTAATCAAAACCAACTTAAATATAATGGAAATGATTTCATAAAAAATCACCCATCCTGTACCAACAGTACAACTTGATAGCAATCGATGTCTTTTTCATTACGCTAGCGATTTTTAGAAATATATTCCGTACACATTTGTTATAAACTTTTTGCGTATCTAACATTTTGAATGCGTAATAGGTACGCAACAATTATTTTCAATGCGTAATTGGAAATTGTCTATGGGTATTTTACCCAGATACGCAGCTTATCTAGGCCTCTGACTTTCAACATTCAAATTTAATAGTATAATAACAATTACTAGAAGTATGTGTGAACAATCTTTTTGTGAAATCCTTATTCATACTGTATATTTTCTGCAGATACAATAACATTGATAAAAGCCAGTATCTGATCAAACTGATTGCCTCTTATTACCTTGTTTTATGTCAGTTATCTAAGGTTGCCAATGAAAAGGATTTTTGAGCTGGAGCTATTCATGCCACAAAGCATCAAGGAAAAAAATCAAGACATTCATATTTGGGGTGTTTTTTCTATTTTATATGTTTACTACTCTGTATACTTCTCTGATATTCTTCTCTTTGGTAAAAACAGGGTATCTTTAACTAGCGTTGGTATTGAAGGTTTGTACAGGGGGAATGTGTCACATTAAAAAATATGGTGTTATACTGTAGTTCCTGGGAAACAACATCCTTCTATTTTGCTTAGAATTTCTATGTTTACTTCAGTGACTTTCACCGAGGCAGCCTTTTGGAGTGGCGTAGCGGAAAGTTCGTCAGATGTTGGCATTTGCCGGTAGTTTCCTTTGAAAATCTGATAAATTGTGAGCCAAAGAACAAAATATAATCGTAAATACTGCAGCAACAGATCTATAATTTCTAATCATTGATTAACTTAATACTAGAGTTTTTAAGTATTAGTGTTGTTACTAGTTCAGGACAATTTGTAATGTGTCTTTAAAATTGCTACCATTGTAGATTGGTGTAGGTATATCTAAAGTCGTAGAGAAAACAGCTTAACAGTGGGATTGGCTTCAATCTTGACATGTTAAGAAAATGTTATTAGATTGAAACACATGATTTCCTTCCTATTTTTCAGTTCTTAAATGTGCCTATGTTCCGGAATGTAACAATGAAGTGCTTAACAGAAATCGGTATGTGCTGGTTGTGAAGAATGTTCCCTGATAAATGATTATTCCAGAACACAAAGTGGCTGTATTTTGGATTTCTGTGTTTCCTATGCAGGGATAGGCACATCCACCAGCCCATTTGTCTGAGACAGTAAAAATATGGAGGGACTAGTTTTGTCCTAAGACGTAAAGATTTTACCAGTTACTCCTGTGATGTTTTATGGTAAGATGAAAGAAAACAGGTTATCATTCATTGTACAGTATTGGTTTGTTATTTAGGAACTAAAATATGTATGCCTGTTTGGATGTCTTGAAATCCACTCATTGTTTTTCATTTACAGCTGGGGTACAGGTAGCTCAGATCTATGATGAGCAGTTTCAGCAGCTCTTTACCCTTGCTATGAACCAACTGAAACAGGTACACAATAATTCATGTACTAGTGTGTGCACTTTTTAAATTCCATACAGCTGTAACCCTTGTTTGAATTCCTGGTTAGTACTGGTGAATTTGCACTGATAACGAGCGACTTATTTGATTGGGTACTCATAGTCAATGACTTTGTTGCTTGTTTGTCATTATACTCTGATGGCACTGATTTATCTGGTTCTCACTCAGTTATTTACAGGCCACCCTCATAAAGTTTGAATACTATTCAGTAATTTGTTGAATAACAAACATGAATGTGTATATTGTTTAACATCCAGGGACTGTATATGTAGTGTTATTTTAATGTAACAATTGTAGTGTTGTGTTTTTTAAGGTATTTTGATAAAACCTTGGTGAAATCCTGCTACTTGATCAAATATATTATGTTCACATCTCAAATCTACTTTTGCCCTTCGAAATGTACAACTCTTACAAAAAGAGTTCAGTCAGTACACAAAGATTTACTTGGTGAGAATCAGTGTATATATCAACTTGGCATATCAGTATCATTTGTCTACAACATAATCATATGATGAAGATAAGTGATCTTAGTAGATATATTTAAGCAAGACAATGTTTGCTAGCAGTCTGTCAGAATGAACTTCTTGTCATAGCTAGTTGTCTTTTCCTAGATGCTTCCTGTTGAAACCAACATCCGAGATGCCTACCAACGAGGCACTGATGATGAGCAGAACTTTATCCAGAATCTGAGTTTGTTTCTGTGTACATACCTCAAAGAGCATGCTCAGTTAGTGGAAAAGAAACCAGAATTGCATCAGCTTCTCATGGAGGTAGGTGACATACTCTCTCTTTCTCTCATCACCTATATCAAACGGTTTTTTAGCCAACCAGGAGCCTAACTCGAAAACCATTACATATTTTTCAACAAAAATTGGTAGATATATCAAAGAGATCCCAAAGTGGTGCCTTTTGCTATTTACAGGTTTTTGTGATTTTTATTTTTCTCAGTTTCCTTGGTTTGGACTTAGTCCCAAAAAGGGAGGGGTGACTGTTCAATATCTTCTACAAGAATTGGCGGATATATCAAACAGATCTTGAAGTGGTGCCTTTTACTATTTGCAGATTTTTGGCATTTACATTTTTCATGATATACATGGAAATGATTTGGACGTAGTCCCCCCAAAAATCAAGTTGGACTTTAAGTAACTGTCAGATAATTTGTGCTTTGAAATTTGTGGGGGCCGGTGGGATTTGTTATCTTCTGGTGACTCTTGTCAATACTTTCTGTTGATTGCAAAACAAGTATAGAACTCTGTAGCAGTAATTATGCAGCACTGTAGGTATAAGGTAAGTGATTGAGTTGGTAACATGTAACCTGTATGTTTGCAGTCTCTTCATTATTTGATACGGATATCTGAAGTTGAGGAAGTGGAAATCTTCAAGATTTGTCTGGAGTACTGGAACTCCCTGGCAGCAGAGTTGTATCGAGAGTCCCCTTTCTCTGCTAGCACATCGCCATTAATCATAGGCAAAACTCATACCGAAATGCCTGTAAGAAGGCAACTGTATAATCCAGTGTTGTCAGAGGTTAGTACACTTTTTTTTGGCAAGAATCATTTCTTTTTTTACTGCTTCTGAAGTCTTCATTAACACGAGGAAACACTTTTATGCCAAGCCATCATCCCACAGACGTGGACTACTTTTGTTAACATTCATGATGAAAGAATGCATGTATCATATTGTGGTATGTCATGCAATACATGAAACTTTATTGCTATAAATTCCAGTGCAAAAAATCATGCTAAAACCCATTCAGGGCTCCAGATAAGTGCCGTATCGACGTATGTACGGGGGGGGAAATATGCATGATACGGTAGGAAATAATTAAGAAAACATAGCAGATACGCACCACAGCAATGGTGTACGGTCTTAGAATCATTTACAGACGTATTTATCTGAAAAAGTATTGTTTTATTGTTTATTGACCTGTTCACAAAAGAGCAGCAATGTTGTGGTGCATATATGAAACGAAAGATTACTGATACTCCATTAAATTCCATTCAGTACTGTAAATGTACACGTTTTCCAGTACTCCTATATTTGGAAAATCAAGAGTATGTACTCCTGAAGTTGAAAAATTATCTGGAGCCCTGCTATTGCTAGCATTAAAAAACGAAAACTATTCCATGATGGTATCTGATTAGACATACACCATAACCAGTCCTCTGCTGAGAGGACAGAACATCCTCCTCAAAGTAGGGCTGATTTGTGTAAAACTGTTTACCTCCAGGTTCGTTTGGTGATGATATCTCGGATGGCTAAGCCAGAGGAGGTCTTGGTGGTAGAGAATGAGCAGGGAGAAGTGGTGCGAGAGTTCATGAAAGATACAGACTCTATCAACCTGTACAAGAACATGAGAGAAACACTAGGTAAGATAGAATCCCAATGCACCTTGAGTAACCAGTGGTTGGACCATGTCTAGGGATTTCATTTCTAACATATTTGAAAATATTCCACATAATTCTAAACATGAAAATGGTTGTCTTTTTCAGTATACCTCACACATTTGGACTACACAGATACAGAAAATATCATGACAGAGAAACTGCACAATCAAGTTAATGGTACAGAGTGGTCATGGAAAAATCTCAACACGGTAAGAACTGACAGAGGGGCTTATTTGTTCAAGATTATCAAATATTATAGAAAATGTGTGGAATTAACACACACATAATGCACACTGACAAATACATCAATTTATTTTAGGGGGTACCAGCTACTTGCTGTAGTTTTGTGTTAAATGTGTGTAATAAACTACATTATAACAAACTAAACTTAGTGGTACCTTTGGGTTTGTGATGTTGAAAATACAGTATATTAAATGAAAATACATCTTTGTCATGTATCCTTCAAGGTAGTTGTTTATGATGTCATGAAATCTTGTTCATATCACTACAGATGTAACAACTCAAACATGCTTTAACTTAACTGTATAATAGTTCAGTGTAATGACCCTTTGTATCATACTGTGTTACAGTTATGTTGGGCAATTGGATCTATCAGTGGGGCCATGCATGAAGATGATGAAAAGAGATTCCTAGTCACTGTAATCAAAGTAAGTGGTGTGTGTGTGCGCGCGCTCACGTGTGTGTGTGTGTGTGTGTGTGTGTTTCGAGCTGTGTATTGTGGCTTAAGTGGCAAGATGATATATCCCGATAACAGTTTAATGAGGCGAGACGATATATCATGAAAGTATTGGCAAGGAACCTGCAAGACGATTATCATTACGATACAATGGTGGCGATACAATACGTATCCCGATATTTTACATTCGTTTTCATAGAGATCGTCCTTGGGGTACATATATGCATTTTCTGCGGCTGAAAATGTCATGTGACAGTTGTATCAATGTTTTAATAAAAATATTGTACAATAAATAAACTCTTTTTTATCTATTATTCGGCCCCCACCACGTGGAGTTACCTCCCTGCTACGCATGCGTAGCCAACTGGGTAAGCACCTAGGCCTGTATCATCATTCCTTCTGCTGTCACTCAAGCGTTCACACGTGTTCCGAGTTACTAAGCTGATTTACGTCTCTTGTGAAGAATGCCTGAGACTTCAACAACTGTATGTATGGTCTTGATTCGTTCTTGAAAAAGAAAAAGAACAGTTTTATTGACTTTGCGGTCTGTTATTTCTCATTTATGTGACTTTGTATTAAATTTTTTATGCTAGCTTTCCCGTGGTTTACACTGGTGTTGCTATTCCATGGCGGGAAGTTTAACGTGCCACGTGGTTGAAATATTGCATTATTAACCAAGTATTTCAGGTCGCGTGGTCGCATTCACGTAATTTTCAATGTTTTGTACGTGTATATTTTTGCTGCTGTGTTCGACGTTAGCTACATGCTTGCATGTTTGCTTTCAGGCGTTTACTGGGTGTACTGTCTGGGGGCAGAATATCCCCAGAGCTGATAGGCATGACAAATGCTTGTGCTGTTTAGAGAAAGCGGGGCATCACCCTGAAATCTGCGAACTCTGGCCTTTTCCTCCCGAGCCCAGAAGAGATGGGCGGCTGATTTCCTTTTTTATAAGGAATTGCGGGAGGGGAACTGACCCAGGAGGGTCTCTTTCCTCCCCCCCCCCTGTCCAAAGCCAAAAAGGCTAAACAAGCTAAACCTAAGTCTTCGCATAAGTCGCATTCCTATGTCAACAATCACTCAATTGTTTCAGCAGCACATGGACTCTGTGAAGTCCCTTGTTCATGAGTCCATTGGAGGTCTCCGCCAGGAGTTCCTCGCCCACTCTGAACAGGGGACCGAGAGTCCGGGGGTGGGATCGCCGTGTCCGGCTTGATCCCTTAGCATAGAGGCGACTATTGATTCTTTGCCTTTGGCTTCGGGTCCCGGCCTCGGCTACCCAGGAGGGGGAAGGTTCGCTCCCAGTCCCCCTCGCGGTGCTGGCGCAGGGTCCGTTGAGGATTCCTGGGGGTCCGGTCCCTGCGCCGCCCCGCCCCATGAGAGCGGAGGAGCCGGTTCTGCCCGGTCTTCCTCCCGTGTCTCGGGACCGGGGTTTGAGTGTTGTGTCGGTTGCCGGAGCGGGGAGTTCCTTTGGCTCTTCCCTTCCCACGGCGTCTGTGGCTCGGCCTCCCAGCGGGTCGGGGTTCGGCTCATCTTCACGAGGAGACCCGAATTCTGACTAGGGCTCGGGTGCCGAGTCTATGGATGTTGGGGAGGTCAAGGAGTCGGAGGGTACTTGTCCGTTTCTCGTCGGCTCTCCGGGAAGTTAGGCAAGATATTGCCGAGTATATACCCCAAACTGCGGTGCCGAAATGTTGCTTGGACTCGACTGAGTCCGCCTGCCGGGTGAGGGTTTGCCCCTAGGCAACCCTCGCAGACACAGCTCCGTATCTTGCCTTCCCTGGTGCAGGACATGATGGATCCCCTCTTGGTGAGGTCACGCCTCTGTTTCTACACAAACTTGTTAAGAGGTACCAGCTGGGGGATGATTCTCTGTTCTTTGTGCCGGTGGCTGACGAGTGTGCGTGTTCACTTCGGTCGCCCTCGGGGGAGGCTCGGCTTCCTCAGGTGCAGCCCCGGCTGCCAAGCAAGGGTGGTTAGTTCCACCATTTGCCCTAGCGGGCGTCCCCCTGCGGCAGGCATACCAGACTTACGAGGAAGTCTACCGGAATGCGATGCAGCAGGTGGGGGTGGTAGTCCACAAGGCCTACCTTTCCTCTATTCAAAGGTTGGCTCTGGAGGCGGAAGGAAGCAATGGTGACGTTTCCCTGCTTCGCTTGCTTCCGAAGTACAGGCGCACCTGACGCGAGACTCTTTGCTGTCTGCCGCATCTACGGTGATGTGCGCAGTCATGGGGATACACAAGCTGTGGCTGTCTACATCCCGTTATTCAGCAGCGACACAGCAGACCTTGCTGGCCCTTCCGTTTCGGCTGGGAGCGATGTTGTTTCCGGGGGCACAGCAGGTCATTCGGGAGGCTGCTGCAGCAGCTACCTCCTTCAAGGACTCTAAGGCCTTGTTAGAGCAACCACGGGTTTCTCGCTCCCGCTCTCCTGTAGCAGGTTCCTCCTCCGGGGCACAGCCTACACCTGAGTCTGCCGTCTGGCTTCGGCCGCTGGGCAGGGGTAGCAGGAGGCGCCGTCCCGCCAGAGGTAAGGGCAAGGAGCAGTCCTCTTTGTCTGGCGCCCAGCAGCCTTTTCGCGGTCGAGGGGGGTCTGCCCCGACCTCCCTTTAAACCAGCTGGCTGTCGCCGTGGGTCCGTCCATGTCAGTTCAACTGCAGGGGACCACTCACGCCCTCTTACCACACGTCCCAGTGGGGGGCCGCCTCTCTCTATTCCTGCCAGAGCTATCCACCGTCAGTGTCGGCCATCTACCACTGTGGAAGCGAGGCCCGCCAGAGTTCATCGGCATACGTCACACTCCGGTGCCGCCATGTCCGGTCAAGTTCAGGCTTTGCTGGACAAGTCCGCAATAGAGCGCATACCACCGGGCGAGGAACAGGCGGGGTTTTATTCCACATACTTCCTCGTTCTGAAGAAGGACAGAGGGTTCTGTCCCATTCTCAACCTCAAGGGGTTGAATCGCATGCTAGAGGTTCCATCCTTCCAGATGGAGACACTTAGCTCGGTGATCTCTTCTGGTCAGCCCGGTGATTGGCTTACGTCGATCGACCTAAAGGATGCGTATCTACATGTGCCACTTCATCCATCGTTCAAGCAGTACCTCCGGTTCTCTTACGACGGGATATATTACCAATTCACGGTGCTCCCCTTCGGCATATCCACTGCCCCCAGGGTGTTCACCAAGCTCATGTGAGTACTGGCTACCCTCGCAAGGTCGCAAGGAAGGCGTTGTTACCCTTACCTAGACGACTGGTTGCTCAGCGCTCTAACTCAGCCAGCGAGTCTAGATTCTACCCACACGGTGATAGACATTCTAGTTCGACTGGGGTGGATTACCAACCTCAAGAAATCAGACCTGGTACCCACCCAGGACTTGGTTTTTCTCGGGGCGAGGTTCACAACTCACAAGGGTCTTGTCTCTTTGTCAACCAACCGGGAGATGGTGTCTTCGTTCCTCTCCCATCCCCAGGCACCAGCGCGGACTTGCCGCCGTATGACGCAGTAGACGGAGGCAACTATCTCTGTCGTGTGGCAGGCGCGGTTGGTTATCTGGACAGTTGACGCTGCTTTCAATGGTGTGTTACTGATATATCCGCTGTTATCATATTTAACTCCTTTCGATTCTCTCAGGAGATAATGGTCGGTTGTGAGTTAGGTTTCCCCCTTACGGTGCTCTTATAATAGATTCACGATGTGGGCGGGTTTTGTTACTTTCGCACTGTGTGCGAATTGCTTTGCTTAACCTATTAGGTCGGATCTTAGTACTTTCCTCCCTGTTGGTTAACCTCCCATCATGCCTCTCGCGGAAGCTTCCGGACACGTGACAGGTGAGTGTTGTGGCGTCTGTTACATTCTACCTAACGATTGCTATTTATGTGTACTTTGACAGAATTCCCTCTTCCCTAGCCTCCGGTCTTTGGGAGTCTGAGATAATGCATATATGTACGCCAAGGACGATCTCTATGAAAAAGAATTAGCTAAACCTGTAGAGGTTTCCAATTCTTTGAAGAGAATCGTCCTTGGGGTAGGGCCACCCACCTCCCCGCAATTCTGTTCACTGATTTATTCAGCAGAAAGAATGATGATACGGGCCTAGGTGCTTACCTGGTTGGCTGCCGTATACTAGATAAAAAAGATTTTATTTATTGTACAATATTTTTATTATCCCCCTCCCCCGCGCTTTTAGCACGAAGCGGGGGATATAGTATTAGGCTCCGTCCATCCATCCGTATGAATTGGAATATCTTAAGAACCGTTCACTAGATTCTTTTCATATTTGGTACCTAGGTTCATCACACTGTAAGAAAGGTCCAACTCAGGTTTGGTGACCTAGACCTTCATTTCAAGGTCACTAGGGGACTTTCACGTTTTACCTGCATGTTAAGCTATCTCAAGAACTGTTCACTGGATTGTCTTCATATTCAATACCAAGCTTTATCTAGGGAAGGCGCAGGGCCCAGTCGATTTTAGTGACCTTCACATTATTTTCAAGGTCATGGCAACACTTTGAAGATTTCAGCATGTTAACCTGCATGTAATGCTATCTCAAGAACTGTCACACTGGATTGTCTTCATATTCAATACCAAGCTTTATCTAGGGAAGGCGCAGGGCCCAGTCGATTTTAGTGACCTTCACATAATTTTCAAGGTCATGGCAACACTTTGAAGATTCCAGCATGTTAACCTGCATGTTAAGCTATCTCAAGAATTTTTTCCTGGATTTTCTTCATATTGAACCCCAAGCTTTATCCAGGGAAGGCGCAGGGCTTAGTCGATTTTGGTGACCTTCACTTAATTTTCATGGTCACAGAGACACTTTGAAGATTTCAGCATGTTAAATTGCTTGTTAAGATAGTCAGCAAGATATCGCAAAAAATATTCTGTGGATTTTCTTCATAATTGACACCAAGCTTCATCTAGGGAAGGCCCAGGGCCCAGTCCATTTTGGTGACCTTCACATAATTTTTAGGGTCACGACGACACTATGAAGATTTCAGAATGTTAACCTAAATTGTCAGCAAGATATTTTAAGAACGGTTAACTGGATTTTCTTCATTGACTTTCAAGACCTCCCTTGAATGTGTTTCAATAAGCAATTTCTTTAGTACTAGTTTTGCATTTTCATACACTATGACATTCATGTCAAGGTCAAAGTCAGTCTTGAAAATATGTGTGTGTTTGAACAACTAAAGAGCAAGATAATGTTTTTGTTGACATTTAACTTCATCTTAAACTTTCATTACTTTATAAGTTGGATTTGATATTTTGCGGTGGGGGATTATGTCACCTTAGTGACAATGCTTGTTAAAACATTGATATAACTGTCACATGACATTTTCAGCCGCAGAAAATGCATATATGTACCCCAAGGACGATTCTCTTCAAAGAATTGGAAACCTCTACAGGTTTAGCTAAATTTCTAATAACAGAAGATAAAATGACTTTAGCGTTATGTGTTACAAGCAGAACTTGTGTTACATGCACACACACTTAAAAATCTTATAAAGTTTCAGCATTTAATGCTTAAGAAGGTACAGTCAAACAAATTTGAAGCTGAAGGTTCCCTTGGTAAGTTGTGTTTCTGCACCAATGCTTTCACAAACAATTCAATGTAATTTATATCAGAATTCAGAATCACTGAAAAAATCTCCTAAGTATGTTTTTTAAATTTTATGTTCTCTTTGTAATCTTTCTTAACAAAGCTAAGACATCGTTCACAGTTGTTAATAAATTGTGTTATTTGTCAAACAACTAAATCATATTTCAATTACTCTACAAGTATTCTGCTGTTCACAGAGTTTGAAAAATGTTCACACTCTTTCACTTATACACCAACTCCTTTGTTCATGTAACAGGATAGCAAACACAAACACATTCCTTTAAGGTTCAATTTGTTTTTAAACTTCAGAAGAATTTCAAGGAGACTCCCTTCCTATTCCAAATGCAATACTCCTTACAACTTCAAGTAGTGCTTAAGTTGTATCAGGATATATTGTCTCTTGTGGCGATACATCGATGTATCATGGACCCTCACGATATAAATATCCTGATATGTTGCTTAAATGTGTTTCCCATTCGATGCACTTGTATCGCGTTGTTGACGATGCAAACATCGATACTATCAATGAATCGTTACACCACGTGTGTGCATGCGTGTGCTTGTGTGAAGGTCAAATGAAATGTGCTTTTGTTCAAGGTTGTTTAAGTGTGTCTTTGGGATACTGACCTACTTCAGCGTATGAAATAAGCCAAAATTCCAGCCAGACATTAGGGCTGGTAACTTCAAAATGTTACCAGCCCAAAATGGATTTAACCAGACCAGACACCAAGATACGGTGAATTTACTCAGATTTTACCAGACCATTTGGCTGGGGCTGGCTAGCTGTAAATTTAGACCGTCCATCAGAAATCTAGCCCGTCTCAAGCGGTCAGACGGGCCTTATTTCATACACTGCCTACTTTGATTAGCATGAAGTTACTACTTGTGAATGTGATTGGGTTTTTTCTATTTGGTTGATGTTAATATTGCTTGAACATCAATGTACAATCACTACACTAAAATACTGAAAGTGTTCAATCATGTCATTTATTGTATGCAGTTTTGAGAGCCTATAGTGTATCTTTGATTGTTACAAGCTGATGAGCTGATGTCTGTTAACAGATATTAATTTTGTGACAAAATGGCTCGTTATTAGAATAAAATGAAAAAGTCAGATACTATTTGTACATATTTGACTTAACTGAAAACACTGAAATTTTCTTTCCAGGATTTGTTAGGTTTGTGTGAACAGAAGCGGGGCAAGGATAATAAGGCGATAGTTGCCTCCAACATCATGTATGTGGTTGGGCAGTACCCACGCTTTCTCAGAGCACATTGGAGGTTCCTCAAGACTGTTGTCAACAAGCTGTTTGAATTCATGCATGGTAAGAGTCCTTAGAAAAGTCTCCATCATTTTGTTGAGAAAGGCAAAATGTTTGTAGTTTCATTTGCCCATTGAATAATAGCTGGCAGACTAGATTAAATATATTACTGTTCAATATAACATTGTAACTAGCAATATTACATCTGCTAAATGGTGTAGTGGTTAGAGCATCCGCCCGGAGAGCGGAAGGTCGCGGGTTCCATCCCCTGTCTGCGTCATACCAAATAACCTTAAAATATGGTACTTGTTGGTCCCTGCCTGGCGCTTGGCATTAATGGGTACAACAAGGACTGGTCGTCTCGGAGTCGGTATAATGTGTCTGAGTGGGGTATTCATGCTTCACTGCGACATGGTATCTCAGTGGGCTAGCACTATAAAACCAGCTGAAGTCTGGGCTAGTACAAGCAGCCGCACATACACATACACACGCATGCACGTCATCATATGAGCGAAATATTCTCAAGCACGACGTTAAACCCAATTTCATCGCACCTCACATCTGCTAAATGTTGAAATATAGAAGGTGTGAAGTAATGCTGTTCTAATACAAGGGTTTACCTATGTCCTTGACATGAAGTAGTTACCTAGCATTAGCAGTTCTCATCTTCATGATTAGTTATCTATCAATACTGTATTATACATGCATTAAAATATATACAATGCCTTTTCTTTTTTTGCTTCATCAAGGTTTGTAATCTGACTTATTACAGAAACTCATGATGGCGTACAAGATATGGCCTGTGATACATTTATCAAAATAGCCCAGAAATGCAGGCGTCACTTTGTACAAGTGCAAGTTGGGGAGGTAATGCCTTTCATTGAGGAAATACTAAATGGAATCAACACTATCATCTGTGATCTACAGCCTCAACAGGTGAGTTTCTCCCAACACATAATCACATTGTGGGCAAGGTTTTTGTTCCAAAGGGGGGGATAACTCTCCTTTTGAAATGGTTCAAGCTGTGATCCAGTTTCTTGCTTCTGGTTGGTTATCAACTCAGTGTCCACCAAGATTACTTTTAGCATGTAAAGGCAGAGCCAGTTTCTTGCTTCTGGTTGGTTATCAACTCAGTGTCCACCAAGATTACTTTTAGCATGTAAAGGCAGAGCGAAACTTATATACATTACCCTGTTGCATCTGTATTAGACTGATACACAAATGGACACATTGGGGGATGACAGGAAAGACGCCATCAAAACCAGCGTATTGTCAAGTCATGTCATAAGTCAGAAACTGGGGCATTGCCAGTATGGGCTGACAGTATGCAAACTCACTTTATTTATCAGCCTATTTCAGATAAAAAGCCCTTAACTATACAGGTTAATTGAGACACCAAATTGTTTGCAGTAAGTCACAGGCAGTGTAGGATTTTGACCACATGTTCATCTATATACAGGTACATACCTTTTATGAGGCAGTTGGTCTAATGATCAGTGCACAGACAGACCAGGTTTCTCAGGAACACCTTATTGAAAGATACAGTCTCCTACCCAACCAGGTGTGGGATGGAATCATCAATCAGGCAACCCAGGTATGTTTTGGGGCACACATTTTAGCCCATTTGGATCAAATGTGAGCAATGATGTGTTGCATTGTCAGTCCTAAGCTCTATTCCCATTATCTTTACCTCCGAGATGACTTAAAGGATTAGATGTTTGAAAAACAAATATAGCATAGGTAACAGAAGGGGTATCATGTATGAAGTGTGACTTAAGTTCTGAGGATACTTATTTAGATGTAAACAAGTGCATAGCAAAGGCCTTCACATACTGTGTAAAATATGACATTGCTTGAACTGCAGTTAGTAGTTCTTTGTGAAGTGTGTACTTTTATTTTGGATTTCAAATAGACCGATTGTATTCATCTACAAGACAAGCTGGTATTACTTACAACATGATGATCGTTTCTTTCAGAATGTTGAAGTTCTCAAGGATCCCGATGCAGTGAAGCAGTTAGGAAACATCCTCAAAACTAATGTTAGAGCATGCAAGGCATTGGGTCATCCATATGTTGTCCAGGTAGGTTTTGTGAAGTATCCCATTATGCAGTTGCTTTTGAAAATAGAGTTGGAAAATCAGTAGTGATTGCTTGTGTTGTTGGTTGAAGTACTTACTTCTATGGTTGGTTATGTTGTAGCTGGGTCGTATCTACTTGGATATGCTGAATGTGTACAAAGTGATGAGCGAGAACATCAGCAGTGCTATAGCCACAAATGGGGAGAGTGTTACAAAACAGCCCCTTATTCGCAGTATGAGGACGGTGAAAAAAGAGACACTCAAATTAATCTCAGGCTGGGTCAGTCGCTCCAATGATCCACAAATGGTAAGCATAAACAATATGTTTTTATCTGTAAATCCTTTAGAATTCAGCTATGTTTGTCAGTCTTTTATGCAAATAGTTCACATTGACTGGCTTCTGTAACATTTCATGGATTAATAAGTGTTCTGAGTTACTTAACTCTTGAATCTAATATGAGCTTATTGCTTTTGTCTTCCATCATTGTAGACCCATTTCTGGTGTCCCCCGCCGTGATGTTGCTGGAATATTGCTAAAAGCGGCGTAAAACCAAACTCAGTCAGTCAGTCCATCATTGTAGACTCTCATGCTGCTAAAACTTAAGAATGATTTCAACCAATGTTGTCTTGAAAAACAGCATGCTTGCTGCTTATTTTGGTTGTTATGAGTGAGTGAGTTTAGTTTTACGCCACACTCGGCTGTATGACGGCAGTCTGTAAATTATCTAGTCTGGACCAGACAATCCAGTGATCAACAGTATGTGCATCGATCTACGCAATTGGGATGTAATGACATGTGTCAACCAAGTCAGTGAGCCTGACCACCCAATCCCGTCAGTCACCTCTTACGGCAAGCATGGGTTACAGAAGATCAATTCTAACCCGGATCTACACAGATGTATTTTGGCATTTGTTAGGTCACTATATGAGCGATGTTTTGCAGGTTTGGCTATGTCATAATCAGTCACATTTTACACTTGAGATTTAATCATCTTATTGTATTAGTTATATATTTATTTGTTTTTACAGGTAGCAGAAAACTTTATCCCACCATTGCTTGATGCTGTTTTACTCGACTACCAGAGGAATGTTCCTGCAGCTCGTGAACCAGAGGTTCTCAGTACCATGGCAACCATTGTCAATAGATTAGAGGTATGTCATCAGATTCCACTAAAGCCATGTTCAGTGCTTCAGCCAGGCAGTGCCATTGCGCCATTCACGCTAAAAAATTATGCAATGGCGTTTTTTTTCAATGCCAGAGCGTACCTATTGGCGCAACATTTAATAAAATCCACAGGTCTTCAATATTAACAATATTTGCAAAACATATACTTGGACAACGTGTTGACAGGCGAGACTTCTATGGCAGTGAACAGAAGATTGATGATAAAAAGTCAGATCCAGTAATTCAGGCAGACTTGTGCTTAAATGAATGGTCAATGCTCAAACAAGTGGTCCACAGTCAGAAGTACCCCAGGGACAATTTTGCTGTTCTCTGGAAACTGCTAGCGCAGAACCATTCAGAAGCATTTCCAAATATGATGAAAGTTGGGAAAATGGCATTATTGATGCCCTTGCAAACTGCCGACTGCGAGAGGGACTTCAGCGCTCAAAATAACATTCATACCCCCTCTCGAAATGCACTGAAACCAGAAACACTTGATCGTTTAATGACTGTAATGCTAGAGGGTCCAAGGTGTGAGGAATTTGAATTTGAGAGGGCAGTTAATGTTTGGAGGAAGACTAATGAACAGGCGGCTGTTAAAGAAGTAAACTAAAAAGTTGTGAATGTGAATATTTTGAGTAATATTTAGTTCCATGGTTACCATGAATGGCAACGGTCTCTGCAGGCACACGCTTTAGTAGTTAAGGTGCCAATCTTAATCATGTTTGTGTTGAGTTTGTATAAAGGGGTACACTTATGACTGTTGATGAAGCAATCATTCAGATTTGTCATGAGGTAGTCTTGGCATCATCATATAAGCTCATTCTTGTCCATTCCCTGTCCGTCTCAGGGTTACAATCTTAATCATTTCTTTCCCCGGAGCATAACTCAAAATTTTGTTTCCTCTGTTCAATATTTTTCAACAAAAATTGGTAGATATATCAAACAGAACCTAAGGTGGTGCCTTTTGCTATTTACGTTTTTTTGTCATTTTTATTTTTCTTGGTTTCCATGGAAACGTTTTGGACTTAGTCTTAAAGGGAGGGGTGGGCTTCGTTTCTGGAGCTTAACTCAGGAACAGTTCAATATTTTTCTGCAAAAATGGGTAGATATATGAAACAGAACCTAAACTCTAAAGTGGTGCCTTTTGCTATTTACAGATTTTTGTGATTTATTATTTTCTTTGTTTCCATGGAAACGATTCGGACTTAGTCTCGAAAAGGAAGGGTGGGCTTTGTATCTGGAGCTCAACTAAAAAAACTAATTAATATCTTTCTGCAAAACTTGGCAGATATGTTAGGCAGATCCCAAAGTGGTGCCTTTTGCTATTTGCAGATTTTTTACATTTTTATTTTCCCCGGTTTCCACAGAAAGAGTTCGGACTTAGTCTCAAAAGGGAGGAGTGGGCTTCGTTTCCGGAGCACAACTCGAAAACCATTCAATATCTTTCAACAGAACTTGGCAGATATATGAGGCAAATCTTGAAGTGGTTCCTTTTGCTCTTTGCAGATTTTTGGCATTTATATTTTTCAGGATTTCCATGGAAACGATTTGTACTTAGTCTTAAAAAAAATCAAGCTTGACTTTAGTAACTGTCAGATGATTTGTTCTTTCAACTATGTAGGGGCGGGGGGGACATGTCATCTTCTGATGACTCTTGTTGATTTTGTAAATGAACTGTTACCTAGCTAGAAGTAATTCTTTTGGAGTAGACATGTTCAACCTATGTCCCTATCTATATGACACCGTGAAAGTGATCACAAGACAAGCTCTACAAATATCTTGAGATTCTTAAACACTTTAGAGCAGTTAACTGAATCTACTTACTTGGTTAACCATCAGTGATTATTTGCAAGTTATGATAGCAAATCAAGCATAACAGTTAGAATTCTTGCATACTAGGAGAACCTGTATTGCTGATTTGAAAGTATGTATTTCAGTGTGTATACTGGCCAAGGGCATGACCCAAAGCTGTCCCTCCAGTCACTGAATTCTTCCTGCCATATTTAAACTTATTAGCCACCCCAAGCTAATGCATACAGATACTGTGATTTCTCTTACAGAACCACATAGCCAAGGACATACCACAGATCTTTGATGCAGTTTTTGAATGTACACTTACCATGATTAATAAGGTGAGTGAAACTTCTTTTCATGAGTAAAACTGTAAGTGGCTACATTTGAGTAAAAACTCATTATTCTTCACCCTTGATGCTATGCGATGATTGTTCTTTTCCATTGCATATTCAAGTTGTTGTTCTTCATCCTTTCTTTCATTCCTTCCATTGCAGGATTTTGAAGAATACCCTGAGCACAGAACAAATTTCTTCCTCTTACTGCAAGCTGTAAATTCTCACTGTTTCCAAGGTATGTTCAAGAAACATTGAATTCTGTCAACTGACAGGTTTCATATCAAAATCTGAGTAAATCATAATATTCGGTATTTCATCTTAACACTACAGCAGAACTGTAATACTGAACTCTTTTCCTCTTCAGCTCTCCTTGCTATCCCACCAGTACAGTTTAAGCTTGTGTTGGACTCAATTATCTGGGCATTTAAACATACAATGCGGAATGTGGCCGACACTGGACTAGACATTCTGTATGTATTGCTGCAAAACATTGCCCAGGAAGACAACAATACACAGAATCCTCAGGGCAAGAGTGCTGCTCAGAGTTTCTACCAGACCTACTTCACAGATATCCTTCAGCACCTCTTTTCTGTTGTGACGGACAGCTCCCATACAGCAGGTAATGCTTCAGTACAGGGTTTCCATGTCATATCTTTGTACATCAGTTTGTCGGACATACACCAAGTTTTTAAACAAGCATGTTACAATTGCCCAAGTGTTCAACAGCTTACCAGAACATGACATTTACAGTGTTTTAATATTTGTTGCAACTGGCAGATTCAGCTGAAATGATTGCAGCGGTTGCGTGATCCACTTTTCAGATTGGTATCATGCGTTTTTATTCACTTCATGTGTTAATGAGTGTGCAAATCCCCCGTTTCATAGTCCTGAGTCGCCACAATTTTGGAAACTATTTTCACCAATTCATTACCAGTATTAAGATCTTTGAAGATCTGGGTTAGTATTGGCTTTCAGCAATCCTTGGGTGTCATAGGAGGCAACTACCAGGTTCAGGTGGTCAGGCTCGCTGACTTGGTTGAGGCATATCATTGTTTCCCAGTTGCGTAAATTGATACTCATGATGTCAATTGCAGAATTATGACAACAAACAAAACTACTAATTTCAAATGTCTGCTGCTTTACACAATGTTTTTGTTACTTTCAGGGCTAACCATGCAAGCAACGATACTTGCCTACATGTTCAGTACACTGGAGAGCAGTAAAATCACCCTCCCCCTTAGCCCAAATATGCCTGCCGCACAGAATATTCAATACGTCCAACAGTTTCTCCTGAACCTCCTCAAGGCTGCTTTCCCACATCTCAACGAGTAAGTGCTGCATGAATTCTCTCTATCTCTATTCCATAACCCTGTTCCATCCTCATGGTAGATCCCTTATCCCCCGTTCCACAAAGCAGAACAAAGCTATTTCAGTGCTACGATTGTCTTGTAAGCCAATGTTAAAGTATGGGAGTTATGATCACCTCAGAGTTAAGATTGCTTGTGGAACAGGGCTTGGTTCCCATATCTTTTGTAAGAGGCTTCAAGAAACTAGTTTCAAGTTCAGTGAATTGATTGAACATGGCTCCTTAATGGTGAAGATCCTTGTTCATATTTACAGTTAGAGATTTTACAGTCAGAACTTCATGGAACCTCTGGCTGCCATGATACAGCTGACTTAGTTCTGACTTCAGGGTCGAGTAACATTCACAATGTAATTGTGCCTTCCTTCGTTCATGGTGTTCCTTACAGCTGTTGATGATCAGATCTGATTGAAATGTTTCAGTCATGCTAATTAAGTGTGTTTGTTATTTCAGAGCTCAAATCAAACTCTTCATTGAGGGTCTGTTCAGTTTTGACCAAGATTTTTCAGCATTCAAAGAACATCTGAGGGACTTCCTGGTACAAATCAGGGTAAGAACTGCTTATTTGTTTCTTCATTTGTGCTACAACAAACTGATTACAACTCTAATACTTTAACATGCAACAGTTGCAGAGCAAAAATTGTTTCATGTAAGACCCATGAGTTCTTAACATAATTTTACAATTTTGATACCTCAACACCCCGAGTTTAACACTACTAGATTGTAGACAGACCTTAAGGTTAATAGATCAGACTATCAAATCAAATGTGTTATATTTACAGAGAAAAAAGGGGCATATTATATTCTATATATTTTCCCTTTGCAGGAGTTTGCTGGTGAGGACATGAATGATTTGTTCTTGGAAGAAAGGGAAAATGCGATTAGACAAGCACTTGATGAAAAGCGCAAGATCCAGAGATCTGTGCCAGGTATCCTTGGACCACACGAGATTCCTGAAGAGATGCAAGACTGAGACAGAGTGTATCTGTGAACACAGAAGATATGAGCTGCAGCTCACATATCGTCCGGCCACACAAGCCATGATTGGTTCCTGATGCCAAACTGGATCAGAAGCATGGGGAGAAATATGCCTTTAAATAGATGACCATTTCATTCTTGATCGCTGTGTGTGACTGAGAGCATGCACTTCAAGACAGGATATTGAACAGTTGATAGTGTGTCTAAGACTGGAGGCAGCTGCTGTTTATGTAAAATTCAAGGAAACCGATGATGCCTGGTGATTTGAGAAGATTGAGGCCTGCTGCCTGGTGTTTGACATGGAGAGTGAATGTGATATGTTGGGAGTGGCCCAGTTGTGTGAGAGAGAGGTTGTGCTGGGCACTTGTGATAGATATTCCTGTATGTACACACATTGAACAATGGTGTGCCAGATCTGATCATCTGCATCCTTCCTTCATTGTATTGCACCACAGATACATATTTTTATTGTTACTACTTTTACACAAGTTGTTTGTACTGGTGCTGAATGCGAGCAACAGAGGACTGGCAATATGATGAGGGGCATGTACAATCAGGGCTCCTACATGACAAAAACTTAGCCCATTGCAGTGCCGTAGGCACACACCACATGAGACTAAAAAAGGGTCAGGACCACATGTTACTAAAGTAGTGTCATGGTTGACCCCAACTGTAGTGAAGAGGACCATTAAGAACGTGTTGTGCTGTTGTCCTCTCTGGCATTGTATAAATATGAGACTGCATCGTTTGTTTCTGTATATATATTTTGTGCCAAGCTGAAGACCATGATGACAAAACAGGTTCTTCATTCAATGTTGAATTTGGTTGTACTCTTGAACCAGCTGTGTTGCCAATTGAAGCAAGGGACACGTAAAGATTAAGGTGTAATGTCACTGCTTAGAAGGTTTAATGAAAGTATCATGACATATGCAACATCATTCTGAAACCAAAACTAGTGGTTAGCACTAACATGTGAATCGGGTATGAATAAACAGTTTTACACTTAAAAGACATTTGAGGATCATAGTGATGTTGCTGCAGAAAAATTATATCGTGATGACATTTTGGTTTTCTAGTTGAACTGTTTTGGCCACATGTTTGGCTAATACAATCAGCCTTCTAATGATGTTATTTGTTGTATGTTTTGCAAAATGTGCAGTGGTAATGCAACATCTGGATATATCACGTCTGACAATCCTAACATGCCTAAAACAAGGGAAAGAGGTGTCTGCATTTCAGCACAGATTGTGTGAAAACAAAATTACAAATATATCTTTAGTAGTAAATGTCTAAGATTAAGTTAAGAAAACAGAATATAACATGAATAGATAAGTGACATAAATGTTTTGGATTTTTTCTTTTTGTCAATGTGTCACTGAATGAACATATCTTCAAAATTGTGTTTAGGTAAAATGATCACATTCAAGGAATGAGAACTACCTCCATATTGAAGGATTGACTATGGACCCAGTATGTTATAACCTCAAATGAAATAGACATGTCATTCAGCACTGTGCTTCTTTATTCTTACTTTTTGAAAATTGTGTATGTAAGCAAAAACAAGTCATTATGCTGTAATGACATCAGCTTATTGAAAATAAAGATAAGCTACTGGATCCATATTGTCAATTCTTTCTTGATGCATTAGGAAACTATCCCTCATACCATCTTCGATTCAATAGAAGTGCTTCTATAAATGCTTCATTGAGGTGAACATATATTAATTCAATTCTCATTTAATACTGGATGTTGCTGTATTATCTGAAGCTGTGCAGCAGAGGTTATCAAAGAGCTTTATGAGTTTTCTTCTTCTGACCGAGGAGCTGACTCCTGTAGAAGTTGACTGAATAAAATTTATTTGATCTTGGTAACAAAATACTTCTATGTGTTTGTTGTGCTTTAATCAGTTAAAGGGATATAGAGGTGATGCTTGCACATAAAATGAAGGTGAATCATAATACTGGAAAACAAATCCCATTCAAAGGATCCTTTATATATAGTGATGTCAGTTTCGTGTCACCATCATTGGCTTGATTGCCTGAGCAGATGAATTTCTACTTAGCTTCCTTAACTGCCAAAATCCGGTTGTAAGAGGATCCTGCTCTACTTTTACCTTTTTTGTGGTGTGTGAAAATCAGCTGTATTTGTATGTTTCTTCAAAGTATGTTTTGTTGACTTACTGTTAAAGGTCCCAACAAACATTGATATTGCCTATATATGTCAATCACTGGTATGTCAGGCCTAGACTCGGACTCAACTGATTATAAAGGGGCAATGATAAATTTCAAAATTGGGTATGTTGCTCAATGTTGGCAATTTTACCCAGGTCACAATACATACACAACTGTGATAGCACATTGTTGATTAGCTTGCATATGGTTGCACTTGATGATTCCTGCCATCCCACCAGAAGAGCTACCCAAGGTATATGTTCTCTGCCAGAGAACATCCCACAGATTTTCCATTGTCCATGTACCTTGTCCGTGATTATCAGCGACAACCAGGGATGATGTGGTGTGGCAGTTGCTGGCCAGGCAAATGGCCATTCACAATAACAATTAGTTGGTTTGTTGTGGACTTTCTGTAGCATACTGTCTGCTATTTTCTGAAGTCAGTGAACTGGAGGCAAACACTTGTCTGTAAACACCTAATGCCACTGGTACATGGCTTGTATCTGTTTGTTTTTATAATGTAGATGTTGAAATTTTCCTTTCTGTTACTTTATGGAATTTTCTGTTGATATCAGAGGCAGTGTGAATCTATTGCATTCAAGTGCAATGCTCACATCATTTTAAATGTATTCCTCGGTGAAAGCAACATTCAGATAATCAATTCCTTGAATTTTGTCGATACTATAATAAACCAGACGAGAAACTGATTATAGTAGATTAATTGTGCAGCTTTAAATATAATTCAGCGAACATTATCACTTTCTGCAAATGCTCCAAATACAGACAATATTCCCAATAGGTCTGCAGTCCAATAAACAGGAAAACCCAGCTTGGGGTCTGGAAAGAGGAGAGACTAGCACAGAATAGACACATTCAGGTCACATGGAAAGCTTCAGTGAGTTTGTTATCTGGTGATTGGTCCACTCCTAAGATTACATGAAATTTGCCTTAGAGTCCCATGTCTGTTCTTACAAGGATTATCAGGTCCAAATGGTCACACAAAGTTGTACCATACCAGAGAGGTTCTGTGTTGTCCTGCCAAATCCAGAGTCACGTTTGTGCAGTGACAACCCAAATACTGCTTGAAATACAAGCTGCTTTAAGGGAGAAGTGAACTAGAATGAAATGATTACAATTTTGTTGCAAATACCATTCGTCAATATCAGTAAAATTCATAACATCATAGAAAATAATTTAATGTGTAGGTGAAAGAACAGACATGACATGCTTTGTTCAGCTTCAAAAACAAACCTAAATGGGTGAAGCCTGTGACCTGTCTCAGCAAACACCGAGTTTGACAGTGGCAGTAATCAGTTTCATTGTCATGCAATGCACATGCACTAGCCTACATCTGCTCTACCTAAACGGGTTTGGTCATTGCCGCGCACCACCTACTTCTTGTAAATGCGTTCTCTGCCCCTGTCCAAGTTGTCCTTGTTTGCCAGAAAGCAGTTATTCATGTAGTTTCTGCAGTTAATCTTACAGAAATAACATTGCCAACATTGTTCAATGTGAGAAACAGTACCTTTGTCTTCGTATTGTGAATAATTAAAAGAACAATGAGCAATCTGTAACTAGCATTTTATGACTAACATCTGGTTTTGGTGGGGTACTATCAAACACTAGGGGCTCAGTGGATACTCAAACATATAGATGATGATCAGTACTAATATTTGCAAAGCTGTTGTGCTTGAAACTTAAACTCACTTAGTGGGAATTATAGTAGTCATGCACTTTTGCTCTTATATAATTCCAACATGTCTGCCAAGGTCATAGGCAGGTCATAATTAAGAGGCAAGGATTGGTATGCTTCCACTTCACATAATCCGATCGCAAAGTATTGAGGAGAATGATGAACCTTTATCTCCAGACCAAAAGGTTACTATACACTCGATCAGCTTGCATTATCTCGTGTAAGTATTCCTATGACATAAAAGCAAGTGCATGTACATTACGAACCATCTTTAATACTTTTCTGAGTAGACAATGCATTTTGTTCAGTAGCGGTGCATTTAGTCAAATTGTTTTTGATAAGACAGGTATGTTTGTCGTCAAGGAAAGCACTCGGAGTAAAACTTATAGGAATATTCTAGATCATAGACAATGGATTAAGTATCTATAACAATATACCTCTTCAAGCAAGACAAGCACCAAACTCCCGAGGAGTACTGGAATCAGGGCCCCAATTCTTGAAAGTGTCCCAGCTAAGACAGATCCTAAGTAGTTAAGACAGAAGTTAGGACATCCTACCGTTATGATAAGACCCATTCTCGAAACGATCCTATCCCTGTCCTAACTTGTGCTGCCTATCCTAGCTAGGATAGCGAGCTCTTCAGTAGGTGAGATAGAAAACCCTCATTAAGTTGGGGATTCCCCTAAATATATTACCCATGATTCCCATAATATGAGGAAATTCAGCTTTTGATGGACTTAGTAGATCTAGAAGAAATTATTCGATATTTTCATCACATTATATAGTAGTTTTGAAGTTTTTGAAAATTCATTTTTTGACAAGGCGATAACATTTCTGCTTCAGAGTTTGAAAGTCTGCCAAAAAGATAAGGATATTAAAGATATGTGCAAAAAATATTTTCATTGTATTTGTTTTTTATGAAAATCATCATTTGAACTCTCATTATGCATTATCTCACAAACTGAAAAATTCACATAGGAAATAAACAGGATCGGAGTTACTTCCCCTATCAAGTTGGCCTTGACATTGACATTTCACGGCAATGTGACTGGAGAGAGCAATGTTGTGATTAAAAAGGCCGAGAATAGGTAAGAACTGAACAAATCTCTTTTGTAGATCTAAAGAATATGTGCATCGCAACAAGTGCGTCTATTCATTACCGATAAATTGATAATATAAACTCAAAAAACTCTTCGTAACACATCAAAACTCCGTGCTCTTGTAAATTCAAATGACATTACATTTGAAATGTAATTTAGGCGATTTATTTTGTTTGACAACGTCAAAATTGGTGAACAAACAAGAACCACACCATGTTGATTTCCACTAAGATAGACTTAGGACAAGTCAGAACCTATCCTAGTATTTGTCCTAAGTTAGGATATCCTAGCACTAGGATACTTTTCGAGAATAAGGTAGGACACCTATCCTAGACCCTAGGATCAAAGTTAGGATATCCTAGGGCTAGGATCCTTTCGAGAATAGGGGCCCAGATTTACACTTGTCACCAGGACTAATAATGGATTTTTAAGCCTGTCTATACATACACAATCACATGTTAAGTATTACACATCATTATTTACTTGAGCAATATGATAAGATCCTGACTATCTGTCATGACCAAGATTCTCTGCCAAAGGCACATATTGGTGGAGTTAGTCCCTCCAGTAAGATGTTCCAAGTTCACAGAGATGAGAAAGTGAACAGCACTTCATCTACCATCCTGTCGGCAGGGACATCCTCTAACTCAAATTGTCAATCTCCAACTGCAAGAAAAGACAATGTGCATGTCAAGATTATTTATTATCTTGTTTCACAGACATTTATTTATTTATGAATCTCTGACCCAAAGTTTCACAAATTTGGAATAATATTTGACTACATCATTACTAGAACAGGTCAAGTAAGGAAACAAGGTAGAATTCAATTTCTATTTTCGTCTGAAAAGAACCTTTTAAAACGTTTGTTAGGTTTCATGACAAGGAAGTAATGTAGAATACTGTATATCAGGTTGTGGGTGACAAACAATGCCAGTTTATGCCTTGAGTCTGACGAGTTGTGATATCAAAATCAATGTCCAAAATCAGATCTGTTCCTTCTGGATTGTGATTCAAGCTTTGATTAATTTTGCAGAATACTTCTAAGTGGCTTGGAATGCAGGCTGGTGGCCTAGTGATCACAGTGTTAGCTTATCATATAGAAGATCCTGGATTGATTCCCTTTATGGGTACAATGTATGATGCCAACTCCTGTTAAGGTAATACTGATGGCTACACAATAGCTAGCTGATTTTCAGTAACTCTAGGACCTCAGATATTCCTTCATGTGAAACTAGGCTAGTTGTAAAGTCTGGAACATAATCCACTTGAACAATTGTTAATTACGGTGATACATGTCATACAAAGTACATATTCTGCTCAGCTGTGAAAAGTTATTTCCATGAGGAAATTTTCCAATTAGCTATTCAATTTTGATTCCAATTAATAAGAATCACAACCTGTCAGCCTGATATTAATAAAATGATTTTTTCATCATGGCACATTATGAACTTCCTCTAAATATAAGATGTGCTTGCCATTTGCCCCTCGTGCCCAGTCTTCTAAGGTACGACAATTTGCCATGCTTAGTTGAATCCCAATGCACAAGCCTATGGGTTTTACCTCAACACTTTGGGCATTCCTTCTCTTCACACTTACCTGCCGGGATAACAGTCACTGCTACACTGTTCAAAGCAGCGTTATAAGTCACTCCTCTATAATATCGAGTCTGGACCAGACAGTCCAGTGATTGATGCAGTGATCAAAGCAATCCATGGAATATTACTTCTGTAACCACCATTCTTGGTTGAAAATGTAATTACCTTGCAGTGATCATCAGCGGGCTTGAAGCCGAACACCTTTCCAAAGAAGTAAAATTCCCCATCCAAAGCTTTCTGAATGTTCTCAGACTTTCTGAAGCCATGTTGTTCACCTGTAGAGAAGTGTAAACATGGAGCTTCAGTTTAAGAGACAGACTTCATAGTGTAGTGAAATAGACCCAAAGCATCAATTCAGCACCTGGCTGATTTGCATGTAAGTCACTCATGGAAATACTGATCAGTTTATGAGTCATGCTCCAGTATTGAATTGTGATGGAAGGAAGCACAAAAGGGCTATATATACCCAGTAGATAGAAATGGACACCATCTCAACACAGTTTTGGCAGAGTATGAAAAAAACCGCAAAGTAAAACAAATGTCCGATATACAATCATGTTCTCAGTGCTGTGTTACCTATAACGGAGAATAGAAGACGGGGAGTGGTCTCTCCTCGACAAGCCTCTTATGCCTCGACTCGTCACGTGACCAGTTTAGCCAATATGGCGACAGTTTAATTTTTACGATTGAGTTTGATTTATTTTCAAGAGCTGATTACATTCGCTAAGTGCTGTGACAACTGAAAACGTACATGTAGAAGGAAAGTCACCTATTCTGTCACTTCGTTTTAAGTCAAATAATTGTTATTAGTGTCAGTATTAGTGCAGTAGATTTGTAGAATAGTTTCAAATCGACATGTTGTAGCTCACTGGCTTCCATTCTCAGTACAAAGCGAAGAAAGCCAAAATTCTATCGATAAAAACTTCTTTCACATGTTCGATTTAATTTTTATTAGGGAAATATACTTTATGTTGAAAGGTGTTTGCAAGTAATAGTGATAGTTTTATAATTTTAAAAAAATTGTTAGGGTGTATTTGAGGTGTGTGAAAAATATGACATATTGCTGATGTGATCTGATCCGCCATTGAAATACTACAGGGCGATGTTTGAGTGTTTCTAGTTATTATTCTAAAACTTCTTTCACATACACCTTTAATTTTTATGAGGGAAATATACCATCAGGTGAAAGGTGTTTGCGAGTAATAGTGATAGTTTCATAATTTAATTTTTTTTGTTAGGGTGTATTTGAGGTGTGTGAAAAATATGACATATCACCGATCTGTTCTGATCCGTGTAGCTTGAGTGTTATGGTTCTAAAACTTCTTTCTTTCTTGTTAACCTTATATTTGACAAAACTGGAAAAGTCTTTACAGGGCTTTGTGATAGTTTTAAACTTTCTGTATTTGAGGGGCGTGTGACAGTGTCAATTAACATTCTGTCAATGTCCATGCCATTCCACACATGCAGGAAGATATCTGAAGGCTAAATTACTAACGTAAAAAAACCATCTCAAAGTAGATTTTAAAAAATAAATTGACAGCTGATGTTAACAGATGTGTTCTAGCGATAGTTTTGTGTTCTTTAAAATGTTTGGGGAGGGGTGGCCGGGGTGTATCATGTATTCTTTCATTCATTCACATATGTATTTCTTTTCTTTTTTTTCTTTTTCTTTATTTCTGTCATTCATTCACATATAATTCTTACTCTTAATTCTTGCTATAATCCATTCATTCATTCATTCATTGTAAAATTTGGAAGATAATTTAGAAATTGAGAGAAATAGGCAATCATGTAGTAACTGCATGAACTCACAAGCATTCAACATAAACAGAAAAGCATTGAAACATGGACATTTTAACTGCGTAACAGATCAATTCAAACATATATCATAATAGCACTGTACACATCTGTGTAAATATTTAAGGAAACATGCATGATCATATTGACAGTATAGCATATGCTTGCAAAAAGTTGCCGATATTTTCCGACTGATATAATAAACTGGCTGAAGTACTGTTAAACGCAACCGAAGTTGCATTGAGAACAAACCAAGTCACTGTGTGCATTGGAGCATGATGAGGCACACACTTATTAGTACAAATGGTAGAGAAAGCAAGCTGTAGATTATCCCTGCCTGTAGGAACTGCATATGATAAATACAAACCCCATACGATACATTTCATAAACTCACATTAACATAAGACTAATAAGTAATATTATTGAGAACCTCCTCACCTTCAAACATTACAAGAACTGTGGGTAGCTTCTTCTCCTTCACTGCTTCATACATCATGACAGCCTGATTGGGAAGCACAATCTGGGGACACACCAAAATCACTATTAGTCTTTAACTGTATCTTACTTCATCATGCAGTTACTAGGTATCTCATCTGATTTCACTGTATCTTACTTCATCATGCAGTTACTAGGTATCTCATCTGATTTCACTGTATCTTACTTCATCATGCAGTTACTAGGTATCTCATCTGATTTCACTGTATCTTACTTCATCATGCAGTTACTAGGTATCTCATCTGATTTCACTGAACACAGCCAAATAAAGTTCAACTACTGCCAGTGCTTTAAACTGGAGCAATAAAATGTGCTGACCCCTCTTTCGCAGAAAACATACACCCATGAAGATCCGGGTTAGAATTGATCTTCAGCAAACCATGCTTGTCATAAGAGGAGTCTACCAGGATCAGGTGGTCAGGCTTGGTGACTTGGTTGACACATGTCATTGTATCCCAGTTGTGTAGATTGATGCTCATGATGTCAATCACTGGATAGTCTGGTCCAGACTTGATTATTTACAGACTGCCGCCATATAGCTGGAATATTGCTGAGTGCAGCCTTAATCAACAAACATAGAAATAAACATAAAACATACATGATAATGATAAAAATAGGTATTAGATATCATTCCATTACAATTCTCATTCAAAATTCATTACAACAGAACACCTAGCCCAAATGTCTTCCCTAATGAATTCATGTCTGCCTGCTTGTTCTTGACAAAACATTTTCATGAGAGAGGGTGAGCTACAGAGCCTCTTGTAGATCCCAGCTCACCTTGTCCTCGTCTCCCTGGAAGAAGGCACAGGGACAGCTTAGATTCTCCACATAGTTTATTGGGGACCGTTCCTTCAGGAGTTTGATGCCAGACTCGGTCAACGGCCAATAATGTGTCAGTGTAGCGACTCTCAAATTTATGTGTCTCTTGTGCCAGTGCCAAGCAATCTGCCACACCATAGTGACTTGCACCTGATTCAATAATATCAGCTATACTTGCATATATACTCATAAATACAAAAAAAGGAACTGCAATACAGCTTAATAATGCTTACAGTTGTTCACACAAAATACCAACCAATAGGTATGTTTATTAACGTTACATTTCACTAATCAATCACTATAGTTTTGTCACTCTCCAACCCAGAGTTCCATGCGGCCATCATAGTGCAGTCAAGTATTATATATGTATTATATATATTTCTAAACGCTTGTTTACACATCTAATTAAACTTCTTTGATAAAATGGTCTACTTTCACTGAGAAAATATCTTCACATATACACTCGCGTAACCTTGATTCGTTGATATAAAGGAAATGCGTCGAAATTCATATTTTAAATGCATGATTTCACTTTGTATACGCACTGATTATTTCATTGATTCAGCAAATTGAAAAGGCCTAATATTCCACTTGTGAATGAAACATTTGTTTACGGAAGCCATTTGCAATCATCACCCATTTGTGTGCCCACAAAATGTGACATGACCTTGTTTCGTGGATTACGTAGTCGGTTACTTTTATACCACTATGTACGACATCCCACTGCAGTAAGTATTGATGCCAAGGAAAGCAGACAACGAGAAGGGAGAATGTTGGAGCTAACGGTATCTTTTTGACTTGACATTTTGTGAAAATAAAATTTGGTAATGGTGGCATTAGTGATTTGGGGCTATTTATCTCAATGCTGACAATTATATTTAGTGTACTTGCGTGTAATGAAGAGATTCGGAACTTTTTTGTCAGCGAGGCATTGTATGTACATCAAAAGTACCGCTTTGTGACGTCAGTCGAGACTTAATTTTCGAGCTAGCATGATAATTTCCGCAACCCACGAATCAAGGTTATCCACGAATTTAGGTTACGCTTCCGTGTAACAATATTTTGATTTGCGTAACAATCCTTTGTTTACATAGTGTGGTTCCACGTGCTGTCATTGAAGCCCTATGGGAAGCAAACCATGCAGTCAACTTGAATATCTATATAACACTGTAAAACAATATGGGAGTTTGTTTACAAACAAGAGAAAAGTCTGGTCATGTGATATGCAAATTAGCCGGTGGCAGTGATGTTACTGCGTTGGAGTGTGTACTTTTGTAAGGCTTTTCTAAAGAATAAAATCATGCTTAACTTGTTCTCTTGAGAAGGCCACTGAAAATGTATCTGTACCTGCATGGAAAACTTCTTTCCTAAAAGTGAGACAAGCAAGTGTTGTGTAGCCCCCTGCTGACCCTCCATCTATACAGAGACGTTTTCCGTCCACACGCTTCTTCTCAGCCAAGTAGAGGGCACCACTGCAGCAGTCCTCCACGTCACAGATACCCCAACTGCAGAATGCTCATTATAAGTTCAGAGTATGCTGGATATTCGTGGCAGTCTATATTTAATCACAGACTTTGTGACAGGAACTAGTTCCTAATGTGAAGAAGTCTACAGTTAATCCTAGTTTTAGTTAATACTTTCAATATCCTACAAAATTGTAATAGGTTGGAATTATTTAGTCATGAGCAAGAGGCCAGTAAACTCACTTTCCACGGAGTCTGTGCCTGTACTTCTTCCCAAAGCCTGTACTTCCTCGATAGTCGACTGTCAGCACTGCAAACCCCTGCTTGTGAAGTACTGTATTTGAATATTGAGGGTGCTCGAGTACTTAGATGTTGGTCCACCATGTGCCTTTACCAGTAGTGGAGGCAGGGTACCTTCTGGGGCTACAAAGTCTTTGGATTTGGGGGGATAGAAGTAACCATGGGAGACTTCACCATTAGCAGTTGGCCATGTGAGTGTCTCAGGAATGCTGAAGTACTCTTTGTCAATGGATATTTTGCGGGATTCATGGAGAACATCAACCTTTGAAAAGGAACCAACAAAGTTTATTTTAGACCAGATATCCATATGTTTCATTACCCTCCATCACAGTATACCAAGAGTGGTCATCACAATTTTAAAGGTGCTGTGAGGTGAAATAGAAATGAGCGTGTTCAAATTACGTCACTCATACAGCACATGTGTATGTTGCAGCTGTACTTACAGATTTATGCAGACTTGTAGCCTTAGATTAACATGGATACCTCAGTCCAAGTAAGCCTGGCCACATTTTATCCCCTTACTGCTGAGTGAGTGTGCGAGTCAGTCAGTCAGATTTTACACTGCTTTTAGCAATATTCCAGCAATATCACAGCAGGGACACCTGAATTTGGGCTCCTTACTAGCGAGCACTAGGTAACACAAAGTACCATCTTTTATTGTCTTTTCGGATCAATGATAGCCCTGTCTTCAACCACATTTTCATAATATTAAGAACTGAATACATCTGAACTTCAAAAGGCCCAATTACAGGATAATCATTTGAAGATCATCAACTATACTGTTCACACTTTGCTAAGGATCAAATCATGGATTCAACAGAAAACTATGATGTGGGGTCAAATTTGGTTTAAATATCTAAGCTTATTGTAAGCATGGATCCTACGTTTCAGTATGTCATTAGATCTTGTGGATCCTATACCTGCTATTGACAGGTGTTGTGTACTTGTCAATGACTCGTTCCATGATTTGCAAAATGGCTGGTTGGTGCCATGAAAACCATTTTGATGGTTACTCATGTATCAAGTGCATAAGGTTAGATTAAAGTAACTGTTTGCCCATATTATTATTTATCCAGTTTTAAATGGATACAATTTAAATTATGAATCTACATGTAAGTAAAGTTGTAATTTTTTTGTGATCCTTAGCAAAGTGTGAGTAGCATATAGCAACTCACTGATGATACTTTGACATGACACTTCAGAGGATATATGATAAAAAATACGTCAAGGATACTAAGATTTATGCAAATACATAAGACTGTGATATACTTTTCCCTGACCTGTTTACTGGCAACGTTCACCCGAATAACGCTGGGGAAGCGAGTGGGGCTGGAGGCGATGCAGTAGAGGTCACCGCTGGTGGTCAGACCCACGTACTTGTGGGACTCAAACTCTGTAGTTATTTTCTCATAGGCCTTGGTCTTCAGATCCAGGATGCCCAGCTCCTGCCCACATACAACACTACATAGACAACAGTTCAAGGCTCTCGTCCATGGGAGTCCATCATTTGGATCATCTAGAATTGTATTCTCATCGGCTCCAAACATCAGATTATAGAGTTGAAGACTGCTTTGTCATTACCTTCACTTCATATTGGTGACACAGACATCCTACCATCACAAAGTGCCCGGAATCTTGGTGTCATCCTTGATTCCAACATGTCCATGGATGCACACATCACCTCCATCAGTAGAGCCTGCTACTACAACATCCATAACATCAGCAAAGTCCGCCACTACCTTGATACTGACACGGTAAACTTCTGATGCACTGTCTTGTCACTTCCAAACTCGACTACTGTAATTCACTATATGCCAACCTCTCAAATAAATCACTCCAGAAACTTCAAAGAATCCAAAATTCTGCTGCCAGATGTATCACCCACACTCATCGTCATGACCATATCACCCCAGTTCTACAGTCTCTACACTGGCTCCCCATCTCTGCAAGAATTACCTTCAAAATCCTCATTCTGACTCATGACTGCCTCTACAGTGATAACTTTCCTGACTATCTCAAACATCTCATCTCTGTGTATGTACCTCAGCGAAGTCTCCGATCCTCCTCTGGCTCTCTCCTAACCCAACACAGATCTCCAAACCAACTGTCTGACCGAGCCTACTCCTGTGCCAGCCCTAAACTGTGGAACTGTCTTCCAAAGGAAATCAGGAACACTTCATCGAAAGAAACTTTTAAATCTCTGCTAAAGACCCATCTATTCACTGCTGCCTTTCTGTAAAGTTATATGAACTATTTCCTTCACCAATATTGTCACAGCGCCACTAAGCATCTCTATGGTGGATATTAGGTGCTTTATATAATATTATATTATTATTATTATTACCAGAGCTCCATAAATTGCATGTAGCTTCAGATTTACACTCCGAAAGTGAAAAGTGCCACTTGTGAGAACTGTTCACTGTATACTATGTACACCAATTGTGGAACTCATTTGAGAATCATGACATTTTGCTTTGTCTCAACAATTACTTTCACTACTGTACCTGTATGTCCCATTAAAACCACTCTGCTATCCCCAATGTCATGTCCTCTGTTACCACTGGGACCACCAGTTACATAACATGTATTCATCAGTCACTGATTAATAATTTCCTAAATCATTACTAGGACTATTACTTCAGACATAGACACTTAGGTACAAAAGCATTTAACAAACCACAGTACCCTTTCTGTCTTTCTGTAACTAATACAGTTTGGCCAACTGCTTATGTTGCCTTATGTGTATATTCTGGAAGTATGCTTAATAACAAAAATAGAAATACACATGACAAACCAGTCAATATTCACCATGAAGTCTTTTAACAGCATTTAGAAGAGATACACATAAAAGGTGAGAATTTATGGATGTCAGCTCCTATATTATGATGACCACAACATTTTGCAGTATTTTCTCACTCCTTACATTTCACCTGATGAAGCAGTAAGAATATACTCATAAATGTTGTGATCCTCAAAATCAAGAGGTTGACATCCATAAATTCGAACCTTTCATATACACTGTGGTAAGCAATGGTAACTCACCCCTCCATATGTTGTCACAACTTTGCCACTTCCACTCGGGTCACAACAGTAGGTTCTGGCTCGTGTACAGAACATCCAGTGTGGCTCGCCCAACTCCACATCCCGTGGCAGAACATTCACCTGGTCACCTGATGAGGTCACATGGTACAGGTTCCACCAATCAGTCTGGTCTCCGATGTACAACAGCTCATTGTCAGGGGTCCAGCCTGGGGTGATTGCGCTGAGGTCAGTCTCACCAGCAATCTGTGGACAAGCAATGGTCAAATCTGCAATCCCTGGAGCAAGAAGGGTGAAAACTGCAATCCCTGGAGCAACTAGGGTGAAATCTGCAAGCCTGGAGCAACTAGGGTGAAAACTGCAATCCCTGCAGCAACTAGGGTGAAATCTGCAACCCCTGAAGCAACTAGGGTGAAATCTGCAACCCCTGGATCAACAATGGTGAAACCTGCAATTGTTGGATCAACAATGGTGAAACCTGCAATCCATGGATCAGCAATGGCTGAAACCCGCAATCCATGTATCAGCAATGGTGAAACCTGCAACCCCTGGATCAACTATCAAGAAACCTGACATCCCTGGATCAGCAATGGTGAAACTTACCATTCCTTGATAAACAGTGGTGAAACCTACCATTCCTTGATAAACAGTGGTGAAACCTACCATTCCTTGATAAACAGTGGTGAAACATGTGATCCATGGATCAACAATGGTGAAATTTATGAAAACATGGAAATACCCATTGAAACGATGGCATCAGTTGACCATGCTTTATGAAAAGATCTTTAGAAATGATATCCATGTGCAAAATGGTCTTTCAGGTCAGGCATTTTTCAACTTTAAACAAAATATTAAATATATATGTTTTTACTATATTTTTAGGTATACAGACCTTTTTCTTGGACCCCTCCACAATGGAGTCTCCATCATCGGACAGGTCAGCTATCCACACTTCAGTACTGTCCCAGGGCTGGTACAAAATATATGTTATAGTTATACAACATGACATTACAAACTGAAGCAATGTAGTAACTGAGTATGTTCAGATACAGACAATGTTGGGATGTGTTAATGGCGTATGAAGCAATACAGGCCATGTTTTTGGTGTGTGTTTGATGAGATACTGACCATGTTGGGATGACACCACTCCATCCAGCAGAGTTTCTTCCCATCTGGGGACGCCTGAGGACAGCTGTAGAAGTCACTTCCGCTCACCTACATAACAGTCAAACATACACTGTGTTTACACATGGTCCCAACAAGGACAATGCACAATGTCTGACTGAATGAAGAAACAATGGGATCATTATCAAAAGGGACACCCTAAAATATTTGTTTATCTTAATGGTTTGCATGGCATGTCAAATATTTGTGAGTCTGATGATTCATCTGTCACTGATTAACATTGCTTGAGCACATTCACAATTCATTAATTTCCAACATTTGTAAATGTGCAGCAGAAAGTACAGGACAGACAATGTTGTCATCTACCAGTAGAGAATGTTGTCATCTACCAGTAGAGAATGTTGTCATCTACCAGTAGAAAATGTTATCACCTACCGGTAGAGAATGTTGTCATCTACCAGTAGAGAATGTTGTCATCTACCAGTAGAGAATGTTGTCATCTACCAGTAGAGAATGTTGTCATCTACTAGTAGAGAATGTTGTCATCTACCAGTAGAGAATGTTGTCATCTACCAGTAGAGAATGTCGTCACCTACCAGTAGAAAATGTTATCACCTACCGGTACAGAATGTTGTCATCTACCAGTAGAGAATGTCGTCACCTACCAGTAGACAATGTTGCCACCTACCAGTAGACAATGTTGCCACCTACCAGGACACTTTGTGTCTTTGTTGCAGGGTTGATGGACACAATGGTGTTGGTGGGCTCCTTTGCTTTCTTCTCCTCTACAGCCTCGTGATCTTCTCGGATGCTGAAGATCCGGGATTTCTACCAACAAAATAGCAACAGTAATTTCATATTTGGATACCAACAATAGTTCAAGTATGGGTTATGGAAAACTGAAATTATTCCCTGGTTACAAACATGTTAACTGCAATTTCATCACACCTTGAAAAAGTCAAACTGTTTTTGTGAACATGAGTGTGTGAGTGAGTTTAGTTTTACGCTGCACTCAGCAATATTCCAGCTATATGGTGGCGGTCTATAAATAATCGAGTCTGGACCAGACATTCCAGTGATCAACAGCATGAGCATCGATCTGCGCCATTGGGAACCGATGACATGTGTCAACCAAGCCAGCGAGTTTGACCACCAGATCCCGTTAGTCGCCTCTTACGACAAGCATGGGTTACTGAAGGCTCATTCTAACCCGGACCTTCACGGGGTTTGTGAACACGAAGAGGTGAAACTAGAACATATCATTCACACAAAAATTCATTGTGCCACACTGTCTAATAACATTTGCTAAATTACATTACAGTATTTGCTGCTACTGCAGAACCAAATGCGAACCTATCTGTTTATGTTTTAACATGCCCAGTGAGCCAAAACTATTTTGACAAATTACTGTTTCATGATCATGATGATGAAATGGTCACAAATTATATTGTCCTAAATCATTATTTTAATAAACAAGTTTTGAAACAAAGTATCTCTTCCTACCTGCTCAGAATATGTCCCATCTGCATACCGCCATTTCCGGGCTGTATCAACGATTGCCTCCGGCGCCTCGCTAGGACCCCTCTGAATGTACAGCTGCTGGTCAGCCAAGTTGGAGAAGTACACAGCTCCATCATTGACAAAGTAAGTGCCACCACCATACTCATGAACCGTGCTGCGAACATTAAACCCCTCTGGTGTCCATGACTGTACCTTCCCGGAGGTCTTGTCAACAGAACAGATGACCGATCGCCCCTTCTCTTCTGGACGGGCCTCAGTCCAGTACACTACATCTGTCAAAGCATGAAGATGACAATGATCAGCTGTCATTGTAGAGAGAGAAACAAGACTTGGACCGCAATCTTATCTTTGGTCAAAATATCTTTCTACATTCAAAATAACATAAAGGCATTTAAAATAAAAACCAACAGTAAACATAACTTCAAATTGCGAGTTCTAGAAATAATAATATATAATATTGTTGCAACAAACAAACATGTGTAATTGTACATGTTAATTTACAGCTAACTATGATTTAGCTGTATTGTAACAAAGCAGTTGATTGGTCACTATATAGACTAAATGGCTGAAATACTGCCAATGTGACCAGACATCTTAACTCACTCAGTTGATTGTTTTAAGTTTCATGGAGAGAAACAGGCACTAGAGAGAACACCATGAGTACGATGGTAGCATTGTTGAAGATGCACCTCTGACTGTGACAAGCCTGGGTGGAGTTAGAGCTTCATGGATCTGTTGTGTGACAAGCCTGGGTGATGTTAGAGCTTCATGGATCTGTTGTGTGACAAGCCTGGGTGAAGTTATCTGTTGTGTGACAAGCCTGGGTGAAGTTAGAGCTTCATGGATCTGTTGTGTGACAAGCCTGGGTGAAGTTAGAGCTTCATGGATATGTTGTGTGACAAGCCTGGGTGAAGTTAGAGCTTCATGGATATGTTGTGCCTGGGTGAAGCTTCATGGGTGAAGTGGGTGAAGTTAGAGCTCATGGATCTGTTGTGTGACAAGCCTGGGTGAAGTTAGAGCTTCATGGATCTGTTGTGTGACAAGCCTGGGTGAAGTTAGAGCTTCATGGATCTGTTGTGTGACAAGCCTGGGTGAAGTTAGAGCTTCATGGATATGTTGTGTGACAAGCCTGGGTGAAGTTAGAGCTTCATGGATCTGTTGTGTGACAAGCCTGGGTGAAGTTAGAGCTTCATGGATCTGTTGTGTGACAAGCCTGGGTGAAGTTAGAGCATGGAGTTGTGTGACAAGCCTGGGTGAAGTTAGAGCTTCATGGATCTGTTGTGTGACAAGCCTGGGTGATTAGAGCTGTTGTTGTGACAAGCCTGGGTGAAGTTAGAGCTCATGGATCACAAGCCTGGATCTGGATCTGTTGTGTGACAAGCCTGGGTGAAGTTAGAGCTTCATGGATCTGTTGTGTGACAAGCCTGGGTGAAGTTAGAGCTTCATGGATCTGTTGTGTGACAAGCCTGGGTGAAGTTAAGCTGTTGTGTGACAAGCCTGGGTGTTGTGTGACAAGCCTGGGTGAAGTTAGAGCTTCATGGATAAGCCTGGGTGAAGTTAGAGCTTCATGGATCTGTTGTGTGACAAGCCTGGGTGAAGTTAGAGCTTCATGGATCTGTTGTGTGACAAGCCTGAAGTTAGAGCTTCATGGATCTGTGAAGTGGGTGAAGAGAGCTTCATGGATCTGTTGTGTGACATGGATCTTCATGGATCTGTTGTGTGACAAGCCTGGGTGAAGTTAGAGCATCATGGATCTGGTGTGTGACAAGCCTGGGTGAAGTTAGAGCTTCATGGATCTGTTGTGTGACAAGCCTGGGTGAAGTTAGAGCTTCATGGATCTGTTGTGTGACAAGCCTGGGTGAAGTTAGAGCTTCATGGATCTGTTGTGTGACAAGCCTGGGTGAAGTTAGAGCTTCATGGATCTGTTGTGTGACAAGCCTGGGTGAAGCCTGTTGGATGTTGTGTGACAAGCCTGGGTGAAGTTAGAGCTTATCTGTTGTGTGACAAGCCTGGGTGAAGTTAGAGCATGGATATGTTGTGTGACAAGCCTGGGTGAAGTTAGAGCTTCATGGATAAGCCTGTGTGAAGTTAAGCCATGGATCTGTTGTGTGAGAAGCCTGGGTGGAGTTAGAGCTTCATGGATCTGTTGTGTGACAAGCCTGGGTGAAGTTAGAGCTTCATGGATCTGTTGTGTGACAAGCCTGGGTGAAGTTAGAGCTTCATGGATATGTTGTGTGACAAGCCTGGGTGGAGTTAGAGCTTCATGGATCTGTTGTGTGACAAGCCAACTAAGAAATGCTACATTGTGCTGTGACAATAACAATGGTGTTTGTGTTATATGAAATAGGTTGGACATGACATTGTGTTGACAAAAGTGGTCAGTGTCATCAATGAATAAAGAATAACTACTTCTATACAAATCGTTTGTTGCTTTATTATCAATGTAAAGTGTCTTTATCGATGACGTGGTGGGGTTTTAACACGCTTCATTACCCACCACCCGGAAAAAAATAAACATAATAAACAAATAAATTATTAATTTATCAGCTGCCTATATGGACAAAGATATGTCTTGACCTAACAAGGTGACAGTCAAAATATATCTAAGTAGTGTGTGATCTATGCGTGCAGGTCCTCACATAAGGGGGTGTGCCGTCGACCCGGGTGCGCCACATATCAAAGGGGGGACAACCGGACACCGGTTCTTACTTGAATTTTGCGACTTGAAATCAATTCTCAGTTCCTGCAGATTGACACCACTAGCAGTGACCAGCTGGCTGCTTATTGGCGACTTCCAACTGCCATACGGTGACACGGACATTCTGCAACCTGTTTTATATCCTGAAACGAACAGAAACGCTACTTTGACCTGACCCCGTTCAGCTTCCGCCTCAGAAGGGTTGTGTTAGTACAAACTGGCATCCAGTAATCAAAAACGGAATATGAACCATATCATACCCTCTAGTTTGAACTGTCGGTCTCTGACAGGTGCCACTGAATAGAAATTGAGCCCTAAACTAGTTTTGTATAAAAGGGTAGCAGCTAGAACGTCAATGTATTGCGTTAGCTAGGATAGTACTTCTATGCGACAATATTTCGTTCCATCCGAGCTCATCATCCATTCATTTTATTAGCAGACAGCAGGTGCCCGGTGACCATAACGGGTCGATCTGATGTGACGACTTGAGAGAGCTCACAAGGTTGTCTTATCACGCGTTCTTAAGAAAAGCATTCATAAGAAAAATGGTCTTTCATTTTCTTAGAACTGTATTGGAAATCCAGGTTGTTTGCATCTTTTATGCATCTTATATCTGTGTGGATATATTATGTCTCTTTCATGATATGGACATACAAATATCAAACAATTATTACCTCTAATACTAAAAAATACTTGGACTAGTATTTGTTTTCGAATCCAGATATTCCTCTGAAACCACTGGTGTTGAGTACAGTAGTTCCTTACAGATTGAAATATGACGTGCTTGTGACTTCCTTCTAGAACTGCCTTGAATACACAGTTCATTGTTCACCAACATATCCTGAAAAGGAACCCAAAGATAATTAAGAAAAACTTACCTAAATTATAGCAACAGCTTAATGTGAATCCCACAACTATTGTGGAGGAAGTGACAATTAAAGATGCAACTGTACAAATTGTTCCTTGCTGACTGATTGCATCAGAATGTCATGATGTATCGAGGACAGGGGTTGCTTTCTTGCTAACTTAACCTACTTTCAGCTATATTTATGACTTGCATTGTTACGTTCTGTGAGCTTAACTGACTGACAGAATAGTTTATTAGGCTATTCAAATGTACAGTACAACCAGAAATTATTGAGAATTTAAAGATTGTAAAAAATTTATGTTTTTCACTCATTACTCACGCATTAAATGTGAATATTAGCAGAACATTACTCCAGATTCAAAGACAGGTGAACAGTTAGTATTTTGTCAAGTCACCATGGGCAGCAATGCAGGCTTCAATGCAGCGGGGCATACTACTGATCAAAGAAGTTAGAAAGTCGTCCATGCTGTCCCAATATCGGACCACCTCTTTTTTCATTTCAGCAATATTTGTCAGATTTTTCTTATTGACACTTTCCTTCATAAGTCCCCAAACATTTTCTTTTGGATTTAGGTCAGGACTATGGCTTGGTCAATCTAATAATGTCATATTTTGGGTCCGAAACCAGGCCTGTGAATGCTTTGAACGATGTTTTGGGTCGTTGTCCTGCTGGAAAATCAAAAATTTCCATAGAACACGTGAGCAGATGGAAGTAAATGTCCCTCGAGAATATCTGTGTACCGCTCACTGTTCATATTCCCTTCAAATACACAGAGGGGCGTTGCCCCTAACACAGATATGCCACCCCACACGTTAAATTTCGGACTGTGCTTTGGTCGCTGATACAAAGGTTTTTCAGTTTGTTTGGTCCAGAATTTCAGTGTATTAGGAAACAGCCACACAGAACTTTCATCTGAGAAAATCACATTGTCCCAGTTAAAATCTCTATGCTGTAAGCACCATTTCAACCTTCGCTCCTTTTGTTCAGGTTTCATGATCGGTGATGGAATTCCGCAACTTTTCTGCCAACCCATTACATGCAGCTCAGTTCTAATTGTCTCCTTACAGACAGCCACAGTTCCTCTATCAATCATATCTAGCCTTAAGTTTTCTAAACTCCTTCGTTTGTTTTTAGAAACAAGAATACCAAACAGCCTTCTGGGCCTACCTGCACCTCCCTGGTGCTCAATGCCATATCCATTTTCAAAACACGATAAACAGTGGACAAAGGGATGCCTGTTCTACTTGAAATCACTTTAGCTGATCTGATGTCCTTTTTATAATACTCTAAAATCAACTTCCTCTTCTCTAAATTATCCATACTGAGGATCACTGAATATGTCGTCTGCTAGCAAGTAAACAAAGGGGGATAACTCTTCACAAACTAATGAAAAAGGATTAACTGAGTTGTCTCTCTTGAATGAAACCAAGCACTTGATAGCTGGTCAAGGTTTGTTTATACTAGAAATCCAATTAAACATATTCCTAAAATTCTCAATAATTTCTGGTCATACTGTAACTTCATGTTAGTCTACTGCTATGGTGTACGTTAAATGGGTGAGAAGGCATATTATGGCAATCACAGTGGACTGCAAAACTAAAATGTGTGTACATTGTTGGTCACACTGTGTTACATAGTAATTGAGTATCATTTGTATCCCATAAAACAAATGACTAAGCTGGTTACCAGGCCCTAGAGACATTGAAGAGATGGAAGCAGCTTAGATAGGACGTACGCATTTAACAGTATCTGATTAATGTTTTCATGTATAATGATCATTTGTCCAACCATTTCACAAGTAATTATGATTGTACATCAATATACCTACATTGACTGTCAATGCATAACTCGAAGCACCTGTCAGTCCGGACCATTCCCTGTTATAGTTGTCATCATTTGAATACCGGTTACACGAATTCGTCTCATAAATACACATGACTCGAGAAGGAAATTTGGTCCCATGAGATTCAAACAACAGCAATCTTGTATACATAAGCCGAAGTCAGTCAATGAGAAGTTGATTGGTGTAGCAAACTGATCCAATTAACAAACCACCGGGGCTCACACCTTTCCGCCATTGACGGGTGAGTTCAAAAGGCAGATGAGTGATTTTACGGAAATCACTGTCTGTGCTAATCAGACTGGAACTGATTAGGTGCCCCTATTAGTGATAGGGAAATCATTAGATAAACAAATGCTTAGGCAGAGGAATTAGGACTGGATCATCTTTTTTTCTACCCTCATAGACATACCTATGTCTCGAATACATTGATAAGTCGAATTTATTACTTGGTCCCCAGCGATTCGACTCATCGGGATTTGACTGTATATAAATTAGACATCATAAGAGTTTGATTATTGTTTTAATTCTCCATCTCAATTACACCAGAATCAATCCCTACAGCTTGGGAGATAGAAGCAAGATTACACACACATTAATTACATTAGTGATGTAATAATCATATGATAATTTAGCAATAAATCATTGCCCCAATTATAAAGACTGTCCTGATTCTTGTTTCATATGTCAGAACCATAAGATGTCTCAAGGAAACTGTGTACATCTTTCTAAGATGTCTTGGTGCTGTAGGACATGCCTGTGACAGTTTTAAAAGGTCAAAGTTACCCTCAAGATCAGTTTGTTATCATACCCCTGTATATGCTGAAGAAGATGTTTCGGGGAAGTCAAACTGTGTGTTCTGCTCTCATCCTGAAAGTAGAGTCTCAAACTAATAAGTCAAAGCTAAGATTTACGCTTCTTAAAACTGTCCTTGATTAGTTTGAATGTCTGGAGTTCTTATTCAAGGTGAAATAGCTCAGCTTGTCATTTTCGAAAACAACTGAATTTAGGGTCATGCACATTTAATTAAAATAACTATTTTAGATAGTTGGTTTTAGAACACATTCACAATACAGAAAATCTATGTAGAGATAACAGTGGAACATATTTTGGGTATTTTTTACCATGAAATATTGAAGATGTTGTTTACACCTAGAAACATGATGAAGCATATCTGTTTAAATTTTTCAGGAACTGAATGCATAAAGAGGATGAATTATTTAAAATCGTGGTTGGGTATACAAAAACATGATGAATCTCCACTTGTCTACAATCAACAGGAGCAAAAATCTCTCCCGGAATCTGATGATCCACCCAAATCATCAGTTAAGACAGGTACTGAGGTACACACAGTGAGTCGAATAGAACCAACAACTGCCAGTGAGAGACTGCAGCTGATTGGGCAAGATGTACGGAATGTTATAGGAAGAGTTATTCCCCTTGAGGAAGATGACTGCCTCAGCTGTAAACTGATTGGTACAACAACTTTCTATGCAGCATCTGTGTTTGTATTTAGAGGGGGGATGAAGTTCAGACGGCAGTTTACTGGATTCAAGAGAAGATGGGCAACAGCAAGTTATTCATCTTTTGCATTTGGTGAGACATTTTATTATTTCCATTCTATCTAAAATGGAACCTCTCCAGTTTTGTTCTTGTTTTAACACTTTTCTTTGCTGATATTCAAGTCAAAATACAAGTGTTTAGAGAAAACTGGGGGTTATTCTGAGGAGCATATGTCTGACCCTGTGAATCAGAGATCATGCTTTAGAACTGGTATACCAAAATTAGTTAATCATTGGTAGGTTAGGTGTATCATTTCAACATAGGTTTAACTTCACAGTTGAAATTTGTTGGTGGACACAGTTAAATTTGGAAATTCCCATTTGATGCAAAATATAACCTTAAACCTGGAAGTTTCTAACCAAAGCATGTTACTATTCTGATGGGTTTCTTCTGATTTTTCTTCAGCTTTATTCCTACTTGGAACCTCTCGGTTATTTGACCTGGGTATCTTCCAGAAGAACTCCAACAAAACCATATTTGAGATGGCTGAGGAGGACCTGCAGTCAATGGTGGACTTTGTACAAGGAAAATCTGATAAAAAAAAATAACATGTAATCAATACTAATCATGAAAGAAGAAGAGAGTTTCATCTTCTTGGACAGTGATTCATTGGATTTGTCCAAAAATAGAAGTTGACAATACGATGTGGTATTATCATGTTTTTTATTGAGTTTTCTTAATCCCTTCCCCAAGATATGTATCTGTGGGAAGACAGTGGACAGGAAATAACATGGTGTTGGAGATGTAGAGTTATTCAGATTGACATTAGTGATGTCCTGGACTGTCCACTCTTCCTGCTGGTTGTGACACTGCTGCTGTGACCTGTACACAATAAAAACAAATGCAGATTCATTCCTAGTCATACAGACCCTGAAATATATATCCAAGAATTCCCACGTAAGTCTAGAATATGTGGGAATTCTAGATTACCCAGTTTCAGGTCTGAAAATGAGAAAAGTCTCAAGGCTCCTTTTCATTATAATTTATTTGGCCTTTAAACAAAATGTTGTGGTTCCGATTACCTGACTGACTCTTGAATTCTGGTGCCGACCCAATTTGTTTTGAGCAGTATGAATAAAATAAGCTTTCAGATACCATTGGATATTTTGGCACAAATGGACATTGGTCATTCTGATAGTGAAAGTCAGCATGATGACTGCAAGCTTGATTGAATAAACAATTACACATTGATAAATGTGTTATTAGTTTGTACTTTGCTTCTAAAATAATCCTACCTACCTACCCTAAATTTTAAAAAGGTGTTATCGGAACCACAACATTTATTTTATTTGGCCTTATTATAATTTAGGAACCATTTTTTAGTAAAATATGTTCATTTCAGAGACTAGAGTGAGTGAGTGACTGAGTTTAGTTTTACGCCGCACCCAGCAATATTCCAGCTATATGGTGGTGGTCTGTAAATAATCGAGCCTGGACCAGACAATCCAGTGATCAACAGTATGAGCATCGACCTGTGCAATTGGGAACTGATGACATGTGTCAACCAAGTCAGCGAGCCTGACCACCCCATCCCGCTAGTAGCCTCTTACGACAAGCATAGTTGCCTTTTGTGGCAAGCATGGGTTGCTGAAGACCTATTCTACCCCAGATCTTCACGGGTCTCAGAGACTAGATGTTTGCCAAGTTAAGTTAGAAAAGTTGTAAGGACTACTGGGTAATCGTCTTCTCCCAGGCTGTAAATATTTCATACAAAGAGGTCCAAAGTGAATTGCTCATATCTGGTGTCCCCCGTTGTGATATTGCTGGAATATTGCTAAAAGCGACGTAAAACCAAATTCACTCACTCACTCACTCACCCCAAAGTGAATTCTGGAACAGGTGTATTAAGCTCACGATTTCAACACATGCAAGGGTGTACTGGACATATATAAAAGCATGAAGTGTGTCAGGTGTTGTGAAAAGTTTGGTAGAAAAAAGAAACTACTAAGAGGAGCATTCAAGTTAAGCCAAGCATATCATGCAGCCCATTTCATGGAGAGTGGGTTCAATGAGGATTCACAGTGTCGTGTTACTCTGCCATTGTCCAGGGAGAACCATAATTTCCTGACATGCTACAACAGGTGCTTGCTTGAATTCAGTGACTTTATTGCAAACTATACACCCACTGGAGATCACTGTGCCATATGTTGGTTAATCATGTTTTAATATAAGTGGATGATAGAAAAGCAGTAAAATATTTTTTCAGCTGATTTCATAGTTGTGTTATCATTTCTACCAGAGAAGGGAAAACCAGCACTTTCAATACTATGGGTCAACTATCTTGACAAATATTTACTACACAGTGAAATGATCCTAAGATTGTCACCAACATTTTTCAGTTGTGCAGCAGGAGATATTAATGAAGGACATAGCTTGTTTCAGGTTACATGCTGTGAATCATTAGGATAGGCCACCACACTTTATGAAATCAAGTACATTATTATCACAACAGATCTTATCCCTATTCATATCAAACAAGATCACATTAAAGTACCTATAGTCTGTTTGCAGTGAAAACGTACTGATTAATTTCACTTTAACCCAAAAAGTAAATCAAATAAAGTGAAATGAAGATTGCGAATCCTCATAATTTTACCTTGCCAACTGAACATATAAAACTCATAATTTTATTCAACTTAGGATAAAAGTTGTTTAACAATCATAGTTTCAAATTACAAGGGGGTATGCGTAGTAGTTGGAACAGTGAAACAAATGCATGTGCGGTATGTGATGAGTGTTAACTTAAACCAACCCTACTTGTTCTTGGTGTTTCATTTAATGTGCATACCCCATTGTAATACAAATCAATAATAGGGATTTGAAACTGTGATTATTTGTTAGACAACTTTTATCCTAAATTGAATAAAATTCTCACATTCAAATATTCGTTTGGCAAGGTAAAATCATGAGGATTTGCAATCTTGATTTCACTTTATTTGATTTACTTTTTTGTTTAAAGTGAAATTCACTGCAAACATATATATACATTGCTTTCATGTTACTTAGTAATCAAGATTACCCTAACAAAGATACACACAGATGGATTACTTATGTCTGAATCCACTTGATTCAGGTATGATATATCATATTATTACGGTTAATATATTGCCGTGACAAAAGGTTTAAGAATCCCCTTTGAACCAGCAAAATATAACACAGACAAGTCTAAAATATTCAATAATATATTGAGCAAACAATGAGCAAGATACAATGAATCCCAATACAGATTTCTAGTACAATGCAATTGAGTCACAAATCTAAAGTAATGGGTCACATATAAAATATCAACTCACCACAAGCCTTGATATTTAGTGAGATAAGATATTCTAAATGAAGCTTGTTTACAGATGAGAACAGTCAGGCACGAAGTGTAAGGGTCAGACGATGGCGATGTGACAAAGGACGAAGGCAAACAACGATGGACAACTCCAGTGAAAGATCCATGTAATTCTGTATGTTAGTCCATGTGTCAGTCCTTGCCGCACCACACAACAGCCAGCCTTTATATATACTGACACAGATTCTAGAACTTTCCAGCAAAGCATGGCTGTATCATTAAACACTTAGATCTTTCTCGAAACATGTTGAACATACGACAAGACGATGTCAACACATAAACATCTGGTCAAGGGAGGTAACTCTGGAGCGCTATCATAATGGAGTGCCGCTAAAATACTATTGCCACTGAACATATATGACTCAAAATGTGACCCACAACCAACACTCAAAACTTTAAATATTGTGACTCATAATTATTATCACCTAACCGATGTTATTACAAATTACGAAAAACACACTCTCGTAACAATATTGGTCTGTTCATTATTTAGGAACTACTTTCCCAAACATAAACAGGAAATTGAACAATAAATTTAAGTACTTGACAGATCTTATGTGAAACTGACAAAAACTACTTGAAGCTGTTAGACAATTTGTTGAAACTTGATACTGATACTTCATTCTGTGTATTTGCAGGACATATGTACGAATATTCATTCTCAATGTAGCAATTTAACAGATGTTTGCAGTGTTAGGAAGTGCATATTCATCATTTTAAAGGGTCAGTGATCCAGAGCGATTAATGTTTCTCGCCGACAGTCTAATTACGAAACCTAGCTGCAAACTGGTCAGTAGTAGACTAGTGACCACCTTGGCAGAATTTCTTCAACCTAATCAATGGGACATTAGGAAGGGTGGATGCCCATCAGATGCCGTTATTTGAAAATATCCCCGGTAGTTCTTGTCTGATCGTAATAAAGTATCCCAGCAGTGTAGGCTTTTTCAGATTTTCAAATGTTTGGATGGTATAGTGACTGATCCAATTTGATCCTATTTCTGTGTTTTTTACCTCAATATTTAATCATGTAGAAATATGATGTCTATTACGTATGCTATGATATCAAAAGCACACATTTGATATATTTGAATCCATAAACTAAACAACCCCACTTTGCCATTGCAAAATGAATCTGAAATTTTACTTAGGTACATAGGTATATACAGTTTTTAACTAAGTACACAGCAAATGTTTATATATATTTCTTATGTAACAATGATGTTCCGTTCGTATCCTCAAAACAGTGTTTTCAAACAGGCAATCAAACTTGCATGCAATACAGCGATTACTACTCTCTTGCTGTAACCCTTGTTTGGTGGTAAACCTACACATGTTATTTGTCATCATTCACTTGATGGTCAGTTAATGAACTTATAACAGGTATAATTAGTGATAACACCACTCAGATTACCCGACAAAGGTTCCCATTTGGCATTTCTTGTGTCTGGAGTAAATACTCATCATTATAAATTGAGGTCTGATGTGGCAAATGTATTATGGTGATTTCCCATTTTTGGCAGTCTGTTGTGCACTGGACCATGCAGGTGTTGTATCTCACTGCCAAAATTGGGACAACCGGTGTGACCAATTAAGAACAATTAGGTCTCGTCAGTAAGGTGGTAACTAATTTGCTACTGGGACAATTAGGATCAATTAGGCACTGAGGATGTTTGTAAAAGTAAAGAGGTTAGAGTTGAAAAAAGAAGGATGTTTTATTTAGATAACAAATATATATTTGAAACTCATATTGCTCACTATGGAAGAGAAAGGACAGATCCTGGATGGAAGAAAGTAAGGTGCTGACATGCTTTTGGATGGCTATGCTATCTCAGACGGACAGCGAACAAGAATGGCACAATTCCATGGAGGTGCCAGGCTGTAAAGGAGAACTGTCTTGCGACAGTGACGACAACTACTGATGGTACAGTCATTAGAACATTTGAAATACTTTGCAAATGTGTTGTGAATAAAATAATCATCACCAATAAAATTCTTTGTTATTCTGTTCTCTTCTTCACTCTACCTAGGAGTTGATTAAATCAATTAAGACTCATTAGCAAGGTGTCAAAGGGCTAGTTATGAGGTGTGAGTCATAAACTGCCAAAACCGGGACAACTGTTCTAGCTCGTTAACCAGGTGTGAAAATTGACTACCAAAAGTGGGATTGCCAAAAGTGGGAATAAATCCACATGACATGGAACATGATACTTTGTCAGCTGCAGATGAATGGCATCTCATTCCTTTATGTGGATATTGATGGATACATTCCCGAACAAGGTAATAGCCTGATATTGTTGCTATAACTTTAGTCTGTTTTAATTTTAATATTTGCATTTTGTTTTTATTTATTTGTTATTGCATTCAACAGAATAATTTTGATAGACGTTGGCAATCTATAAAATGTCTAGATATTACAATTATGTTATAAATTCACTAAGTATAAGCAGATCGTGTGCATTTTATTAAGTTTCAAAATGCATAAAAATATGATAGTAAACTAATTAAGATCATAAGACAAAATATATAGACGCATACTTTGACTTCATTATTTCAGTCCTAACATTTTTACCACTGGCAGATGGTTAAACTTAAAATGTTTTCATTTGTTATCAAAATAATGCCATTTAATACAACATTCAGATTGACTAGTAGTGAACCCGACCTCACTACTCTCCCCAAGACTCCCCATGTACTTAGTAACAATGCTATAATATCAGGCTTCTCACCAAATTCAAGGTCAAACTATTTCTTAAATCAAATTCTACATCTATTAACGTTAACATTTTTATAAAGTCAACATTACTATGAAATCAAAATTTTACATCAAAATCAGCATTTTTATCAAAGTGAATATTAATTTATAAGAAACCAAATTCTTCATCAAAGGCTACATAATTTTACAACAAAATCAGCATAAGATTATCGAGTAAAAAAGATTTCATCTTTGTTAAACAGTCTATACTTATACTATCAATTGCGCATGAGGGTGGCGCAGCAGAGGTAACGAACCAGTCATGAATTCTGGGATATCATCCGGGTACTCACTGGAAAAAAAACAATAACAAAAGCAACAACCAGTCCACAGAAATTGCTCTGGATCAGTGGCCCTTTAAGGAGCAATTGGTCTGAAGGTGAAATTAACACTTAATTAATACAAACTACATAGCCATGGTGGCTGCAGTAATTATCAGATTCAAATCTTTTCAATAAATTTGGGTACTATAATTAATTGGAAGAAAGAACTTTCAGTTTCATTGGAATGGACATTTATATTTTTGCTGCAAGTGGTATACTGTATATATAATCATTATGCCTCGAACAAACTTGGACAAATTGTTTCTGATTTCTGTCCCTTTATGTTTTGGGTGAGAATATTTTTTCAAATTGTGTAACAAAGATGGCAGTCATGTTGAAATTCCATATTCATTTGAACCATACAGTAACAAGTGTCCACACAAAATCTCAGGCGAATCCATCAGAGGAGAAGTAAAAAATATGAACCAAGTATAAGGCAACACTAACAGATTACAACTTGTGATGCTGAACTATTAATTCTTTAAAATACAACAAAGTTTGAGTATTAAACGCCAACTATTACAATAATCAGTTTACTTTTCCTATAAATGTTTCAAATGTATGTGTATCAGCTCAACTTGCAATACCACAACAGATACTTCTTACAGTTTCCACTTTAACAAATTCATTCACTGAAACTACGTACAGTGACTGGTATATTGTACAGCTATGAGTATCTCTGGAACAGAATCAGATTTGGTGCTAGTTTATCATGTAAGATGAGGTCATACTTACTGCATCACCATGCTGTGACTTCCTGTCAATGTGTTGCCATCATACTGGTTTTAGAACCTAACCTTGCAAGGTTTACTTTGGCTGAAGGGGTCGTTGTCGGCACAGGTACTACAGATATGTACCGCAGGTACGTTTCTGTATACAGACATGTACCCTAAACAAAGACAAACTACAGAAACGTACCCGGTACCCTTAACGACGGACGAGTCCATATTCCGCAACCCAAAACCGAAACCATATGTAGTTGTTCCCGTTCAGCTGATTGCAAGTGGTGTACGTTGTGCACCGTGACATATTCGTTACTGTGTATGCTCTTATATAACAATATCAAATGCATCTAATACAACAGTATGACCGTTCTGATGAAGAAAACTCCACAATGCAGAATGGAATCTTCCAAGGGTACGTTTCTGTATTCTGATTTTGGCTAGGGTACATTTATACAGAAATGTACCTGGGGTACACATCTGCCAACAACGACCCCTTCAGTACTTTGTTTAAACTCTTAGGTTGAGGGTCATCTGAGAGATCAACAACATAATGCATAAGTACCTTTGTATAAAGTGTTTCAATAATTACATGCCAAATTGGCCATACTGGATTCCAAGGTGTTTAGTTATATATGAAATATGCAGGTTGCAAAACTGAAACAATGTTAAACCAGACATTGAAAACATAACAGTTTTATTTTGCCCTTGTACTAAAAAAACACAACAGCAAAATACAATGAAGCAACGACCTGGCTAGACGACTGAGAGATGGAGTTTTGTTTCCCTTTAAAAGGGGATTATTTACTGAACTATTTGGTGCCTATGTCCTGATTACATATATAAGTAGAGACATCATTAATAACAATGTGCTCCTGAAGCAGTCAACATTCACCATTACTAAACATTCACTTGTCAGCCTGTGTGAAAGATCGACATATGAGCCCGCTAACGTCACACAGTTATTTGCTTCTACAGATATAGTCACTGTTTCCGATTATCATTTACTATTTCGTATTAAAGTGGCATACCCAAGTGACATCACATCCACAATGAAATGTCTCGTTCAGATTTTCCTTTGAGGTATGCTAATCATAACGAAACATGAGAGTGACCTCCCTTTGAAATTGGCACGCCTCATGATTGCGGGAAAGATGAAGTAAACATAGAAATTAAACATGAAAGATCAGGACGACTACGTGCTGTCCAGATTACCACTGCGCCTGGTCGAACGACTAATGCCTTTCCAGAAAGATGGAGTCAAGTTTGCAGTGAAAAAACACGGAAGGTAGGTTTTTGTATCTTGACTGATCTACCTCAGTGACAGCAGAGACCATATAATATGGTCTCTGGTGACAGACAACTTTATCACTTGCATGTAGCATATGCTGTTATGCGGTCGGTATTTTCGTATTAGGTGATACACATATCACAATCACTGTCCATATGTAAATTCTATAAGATAAGATTCTTTAAGAACAATTTGGACGACTCGTACCCAGATTAGATGACCCTTACCAATCATTGTCCAATGTACTTCATGGCCGAAATTAACCGATATAGACTGTATTAATACGGAAGCGCTGAAGGGACCTCATGAAATAAAAATTATCTTGAGCGCACAAGTTAATATCTTGAGCGCTCAACTTCGTGTTTAGCATCTAATGGCATTAATGGAACGCACATTTGCTTGACTGATGGCTAAAATGTACAAACGTATATCCTTTTTGGAAGATTTCAAACGATGCAAAGTCGGAGTTAACTATAGGTGTTTATGATGAGACTATGTAAAAGTATGCAATTGTATCATGAACATTGATAATGTTTATCATGTAAACGCTCATCGCCTTTTATGCTTTGTCAATACTATTCTTTGTATCTGATTTTACCACTTTTGCTTTATTACATAAAGCAGGCCTGGGTATGTGTAATGTCATAATAAGAATTAAAACATAAACATGAGTAGGAGTTTATTGCAGGGATGAATAGTGGTTTTACTTACTTCTTATATTGGTACATTATGAACACGCGCGCAGTTTGGATAACTTGTTTTTGCTATGGCTTTATTATGTATTTATAGCATTACATGACCATGAAAAATGTAAACATTGAGTGTTATGCTTAATTATGTTAATTATAAAACTAATGTCTGATGTATTGGAAGTAAAGTCGACCACTTTCAGGAACTATAGTCTGTAGTCTTGGTTTGCATGTATCAGTAATGTTTCCTAACGTGAGTACAATGGCAGTTTAACTCTGTACAATATCATATAAAACCCGCCTGATTTATTTGATCCATTAGTATGTGCATCGATAGCATATATACCGACTTTATTTCTTACTAAAATACCGTGTTCCCGCTTCACTTCTTCCGTGATAAATCCCTTATATGTATACGTGATGTGTGTTGTAGTTTATTTAACATGTTTTAACAACACAGGAAGTTGAAGAATAAATAAGTCGATGAAGACAGTGTCCAGAGCGAAATTGAACACCATTCTGGTCCAACAACGACCGTGACAGTATCCTGTTTCACGATTAAACCGCATAGGGTACATTTTGATGCATCAACTATAACCATGTCTTTGTTCAGATCGTGGAAGTTGTCCGCAATAAAGTATGTAACATCAGCGGGCGGGGTAGCCTCGTGGTTAAAGCCGTCCGATCGCCACGCCGTCTGGGTTCGATTCCCCATATGGGTACAATGTGTGCAGTCCATTTCTCGTGTTTCCCCACGCGATATTGCTGGAATATTGCCAAAAGCCGTGTAAACCGTGACTCACTCACTCACTGTAACATCAGCAAATCTGGTATCTGGTGCGAAAAGTGGGACATACACCTCAGAATACGCCTTCAAGTGGCATGCACTATACTATACCATGATTTTGACAAGAAGATGTGTTATGTGTTTGTATTGGAACCCAAGACTGAAATAAGCATGAATCAACTCTCGCGTTCCACTCCTCCTTGCTTCCACATGAACTGCTTATGAAGCAGTGTATCTCAAGATACTAAGTTGAGCTCAACATACTAACGTGTGCTCTCAAGATACTAACTTGTATTAAGCTCAATATATTAACTTGTGCACTCAAGATAACTAACTTGTGCTACTCCAAGATATTAACTTGTAGCTACCAAGATATTAACTTAGCTCAAGATAACTAACTTGTGCGCTAAGATAACTAACTTGTGCTACCAAGATATTAACTTGTGCTTCAAGGTAACTAACTTGTGCTGCGCCATCAATATATTAACTTGTGCACTCAAGATAACTAACTTGTGCACTCAAGATAACTAACTTGTAGCTCAAGATATTAACTTGTGCTAGCCAAGATACTAACTTGTGCTAAATATATTAACTTGTGCACTCAAGATAACTAACTTGTGCTCAAGATATTAACTTGTGCGCTCAAGATATTAACTTGTGCGCTCAAGATAACTAACTTGTGCTCAAGATAACGAACTTGTGCTCAAGATATTAACTTGTGCTCAAGATAACTAACTTGTAATGGCTCAATATATTAACTTGTGCACTCAAGATAACTAACTTGTGCGCTCAAGATATTAACTTGTGCTCAAGATACTAACTTGTGCACTCAATAAGATAATTAACTTGTACTAAAGATACTAACTTCAGCGCTCAATATACTAACTTTGTAGCTCAATTTACTAACTTGTGCGCCAAGATAATTTTTATTTCATGAGGTCCCTTCAGCTTCCGTGAGTATTAAATGACAATTTGACTATAAATTAAAAGTATAATGGTAGTCGCTATGGGTGCCAGTCAAATCGCCCCAGCTACAAAATGCCCCAGCCAATTTGGTCAAAATGCCCCAGATTTTGGTCAAATCGTCCCAGGTTTAATCCAAATTGCCCCAGGTAGTCAAATGCCCCAGTGTATTTAAAATGATTAAATATATGCCATAAATGCATAGTTTTTTTTGTCAACTTCCATATTATATATACTTCAGATAATATTATATAGTAATATTTCTGATAAATTTTCAGTAAACTGATAAGAGCAAAAGTAATATTCATGTATAGACAACACTGTAATACCAATTATTTGCATGTTATTAATGCTTTTGTAAAAAATTACAAGAATAAAATGAAATGTTTGTATAGAATGTTTATTGGCCATAAATGCATAGTTTTTGTCAGCAAGTATGGTATAATACTTATCAAAACAATCTAGAGCTTTTGTTAATTAATCTTGTCAAAAGGTGAGGCCGTAAATGCACAGGTTTTCTCAACAAGTATGGTATAATGCTTATCAAAACAATCTAGAGCTTTTGTTAATTAATCTTGTCAAAAAGTGTGGATAAAAACAGGCTATTAAAACATGTTCACTAATTGACATTCAATGCTGTGTTTAGTTGAAGGAAATGTTGAGGCTCGAATGTATGAGCATTTCAGGCTATAAGAACACATTCACTAATTGACCATCAATTGACCATCACCTATCGAGATTCTAAAATGTAATTTTAAACGATTCTAATATCTACAGTCATTTTGACTTAAATTTCAGTAGCAGATTTTGTCAAATCATACATTCTTGTCTCCGACTTGAATGTAGTGACCTTAATGCGCACAAATATGAAAGCTTTTTATCTCCACTACATCATCGTGCTCTTGTGGCCATAGCTTTGAAGGTTTTGCTCACTATTTCTTTTCATGTACTCTTTACAACGATATACGTCAATATTATGTATTTTAATACCAAAGGATTTGACCTAAAATCAATTTTGTTTGGAAACCAAAGCTGCTCCTCAATAGTAAACAAAGAACTTTTAATTTCAGTGCACTCTTTTATAAATTTAACAGGCAGATTTGATCCAAAATAATTTGTTTATATGACATATACTGTTTAGCAATGATTGTCGTTATTTCTCATTTTTGCAACATTTATATATCATTCACATTGTACATTCATCATGATGTGTTTATCCTCCCTTCCATTGTATCCCTGAGCTGTATTCATATAAGCTTATACTTGTTTACCAATCCGTCCTTTCTTTGGAAATAAATATGTTTAAATCATAGTTTTTGTCAACTTCCATATTATATGCTATATATAATATTATATAGTAATATTTCTAATAAATTTTCTATTAGTAAATTGATAAGAACGAAAGTAATATTCATGTATAGACAACACTGTAATACCAATTATTTGGTAAAGAATTACAAGAGTAAAATAAAAGGTTTGTATAATATGTTTATTGGCTGTAAATAGTTTTTGGTCAACAAATGGCATTGTGTAATCATAACAAGTATGGTATAATATTTATGTATTTGTGGCATATATTTAACCAATTTAAATACATTGGGGCATTTTGACTACCCCTTGGGGCAATTTGACCAAACCTGGGGCGATTTGACTGGCACCCGTCGCTATTTTAATACAGGTAATTGATGCAGTTTATGAACAACTAGTCCAGTGGCTGAATGGTTTATTATTCCTTGACTGGTAATAATGTCTCTGTAGACACTGTAGTCATGTAACTTGAGTCCATCTGTTTTCAGTGATTAATATTCTTTTCTGTTACTTAGTTGAGCATGTTTTACAGATCAATATCTTATATTGTTTTGATAGTGTATGGACAAATGTTAACATCAGGCTGTGTTTTCCTGTTTGTTTTGAGCCAAATCGAAATGAATGTTACTTTTATTTCAGATGCTTGATTGCAGATGAGGTGAGCAACAGTAAAACTGTCCACGTGTGTGTGCTTCTGTGTGTGTGTGTGTGCATTAGTGTGTGTGCTTCTGTGTGTGTGAGTGAGAGTGCATGTGTGCATGTAGAGTGCGTTAGTGTGTGTGCTTCTGTGTGTGAGTGCTGTGTGTGTGTGTGTGTTAGTGTGTGCGTGTGAGTGCATTAGTGTGTGTATTGGTGTGTGTGCTTCTCTGTGTGTGAATGTGTTACTGTGTGTGCTTCTGCATAGTAAGTCTGTGTGATGTGTGTGCTTCTGTGTGTGTTGAGTGTAAGGTGATTGTAAGGTGATTGGGGTATATTGTTCCAGAATTTTAATTGATACTGTATGTCGGGACCTTTGACTTATCATCATCTAACATTCAGTCTGTTACAAATACCTATTCATTATCAATTTGAAAGATAAATGAGATTGTTTTGATTGTCTACACTTGACCTGACTACACACACAGATGGGCCTGGGGAAGACTCTACAGGCAATATCTGTAGCCTACTACTACCACTGTGAGTGGCCTCTGCTGATTATTGTGCCATCCTCCCTGCGGTTCTGCTGGATAGAGGAACTAGAAAAATGGTTGCCTGATTTACACCCCAACGATATCAACCTCATCAGAGGAGGGACTGATGCAAGGTGAATTGTAGTGATGGAATTTTGTTGACATATATTCAAAATACGATTGATTATGCTCAACTATAATTAGGCAATGTTTACATGACGCACAATTGGCAGAGTATATATAGCCATACACATGACAAATGGAATGGTTCCTGTAATTTTTACGCTTCGAGAAAGAGGATTCATTTACAAATTCTTGGAAACGATCATTTTCAGTGTGCTCAAAGTGAAATCAATTCTGGCAGCTATGTTGATGCATTGTTCTCTCTTTTTGTGTGTTGTCATTTGCAGGCATGATAAGACGCAAGAGTCATGGTAAAATACATTTATATGATATTGTGGAAACAGATGAACATTAATTACAAATATTTTACCTATGTACACAATTACCATTGTGGCCATATATAACTCCTTCATAGTGTATGAGGTTAATCATTTTTTGGAGAGGGCTACTTCAGTTGTGAAACACTTGTGCTCATTCCATGTCTTCGGAAAGATGGAAATAGTTAATAAACCATTTGTACTTGGCACATGCTAAAATATTATTTCCCCCAACTGTGAACTATATTTTGTATACATTCAACATCAGTGGCATAGCGAACTCTCGAGTCAGCATCGTGACCTATGGGCTGCTGAGTAAACAGACGAGCAGCATCGTCCGTGAGGCCCTCACCAATCAACATTTCAAGGTGATTGTTTGTGATGAGTCTCATTACATCAAGAACAGCCGGACTGCTTCATCTAAAGCTGTTGTTCCGCTCATCAAAGCTGCCTGCCGACGCATTCTGTTGTCTGGGACCCCAGCACTGGCCAAACCTGTGGAGGTAAACAGCTAACGGTTATATATCAGTATAAACCTTTCAGCTTCAGAATTACTTGAATACTGCTGAGTCAAGTACCCACAGTACCTGTCAAAGTGAAAGACCAGGAATATAAAATATGGCTCCATGGGACTCATTTGGTTATTTAGGGTCAGTCACTTGCAATCTGACACAATCATTGAGAAGTTGTAATGTCCAACACTGCTGACAATGTATTTTAAGATGTTATTCAGTATGTAGGGCTTACAGACAAAAGGTATATGCATACATGTATATCTATTGTAAACATTAAAACATAAAGTTTATTAACTTAATACTTTACGATGAAATCTAACAATACTGATAATTAATTTCTCAAGCACTTAGTATCTTTCAACAGGCGCTATGACAAGAACCTGTTATCTTATGTAATATCAATCTATTCATAATAGCGTCAGCGTTACTTATTACAAATCAGCACTTATGAACTGTTGGTTTCCCCTGTAAGTTTCCACCTTTGTTATCTTATCACTTGATTGTTCTTACAGGTACATATTTAGTTGTTGTATCCTAGTATCCTAGGATGAAGAATATGCTTTGAAATGTCTTCCTCATAATAAATAAAGAAGCTGACATCCCTGAATTATCTCCCTTATGTGTATCATTTCCAACGTCATGAAGCTGTAGATACACAAGGTTGTCACCATGGCCTATAAATGATCTATATTTGTCATTACGAGTGCCCTAAACACACATGTATTCACTGGTTATTGCCTAGAACCTGTAGTGCAGCAGTATTTATTCCACACCATTCCAGCTGTTCCCCCAGATTGATGCTTTGAAGCCGGGGGAGTTTGGGTCATGGTGGCAGTTTACAGCCCGCTACTGTGATGCTAGGATGGAATGGATTGGCAGGCAGAAAATGAGGAAGGTTGAGTAAGTGTGTGTCAGTAAAAAAAATACATATTGCAGTTAGGTGATGAGGACCATTCTAAAGTCGATATTTCTAACTTTATCAGTTAACATCATTTAATTGATAGAAGAATTGATGCAATGTGTGTGACTGTATTGCACCCCTCTGCTCAATGGTGCAAATGCTCAATGGTGCAGAGTTGTATCCCTTGCAGGATGTTCTGTAATTGTGATTTGTTTGTCTGTTAGCGCCATACCAATAGCATCAGTTACTAAGGGCTTTACTCCATGAATAGGCTGATGCTGTGATAGAACTGAAATACTGTTAACAAACAGTATTAAACTCAACTCACTCACTCATTCCAGTGGTGCAAGTAACCTAGAGGAGCTCCAGGAGAAGCTGAGCAGGTCGGTGATGATCCGGCGAGAGAAGAGCGAGGTCCTCAAACAGCTGCCTCCCAAACAGAGGCAGAAGGTGCTCTTTGAACTGAAAGACTCCAGCCAGAAGAAGGTAAATTGGTGTTGTACATACGAGAAAGAAGGAAAAATTTATGTTCTTCCATCAATACAAGAAATAATGATTTTATTTGCTTTCATCATTGGAGGAAATAATGAATCAATTTTCTTTCAACAATGCAGGAAATAATGAATCTGTTTGAGGAACTGAGGCCGATGTTGCAGAGGAACACTAACATGACAAGCCTCAGTCTAGATGCTGCTACTCAGGAGTCTGAGGACATCAGCGGGGAATCCCTGCATCGACTTTCTCTCATATCCAAGCTGTACAGACTGAGCGGAGAAGCTAAGGTAGGTAACTCTTGTATTGGAATGGATGCAAACTGGCCCGAAGCCTGTAATTCACAGTATTTGACAATAACAGACTGGCTGTCATTGACCCACCTGTTATAGAAATGTTGTCTGACATGGGGTACCAGAGTTGTGTGGGGGGATGGGGTAGCCTAGTGGTTAAAGAGTCTGCTCGTCACGCTGAAGACCTGGGTTCGATTCCCCACATGGGTACAATGTGTGAAGGGTGTCCCCATCCATGATATTGCTGAAATATTGCTAAGAGTGGCGTAAAAAACCTACTCACTCACTCCAGAGCTGCATCACTTGGGCATACCTGAAAACTTTCAATGTGGGTTTGAAACCCTGTTTGCCCCATGCTCATGGGTTTCAAATGTTTTTTAAATGTCTAAAAATAATTCCTCCCGCACGCTGCCACACAATGATATAAGTGTGATACTGTTCAGAGTGGAATTAAACCCATCTCAGTCACTCACTGATAGGATTATATTGATCATAACACAACAACTATCTCACTCACTCACTCACTCTTGTCAGATTGGTCCAGTCAAGGAATACCTGGAAATGCTGTGTGATAACTCATCACTCAAGTTCCTCATATTTGCCTACCACCACGTCATGATGAACGGTATCCAGCAAACGCTCTGGGATAAGAAGATCAAATTCATCCGTATAGATGGCAGTGTTAAGCCAGATGACAGGCTGGTTAGACTATTTTCATTGATCTTGTATTTTAACTGAATGTTTTGATCGAACTAATCACTTTATTGTATTATTTCTAAAGAAACAATATGTTCCACAATGAACATGACTGAATTGATTTCATGGCACTGCTGTCAAAGTGACGTGATGAATGTGAGCAACACTGAGCTAAAACGATGATTATGTATGTGCCTGATAGGCTGGGGAGAGAAAGTGTCAGATATTTGATCCTGATTTGTTGCCAATCATTGCTTTTGACTGATTTTTCCATCCACCATTTACAGATGTACGTCCAGCAGTTTCAGTCAGATCCAGACACAAAGGTGGCCGTCTTGAGTATCCTAGCAGCAGGAGTGGTAAGCAGTGGTTAACGGCTCCGTATGCACTGGTTTGTATAGGTTGCCCTAATGCTTCACAACCCAATGTTCTAATTGCGTAGATCGATGCTCATGCTGTTGATCACTGGATTATCTGGTCCAGACCTTATTATTTACAGACCGAATATTGCTGGAATATTGCTGAGTGCGTGTAAAACTAAACTCACTCCCAGGACTGACCCCTTAGGGACTGACCACTGTTGTTGTTGTTATGTCCGTATGCCATGCTGGTTGTGTTTGCCGAGATGTACTGGACACCTGTTGTGACCTGTTGTTATTTCTGTATGTCTCCAGGGACTGACCCTTACCGCAGCCAAGCTGGTTGTGTTTGCCGAGATGTACTGGACACCTGTTGTGATCTGTTGTATTGTCGTATGTCTCCAGGGACTGACCCTTACCGCAGCCAAGCTGGTTGTGTTTCAAGCTGGACACCTTTGTGTTTGCCGAGATGTACTGGACACCTGTTGTGATCTGTTGTATTGTCGTATGTCTCTGTCTCCAGGGACTCACCCTTACCGCAGCCAAGCTGTTTGTGTTTGCCGAGATGTACTGGACACCTGTTGTGATCTGTTGTTATGTCGTATGTCTCCAGGGACTGACCCTTACAGCAGCCAAGCTGGTTGTGTTTGCTGAGATGTACTGGACACCTGGTGTCATGGTTCAGTGTGAGGATCGTGCTCATCGAATTGGGCAAACAGCAAGTCTACCTGTACATTACCTGGTTGCCAAGGGAACAATGGATGAATGGGTTTGGGGCACTGTGTGTAAAAAGGTAAGACACATATTTTAATATAAAACACAAACTAAGGTGAGGCATTGAAAGGAGTGTTTAGATGGTATCATTATCCTATTTTAGGATTTTCAAAACGTTTTCTTGGAAGACTAGAAGCTTTCTATACAGAATCTATAAAAATTCAATACATTCCATGGAACAAAGTCAAATTCTCAATATCCACCACCAGCTTGAATGAATCTTTAAAATGAGGCCAGAGTGACCGTCTGTTGTCCTGATCCCTGTAGACACTGGTCACCAGCACAGCATTGAGTGGTCAGCGGCGGAATCTGGAGGCTGAGAAGGGAGACGATCATCAGGTTGAGTTGCTGTCTAATGCTGATGCATGGGTCCCAACCGAGCAGACGGACATGGATTTAACATCTTTCTTTCAGTCACAAAAGGTATCTCACATTGTGTTTAGGTTAATCATATGAAGGTGTTAAGTGTTTTTCAAACAATTGTCAGACAATCAATTGTGAGTGTGTGCTGCAAGCTGACCCTTTTCATTGTTATCAATATTTATCAGAACATTTATATTTTATTCTCATTTACAGATTTTAAGAATACATACCAGTCACCTTGGCAAATTGAACCATGAGTAATTTTGATCAGCTATGATAAATAAATATCAGAACAATTTATTCTTACGAAATTATCAAGTTAAGTTGGGGTTTTCTACATTGTGCAAACCAGTTATCATGGAGGAATATGACGTTGTAATTGTTCCTAGATTTTCTACATTCCAGAGTCTGGCCTACAACTGTGAAAGTTCATGCACAGAGTTTGTGCTTTGTAAAATGACTGATTATTACAATTTTAATAAACATTATTTGTGTTCAGGTTTGTGGTTGTTTGGGAGTTTTTGATGCCAATGATATCTAGACTAAAATAGCTAAATAGCTAAATAGACTAAAATAGCTAAAATTGTGGTTCAGTATCACATGGACCAGCAAAGTCTTCTGTACTTTCAGTTGCTTTTTGTTTTATCAGCCAACAGATCAAAGATCAATACTGGAGTTTTTTACACCTCCTTCAGCAAAGAACAGAAGTAAGACCTTGGATGAGACACCTGGAAAAAAGAGACCCCATGATGATGAAGAAGCACCAGGTCTGCTTTGTAAGAAGCAGAAGTTTAACAACCAAGAACAAATCTCAGAGGGAAGACTGACAGGGGAGATAATTCTCCTGGACAGTGAAGAGGAAGGGGAACAATTCCAAACAGAGAAGAAAAGGAAAAACAGAACAGATGGAAGGGAAAGAGGTCAGCCTCTTGATGACTGTAACAGAGACTTAATCCCATCAACCCCTTCTGGTAAGGAACTGACTGACGAGGTTGAAAACGTGTCTGATAGCCAAACACTTTGTACAACACCCACCAATCCAAGGAGTGTAAAAAATGCATTCCATATTCTGAAAACAGCATCAGCTGGAAAGAAAAGAGACAGTATCTTGAGAAGACACGAGGACACAGGTTCATTAAGGTGTGAAGAGTCCAGTAAGTGGCCATGTAGTGCTTGTACATTCTTAAACCATGCTGGTATGTCTCGCTGTGAAATTTGTGACACACCAGGAAAGGCCAAAGATGTCATTAGGTCAAATTCATGTAAGTCCCAAACAGAAGAAGATTTGATCCCAAGCAGTCCATTGTTTGGTAAGAAGCAGAAAAGATACCTCGAATGTCGTGAAAGTTGATACGGAACACTCTATGTTGAATGATGATGAGACTGGAACAATGGCGGGTATAGCTGACCTTGACGTATCAAGCAGATCCTCCACTCAGACAGTAGACGCTGATCATGTCTGTCGTGATGGAGCAACTGGAAATGGTGTAAGTGTAGACTCTGGGATGGAGAGAAGAGTAAGTCTGTTGTACTTGATGAATCTCCACCCTCTTGTGTCTCTGTTGAGAAGTTTCCTTTGGAAGATCGTGCTGAAAGTTCTGACATACATGGTGTGGAAATTGATATGGGACTCAGTGATTCAAGCTTGTCTGGGGATGACTTTATCAGTGGAGCAACAGCTACTCCCAAACAGAGGAAGAGGAAGTGCTTTAAGATCCACTCTGATAGTGAGGAAGAAATATCTGACAGACCCAAGTCTGGTAATAAGGAAGACGTTTCATGCAAAGTGACCAACCAGTGTGTGTCTATTCCAATAGGTCATGACGAAGGATGTATGTCTGCCCCAGTGGGTCATGATGAAGAATGTATATCTACCCCAGTTGGTCATGACAACCGATGTATATCTACCCCAGTGGGATGTGATAACCGATGTATATCTACCCCAGTGGGTCGTAATAACCAGTGTTTGAAACCCCTAGTTGGTCATGATGACCAGTGTGTGTCTACTCCATTGAGTCATGATGGCCGATGTGTTACCTCCTCGTGGGAGCTCATGCCTTGTGACAGCCCCTGCTTCAGCTTGGTTCTAGATTCCTCTGATGATCAGTCGGATGAGAGTATGAGTAACATGGAGAGTAGAGGAGCTAGAGAGTCAGGACACAAACATACCCACATTGCCTTAAGTAAAGACAGCCCTTGTTTCAGTCTGAACCTAGACGCATCTGATGATGAGTCCAACGAGAGTGGGGTGGAAATTGCTGAACCTCGAAACCTAGGAGATCATCAGATTCCGGTGGCATCAACTACAGACACCTCACAAGCAAACTCTCATGTTAATGACAGTGATTGTAATTTTAATCATTTGCCAGAAGATCCAGATCTCCAGGCTTCAGTGCTAGATGATGAACAAAGACTACCAGCCCTGGATCTTTCCAAAAGAAGAAGAAGCAGAGAGTCTCCTGTGTTGAGGAAAACATCCTCCAGCCGTCTGCTTTCAGAAAGTAACAAGTCACTGGAAGAATCTGCTGACAGGTCCAGCTCTGATTCTAGGCACCAGAGTTGTAGAACTCCCGAGATGACAGCTCCTCCCACAGTGTCGGTCCAAACGACATCAGGACTCCTGGGAAACACATCTCACCTGATGGTAGGACAGATATCCATACAGAACAAAAATTTGTTGAATTTTTAATTGGTTTCAGTAGCAGAAAGGCAGAGTAATCAGTTAAAAGTCTAACTCAACAAAGTGTATAGAAAATGAAACGTGTCCTCTGACAAAATAAATTAGAATAGTTCAATTTGTTTCAAATATTGCTTTCCAAATTCCTTCTGTTTTGATAAACAATAATGTACACAAACTAATGTGTGGTTAAGATCAGTAACCTTTTACAGTGAAATGTAAGACCTTCCATCAACTTTGGAAATGCAATGAATAACTAGTAGCCACAACAATTCATGTGCATCTTTGCATGTGCAGTTTCAGTTTTTCACTGTTTGTTACAGTAAACAGGGTCAACAGTTTAAAACATTTATGTAAGCAATACAAAGCAGTACATATCTAGGAAGGATGATGTACCCGTTATGCTACCCAGATTTCCGTGACACAGGAGCAGGTGCCCCCACACAAGTGTTCCCCGGCTTCCTCTACTGCTGCAGCTTCTACACAGGCCGCGTTTACCTCTTTAAGCAGGTCAGTCCTGCTACAGTTAACTCTATAGTGCTAGGGGCATGGATGGCCCAGTGGTTCACAGACACAATTTGCTGTGCAGAGTTGCATCCCTTGCTTAAAAACCTAGAGCCCAGGACATAGGTCTGAATCCTGGTTCAAACATGATTGTATTTCTAGATTTGTCAGTTTGTATCTGCACTCGTGGGTTTCAACAAGGTGGTCTAAGACCAACTGATTTGGAATTACTGCCCACATTAAGCAGAAATGATGTAATGGAACTGAAATACTTCTCAAAGCAGCTCATGAGTTTGCAATATCTGCAAATGATGTGTTTACTGTAACATAAATCTAATTTCTAAGAATTGGAAATTATTACTTTTGTATATTTTTGTTTCTATATTCAGGTACATATCTTATTTATAGGTTCCTGTGAACAATTATTATATTCAATATCTCTGTAGGATTCTGGTATTTCAATATATATAAATCTATAACAGTAGGATAAAATCATGACTGACCTGGCCCTGGCAGGAGTATGCATAATAGTGACAATAGTGTGTTTAGGAGATGCATGCAATGTAGAACGTTATACCAGCTGAAATCATGCTCGTGTGTTCTACTGTGTTTGTGCCAGGATGGGGACCCACTCAATGAGAACTTCCTGCCCCTGGATGTAGAGATGGGGAACACTGAACAACTTCCAGCTGTACTTCATCACCATGGCAACTTGCGATTGGTGCAAAAGTTTGTCAGGGAATGGAATAGGTCTGTTATATCTAAAACTTAAGTGTAATGAAGTATTTGAGATTTTACATATATTTTAGATCTGTAGTCATAGCAGCTAATCTTTAGATCCTATTTATGCTATAAACAATTACATATGTTTTTTATTTGAAATTAAAATAGATTTAAGCCAAGGGGTCTTTATCAAATTAATATCAGGTTAGGCTTAACATTAAAAGTCTGTATCAAAATCCCTTGGGTCCTGAAACCCCCTATTGATTTCTAACAATGTATAATTTATAATAATGGGTATTTTCATCCCTAGTTTGACGGAGACCAAAAAGCGTCTGATCGTGAAACAAGGAATGTTGTTCAGCAGCCCCCTGGTGGCTTACGAGGAGGTCCGTTCTGGCAAGGTCAGCAATACACAGCGACACAAAACCAAGGTGAGACCAACATGGCAGCAGCAACCTCATATTTCCTAGGTTCAAGTTTGTGTCATTATTGTGTTCTGAGATGCAACAGCTTCTCTGCATCGCTTCCTGTTCAGGATCTGACGGTCAGAGGTAATATATATAATAATTTAAGAGCATTTGTTTTGACGACAATATCATATACGGAGCTTTCTATATTATGTGTTTAGTCATAATATACAATATTCATGAAACATTAGAAACTAGAATATTAAAGTCAGGATAAGTATCAATGATATTTTAATCCAAAAAATACATAATTGGAATTTGCTTAATGTGAAAAAGCACCAGAACTTCTTTTTTATTCTCTCTCAATATAAGAATAATTTTCAAACTACAATCGGGGCGGTGGGGTTGCCTAATGGTTGAGGCATCCGCTCATTATGCTGAAGGCCCGGGTTCGATTCCCCACATGGGTACAATGTGTGAAGCCCATTTCTCATGTCCCTGTCGTGATATTGCTGGAATATTGCTAAAAGCGGCCCAACTCACTCAAACTACAATCATCGAGATCAGTACAAAAACAAACAAACGAAAAAGAAAAAAATAGAACCTTTGTCTTTCCTTGTCATATAGCATACTTGTTCATGACCTGACAACCTTGTAACTCAGGTCACTGATATACAACTTATCTGACAATCTATATATTCCAATGTTATCGTCTCAGGTGAAGATATAGCTGCATATCAACACACTTTCTAATCTCCACCATGTAGAGATCACTGACATGACCTGGCTTTTAGTGTAAAAAGGGCTTGTGTATGCTTGGCAACACGCACAAGGTCATGCACTGTATCATTCGACATAGTTGTCACATTACCAATGCTTGGTATCCGTGAAGATCTGGGTTAGAATTGGTCTTCAGTAACCCATGCTTGTCATAAAAGGCGACTAATGAGAATAGGTGGTCAGGCTTGCTGATTTGGTTTACACATGACATTGTATCTGATTGTGTAGATTGATGCTCATGCTGTTGATCTCTGAATTGTCTGGTCCAGACTCAGTTAATTACAGACCGCCAATACAATGTATATTGCTAGAATATTGCTGAGTCCGGTGTTCATCAACAAAACAAACAAACCAATGCTTGGATTCAAGACATTAAATTGATGGAGATATAAATATATATATATATATATATATATATATATAATGTAAAATTCCAAAAACTTTGTATATTTATAAAACTTTGAATTATTGAACACCTCCTCACACTTGTATAAATGCCTCTCACTCATTCTGTTCATCAGTTGCTTGATAACACTGTAAAGAAATTGTTCATCCATAGATTGTTATCCTTCCTTACTGGTCCAACTTATAAATGCCTCTCACAGAAGTTTGGTAATGAATGCTTGATACCAAACTGATATCACCTTTCTTTACTGAGTGAGTGAGTGAGTGAGTTTAGATTTACGTCGCACTCAGCACTCAATATTATGTCGGCGGTCTGTAAATAATCGAGTCTGGACCAGACAACAGCCTGACCACCTGATCCCGTTAATCGCCTCTTACAACAAGCATGGGTTACTGAAGATCAATTCTAACCTGGACCCTCATGGGGAACCTTTCTTTAAGTGTGCTATAACAGAGCTGAGATATTCTCAACTCATATTACCCAGGATGATATGGGGTATTGTCCAACTCGAGATAGGCTATCTGCCCAACTTGTCCTCTGAAATCACTACATGGATTGTATGCCTTGAGTAAGCCTGGCCCTCAATAAATAATTTTGAGCTAATAAATCAACAGCATATAACTTAAATTGATTACCTCAAACTATTTAACTGGTACAAGTATTAAATGTTGTGCACGTCCATAATGAGTGAGTCAGTCAGTCAGTGAGTCAGTGAGTTAAGATTTAAAGTCACATCGGCAATATTTCAGCCATATCATGACTAAAACTAGTTCTAAATTCATAATACATACATATAATATATAAAACCCTGTCAGCAAAGGACAGTAAAACCACTAGATTATCACAGATTGAGTTAAAACTAGCTAGCATATATCTTTAAAAGTACAAAACTATTTTTGGACAATACAATGTAAAAATGGGCTTTAGATTGCCAACAACTGAAGGTAGATCACCATACTAGGAACACGTCCATAATGACTTATCACTTTGTCCGTCCCTCCCCTACAGGATGATGCAGCAATGCTGGCACAGAAGGCAGCAGTGGAAGTGAGTGGGACTGTCAGGCTTATATCAAAGAAAGGCCAGACAGGAAGTCAGGGGTCACAAGACAACACACAGCAGACGCACAATACTAAAGGAGTGTTACAGGTATGATATTGAGTTTTGGTAAAGGTAGGCAGAGTTGGTGAAGTTATGAGGCAACCATATTTGGTTGAATTCATCCTCCTACTTTCCCTCTGTCACACAGGCTGTCACATCAGAAGGTGTTCCACTGTGTCTTAACTGTCAGCAGCCGTATCGGGAACCCTCTCCTGGACAAGTCAACTGTCACAGATGAGAAGAATGCTTGGAATACTCGTTTCTGTTCCTCAAAATGCATGGACCAGTACTGGGTAAGTTGGATTACTGGGTCATGACCAGGAAGTTGCATCATTCGCAACATTGCTTAAAATTGGCACAGTACTGGGATTGCTGGATTACTGGATACATTTCCTTGGGCAGTGTAAAAAGTGTTTTTCAAACACTGAATAAGTCTATATTTCAGTAGATAGGTGAATCTAACTGTAGGATGTAAAATAGTCTTCATATCTGCTGGTGGGTGTATCTGTCTGTGAATATATCTGTCTGTAGACTCTAAAACTGTTTTCAAGTCTGCTCACCCATGAAGATCCGGGTTAGAATTGGTCTTCAGCAACCTATGCTTGTCCTAAGAGGCAACTAACGGGATCAGGTGGTCAGGCTCACTATCTTGGTTGACACATATCATTGTATCCCAATGTGTAGATCAATGCTAGTGCTGTTGATCATTGGCTTGTCTGGTCCAGAAACGGATATTAACAGACTGCCATGAACATTAATCATGTCTGCTTATGGGTGTATCTGTCAGTATATCTGTCTGTACGAGTGTTCTGTGTTTCAGATGCAGACCCACAGTAGCTACTGCCGAGACAAAGTGTATGAAGTGGAACATGGCATCTGTCAAATCTGCAAATATGATGCTCATTCCTTCTACATCCAAGTCAAGTAAGGCACAGAGTTGGTCAGTTTGTACAACAGACTAACTTACAACATATTCATTTGAAGTGCAACATTGTCCAAGTTACTGTCTAATCTCTACAAGTAACCCGACTCATCTATTGCAGGAACACCCAGGACGTACAGAAGCGAGCCAGACTGCTGTCAGAGGGCAAGTATTCAACTCTCAAAGCCAAGCAGAAGGAAAGCATGGTGCGGAAACCAGTCGAGGGACAGGTCAGTTGGTCACCAGTAGGTGCTCGAATACAAATAAACTGGATATTGATATGACAAAATCACTACTGATATTTATTATCGATTGAGTTTCATGGCATTGTTTGCTTCTTGTTTGACCATCTATGTGTTGCGTGGGTTAAACTATTTGTATTACTGAATATTGTTTATCATATGGTGGTATGGCCTTATTCCCTATCAACGAAAGATGGTCATGAATGCTATGTCAACCCGTGACAGAAGCAAGGAGGAGAGATTGTTTCCAACTGAATCATTCAGATTCAAAATACCACTGGAATGCGAAAGACAAGATGGATTTGGTTTGTTGTTTAACACCCCACTCAGCAATATTCCAGCTATATGACAGCTGTCTGTAAATAATCGAGTCTGGACCAGATAATCCAGTGATCAACAGCATGAGCATTGATCTACACAATTGGGATACGATGACATGTTTTGTCAACCAAGACATTGAACTGTGATGCATTAGGGCAGCCTTTACAAGCCCTATACCACCCGATCTCGTTAGTCGCCTCTTACAACAAGCATGGGTTGCTGAAACCAATTCTAACCCGTACAAGATGGAAGCAACATATATATGATGGTGAAAGTGTGCTAGAAACTCACAGACAAAACAGTTCCTCTCTCTCTCTCTCCTTCCCTAAAAAAAAAAGTACTGTCAGAGAAGAGTGTTAGCATGTATCTAGCAGAAGCAGTCAAGGGAGGATTCTAACTGGTTTTCCCCCAGTTCTGAGTTTGAAGACTATAGCATCCGCATCAACTGGTTCCAGTATGCAAGTGTGCTTGTAGGATGTAGTTTGGGATGAATAAAACTGGTCTTGGAAGTACATTTCTTATTTGAAAGTACTTAAAAAGTGTCTGCTTCAGTTAGACCTTAACAAACATTAACTACTCTTGCAATGAATGTGGATATGCTCTATTAAGTTGGTTGTCACACTAACCATTGATCCCAGAGGTAAAGCAATGTCACTGTGAAAACTTGATAATATCTGTTTTTGTTGATTGAAATACTTTCATGACTTGTTCACATGTTTTGGTTCAGTTTTGGCATGTTGACCACATCACCCCCGTGTGGGAGGGTGGCGGCATGTGCGACATTGACAACATGAGGACACTCTGTGTGGTGTGTCACCAAAAGGTCACTGCGGGTCAGGCCAGGAAGAGGGCAGTGGTCAGACGTCTACAAGGAGCTAGGGCTGGGGGTGATATCACAGCCTTCTTCCAGAAGACATGACAGTCAACTGTTGGACATTTTGTTCACTGTCTGGATTCAATGGTGAATGTTTTTAAGGAACTGGAGCTGATATAACAGCTTTCTTCCAGAAGTCTTGACAGTCCACTGGTGCATAATGTGTCTGTTGTGTTCAAAAGTAATGGTCAAACGTCAAACAGAGCTGATTTCACAATCTTCTTCTGGAAGTCTTGACAGTTCACTGGTGGACATTTTGTTTATCGTCTGGATTCAATGGTGAAATGTCTATAAGGAACTGGAGCTGATATGACAGCTTTCTTCCAGAAGTCTTGACAGTCCACTTGGGGAAAAAAAGGTCTATAGGGAATCGTCTATAGAGAACTTAGGCTGATATTGCAGACTTTTACTCAGCCATCGTGTGGACATTGTGAAACATTTACACCATGTTATGGGTTCAAGTATCCCCAGACATCAAAAGTTTGCAAACCATTGCCCTTACAGCGGAGATATGATGTATAAACATTCTACACAATCAGGTATTATATTGTATCTGCTAAAACATTTCTGTATCTGTGAGATCAATGAACCCAAAATTGAAATAAACTGATATTCTCAGAATTGTTTATGATATATGAATATGTAACAGATGGATGTATAGGGACATTATATTATTGGAATTCATTACAAACACAAAGCCAGATCCTATTGTTCATACAGATGTCATCGGTTCTCTGTATGTCTATAGAGCAGGAAACACACCTATTCCCATATGACACACAACTACAAGAACATGCAGACATAGAACGAGGCAGATCTGTACAAGGAAAAGCCTTTCTGTGGAGCTGTGAATACCACTTTTACAATTATTGTAAATGCTTCTCATGTAAAGCTCCTGTGAGCAGCATAGCTGGAATTATGTGCTGTATATATTTAGTAGTTGTGAAAGTAGTAGTAGCAGCTGCTTCAGTAGTAGTAGGTGGTGCAGTACTAGTATTAGTAGTAGTGGTAGTAGTAGTAGTAGTTGTAGTTGGTGGTGCAGTAGAAGTAGTATCTGCAGTAGTAGTAGTAGCAGCAGTTGGTCCCAAGCACCAAATCCACATTTTTCAGATTTGACTTTAGTCTGATAATTAATGTCAACATCCTAAGTGATATGGTATCCATGTAACAAGATACGTGTTGACACTAATCAAGATGACCTTTATCGTCACTGATAAAGTGTCAGCAGGTTAGGGGAGATAACTGCTATCAATTAGGTCACACTGAATTCCAACATGGTCGTGGATAAGGTGTCTATCATGTGCTTTTCATCAGTAACCTTGAATGAAGCACAACTGATACATTCAGCTTAAAAGGTCAGTGACACTGTCACCTTGCTGGAATCTTTTGCTGGTCATAGAGATGACTAGATTAGATTAGCTGGTGATGCTGAAAGACACACTGCCATAATGGATCATGTTTGCAGTCAGTTGTTTGCCAGGTTGAGACTTACTAACAAGAAGCTGGAAGATCACTTTGTGTGAAGAATCCCTGGGTGGTGTTGAACAAAACAACCTTAACACTAAGAATACCTTAAATTTTTAAACTTATCCTATCTCACGGTATGCACCTCTCTTCTCTACGACCATGTGTGGAAACGTGCTGTAGGCTAAGTTGAATCAAATCTTACTGGCCTCTGACCCACCCTGACCTCTGACCCACTCCGACATCAGCACCTGTCAATCAACTCCGTAAGCGTGCAGCTCGCTCAGATGATTGTTTGATTGTGTTTCTACAATGGGAAAATCGAATCGCAATAGTGCTAAAAAGCGCAAACATTGCGATAAATGCAAAAGCAACTTCTCGGCGGCAGACCCACATGCTTTATGTGTTGATTGCTTAGGACGTTGTGAGTGGTCTCAACGCTGCACTTTTTGTGCAGACCTCAACGATGATGCTTTTTCTGAATATCGCGGGGTAGCTTGTAGACGTGTGTCAGACAGAGAACGTCGTCAACCATCTGAGGGTCCTTCTGCGTCTAAACGTTCTAAGACAGAACGCCGTAAGAAAACTGCAGTCCGACGTTCGAAGTCCTGCTGAAGATTTCCTAGGGGAGGCGTCGGATTCTTACCTCAGTGAAAATTTACGGTAACTTTTCCGGCCGCATGCGTCTAGCCCCATCACGTTAGAAGACTCTTCACCACCAAGGGTTGTTGTGTTGTCTACGTATTCTCTTCAAACCCGTCCCTCTTTGGTGATACCTATTCCTCAGCGCACTTCTGTTCCTGGGGTGGGGGTTTCTCGTGCGGCGCTTGGTGTGATTCCTAGCATTACATATCAAGTGACGCTTCCTTGCAGTGCGGCGCTTTCCACTTCGGTGGTTGATTCTACACCTATTTCCCATTCGGGGCTTGTGTCGAATGTGTCAATGGCTTCGGGTGCAGTGGATGGTTTCGGTGGCGGGCTCTCTCATCCTCTGGTGGGGTTGACAGGTGTATCAATGATTCCTAGAGTGCCTTTTTCCACATATATCCCTTATCATGTACCGTTGGGTTATGGACCACCACGTTATTCTAGTGCGTCGTTTGCTGCTCCAGCACTGCTTACATCAGGACAATTACCTGTTGGTAGAGCGCCGCTTGTTACCGATCCCATGATGTCATTCAGAGCGCTGCTTGCTTCCAGTTCGCTTAGTCAGTTCACTGGCTTCAAGGTTGACTCGTGGGGCATTTGGTTCGACGCTTCCTCAGGGTTCAGCGCTCACCTCTCATGTGTCTAGTTCGGTGCTGGGTCCACTCAGCTCAGCTTTTGCTTCCAATTCCAGGGACCCTTCGGGTTCATCGTTGCCTCATGGTGGTGTGCCTCAGTCAGCTGGATGTCCGTCTGCTCTCAGTGAGGTGCCTCGTCATCCCTTAATGTCTGCGTCTGTGTCTTCGGCTCTTCCTACAACGGGATTGGCGGTGAGACCTATTTTACCAGTATCCTGGAATCCGGTGTCGGAGGTTTCGACTTCTCAACCTGTGGATTTTGACACCATTGTGCTAGCGGTAGCGTCAGCATTACGGCATCAGGCACCAGCAACTTCCGCAGCTGTTCAGTCATCGGGTCCTTCGACCAATCCAGTTCCACTTTTAGAGGAGGTTGGTCGTTTGTCGACGCCAACTCCTTTTTCTGATGGTATGGCACTGTCGGATGGTAGCGTGGATGCTGTAGACACACCTCAACTACTCATCGGGATTGCCGATAGCCTCCGTTTACAGCATAGTAGTTCGTCGGCGGATTTATTATCCTTTTTTTATATGAAGCCAGGTGATTTCGGTTCCATCACGTTCCCGCCTCGACTGTGTATTACTCATTTGGCAGCATCTCTGGATGAGGCTTTTGGTAACCTGAGGAAGGTTAAGGATGGTATTTGCGGCTCCTCGCTTCAACTTGGCATCTGCTCATGTGCATGGTTTCTCTATGCTGATCGTCTCCCCTCCGGTGGATGATGATATTACGTTGCTGGGAACTAAACAGAAAGCCTACTTGCCGTTCCTGGTGGAGGATCGTGAGCTTTTGCATCTGGATGGTGTCATAAGGAAGATTATGGCGCCACTCAACATGGTGTTGACGACGACCGAAGCGGTGGCTATGTCGGTTGCACATGCTATGTCCCATCAACAAGCGTATATTCGAGCGGCTATGTTCTTATTGCAAGAGCAATTTCAGACCATTCTGGATCAGTTGGCTCACTTCTTTTCGTATGTCACAGCTATGCTTCGCAGGGGGCCTTTGCACTTATCCTCATGGGAGGATAGGTTCCGTACTGATCTCTTTCGGCAGCCATGGTCTGGCAGGTCTCTTTTCACCGGGGCGATTAGAGATGTCACAAACAGAGTTGGTCAAGATGCTCACTTACAAGTGTCAGTGGAATTGTTGAAATTTCAACGTTTGCAGGTGGAGGAATCGTTGAGTCGACAACGACCAGCCCGTTATGTTCCTGTCAATCCGGACCTGCGTGCTGGTTCTACTGCTTCCTTTCGTGGAAAGGGATCCTTTGGCAGAGGACGGTCCAGCCGTCAACATCGGGCATTCTCTGCTTCACGACCAGCTTCCACTGCCGACCAGTCCACTTCGCAAAGGCCTGACAGACAGTGACTCGATAACATTAGAACGCGACTGGGTTCTTCCGCCTCCAGTCGTGCCCTTTCTGTCTTTCCCAGTAGGCGGCAAGCTTGGGACCTATGCTCCCAAATGGATCATCTTGGGAGACCCGTACGTCCTCTCCATGTTATCCACAGGGTTTCAGCTGCCAATCATCGGGGATCCTCCTCTCACTTTACTTCTGGATCGCAGAACGTATCCCACTCAGCAGAGGGCTGTTCTTCGATCCACAATAGACACCTTGCTCAAGAAACTTGCGATCGAATCCCTGGGTCAGGCTCCGACCGTCTCGGGGTTCTATTCTCCAATCTTTCTGGTCCCCAAGAAGGTTTCGGACAAACTGAGGTTAATCTTCAACATGAAGATATTCAACGAGTGGTTTCTGCAGCCTCCGCCCCATTTTCGCATGGTATCAGTGGCACTCCTCAAGACCATTATCAAGCCGGGAGACTACATGGTCAGTTTGGAACTCCAGGATGCGTACCTGCACATCCCGATCTTCCCGGCTCATCGCAAGTTCCTTCGGTTTGTCGGCACTCACTATCAGTGGCATGTCCTCCCGTTTGGAATTTCTTCGGCCCCGTGGCTGTTTACACGGGTAATGAAGCCTATCACCAGTTTCCTTCACCGCCAAAGGGAATAGTGTGAGGCTTACATCAACGACTGCATTCAGGCGCAGACCAATCATGCCCTTCTGCTTCGTCACATGCAGTTTGCGATACAACTTCTTCGCCAATTAGGCTGGTTAATCAATCTGCAGAAATCCGAACTAGTCCCTACGCGCCGTCTTCAATTCATTCGAGCAGTGTTCGACACAGAGGTCAACAAACTCTTTGTACCGAGGGATCGTTTCTGCAAGATACAGCGATTGGTGTCTCTGGCACTGGCGCACCCCAGGACGCTTCGTCAGTGGCAGGATATCCTGGGCCTCTTGACGTCGGCTCAGGCGTTGAGCTCAGGTGTCAACTACAACTTCATCCCTTGCAGTTCTTTCTAGCACCTTACATAACAGTGGGAGATCCGGTTGCCTTGATCACTCTACCTCTGGACTCCATCCCCATCTCCTGTGGTGGATGGAAGAATTGAATGTTTGCGACGGAGTTTGTTTAGGGCCGTTTGTTCCGTCTCACCACCTGTATGTGGACGCGTCTCTACACGGTTGGGGAGCTCATCTTCTCAATCAACAAGTGGCAGGGCTGTGGTCTCTCGTAGATCGCGCCTGTCACATCAACGTTCTGGAGTTCAGGGCAGTGATTCTTGCAATCAGTCACTGGCAGGATGTCCTACGAGCAACTTCCCTCATGATCCGATCGGACAACGCAGCAGTGGTTTGGCATATCAACAGGATGGGGTCCACGGGGTCTACTCAAGTGTTGCAGTGGACCCAACAGTTCTTCGATCTGGTGGACTCTCTCAACATCTAAGTCCGAGCCAACCACATACCGGGGTTGAAGAATGTCATCGCAGATTCTCTGTCCCAGCCGAGTCATCCCTCTCCAACGGAATGGAGATTACATCCTCAGGTGTTCCAGACCCTTTGTCTTCCGTTGACGACTCCGACAGTAGATCTCTTCGCCACCCGATTCAACCATCAGCTGGCTCGGTTTGTGTCACCGATTTCGGACCCTCTGGCTTGGGACCTCAATGCTCTAGCCATTCCGTGGGAGGACCTGAACCCTTACACGTTTCCGCCAGTGGCCCTTCTTCCTGGCATATTAGTGAAACTGTGCGCAACTCAGAGGATGACTCTGCTTTTGGTCGCGCCCTATTGGCCGGCCAGAAGTTGGTTCTTAAACCTTCAAGACCTAGCCGAACCAGATCCCATACCACTGCTCGTTCGACCCGAACTTCTGATACATCCGCACTCTGACCAGCAACATTGGTCCCCTTTGTCGCTCCATCTGCACGCCTGGCGCACATCGGGTTAAACGGCGGCGAAGGGCTATTCTAAATGGGTGGCTACAGCCATTTCTACAGTGCATCGTACTTCTACGAGGTCACTCTACGATGACAAATGGAAGAATTTTGAAGCATATTGCAGGAAGAAGGGCGTCTCATCCCCACTCACGGCCTCCCCACAGATGGTGGCAGAGTACCTTCAACATTTACTTAACCTCCAGAAAACTCAAAGGTTCTACACTATCTACCTACCTGGCTGCTCTTAACACCGTTATTGCAGCGGCCTCGGGTGTGAAGGTGTCCACTGTCCCTAAACTCCAGTCTCTCCTCCGGTCCTACAAACTGGCTGACCAATCTCAGACGTTCCGTCCTCCGGCCTCCAGCTTGGGATCTTTCCGTTGTACTTGCTCATCTCACGTCAGCGGATTACGAACCTTTGGAGGAGAAAGATTTGGAACATGTCTCCTTTAAGACCTTCTTTCTCTTGGCCTTGGCTACAGCTCCCCGTATTTCAGAGTTGCATGCTCTTGATGTTTCTCGGGTTCGGTTTGAAAGGTGTAGACATGCGAGAGTTTTCCTTGGTTTGCAATGGGATTTTCTCGCCAAGAATCCGTTACCAGGACAGCCGGATCGCATTTCACGATTTCGCCGTTGTCCACTTTCTTGGGCCCAGATGACACTGAGGATCTGTCCTTATGCCCAGTGCGTGCATTGAGTTACCTAGCTGCCTCACAGGATCGCCGCAGACTGCGTAAGAGATTGTTCATTCCATTGTCTACTGCCTCCACCTCTGAAATCTCCCGTACTACCTTGGTGTTTTGGATGCGAACTACAATCCTGCGTGCTTATGGCTGTGCTGACCTACCTCCACCATCGACGGCGAAGCCTCATGAGACTCGAGGTCTTGCCTCCACCATGGCTCTTCATAGAAATTGTTCCCTGCAGTCCATCATGGAGGGCTGTTTTTGGAGATCCGATACGGTGTTTGCTTCACACTACCTGAGGGACCTATCGGTTACAGACGTGGAAGGTCTACTCAATTCGGCCCCTTGGTCCTGGCGCAGCAATTGTCATCGGCCCGTGTTCGCAGATAAAGCAATCCTTCTTTGGTCGGTTTTGCTCTGTACATAATAAGATATCGATGTAATCCATATCTTGGTACTTTTTTCCATTTGGATTAGATTATTGTCACCTATGGGAATAGGGCGTGTCTGCACTGTCATAAGTTATGACTTGATAGACTGTGAGGCCAGTCTTGTGCTACATGCAGAGATGATCGACACTCCACTTACTGACCTCTACTCTCCGAGCAATTACGTCAGTAAAGTGTTGATTTCCGATTACCTACATGGTTTTCGAAGCGTTCTGCTCCTAAGTCCTTTCTCACCTTGGTAAGTTAGGGAGATTGGTACTGAATGTTAAACTAGTTGAACAACCGAGCTATTCCCTCTTTCACCGCCTTCTAGCGTGTGTCTGTGGGGGGTAGTCTCGAAGCAGGGACTGGCCAGATTAAGGTCTTCGACTTTAATTCACTGGGGTCACCTGATAAATCGCGGAGCGGTGGGGCCTACTTGCCAAAATGCGTCCTTTTGCTTGTCATAAGATGCGGCTGAAAACCACATTAATTCAGGAGCGCCCACACCCTAGAGTTTTTGTGCTGTGTAAGCCAAGGGGTTACAAGAAACCCATCTCAAGTTTGGAGTCTGCATATTGGGAGTTGATGTGTTCTCCTGGCCTCCTTGGGTTTATGCATCTTCCTGGTTGTACGTATTGATGGGGTAATCTGCGGCCCTCCTACCAAATGTGGTATTGTGCATACCGTGAGATAGGATAAGTTTAAGAATTTGTAAATTTTATAATAAATTGTATATTTATATACTTATCCTATCTCACAGATGGATACCCAGCCGACCTGCCCCACATCATAGATTATTAAAAGCTCCAAGACGAGAATGACAGGCACAGGTAGTCACATGACCATCTGAGCGAGCTGCACGCTTACGGAGATGATTGACAGGTGCTGATGTCGGAGTGGGGTCAGAGGTCAGGGTGGGTCAGAGGCCAGTAAGATTTGATTCAACTTAGCCTACAGCACGTTTCCCCACATGGTCGTAGAGAAGAAGAGAGGTGCATACTGTGAGATAGGATAAGTATATAAATATACAATTTATTATAAAATTTACAAGTCTATGTTAAGGTATGGGAGTCATGGTAACCTTAGCTCCAAGATTGCTTTGTAGAACGGCACCCTGGTTGTCAAGTGAGGTGAAATTGGGTTTAACGTCGTGCTTGAGAATATTTCGCTCATATGACGATGTGCATGCGTGTGTATGTGTATGTGCGGCTGCTTGTACTAGCCCAGACTTAAGCTGGTTTTATAGTGCTAGCCCACTGAGATACCATGCCGCAGTGAAGCATGAATACCCCACTCAGACACATTATACTGACTGAGCCGACCAGTCCTTGATGTACCCATTAATGCCGAGCGCCAGGCAGGGACCAACAAGTACCATATTTTAACGTCTTCTGGTATGACACGGTCGGGCTGGTTGTCAAGACTCCACAGAACTTACTGTCTTAATGCCAGCAATGTTCCAGCCTGTTCACATCGGCCTGTACCTAATCACATTTGGACCTGACAATCCAGTGTATGGAACACATTTTGGTACAAGTGAATGCTATCAGCCCACAGTCTAAGCACCCGATTTTGACTTTAAAAGACATTTCCAAGGTCATCCTATCAACAAAGCCACAGTCTTTTCAACCAATACATCTGGTTACTTTTTATTTAAACATATTTTATTTATGAAAGAAAAGTATTGAGCACAAATTATCCAACGTAGAAAAGGACTGACTGACTGATTGAGTTTGGTTTTACGCCGCTTTTAGCAATATTCCAGTAACATCACGGCAGGGGACACCAGAAATGGGCTTCACACATTGTTCCCATGTGGGGATTCGAACCCGCCCTTTCGAAATGCTTTAACCATACCCCACTACCCCACAAGGAAGCCACAGTCTGTGGTTGTGAAGACTCCACAGAACTTACTGTCTTTACTCAACACATAGTTGGTGGAACAAAGGCCCACTCTGTCATGTCCACCAGATATGGCTATGGTCAAAAATAAAGGAAGAGTTTTCATCCAAGATTGAAATCATAAATCAGTTTATTTAAATACATTTTCATCATCATAAAAATACAGAACCAGATCTGATTATAACAACAAAGAGAAGCTTACAAATCTTGTACATAAAATATAATATACCGGTAGCAGAGACGAATTTCACATTAACCATTGCAGGGCATTAATAAGACAATGCTTGCATACTTTCCACATTAATGCATCTTTGAAAACTTGTTTGTAAAGCTCTAAAATATTTTGAACATTTGCCATTGTTTCAGCAGACACAAGATTCCACTTGAAAATATTTACAATGGAACCATCTGAAACACAAGATACTTTGGAAGTGAATACTCAACACTTTAGTGGTAGTGAGAAGGACAGAATTGTCCTTGTGGTATTGAACGACAAAGTCTTGAACTTAAATATATATATACTTACACAATACATATTCATGTTTCAGACATATCAGGTTATGATACATCTTAAACTATTATACTACTCAAAACAAGTTGAGGAATACCAACATTTTTCAAATTATTAACTTTTTCTATATTATTAACTTTTTCCAGAAGTACTAACTTCATTTTTAATGGCATGTCAGATTAACTTGAGCAATATACAAGAAACAGGTGGTGTTTAACTTTTTCAATAGCATGGGTTTAAATAGGTCTTACCAATAAGACCAGTGACTCAAGGCCAACACCTGTAGTTGATGAAATTGGTTGACATTCATATTATGCTTAGTATTAGATAACAGACTCCATGAACAATTGTTCCTAAACTACCTACCACACATAATATAATTCTGGAAGTAACTTTACACAGAAATGATCTTGTTCTAGTCTGTATGTCTTCTTTTATTTAATCCATTATAATACTTGTACTGAAGGCTTCAGTTCTCTATCCACTTATTAACTGGCAGTGCGTTACTAAGGGGGAAGTAATTACCCCTCCCTGAAGAAATGCCAATGTTAGACACGACAACACCAGATATTTTTTCTAATCTCATAACCATCCATAGTGTCAATGTTTCATTATTGTTCAATACTGAACATTATCAATATTTTAATAGAAAATTTAAAAAGTCAAATTGTGTTGCTTTCTCACAATCCTCCTTCTCAAGTATGAATCCGAGACCAGTCACAAAACAGCCTCCATGTTAAGAAACAAGAACTGGTTGCATTACTCAGCCCCAATATACCTGACTTTTTTCACCCCACTTTTGGGAAGCTGCCTGTGGGCAGTTTGTATCTTTGCCCAGGGTAAGGTTTGTCTCCCCCATCAGATGCCCATCCAAGGGTGAGCAGGCAATCATCCTTCCCGTCAAGCACGTCAATTCTCTATTACACATGTCATCTCCACCCAACCATACCCAATACATACTGATTTTACAGATCACCTTCAGAAAAATATATTTCTTATTATTTCCAATTCTATCTAAACTATGTAGACGACTTCAAGGAATCTTCAAAAATCAGGTTGTGTAAACAGAACTTTGCTTTCCAGACTTGACTCGTCATAAGAATAGTTGTTTTGAATTACTATTGACAAAAGCTAACAAAATATAGTGTTGAAGTATTTACAAGAAAGATCTAAGGGACTGGTCATTAATTTGGGGGTTGGGGGAAATTCAGGGAGGGTCACCCAAAACCCCCTTGATTTGACAGTCTCTAGGTGAAGGTCATAAAAAATTATACACATTTGGGGAAGTCCATGTAAAAATGTACAGAGCATCTGGGAAGGGTCATCCAAATTTAGAAACAAATATTATATTTAGTAATTTGTCATCAAATAACTGACCCATGCATCCCTGTAATACATGACCAGTCCCTTACACTCAAATATTTCTAATTACCATTACATGTAGAAATATGAAAAATCATTAGATATCGTTAGTTTCATATTCTGGACACATCTAATAAACAGGAATAATTGATCACAAAAGTAGCTTAATTACAGACATGTATTTACATGAGATGAAGGACATCTGGTACCTCTGATTATCACAAGACATTGACATAACACTGTTCCTTCTCATGGCAGCAGGCTTCATGATAAATGGAGACAAAAACATATTGGCTACTGTTACCTGTTCTCTTCAAGGTGTCCTGTGTATATCATGTAATCTTGTCTCTGTAACCTTCCTTACTACAATGATGTAGTTGAGCTTATGTTATCAAGGAATGGTGACCTTTTTGTTTCTTTTATTTGCTTTGGTTTTCTCCTGTACAATCTTCAAAATGATTATTCAATTCAATCAACATCTCAGCCCGTGGACTATCTTCACAATCCATAGGGAATGGTCATTTATTATAGGGGTAGGTGGGTCACCAATAACATGGGTTCTAGGGGGAGGGGTCATTAAAACTAATTCAAAATTGGAAAATTTACAGAAAATTAAAAATGTTTTTAAGTAGTATAACAGCCAAAAACACTAGAAAAGTAGTTCAATGCTGGAATATCACAGATTATTTGTTTCGGATTGCTACAATATTGAATCAAAATATACCAAAGTGTGTTGTCAGGCATGTTGATAAAATGAGTATGTACTTACTCAAAGTAATAGGCACACTGGAGGATTGCTTGAAGTGACTTCTGAACATTACACCATCTTGTATACAGAGATACATAAGGTTGACAAACATGTGGCCAGCATTTTTCACATTCATATTTCAAGTAGCTCACATGCTCTGATCTATGTTATTTTCATTATCACATTTAATTCCATTTATTGCAGCAGCTGGAAGATGCAGTTAAAACTACCAGTTCAAGGGAGGTAACTCTGATTACTTGCTATTGCTTCTCATCAACATTTCTCTGTTGTCGGGTGGGTTGTAGTTTGATTACTGTGGATAAAAAATGTTTTTCACTTTGGGTATGCAGCTGACAGAGATGGTTGGTCAGAGACAATATTATTTGAAACGCTTAGTTTTGTGGCCATGTGGGGAATAGAACCCGGATCTTCAGCATGACGAGCAAACGCTCTATCCACTAGGCTACTCTGCCTCCCCACTACCCTTAGAGGAAGTAATCCATCTAGTAGTTAAGTCAATCATCATTACAGTCATCACAGTGAAATATAGTCAAGAATTGCTGTTGCAGTTCACTTTCTGAAACAATTTGATGCATACATTTAAGATCAAAACTTAATCTACAATGGAGATAAAAAGCAGCAAAAGATAGAACTGGCTTTTAAATGAAGCAACATGTGCTTGATAGCAAATAAATAAGGATTTGTATATTAAAAAGGTTAATTTATTAAGATACTTGTGGTACTTAAAATGACGTACATTACTAATGCTAAAACATTTATTCCATTAGAATAGAACAGGTTTAAATTAGGTGATTAGGTAATTAACAGTTTATGATGACTATAAGTATCGAGGTGCAGCTGTTGAGGCCAGCTTCATATCCTGACATCATGACTGGAGCTAACCTGAGCAACAATGGACACCAAGCTCGCAAGTTACAGTTCAATCAGTGAGGGTGTGAGTTTCACATTCTTAACTCACATCACACTCAAAGGAATTGGCTTCACCCATCATAATACTAGAAAAACACAGAAAAACCAGCAAATGCAAATCTTGGAGACATAAAACTATAGTTAAATGGGTGAAGATATTAATCCCATATTATTCTGGTCTATGAAATATTAAATTATTTGTTGATTATTATATTATGTTTCAAAGAAACACCAATAATCTCTTTGAAGAGTTCTGATTTGTACATGTCTGATTAACACACTACATGGGATATATTACTCTGCTTAGAGTAGTGAACTGTCTCCATGTACATTGTGTATTGAACATTATAGTTTTACAGTAGCAAAATAAATTGAGCTTGAACTGATTTCAAACACTTGTATAACAAAACTTCACAAATAAATATACACCATTATCCTTCATCTTTCCATGTTCTGAGCAATCATAGCAAAAATGTTACGTTAATATAGGCAGTCTGAATCAAACTCCCACACAAGGAAATGATAGAAGCTATATCACCAACAACAATGTCTGAGGCAACAGTGTCATCTGAACACACAGAAACATCAACAACTCTGAAAATATACATTTCATACAAACAATCATAACAGGGAGCAAATAACACACAGCTCCAGAACGAGTTCCAACATAAAAAATTTGTTCATAACATGCTAACTATGATACCTCTCTGATTATTGGGGTCAAGACAAAGATATTCCCAACACAGAGAGTCTAGGGCAAGTGGGATGGATGTTTCATAAAGCAGGAAGGACTTAAATGATAAATAATGATTCTTTGATTTAAGAACATACTGATAATATTACTCTACAAAAGTGTCCTGTTGCTATCAAACAAATTAGTTTCACCAAACTTTCCACTTTAACCAGATTGAATCTTACCATAAATGTACTCCATTTTATACATTAGCTTTTTTCAGTTTACTTCAATGACACTACAGTTTTCAGAATAAATTCATGACAATACTGCAAGAAAATACATAATTACAGAGCTTTATCTTATTCTTGTCAACTAACATATTTCTGTCATCTTGGACCTGCAAAGCTGACATATGTATTTGACACAATTCCTGGGAACAATACATGAAAAGAGTGCCACCTACTAAGAATAGATGTTGCACTTTGTGTTTACTATGTTTAGCTTCTCAATACTTTTTTCATCATTAAGACATAACTTAGATACAGGAAGGAGATCTCTACAGATTTAATGAACACTTGATTTTTCCTATCAAAACCTCTGGAGACATCTCACTACAATAGAACAACCACATCCACATAAAAGTAGGTGTGTAGAATGAATGTATGAATGGGTTTTACCCTGCGCTTATCAATATTCCAGCAATTTCACGTCGGGGGACACCAGACTTGTCGTCACACGTTGTACCCATGTGGGGAATCGAAACCGGGCATTCGGTGTGAGGAGCGACGCTTTAACGACTGGGCTACACCACCGCCCCAGGTGAGTAGAGATGAGGGGGGATAGGTATGAGGGGAGGTGGAGGAAAGTGAAGGAGATCTATATTACCTCTCAAACTCTACAGTCTTTTCACAGTACTAAGACCATTGAAGGGGTTTATGACAGTTGAGGGGGAGTAGCCATGTACAAAGCTTAAAACAATGTTTCCATAACTTGCAAAACTCCACATTAAATTTCTGTGTAGTAGGACATTCGGGGTATGCCAAGGTAATGGAACATGAGAGGAATGGTATATACAGTGTTCAGTGATATTAAAAAGTAGCTTATGTACTTGTACGGAAGTTCCACAATGAACTTTTGTTTGGTTTTGGGATCTTTTGGGTCCATACTGAGGATGAAACAGAGAGACGCATACACAGAGTTCTTCATGTAGTGGTGTAAAATGAGGGTGACAGCCACTCCTGACACCAGCCTGAGCATTGCTATTAGGATTGCTTGGTACTGGAAATTCAGCGAGAAGGGGAGGGAGGCATCGTTGGGACTCATGAAGCCTTGGTTGTAGTTGATCCAGGTGCCGAGGAACAAGCCGCCGGTGATTGACAGAATGAGGGTCGTGTCGCCACGTGCTGTACTCCACTTGTCTAGTTTTGGATACAGTAGAGAGAGGATTATGGGCAGAGACAGTAAAATTACTGGCGAAAGCGGATGTGTGACGAGGAACTTGTCCATCGGGTCAACGAAGGGCACGGTGAAGGTCATCACTACGACAGCAAACAGAAGCCCTGCAATCACATCCTGAAATGTGAAATGGACAAATAAATTACAAAGCATGTCATGGATTTGTACAAAATATATAGGAAATCCTATTTGTGTCCAGAGTACTTTCTTAAAAACCTGTGAAGATCTGTGGTAGAATTGATATTCAGTAACCCATGCTTGTTGTAAAAGGTGACTAACGGGATTGGGTGGTCAGGCTCGCTGACTTGGTTGACACATGTCATCATATCCAAATTGCATAGATCCACACTCATGATGTTGATCACTGAATTGTCTGGTCCAGACTCGATAATTTAGAGACCGCTGCCATATAGCTGGAATATTGCTGAGTGTGGCGTCAAACAACAAAAAGAAAGAAATCAAAACTTATATATTGTCTTCTTATGAAATATACTCTTACACATAATACTCAAAACAAACCTGAACACTTGTACCGCCATCATAATCTTGTGTGAAATCCAATATTTAATAGTCAAGAACGTATTAATCATGTTATATGGCAGATACAGTAAAAAATATACACAATGCAAATGCAAATTTCACAAACTACCAACACGACGAATTTGCACCTAGGAATGATTTCTAATGAACAATCCAAGGGAGACAACTCACCAGAATGTTGTGCATGCCGAGGTAGATACGACTCATACAGACCAGAATGCACCAGGCTACTGCGATCAGCAGGCCAACAAACATGGAATACTGCAATAGAAACACAGCAATTAGTGCATGTTACCACAAACAGTAGGACCAGTCAAAAACTTTCTACCTAATTCTACTGATGTGTTTAGCATTTTATTTTTACTCTGTTATATTTCCATAACATTTATATATGCCATATTTTATTTGTTAGATAACAAACACAAGTTATTCATTGTCTCACGATCTGTGAAAGTATATTTCTCTATTGTCTTATATATTCTGACTGACTGACTGAGTTGGGTTTTACGCCGCTTTTAGCAATATTCCACAATATCATTAAATGGGCTTAACACATTTATGTGGGGAATCGTGTGATTGACGAATAAAACCACTATACCCCACCGCCTATTGTCTTATACACCATATACACATTATATTTAAAGTGTGATTCCAAAGTATAACCATCTGGCACCAAAGACTTATTGTCAGCATACATCCACATTCTTAATAACACGATTCCAAACCCTATGTAGTCATAATCATTTCCATTCCTGATCCCCATTGAACCAGGTCTTTACAACAAGCACCTGTTCTGTATTCCCCTAACATGGGCAGCAATCATGTCGTCACTTCTAGCAAGTCACTTGAACACCACCTTATCTACGCATTTTATGATGTATGTCTTAGCAGCTTATGACTAGCCAAACTGACCATGTCTCAATTTCACACAGGTCATCATAACCTTGGGGTAATATCACTTTCATAAGTAATCTTAGTGCTACAGCTATCTTTAGTATATGTTATAGCATGGGAGTTAGGGTCAAACTGACCATGTCTCAATTTCACACAGGTCATCATAACCTTGGGGTAATATCACTTTCATAAGTAATCTTAGTGCTACAGCTATCTTTAATACATGCTATAGCATGGGAGTTAGGGTCATAGTAGCGCTAACCTCACTTTGTGCAAGTGGACCTGGGTACATAATGTAACTACGGAATATTAATTAGAAATAAGAATGGAGTAATAATATATATAGAAATACTCTCCATCTGTGACACTGGATCTTATATTAACATACTCTTAAGCTTACTGCAGCTTCTGAAGGCCAGGAGGAAAATAGAGTGGATTATCTGCATATGTTTTTATTTCAGATGACATTTATTTTTATATATTCTGTAATAGGAGGGTTTCTGTTTTAGACATCTATAGAGGTCACACAGTATTTGATTACTGAACGGTTAAAGTTCTTCAGTAGTTTGCAAATAACTGGATCCAAAATCTGTGACGTTTTTATTGGGAAAACTCTGATTGATTGACCTATAAACAACTAACAAGACTATTCATCTCAGTTTACACTAAAACATTTAAGAGGAGTGGCCTGTTGCGACTTGCTATCCTATCACTAACCTATCTAACATCATCCTCTGTATCAGTACTGATGGTGAAGTAAGGGTTATCAGTGTCACTGTGTTCAACTGCACCACAGATAATACAATGGTGTGAGGTAGGCTGTTTGGTAGAGAGGCAGGCAGGAAGAAAACCTAATAACTGAATTATTACCTCCTTCATCAATCAAACAAAACAAACAGCTGTAAACATGGAAGAAAATCACCTCAGGCTCCCCCTGTCATGCTCACGCTATAACAAACCCATTTAGATGCCACAATAACAGCATCCCCAAAGGAGACGCATGCCATTAAGCAAATTGCTGCAGGCTACTAAGGTATCAATGGTATGTGTCACACATATAGCAGTCAGCTGATGCCACAGTGCTCCCCTTAGTCCAGGCAAAGCTTCTCTGCCTTCCATACAACAATCCCATCAACAAAATACACTCAAGTATTTTGACATTAGCGTCCCCAATGTGGTAAACATTGCTTCGCTTTGGACTTTGTATCAGTGGAAAGCTGACAGGCTATGATCATAGGGCCTAGAAACAATTGCCATGATATCCATGGAGGTGTGTCGGTTGACATGCATAACATTGTTTTGAATGACATATGTAAAGTAACTATATTTGAGAAGAAATCAAGAAATCCTTCTTGCATTTCATCGGTCCCAGATGGGGTAATGTTTAGTTTCTGTAAAGATAATAGTTTCATAGAACCGAATAACTCAGTTTCAAATGAATGGGAGCCCCAGTGAGATGGGAGATCCCGAACCTGAGTGAGTGAGTGTTGTTTTATCCCGGTTTTAGCAATATTACAGCAATATCACAGCATAAATGGGCTTCACACATTGTACCCATGTGGGGAATCGGACCCGGGTCCTTGGCATGACGAGCGAACACTTTAACCACTAGACTACCCCCCTAGACTTGTTATGTTTAGAGCATATGCATTGCAGAAAGAGTTGGGTGGATGAGGTAAAAAGGTAGTGAACACACTGTGAGACAGACCAACAGATAGCTGCATAGGGCAAACAAAAACAGTGGGGAATATCCATGACTAAACTTTTAGTCCAACACTTGTACAAACCAAGACAGACTGTTGTTACTCCTCAAATCTTTTACATGACAACTACTCCAAAATGAAATGACGACAAGCTGGATATGTCATGGCTATGACGTCTAGCCCTTGTCATTTCACATGGATAAGCATGACAAAGTCTACACACCTGTCATAAGTGAGTGAGTGAGTTAATATTTAACGTCACACACACCTGTCATAAAGTGCAGATGGTTCATGTACTAGTTAACTGATTATGAATATGATGGAAGATCCAGATCTACAGCATCACTGTCCCACCCTTTCATGTCGTCCTTTTGTTTAACATCACCATGATTACACTCAGCAATATTCCAGCTCAGATGAAAGATGGCAGAGTCAAGATTGGACCAGATAAACTATTTGATAGTATAAGTCATCTAATGCCTTCAGGAAAGGATGAAATGTGATCTACCAAGTCTCCAGGCCAGTTAACAGATCCATTTACAAGCATCTTTAGTTGCTGGGAACCTTTTGTTTAACATCACACTCCAATATTCCAGCTATATGATGGCAGCCTGCAGATAGTCAAGACTGGACCAGATAAACCAGTTATTGATAGCATCAGTTATCCCATGCCTTCAGGAAACGATGACATACAATCTACCAACTCTCTGGGCAAGTTAACAGATCTATTTAGCAGCATCTTTAGTAGCTGGGAGCCTATAAACTAACACAAATCTCTGAAAATATACAGTTCTGATAGAAACAACAACTCCTTTTCAATTGAAAATGAGCCCCAATGAGATAAAGATTCAGAAATAAAAACTCTGGAAAATCTAGACTTGCCTCACTTTGGGCTACAGTTACAGTAAGGGCAGGACTTATATGGTTATGGGTCTGGGAGAGGCTTGGAACCTGTTTTATCTCCAAAATCATATGTGGTAATGTAACATGTACTATATTAGTGGATGGTTTCACCAGTGACAGTGTGGACTGTACTGGTGATAGGAGGATATTAATATGACAGATCACTGTGACACTACTTGACCATGATGAGGTAGCTAATGTTTCACTTCCCTTAACTTGTGACAAAGCCAGGGCTGTTTGATTCCCTGAACGTGTTCACTTTACATAGCCTCCCTCACTTCCATTTATGAATATGTCATCGGTATTGGGTTTGGTGTCTTCACATAAACACTTGTCTACTACTTGACTTGACAGTATCTTGACATAGGGAAATCAGATATACATGTACCAATATACATACAACATAAACTCCAACCCCTTGCATGTATCCTTATCAGCCCAGAGGACAAGATACTGCTGTGAAAAACATCAAGGATTAAAAACAGATGTGACAATTGTATTTTTGTGATTTCATAGTTTTTCCCCCAAAAGATACCACACAAAAATACTGTGCAGATTAAAATTCAGTCAAAATATGAGAGGACCACAGTCAAGTTGCAGACAATTAATTCTCAACAATCCTGTGACAATCCTTGGACACGACAGTACTGCTGTTGCATCTGGCCTAGCAATACCATAGATTTTAATTTGCAAGAAAACCTGTTGTCTGCAGCTGTTTTATGCCAGTGTTTGCTGTATTGTCATGACAGCTGAACATATTTTCATAACAAATGACCTGATAGATTAGCATGATTCAACACAAATAGGTCAAACAGTCCTTTACTGATCTCAATAATATATAATTTGGGGGATCCATATTTACTTACATTACCCCACAGGTGGATTACCTATATACAGTACAACCAGAAATTATTGAGTATTTAAAGATTGTAATTTTGTTATTTTTTTCACTCATTACTCATGTATTAAATGTTAATATTAGCAGAACAAAACTCCAGATTCAAAGACAGGTGAAGAGTTAGTATTTTGTCAAGTCACCATGGGCAGCAATGCAGGCTTCAATGCGGCGGGGCATACTACTGATCAAAGAAGTTAGATGCAATATTTTTCAAAACACGATAAACAGTAGACAAAGGGATGCCTGTTCTACTTGAAATCACTTTAGCTGATCTGATGTCCTTGGTATAATACTCTAAAATCAACTTCCTCTTCTCTAAAGCATCCATACTGAGGATCACTGAAAATGTCATCCGCTAGCAAGTTAAAAAAGGGGGATAACTCTTCACAAACTAATGAAAAAGGTTTAATGGAGTAGTCTCTCTTGAATGAAACCAAGCACTTGATAGCTGGTCAAGGTTGTTTATACTAGAAATCCAATTAAACATATTCCTAAAATTCTCAATAATTTCTGGTCATACTATACAACTAATAAACACCTTAAAGAGCGGGGGAGGTGGGGTAGCCTAGTGGTTAAAGCGTTCGCTCGTCACGCCTAGGGTTCAATTCCCCACATGGGTATAATGTGTGGACCCCAATTCTGGTGTCCCCCGCCATGATATTGCAGGAATATTGCTAAAAGCAGCGCAAAACTAAACACATTCACTTAAACAGCGGTTGTTTGGCAACGCCTACTTCAATGATATCTAATAACAGAAGGTACAAGGCAGAGCAGGAGGTGGACGTTGTTGTAGACAGCAGTGCTGTAGACCCAGTGATGTATGCCTGTTGACAACACCAAGCCACAGCTCTCTCGTATTGATCCCAGCTACCCAAGCTTGTATGGCATATATATTACCCTTTATCTTGGTATTCTTTTTTTTTTCCAATAGAAATAGCAAGTCTAAATGTCACTGCTACCCTTGGCTGCTTTAACTGTATAGGTTATTGAAGCAAAGCAGGTCAACGGTATTCTGCAACAGCACTTCGAGTCATAACATGGTATTCATATATTACACCTGTGTCTGGTCTTTAGGAATGGAGTTTGATGAGCACCATTAATGGCTAAAGAGCTAAGTATGCAATCAATAATCAGTACCATTACAGCTTGCAACCATGGATACCATGTCATAAAGGTATGCAGTTGAAAGGAGATGAAAAACATCAATTTGTTGTTGATGTTAGAGCTCATTACTACTTGAACAACCAATGCCAGACAGGGATTCTGCTAGAAGGGTCCTCTTCTCTTTAATGGTTTCAGATACATCAGAAATGCTCAATATTATTATTAATACTGTTATTGAATGGACCTTCATCGAGTTATTACAGTAATTAAATTGCAAGATACCATAACCCAGCTAGTAGTAAACTCAGTGATAACTTATTGATTGGAATTTTACAAAAGTCTTTTGACTTTTCCCTGTGGATACGCTAATAAATTTTGTTGCATCCATTGTCAATTTATATCCGTATAGGAAGCAGGAATTTGCGTCCTGTAAATCCCTGCACAACACAGGTTCATGAGAATCACTATACATAAATTGGCAAATGAAATGAAGTCTTGTTGGACCTGTCAGCTCCAATCTAGAAATGTTGAGATGTGTGCAGTGAGCGAAATAACGACCTCCAGCAAAACATATTTGTCTTTTTTCATCATTTCTATTTTACACCTTGCCAAATATACAAAAGATAACCCGTTCATTGTGATATCAAAATTCTTTCATGTATCTGCAAAAAACTGATAAATCAGTTAACTCAATTCAACACTTCTATGATACATAGGTACTGACATTGTGTTGGACTTACCAATTGGTAGTCACAAGACCAACATAATATACTCATGGAAACAAATAAGGGAACACATGAACGTACAAGTGCTCCTTTATTCTTTTCCAGAATTTCACCCACAGTGCAATAGAAACCTTGTGAAGAAACCAGGAAAAGAATAAAGGAACACTTGTACTTTCATGTGTTCCATTATTCGTTTCTATGAGTATACTTGTTTCATATCAACGATTTTATTTAAGCCAAACTTACAAACTAAACTTCTATATTGTGATATTTCTTTACATTGTTATCTATGTAATTTTGGAGTAAAATTGATATTTTATACTTATCCTGACTCATGCTCTTTTGCTTGTCTTCTTCTTCTTGCAAGTAACATAGTGGAACACTTGTATCTCCCTAATTGAAGCTCCCTTCAATTTAAAATCACTAATTAGTATTCACCACGAAGTTACCTCCTTTTCCACAAGCTGAACTGAGGGCCACCTCTACCCATGTGCCTCACTCTCTCCTCATATACTGAGCCCAACATTTGAATTTACAGGGAAATCCAAAGTGTTATTTGGGAGGATGGGAGGGCTGACCTCATGAGTCAGGATAAGTATAAAATATCAATTTTACTCCAAAATTACATATTTTTCCTTATCCTGACTCATGCTCTTTTGTTTGTAGCATCCTACGGAACGGAGGTGGGAATATCTAATACTTTGGATTTTTAATAATTAGTGATTTGAACTGTGATGATTGTAATAACCCCATGGGAACTTCATAAAGGCACTGAACTGATGAATTCCTGCTGCTAACTTATCAGCTGCCATATAAAAGGTTATTATCATGTACTTATTATGATAAAGTATATATAACATTAATACAATGCTTAAGACTAATAGACTTAAGCTTGTTAATATGCTAGTATAAACTCCTTAGAGTTTGTTAGCTAAAATACTTTAAGATATAACATAGTACTAAGCTTAAGATATGATTAAACTTAAGCTAATTATATAATAGCAAACTCTTTAGAGTTTGTTAGTTAATATACTTATATGATATAGATATAATGCTGAGCTTAAGATATGAATAAGCTTTAGCTACATATATAATAGCAAAACCTGTAGAGTTTGTTAGCTAATATATTTTTATAATATGAGTATAGTACTGTGCTTAAGCTATAATTAACTTAAGCTACATATATAATAGCCAAACTCTGTAGAGTTTGTTAGCTAATATATTTTTATAATATGAGTATAGTACTGTGCTTAAGCTATAATTAACTTAAGCTACATATATAATAGCCAAACTCTGTAGAGTTTGTTAGCTAATATATATTTATAATATTAGTATAGTACTGAGCTTAAGATATAATTAACTTAAGCTACATATATATAGCAAAACTCTGTAGGGTTTTGTTAGCTAATATATTTTTACAATATGAGTATAGTAGTGTGCTTAAGATATAATTAACTTAAGCTACATATATAATAGCAAAACCCGTGAGAGTTTGTTAGCTAATATATTTTACAATATGAGTATAGTAGTGTGCTTAAGATATAATGAACTTAAGCTACATATATAATAGCAAAACCCGTGAGAGTTTGTTAGCTAATATATTTTACAATATGAGTATAGTATTGTGCTTAAGATATTATTAACTTAAGCTACATATATAATAGCCAAAAACTCTGTAGAGTTTATTAGCTAATATGTTTATAGTGTAACCATAGTACTAAGCTTAAGATAAGATTAGATTCTAAGCTAAAAGTATATAGCAAAATAAACTCCTTAGAGTTTATTAACTAATATACTTTTATGTTAAAACATATAGTACTGAGCTTAAGTTATGATGAAACTTAAGCTATATATATATAATAACAAAACTCCGGCCGAAGTTTTGTTAGCTAATACCTTTATAATGTAAACATACTGCTTAAGATATGATGAAACTTAAGCTAATTGTATAATAGCCAAAAACAACCCTTTAGAGTTTGTTAGCTATGATATAAACCTAGTATTGAGCTTATGAAGGAAAACTTAAGCTACATATATAATAGCAAGAACTCCGTCAGAGTTTGTTAGCTAATACATGTTATAATGTAACCATAAAGCTTAAAATATGATGAAACTTAAGCTTAAATATATAATAGCAAAACCCTCTTTAGAGTTTTGATAGCTAATATACCTATATGATATAAACATAGTACTGCGCTTTAAGATATGAATAAGCTTAAGTTACATATATAATAGCTAAAACTCTGTAGAGTTTGTTAGCTAATACATGTTATAATATAACCATATTGCTTAGAAATATGATGATACTTATAGCAAAAAAAAAAACTCTTTAGAGTTTGTTAGCTAATCTACTTATATGATATAAACATAGTACTAAGCTTAAGATATGAATAAGCTTAAGCTACCTATATAATAGCAAAACTCCTTAGAGTTTGTTAGCCAATATATTTTAATAATATGAGTATAGTACTATGCTTAAGGTATAATTAGCTTAAGTTACCTATATAATAGTAAAACTCCGTAGAGTTTGTTAGCTTAATTAACTTAAGCTATGTATAAAATAGCCAAAAACTCTGTAGAGTTTGTTAGCTAATGCATTTATCATGTAACCATAGTATTACTCTTAAGATATGAATAACTTAAGGTAAATATATATAATAACAAACTCTGTAGAGTTGTTAACTTATATATTGTATGATGTAATAATCATAGTACTGTGATGATAAAAGGAACTTAAGTAAATTATACATAGCATGAAGCTATTTAGTATTGTTATAAGATAAGTAAAAATCTGTTAGATTGACTTATCTTCTCCGAGAGGAACTGTCAGCTGTTGTGCGAGGACCATGGGATCGAATTGGTGTATACCTGAGACGCCCTCGGTGGTGATATCTCTCAGATAATGGTTTGCAACCACCATATCGATTTCCAGAAATAACCCTCCATTATTTCAATCACATTTGTGTAGAACAATTGTAGAAGTTAGCGCTTATAATATCATGAGTATTAAGCTCATGGAGGGTCGGAATAGGTCCATCCGCATATGCACGTAGTATGACAGTTCTGATCCAAATGGAGATATAGTACATGAGACTTCACTCTGCGCGAAGTTGATGATAGAGGAAATAATCTGTTGCATTTTTCCTCCTGTTTGGTTTGGTGGAGATAAATTTACAGTGCTCTTGCTGGCCAACTTGATAGAATCATCGTATCATGGGGTCCAAGTATGTCATCCAGGCGTGTTCATAAACCTCACTTGTGAGGTGTTGGAGCACTATATTCATATCCCCAGGTTGGGCGGAAATTTCCGCTTTATTCTCCAAACAGAAGTTTAGTAGGTTTACTAACCATCTAGTTGTGTTAGTCGCTTGATGAAATTCAGCTGTAGTCTGAAACGCTGTGGATTTAGATCCACTTGTATCTTCGCTTCAGGTAATTCGCCATAAGTCCTTTGACGATGTAGGTGCACAACCAGGTGTGTCTGTCCTCGCTGAACTTTATGTAAAATCGCCTGACTGCCGATCCCTCGCCTTAACTTGACAGGGAGGTCTCTAACTTGAAGAAAGGCAGTCTAATCATGAATGTTCAGGTTAACTGGACTGTAATGAGGCTTGCTCGCTCACTGATATATAGTTGTCACTTGTGACGTAAGTCTTGAACTGTGAATTGAGATCGACCTCTGTGTAGGTCGCTTGTCCCTCGCGTCCAATCAGAACAAGGCATTTTGATTCTGTATAATACCCGCTGTGATGTCACCGTGTAGCGGAAAACCCACCTTGAATAAATTCTTGTCGCCGCTGATATTAGCATAAACGCCGGTCTTCACCGTAGCTTCCCCGGTTATCCGAAAGTGACCACGGTTTCGAGGGTTAATGGTAATCGCTGAAAACCTCCGCCAAATATCTCGCTTCTGTAATTTTATGCTGGGTAGGTTATTTTCCTGGTTGTCGGAAAGTAATTTCAGTTTTGAATATAATTCACTTCCTTATATATAAGGGTATAAACAACTTGCAAGTTGTGAGCTTGTAGACTGTATACATGAATGTATCGGCCATAATTGTAGAATTAACGCTGAACTTGTTGTACATATTTCTTCTCAGAAACTTTGACGATTAAGAGTTATACTCGCTGTAACAAGGCTGCTGTTCAATTTCGATATTGAATTGTTCGCAGATATGCGTAATGGTCACGCATGTAGATAATCGTGATCGCCGTCCGGGATTGTATATTAGCAATTTATAATGAATAGTTGATTTCTGTGAAGATCTATGAAATGTCGCTGACTATTAATACAGCGACGCTCTGTGTTGTAAATAGCCTGAGCAATTATCTTCGCCAGGGCTTATAGATCGCATCTGGCATACAGTTGATAATCAACTTATGCGACGCCTTGAACGGACTGACGAAAGTAGCTATATATGACGAAAGTGGCTAGTATATGGAAACCTTGGAGGAGACTTCCTCGGTGAACGCCGAGACTTCGCTAAGTTCTCGGCATCCCTTCTAGATCTTCTGGGTGAAGTAGACTTGAGTTACTTTAGCCTTCGCGACCATCGCTAAGGTGTCGAAGTCAAAGCCCGATTAGTATATATATATATATATAAATATATATATGAGCTTTGCTTCGCGGAACAGCCTCTGTGTTTAACAGGATGTGGATCGGGCGGCTTTGCCTAAGTAGGGTCATGATGGATCATCTTATCATATTCAGAAGTCGTGGTTACTTAAGTCTGGTGATAAGTGTCTAATTGATCGCTCTAGATCTATTTAGGCCAGCCAACATACCGCCTCGCCATGGATTCAACAGAACCAATATAATGATTGTAGTTCTTATACTTGATATCGATGATCAACTTGTCTATGGGTTGATCTTCTCGAGACTTGTGAGGGGAACGCTGATAGTTTCGCAAGCTCTTGTATAGTCCCTCGATGTCCTTCTAGATGATGATGATCTGATTCAGGTGTCCTTCGCGATGCCTTCGCTGGCTTCCTCTGCGTCCGTCCGGGGAACGACGATATGACCTTCGCTGCTTCCGTGATGTCTGATGGTCCGAGTCCACATCTAGGGATGAAACCGCATAAGGTGATGATTTATCCTGCCTTCGCTAAGTCCTTCGCCAAGGCTGTACATCTAGGTTCTTTCCGCCTTCGCTGGCTGTACATCTAGGTCCTTTCCGCCGCCAAGGCCTTCGCTGGGCTGTACATCTAGGTCCTTCGGCCAAGGTGGTCCGCGGACTTCCTTCGCTAAGGTGACATCGCCCTGGCTGCTACGCTGACGGGGGTGCCTCTGGGGTGCTGTTCACGCTTGGAGCCTTCGCTGGCTCGACCCTGCTACCGCGAGATATAGTGGTCCTCCATGATGTTCATAATTTGTCGCATCATGTCTTCTGGATGGTCTGCGACGCAGGTCGCCGGTGCTTTATCTGGCGTGTTAATGGAGGGGTCCACCGAAAATCGTCCGACATCAGTGTAGAGGCATCAGGCTGCATGGTGATCTCTGCTGATGTCGCTGTAGCTGTCACCGGTCGCTTCTTGTGGCGCATTGCCGGGATGATGATCAGCTGATCATCGAGAGGTCCAGGTCATCGGCTGGAACAATCTCGCTGAGAAAGTCCTAGTAGACTTCGCTGATTTTCCTCAGAGGTCGACGCTGCCCTGGGTGCGCGACGCCTGCGCTGAGTGTTGGTAATGATGGGACCCTCAGGACGATCATCGATATCTGCGCTTGGTACATCAGGCTGCATGCTGATCTGAGCCGACATCGGTCAATCTTTGATGTACTGGTAGAAAACCCTCTAGTCTTCTGCTGCGACGATGGGATGTCTGGGGAAGCAGGATGCTTCTTGAGATGGCGGACTACGCCCCACACCTCTCCACCACTCTAGCGAACACCACACGGGAGGGGAGTCGGCCAACAGCAGTAGACTGGCGAGGGTTCCGTGTATCAGTCATACTAGAGTCTGCATACGCCCACCTATCTGCTGTGCGCCAAACGCAAAGCAAATATTAATAAAAGGTAGAATTGATAAATTAGTACCGCGAACTGCAATGTGAATATAATAAACATGGCTGCATACATCATATTAAAGGCGGATCAGCAGCAGCATAAAAACGTAATCTGCAATAGTACAGAATTTTCATCAACGTAATCCACTGAAACAAACACGGGCGGCCCCGTGAATAAACTGTAGAAAACGACTAAATATCAATATATAATCGCTGAAGGATACTAGCTAAACCTCTATAGATGTCTATAATGAGGTAACTAACTAAATATATTTCAAAGGATATAGTGTGTCGGAGACACAGGCGCTCTCACGCCCAGCTCACTGGGCTTAAGAAGGAGAGAGGAGGCACATGGGTAGAGGGTGGCTCTCGCTCCCGCTTGTGAAAAGGAGGTAACTCGTGGTGAATACTAATTAGTGATTTTAAATTGAAGGAGCTTCAATTAGGGAGATACAAGTGTTCCACTATGTTCGCAAGAAGAAGAAGACAAGCAAAAAGAGCATGAGTCAGGATAAGGAAAATGTGCTTTTGAGCATGCCCTTTGTGGTGCGGAGTATTGCGCGGTTTAAGTACCCTCATTATTATTATTATCATTAATTTGTCAGGCTCTATTATGAGTGAGGTCTTATGTTAATATTCCACCAATATAATGGTGGTGGGTGGACTTCACACACAGAACCCATACATGAGAGGAATGTCACTTAGTCTCAAAAGTCGTAGCAATTTTCTATCCTGCTGGAAGTTGTCTCCAAAAAGGTTTCAGTTCAATGTTCTGAGTGTGAGAGGCAAGATGATGTAATAAGTTAAATTATTTTGTTGGAAGAATACTTAATCAGTATCATTTTTAGGATTTAAAATTTCAAAACAAAGCATATGTTTTGACTATGTTTATAAAACATTTGACCTTTTCTAGCCATATAATCAGTGATCATAGATCTTAGTAGGGTTGTACTAGCCATCAGACTGAAGCTGGTTTTATAGTGCTAGCCCACTGGTAGATGCCATGCTCTGATATATATTTAGTGAAGCATGAATACCCCACTCAGACACATTATATAGTGCTGACTCGCAGTGAAGCGACACATTATACTGACTCCGAGCCAACCAGTCCTTGTTGTACCCATTAATGCCGAGCGCCATTCAGGGACCAACAAGTACCATATTTTAACGTCTTTTGGTATGATGCAGTCGGGGATCGAACCCACGACCTTCCGCTCTCTGAGCGGCGCTCTAACCACTACAACACAGAGGCGGCTACGGATTACTGAATAAAGGCAGTCGTCTCCCAGTCGCATGTTGTGTAGTTTGTGTATGGAACATGAAATGACATGACTGAACCACCCATTCCCCGAAAAGTAAACAGAAATCAATGTTATTTTCTTCTGTTGTTTCATACAGCACTGTCCTGACTCCAGGATCAATAAATCAATCTGAGCAGGCATTGCCTAATACTGGAAACTTGACTAAACCTACCGATACCAACAAGAAAACAAATAAATAATTAAAAAATTGATTGATAGTCTAAAATAACTTTAAATTGAGACTGAAGCTGACAGCCATACCTGCGTTTGTAATCAAGGCTGTTCCTGACCTGTTACTTTACCCGTATGTACGGATAGAAAATATACATGATACGGTAGGAAATAATTTAGAAAACATAGAAGATACGCAACACAGCAATGGTGTATGGTCTTAGAATCATTTACAGACGTATTTATCTGAAAAATTATTGTTTTATTGTCTATTGACCAGTTTACACAAGAGTAGCAATGTTGTGGAGCATGTATGAAATGAAACACAAGATTACTGACACTCCATTAAATTCCATTCAGTATTCTAAATGTACTCTTAAGGTTTTCCAGTACTCTTGTATTGAAAAAATAAGGAGTACGTACTCCTGATGTTGAAAAATTATCAGCAGCAATGTGTTTTCATAACATCCTGTGTTGAAACGAATGTTTGATCATGAACTGACTTGGAATGCGATTGTAATGCATCGGTAGCACTTTCACCCAAACAGACTGTAGTGGATGTTATGAATTTATATATAGATTATCACACATACCTTCTCAGATATCTAATCACAGAATACTTTTTGAAAATGTTAAAAAGACTGGTTGGTTTTCAGTAGGGGTGGTAGGTCTTTAAAATTATCAGCACTGTGTTCAGGTACAAATTTGAGAGAGCTTCTTACACTGACATTTTTAAGACAGCAGACAGTTTCACTGACATACATCGAACAATGAAGTCTAATGCTTCACACTTGAAACGTGTGTCTGTCATCATAACTTTTCCCTTACTAAAGTTTACTAATTCTAGTTGTCACATTTTCAGACCAACTATATCCACTTCAGAAACCACAGGCTAATCGCTGCTGTTCTGCTATTGTTTATTGAAAGGCATAAATTGAGACAAGGTGTCAGAACTAAATCCAGTTAATCATCTTTCAGTTGCTTATTGCTGCTTTGAACATGGCTGCTAAAGCTTTGACAGACTGACTGGCGATGGGTGAGCAGCTCAGGCATCGAGAGTTCATTATAAACATGAACTCTGATGTTGACAGAGGAACACACCAGACCACAAAGTGTGTTAGCTCTATCTGTCAGTTCATTATGGGCATGTTCATTATATGTGATAATAAATGCAGCAAATAGGACCAAAACACAATTTGTTATATCTGTCAGTTAGTTATATTCTAGAAGTTGGTGAGTCAAAAATGAAACACAACTTTATGGATGACAACTTCTTTTTTAATGCATTAAGTGACGTTTCGATGTAGACGCTTGATAAAAATGTAAGAATCTACATCGAAACGTTGCTTAATCCAATAAACAAGAAATTGTCATCATAAAGTTGTATGTTTCATTCTTGAGTTAAAAACCTAGTTTACTGTAAACAAATACCCAAATAAGAAACTTCAAAATGAACAAATATTTAAAAAACAAATTTCACCTCACCTCACATAAAACAAGAAGACAAAGTCATCAATATCCCCTTCAATGGCAAAATACTCTTCATGATTATGTCTACGAGTTATGATTATGTCAAATATTTAGGTATGTATATAGAAAAGTGGAAGGAGACTATTGAAAGGTTTTTTAAAGTTCTGCTCCAGAAAGGAGCACTAACACCAATTTCAGTCTGTGTCAAACTTGTTGCCATGGAAATGCCAAAAATATTTTATTCAGAAATCCAAAACCACCAAAAGGCACCAGTACACCACCAGGTCTATGTCAGGGATTTACAGGACACGGACTCCTGCGTCCTACACGCATAATAATGGACAATGGACGCTATTTATTAGCACAGGGACTCAGACAAAGTCCAAATACTTTTTGTAAAAATTCCAATCAAGTGACAATAACTTATCACTGAGTTTGCTACTAGCTGTGTTATGGTATTATTTGCAATTTAATTACTGTAACAATGTGATGATCATGATACACAAATACAATAACAGAATTTAAAATAATATTTAAGTATCTGGGACCCCATTTTGTTGTCCAGGACCCCTGATAATTTAGAGTATGAGTCCCAGGGACCCTCAAAAGCAGGAGTCCATGTAAATCCCTGCTATGTATGTGCCAAATTTGGTGAAGAAATGGACGGATGCACGGACGGAGTCCATTTTAATACCCCCCCGCAAAACTATCAAGTCGCATGTGAAATGTATGTTTGAATGTGAACAGAATGTAAAGAAAATGAAATAAACTAAATGAACACCATGTTACTATGTTTATGTTAATTCCTGTTTTGTCTATTCAACACAATGGAAAGCTGAACAGTGTAATACTTTGCCAACTTCACCTTGAATTCTAAGATGCTTCGCTAAAAGATCAAAGGAGCTGACAGTACTTTATGAGGCGATAAAGTACACTTTTTGCATTACCTCACACTGCACTGACGTCATAACGCCATTCCCGTGATACCCTCTCCTAATCAAACGTACCCTTGGTAACCGACATCACGAAGCATGCCAGTTGTCATTACCTAGTAAAAGTCTCAGTATATTGTATTTCCTCTAATAAGCACCTGGGGGCTTATTTTTTCAACGGACTTGGAGGACAGAAGTTATGACTAAAGGGATCATTCCTTAATAAATCTATTTTTGGATCATGGGAGAATACATTTATAAAAAAATGTACCCGGTGTTTATTAGGGGTTATAGCTCAAACGGCACCACAACAGAACGGCACCAAATTTGTTTGGCGAAAACGGCACCATATTGGCGAAAACGGCTACTGATTTCTGGGCTAAAACGGCACCATATATAAAACAAAGTATAACGTTGACTTATGTTGTATTTCATTTCATTATAACATTAGCAAGATCATATCAACATATGAGTCATTCTCAAAATCTGCATATTTATGTTAGATGATTGTATCCGACAAACTTAAGTTAAAATCAAACAAAAAACATTATGGTAACTAACTTATCCCAGTATATTCTACACTTTACAGTAACAAAATTAGGGAAAATATATTTTTAAATTTACTTTACACCACCCAATTTTACTCAATTTTCATGTTTCACAACTCCAGTGGCTGATGTCACAGATGTGCCATTTGATTTTGTTTGTCTTTTTCATAAGCAATAAATATACAATTTCAAAACTCATTAGCCATGTTATATTGTAAAACTAGATTTGTTAATATATATGTACATTAAATAAATATTATCTTTGGATTTTTTCTTTTCAAAATGATGTTACAAATTTCATAACGGCAGTGACACAATTTCAGGAAATGTCTAATAGAAATGGTAAAATATGAAATATGAAACATCATTAAGGTTGCATAATTTATGTTTAATGTATATTCAGAAATAATATTATGTTATGTATACCAAAAAAAGAAAAAAAATCCCCATAAAACCATAAAACTAACAAACAATGTGTTGTTGTTAATTGCTTTATTTAACGGCGCACGCACAACTAAGGTATTTCGGCAACGGTAAATAATGGGTACATTTGTGCATTTTAAATACAATTTCATTTTGACACTGAGTTTGACACTGGTGATTTCAGTTGAGTAAATGTACTTAAAACATCAAAGGTTGCGATATTTTCACCCTAAATTGGGATGCCCTCTTCCAATCACTGACGGCACAGTAGATGTATTTACTATCTAAACATTCTGCAATCCGATTATCAGCTATGGGATGCCCATTTCCAATCACTATCGGCACAGTAGATCTTTTGGGTTTAAACACATTTTTATTTCGTCAAAGAAACCTGGATAGGCGAACAAGCCTAGTGGCTTATATAGACGCAACTCCAGTACATTGTTCCAATAGCTGGATACATAATTGAAATAATTTGACAACAAAAGAAAAATACTGACAAAATAACAGATAAATGATTGAATAATAAATATGTTCGGTATGGTGTTGGTTATGCCTAGCAACGAAATGAGCAGCCGCAGAAAATCAAGTTATATAAAGCTTGCCTTACATTGAAGTTCAGGATGTAACTATTAGTTGAGTTATTCAATGCGCCGTTACCGTATAAAGTAGCTTTCACATCGTATCCTTGAATATAAAAATACATCCTTGTTCTTAAATTTTGATAGTTCCGACATAACAGTATAGTAGATGTACTTACTATCTGCAATCCAATTATCTTATAACAAACCAGTTTTCCCCATGATTTTAGTTGGTGCCGTTTTCGTCATAAGATTTGTAGCCATTTTCGCCAAGTCGCGGTTCCGTTATGTCCAAATGGTGCCGTTTTCGCCAGGTGCCGTTTTACTGTGGTGATGTTTTAGCCTCAACCCGTTTATTAGAAACCCAGCATATAAGCCTGGTGCTTATTTCTTAAACCGCTGCTTTACCCCCTGCTTATTACAGGCCCCACTCTGTAGCATCCCCTTTCTTGGTTTGTAGTTGACAGTCAGCTAAAATCACTGGAGGAAAGATCATGTCTATCTTTAAGTAAAAGTGTCTCAGTTCAACTCACAATTAAACAGCAAAACGGCAATGTTCGCTAACTAGGCGTATGTCCACTGTCCCAAAACCCATCCGTGGAACATCGCATGACAAGTCATCTTCATCTAGATGTACTGATCTAAACTTATATTGGAACTAGAAATGCCACATTCATATTGCCATATATGGTTTATAGTAATCTCAAATTTAATTAAATAATAAAGAGAAGATAATTAAATCCAGCATACACCAAAAAACTGATCATTTTTTTCTTGGTAATGTGTCATTTAAACATGTATGTTTATTCAACCAAAAGTCCTAATAGTAAGATACTGCCTTTAGAACCGAGGTGTAAGTTTTTTTTACTCCTACATAATTACAATTATTATAACTACAAAGTATCATCCACTAACCAAAGCTACCCATCAGTTGGGTTCAGTGTCTCTTACTTTATGCTCTGACAACCTGTTGCCTACTTTAATAAATATGAACCGAATGAATGATAGTATACCACATATTTCACGTAACTATGTCATCACCAGCCTCGCTAGCTCATCCATCCACCCCATTGGTTGCGAGTCTTGTGACAGTTACTCTATGTCAACCTGTCGACTATATTTAGAATCCGAGACAAGCGGCGTTAACTTACCTCATATCTCCCACTGGTGAAAATAAGCATCGAAAAAGGAAGGGCAGTCCCAACAATTGCATGAGTCGAAGGCATTCCGTACTCGAGTTCATATCGAGTTTCCAGTCGAACGACTGGAGGGGACTTGGGGCGTGGCAAACGCACGATGTCCTTAGTCGCCTGTCCAAAATACATGCATATACACCAAACTAGACATATTCTCCGGGTAACATAAGAATCAAAATTCCAAAAGGAGAAGGAATAAAATGTTACATAAAATAGAGCATTTCCAAGTTGTGCCCCGAAAGAAAATAAATAGTACAAGAAGGCGTTTTCGATGCGGAAAGGCACTGTACCAGTACGTATCACACCGTTCACTGCCTTTTTCTTGTCTTTATCCGTAATTTCATGGTTTTTCACAGCACCGTTCCTGTGTTTGAGTGGTGAATCCGAATCTTGGTTTCTGTGTGGTTTATTGTCTGAGACTTCGGAATCCATTTTACTACCTGCATTGGAATAAACACCGTTTACAAGCGAAGATTTCCCATTCGGATAGGTGTCTGGAGAAATACCGTTGAGGTGCCGGTTTATATCACCATTATGCTTGCTTTCGTCATTAAAATTGACCAAATCCGGTGTATGGATGATACCACATGCCTTTTGGAATCTTGCCACTACCTCCGGATCACTGGTGTAGGACAAAACACGCCGAAGAAGTGACATATCGGCTGATTTCTCTTGGAATTTGGACCTGTCCTATCTCAAATGCCGGTCCACTTCCTCAGCGAAGGTCGAATGGAGAAAGGGCGGGTAACTCTCGTACCACGTGCTGTACCTGTACGATTAAAACATAAGCGTCATGATATAAAGAACTGTTATCGCACACTGTCATAATCAGATACATATGTTCATCAAATTGCAAGATGGATTATATTTAGGGCACTTAACATTTGGAACACGGTTTGTTTCAATATAGTCTGTAATATTTCAGTTATTAAATTTGAATAGACACATGACTTGATTTATTTCATTGAGAGAAGCGCACTGGCAGAAAACAAATTAACGAAGCAAATGCGATTCTTTCCTCATTTTCGAAATTATGATCACATGAATGCAGTTGAGAACGAGCGACCTGGTGTACTTTCAAGGATGACATATTGTATTTGTCGATTCATTTCTACAAGCTTTTACACTTTCCTTTTCTCTGAAGACAAAATTTCTGTTTCTATGCCAACAGTTTAATATGTTAACTTCCAGAACAAATGTAATTAATTGTATTCTTCGCTTTCAAAATCGTATGTTAAAAAATTGATGAATTAAATACGTATATTTACAAGGATTGTCACAAATTTAACATTGAAAATGGTGTTACTTAAAGAAGCCGTGATAGAAACAACAAATTTTAAACAAGAAAATTTAAAAGAAAACGTTGGTTGTTTGCATTTTTGCAAACATAATGGTCGCATATAACGTAGCCACATAGGTGAATGTGTGTCGATAGTCTTTCTTACTTCACAGGACCCTGGCTCTAGTAAACTTTATAACTGTAACGGAAAACAATAGTCATAGTTATAAATAAATCATTCACGCTCAAGAACGTACCTGGTGTTTATCTCTTCATAACTCTACACAAATCTCATTCCATCCATCCAGCTGAAATGTATCCTCTGGTCACACTTCCGCCATAGTCACCTGGGCTTGTGTCCTAAGCACGAGATCTCTTCTCAAACTGATGTATGACAGAAATGAAAATGACTGTTGTCGATATACACGTGGCCCTGTCAGCTGATGATGTAATAGTGGACTTCGGGCTAGTCGCTAGGCAACATGTAGGTCGGGTTACCGGTGTCAAAGTTCACGTATAGAAACCAAGTGGACTGTTGATACTAAGCAGTTATCCTATTATGTGGGAGTAATGACAACGGTGAATATACAGCTGATTTATCAGTCCGCACACCACTACTAGGATCACCGAGTAATTTGCACTGCATGCAAATAAGAGGAACTGTGAATTAATAGTATGCGTAACTGTTACGGTTTCTAAAAATCCGTATATCTTTCACCACTGACATGCATAAAATACATGGTAAAGTTTGGAGTTCGACATTTGTGGCATTATTTTTTATATGACTGTTGCTTGAGAAGCAGAAATGTGCAGGCCAGGGGTGTTCTTTATATCACTTCGATAACATCTGTTTCACTTGCTTATTTAAACAGAAATATATATATAGGATTTTCCTGTACAAAGGGGACAGATTGCTCGAAATGAACCAAATGAAATCGACTGACACACATGCTACCCTGAGACAATTTTTGCGGTAATATAAATTATCTTATTTTAAAAAAGTAAATTCAAGTGAAATTTCTTTGTTTGTACAGGTATTGCAAATTGCATGGGTGCTGAACGGTGTTAGCGTTTGCACGTTTATTCTGTTGTTAGCTCCATTAAGAGAAAATATAAAACAATGAAGTAACGTGACTTTTGACAATTGGACTAACGTCAAGGTGTATCTATATTAATGTAAGTAAACAGACGTGAAAACAACAACAAAAAACACAAGGAAGATATGAATAATACATTACTTATTGTTATCAAGGGATTGTTCCGACGCTTTAATTTCAGATTGCAAATTATCGTGATTCAACCTGTTTGACACAAGACTGTCATATCTGAAGTAAACGGTTCATTGTTCTAGTTCCGAGTACTGTTAGTCACCGTAGGAGAGACGCAGCATATCAAGAGCTCCTTACATAATCACTTAGCTATGTACATCTGTTAGTTATGTAATACCGCTAGCGTTATACGCAACAACACGTACATACATATCTTTGTTATGGTTATGGCCCGGGAAAGTGAAATATGGACTAAACCTCCTCAATTTAGGTTTCCCTTTCGCGGAAACGGTCAAGCTACAGTTAACACTGAATTTCGCGTTCCCGGGACTCTCAATACACAATATAACTTACTGCAGTCTTAATGGAGGTTGATACTTATTGTAAATTTAGTGTTATTTAGAATACCTGCACAGATACACCTAGATTTAATATCAAATTTGAAAGCACCGACAGCCAAAATGTCGGTGACAGCAATTGTCCCAGTTAACTGAGAATTAGTGAGATCTGCTCGAACAACCGTCTTTGCAGGGTGGATTAAATAAAATAGTCAAATACCAGTAAGTCAAACAACAAACAAATTTTACTACACAGCTCCAATACTTCTTTTCTCAGAGGGTTTTCCTACACCCATGCTTAAACTTGTCATAGATCAAGTGCTGAAACTTGAAACAGCTGAAACTCCATCTCAGTTAAGAGGCTAACAAATCGAGTATTGGGGTCGCGCACTAATCTGAAGTACAGTACGGTAATCCGATGTTTTCATAGCAATTCGCTTTCGCGGCACTTCTAGCACAACTTTGGTTTTCGCTTTACCGGGAATAGGGAATATTGAAATTTCGCTTTCCCGGGCCAACACATGTGTTATCAGGGAGAATAGTAGATTATCCCTGGTGTTATGAATAGTTCTAGGGGGGAATTTAATACCTTACATCACCCTCAACGTTTTAGTCACGTAACAAAACAAATTACATTCGATTTTAAAAGTGTCGCATTCAAAAGACAGGTTCGATATTAAACATTCTATGTAAGGGTGATAAGAACATTGATATCCTGTATATTTGATTACATGGACATTGATATTAATTAGTGTAAATCCCCTAGCTTAATGAACAGGAAATAGGTGAAACGGGTTGGGGAAACACTGAATACTTACATGTAACCTATATATCAGCAAACTCGTTAGTGTAGAATATATACACGGTACTGTGGGTTGAGTTGATCTGGTCATACCTCATTTAACCCCTGAAGTACCCTGGTTAACTTTAATCAACATGCACAAATCGAAAGCAATCGACTAGAACCGGAACATCTAGATATATAGGTATAAATGCTTGTAAATCCTTTCAGATCACCGCATTATAGATATTGTCTCAGCCTGAACCGATGCATTATCTGGTGTGTGTAGCATGTCACGGCGAGCCGTCCGTCGCCAGTCCATCGTAAAGGATCGTGGTTCGGATAGCTGTATCACTAGTCTTTCTCCCGGAGTTTGGAGGACAGATTAAAAAAAAGGAGCAACCCTTATCTGAAATTATGCATTTTCACTTCTAGTGTATATCATTCCAGTGTTTGCACAAGTGCATTTTAGAGCTCCTCATGATGTCATATGACGTCACTTGGCTTCATTGTTTAGAAAGATCCGATATTGTTGAAATGGCGTAATCCATTGTTCATGACGTCTCAGACTGATTATATTACGTCATCAGAACAATTGTGTGCCTTCAGTCTCTGTTCAGGGCTGTCCTAGTTTTGTTTCTAACCTATCGAAACTCAAAATTACGGATTATCTCTCCCCAGCGCAGACTGGTGTCCCGAACCAAATAATCCGTAATTACAATTAGTTCGTTGGTTATTCTCTAATTCCCAGATAGCATTGGTATGTTGGCCCATAGTTGGCCCATAATCACCAGTTTGGTTGGCCCATTGTTGGCAAACTGACGATGGGCCCACTTGGATATGCTCATCGGGTCCACGTTGGCCCATCATGTTGGCTGATTGTTGGGCCAACGAATGAAAATTCACACAAAACCATGGCCCATAGTTGGCCCAACGTAGTGATTTTGTTGGCCTTATGTTGGCACCACCGTGTTTCAACATTTAGCTCTTTCTTGACCTTTGTACTAAACCATGGCCCATACTTGGCCCAACGATGTGATTTAGTTGGCCTTATGTTGGCACAACTGTATTTCAACATTTAGCTCTTTCCTGACCTCTGCAATCAGAAACATATATAAACAACACAACAAGTTAATCAAGTGAACTATTTAATTCTTTTTTTTCATTGTTATTTGAACATTATTGTATTTCTTGAAAATATTCTTGTCTTAGGTCTTTTGGCTGTCGCCGCTGACAGGTTTTTCGAACTGCTGCTGAAAAAAACAACCCAAAAATTTCATGAAACTGTCAGATATCATAATTTTAAACATGAGAACTATCGTAAAAGGACATAGTATTTGACCTTATGTTTTATTTGAAACATACAACTTAATGATTGAAAACTTCTTGTTTATTGCACAGAGTGACGTTCGGATGTAGATTCTTACACTGTTATCAAGCTAAAACCAAATGATGAGAAGTATATATGCGTAGTATGTTTTGACAATCAGCAGTTTGACATTAACAACAACATGTAATTGAATAACAACTGGTACATTATTGGGAGAGGCCAGATGGGGACTAAGAACAACAAATGGAATGGTGATGAAGCCAATAAACAAGGGGGGATTCAGTTGTAACAACAAGCTGATAGGGTGCTTTGATAGAGTCTATAGTTTGATTAGTTCTTCATTGGTCTGTCGTTTCATGTGACTGCAAAATTTGGTTTTCTTGCAATTTTAGATTTTGTGTTAGTGAGCAATTCATTGGTCTCAAATGAAATCAAACAAACTATGAGTTGGTGGGTTACTGGTTGAGGCCCGTGAAGACATGTTGTAGGTGGTTCCGCTGGTTTCATCACTAGATCCATTTGTTGTTCTTAGTCCCCAACTGGCCGCTCCAAATTATGTTTATTTGACAAAACATACTCTGTACATGTATATATACCTTCATCATTTGCTTGTAGTCACTTTTAGCTTGATAACTGTGTAAGAATCTACATCGAAACATCGTTCTATACAATAAACAAGAAGTTGTCATCCATAGAGTTGTATGTTTCATTTTGGACTCACCAACTTCTAGAATGCTGTTCAAATAATGTGTTATTTGGATATGACGTGTAACTACTATAACTGTGACACATATATCTGATATGATGATGTTTAGCAATTATTGGTTGTAAAGATGAATAATAGAGAGAGTTGTATATGGAAACAGGAGTGTAACTGACAAACACATAATGTTAATAAAGTAAACACAATAAATTTAAATAATTTAAAATGAAATGAGATTTATCAAAGTGGTTAAAACAGGCTACCTAAAGAAAAGAGTCAATTAAATCTTTTATCTACTCAAGCAATTGCCTTTCAATACAGTATGTGTCAGTTTCTTTTGCCTAAATGATGATTTAAACCAATTATTTCACAATATATTCGCAATTCAGTATCACAGAAATAACAATGCATATTTACCAGTTGAAGGCCTCCAGAAATGTAGTGTCGTCTGCTCTTTGAATATCAGGTAAAGCTATCAATGATGACAAGTTTGGTATTCAATTTGGAGAAAACAACGCTGTAAAATTCACTGCATCATAGTTGAAAGACAGGGAAATGGATTCTTTCTTTTTGTCTGTGTAATTATTTCAACTTTCATCAAAATCTTTATAAGAAAACATTGCTAAAAATGGCCGTGTGCTCACTCTTTTATTCACAATGTTGGGCCAACGGTGGCCCAACTTTTTTGAAATAGATGTAAGATCAGGAAAAATAGGCAGAGTTTTTCAAATGTTGGCCCACTGTTGAACCAACGTGTCAAAAGCCACCGTTACTTTTAAGTCATTAAGATAACGTTGGGCCAATGTTGTCAAACTGTTGGCCAACCAACCAACCATATACCAACATTGGCCCAACACACCTTAGCAATCAGTTGTGGACCCGCTACGTTGTGTATGCCTGACATCGCTCAAATAAAACTCATAGTGTTATATACGTGAATGGCAACATACATATAATCTGTTAATAGCAACATTACTCGTTTGGCCAAATGTCAGTACAATACTCAGCCCATCTCAACGTAATAGAGTGTTAGATTTCGCACATTAACTCTGCAGGTAGATTTAGGTAGATATTCTCGCCCTGAAATCCCTCCGCACACGATCTGTTTGACTGATGTTTTGACTGGCGTTTTAGAACTTGACGAGTAACAATAAAGATATGATACTTTAAGGATGACAATTTCTTTATAGTATTATTTTTTGGTATAGATTCCAGAGTCTGGTTAGTCTTGACAATGGTATATAAAATCTATACCGAACGTAGCATCATTATAAAAGAAAGTAGTCAATTAATAACCACAAAGCAAAGCAAAGTTTAACTGTATAGCCTTAAAATCATAAATAATGATAATAATCATCCTTATTATTAAAAAGCAGGCTCTTGAAAATATATGTTTACAATTGTGTTCAACTGTTCTCCCCACAAGATGACACAGTGTGATATTACTAAAATAGTTTTCACAGCCACCTTAACTGAACCTCACTCTCTCACTCAATAAGATAGAGTAAGAAGCCGTATGTGTGCTGAACTTTGAAGTCCATCATTGCCTTATTGGATTCTGCCATGGTAAGGGTGAGCAAGAGCCTGTGGAGATGGAAGACTGTATCAACAACTAGTAGGTCAAAACAGCACAGAGCCAATACTAAATACACTTAATATATCTGAACACCCAAGTATGCTTTCTGGCTTCATAAGATGACTTGTTTCAAATAACATACACAGTATGCAGTAGTTTCTGTCAGGAAAAAGATTAAACAGGTCTGATTAGATATTTGACTGATGTCCCTTTAAGAGAATTTCTGCTTTTAAGGTTGGTTGGAAGCTGCAGTGGCTGAGCAAGTTAGACAGCTGACTTTGTGTTTTGGCAATTAATTAAGGTGATGCCTATCAAGGGCATTCTCTGGATAAAACAGGGGGTGTGCTAAATGAATTGTGCAGTGTTGGTGGTGTGAAACAAGAATCTGCTAATCATAATCACCCTGCCCAACTGTCCTGTCCATCACAATGCTCACATCCATAAATTCTTGCCTTCAAAGATCACTTCTGCTAAAGACTGCTAATCATAGTCTGAAAATCAGACTGTTCCAGATCTAGACCCATAACACATATGCACTTTGCATTTGTCTTTTTATCAAAGAAGTAAACACCTATGACCTTTATCCAGCAGATTTTGTTTGACAAAGGACTAGTCCCATTGAGTTCTCTCTCCTCAATGTAATCACTCAGTTATTAATACAGACACTTTAAAAAGAGTATAAATGGTGTTTAAGGCAGTACTGAGTTCTTGTGTAACCAGAGAGATATCCCACTGAAATACTTTCATAACACACAAAACTAATGGTACCTAAATTAGAGAATTGGATTATGGGTGTGATTGTGTCATGAGGAATAAATTATTTAACACCCAGCATGTACATTTGTATATGGTAGTGTTCAATTAAGCACCATTTCATTACAGATAATCACTAAAATGTTTATATGAAAAATTCATATTGACTTGGAATAGTTTTAAACTAAGTTACAGGACAGGTATAATTTAACTCATAATTCTGTGGTTTGCAAGCAACAAAGAGAGAAATGTTTTCTTTCAACGGTAATTCTAAGAAAATTTTAAGTTGTTTTAAGTTAACGTAAATGATGCCAAACTGATGGTTTAAAGGACAGTTGTGAGTGACTTTCTTCGCTGTCAGTCAAATGACTGAAAGTGTGCAATAACCAAACCCACAACTAGGAACATGATCTGGCAACTTTAATGTAAAACAACCATCTACTTCATCCATAGTTTATTAAGAGCTTAATTTTCAGTTACACAACAGTTTAATTTTATACAATTTCACATTCATATCATACTACACAAATCATGAACTTGTGTAAAAATAACCGATGCGATGAAAACTATCTGTACCTTCAACAGATACGACTAGGCTTAGGGTCTAGGGGTGACTAGGGTCACATAATAGTTTCTCTGTACTCTCCAGTATCTCACATTCAGAGACTCTTGTTACCATAGTTACAGTCATTACAATTCCATTATGTTTATCAATGTCCATTGATTTCTTCGCCTCTGTCCGAAGACGATAGAAGAAATTCTCTGCAATGCTTGAGGTGAATCCAAACCTTTCCCAGTTCTATAAGGGTCCAGTCTGTTTGCTCTTCTTGGAAAACAAAGGGAGTTAATTTGGTAAGGTGTGTCTCAGATGGCCAAGGGACAGAATACTAAGATTCATTATACATAGAATAAGCTAAAACTGATTGATGTGGAGAGACCCAACAACCTCATTGTACACCATGTATATATGTATGATCAGATGTCTGACTGATGTGTGTCCAGTTTTCAATACATAAAGAGATGGTAAAAACAACATAGATATATCACTACTGTGAGTTTTTGGCGATTTCTTCTTCAATCTCTTGCATGCTTTGTAACACTGATGATAAATGGTCTTCATCCATTTCAAAACGAACAACATCACCAGTCTGAAAAAGAGAACAACTCATATCATCATAAACCAGTTTATACTTATCAATGCTAGAAATTGAAGCTGTGATCATCATGTCATGCAGATCAGATGAACTTCTGTCCTTGTTTTATGGTTTGTTGTGGTCAATAGGTTTTGAGCAAAAACCAAATGATTTTATGACACATGCATTTGAGTACATGAAGCTCTTAAAATTTATCCAAAATTGGCAATCTGTAAAACTCAATGTATTGTTTACAAATAATAGTGATGGATGGAATGACTGTGACACAAACTAAACTTAAACATCTATACAGTAAAAGTTCAAGCAGTTCTAGAATATATTCTGACTTTTTTTCCCAATAATCCTGCCTTTTTCCTGAAAATGATATTGTTTACATAATATTCTAAATAACTCTTACTTTTTCAATATTCTGTCCATCACTGATGTGCAATTCCATAATTGCTGATGGAGTGTTAATCTCATCAATGTGTCGAGCCTGAGATTTCAAGTCAATTCTCCAGGACACTTTCTGGAGTGAATTACCCCATGTTGTATGAGCCACAATACTGTCATGTATTTTGGTCTTATTAGTTTTCCAGAACTTTCTGAACACATTAGCTTGGGCTTCTGTTAGAGCGCCTTCTTTTCGTTTCATCTGTGCAGTGATAAAAGCTTCAAGTTGGGTCATATCCATGTCTGCTGACACCATGCTCTGTAATGATATCATATCTGTTCTATGAACATTGTCAATTCAAAGATGTGGAAGACTTTGAAATATTATGTTTTTATTGACAGATAACTAGCTTTTCAATTCTAATCACTTGCATGTATTGGACATATTACTTACCACACAAAAAGGAGATATACTTAACACTATGACTCTAACTCTGTGACTTAAGGCAATCTATTCTGCAAATGTTTGTACAGTCTGTGGACTAAAATAACAATAGAAGTGACTAGCATCAGTGCATTGTTTAGATTTGAATGTTGGTAATTTATTTGTCAGTAGAATAAACATTGTTTGAATTTCATAGGTCATACAAAAGACACCTTGTCACCCTGACAACTGACATTGTATTAAGAGCTCTCTTCAATGTCATATATGCCCTGCTGTTTTTTGTTGTATTCTTGGTGGGAAACAATTAAAAAGTGTTCCTCACACAACATTTTTAAAAAGAATGAGCCTGAGACACAAATCTTTTTAGTCTATTATGCAGCCTGACCCTAAGAAAATCAGCTTTGTAATTATTATTAGTATATGAATAATGCTTCCAGATAACATGTGATGTATGATTTCCTTTATGGCATTTTAGAAGTTTGGGTGATGAAGAATGATGATACATTTTTATGGATATACAACTTCTATGTTTTGTAAAAGGCGATGTTTCAATATAGATTCTAATGCCATTGTCAAACAAGTGACATCATCATTCTTCCACACATGCTGTAATTTGACATACTTTTAACATAACCTCTACATGATGATCCAAGAACAAGTTTTAATTCTCATTCTCATAATACATCTGATAACTTCCATATCTAGTGTACAATGTCATACCTCTTCCTCTTGAGCTAACCTGACATTCAATGCTAATAGCATCACATGTAACTGACTAGTATCATACAAAATAATAATGAGATCTGTTTCTTTGTAATTAACATGATATGTTCTGAAATGTAGATCATTCAAAAGTTTCAATCATTAATCATAAAATAACATGAAGCAAACCAAGCAAACAAACTTGAAATATGAAAAAGACACATTTGCTTCATCAGAAGCTACCAGTAATCTGTTAACCACCAGGCTCATGAAATTGGTTTGAAAGGGTATTTATGATTTGTGCTAACTTATACCCAAAACAAGATATTCCTAAAGTTTGCAGTGAAATGGAAGATCAAGAGATCGGACACTGAATGTAAAAGGGGGTGTTTCCCCACGTTTGAGATGAGAACTTGAAGGCATCGTCGTTTCATATAAAGTTAGCTACCTTTAACAAAGAAGAACATCTCGAAAGTAATTGATTAAACTGTTCTTCTGGAAGATCAGGGTATATTTCATCCTTTAGAAAACTGTCAGTTATATCTTTATCCCCGTAATAATTTCGCCGTGCTATGCCGTTCAGCAATGCAAGGGCACTTTTCGGGTCGTCCGCCATCTTTCTGTCATGTGACCATTTTATGGACTTTAGAACAAACGAAATAATTCCCTTGGTGTAATGTTGTGTTTGAAAAATGGTACATGTCTTAAAAATGTTGCAGGTTGAAATATATATTTCAACGTGTATGTAAATCTAATAATCACATTTCTATGCTTTTTATTTAGTCTGGGTTACTAAGAATTTACAAAATAACCAGTCCTAAATTTAGCGTACCCAAAATGGCGGCCTCCATTGCCGGAGTGCGAAATGTGAATCCCAGTCTTGATGGGGTTTCTGCTGAGCAAGAACAAGATGCTAACTCCGCTTTAACAGAGCTGGACAAAGGTGCTTAAATGCCAGTGGATATATGGATTATCGTGCTAATAACCGACAATTTGCGCGAAGCTGTCGCGCTTGTTCAGCGATCGAAAATGGAACTGTTTGATATGGTTCAGATTTCGATCACCTAAATGCTTTTGACACTAAACCCGGCTAGAATGCACTTTACCGGGCGCAACCCTCGCTGCTCGCTGCGGGGCAATTATCGCGCTATACCGCTACCGCACTGTCTCCAGCTCTGTCTCGCTATATCGCGGTAATTGCTCCGTCTCCCTTCACTTGCATCTAGTTCATATGAATAAACTCGTATTCCAGCCAAGGCCTACAGTGCAGTCGTCTAGTTATATGCTGGACTATTGCATCTTTAGAGTCAAACAATCCTTTACGATCCTTAGGGTTTAGGGTTAGGGAACCTTTCCGATCCTTAGGGTTAGGGAACCTTTCCGATCCTTAGGGTTAGGGTTGGGAGAGTGGTAGAGTTAAGGACCCTTTCCGATTATTATTTAGGGTTTGACTTTACCTTAGGGCAGTATAATCCTATTATATCCAGTTGAAACACATTTCTATCCATCCGGTACTCGTCAGCACAGTCCAAGAAATAATAGCGCGAAAAAAATGAATGGGAAGGGCGTGGCACAGTGGAGCACGAGAAATGTAAACTTCTGTGCAAATGACCCGTTAAACGAGCACTCATTAACTGTGATGGTGCTCATGGTCCTGAGGTAGAGCATCCGCCAATTACGTCACTAATCCAATTATGTCACTAGTTAACAAAGTCAGTAATCCGGTGAAGCGAGTTCGAGCCACAGCAGCTCTGATTAATCTGAAAATTGCGCCAGGTAAAGTGCAGGACTCCCCTAAACACTTACTACCAGTTGTTTTGATTTTTTTATAATTATAGTATCAACTTGAACTATCTGAAAGGCAATAGTGTACATTATAGTGATATCATCTGAGTACTTTCCTGAGATACAAGAGGTCATGTGTGATGATATTATTGATAAGATTATTCTTGAATAAAAATGTAATTAAATGGTATGATATGTTTCCTTAGACACAAGCCGTCATGCTTTATCGAAGATCTTCTGTTCATGGTATACATGATATGTATAAGAAACAGGTATACACAGTAACGCATATTTTGCGTCATATGGTCTCTTGTTTAACAGGAACAAATGCATACTGTTTTGGATTCGCTATTGCGGAATATGGACTCATCCGCTGTTTAGAGTATCGGGTACATTTTCTGCATTTTGACTTTGTTTAGGGTTCATTTCTGTATGCAGAAATCTATCTGGAGTACATATCTATAGTACCTGTGCCGACAACGACCTCTTCAGCATAAATTACTAATAGAAAAGATTCCATTAACATCATCTAAACATTAGAATGAGCGTGGATGTTTGGAATGGATCCCTATTGGAACTGCACTAACGTTCCCAGATCAGAGATGTGTATGTATAAAGTTGACAGCAAATAGAAAGCTCAGAATCCCTAAAGAAGAGTCATGCTTGTTGAGTTACATCATTTTGTTTTGGGTTTTCAGGCCTGCGATCCAATCGCATAGGATTGCAGTGTGAAGCAGTTGTGAAATACCCTCGGCTGTTTGAAAAATATCCATTCCCAATTCTCATAAATTCAGCTTTGCTGAAGTTAGCTGATGTGTTTAGGGAAGGGTGAGTTTACAAAAGAACTTATAATCAGGACAAATAAATATACCAGATAATCAAAATATGAAAACTACCTGTCCACAAATATATTTTACACACGTCACATATGGTTTTCAATGTAGAGATGGTACCAGTAGTGTGTGACTGTTTGTCATTTTCGAAGGCCTTCTAGATGTATCGTGGGACTATATTGTCTATAATGAATACTCGGCACCACATCAATGATTAATAACAAGAGAGACATTTTTTGTCAACAAATGTCACAAATGAAACAAAAACATTCTTCTCTTGGCATCATGTCAGTAGATTCATATCTATGATGTTAATAGTTGACCATACTAACTGCTTACTTACAACTTTTGTCAAGGATTAGACTATACACTACTAATTATGAATTCAATCATGTTGATATTGCTGATAATTTATTAGTTTATGTTGCATCTTAAAAAAAGAGGCTACAGGTAGATTTGCAAACATTGCCTTGTGGACTGCAGTTTGCCTTTGTAATTTGTCAGCTATCTAGACATTTTTCATTAAGAAGTGTTACTAACCAAATATAATCTAATCTTATAATAGTACATGTATAGACATCAGTTCTTGCAAGATGATATGCTTCAGGTCAAAGACTGATGGATGTTTAATGTCTGTTACAGTAACAATTTCATCCGCTTGTGCATCCTCAAGGTCACACAGCAGAGTGGCAAACACCTGGACAAGATTCTCAACGTTGATGAGTTTGTAAGAAGAATATTTTCAGTTATTCACAGCAATGACCCTGTGGCGAGGGCAATCACTTTGAGGTAAATATTTAAAGACTCTTGGCTTTTGGGTGGGGGTCTCCATTTTGTACACATGTACTAGGGGGGTCAGCAACTTTGTATGTAAATGTATTTTAAAATTATGCTTAAAATTAGTATGTGTGTGGGGGTGGGGTGTGGGTGGGTGTTGTCATTGATGTTTTTACATGGCATGCAGGGTGGTTCACTTACTTTGTACATAGATTTTAGGGGGTCATACACATTGTACATGCATCTACATTAAAATCATCTTCACTCCCCAAGTCATAAATTATGAAAGGTCCGTTATCAATCCCATAAATACTGCTGTGTGTGATGTTGTATTGTGTTATTCCACAGGACCCTGGGCAGTATTGCTGGTATCATCTCAGAGAGGAAGAATGTCCATCATAGTATCAAACAGAGTCTTGATTCACATGACATGGTGGAAGTAGAGGCTGCTATGTTTGCTGCTGATCGCTTTGCAAAGGAATCTAAGTAAACACACTCATTTTGTTCTCGGATATGATGGTGAATTATTATGTAAAACTGTATACTGTATTTTCTTGCGTTTAGTTCGCAAGCATAATGCGCACACCCCTCTAGGCAAGTCACTATTTTGGAGAAAAAAATTTATTTTGAGTATTAGCCACAGGAGAATTCTACATCGTATACCTTCAGTGAACTCAGTGAAATTTGAGATAAAACATGTCAGGACATAATGATTTGTCATTTAAATGATATCTTCTCAGACAGCATCAGTAGCCCAATGTCCATGTCAGATGACCTAGAGGTTCGTTAGTACCTGGTTAGTTTCCTCACATGGTTACATGTCCATGATTTGACTTTGATTGTACATGAAGATTAATAGAGCATCTAGGGATACAGATTGAATCTAACTTAGAACATAATTCAGTCTTTACTGTTCTCTCACAGCTCAGATGACAGATCATCTTTAATCTAACACATATAGTGCCCACACTAAAAAGATCGATAATTGGAAATATCGTAGATAGGAAAAATTATTAATATGAATAAGTGTCATCTATAGTATCATGCATAAACTATTTTGACAGAATAAAGTTTTGATTTACTCATACAATGCACAAAGTTAGGTTTTTAGTCATGGGCTGACTCTAAATTATGCTCAGGATGCTGTTTTGATAGCAACCCATGCTTAAACATGTCGCCACTCACCATGGGTGGGAAATGTATTCATTTCTTTCAGACATGTTTTGGCCGTTTTTCTCTAAGTTACTTTTCCGATAATTATCAATAATCAATATTTTGTTAACGATTAACGATCTCAGTGATCAACATTGTTGGGATATTGAAGCAGGACGGAATACTTTACTTGTGATTTGTAGTTTGAAAACCTTTTTCAGTATTGTGTCAATGTATATATATATATTCTGGGAGGTTTGTCTTACCTGTCACAATGATGTTGTAGTGTGTAGTCACAGTGTGGTTTTACCTTACAGAACCTTTGCTGCAAGTATCTGTGGTAAGATTGCTGACATGATCTGCAGTATTGCGACACCCGTCAACATGAAGCTGAAGTTGATTCCCATCATGCAACACATGCATCATGATGTCACAACAGCTGCCAAGGTGAGTTGTGTTTTCAAGTTTACTTTGATTTCGTGATTTATTGTCTTCAGTTCTTTACAATGTTTAGTTTCTCCTGCTTTCAACCCTGAAACATGGTATACATTCTGTCACCAGACTCGGGAGATTTGCCTCACCCTCCTGGAGAGTTTCCCTGCAGAGAACCTGGTGGTGGTGACACTACACACAATGTCCCAGCTGGCAGCTCTATCGCTGTATGACCTTCAGGAACAAGTCCAGTTCCTCCTCACCTTCCTTAACCAGGATCCTCGCCATGGGGTCAAGGTCATTGTGTTACAGGACCTGAGACTACTTGCTAAAAAAGGGCCACATCTTTGGACATCTGGCTTTATTGAGGTAAACAATGAAATTGAGTCAGTGTGTGTAACAATTTTCAGTCATCTTTTGCTACCCAAATTTGTCTCATCTTTTCACTGTTTTTACACTAAGCAGTATGCCCCATCAAGACCACAAAGATATGCATGTAACAGAGTTGTCCAGAATTTGGTGGGGACTGTCAGGGTTTCACTGTATCAGTCATGATGTGTCAGTAATTAGTGAGACAAATTTATATTGTTTATCTTGTGCTGCTGCTCATGGAAAAATAAATGATGTCCAATTTCTGAATTACTGGGTCCAGGGTGCCATTCCATAAAGTGATCTTTGCCCTGAGGTGATCGTAACTCCTGTACCTTAGATAGGCTCATGATCATTGCAGCACCAAAATTGCTGTGTTTCTGAAATCTGGCAATTCAGTGCCACAGGATATATAGAGCACAGGTTATCACTTGTAGTTGGAATTTATTTGTTAATCATGTGTTCATCTGTTGCAGACTCTGTGTCAGTTTGTGCTGGCAACCCCGTCGGTGAAGCTGAAGGTCGGTGGTGTCAGTGTGCTCACCACGGTGTTCAACTCGGTGGCCGTACAGCTGCTTCCACTCACTTCAGGTATTTTATCCCTTGGGATAGGTTTAAGCAACGGCTTGTTCTGGCTGCCATCTTAGTATGTTATGTCAGCTGCAGTCAAACCAGTGTCTCGATATCTGCAGTGCTTTGGTTGTTGTGTCTTTTCCAACTGGTGTGGGGCGGTGGGGTAGCCTAATGGTTAAAGTGTTGGCTCGTCACGCCGAAGACCCGGGTTCGAATCCTCACATGGGTACAATGTGTGAAGCCCATTTCTGGTGTCCCCTGCCGTGATGTTGCTGGAATGTTGCTAAAAGCGGCGTAAAACCAAACTCAGTCAGTCAGTCAGTCAACTGGTGTGGCTTTGTGTGAACATGGATGACATGTCTGAACTAACATGGTCATTTATGAATCAGTGGTAGGTATATTTGTCGCAATATAAAGTGATTAGTTTTCACAGTTTTTGACTGCGTCGCGGGTTCGAGCAGAAGGTCGCAGGTTCGATCCTGACTGCGTCATACCAAAAGACGTTAAAATATGGTACTTGTTGGTCCCTGCGTGGCGCTTGGCATTAATGGGTACAACAAGGAATGGTCGGCTCGGAGTCAGTATAATGTGTCTGAGTGGGGTATTAATGCTTCACTGCGGCATGGTATCTCAGTGGGCTAGCACTATAAAACCAGCTTAAGTCTGGTCTAGTACAAGCAGCCGCACATACACATACACACGCGTGCACGTCGTCATATGAGCGAAATATTCTCAAGCACAACGTTAAACCCAATTTCACCTCACCTGACTTATGACAAAAGGACATCTTATTTTGCTTGTTTTAGACTCAAAGTTGCTGGATTTGTGCCAGCAGTACTGTTACCACGATAACCTGATTCTGGCATCACGGACTGTTCAGCTTCTTACACAGCTCGCCAAATCAAAACGTGAGTGTTCTTTGCCATTTTGTGTATAACCATCTTTCAATATTTGTTATGATAATGATCTAAGGTTATTATATATGTTACGAAGACCAGAGATTTCATTAGCAGTTAGCATATATGTTGAGCATACTTGTGCTATTCTAATTTCCAAATTATCTCTCATCTTAATATATGTGATATTTTAGGCTGTCCTATTGACCTTCTTGGAGAGGCAGTGGGGTGTCTGCAGACTCATCTGATCCTGTTGACAGGAGGAGGGGGTGAATCAGAACAGCACACAGAACTCAAGGTGAGGGAAGACACATTGACCTTGTTTTGTTGAGGTAAGGAAGTGTGGCTGTCTGCAAACACATCTGATCCTTTTGACAGAAGGAGGGGGTGAATCAGAACAGCATACAGAATTCAGTTACTGGTACATTTATTGTGTTGACCTTTTAAATCAGCATTGTGCTTACATTACTGTACTTTATGTTTGTAGCTGTGCCTCCGCTGTGCGGTAGAACTGTGTCAGACGTCACCAACTCTCTGTGGTGGATTTGTAGACACCATCGCTGGACTACTGCCCAGTGTGTCTGGTGAGTCCAAATTACCTCATGTGTTTGAGATAACTATGACATGACAGGTTTCACGTTGCAAATCTCTTTAAAATGGCATAGAACTTGAACCAGACACTACGTCTATTCTCTGAAATGGTTGTCCATGAAGTCTGCTGTTTACATTCATCCAATGTCAATCATGCTGAGTGATTTGATAACAAGCAGTTCACAGATGAAATGGGAGACAAACATTTATAGATTTTTTTGTCAATGTCAAAAATGTCTTAACATGTCAGTCAGGACCAGACAATCCAGTGATTGACATGAGAATGGATCCACACCTGGGATTCCGGGGCATGCTTCATCCAGACGAGCCAGACCACCTGATCTGATTAGTCAGCTCTTACGACAAGCATGGGTTATTGAAGACCAATTCTTCTAACTATGCAATAAAATGAAATGTTTTCTCTTGTGTTGATATGTCTATCAAAGGGATTAATGTTACCTGTTATACACTGGTTCTACATGCTTGGCAGGAATCACTAATGATGAAAATAAACTTTTTTGTGGTTTGTGCAGATTCTGAAGCTGAGGTCTTATGTGAAGCCCTTGCAGCTATTGGATCAAGTAACTCTCACTCATTGCAGCTTGTGGTCCCTGTCATAATCAGTTGTCTGGAGAGTAGCGTTGAGAATAGTCAGCAAATAACACAGCTACAGGTGAGTCTGTCTCACTGATATAGGTTGGTCATTGTCAGTTGTCTGGAGAGTAGCGTTGAGAACAGTCAGCAAATACCATAGCTACAGGTGAGTCAGTCTCACTGGGAGCACCTTTAGAATACAGCACCACAACTTTTCGTGAGGATGATCTCTGCCGTAGGTCACGTGTCATTAAGGCAAGCAACCAGTTTGTGAGAACCCGTCGGACGCGAACCCGTGACCTTCGGATTGTTAGCTCGACATTTAACCGACTGAGCTACGTCCACATTGTTGCACATTGTGCAAATTTATCAAGTCATTCCTGTGACGTCACGGAAATGAACGGAAAAAGTCAAATAGGTCACGGACAATTACAAATGCTACGGGTAGACTTGGTGTCTCGTGATTTTATTCTACGGACAATTGCCGAATGGATCCGATGCCATTTGGCACACTCGTCCCATTCCGTATTCTACAAATTAACGTGTGGCGTGGAATGAGCCGATATGCCTCAAACTGAAAAGGGTTGTTCACGCCAGGTCAGGCGTGATTTCACGGTGCATGCATGAATGATGCTTTTATATAAATCGGTGGTTTTGTGACAGAAAAGTGATGTAGGGAACACTGTAAGGATAATGTGGATCGCACTAAGGAACGAGGGAGACATGAGCATGTGTAGTGACGGCACGAGGGTGAGTTAGCATTCGAATCATTACTTTACAAAAAATTTATGTTGCGTGTGAAAGAGGCTTGAGTGCAAATTCCAAGCCAATTTCCATTAGCCCAAAATTTCTACATTAACCCATTTCATAATGTACTTTTGACGTTTTTGGCTTCCCGTTTTTGTGTGAAAAAAAAGTATTAAAATGTAAAAAGGAAAAACAACAAATGGTACTCACATATTACACCGGGCACGTACCTACTATATTGGATTAGGTCCCTAACCCTAAACCCTAAACCCTCAGCCCTAACCCTAACCCTAACCCCTTGAAATAATCCTAATAAATAGAATGCATTGACCGAACCACCGGACATGTACCTACTATATTGCATTAGGTCCCCAACCCCAACCCTAACCCTAAACCCTAAACCCTAAGCTCTAAACCCTAGCCCTAGCCCTAGCCCTAGCCCTAGCCCTAATCCCTTGATTTAATCCTAATAAATAGAATGCATTGACCGAACCGGCACAAACGCGACTGATGTGTCTAGTGTAATGCATTATTACTGCTTCGAAAAATATTATACTAATAAAACACTTTTCTATGTAATGGTGCAAATTACTGAATGACAAAAATGTATATGTAAATTTACAAAATTACAAAATACAAAATACACAAAACATAACACCTCAGCAGCCCATAATACAAATAAATATGAGCGTATTAGTGAAAAAAGAAAAATATTGCGCATCCGCCGGTATACAACTACTGGAAACTCGCAACATTGTTGGGCTTATGCAATGACATAACTCGTAGAGATGAAACACTAGTGAGCGGAGCTTATACGCACTCGCTGAGCCATAAACCGTGTTGCCATGCAGGCGTCATAGGGCATTGTTTCGAGACGTGCTTTCAAAACAAAATCACATTAAATTACATAAAAGGGTATTATGACGTATTTTTAAAGTTTGTGGTGCTGTATTCTAAAGGTAGGCTGTCTCACTGATATAAGTTGGTCATTGTCAGTTGTCTGGAGAGTAGCGTTGAGAACAGTCAGCAAATACCACAGCTACAGGTGAGTCTGTCTCACTGATATAGGTTGGTGATACTCAGTTGTTTGTAGTGTGGAGAACAGTCAGCGAATGTATAACCACCTACTAGTATTCTACTGTTCTCTTATATTTCCAGGTGTACATGTGCACCCTGCTATTCCAAGCTGCTGGTGGAGAAGGAATACCCAATGAAATTCATGAACTGATTGTCACATGTGCTGGGCTGGCCAATCAGTGGCTGGCTTACAAGATGTCTCGGCAGGCTCTACGTTACAGCCAGTATGAGATAGGTGGTGACATCATCAAACCCCTCACAGTCAAGGTAGGCAGACATTGGGGAGCAGTTGTAGAAAGCTGTCTGTGTGCATCGTACAGGTGTATGGGTAAAAAAATATTAAGTTTTAACCTATTTTACATGGCATTTTAAAAGTAGCTGTGTTTTCAAATGTACTGTTTTATGCTATTTTTAATTTTAATCGAATTGTTGGAATGCTTTCAATATTACTTGTCAGTCATTTAAAAACACTCATTGTAATATTTGTTTGTATTAAGATATGAATGCCAAGCTCAAGACTTTTGTAGTATAATGTGAACTTTCAAGACTGATGTGAATGTAAGGTCATGTGCAGTGAGTCCACTTATTTTCATGGTCATCTCCTAAATACTTAACAAGCTGTATCATTGCTACCATAAAACTTGACCTAGATCTTGATAATTTGTAACAATCCAGGGTCCCGATCCACAAAACCATCGTAGCACTACGACATTTGTAGTCAATGATAAACTATAGAGTTACGACTGCTTTGTGGATCAGGGGCCCTGGGTCCCATTCCACAAAACAATTGTAGCGCTAAGATGATCGTAACTCCCATACTTTAACATAGACTTACGACTGTCATAGTGCTATGATCACTTTGAGGAACTGGGCCCAGTTGGGTTGAAATTATGTAAATGAAGTCTGGGCTCCATTTAAATATTTTCTTGTATTTTGTTGATGTATATTTCACATACTCACTCTGATGATGATGATGAAGGTGATGATGATGATGATGGTGGTGGTGATGATGTATTACAGGTTGCATCTGAGCACTTCTACCACTGGCTGATGGGGATTGCTCACATATGCAGTGCAGAGATGAAGCTGCGACATGTGGTCACAGACAACAGCAACGTCCTGCAGTGTGTGTCTGACAGTCTGGAATTCTACCAGAAGGCTCTTGTCTCTCTCAAGGTCAGTGTCTATCGCATGGATAACTGTCCCATTATGACAACCTGGTATTAACTGTCAGTGAAACTTGTGATGTAAATCACTGGATTGTCTAGTCCAGACAAGAATATTACCAATCAGTTGTCATATAGCTAGCATATTGTCAAGTGTAGCACTGAAAAACAAACAACAATAGTTTATATAGATTGGAGAGCATTTTCATATACAAGTGACTTTGTCATCCAGCTGGATACTTCATAGCATGTTAACGTCTAGCACAAACAATTTCAGTTGTATCCTCCCCAGGCAGACTGCTATATATTGATGCATTATATTTATGTATATGTATTGTATGCACACAAACAACTACTGGTATGTATTTTTTGTACTCTGGGCCATGACGCCATTATGCGAAATAAACTCTCTTTCACTCTCACTCTCTCCCTAGGGAGATCAAAATTCAATTTAAAAGGTCACAAACCTTTTACCATTGTGATACCATGCACTGTTGTATTGAGTCTTTTCATGAGTCAGTTAGTCACTAATGTTATCAGACCCATCTATCAATTCCAAACAAAGTCTCATGTGACTTCAAACAAGATGGCATCAGCTGACAACGAGGGCTAATGGAAGAATCCTGTGTACATGCATGTATCTGTGAAACAGGCCGGCAGCTCCCCAACGCACCCCCTCAAGTTCCAGAGTGACTACGTCAACTTGAGGATCACCCTGCTCCAGGCACATCGTCAGTTGATACTGTCCTGTAACACATTCCGCTCAGCCCCACCTCCAGCCATCGCCACCGCCCTTGCCTCTACCAATGGGCAGGAGGGCACCCGCTGGAGTCAGATCGTACAACAGGTAAACTACAGTATACATCAGTTGTTCTGCCCAACCTTACATACAGATGGCTTTCTAAACCTCAATACACCATACTGATTTCAAATATACATATACCTGTTAACCTGATTAATCCGGACAGTAGTGCTTTAAGTGAAATAGTACAAAATAACAAGTTCAAATGCCACCAGTCCTGAAGGTAAAAATGTAGTTTGTTTGAAAAAATTACACTCAGCAAATAATTGTCCCTATAGTGACGCTAAATTCTACAGTAAGTGATCCCTTGAGAGATTATTTTGGGTTGTGTTTTGCAGAGACTCATATGGAGTTGTAGATGTTCCAGTAGTAATCATCTGGATAGCATGGTAGCAACGTAATAGTTTGGGGACAACAGGATGTTGCTGTATGTATCTATTAAGGCTGTAACGATTCACTTGCATATTCAGTGAATCGAATAGTAACCCTTTATGAATTCAATTCGTTATTCGTGGTCACCAGAACCGAATATTAACGAATATTTACGATTTTTTTTAAGGGAGCATGTTTTACTTGAAACCCCTATGTCCTTTTCCAAAGTGAGATATGCAAGAATGGAACATGTACTAGCATTGCAGTAGTGCAAGTCATGTTAGTTTGCCAAGGCCGCACGGTACTGTCAATTATAAGTATTACATGCCAAATTTGAGTGCTATGAGATCACTGGTTATTGCTGTGACAAATTAACACTGTCAACATGGCCGTTCCATATTGTACATCAATCACTTTAACTACAATATTGTATTCGTGAATAATTTTTGGTTTTCGTTATCCAATATTCATGATACGTATCATAGTCGCCACATAGTGTATTCATTGCAGCCCTAGTATCTATATGTATGAACTATCTCACTACCCCTGAAGGTCCTTAGCACCCCATGCTAGTTGTTCCTAAGCATGTTGTTGTGTTAGTTGACTTGGATGGTGAAGATCTCTGGTGATGTGTGTGTGTCACCATACCCCACGACATGAGACGCGGATCATATCATCCACTGGTTTGTCTAGCCTGCACTTGAATATTTAAGGCCTATTGTGACAAACTGTGCATTGACTGAGGGGTCCATTTGTGTGTGTGTTTGGGTTGCAGTTGGAGGGCAGCATGGAGCAGTACGAGGAGTTGAGTAAGAAGATATCCAATGTCTATTGGTCAGCCTTTGATGCTGACAAAGCCTCACTCTCTAACATCGACATGTATCCTTATGATCTTGTAGTCAGATAGACATTTTCTGTAAGGACCTAAGAATAGATGGTTCATTATAACTTACAACATTGCTGTAAGAAAACATTTCTTACTAGGAAAATGACATTGAAAAGATTTTTAGCTGAGATGCCTATTTTCCATAGTGTTTATTAACATTTTGTGGCAATGGAGAAAGTTTGAGATGAGAAGAGCTGATTTTTGTTTGATTTGATAAATCGTGTGTTATTTTCCTGAACCTGTGAGTCTTCAGCAGAGCTGCGACAGTGTGAAAGCTGCCATCATGTCCATCATCTCGACCATGCAACTTGGGTAAGGATATGAAAGATATACAATAAACTGCAGTTTTAAATCACAGGGACCACTAGTTTAAGCTATATATTATCATAGTTTTTTCAATGCATTTTGACTAAAATATACAGCAAGTTTCAGGGACCAAAAAAGCAGCTCGTTATATCTGTCAATTTGTTATAATTACTTTATTGAATACCAGTACTGGTAATGCAGAATTTGGAGCCCTGCTATAATATCTGGAACCTATTGTTAGTGAGATAACTGTCAGGGTATACTAGCGAAAGGTTAAGGACCACACAATTCTTTCATATTACTGTAGTAGTATTTTGCCATGACAGATTAACCTTAGTTGTATGAAAGTATGGGTGGTCGTTCTTTTGAGTAGTGTATGCTGATATTGTTTAGTTAGATGATGACTGCAGCCGTTATGGTTATTCTCACTAACTACCTTATCCATCTCTTCCTGATCGTTCACTTTCAGAAATAGTATACACCTCCATTATAGTCACTTTGATAATCATCCTCAGATGTATGTCAGTGTCCTGTTATGACAAGATCCTGCATTTTATGAAGAGTATTAATAAAACAGCTGGGCCTAGATTTTCGAAGCTCTCTTAGCGCTAAGATAGTCGTAAGTGCCATACATTAACATTAACTTAAGACTATCTTAGCTCTAAGAGAGCTTCGAAAATCTAGGCCCTGTTCATTATATTCATGACACTTACTAAAATTGTGTAATTCTATAGGATCTTCCCCCGTTTGGGTTATCCTCTGAGTTTCTCCAGTCCATCCACCAGACCTGTACATCATGTAGAAGATAGTCATTACATCAGAATCACTTTCGCCTTTTAGTGGAGGATCATTTGGAGACCGGCAGCTGTGGACAGGTGGCGGTGAAACTATAGAAACAGGGGTTTCCATAGAAACAGCCCTGCAAAATGTTTCAAGTGGCTTGAACAAAGTCCTGCAGGATACAACAAATGACATGACGAGTAGGGTGAGTAAATAAAGCATGGTGGATTTCTCGACCATATTGTATAGTGAGGCAAAGAAAAGAAAAACACTTTGGACCATTTTGAGCTCACTCTATCACCATTAGTAGAAATGAAAAAGAAAAGTATGATAATAACATCTGTTCTTAAGAAATGGTGAAAAAACAACCCCAAAATCAATGACCTTACGTATCTTGCCTTGATAAATATATGTAGTTCGTACATTAGTAGCAGTAATCAAAAATTGAAAACAATCATTTTGGATTTTACTAACCACCTACATTAAGTTTCAGGCCAAAATGTTTGAAACCAACAAATGAGAATCCTCAAGAATGAAGTATATGCATATTTGCCTATGTTGGCAGATCACCTTTTTGAGTGACTCGGCTAAAGCCCTGATTAAGTCAAGCCACAGCTTCCCACGCTTCTTCTTCCAGACTCTTCAGTCAACTGTACTCAAGGTGAGAAATGATACAAAAAATATTATCATTTTTCCATTTAATGCAAACATGTCTACTTTTTTTCCAAATCTTGTGCAGTATGTCTTCTATAAGGGTAAAAAGTTGTACCAAACCTTATAAAAAAAATGAACAATACATGTATTCGTTAAAATGTGATGTGTGTCCGTTCTGCCTTCCAGCTGGCAGTATCACCGCAACAAAATGCTAACATGGAGCCAATCTCAATCCGGTGCGACACTCATCTCGCCATTAAGGTGGAAGGGATTGTACAACATGGTGAACGACCCTGTCTGTTCCGGACAGCTCACTCCGTCAGCATCTCTGCCACATCAGCTCTGCAGAGTCGCAGCACACAACCAGGAGCTAACACCAAGGTGGGAAGAATTGTTGGTTCCACTTTGATTTCAGCGACTGCAATGAGCTCCATGCCATTATTACATGACAGGAATACAAAATTCATTGATTGAACTTCCATTGCTTGCAGGGGAATGAGATCACGTCCAACTTCCTGACCCAAACCGTGGAGCCTCACAATGACTACTTCAGTGTCAACTTCCTGTTGCCCTTCCCTGTCCTCGGCATCCACACGGTAACAATTGATGCCTCCATTGTTGACGTCACTGGCGCCATCTGGCAGACAGGACCCAAGGCCACACTTACGATCAAGTCTTATGATGAGGTGCTGCAGCGTCAGCAGCAACAAGCCAGATACCAAGCTCGCTCAGGGACATCATCAAGTCTCAAATAGTGCTACTCATTTTCACCAGAACTCCATGCACTGCATTAAATCATGATGTATATATGCAGTGTTTCATACAATAAATCATCTTTGTTTCATTTTCATTACTCATTCTGTCCACAATTTCAAACACAACATCTTTCAAACCTCTGTCGGGTTAAGTGAGGTAGCCATGCTGGATTCCCAACATGAGTACGATGTGTGAAACCCATTTCTGATGTTCCAAACCAATATAATGCTGGAATATGGCTAAAAGCGGGTAAAACCATACTCACTCATTCTTTTATCAAAGATGAAGAACAAACATATTTTTAATCGAAATAGTTTTATTAACTTGAGTGTGTATGAATTAACCAAACGTACAATATGGCCGCCTGCCAGATGGTGATGACATGTGAAGTCAAGTGTAACCATGGTAACAGATTTTGCATAAAATAAATAATTCATCTGATGAGAGCATACCGGAGGTGTAATGATGCTCATCCCTCATCCAAACACATCAGCACTTACACACAGGGAATCAACAGGCCAAACTGTTGATCAATATACTTGGGCTTTCTTGAAATCGATTGTTTTTACAACTCTGAGTAAATTCTGGTTTGTTACAGCAACAGAAGGGACCTAAACTCTTTAAACTAACAATCACATGATAACAGCTTCAGTATGTTCACTGTTGCAAAGACACCGACTACGCATAACATTCTGTAAGGTTACTGCCTATCCTCTGGCTGAAATACTGACACTTGTGACGGAGGTCACTTAGAAATTACATTAACCATTGACGTCGTTGTAGGCACATTATTGGGAAACATTTAGAAGAATGAACACAATATGTCAGGACAGTTAGTTCTGTGATTAAATGACAAGTACCGGTACTGTAGAGAATGTGGGAGATTTCTTTCTTTCCAAAGTTACTTTTCCTGCTATTGGGTCCTACTGTAATTGTTTCAGAATAATATATGGACTAAATCCTTCTAATGGAAAACCTGGTGTGACAGAAGTAGATTGGTTACCTTGAGGTACATATTGAAGTTGACAGTTTTGACATTGGACATCAGCCTACATGAATGAGCTTGTGTAAAAACTATATTCCAGTGATGGTGGTCTACTACATCCTAAGACTTTCCAGAACATCAGAGTCCAGAGAATAAGCAGTTCAGTTGACAGTATGTACAAAGTAATATGACAGCAATTCAAATTTCTCACCATTTTGAGACATGTATGTAAAGCAAGTATCATGCTCAATGCTGACTATGCATATAAAATATTTAAGTTAATACTGATATTAACAAAACTGCATTTCAGAATGCATAACTTGTCTCATTCACAAAACAATACGACCAATGAATAACTTATAATTTTCTCACCATTCCAGGTGTATGGAATGTCGAATATTTGATATTCTACACCAAGACTGCATTGATCGATGTGATTCACTGATCCCGTTGAGCACAAGAAATAAATGTTGGTTGCACAACACACCAATACAGATTCCACAACGGACCAATGGAGATCACACAACGTTGACTGTTTCAGCACCATGATAAAGAAGTCATATCTTAACAAGCATATTCTAAGCAGTACTAGTTAGGTCACAGCAAGCATATACTTAATGTTGAGCATGTTAAAAGTCAGTTTTATAACTGATATGTTTCTCTTAAACATTGACTATACTTGTACTTGGAAGGGACATTTTAAGAATAGCATCTTAAACGAAACCAGACTGGATCAGCTAAAGGAACACAAGACTTGTTACAAATTATGAAAAGAAGCTCAGGAGTTAGAGAAACGGCAAGACCACTGAGTCTTTAATGAGAAACTGTTGATATGAAGTGTTCACATATAACCAAAGTGGTGTCAAAATATCCACATGGTTCAACTGGCAGTGACAACAAACACAAGTCCACTCTGCTCAATGATGCAACACAAGGTCATCTTCTAGCTTCAGTCCAATACAACCACTTCCTGTTTGTGTTCCGGTCGAGGAACCTCAATTGTTGGCATGGGGATTTGGAGCAGCAGTCCACGCCAGGGGTTGCGAGCTGCACGCTTCACGGCATGATGGCTAATCTGGTGCCTCAGCTTCCTGGAATGAAAAGTAAAGTTCTGAACCAGGGCCCTGTTCAACAAAGCGATCGTACCACTAAGGTGATCGGAACTCCCATACTTTAACATAGACTTACGATAGTCGTAGCGCTATGATAGCTTTGTGAAATGGGGCCCAGGTCTTTCCCTGAACAAACACTCAAGCTATTTTTTGAGAAGGTTGACGAAACAACAATACAAGGTCATGGGGGTAGGTTGTTTTATGCAACAATCAACAGGAGGATCCCCTGAATGAAGATATTCAATTAGCAGTTTCACATGATAGTTACTGATTTTTGTGTAATACATATTGTTTATAATATTACTGAGTGCCTCGTTAAACAACATCTGTGGTGACACTGGACCTTGTGGCTTCTGTGGCAACAAAGTATACATCGTCAGGTGCATCAATCCAGCTGATCATGTGCATCTTGTAGCCGCCTCGAACACCTGGCGTCTTGCTGCGACCATTCTTGAAAGTGCTGTGGTTGATCACGCTACCTCGCTGTAAGTAATTATATAGAACTCTTCACAAAGATCTTTCAACAATACTTCAGTTATAAAGCAACATTTTAACAAGTAAAGGCTAAACAGGGAAGGGTACACACAAAATAATTTATTCTGAAGTTCATATCAATGTTTCAAAATACACTGATTTTTCTGACATTGAGAACAGAACGCTTAATATAAGTGTTCAAATGTTATGCCATTATGGGACAGGGTTATCCCCACTTAGAGTTGGAAGGAATTGGTGCCAATTGATTTAGACTTGTCTCCTGTCTAGTCCCAAAGCAAACAATATCCACAGTGAAATTAATCCTCTGAAAAAGTGTGTAGAAAGATGCATGACAGATTGATCATGTGCATTTCCATTCATAAAATAAAAATATGTGTAACAGTATTCACATACGGTAACATTTTTAAGTCAGGGGTATAAAAAGAGATCACCCAGGTAGTTATTTGTCATATCTGTACTGATTTGGCCATGCAACTAATAGATATATGCTTTATGTGTTGAAAAAGTGCAAGACTGAAAGGTTTATTTTGAGGGCACACGAACAAACATGCTTACAAACAACTTCTCATTTTTAATTGTAAAAACGATAAAACCAAAATCAACGATTGGAAGACTGCATTATTCAAAATCCACTACCCATGATACATTAACTGTGGTCAAATGAAAATAAATAAAATAAAATAAATAAATAAATAAAAAATCCTTCACTTCTTGAGAGTAGTATATTTGCTTAACTTAAAGTTTTTATTACTATTATTTCATGAATATATTTATACCCATGCTATTTTTAGAAAGGCCAAAATGAGTAGATAGGTACTTGTTAAGGGAAACAGTAGAGATATATTTGGTATACATACTATTGTTGGCACTGTCCGAAGTGCTGACCCAACTTGGCGAATAACTCCTAGGCTCGGACGCTTAGCACTGGGAGCTAACAAAACAAAAACAGTGATCAACACAGATGTCACAGATTTATCCTTAATCAAATGCCTTGTCACTTCTTTGCTTGTGCTAAATACAACATGCACTATTTTCAAACTAAAGGTGATTTTGTGCATTTTTTGGGTGCTCAAATCTGATTCATCCTTGTTTCATGGCCTGATAATCTGATAATTACAGTTTTTATCAAGGACCAATCATATGTTTGGTGGCTTCCAAAAGGCTTGCTCCCATGGTACTTCAATCAAAGTACCCCTAATTCTTAACTTTTACCATGTGGGCCTGAAATAGACCTCTCAACTTTCATGCTTAAGTTTCAAACACTGGCAAGTATCAATATCGCTTACAATTGTACATACTAATGAAAAGTTATGAAATACTGTAAATCAATAAAATAATGTGAGCTACTTATTAATGCGAAAAATGCGACTGTTTAACTGTTTCTTTCATAAGAAAAAAGAACATGTTAATCTAAATATATCTCTTTGAAGAATGTAGTATTGTTACTTTGCTGGACAGCTACATTATCCATGTACTGACAACTGATAAGTGACAACTCATGTATATCTATCCCATTGCTCTGTTCATAGCCTCTCTTCTTCATGATTGACGGTCCGGCTGTTGATGTCTGAATTGTCTCCGGGATTCTGTGTGCTGGTGTCATCATAAATACAGTGATTACAATATTTGAAAACCAACAAACACATAATGTAGGATATTCTGTATGTTGTACTCCAAATTATGCATCTAGTATCATCTTGAATTGTATATCGTCTTACTGTGAATTATGTGAGTGCCATGAAGTGAAGTACAAATGTTCACCCTTTAAATGTTTTGTTACTACTTTTGTATTTCCTGAATTGTTGAACGTTTAAATATACAGCTGAACAATTACTGAAGTTAATTATTGAATTATCGTATCAGCTGTTAAATATCGAAACAAACAAAATTTAAAAGAATCTTTCAATGAAATGCTAACTTGTGTCATTTATACCCAACAATTATGACAAACGCTTAACATCTCTCATAAAGCATGCTGCAGCATTGCAAAACATACAAAGGTGAGAAGCTGAACAATGGCACACAACAAGCTTGCTCACATGATTACAACCAACACAACCTAAACAGTCTTATCCAAGCTTTGCTCACTTGTACCCATCATAGCTTTATGCCATTCTCCTGAGTGATCAAACATTTGTCAGTTGAGATATGACAGTCATGAACAGATTTTAAGTCAGGAAAGGAAGGACAATCAGGATAGTATAAGATCAGCTGATGATTTTGGGAAAACCTTTCATACAAATCATCAGTTAGGAAAAGATGTCAACATGGTTGAGTACTCCAACCGTAGAAAATGAAGCCATGTTCATGTGATCATGTCTTCTTGCACTTTTATGACTTTATTTTGCGACAAAAAAATTAGTATTTCTATGGTGAACAAGTCTGCTTTAGATCGAGCAATTCAGTTTTGGATCAGATCAAGCCAGTTTTCAATGGGAACAAGTCATGAACCAGTCCATTTTCGGTGAGAACAACTCAGCTTCAGACTGAGGAAAGTCAGCTTTAGATGGGAACAAGTCACTTTTCAATTGGAACAATTCAGCTTTAGGTGGGAACAAGCAAGCTTAAGATTGAACAAGGCAGCTTTTGAATGGTAAAACATGTACTAAAAACTGGGTTGATAAGCTGAAGATCCTGTGACAAGAAGACGAGAAGCTTACTTACAGCATTCTGTATCTACTGCTACAACACAGACAGAGGTTGAAGGTAACTTACGTGGTGGGTGAGGTGGGGCAGGGAAGGATATCCTCTGTTCTCCGCGAGGCTCACCTGACTTGCGACTTAGCAAAGAGGGTTTCTCCACACTTGTGTCTATGCCAAGACGACACACTACAGGTTCCATTGTCAAGCCTCGAATCTTTCCTGTTGTGGGCAGTTCTATCTTCCCAACCTCTGTCACACGGCCAGAGCCTGTAGGAAAGACTTAGTATGAGAAATTTATAACCACACAGAAAACAAAAAAACGAAAACCCACAGATAAACACAACATAAAAATTTGTGACTTTTACAAAGTTTTATTGTTGATGAGAAGAAACTGAAGAGCAAAATTCCCCAAACTTGTGACAATGAAAATAAAGACAAGAAACAGCAGATACTTTACAGAAGCAATGAACGATTATTATCAGCAGAAAGTGCATAAGAAGCCTAAATGTCTGACACAGTAGCCACGAGGAGGAGACTATATGTGACAGTCTGCTGTGACGTAGGTCTTACTACAGAGTAGTTTAAAGTTTTGGAAGAGGGATTGTATAGAGAGCTATACCTGTCTCACTCACTTCTTTGCTTGTAGGACGAGCAGGTGCCCCTTCTCTTTCTCTCTCTCTGCTATACAGCATTCACAGGGTGCCTGGTCTCAAAATCTCAGGAACAATTTAGTGGTGGAGATAGTTTTGCAAGGGAAACTGGTCACGTTACTGGAGATTTATGTGCAGAATTTGATGTCGCCACCAGACTGTCACATACACTTGTTTTCGATTTCTGCACTTTGCCAAATATAGGACTGATTGTTTGTGAGAAGCTCGGCTTTTATTGCAAAGTTAGTATTAAGCTATCAGAGAACAACTGCTATTTGACAAGCCAGAAGCGATATCTAAGAAATTGAAAAAGAAAATACATAAAGGAAGAAAATAAAAATACATGATAATTACGATTCGGCATGAATGATTTGAAAGTCATGAAAGGAACAACCATCGCCCACTAAATATAACATTCCAGAGATTATCCAAGACACAGGCACCCTTCATTGATGGAGACATCTTCCCCTAGACGGCCTCTTGGCTACCACAGTACATGTGCTTAATGCTGGTCAGATAGAACAATGTACAACTTGGATACAATATACAACAATCAATGAGCAAAGTTCCCAGTTATAACATTTTGTAGGTAGATTCCTGAGGCATTTTCCCCCATGTTTTAAAATTATTTTGGATTGCCAAATCCTTAAAACAGGAAGACCACCTAGAAATATTTTCCTTTTTCAAGAAAAGACTTTTTAGTTCCACAGACAGTTCATTCTGGGAGTCAGAAGTTGAATGCTTTCATGTGGAGTTTTCTCACTGATGCAGAAAACCAAGGAAATGTTCAAAGAACTATTCACATATCTGTGGCCATGCATGGCACATCGACATCAGGACGTATTTTAAAAGTACTGTGGCCAAAGAAATCATTGCTCACCAAGTGTAATCAAAGGCAAGAATATACACAGCTGCAGACATTCCACCCTTCTTTATTGAACATGCAGGTAACAAAAGACAGAAATTTGGAGACCATATTCGGAAGAACTACATATCCACAGGACAGACATATGACATCTTCCCGTAGCAGTTTTCTTGTTCAGGATGTTTGGTCATATCAATTGGAAAGCAGTACATGGAAGACTTACCCGCCCCCAAACTTCAACATTTACCTCGGACTCTGAGCCGATAAAAATTACACATGATTTCAAATGAAACCAAAACTTTACTGAAACATTGACCATTCCTCTGACGATGAATTACATGCTGATAATGACTGGAGTACTGTAGAATCAGAATCTTGAAAATCTTAAGAGATTTTCAAAGAAAGAAAGGAATAAAACTAGTTGTGATGTTTTTGTTGAATTTTATTGCTGACAAGTGTTACAAGGCTATGTTACATGGCTGTCGGTTGTCTATACACACATGCAAGTGATCTAACTAGATGAGGATGATGATGACACTACGTAATATCACTGATGGAAGACAACATGAGTGATGATACTAGGACCAAGATAAGAAAACCTGTACAAATGTTATAGAAAAATGTCCAACTTGGTACATACAATGTTTAAGGAGGAACTCAACATCAAGCTATGTTACTACATCTAGATACACAAACATTGGCAAAATAGTCAAAGTATGGTTTCAGGACAAATAATTCTTAAATATTGAATAGCACAAAAATCCATACCCTACACATGATAGACTACAATGAAATTCTACAGTGAATGGATAGTGGTTCGACTTTGTTCTTCACAACCCACAATGCCCAGCCAGCTTCCTGTGTCAGTATGAAACTTAATTCGTACCAACATATTGGTTTTGATTAATAAAATCCAAGCTTTTTCTCGTGACTATATTATTGCTTTCTTTAACTACAGATTGACAACAAACTATAATTATCTGAACCAAACATTAATCGGAACTCCAACCACAAAATACTGACAAGTAAAGAGCCTTTTTATAGCTTCTGAACAAGGCAATGTTGTGTATCAGATTTTAGGATATTTTGATTCAACTATTTGACAAGACGATGGGTCTCTTTAATTGCATTCATAAACTGTGTTAATGAGGAATTCAAACCCAGTCAAGACTGTCACAAACCAACACTTCACCCATTCAGCTACCTCAAACATCCTCATTAACTTTTATTGCAAATCTCATCATAAAATAGTTGTCCAAATCAAGAAATTAGATCATGAACTTTGAATTTTATTTCCTGAATATGGGTTCCTTCCAAACGTCAAAACTATTGGCCACATTTTGCAGGAAACAACAAAAGGTAGTCATGACTCCAAAATGAAATGAAAATATCAAAAACTGCCATGTTTCCGAATCAATTATCCTATGGAAATATACCCGGTCTACCACCTGTTGGGGAAGGCACAACAGCATTCTTCAGGAGGAAATCCATACATGCAACTGCTATACAACTATTGCTGATAAATCAACAGTGTTACATATTTGACTGAAGACCAAAAAACTCTCAAATAAGATACAGCTGTATATATTTGTATTACCCAAAGGGTTAGAACAATCGAAAGTGCACTAGTGGAAATATCACTTCACAGACACACACCACCACCATCCGTATGGCACTGACATCATTCAAATCTTATTGTGGCGTAAGGTTGTAATGTCACAGCTGAAAAGTGTTGACATTATTCAGAAATTGTGGTTTTGAAGACTATGATCATGACTTTTTCAAAAGAGAGCTCAAAAGGGCAAGAAATGATGGAATTACATTACATTTTACACTTGCATGTATGTAAAAACTGATTTTAACTCATGTAAGAACTTATGTATTGCCCTATTTCATGCTTGGGAAATACAAGAACTTGTACAAACAGTATGATAAACAAGTTTTCACAAACTTTCTGTGTACACCATAACGCCAAATGCCATCTCATGTTGACCAAGCTAATTTTATTTGGCTCCTCCTCACCAAATATTTCTGGTTAACAAATGTTATAACAAACTGCAAGTGTCCGTGTTGACATTAGGTACTAGAACTTTCATTTCTCCCCACATGGAAAGAATTTTCAGAACAAAATGAGTTTACACCTCTACTGTAAGATGATGGTGTGCAAGTGAATGAGGGCATGTTGGATCATCCGGAACGTTTGACTGTATTTGTGAGAGCAGGCTTTCTTTGTGATTGCCTGGCTGTATTAGTTGCCTGCAGTTTGTATATGTGCAGCTTACATCGGTCTGAAAACTGGACAGCAGTTTGTATACGTGCAGCTTACATCGGTCTGAAAACTGGACAGCAGTTTGTATATGTGCAGCTTACATCTGTCTGAAAACTGGACAGCAGTTTGGTGGTTTGAATGCTGCATGTTTCCATGTTATTCACAGAGTAAATACCTTGCTGCCCAGTTGTTTTTTATATTTCAGTCAGAATTGGTAACAATTCTCAATTTGAGCAAAATAGATTATTTCAGATGACTCATTACTGGACTCTTCCCAAAATAAGTACAGTTGTACTGGCAAGATGTTGAATAAAACTGAATTTTATGAAGAAATTCAAACTCACTGTCTTAGAAAAACTTAAAAATAGTTTGAATTAATACTCAATACATTGTATAAATAGATAACACACTAAGGCTAGAAGCTGATAGGAAAACAAGCCTTCCCTGAAGGACAAGAATACAAAGTTAGCAAAGAAAATAACACACAATGCCCTAGTACCAGAAGCCCCGAGAGAGAGGGTCTGCACGGTTTCCACACCATTGGTATCTGTTAGCGTCAGAATAAGTTATAAAGGTACAGATATCATTGTCATGCAACTGCTCCATGCAACTGAACAGTACTGTGAGGGATATGATGTTGAGGAATGGAGGAAACCTTGACGTTATTGGTAAAAGAACAATTATTTTGAAATACCAGACACCCTTTATGAAACTAACAAAGTCTTTAACAAAACCTTTCAGTTGTTTACAAAGATATACAAACAGTGGGTTCAAACATTGTCAAATATGCAATTACATCTTCAAATGAATATCATTTTAATATGTAAATTCAATTTATTTTTATGTCCTCGAAAAAAAAGTATGAAATGTTGACGTGTGACGTATTGCTAGATTACCATCACAAGCTCCGGTCTCTGCACTAGGGCACCTGGCAGAACTAGGAACATGAGTAGACGAAACACTACAAAATTCATCTATAATTGTGTTTTCGTAACAAATCTAATTCTACTCTTCATGTACAATTATCAATTGTTCTGGATGAAACGAAATGATGTTGAACTATGCATTTTTAATCTTCGGAAACAATGGTGATGAGAAAGATTAACACGTCTGACGATGAGCATGTTCCTAGTTCCAGATGGCACAAAATGTCCTTGAGTTTGTTCGCTAAAAGTTTTCAAAAGTCGGATGACAATTGCCAGGCTCTGCCCACCATACTGGAGCTTGTTAAGTCACATAATGGAGGCAGGTGTATCTGCCAACACAGGATTTGTCTCAAACTTCACAGCAAACAAATCACCATTAATCTGTAACAGTCTGTTGGTGTGTCATCTGCTGCCGTCAAAAAGAATTGTTTCTCGAACATGTGGTCGTCATGATGAACCATATTGTCCTCTTGAATTCCCAGCCATGCAATCATGGGCTCCGTCCTCATCGGTTGTGTGCTGGCACAGCGTTGATTGGGTTCAAGCGGACATTGTTGGGAGTGCCCGATGACAGGTTGTTAGGGGACACATTGTTACGGGAAACATTATTGGGGGACATGTTGTTGCTTGCTCTCTCAAATATAGGTTTGGAAGCAATCATCTCTACATCAGACCTATCATAGTCACTGTAATCATTCTTATCTGAATAGTTGGCGACAAGCCCATTCAACTTACATTCTTGCTTGATAGCAGCAATGTTTATGGGTATGAATGGACATCGGGCCGCATGTCTTGGGCGCAGGATATCCTTGCAGAGTCGGCGAGAGATTCTGGTTAGCGGTGTGGTGACAAGACAGAAAGCTGCTCGGGTCTTCATGACAGGTCGGGGGCTACCTGACCTGATAGCCAATCCATGAGCTGTTGCCAGGTGTCGTGCCAAGTGTGCCTTCAATTTGAAGTCCTGCATTAAAGTCAGGTCATTCAATCACAAACTGCTCACAAGCATCATGCAATGAACAACAACATGTACTGTGGCCAACATCATTAGGGGAAATATTAGTTCCAGCTATCTCTATTTCAGTCCTAGGACTGTTGAATGTCAACAGGATCAATTAAATTTGAAAGAGGGTAACTGACCTTATGTATACACAAGTATATAATTCATCCTGTAATATTGACACTCTGCCGGCAATAGTACATGATACAACACCAATTTAACAAGCTCAGGGCTCCAGATAATTTTTCATGATCAGGAGTACGTACTCCTAATTTATTCAATATAGGAGTACTGGAAAACCTTAAGAGTACATTTAGAGTACTGAATGGAAATTAATGACGTATCAGTAATCTTGTGTTTCGTTTCATATATGCACCACAACATTGCTACTCTTGTGTAAACAGGTCAATAAACAATAAAACAATACTTTTTTCAGATAAATATGTCTGTAAATGATTCTAAGACCGTACACCATTGCTGTGGTGCGTATCTGCTACGTTTTCTAAATTATTTCCTACCGGATCTTGCATATTTTTTATCCGTACATACGCCGATACGACCCTTATCTGGAGCCCTGAAGCTAAGAGAAATCATAACTTTATCTTTTAACTTTTATCAAGGAGTTTGACCAACAGCTGTTGGAAAGGGAAGACAGAAATATGTTTCCTTAAACCCAAATTTGCAACAAGAATTAATAAAAAAAAATATATATATATTTTGAAAACAGTCACTGTAATACATACAACAGCAGTCAGTACAACCAAGTTTGTTGAACCAATATACATAAATAACAATATAAAGGAGAGGATATATCAGTTGTATACAAGGGTTAATTGATACAACTAAATACGGGACAATATATATACTATATATCCAGAATTCGAGCTACATTTTGATAATGCTAATTATCAGCCCAAAGGTCTAACTCTTATTTAATCAGCTGAACAATAAGAAATGACATGAATGCACACTGCAAGCCAACAATACAACATACAGGCATGAAAATCTGTCTCAAACACGACATGACAAAACGTTACAGCCCAGAAAGTCTTCAACATGATATATTAGCCACCCAATCACTTCCCAGAAACATTTGGCCAAATCATTTAGCTATCGTTTGTGAAAGTGGCATTTTATGCTTGATACATTTGTTTAATAGTATATTTTGTGTACGTAATCAGTAGTCTAGGTAATTCTTGTTATTAGACAAATTTAATGGCCACTGAATGATAACCATCAAACCAATCTAGGTCAATGCTGTTGAAATTTGTATTCTGACAAAGGTTTCTCCTTCAGGTAATGTAAAGTCGTAAAAACTGTCAAGCAGGGATGTATTCATTATATGAGCACAGTGTCTAAAAATATACAGTAATATAACTATACAAAATCAGCAAGCACTGATTACCTAAGCATGTCAGTATCTAACCTGCACCCTGTTGCACAAAAGGACCTTAGTTCTACAACAATCTTATCCCTAACATTCCTCTGTGCAATGGAACCCAGTTGTTATGCACTGCACACACAATCTTAAGGAATTATACTGGACATCAGAAGAATTTCATGCTATTCTTGTCACGCTGGCCTACCAACTTTACGCATCCTCAGACAGCTCCATCTGTTTCACAACACTATTGTACATAAACAGTAACCAACTCTCTACCCTTGAACATTTCAACACTCCTGAAACTATACACACCCAAACACATCCAGATGACTACTACACTTAACAATTCACACACTGACACTTACCTTGCCGCAACCAGAAATAGTACATCGGTGGCTTCGAATGGCATTCATCTGTGCAACCCTCTCTGTAATATGAACAATAGTTAATGAACTGATACCCTTCCCTCAGAGTCCTAACACCTGATAACACTACTCCAACTTACAATGGATAGTCCAACCTCATGCATTCACCTGTCTGATAAGCATTTGTAAAAACAATTAGTATAAAGTTCTATTTCTTACAATGTCATTTAATATGCCGTGAACCAGTAGTGAATATGAAGAAAGAAGCGATTTGAAATATTTCTAATGCAATTTTCACCAAACAATTTCACTTTGAAAAAATATATATGTCTACCAAATACTTGGCATTTATAATAATTGGGACATTTTTTCAACATTCAGAAAAATTTATGGAGACCTTATCACAAAGAAAGTGGGCTCATTTCAGCATCACAATCCCAAATGTGATCATTGTATATTTTGGAGAGCAGGACAATTCCATGTTTCTGTGATTGTTGTTTAAAAACAGAATTACAAAGTGCACAAAAAACAATTTTGTCAGCAATCCTAAAAACGCAGATTTATGAAGCAAGTCTTTTATCACCAAACATATATAAGGGAATATTATGACTATGACAACTACTGTCTGAAAATAAAGTACATGTATATTTGGAAAAATATAAAAGACGATCCAGAAAACTTTGCACACTTGTTAAACACTTTGTCCACAGAAATTGCATGGGCCTGACCTAGGAAAGTCACATAAAGTATTATGATGATACACAATAATAGTGATAATAGGTAGCTTTTCATTGGCTGGTCACGTTCAAAATTTTAGTTTTCCAAAGCTGGAGTTAAAAACACATGTTAAGCAGCAGTCTATATGTACAGATTTGGTTAAAATATCCCATCATAATCCAAAATAGTATTTCATTCCATTATGACAAAAGCATCTACAAAAGAAGCACCACAAAAAATACAGTGACCTTAAAAGCCATTCACACACAATAGTGCAAGCATTGCAAAATATAGTCACATGGTGTTTGTCTTAATGCCAGGCAACAGATCTGAACACCTCAGTAACTTGTATCCTGGCTGTCTCAACTTAACCAATGAGAACAAGTGTTATATAAGGTGTATGGCTAACCTTGTCTTTGATTGGGTGCAGGTCTCTCACCATCTGCAGGCAGACAGACAGGAAGTGAGTACAAGCAATTAAACAAGAAAGAAATCAAAGCTGAATCAATTGCTACCAACAGAAAAACACTGACATGCAACAACATTGATTATACACCGACTTTTGATAGCGCAATCATAAATGCCAGTGCTGATATACCGACCAAATATAAGAACACCTACTTCTTTCAACAAAACAATTGTTAAACATGACACTTAGGAAATAAACTAATAAGGTTTTGATTTTGTTTTCAGTACCATTCAGACATTTATAGGTTAAGAAATCTGAACTTATATTCTTTAAAAGTACAGATACTTCAAATGCAAAGGCAAGATTTCTGCTTTCCATGTTCACAAATTCCTCAAAACAGTATCCTTTTTGGAAGTATTTCTACTAATATTTTCTTGAGTGGCACCATAGACAACACAAATACATGTAGGTCTAAACCTGTAACTATCAGTAAATACTGTGTGCAGAGATCCATGCTTGAAAGGTACACTGAGACACAGTCTCAATGATCATTTAGTCCGGGAACAAACCAACTGGTGGTTGAGAGTGAGCGCTAACTGACTCTGCCCTGCCCTGTAATTACTAAAGTTATTTTGTACTTTCATGTGGTTCAACTGAAATGCATCTTTCAGCAGTTATAGTCTATCAACTACTGTCAAGTACTGTTATATCAAAAGTTCACCTTCCATCACTCTTCCACCACATTCTCAGAGGCATAATGTGTCTAGTATTACACAAGCAAAAAGCAGCAAATCACCACAAAGCAGCATTGTACTCAAAATGTCATGCATCAAATAAAAAAACTATAAACAAATCTATTAAAATAAAAACCAAAATCCTACATAGGCTAAACAATTAATTACATGAATTCCATCATCAACCGCATATCCGACCAGACAACACCCTTGAGAGTGAACAAAAAGACATATAGTGAGAGTCCGAAGGGGCAATTTGAATAAATTTGAATACCAGTTGGTAAACTATCTCCATAGTTGTTAGTACCTAGCCGCGTAGGCATCTTTAGGCCACCATACTTCTTCCAGTAGGACCAGCAGCATGAACAGAGGCGACACTGAAGGTGGGAGGGGCCCCACGAATACCACTGGCTAGAGTGGGCAGCTGAAACAAAACAACTAACGGTTAAAGTAAGTCGGAGTCAAGTAAAGTATGACCAGAAATTATTGAGAATTTTAGGAATATGTTTAATTGGATTTCTAGTATAAACAACCTTGACCAGCTATCAAGTGCTTGGTTTCATTCAAGAGAGACAACTCCGTTTTCATTAGTTTGTGAAGAGTTATCCCCCTTTGTTTACTTGCTAGCAGACGACATTTTCAGTGATCCTCAGTATGGATAATTTATAGAAGAGGAAGTTGATTTTAGAGTCTTGTAACAAGGACATCAGATCAGCTAAAGTGCTTTCAAGTAGAACAGGCATCCCTTTGTCCACTGTTTATCGTGTTTTGAAAAATATTGCAAATGGATATGGCATTGAGCACCAGGGAGGCGCAGGTAGGCCCAGAAAATTGACTGTCGGTGACAGGAGGCGGCTTAGTATTCTTGTTTCTAAAAACAAACGAAGGAGTTTAGAAAACCTAAGGCTGGATATGATTGATAGAGGAACTGTGGCTGTCTGTAAGGTGACAATTAGAACTGAGCTGCATGCAATGGGTATAAACTTTGTGTCACTGACTGTAACAGCTCTCGCAGGCTCTTCCGGACACTTGACCATCAGCGCCATTCATCTTGTTGGATAGTGCTGCTGGGTTGGGTTTATTGCTGAAATAGTACAACAATCAATTACCATTTTATGGAGTGAGGGGCAAGCTTAACTCTTTCAACACCAGTCAACCAGAGGCATTTACTGCCATGACACCGAGTTCCCAGAGACTCTGAGGTCATAGATGAAGCCTATGTTTATGAAGGAAATTATAACCTTGTAAAAGTTATTGCTACTACATCCCATACACCATTTAAAAGATCTAATCCTACTGTTGATAAATATGAAGTTTATTTTTATAATATTATTCAAATAATACAACTACAACTTAAATAAATTTATATTTGAATGAAAATGCAAGCTTACATTTATAACGTCCAGATAAACCACGAAAGGAGCAAAAACTATGGCGATTTTTTCAATTTGTGACATGTCATAACATGCCCGAGCCTTTTTCTTTTATATTTTCATTTTTACGTAATCAGAAAATTATTATAAAAAGATTTCTTAAACAATATGTATGGTCGCCTATTTCCCGATATCTGTGGCTTTCCGCTCGGTAAAATGACACAACAACGGAAAATACCTCCGTTTTCGAAGCTTCGTATGAATAACATGCACGGCAAATCGTTTGATGTCGGGCATCGTTCGAAAGCTCTGAACATCAACAATATCACTGTACCCTTGCCATGAGTATTTTCACAGTTGTAAGAAGCGATTTTATTGGATAAAGGTTGGTTTCTAATGACGCTTTTTCTCCACAGTCTGCTATAAGGGTCGTGATTGGTCAAAATCAGACACGTGACCTAAGGCAGCCAATCATATTACGGCAATGGATACCGTCCTCGTAAACGAAAACTTTCAGAATTGGACAAAAGTTTTGGGTAAAATAATGCTATTCTGAACATATTAAGCAAGAAATCGCTACCTATACGTAAATTATGGAACTTATTGGACGTATCGTGCTAGGTTATGACCTGTGACAAAAATGCTTCATGTATGTATTTTCACATTAAACATCGTGTCCTAGCGTGAAGATTGAGGCGGCGAGAGCCGAGATGTCACTTGTCAGTGACTTGACTTGCATTACATGATCGCACAAAAAGATGGAAATAGTAATTTTATATGTACGTTTGACAACTTTTATGAATGTTGTTGTTGATTTTATTCATTAGTTTATTCAATTTATTTAATAATTTCCTCGAAACATCGTTACTTTGCTCTTTGACAATGTTATTGTGGACCCGCTGCCGAAGCATGTGTCCGAGAATCGTTGTTTTCAATAACATTGCGAAAAATAGTTTATAATTTTAATTCTGCTGATAATATATGATAAATTGAAATTTAATAAGTGTTTTCAGACATTGTGAAATGTGATAGATTTGATATATGAATCAAAAGTCAGGTAGGTTCCTAAAATTATGTCTCATTTTGACGTGACTACTGCCTGGCCGATTAATCAGCCTCCGGTGTCTGGGGACTCATAACGCTGTGGCCGATTATTCGGCCTGCAGTGTTGAATGGCTTAATGCTGAGACTGCATCTTTACAGGAATTTCAAATCAGGATTAGAATAAGAAGACTGAAATCAAATGAAAAGACAGAAACTTAAATCAACCATGGTTTGTTTTTTCCCCCATTAAAGCTTAAAGCTTAATGTAAAATCAATACTCACTAGTTGGGAATGTAAACCTGCTTTAGTTTACTCTCGGCTTCAGCAGCTTTTATTCTTTTCTACAACAAACAAAAACATGTCATCAAATAAAGTACATTCATCAAATTCCCAAGAGGAATGTGATGTACTTGTGTAGAGCAGATTATCTTGGAAAAATGATCTATTTATCCTTCACGGAGATTCAGATGAGGGGAGGTTACTCTGTCAGTCTTCGTTAACTATGATTGTCACGTATATTTTACTCACCTGTTGCACATATCTATCTGTTGTTTTCCACATATAATAGTACTCTATAATACTTTTCAGTGACTTCCAGGGTAGCTAGAAAAGAAAAAAACAAGTGAGCACAGAATAAAATAACAAATTCTTTTTATCACCTGTTGAAGGAGCAAGAATTAGCTATGACCTTTGTATAAAGAATAAAAAGAAGTTATCCATAAAAACGTGTCATGTATTCATGTTTGTCCACCTTCGAAATGCCTTTCAAGGACTTTATTCTGTGCAAGCTATAACACCATGTTATTACATCAGCAATCCTAAGGTATATCGACAATCATCTAGATATGCATAAGCAGAGATGATGATCCCAGGTTGGCTAACATAATGATCATCTATGAATACTTACAAAATCTTGTCGAATATCATTGAAGTCTTTGCCATATTTGTCTAACGCCTCCTCGAAGAGATTTGCCTCCGATGCGGACCACTCTTCCATCTCATCGCGGCATAGAACTGGGCCTCCTTCTGGCACAAGGCTGGCAACTGCTTTTGCCAAGTCGTAATTGTGTTTGTGTAACGTGCACATTGCATGAAACTGTACAAAGGAGAGAAAGAATTTGAGGTTGAACAAACACACTTGCACCAAGATTCTACTTCATAACTCTGCCAGGTGGGGGCCTAGAGTGATTTATTGCTGGGAGTTGGGCATGTGTTGCATACAAATAGTATATGGCATTACATTACCAGTCCATTCCAAGTTAACATTAACATAAATACACTCCATAAATGGTTATTCTCTGAGTCCAGTGGGGTTGTAAGGCCATGAAACCATATGCATCGTGATTATACAGGCATGAAATGATATGTATCGTGACAGAGATCTTTCATTTCAGAGGTTCATATATTTCTTTCCCTTCTTGCAGATGAATCAAAACCCTTCACTGTTTATAAATGTAAGACGAAACACATCCGCAGATTTACAATACAGATTCTGCTATTCATGGCCAATGAGCAAATAAGAGATAGACAACATAAATTAGTTCTTGAACCGTTTCATTAATTATGTGATTTTATATCTATGTAACTGATTACAATGGTCGTATGTTTTCAAATTAATGTATGTTATTGTGAGCATCATATCATGATACAATACTGTATTGTCGTATCACCATTAAGTATCCATAAGGAGAATACAACTAATGACATATTTAACTAAACAGTTGTGATCAGGGTTCATTCTAGCCTTAATAGAAAGTTGGCCTATGGCCCACCTGTCCTCAGTTATGTGGGCCATTTAGAAAATAGTGTGGGTCATGTCAAATTGCTGTGACTTGTTAGACATACAGTACCTAGTAGTTACTAATTTGAGTTCAATTACTTATACAATATTTGACGTCCAATACAGGTAAGGTCAACAATTTGAACAAGGGAAACGAAAAACCCAAGATTTGTTCAACATTTACTGAACAGTTAGGATTAATTCAAAATGAATTTGAAAAAAAAGAACACTTCAACACTGAAACAACAGTTTTCACGATAGTATTTAAACAGCACAAGCTTAGCAATGAAAAATGACACTCATTTTGTTACCATCAGGTAATGTCAGTTTTTAATTCTCAAAATCAACTTCAAAGTTTAAACTGAATACTTGTTACGCTTAATAGTTTCCTCAACAGTCAGACAAATATATTGCCCTCAACCTTCTGGTAGAAGTATTAAAACAATACTTCTGAACACTTCAACACTGTACAGTGTTCTATCAGAATCAATTTATGTGAAAAGCTGCAACCACGTATTTTGAAAGACACGTGAATGTCCTGGCATTTCTCCTCAGACCCATCCTCTTTTCAGTAACAATGTCGCAGTTGGTTGTGCTCTCTGTATCGTCACCATGACAAGGTTTTTGCTTTTTCGCGAAAATAGAACAATTCTTTTATTGATATTGGCGTTTGACAGCCTGTGTGTCCCCCATGGCAACAAAAGTATAAAACTGCTACATGCAACGTGATTGGATCACTCAAAGAAACCTACCAGTCGGAATTTGTTTTACAAAGCACATCAGATTTTCTCGTAACACTGAATTGTAGGTTTCGCACTGTTGTTTGAAACAGCTTGCACTTGAAAGTGATGTGCAGAGTTCTTGGTACTCAAAATCACAGCTCGCTTCAGTGAGGGAAGGTAGCGCATTCTGTTTGTTAAACTAAGCCTGCGTTTTGCGTTTTGCTTGAGTTGACGCTTGAAAACAAACTTTTAATGCATTTCAGATTTATGTTTATATCTCGAGTACGCCAACACAGCCCATCAGTATTTTTAAAGTGTGCCATATGAACTTTCAGTGTGCAAATGGCTCAAGGGCGCGGCCTAGAATGAACACTGTGTGATACTGCCTGTGTTTCATGTTCATGCTCAAACTACATATGATCTATACATTTCAAGGGAGTTATGTACAAGGGAAGTAACTCACGAGTGTAATGTCCCTGGAAGCAGCAGCTGCACTCATGTGTAGACTAGGTTGGCGAACTGTGCTTGTGCAGTCCAGAGCTCTTGCAAATGTACCCACTGACCTGAAGTAGAGATGAGCCAGTATGTAATGGGAGAGCGAATGGGTGAGAAGTTTTAGCAAGTAAGCAAGTTTTGCTAGAGATGAGAATGTATGATGACATTTTGAGGATTTTAACATCTTTTAACAGAACATTCTTCTATGTTACTTCAAATAGGAGAAAACATCATTTTGGATGACAACCAGTCCCATCCCAGACAGTTAACTGATCTGAAACTATGCAATCCAGGCTGGACAGTCCAGTACCAATCCACCCCAAGGAATGAAAAAAAAATTGGACTGGCCTAATTGTGTTTTCTGAATAATTCGTAACTGACCTCTATCTAAATCCTTTCAAATAAAAGTACTGAAATCATCACAAAAATAAAGTGATGACTATGAATATAAAGTTTAGCATGTCTCACTGGTATTGTAAGTGAAGACAATCAAAAGTCATTGCCATCAAACAATAGTAAAGGTATTACTGTTAAAACTCATACCTGGAAATAATGTTAAACTGATCTACTTCTTTTTCTGCTAATCCATTATCAGGCTGCCATATTAAATCTTCAAGATCAGCTATGACACGACCATCTTTTTCACCTGAAAATAAAAGCATATTTATATTATCATAGTTGTTTATATAACTAGAACAAATTGAATTAAAAATTCTGTTACAGCTTTACATCAGTAATATATATTTTTCTTTCACATGTAGCACCTACAATGATGTAGGTTATGGTGAAGTAATGAGGTGATCAAGATATAAGACATTATATTGTTAATAATGTAAATAAACTGACATTACAATGGATACATTGTTAGAATTTTCGCTTTTTGTTGGCAGCATCAAAGCCATATCACATCAGTTAGCACACTGGACCAGATAAACCCATAGTCACATTTGTGAGCAAGATCCACAACATTGGGACAAGAACCTGGGAGGTGAAAACTGACATTGGTTTTCTGCAACTACTGATTGCTCATGTGGACACAGGTCGCATTCAGCAACTACCAATGCCCACTGCATTGAGCTTTTTATCATAGGCATGTGGTACAGGGGATCTATTTGGCTCAAACGATATTTGCACTTTTCAAATGTACAAACAGGAACAAACTATCACAGCTCTATTACAGCAAGATATAAATATTTCTAAGAAGTTGTCACATAAATGTCTTCCCATGAGTGTTACTCATCAACAGATAATCAGTTATCCTCACCCAATACATCTGATGGATAGGTTGGGAAACAGCAGCTGACAGTGAGCAAGAACTGGCTGTGTTGCTGTTAGGAATCTGGAAACACCTACCCTCTTTTAATAATGGTGTGATTTCTGCCTGAAACTTGGAGCCCACTCGGATTTCCCCCTTGTCTGCTAAGAGGGTTTTCTGCTGTGGGTCATAGACTAGTGAGTAGAAAAAGGTATCCTGGAAAGAAAACAAAGAAAGTCAGACAAGAGTAGAGACAGAGTTGACTAGTAGAGACCATACTCATTCCAGACTGCAACTGCATGACAAACTGATATCATCCTTCCAGTTACATATTGCTACTCTGTCACCTTATAATTCACTTGCATAATATAAAATCCACAGGGTAGAAGATCTCACATGTTGTTTTCGACTGGCAATGTCAACTGGTATCAGATAGCATCGGACTTAGTGTTTGATGGTAAAACTTCAGATTTCATTCAAAATAACTGTTCCAAAACTTATTTAGATGTATAATCTTCCATTGCACATTATATTTGACAAAAAGAAAAGAAAAAGAATTTCATGTATCTGTTATATCTGTTATCAATAACATCTGGCGTCGTGAGAAGAGATATTACTTGTAACAAGGTATATCCAGCAAAAACTATGTTATAGTGTTTCATTTACCATTACTGATACCTATACATTTAACTCAGATTAGTATTCGCCACTCTAATGAAACTCATATATCCCTTAAAATATTTAGTTGACAATAATCCATCTATATAATACATCATATGGTGCTAACAAGCCAACCATGTCATGGAGTCTGACTACCCTCTTCATCTGTACCACTAGTAACAACAAGTTCAGACTACTTGGGATCTGAGTGAGTGAGTGACACACTCAGCAATATTCCAGCCATATGGTGGAGGTCTGTAAATCATTGGGTCTGGGTAAGACAATCCAGTGATCAACAGCATGGGCATCAATCTACACAACTGGGATACGGTGACATGTGTCAACCAAGTCAGCGACCCTGACCACCCAATCCCGTTAGTCGCCTTTTACGACAAGCATGGGTTATTGAAGATCAATTCTAACGGGTCTTCAAGGGTCACTTGGATCTAATATTAACCCAGGATAAGTGAGTGTGTTTGGCTGTGCATGAATACATGTAGATTAACCACTTCTGTTTCAAGTTGACAACAGTAAAAAATAAAAACTATCCAACTGACTCTTACAACCCAAGGACCCTGTCAACTTGCTGATAACGTCATAAGGAAAAAGATTATAGAAAATACACAAGGTAGGCTACTTCCCTGTTAAAACCAGGAATGCTTGACTATGACTTATTAAAAAGGTAACATCAATAATCCACAAGCTACTCACTTCTTTATTCAAGTATGAAAGCAGGGACTCTGTCTCATTGAGTAGTGTCACAACACACTTCCCTCGTATGTGTGTGGCTGGCAGAGTCTCCACCTGCCGCGATAGGAACAATTCTCGATGCTTCAGCTGATGCCTCTGCTTCTCGGTCACCTGGGATTTGTCATTCTTCTCCGATTTTTCTGAATTCTCAGACTTATTGTCGGCCTTATCAGAAGATGTCTCCATTGATGTTTCTGTTGTAGATGTTGATAGCTGCTGCTCTGACCCTGTCTGTTTCTCTGTCTGTTTGTCAGACTCCTTGTCAGGCTGTTTTTCGGACTGTTTGTCAGGCTGTTTTTCGGACTGTTTGTCAGGCTGTTTTTCGGACTGTTTGTCTGTCTGTTTATCGGGCTGTTTGTCCGACTGTTTATCGGGATGTTTGTCAGACTCTTTATCGGGCTGTTTGTCAGACTCTTTATCGGGCTGTTTGTCAGACTCTTTGTCCGACTGTTTGTCAGACTGTTTCTCTGACTGTTTGTCCTGCTGCTGTTCCTCATTTGGCTGTGGTGACTGCTGTTGTAGTAGTGGGGGTGGCGATGACTCATCCTCCTCTTCATCTCCCACATCCATATCAACTAAAACATCAAGTAATGGACAACATCAACAACATGGATAAACAGTTATGGCAAGTGTGAAAAACAAATTACACGGGATTCAAATATAAAAAGGATATAAGGAACATAAACTCAATATGAAATAACAAAAACATCAGAGATTGGGCAATACTTGGCAATAAAGTCGAAACACTGCGTAACAACATGGACACTTTGAACAACTCAATGCCCTGTGCCAGTGATCAGTAGGTGTGAGCGAGTTCTCTTGAATGACACCGTACTCAGCAATATTCCACCTATATGACAGCAGCCCGTAAAGATCCATGTCTGGACCTGACAATCACCTGATTGTTATTATGCGGAACGATCACTGTTGTCAGTTTACACTGACATGCTTAAGTCCACTAGTCTGAACAGCTGGTAAATTGAGTTGCTTCTTACAAGTTGTTTCTAGTTACCAATTTGAACACAGTGATCCTGATGTGTTCCCAAATGAGTTATCTCTGACAATGAGTTGCTGGGTACATACAACCATAATCAGTATGACACCGAGATCAACAAGATTGAAATCATTCATGCAAAGTATGAGCCACAAAATTAAGGCTATCAAAGGCCTTTCCCAGGGTGAAAGTAAATACACATCAAATCAAAATATTTAAGTCAACACATTAATGTCAAAATATTCTGGATAAGATACAAGATAATTTTTTGTTTGCTAAATTAGGATTAAGAGCATGATAAGAGAAAAACATAACTCTAATATATTCATTAAGCAGCAGAGTTCACAGTGGTTATTAAATTCAATGTTTTTCAAGGTCTCTCATAGAATTTTAGAGACTTTTTCAAGTGGGACTCAAAGTCAAGGTCCTTTCAAGGCCGGGCTGTAAATTCAAAACCTTTTCAAGCCTTGCAAACCTTGATTGAAAATCATTTGACACACAAGCTTGCTGCTACAATCCACAGAGTTACAGAAAAGGATGAAGTGTCCGGATTCAAAGCAATCGACCAGATATCTGACAGCAATCCCCGAGTCTCTCATACAGTCATGAGATACGTATAACGTGTTCTGTTGACTGGTATAAGTTCTTTTAAATTCTGGTGTGAACTTATTTCAGAAACTCCCTATAAAGTCACTTGGAATACTAGAGGGTGAGGCAACATGTTGGTATCATTGACTGATGATAAAATGTAGTTAACAATACATCTTCCATATTAATTCTACTTGCATCATCTGATCCAGATCAGGATGACAGACCTGAAGACTGAAAACTCTATTGGCCAAGTCTTCAAATCTTATTCTAATCATTGATGAAACTTTTAGTATAAGTCTGTTCCAGAATCATATGTGGACTTCAGTAACATGTAGCAGGGTTCGAAATACCCCATATATTAGTGTGCCATGGCACAGTAAATATTGAAATGGCAAGGCTGAAAAATGCTCTCGGTGCCCTTTTGACACGCCTAATTTTTTAGAGACATAACTCACATTTAGTCATTTAATCCCCCAAACAATTATTTTTTTCAAAACTGAATAATACCATACATATTTGAATGCTCATAAACCCATTTCTTCAATTAACAATTAATTTCCAATGATCATCATCATCATTGTCATATATTCTAAAAACATGTGGGCATACTTGATTTCTGAAAGGCACACCTAAAATATTTGTCTGGTGCCCTGAGGCACACTTAGAAAAAAAAGTATTTCTATCCCTGTGTAGGTAGCAAGAACTTTTTGTAAGCAGTGGCCATACATAGTATGTAGACTTACAAGCATGAATAGAACAAAATACTGTATCACGACTCAGTCATTGTAACAAGAAAAACCCTGAAAAACCTGGGGCCTCATCATATATCACATTAGTTTGAACAGTAACTTTTGGTATCAATTAAAATCTATACAACTTACAAATATCATTCCTCTTATCATTAACTCAATGCCAGAGAAACCTTTACATTAAAAATTCAAATTTACACATTTAATGGATTTGCTAAGTTCATATTTAGCATGAAATGGGTTACATTGGTAAATTTGATCTGAACACATTCAGAATTTGTTACTGTGTTATTTATCAAGAATGTTAGATACTTGACACATTGATACTTATGTTTCAAATCAATACAACCCCTATTAACTTTTACTTTCCTGCTCTACCAACTTTACAAATCTCTAAACACAAACCAATAAAATGATTATGTTTGGTGTGAAGAACCCTTATCAAAGACAGAAGATTTGATGGTTCAGTTGGTTGGGCTTTGGGGGTTAAATGTTTCTGGTGAGGTGTTATGAGAAGCAAAAAGGGTACCGGCAAGTCAATCTAAGATAACAGCCACAAGTTCAGAGGCAGCTGATCATGTAGACATGTCTGTAAAGGTCACATACATTAACACACATCTACAGTATCCCACATTCTCAACAGCCTGGGCAGAGATCAACTATACTCCTGAAATAATTCCAGGGCACCAAAAATAAATGTTTTAAAGGGGTTCAGAATTGCATTTACCAAAAATGTTGAAAACAGGTAATTATAAGACATTGATCTTACTCTGCTTTTTTATAGTAACATTCCAGCCACATCACGCCACCGGACACCAGATATAAACTCCAAACATTGAAACCTTGTGGAGAATCAAACCCAGACTGACAACTTAATGCTATCACCACAATGGTACCATTACTGTCTAAATATATCTGATTAACCCAATCATGCCTTCAGGTTACAAGTTTAAAATATCCAGATCAAAACTATTGCACAATATATGACCTATGACACCCACACAATCTATTCTTGCTCACATTGAGAACATAGTATTACAGTATTATACTACCAGCAATATATCTGCAAGTGACCCGAAGAAGGCATCAATCACTTTATCTCTACTGTGAAATGACTCCTGGTAACTTGATTGTGTACAAGCTCATGAAACCATTCGACCACCCTCTTTCCTAGAAACCTGCAACTTTTCCTGATTCTCAGGACCCCAAACATGTCTTCAGCCAAGATTCATTCACTAAGGAAACAACTGGCACACATGATCACAAAAATAAATTGTCAGAAAGACAAATATTGGAAAGCTTTCTTCCATTCTGAACCAATGCATGATAACACAGAGCTTTAAGTTCAACATCATGGTTTCTTAACAGGGGTGGAAATAAGTTTATAATTGATAGTGTACTCTGGTACAGTGGCATATGGAAAGTCACTTGCCCTGATATTTTTTCCACTATACCGACTGTTTTCTTGCTGATTTTTTAAATGAACAACATAATTAACATTGGAAAGTCAACTGGACACCAGTACAGCGTGATATACAAATTTGCTTGCCCGACAGAAAAAAACACTGGACTCGGACGTCGGGCAATGGGTTATTTCCACCCCTGCTTAAACTACAAATTGAGCCTGTTCAGGAGCTAGAAGACATATAAATGATACACAATTTGCCCTGAGATCTTAAAGGAGACAACAATCCTGTAATCTGCTGAACTGTTTCAGTTACATTAGACTGTTAATAAGCAGAGCTTTCATTCCACGTACCACCATAATAAATCTAAAGCAATTCCATTTGAAACTAAGAAAAAGAAACATTGCCTGCCAACAACATCTCAAGAAAAGGATTCAAATTCCTTAAATAATTAATTATTTAAACAAATATCCTCCACCAAAACTAAATCTTGCTATCAATTTGGCTCTCTGCCCATTTCACGTGAGCACAAACTGAACTGATGAGTATTGCAAGCCTCATCCCACAATGACTATGAGTAATGTCGCTGTGACCTTCATTTCTGTACTAATCAGTGTAATACACGCGGGCCCCATCAGAGACAAGCATCATGGGAAGGAATTTCTCCTACACTGTATTGATTCAACAAAACTGCATGAATAACTGCTATGCAATCTGCATTTAAATATGCCTGCTAATATCTATCTGGACTGATAGGAGGATAATCACCAATCATAAGGGGTATCTTTGAACATTCATTTTTTATTTTTCTCCAAAATCTGTGAAGTGCTTTTTTCACCTTTTAGAACACAAATTTACAGAAGAAAGAACCATCTTTATCACCAATCACGTTGGTGAGATATTTTGCCAGTTTCATCAGGATGCTCGATGTTTTAATTTCCTTCAAGATTTGAAATTGTGTTACAACTTTAACAGAAAAAAGACTGACTGAAAAAACCTTCTAAATTCTCGATAATCTCTTAAACACTAAAATCCTTACATTATTATATCTTGCATTCAAGAATATTCAAATTTACTTTCTAAAACCTGAATTAAAGATTACATATTTATCAGGTCAATATGTCCATTGATATCACAGATACGCAAATGTCTTTGACCCTGAAGGTCTTTGTTTAATGACGAATTGGGGACACAATGGGCATGTGACATGACCTTTGACCTGTCCCCAGACTTCTGACATGTTTGTTCATGTACGATCACAAGTAAACAAACACAGCAAAGTATGCTGGCCTTTCCTTGTACACAACGAAACTCAGCAATTAAATTAATTTTCCTTTGTTGAAACTTTACTAATGGAACAATGTGCGAAATAATAATCGTCATCATCATCATCATCATCATCATCATCATCATGTACCTAAAACATTTTTACAGGGATATGAGAATATTGACAGTGTGTTATGTTCAAGAATGTTACACCATCGACTGTCATTGGCAACTGGAATTACCGGCACCTACACACTTGGTTATAATGAGAGCACTTCAAAATTTGACTACAGTTCATGACCAAAAGAAATGTGCCTACTTAACCAAATTGTCTTTCTGTTTAATTTATGTCAATTTAGGAGATAATATATAGCAAGTGTGATCACCGGTTCATCATTGACTAGGAACATTGACTTGGCTTGGGCTTAAGTTATTGGCAAAAGTAACAGACTGCAAACAGTCTTTGTTAAGTGTGAGTGAGTGAGTTTAGTTTTACACCGCTTTTAGCAATATTCCAGTAATATCACAGCAAGTCTTTGTAAACATATAATCAGTTAAATATATGACTATATATACTATTCTTTAACAAAACTTCCATCATGCATGGTCAACATTTCTGAAAATCTTGTTACTATTACAAACAAATGATCTTGCACTATTCTGAGTGAGTGAGTGAGTGAGTGAGTGAGTGAGTGAGTTCAGTTTTACGCCGCACAATATTCCAGCTATATGGCAGTGGTCTGTAAATAATCAAGTCTGAACCAGACAATCCAGTGATCAACAGCATGAGCATCGACCCACGCAATTGGGAACCGATGACATATGCCAACCAAGCCAGCGAGCCTGACCACCCGATCCCGTTAGTCGCCTCTTACGATAAGCATGGGTTACACATTCTAACCCATGCTAACCCAGACCTTCATGGGTCACTATTCTGAACACCCTACAGTCTGTTTCAACATCCAAGCCAAACACAGCATCAACAGACAAATAGATGTTCTCAATTAAATCTTATTGTTGATTTTTCTAATGAAGTTCAGTGACCCTATGATTAGGCAAATTGCCTGATAAAACTTGATACTCATAATATTAGACATTATAACAATATCATTTATAATGGAAACCAACAAATGTTAGTACAACAGCAAAAAGTAAGATGAAACTATGATAATGAACAATAAATATCGCATGAAACAACCCTGATAAACATTCAGCACAGCATGAACACTCCAATCCGGAGAAACAGGAGAACTGGCAAAAACTGAAAAGATTTGCAAAATTATTTTCTTTGGCTTCAAGAAATGAAAGCAAAACTGATTATGTAACACAACATACAAACACCCCTGCGTCGTCTCCGCCGTTGTCGTGCAGGCACACGCTTCCTTCTCTTGCCTGTGAATTAAGACAGACAACATACAGGGTGCTAATTGCATCTGTCTTTCTCCACAGAGATGATACTTTATAAACAGATTCCAACACATGCCAGAAGCTCTTCACATTATGCTGTGCTGTTTGTTACTAAAATACCCTATAACATAGTCCTTGGGGAATGGATATGTATATGAAGGAAATTGTGTTCCTGTGTGAGTTGGGTTCTATCCCGCTTTTAGCAATATTCCAGCTATATCATGGTGGGAGATACCAGAAATGAGCTTCACACATTGCATCCACGTGGGGAAATCGAACCAGGGCCTTTGGCATGACTAGCTAACACTTTAACCACCCCATCGCCCCTTGTCTTCATGTACTCGGAATGTTCCCAATTCCATGGACTGATACTCATGCTGTTGATCACTGGATTGTCTGGTCCAGGCTCGATTATTTATTGACTGCTGCCATATACAATTGCTCCTAGGGTCGGGCGATGGTGTCCCCATGCACAGATTTCCACAGGACCCGCAGTTAGTAAGCTAAATGGGTTATGTTTGTTAGTCGCGGATTAGCGTTGTGGAAGCCTGAAACGATATCTTACTTGTGTTCAGATCGCTTCACGGAAGTTAAAGAATCAAAACTACTTACTAGTTGTAGTAAAATATGCATATGATTGATGACCATAAAGATTTTCTATGTTACAAGTTAACATAACGATTTCTTCCTCGGAAGTGAGGTTGTGGTCGAGTAACAATAATATTGTAAGTAGTATTATATTGACACCCACCTCGCTGCCACGAGAAATTGTTATGATATAATTACGTATGTCATGCAAAATCCTATTACCATCAATAAAATACATATTTATTACCAGTAGAAAGTAGTTCTGATTTTGTAACTTCGGTGAAAACAAACCTCAATACCATTCATCTTCAGACTGGCGGATGTTCTCGACAGAATTGCCGCCATTTTAACAATAAAAAATCTGTTAGAATTAATGAGATTATAGTTTGTTTTCATCAAGTTAGAAAATCAAGACTACTTTCTACTCGTTGTTAAATATGTATTGGAATCATAACCAAACGGATTTTGCATGACACAACTTATAACATAACGATTTCTTCCACGGAAGCGAGGTGGGGGTCGAAGTCACAATACTGCGCGATACATTTCTTCGCTACATTCCCATGGTTAATGTCCACTCACCAGTATGTAGATACTAGTCAATGTAATGCGTCTTTATATTTGGTCTTATAATCCTAATTAGTTTATTATCATACTTTTATGCATTTTGAAACTAAATAAAAGAAGACGATCTGCTGATACTTATAGTAAATTTATAACAGAACTGTAATATCTAGACATTTTATAGTTTGCCAATGTGAATCATAATTCGCTAATAACACACCCTAGTGTATGTTGTCTGTCTCATTACACTTCACGGCGAAAAAATGATTCTGTTGAATGCTACGACAAATGAATAAAACAAAATGCAAATATTAAAATTAAAACAGATTAAAGTTATAGGAACAATATCAGGCCATTACCTTGTTCGAGGAATGTATCCATCATTATCCACAACACTGTTCCAAATGATGTGTCTTTTAACAGTTTAATATACGAAAAAGTGATAAATCTTTTCAGGTATTGGTGTATAGTCTCATTGGTCACCCAAGATAGCACACCTGGAACCTAATTGCATAATGTCCGCCTTTCTTTAAAAACAGTAATTTAGTTAGCCAATAATGGGCAATCAATCAATGTATTGCTGGTTAATCCTTTGAAAGAAGGACGTTGTTTTTACGCGAGATACCGACACGACAGAGTGTATTCAGTATAGATTAGTAAATCTACATACATAAACACTACCTTTTGACAACCGCTGTGTAAGATAAAAGTAATTAATCAATCAGCGTGTTATCGGTTAATCCTTTGATCGATGTTTATAATGTTGAATATTTACTCCAGACACAAGAAATGCCAAATGGGAACCTTTGTCGGTAATCTAAGTGTGTTACCACTAATTATACCTGTTATAAATTCATTAACTGACCATCAAGTGAATGATGACAAAATAACATGTGTAGGTTTATACCACCTCTAACACGGGTTACAACGAGGGAGTATTAATTGCTGTATTGCATGTGAAAACTTATGGGCCGACACTGTTTTGAGAATACAAACAGATTTTACATGACATGATTAAATATCGAGGTAAAACAACACAGAAATGGGATCAATTTGGATCAGTCATTATACAAATAGGGCCTAACGACACCGATCGATTTTGACAGAATCGTCTATGAAAACAAGTTGTAACTCGGAAACTAGGCAAAAGCAGGAGACAAAATTAAATGCCAGTAGATTGTGAGAACATATAGCTTTCATTTTCCACAACAATTGTCACGATTTTCAGGTTTATACAAGCCTGTAAACACGATAATTTACCCCCTAAAATGTAGATGAATTCTGCATCGGCCCTCAAAGCTATTCCTCATATGACGTCACAGAGGCGAGCCGCTCTGATTGGTTGAAATTTCGTTCGCGGGTGAGAATTGTGCACTGTTGTCAAAAAGGTCGATTTAAGTCAATTAAAGGTCGAAATGAGTAGTTTTAATGACGGGGTTTCATTTATAACGATGCCAGTTAATGATTTATGTATTTGGACCCCCTAGGGTTTATGTGACCTTTAATTAACTGGCCAACTGGGTTGTTGTTTTAATTAGACATTAAAAGCTCCCGACTGAAGATACTGTACATTTACACTTTGATTGACACCACAATACAAAGGCGTGGATGACAAGTGAGCTGTTTTGTGATTGGTTAATGTACTTTGACAGACAGATGCGGTCACGTGGACTTAAAGTGATTTTGCTTTACGACAATGCTGCAAGTCACAAGTGTGCTTCGCTAACTTTGCTAAATGTGACCAAATACCACGCCTCATATTCAACCGATGGATGCAGGAATAATTCGGACATTCAGCTGGAATATTGCTGAGTGTGGCGTAAAACTAAAGTCACTCAGTCATGAACTCAGGAAGATGAACAAATGAACACAGGAAGATGAAACATTTTCTACAATGACAGTTTTCACAACAGACATATTCTGTAATAAGAGCTGAAGGTACAATTGGGCCTGAAATAGTTTTACTGAAGACTGATTTGATTTTGCTAATTTCCTGGAAATTCACAAGCATGAGCATTACGCTCACAAACCTCGAAACGTGGAATTCAAACCTATAATTATAGGTTTCTTGGCAGAAGCAATAAGCATGGCCTTAGACAGAAGACAACCCATTTCCCCAGAATATTCACTGTGAACGGTAGCATCAGGAAAATATGGTTGATGTATGATTACAGAGGTAGAGGTTTAACCTGAAATAGTAGTAATAGTAACTACACTGTACAGATGACATCGAACATCTGACATGCCATGACTTTCACAACCCATTTTGTAACAATCAGCACAAAGAAAAATGACTCAGTGGCAGCCAACACATTCATGGCAAAATGACTGCGATGAAATGACAAGCTCATCAGAATACCAGCAATCATACATCAAATGGCCTGGCATGGAAGACAAGTGCCTGCTATCAGGCCATGTCAGGGCTGTCACACCCTGGCCATTGAGTTAGCACCTAAAGATGCCAGCAATAATCCTTGCCTTGGAGGAGCCTGCGAACAGGGCCTCAGCAATCTGGCCATGAATGGCTCTCACAAAAAGCCCAGCAGAAAGCACCTAAACAGAGCCCCAACAACCATGCTGTAATAGGCAATAGGTACCAACAACATTATACCTCAAGAGGGCCTAACAACTGAAGCTCATTCTCTGGCCAAAGAACTATCACCCTGAGAGGGCCTCATCAATCAGGCCATATATGATTCACACACTGAAGCCACAGAAGAAACACCTCCAGAGGGCCTCATCAGTCAGGCCAAGGATGGCTTTACCAGCCAATGAGACTGTCCCTAAAGAGGGCCTCCACAATCAGGCCAAACATGAATCTCACACTTCAGCTAAAGGAAGCAGCACCTCATGAGGGCCTCCATGAATCAGGCCATGCATGACTCTCAATCACACCCCAGCAGGGAGTGCAACATCTGGGCAGGTACCCCAGGGTTGTCATTCCCTCTTGTAGCCTGTCGTCTTTGTGTGGGACCAGCTGTCCCTGCTTGCCGGACTGCCGCCAACCCAGCCTTACCACAGCACTATAGCACCAGGCCTTTGTGTTGTCTCTCGTTCTGCTCAATTGATTTCAATACACACACCACTGATTTCTCCCATGTTCCACTGACAGAGCTGATGGAGTTGATCAGTTCCATCCAAAACTTAAAATTCATCTTTTAATTGTAGATATTTACTCAGGTGCTCAAATTCAATTTTTACTGACACTGTCCGAATCTAAAATCAGAGAGAGGTAATAGGACTACTTTTTCTTTTGGAAAAAGAGCCAGTGAGGATGGATTCCGCTAGAGCCAGCAGCACAGGTCAAGCAGCTCCAGCACTGCTGAGTGTCCCCCCCCCCCTAGACCCACCCAAGCTGTGGTAGTACCAGCCTAGTGTGACCCACATGCATCAGCAACAGCAGGAAGGTCAGACACGCTCTCCCTCACTAACGTCCCAGGCAGACAGCTGATGCTTTAGTAGGTCAGAAGACAGACAGCAGCCATTGCAGACATCAGTCCCCATCGCAAGTCTCCACATCAGTGTACAGACACATTGAGAAATCAACTGCAGGGAGGCTAGCGTTCATCGTAATTGACTACTATCAATGGTGAATTACCATAATGTCAATGCTATTTTAAGCATATGGAACATGAAATAAAAGTATAAAAGGAAGATATCTGAGATGCTGAGTATCCTAATTCCTCTTCAATTTCTTCCCTCCTAGAATTAGGCAACTACTCAATTTACGTTTCAATTGAACTATGAATGTGAAATTTTATCCGTGATTCTCAATGGTGTCAAAATCATCCTTTTATCTATTCAGTTTTTCCTAGAACGGCAATGGGTTGGATCAACATAGTTTGTATAGATGCTTTGTCATGTTAAAATATTTATCTTCCTGTTACTCTTTGACAATACTTATAATTTTGCTGCATTATCTTGTGTTGAAATAGGGGGAAAAGTCAAACCATATCGACATTAACTAGGAAAGTTGAGTACTGTCCTAGGCTGTAGCATGATATAAAGTACAACTACAACAGCTTGTCAATGCATTAGGTTTCATGATACCTAAGCTTAGATACAACTGATTTTCAAGGTGATGCTTTCTATTTCCATTTGGAAATACCTATTAAATCAAATAATATTTCTCAGATGACTGTTAAAATGGCAAAATGTTACAAACTCACAAAACAAAAAAACATTGAAACATTATAAAAGGAAACCAAATAGGCTTAAAAATAATGTTTATGAAAACAAATCCCAGCACTAAAATACTTTGTCAAATACACTAGCCCCTGTCATTCAGTTATCTGTCACAAATGCAAAGAACCATCCTCCATCCTACAAAGTACAAAGGAGAAAATGAAGAAGAAAAATGCTGCCTAATAATAGCAATGATGTAATCTCCCTCCCCCTGTTGCTACTTCCTTACACTGCACTACATTCACCAATCAATCGACTCACATATCATAGTCACGTCACTACTGTCAGATACACCTTGGCACCACATAGAAGGCCAACCTTTCCAGCATCAAAACTAACTGTTAAATCTGATCTACAATGGTCACAGGCCAGTCACACATAATGCATGTGTTCAACTAAAATCAATATTATCTTCAGTTCTGTTCAGGAAATTAAGTTCCAAAAAGCAGTAAACTGGTGGCGTTGCTGCAGAATCAATACCTATGTAACTTGGCCAGGTCTAGTTTGTGGTTGTCAAAGACAGACTAGCAGTCACTGTATTGTTTAACATGAAGTGAGTTTTGTTTATCACAGGATCTTCACTTAAATCTTCACATGTCAGCATTATGTGTGAGGACAACAGCTTGAATTAATTCAAATATACCCAAAAAACGACGAGCAAGGGTATGGTCCACATAAACTTAAGAGACATATTAACAGCAAATCTGGGATTCGAACCCTCCATCGAGATACCCTCCGACAATGTGGTCATACACACATAATGTTATCCTATTCTTACCCTGAAGCTTTTCACCTGGTCTAAAATAAGAACAATATTCAAGAGTGACATGTGACACTAAGGCAGTCCAAACATCTGTTTGATAACCATAGGGCTATGACCAGGCCAAGAGGTGTGTTCATTGTTTTCATCCAATAAATATTAATAGCACTATCTGGCAGCAGGTTCATACCATGATGTTGCCATGGTGATAGAAAATCAATAAAATTATAAGTAACTTAAAGGCTGGCACATGACCTTCAAAGAAATGGCATGTGGCTGCTGCAGAAATAGGCGATGTGACACATACTGTAAGCATTAGCGCTAGATATTTGTCCAGATGGCAACCTATTCCGCTTTTTACAACATTCATCCCATTAACAATTTAACATCAAAGAAATATTTTTTAAATTGCTACTTCTAATTATTGTCCTGTGACAGTCAGTATAATTCCAGCTGTTAAAAAGCTTTCTGGATCAGACAAACAAGTGACTGAAAGCATCAGCATACCATTAGGGTATGATGTCATGCAATCAGCCAATTCAAAGAGCCTCACCATCTGATCCCCATATTGGTCAACTCACACAAAAACGCATGAGGTACAGACACCCAATAGGGGGGATAACATGGAACAAAGATACCGGCAGATATTACCACAGCAGAATTCAAACTTAGACAGTCTGCATTTGTACTGACATCATTTTGCATTTTAGATGCATGACAGATAATCCACTATTCAAGGGCTATTAATAAAAGATTTTAAAAAACCAAAAAAACACAACTGACAAAAGGCCTTACTCAAATCATCCAGACAGTGGTAAGGAGGAAAGGGTATCGACGTTAATGTTGTTGGGACACCATTTGCAAAAAGCACTCAAGAAATATTCCTTTCCACCATTACTGCCTGAGAACAGTTGTCATATCCTGGCCATGCAAACCATTGACAGCATGAGGCATATTCTGGCACCACATAGTCTTCAAAACTAAGACTTTGCTAACAATAACAGCACCAAAGAATACCATACACCATTCAACAATGAGGATCTGTCATAGCGACCTGCAATGGAGTATGGAGAACGACTATTGTTGTTGGTGAGTCAGTTGTCGCTCAGCATGAGTTTCAAGTTAAAGTCATCTTCATGATTAATAAATAAAGACTCATCCTGTTGTCAGTATGCAAGACAAGGAACATAATACAAAACCCACCTTTCATTAACGCAATGTTTAAGGTTAAAGATAACACACTATAAACAAAATTTGAAAACAAAGGTCAATTATGAAAACTGAAACCATCTGAAACTAATTGAGTAACAAGACAATTCTGATTAGGACCCTCTTAGGTCGTCTCAAGAGATTAATGTCAAACTTGAAAAATAGACTATTGTAGACTAAGAATTTGAAAAATTTCAAAATAACCCAATTATGCAAATACTTTAAAAATCATGTTTACAGCTCAACATGTTCAACAGAATGAAGAATCCCACTGATGTGAATGTAGACTGCATATACGGCCAATGAAAAATAACATTTTCTACAAGATTCTGGAAGTGTACTTATATTGTAAAAATAAATAAATAAATAAATAAATAAATAAATAAATAAATAAATAAATAAATAAATAAATAAATAAATAAATAAATAAATAAATAAATAAATAAATAAATGAATAAATACTCAGTCTACTGGCATATTGTTATACTCTGACAATAATTCCCGGATGTTATTCTTCATTTTGAGATTCATACAAGCTGACCTTACTAGACTGTAAGACATTATAGACAGGGGCTTCAGACAAACTGATAAAGTCAGTCAGTTATCAATATCATATTTTCAGTGGAGATGTACCTATTTGTTGGTAAGTGACTTCGGTTCAACACTCCTCGGATCACAGCATGGCTGCAACATGTGGGAAGAGAGCTCAAAAAAGCTGTGGCAAAAGCAGATTCTGGCTTTTTGAACATAATCAGAAGGCTGCTGAACAGGAAATCCATAGAGCAAGCAACTTTGAACAGTACAAACTGTTGCCCATGACAGCAACACTTGCAAGGTCAAGTACCAGTTCCAACCAGACATTTACACCAAGTATTGACAGTAACTGTAACAGACAGGAAGGTACTCTGCGCCAGCCTCAGTGGCAGGCAATCCCTTAATCAAAAGCAGTGGTTATAGCAAACTCACTGAAATCCAAATTGTACATGAAATGGGAACCATGACAATCAACCATACAAAGCAAACATACCTTCATCTCTGTCTTGGTTGTACACCTTTTTCGAATCAAGGGCATCAGCTGCAAGAAAGACTGAAGTTAATGCAATGTTAATACCACTTCAGTCATGTAGGTAGTAGGGGAATCCACTGGGGTGAATACGATACGTATCACTAGTATTGGGTAATGAATACAATAACAAGGCACCTGTTGAGGTAATATTCAATATATTCAGTGAAACAATAACCATATGATAAACTAATTATTCTGGTCAGGTTGACAGTGATAATTTATCATGACAGTGGCCAGTGATCACATAACTGTCAAATAAAATATATCTGAGTGTTGGCTATTATCCTGCAGGGCTTGGATGTCTTCCATTTTGCAAATCTTGTTTTGATAATTAAGACTCATATTTAAATAAAAACAGCCTCTTTAAAATAATTTAAAGATTATTCCTTTCCACTGATCATGACTAACGAATTGAATTCATGAAGAGATACAGTTTGATTCACCGAACATGCATGTTGAATCATAACAGTGCTAGTAGGTAGGACAAACAAACTTATAGCTACAAAAAAGGGACTCATGTGAGTCAATCTCCATAAACATAATTTGAAAAGATAAGGATGAAATTTAACAATGAGCCTATCTCTCTCAGGATAACAGGAAGTACCATATTTTATCATATTTATGCATCAGAAAGCCAGGGATCAAACCGGTGACCTGTTCACCAGGCAAATGCTCTATCCAGAAGGCCACGGAGACCATCTAACGCACCTCAGAAAAATCAAATGCATGAGTGAGTATTTCATTTAAAAATCATCCATCTACGTCAGAGACTTTCAAAAAGAGTCTTATCCAAACAAATCAGTGACACCATCATCATCTACTCACTCTTTCAGAATTCGACCACAAACAATACTGAGTATTTTTTTACGCAGCTTTTATCAATATTCCAGCAATATCATGGCGGGGGACACCAGAAATGGGCTTCACACATTGTACCCACGTGAGGAATCAAACCTGGGCCCTTGGCGTGACGAGCAAATGCTTTGCCACTAGGCTACCCCACCGCCCCACAAACAATAAGCCAGTTAATACTTCATATATGTAACCATAAAGTCACTGTTGTCAGTGTGGTGGAGACCTATTTTGCCTCAGGATCACCATGCAGCAGTGACATCAAAGTATTTACTTCACAGATACCCAACTAAACTAATCCAGTCATCCCATATCAGACAAAGGCAATTACATTGAAGATTACATGGTGCTTCTAGATCTCAGATGGTCAATTAAATATGGCAACATCCGTTAACACACTTCTAAAGATGTCTGTGAATATATGACCTTGAGCAAAGTTCAGTATGCATGATATAGTGTTGTGTATTTATAGTCAGTCAAATAACAAGGTTGTTAACATAGCAAATAAACAAATCTCCACATACAAACATAGTGGTCAAGAGCATGAGCTATGACATCGAACCCCCAAAATGTTGAACCTTCACAATGTTTAATTTCCAACATCATAAAACCACGAATCTGAAGCATACCAAATCTATGGATGTACCGATGGTTCTTCAGAAAACAATAAAAGCACACAGCAACCACAAGGTCATGAAATAATACATGACATAAAAATTGTAACTACACCAGTCTGGCAGACTACAGAATGCATAACAACTTGATATATATTTCATGTAGACCGATATTACTTTCCATGGTGACCTATGTACTAAACAGCTTACAACCCTTGTACTTGATAGAATAATCTGTGGCTTGCTGAGCTGTGGCTTGCTGAGCAGCTGCTTGTCAGGAATACTTTCTGTTCAATTACTTTTGATGAAAAATGCATGTCTTCCGATGAGGTTCAATGTCTACTACATCAGAGATGATATTGACACAACTACACAAGTTGGATGGTATCAGTGTCCCTACTACACTGGAGAGGTGTTATCAGCATCAATGTTCCTTCTACAGTGTTCCTACTACACTGGAGAGGTGATATCAGCATCAATGTTCCTACTACACTGGAGAGGTGATATCAGCATCAGTGTTCCTACTACACAGGAGAGGTGATTCAGTATCAGTGTTCCTACTACACAGGAGAGGTGATATCAGCATCAATGTTCCTTCTACAGTGTTCCTACTACACTGGAGAGGTGATATCAGCATCAATGTTCCTACTACACTGGAGAGGTGATATCAGCATCAGTGTTCCTACTACACTGGAGAGGTGATATCAGCATCAGTGTTCCTACTACACAGGAGAGGGTGATATCAGCATCACACACACAGGAGAGGTGATATCAGCATCAGTGTTTCCTACTACACAGGAGAGGTGATATCAGTATCAGTGTTCCTACTACACAGGAGAGGTGATATCAGCATCAGTGTTCCTTCTACAGTGTTCCTACTACACAGGAGAGGTGATATCAGCATCTGTGTTCCTACTACACAGGAGAGGTGATATCAGCATCAGTGTCCCTACTAGCATCAATATCCCTACTACACAGGAGAGGTGATATCAGCATCAGTGTTCCTACTACACAGGAGAGGTGATATCAGCATCAGTGTTCCTACTACACAGGAGAGGTGATATCAGCATCAGTGGTCCTACTACACAGGAGAGGTGATATCAGCATCAGTGTTCCTACTACACAGGAGAGGTGATATCAGCATCAATGTTCCTGCTAAACAGGAGAGGTGATATCAGCATCAGTGTTCCTACTACACAGGAGAGGTGATATCAGCATCAGTGTTTCCTACTACACAGGAGAGGTGATATCAGCATCAGTGTTCCTACTACACAGGAGAGGTGATATCAGCATCAGTGTTCCTACTACACAGGAGAGGTGATATCAGCATCAGTGTTCCTACTACACAGGAGAGGTGATATAAGCATCAGTGTCCCTACTAGCATCAATGTCCCTACTACACAGGAGAGGTGATATCAGCATCAGTGTTCCTACTACACTGGAGAGGTGATATCATCATCAGTGTTCCTACTACACTGGAGAGGTGATATCAGCATCAGTGTCCCTACTACACAGGAGAGGTGATATCAGCATCAGTGTCCCTACTACACTGGAGAGGTGATGTCAGCATCAGTGTTCCTACTACACAGGAGAGGTGATGTCAGCATCAGTGTCCCTACTACACAGGAGAGGTGATATCAGCATCAATGTCCCTACTACACAGGAGAGGTGATATCAGCATCAATGTCCCTACTACATAGGAGAGGTGATATCAGCATCAATGTCCCTACTACACAGGAGAGGTGATGTCAGCATCAGTGTTCCTACTACACAGGAGAGGTGATGTCAGCATCAGTGTTCCCACTACACAGGAGAGGTGATATCAAAATAAATGTCCCTTCTACACAAGAGAGGTGATATCAGCATCAATGTCCCTACTACACAGGAGAGGTGATATCAGCATCAGTGTTCCTACTACACTGGAGAGGTGATATCAGCATCTGTGTTCCTACTACACAGGTGATATCAGCATCAGTGTTCCTACTACACAGGAGAGGTGATATCAGCATCAATGTTCCTACTACACAGGAGAGGTGATATCAGTATCAGTGTTCCTACTACACAGGAGAGGTGATATCAGCATCAGTGTTCCTACTACACTGGAGAGGTGATGTCAGCATCAGTGTTCCTACTACACAGGAAAGGTGATGTCAGCATCAGTGTCCCTACTACACAGGAGAGGTGATATCAGTGTCAGTGTTCCTACTACACTGGAGAGGTGATATAAGCATCAGTGTTCCTACTACACAGGAGAGGTGATATCAGCATCAGTGTTCCTACTACACAGGAGAGGTGATAGCAGCATCAGTGTCCCTACTACACAGGAGAGGTGATATCAGCATCAATGTTCCTGCTAAACAGGAGAGGTGATATCAGCATCAATGTTCCTGCTAAACAGGAGAGGTGATATCAGCATCAATGTTCCTGCTACACAGGAGAGGTGATATCAGCATCAATGTTCCTGCTACACAGGAGAGGTGATATAAGCATCAGTGTCTCTGCTCCACAGGAGAGGCGATATAAGCATCAGTGTTCCTACTACACAGGAGAGGTGATATCAGTGTCCCTGCTACACTGGAGAGGTGATATGAGCAGTGTCCCTAACTACACTGCCAGAGAGTAATAGATTGAGATGACAACTTGAGGTAGAAACATGAAACATAAGCTGCTTTGTTAGCCAGAAAAATATTGCTGCTTCATTGATTTGTACAGCAATGTATTGTGCAACATTAGATACTGTGACAGCTGGACATGAGTTCATGACTTTACATGGTGTAGGGGAGGAACAGTACAATATTCAAGTTATGCAATTACGCAAGTGAGTTTAGTTTTACACTGCTTTTAGCAATATTCCAACAATATCACGACAGGCGGACACCAGAAACGGGTTTCACACATTGTACCCATGTGGGGAATCAAACCTAGGTTCTCGGTGTGTCAAGCAAACGCATAATCACTAGGCTATCCCACCGTCCCATATGCAATTACGAGTCAAGCATAGGAGCTGTTTAGAGAAATGTTATTTCCTTGGGTCCCATTCTTCAAATCAATTTCAGTGCTATGACGATTGCATGACTGCATCCTCGATAATCTCCAGGGTATACGTTACGATCACTCTCCACTATACCCTGGACGCATCCACGGTTTGGCCCCATAATTATATTACCTCCCTTTGCTGGCTACGCATTGTAGCCAATCAGCTAAGCCGCTGTTACATCCGAGCTTGCCAGTGTCAACAAAGATAGCGTGAACAGTCGTGAAGGTTTGTTCGCAGTACCACTCACATTTGGGGGGAAATATTACAGACAAATTGACAGATCTCAATCTTATATAAATATATAAAATTCTACATCTTTCAGAGTACCTCTGCATCAATTGTGTTGCCAAGTTTAAACGGTTAGATAATTCATGAAGCGAAAGTGTGTTGTGATTCGTTCGCTCAATTTCCCAGCGTAGACACCTGATTGGATAAAAAGCCAGCCAAGGGAGGTAATAAAATCATCGAGCCAAGCCATGAATGCATCCAGGGTATAGTGGAGAGTGATCATAACGTATACCCTGGAGATTATCGAGGATGGCATGACTGATACTGACAGATTTACACTCATTGTAGCTGTGTCATCACTTTTTAGAAAAAGCCCAGTGTTCCTTCATGGAACTTGTGATCAGTAATAGTAAGAATGTCGCTCTGAACAGTATTTCTGTTAAACCAGGATGTATCAGCTGTAAGTGGAAAGACAAAACGTGATGCCATGTTAGACATTTAGTACTTTAGTGAAATCCACAAACATAGGTATGATGCTGACAAACGTGGAAAATCCATGATCACAGGTTTCTGGTACAGCTCAGGGATGGAAGTCAGCACAGCAAACTGTGGTGCCTTAGACGACTGGCCGTATGTGTTCCATTCAAACAGTAACACCTCCAATACATTATTATATAAGCAACTAAACATAGCCTCGGCTTTACAAGCTACTTCCTATGTCCTACTTCCTTAAAGCCTGTGAAGATCCGGGTTAGAATTGATGCAACCCATGCTTGTCGTAAGAGGCAACTAATGGGATCGGGTGGTCAGACTCGTGACTTGTTTGACACATGTCATCGTATCCCATTTGCTGGGACGGCAACCGGAAAATCTATTTTCAGCTGAAAACTTAACACTGTGTCATCGAATGTGGGTTTGAATTGATCAATTTGAAATAAAATCAGCGAAAATCCGCAGATCAGCAGATTATTCCCATTACTGCAATTGCGTAGACTGATGCTCATGCTGTTGATCACTGGATTTTATGACCCTAGCCATATAGCTGGAATATTGCTGAGTGCAGTGTGTAACTAAACTCACTAAGAATAACACTGCTGACAAACCATGTAGCAACATAATGTTAATATACAGGACAAAAATAGTTAGGGATATATGAAATTATGAATAATAATCTATCTATTCATTGACACACTTATAAAATATCAATCATAAAAATACCAATATCCCTAACTTATTTTGTCCAGTATAGTTTGCCACTATTTACATTGACACAACATAGGAGCAGCTAAGGGCCTTGTTACATCCATACAGCTGAATCTCACTGACATGACAGAGACTCAAGTGTCTCCAACTGAACTTGTCACAAATCATTTTAGTGCTCCGTAACATCTAAATCGCAACTTCTTGAACTGAGGAGTGTGTCAGAAGAAGTTGTTGGCAGTTTATAACAAAAATTGGGCCATATTAAACAAAGGTGAAATGGAACTGTCAACTTTATTGATTTGCCACAGATTTGTGAGCAAAATATTATTGAGCATGTTTTTTAGGATAGTATCATGTATGATTATGGTAGAGAGACCATAACATAGACCACACAAAGCTAGTTATTGGGGATCATGCCCAAAATTTCGTGGAACAATGACACCATGAACCGTGACAAGCCAACCACACAATTCTTTGAGTCCATTCTTATTAGTTAAGATTGCTGGGAATCAGTCTACAAACCCTTAACACTTCTACCCCGAACAGTTGTCCTTCCCTTCAACACAAATTTTGAGGATAGGGTGTGCAGACATCCTGAAGGGAAAAGTTCAACATACTTCCAAGTCTGGCATTATATTACACTGCAGCATGTGAAATTTGTCAGCATTGTTTAGATTTGATACCTCTGAAGATCTGGGTTAGAATTGATCTTCACCAACCCCTGCCTGTTGTAAGTGGTGACTGAAGGAATCAGAGCTGCTTGATATATGTACCATATCCCAAATGCGTTGACTGAACCTCATAATGTCTCTCACTGGAGTATTTTGCTCTATTACAATTTGCATATTGCTTACTTTGATGTTAAATGCATGAAAAGAATTGTAGTGTTGCTATAAAACCAGACATATCTGAGCAGACTGGTTTGTCTGGTTCAGAGTCAGCTGTCAAGCTTATCATAGCAAAAGACCTCACTATGGTACCGTCGTCATATGAGCGAAATATTCTCAAGCACGACGTTAAATCCAATTTCACCTCACCCCACTATGGTACCCCGACTACTAAACAACATACAATCTTCAAATATTCAATTATACTCAAACAATAAGCACCATCATTATTTGTTGTTCAATGCCTTAAACAGACATATTCCAGTTATACCAAAGTTGCTTGTAAGTAATCAAGTCTGACGCAACATCTACTCCAACAGGGCATTCTATATTGCTGGGATTCTATGAAATACAATCAACCCTGTCTCCTTTTATGACAAATATAAGTTAATCAGTAAAACTTATACCCTTGAATCCCAACCCAAAATGATCCTCTACTATTTAGAGACTTCAACATATACTTTCAATCTGCATGTTATAAACAAATCATGTTGTATTGTTGTTTTAACGACATATTCCAAATGTTACAGCCTTTTAATAATCTGGTTTGGACCAAACAATCCAGGAGTGATTCTTCTATATGTTCAACATTTAACGATATCAAAAGGACATTCTGGGTGACATTCAGTGACCTAGAGACTGAGTCGTTCTGAAACACTGATCTGTTGATTATTGTGAGAAATGATCTACAAGGTCAGGGCACCAAGACACATGTTCAACCAAGAAAGTCATCATGTCTGAACACTGGATCTACTCAGTCGCCTCATACCAACACCTTAGGTTGAGGGGAAACAGTTGTTACACTGTGTCCGGGCAAATACAAATTCGGGAAAGATTTCCAATATACAACCATAAGAACCATTACATAAATGATGTTTTTGTTTGCAAGCTGAGTATTTATCAAACAAAAATATTAAGAGGCTACACAATGTTATTACATTTATCAGATCTATGTGCTCTTGATTAAATCCATTTTGATGAGTACAACAAAGTACAGTGATCCTGAAAATATTACATTAAGAATAACACCTTTCTGGATAAACCCATGACTCACATGCAGCAATGTTATATCAATGACTATGTGATCCACCAGAGAATATACATGTTCACCGCTGGTTTTATTGATGGATTTATGGGATACGGGCGATTCCAACAGTAATTTTCTTGAGTGCAACATTTTTAGATTAACCGTGTCCAAATCAACAAACCTTCACTGTATTCCTTGTTTGTTTCGAATTTTGATCCGATTCATTGCATCTTGAAAATCATGTAAGTGATAAAATATTTTTGAACATGTTCAGTTGCCCCATTGCCAGATCAATGATTATTCTATTGATTCAAGAAAATAATGATGTACAACTTTACTGTGAAATGTTGATTTTAGCAAAATTATATCAATTTTTTTTATTAAAACTTGATGAGACATGACTTTTTGTTGAAAAACATCATCTGTGTAGCTACCTTATAGATGACTTGTAAATGTAACATAAAAACTGTGTCTATTTCCCTTGAACATATCGTAATTTAATACTCATGCATCAGTAGTATTCATTTGCTGTGAAATGAGTGAAAATCATGATTTAATAAGGCATAATTCACAGTAAAACATAGCAAAAGTTGGGACAACACTAAACGTATGAATGAAGCCTAGGTCCTCCAATCAAATATCTGCTCGCAAAGCCGGACTATTTTCAACACTTGGATCGGACCCACGTGGACCTGTGTTTTTAAAATGATATGAGATGTCTACGTGGTCAAACAATGGTTTTACTCAAGTCCAAGCATTACTGAGTTCAAAGTAGGTCGCGAGCGCACTACTTGAGCCGACATGCATCGCGTGCCCCATCCGGCTGTGTATCGGGCTAATCGTATCACCGGCCTATCAATAAACAAACCCCATTCCACTTACTTTGATGCTTGTCCGCCAACACGATGAGTGAACTGGATATATCCCTCCTTCGATAAAAACACATAACTTTGGCTTCCACATTTCCATTTGGAGTCTGCAAGGAAGATGTTGACAGACACTCTTAGTCAAAGTCAGCCATTGGATAAGCATTGAATAACAATAACCCAAATCACCCGCCGCAATCACCGGAATTTAACAGATTTACAACATTTTCAACACACGATCGCTTGAATTGGCACAAAAGTACAATTCTCTTACCTTGTTGAGTTCCTCGATTCGTCTTATTTGGAACGGGGATGTGGACGATGTTTCAAAATATACATAATCTGCAAAGGAAACAAAAAAGGTCTTTGTGTGTGCTCGTCAATATACCGGTTTGTATGTACAAGCCACTGACGAAAAATAGTCCCTTGGGGTAATTGAGGTTCAAATGTGACCAACACAAAGCAAATCAGACATCAAAAATCGGGACAGATTAATTTTATCCACATTTTCTATATAGAAATTGCATTTGATTAACGGAATTTAAGATAAAAAGTGTTGAACGGAGATTCTCAGTGAAGTTGAACCGAATCACACCTCGCATGCATACGCATGCACTGTACTCACGTGAATTAAAAACTCCGAAACAACCTAAAAGCTCAAAATGTACATTTATGAAATCAAACTTGTTGTCAGAATATCCATGGTATCGATCGGGAGGTACATTATGCATGATTACTATGTTGTGTCACGACAAAGGTGTCGAGGTATCATGCCGCGGGACGAGTGGGTCCGTCCATGCTCTTTCCATATTCCGAAATTATACGTACCTCCAACTCTGTACATATTTGCCGCCATTTTTCATGTGTATGGTGGTAATTTAAAGATAGTATCCTTTTTCGTCCTATAAAGCACAATCATGCGAATACATGGGGTATAATATCACGAAGGTCCACTTCATTACCCCCCTGAAGCGACAGATCATGGAGTCGCCATTTCTCGGACTGCCTACTGTCTTCCTCCTCTTTTCACACGTGACGTCATTCGTCCTTCGGCAACACTCGGTTTTCACTCTAAAATACACTTGAGGTACGTCCATCACAGAACCTAGGCATGCAGGGTGTCAAACTTCACCACTTGACACCCACTATAAGACTAGAAACATGTAGTGGACAGAAATGGTCACATATTCGAGAAAAACACATTTTTGCCATTTTCACCTTTACTGTGATTTTTTAGGCCAAATATGTAAAAATACTTATATTCCATGTTCAAAAATGGTAAATTAATCATATAAATGTATATGGCGTTTATTCAGAACAACGTATTTATTTTCGAACGAAAGCGTCGTTTTGGGTTTCTTTGTTCTTGTTAGAACCTTCCTGGGCCCCAATTTGGTCTTATTTTGCCTTTAGTGGTCACTCAAACAATCAAATTTCATCGACCATGGCAGCACTGGTCAAACAAATGATCAGTGATCTAAAAGTAGTTACCCCGGGATCATAGTACTCATACGCCGGCGAAGAAGGGTGGAAAAACTCAGTAACTTAGCAACTATGTGACGTCAGGGAAAAGGACACCTGTCTACATGCGCAAGAATATAGTTCCAGTGTGCGTGACAGTAGTTAACCCGGACCTATGTTGTGCATCCTGAGAGTGAGAGATCAACCACGCACGGGTCTCGGAGGTCAACTTCAAATATAGTAACAATATTTTTTGCATTCACCTGGTTGTTATCTGACTATATCGTCCATCTATCACGAATATCAAATCTATTTGTAATTTCAACTTTCAAAATATCAAAAAAATGTGATGGGATCTATATTTAGATATCTTGAGGAGAATGGCCGGGCTTGCTTTGCAGTTTACACAATGTAAGAATTCCGAATTAACGGTGGTTTACATATCAAAGATGTTATTTCTATTCCAGCTGTTATCGTGGACTTAAAGCTCTGCCGTTTTAAGCTTCTGCTGTTTATGGGAGCTTCATTGTTACTTTTGGTGCGGCGTGGTTATGTAAGAGGATATCCCCACAATTCATTAGCTTCGTGGTCTGATACTGATGATTACTCCAAATGCGCTGTGGAATACTAGTATTATTTGTCCCGCCTTGTAGAATGAATGTATTGGTAATACAAGGAGAAACTCACTGGGTTTCACTCAAATTAACACAAACTAGCTATATTTCTACTATTTATTTGCTGAGAAAAAAACTCCTATTTTCTAAACTGGGCTGAACTCTGAAGAAACTTTTGGTTTATATTGTTGGTTTCACATGTATATCTGTTATTTAACATTTTATGGAGTTCTCTGATTATAAAATATATCCATTTTATGTATAAATGAGAGAAATATCTGACAAAACTTGACAATTGCTATACAGAAGGAAGTAAGTCCAGTAACAAGGGGGCTGTGGGAGACTATTCGTACATTTGTATTAACTATTCTGTATACGTATACATCTCGATCAAGGCTATGTATTCAGATGGTGTCATAGTTTTCATATGATGTGGTGTATGAGACAAAACACAACTACCACACGAATGGATATCAACGTGATAAAATACATAGAGGAAAACTTATCGATTAAGTTCAAATAGTATTCACACAGTATGTATGTATGTATGTATGTATGTATGTATGTATGTATGTATGTATGTATGTATGTATGTATGTATGTATGTATGTATGTGTGTGTGTATGTATGTAATGATGGATGGACGGATGGATGTGGGATACCTGTTTGTTTTTTTGTTGTCTGTTGTTTTTTTTTTGTTTTTTGTATCAACCCAAATATTTCAGACGTACACCGTAAGTATGATTAAACAAGCTTGTATACTGCAGTTGCTGACATATTTGTAATATATAAAGTTCGGTGTTCTGTGGGGTGAGGTCACTATAGCCACTGTACCAAAGCCAGTAAGCCCAGTGTAGTATACACATATACTGGGAATACTACGATATTCACATGTTTACAATGCGTATTGACATAACCTATGAGGTATCGCTTAGGCCCTGTTCAAAAACAAACGTAAGCTCTATGATCTTCGTGCATACGATCTAATGCACAGGAATCACTTCAGCTTCTCATGATTAATTACAATTGGAATATATATGTAAATTTAAATAGATTACGTAAGTAAGTATACTTTTTATTGCTAGTATATATATTATACCAGATATACGGAGACACGTTGTATAACCATATATTATTTGGTGTGAGTGAGGGGAATTATATATATATATTTTTGTAACTTGATAACATTCATATCAGCAGGGGTAGCACGTACACCTTCTTCCACCTGAGAACTAATTGTTGCTTTATGTACCCCTATCCTAATGACAGTCGAAGTGGTACCACTGCTTCGTGAAATAGATCGCAGATCACAACTTTACATACCTCAAGGCTTCGTTTCACAAGCAACCGTAAACCAGAACAAGATGTGATATATGTCGTAAGACCAAGACTACTTACGGACGGTCATTGTGAACACCGTCGTGTGAGATTCGATTAAACAAATTCAACGTTTGTAGTCTGTTTTAATAAAAATAATAATAGTTATTACTATTCCAAGCTAGGAATTGATACCCACAAAGTACTTTCAGTAACATGTATCTACTATGGGAGAAGGCAGTCGCAGTTCTTTGGTGAAGATAGATTATACCATTCTGTGCTTGCGTCGTTCTTGTCTGATGAAACTCGTGTCAGTAGGTTTCAATATACAGTTTGGGTAGTGTACCAGTACAATACAATGCATGTTTTATTATTTGCATGCTTCATAATCAACTTTGATGAATAAGTACATAGTCTTCCACACGGATTAGCGTAGTAGATCAAGTGTCCGCTTGTTAAACCGAAAGCCGTGCCCCATTATGGGTAGAATGTTTGAAGCCCTTTTCAAATGTCTACCGCCGTTGGTTTATGGGAATGTTGTTGAAACGTCGTATAATCAACCTCACTCACTGTACAAGGGGATCCGTTTTTCGTGTCGTCTTTTGTCTCCACCGAGTAGTTACTACCCGTAGCTATGACATTCAAAACGACGTCTTGATCACACACTGTTATGTTTGTTGTTATCGCTTACCATGGAAACGTTTGGACAATAAAAGGAATTCCCATACGTACCACCACTGACAGACGTTTCGTAAAATCAATATGGTTAACACAAACGTATACATTGTAACCCTCTCTGTGTAAGTCCACTGATGGTGGATCCGGAGACTTCACAACGGTGCCATCGCATGATGACCTGTGTATTAAGCACACTGTTCACAGACACCCTTCATTGGTTGCATGCTCGTTTTGGGTTACATATATCCCCGAGGTACCAAATGCTGCAGGGTTTGTAAAGGAGAGATACATCTAATTAGAAACCTCTAAATTATCTATATTACGAACGTAGGCTACTGATACAAACTTGTGCGGCATTGGCTAATCATCCTTTAATTTGCACAATTCACGTAGTAACGCAGGTTTATGGAGAAAGCGTCAGTACGTCAAAGGGACGTAACTCTTAATTCTTGGCAATTTTGCCCACCAGAAAAGTGGAAACGGCACCGTGAATATGAGTGAGTGAGTTTAGTTTTACGCCGCACTCAGCAATATTCCAGCTATATGGCGGCGGTCTGTAAATAATCGAGTCTGACCAGTCAAGCCAGTGATCAACAGCATGAGCAGCGATCTGTGCAATTGGGAACCGATGACATGTGTCAACCAAGCCAGCGAGCCTAACCACCCGAACAACAAGTTCAGACTACTTGGATCTGAGTGAGCGAGTGACACACTCAGTAATATTCCAGCCATATGGTGGAGGTCTTTAAATCATTGAGTCTGGACCAAACAACCCAGTGATCAACAGCATGGGCATCAATATACACAACTGGGATACAGTGACATGTGTCAACCCAGTCAGCAAGCCTGACCACCCAAATCCCGTTAGTCGCCCTTTACGACAAGCATGGGTTACTGAAGATCAATTCTAACCCGGATCTTCACGGGTGACCATAAATATGAACAACTAGTAGAAAATGTTTTAAATAACTGTCAAGCAAGCAAAAAGAATGAAACATGAAACAATATGTAGTGAGTGAGATCTGGGGACTATGATGTCCGTCTGTGAGGCGTTGGGGTAGCCCAGTGGTTAAATCGTGCGTTCGTAAAGCCGAACACCCGGGTTTGATTCCATACATGGGTACGCTGTGTGAAGGTCATTTCTAGTATCCCCGCCCTAATATTGCTGGAATATTGCTAAAAGTATCTACATTTATATCCTTACATGGAAACTACCGGGACATCGTCCTCGTAACTATTCCAGTCATTACTGATGTAGTGACTGGTACCCATTGTACCACACAAACGTCCCGGACACATTCATTTACAGGCGCCAATTCTGTGACGCAAGGTTTTTAAGATTAAGAATAAGTTTCCCCAGTAAGTTATGTTTATCTTAAGAGTCGACTGGATCGGGTGGTTGGCGTGTTTGTTGATTATACACTCTTCAAAAAAAAGAAACGCACATAAGCCATTTTTGAAGAATATATTGCGTTAGCTAAAGAGCAATTATTTCATGTAATTTCAACGGTGAAAAGGTGAAAGGCAAAGAGTTTGCCAACACAACAACAGCGTTTATTGTTGTGTTTCTGTGACTTGAGATCACAGCATGGCGTCAAAGTAAGTACTTTGTATAGCCACAATTGGCAGCAATTACTGCTCGGCACCATCGACACATACTGGATAAGCTCTTGCGGAATTCTTACCCACACATCCTCTAATGCGATGGCCAGTTGTGGAAGTGTCTGAGGCGTGTTTTGACGTTGACGTACACGTCGATCGAATTCATCCCATAGGTGTTCTATCGGGTTTAGATATGGTGATCGGGAAGTCATTGCCGTTAGATTTGGCAAGGTAGCGGACCGTGACGCGTGCTGTATGTGAAGTAGCATTGTCATGCTGGAACAACTCCCTCAGCCGGTCCATAATCGGAAGCATACATGTGACGTGCAAAGACTTCGTTGATGTACCGATTTGCTGTCAAATTTCCCTGAACCACCACTAAATCAGATCTTTGTAGGCTAGATATCTCACCCCACACCATGACACTGTTTCCACCGAATGTATCTACCTCTTGAATGCAATTAGAGGCAAAACGTTCATTTTTCTCGCAGGTGAAGAAGAAATTGTGATTCATCACTGAACCAGACTCGCCTCCAGTTTCTAAGGTTCCAGCTCGCAAGCGATTGCGCCGATGAAAGACTCTCAAAACAGGGGCGACAACTGGCCTTCTTGGTCGAATCCCCACTTCACGCAATCGATTCCTGACAGTTTGGGCGGAAATTCTTCTCGAACCAAGGATGCGTTGGGCTGTCTCTACTGCTGAGGCAAGACGATGACGCAAGTGAACAATCCGGATATAGCGATCTTGTGCTGTACACATAACTCTTTGACGGTCGCTTCTTGTTCGATTTTGGGCGGAATTGGTCTGTGACACAATCCTCATTACCCATGGAGATTCAGCGCCAATTCTGTGACAGATTCCTGGTGACCCATGGAGATTCAGTGCCAGTTCTGTGACAGATTCCTGATGACCCATGGAGATTCAGTTTGATAACAAGGTTCCCCAGTAGCCTATGTTTAACGTAAGAGTCGACTGGATGGATTGGGTAGTCGGTGTGCTGATTGTATATCATCACATACATCTTGACAAGTGGAAGGATACTCATGGTGTCAATCCCATAATTGGAAGAGTGAGACGGCAAACAACAAATAACCACACGGTTCAAGCAACACTGAGATGTTAGCCTGTTAAACAGCTCGGTGTTTATCTGTTGTACTTATCCGTAGTACTTATTGATGGAGCATATTCACTATATGTTCCACAAACACGATGAGTAATATGTAGTTTGTACGTAACATGTCTGGCCATGAGTGTGGTGGGTTTAACGCTGCTTATAACATCATTTCAGTCAAGTCTTGACGTTTCAATTCCAAATGTGAGCAGAAACCGCAAAGAAATGCATTCAAATGGACCCCAAGCAACCGTCTGTGGGATTCGAACTCAACCAATCAAACCTAGCAGGCCTTCACTGTGACTAAGAGTACCACAGGGCTACCTGTGCCTTAGGACCGGAATGAAACCTGACTTAAACAATATCTGAATCGTCCTGAAATGAATCTGAGAGAAGCTTGATCTCCGGCGCACTATATGTTATCATGAACTTATCAAAAGAATGCGTTTTGAATAAGGAAAGAGTTCAGTTTGACGCCGCTAGTGGGTTTTCGTGCAGCAACACCACGGCGGGGAATACCAGAAATGGGCTAAGATTACAGACACCAAAACGAAATTCGAAAAGACGCTACGCTGAAAACGCAGTTGGTTCGTCAAATGCCTGAACATCGTAGAGATGTCACCCTAGAAGGAAGACGGACTACTACATCTGATGGACATCGCTTTCTTGCTGTTGAAGACGGAGACGGTGACAATGTTTATTCAGTTGCTGGTGTTTTCTACGGAAGAAGCACTCTCAACGTTTCAGCAGGCTGATGTCCTCTTTATGGATGGAACATTCTATTCGTGTCCAAGACATTGGCATAAGTTGGACGTAATTCACTCTCTTTTTGGCAATACTATGATTCCCCTAGCTTTCTGTCTTTAGCCTGATCGTCAGCGAGCAACTTACTGTAGACTGAAGGATGCTGTTGAACAAACCACTGGCAGACCTCCTCAACCACTGAATATCCAGGTAGACTTTGAGTACCCCGTTCACAAGGCTATCTCTGATGAGTTCCCTAACACATCTCTGAGAGGCTGTCTGTTTCATTACACACAGTGTTTGTGGCGGAAGATACAGGACCCAGGGCTTGTGACAGCTTACAAATAGAATCAGGACTTTTCTGACCTGTAGATCTGTTGTAGCCCTTCTTTTCTTACCTCCTAATATTGTCCAAGACACCTGGCTGGAGGCCATGAACCAAGCACCAGATATCCCTGGCTGTGAGGCATTCAAGGACTACGTTGTGAGTGTGTGGGTTCATGACGACTCACGTTTCCCCCATCCCTGTGTGGAACCATTCTGAGACAGACGGCCCGCGAACAAATAACCATCTTGAAGGTTTTCACCACTCTCTGAACCCAGAGACCATATAATAATAATATTATATGGTCACTGCTGAACCAGAGCATCAGACACAGTCACCCTAATATGGTTGAGTTCATGGCCATGGAACACCTGCACCACCCAGGAAAAGGAAGGTAGGTAGGTATGTATGTATGTAGGTAGGTAGGTAGGTTTAGGTAGGTAGATAGGTTGGGAGAGAGGGAAGTAGGGGGGTAGGGTTTTATAGGGCGACCTTGGACCTTCAGGAAAAGAAAGTACAGAGAGCTAGATACTCGCCTCCGCCGTTAACAGGATCAACTCCCGAGAAGACAGAAGTTGCCTTCTGACTTTGTTCGTGCTGCAGGCTGAGCGGCAAAACTTTATTTGTAAATCCCCTTGAACTCTTCCACAAGAGTGACCTAACGTAACCGGTTATGTTATTGTCATGAAGAAATGAATACCTATTGTTGTGATCATATTCATGTTTTAGTAGTTGAAGAATATATTGTTATGTAATTAGCTGAATAAATATTGTATGAATCTGGTACATGTGGCTATAATTGTTTATATATATATATCGTTATGGTGTCTACATGATGGAGGGGAGAGATCTAGTAATTGAAAAAAACATTTCACTGGAACAGATTGTGTATTGGACGGGTAGTCAAATTGGGAGTAGTCACAGTGGGAGTGAACGCCCTCTCCCCTAAAGAGGTAATTGAAAAAAATAAAACTATTAAAACAACAACCAAAAACAGAAAAAAACCTCAGTCAATTCACTATCGCGTAATAACCTCAATTACAATTTTAAATTTAATTTTAACCAGCCGTTTTATAGTCATCCTTATTCATGCAAAATATATCACTTATGGTGGTTTGAAAATCAGCTTGTGTGTAAAAGAACTATTTGCCTTGGTGTCATCCCATTACGCAGACAGCCAGTTCGCAGACACCTTAAAACAAAAACATTTACGGTTCAGTGAAGAGATTATCTATTACCTGTTACCTACACATTATAATGGAATAGTCCAAATATAAACACAGGAACAAACTGAAGCTATATTATTTATTTTGTAAGATGGACGAAAAGACAGAAATTTGAATTTTTATGCCCCCGCCATATATGGCAGGGGCATATAGGGTTACCCTCGGTGTCCGTCCGTCCGTCCGTCTGTCTGTCCGTCTGTCTGTCTGTCCGTCCGTCCGTACGAAACAGGGAATGTATTCTATCCACTTCTCCACCATAACCGCTCTGTGGAATTCAATGAACTTATAAATGGGCTTTCTTGGGACTCTAATGGTGTGCATCTCATATTTTGTTTTTTTATTTTATTGTTTTTTTTGTAAGTTTAGAGACATTTGAACTTAGGAACATTTTGCTGAATTTCCTCATGATGATAGTGTAATAGGGGATGAAGTCTATCCACTTCTCCACAAAAACTGCTCAACAGAATTGAATGAGATTCTACATGTCCTTTGAAGGGACTCTAAAGGTGTGCATTTCATAATTTTTTATGCAATTTCTTACTTTTGTCACTTTTACAGATGTTTGAACTTAGTTGAATTTTGTTCTATTCAGCCAGTGTTTGTTCCATCCAACAGGGGGGTGTACGTTATCCACTTCTCCTCAAAAACAACTTTAGGGAATTCTTTTAGATTACACATGTGCTTTATAGGGACACTAAAGGCGTGCATCTCATATTTTGATTTTGTATTTTATTCATTTTTCCAATTTTAATGCCGTTTGAACTTAGATCAATTTTGTTGAATTTCTCTCTGAATATAGTGTTGTAGGGGGTAAAGTCTATCCACTTCTCCACAAAAGCTGCTCAACAGAATTGATTGAGCTTCTACGTGTGTTTCATTGGAACTCTAAAGGTGTGCATCTCATACCTTGTTCATCCAATTTCTTAATTTTGTCACTTCTACAGATGTTTGAACTTGGTTGAATTTGGTTCTATTCAGCCAGTTCGTCCCATACAACAGGGGGTGTACGTTATCCACTTCTCCTCAAAAACTACTTTATGGAATTCATTTAGATTACACATGTGCTTTATAGGGACTCTAAAGGTGTGCATCTCATATTTTGATTTTAGATTTTATTTATTTTTCCAATTTTAATGCCGTTTAAACTTGAATAAATTTTGTTGAATTTCTCTCTGAATATAGTGTTATAGGGGATGAAGTCTATCAACTTCTCCACAAAAACTGCTCAGCAGAATTGATTAAGCTTATACATGTGTTTCATTGAGACTCGAAAGGTGTGCATGTCATAGTTGCATAGATGTTTATTGAACTTGTTCGTGAATTTTGTTCAATTATTGATCTTTATATGTCTTATGAATGTCAGCGGGGGCATCCGTGTCCCTGGACACAATTTTTTCTTGTTATTGGTGCAATATAAAAACCGTTTATTTTCATAATAAGTTCGGTTTAACCTTCTAGTCTAACGGAAGTCGGCATCATCATATTGAAAACATTAGCTTAGCTATTAGAAATTGTGACACTGTTGTATCATATCAATCAAATAAAGACAAATGTGAACCTAAATATTATTCATATGGAATAAAGAAATTATATGTTTTGCACACAGTATTAAGATATATAAAGACATAAACTGTTACAATCTTTAGAAAGTATTGTTGAAATTAGAACACTGATTGGTATTAATCGTATCTTACATGGCAATGCAGGTGTCTCATTTACTGCAAATCAGAATGTTTTCAAATATGTACATATCTATATCTCTCCAACAAAACGTTTTCTCAGTTAACTTGTGTTGTACATATGCTATTATTGAGAGGGGTCTTTTCTAGCAATAAACACAATCAAAACTTCTCAGTAACGAACCTGTTTCAGGCTCACTCTGCTCTACTCGCTAGAAAGTGGACTGTTCCATTATTCCCGTAGGTGCCACCCAAATTAACCTTCTAGTTCAGTGTCTGTCAAATGGGAAATAACCATCGCCTTTTAAACGACTCGAGGCGCATCATTTATCTAGAATACAATCCCATTTATTCGGTGCAGTTTGAACATAAATTTATAAGAATGATAAACTTGATCATCCTTAATTGCACAATATAGACGGTGAGATTAAAATAGCCTTATATGGTTGCGCATACGGCAATTGAATTGCATCCATCCGTGCAATGATAATTATTTCATTAAAAATAAATACATGTATTTTGCTCTATGATTTACAAATACGAAATTGTCGTAATACGTACATGTGTATCTATTAAATTTGTGTCATATTACCATTGAATTATATCTATGTATATTAACTGTACGGTGGTAGCATATTCTCCATTAGTCTTACTGATGATCAAAGTTTGAAATTTAAGATCTAATATACGGAAACTAATATTTTTTGTCATTTTACGACATAACAAAATACGTAGTATATCATATAATTTTTTATACCTTGTTTTATCAGTTGTTGTTTGCAACAGCGAGGGTATGACTGTAATGTTGCTTGTAATCTTGTGAGAAAGAGAATTTTGACATTTGACGACGTAATAAACTTATGTAATAATTTGAATGAACATTACAATTTTATTGGCCAAGTTTATTGGTCTCATAACACAACCAGTTGCACTGACTATATAAAGATTAAACAGTTAATGTATATGTAGGAAACAATGACATTAATGTTAACGATAATTGACATACATGAGACATTTATACTGTGTAGTTACCATAGGAATCTTGTGTGGTGGCTGCAATTGCGTTTCCTTCATCTTTGCAGACGTAAGTGGGTAAGTTTATGGTTTTACGCCGGTTTTAGCGTGCTTTCTTGCAATATTACGGCGGGGGACACCGGAAACGGGCTTCACGGAACCCTTGCGGTGAACTGAATCAGGTTTTCTGAGACGAGCGAACGCCTTCACAACTAGGCTCTAGTATATATAGTGAAATATGATAGTGAAAATAGTCCCCGAAACGCTATAAACGTAAGGGTAAAAACACAACTAATGATAGGCATTTCAAAAACATCACCATCGAAAAAACATCTTCTGTCTGCTTCATTTTTAGCCACCATCAAATATGGATGCATATCTGTTGGTCAGTTGATATAACAACCATGTGACGTTAGAACAATATATGTTTGTCTTTATCCAATCCATCAACGGCCACGGATGGTGTGAATATACTCGGAAATTCAAGAGTTTATGCTTCTCGTTCATAAGGTTCAAAGTAAGATAACACACTCGGGCACTCCTCTCTGTCACAGCTGCCCAAGGATCTAAAAACTTTAGCAACTCTGGCCTTGTGAAACACTCGTGTTTTTACTTTGATTTGCTGTGAGCGAACTTATCCTGTCGTGTAACATATGTTATATTTGGGATTACACTTTCTTAGTAAAGTACAGATTCTAGTACTTTTTGGGGTTGAGTCCCATCCGGGATTCGAACCCACACCCTGGGAGTCAGGCACCTAATCGCCAGCAAACAAAGTAACATATGTTACATTTGACCACTTTTTAAAAAGGCATTGTGTAATCTTATCTTGTCGTGTGCATCATGGATCAGAAAGATCGACAAACTGCAGATGCACGATTGACACTTAATGTATTCCTCATTTTCATTTTGGCTCACACTTACAAATAGAATTTTCTTCAACGCCACCATGATTCCGAATGTTCGTTTACTCACACAAAGGACAGAATGCACCATTTTAAGAGCATACCTTGGTCTGTATTTGTGGACGTCAACTAATAGGATAGGATGCCAGAGAGAGAGTAGATAGTCGAGTTAGTATTCTCTACAAAAAAGGCAGTAAGATTGCTTTGTAGACTCAAATATCAGCTTGCATAGTTAGTGTCTATCTATCTATCTATCTACATGTATTTATCTAAACTGAATTGCATGCTGAGAGTTATCCTGTCGGAGTCAAAGATCCAATTTTATTGAATTACAACGGACACGATTAAAATATGCTTGTAGAACAGTGGTATCCTCAGTCGAGAGATCATGTGTGCTCAGAATATTTTCAGGATAAATAGACGCATTCTGAAAGTGCAAGGACCATGTGTTTTTCTACTGCTTAGAAATAAAACAGAAACATTTCGAGACCGGAGACCTGACGTGTCCATGGCCACACCTATGCCCAGGGGCTCCTTTCACGAAGCAACCTTTACTAAGGTAAACCTGAACTCCCATTCTTTAACATTGCACTAAGGTTACTTTAGTGCTATGTGAAAGGAGGCTACAAAACAACCTTAGCGTTTGGTCTGTCGTAAGTCTATGTTATGGTATGGGAGTTACGGTCACCTTAGCGCTAAGATCTCTTTGTACAACGGCACCCTGGTCTATACATCGTCGTTCTGGAGTAATGGTAGACATCGAGCGTATAGCGATTACCAAACACTACGACAACTATAGACCTGTGGGGCTGTTCATACATCGACTTGTGGTGAGACTTTCTGATTCATACACCTTACCCGGTACACGTCAATAGACGGGAGAAATATAATCTAACAACACCCTCGAACTGCTCGAACTTGAATCCTGTTGTACGTGCTTGGGTTCAGAAAGGCCTGGTTCACAGTCCGTTCCAGGTGAGGTGAGGTGAAATTGGGTTTTACGTCGTACTTGAGAATATTTCGCTCATATGACGACGTGCATGCGTGTGTATGTGTATGTGCGGCTGCTTGTACTAGCCCAGACTGAAGCTGGTTTTATAGTGCTAGCCCACTGAGATACCATGCCACAGTGAAGCATGAATACCCCACTCAGACACATTATACTGTCTCCGAGCCGACCAGTCCTTGTTGTACCCATTAATGCCGAGCGCCAGGCAGGGACCAACAAGTACCATATTTTAACGTCTTTTGGTATGACGCAGTCCGTTCCAGCCATGTTCCAGGATTTGACAGATGTTCTTAAGAAGAGAAGATTTTGATTCTTCAAAGAGTTCCCAAAATGTGATGTTAAACCTTCCGTGTGGTTGTTAGAATGTGTTTCAGGTATGATAAATGTCACAGCCGAGCTGGCTGGGATTCTTTCAGAATGGTCTTCAGTTTGGGTCATGACGTCACGACAGTCTATAACACGTGACATGGTAGAAGTTCCGTCCATATTCCAAAGGTTTCAAAGTAATTTTTAAAGCAATTACATCTTTTTTCAACCTCGAGAACACATTAATCTAAAGTACCTATTCCTATTTACCAAGTTTAGCTTTGTATCACTACTATTTACTGCGGGTATACCTCCTTGTTATCAGCTGGCTACTCTCGTTTAGTATCCTTACAAAGGCCCTCTCTTCTGCAGTCGTGTACACGGCCCTCTTCCCTGCAGAACAACCACCGTAGATTTCTGATAAGCTAAGCTGTGCTAGCCAAGCCATAAGAGGTGAGTAAGTGGTGACTTGGATGATTGCTTGTCATAGTATCGTAGATCGATTCTCTCGATGTCCATCACTGGATTGTGTCGTCCATGTGATTTACAAATGCCTTCATAAAGCGGAACTATTACAGACTGAGGCGTTAAGCGAAAAAATGAAACATTGCGGAAACACAAACATGTTCTAGGAAATTGCCATCCGGACTTAGATATTTGTAGCTTCCTTTGATACGTGTTTATATATAATTGTAAAATAAGTAAAATACCTGATAAGTATTTGATATTATCATTTCCATATATATATCATATCATACACTTACGGCAGGAAGATGGCCTCCTAGAGCAAAACGCTGGTTGCATAAAGCATTGATACATGAAAACAAGGACAAAACTGAAACGGCTGTTCATTCGAAACGTCGACCCTTGTGCTATGCTACTGTAAAAGCTACCATACTGAAACCGGGGTCACATAGTAGAACCGTGGAAGGTAGAACAATGGGTAAGTTCATGATTTGCTTCATACAAAAACAGACATTGGCACTATACAGACTAACATTTAATATTGTAAAGACATTGTGAACTTCTTTGAGGCTAGTGATCGGCAATGATTACATGAGCGGTGATAAACCAGGAGCAGCTTGTTGGTGCCTTGTCTCCAGGGGAAGGAGGGTGAGGAAAACACTCATGGGACTGCCAACAGATTCCCCAATGAATTAGCTACACAACATCCAGGTCCCATGCTCTCAAACACAACACGAACCAGGGTAGTTGCCTGGTTGCAGAGAGTCCCATATGGCCGGTATATAAATGTTCAGTATTAATATATACATGCGCATCCTTCCAGATGGAGATTCACACTTGAGATACAGTGACAGAAGGTCCAGACATGAGAGTGTATCAGCGATCATTTCCCTAATGTTCAGGATTTGTCTGAACATACCTTTCATTCCGAGGGAATCTTCAAGAGCAAAGGACAGAAAGTTCGCTCTGAATTGTAACTATAATTGGCCCTGCTTGGCGTGAACCTGAGCAGATGTCAGAGGGCTTAAGATCTGAGACAGCAGAGGGATCCTCGTAGGTCTCTGTCCTAAGTAGTCCTAGGTAGTTGATGCTGTGATGAGGGAAGGTCAACGATCTCGGTGCTGACGTTGGAAATCAAGATATACTGCCATCTCAGAAGGAGCGTCTCCTTTCAGGTGTCCATGCTGATTCAACAGCAAACTGTTGAATAATAATAATAATCTACTGCATTTGAACAGGATGCAAAGGACCAATGGAGTGTGAGAAGTGAGTAGAACAGTCACGATTGTGCTGAGATTTGAGATCCAGTCTCTAGCATGCTCCATGAACATGATCCTTAGATCTTAGGTTCGATCTCACCTTCATGGACAATGCTAGGCCACATCGTTCACGTGCCGCCAGGAGTCAATCTCATAGAGCATGTTTGGTCGCAGAATAGGCCAAAGATATTGCAGAACACATTTTTGATGTAGTGATTGGAACAATATACCTCAACGTCAAATTCAGATATTGACAATGTGCACGATTATTCATACTTGATTACACGAGGACTGTATTCCAGAATCTTATAGATGACCGCACTTGTTAACGTCATTCCATCATAGCTATCAACACTACAAAGTGATGTCCAAGATATTTTTATGGATTAAATTTCTTTTTAATTTCTCTCACGACGTTTCGAGACCATTCCAGGTCCCTTCATCAGGTGAAAAAATGATTAATTATATTGACCAATATTGATCCCTTTATATTTATTTATTTTTATTTATTCCAATATTGATCAATATAATATTATCTTATTAATATTGAGTTCACCTGATGAAGGGACATGGAATGGTCTCGAAACGTCGTGAGAGAAATTAAATAGAAGTTTAATTCATAAAAATATCTTGGACATCAATGTACAACTTCTAAATGCCACTGAAAGACATCACTACCAAGTGAGTCAATTTTTTTGTCACGGCTGCTTCTCTGTATAAACTACACCCTGAAACTCGACATGCGTTTAGACTTGCCATTTAATCATTCTTTAAGGGCCAGTTTATTCAGATGGTAAGTTAATTTGAGGTTTAATTAAGTTATTTGCTATGGTTAATGGTGACATATTGATGTTGTGAAAACAGAGGGTGTTGCGATATTATTTTCCATGTGTATATAAAAGAGAAAGATGAGATTAAGGAATGGCTTGGGGCTCACCCATTGTGCTGCTAATGCTTCAGACTCGTGGAAGGATCAACTGTAAATGGCTTGTCTTGGTGAGGAGTCATAAAGGTGGAAATATGGATACATGTTCTAAATTTAGTTTCCACGGGGTGTCAAGAACAGTAACAAACGCATTGTGGGATAGAATGTTTAAAATCCATACTTTGAAACAGTAACAGGAGCGGCACATATTCTTGGCGCATAACACATTAATTCCCGATGGTGGGTTCGACTCCTGGGTTACTCTACGTTTTTCGTGACGGTACCACACCCGTATCAACGCCCATGACTTTACATTAGGTATTTTTCCCAGATTCAAAATATGACTGAATGTATGCGACTGCTTTTACTGTTCCTGGAATCGAACACTGACCATGGCACTAGATTAATTGCTGCAGGTTGAACAACCAATTTTGTGAATGGAGTCTCAGCATGTTGGTATCACATCGACTGCACTGAGGGAACAGAGGTGTGCTTTGCAATGGTAAAAGCCCTCGACTTCTCATCAACACCAAAGGGCACAAGTGTAAACCCATGGCTGTAGACAATAATTCAACATCATGACCTGTAAACAGTCGAGTCGGGACCAGACAAAACAGTGGTTTCGATTATGAATAATGCCACCAGCTGTTGGGTACAGTGACAGGCAATAATCGAATTGTCAGTACCTGACCATCAGATGCTGACAACCTTGTCCACCAAAGAACTGAACCAGGGTTGTCCACACCTCTAACTTCTAGAAGTGAACACTATAAAAATCTTGTTTTGTATTATTTCGCATTTGACAGGTAAATCAAACTTAGGTCTGTGCATTTTAGCACGAGGTAATATAACAATAAATTTGTGTATTTGGAGATGAACTTGAGCACAAACATGTCTGATGCTTGAAAACATGTCAGTAACTTTTTATCACACATTGAAAACAAAAGATTGCACATGTATGTAATAGTTTGGCATTATCTTCAACCACTTCAAGCATTTTCTGACAAAAGCCCTATCGTGAACACTGTGCAATAGTTTTATTCAGGTCGACATAAGATTATTGCATATTGATCAGATCAAGTAAATATTTATTGGACTCACTTAACACATCAATAACATTGTGCATTATGATAATTGAATCCGTTCTAGTTTCTATAAAATATAAATTAAGTCTGTTTAATATGTATGAAAAGGAATTTCTGAAACCTCATATTTCAAGGTGAGGTGAGGTGAAATTGGGTTTAACGTCGTGCTTGAGAATATTTCGCTCATATGACGACGTGCATGCGTGTGTATGTGTAGGTGCGGCTGCTTGTACTAGCCCAGACTGAAGCTGGTTTTATAGTGCTAACCCACTGAGATACCATGCCACAGTGAAGCATGAATACCCCACTCAGACACATTATACTGACTCCCAGCCGACCAGTCCTTGATGTACCCATTAATGCCGAGCGCCAGGCAGGGACCAACAAGTACCATGTTTTAACATCTTTTGGTATGACAGCGGTTTGATTCGGGTGATCGAACCCGCGACCTTCCGCTCTCCTGGCGGACGCTCTAACCACTACACCACATCATATTTCAAGGAATGAGATCCAATGATGGTCAACGTTCAGTGTGACCAAGCTTATATTACAAAGGTGTCACTATTCATAAAGATGACAAAACAAAAGATGAATAAAAATACACAAGTTTTGCTAACAATATCCAAATATTTGTGCAATGCAGAAACTGGATACACTACAAAAACCATAAGTAGGGTGACAGTTCACAAATAAGAACTCAAATTGCTTACACTGAAATATTTATTCCAGCATGTGCTCTGCACACAATACAAAAAGAATTGAAAGTATATCACATTAAATAATGTTAAATTCATCCAGTCCTCTTGCAAGGTCTTAGCCATGGAACATTGTTCTTTATGGGCTGAATAAGGTGAGCCATGACCAAGGCGCCCGCTTAGATAGAGTCCGTAGTGATCAAATCACAGAAGTTGGGGCACACATGCAGGGACATGAGATAAAGCAGCACTAGATGATGACAGGAAATCCAAAGAAAGTAGTCTCACTTCTGACAGTTCACCTGAAATATCAAATAAACTAATAAATTTCCAATCAACAGCAGTTATGCTTACAAGAAACCCAAGAAGTGCTTGGAACATGATACAGCATGGACAAAGGGAGATAACTCAATTAACACTTCCCCACAGAAGCATGCTTTACTTACTACTTCATTTCTTGTATTCTACCATCTTTCTTTGCCAACCGTTACAAATGATTCAGAAATGGTTCCAAAACTAAGAATAATGTGCACCCAGATTTGAGTATACTTACAATATCGTCTATTTTCAATATACTCCTGACTGTTTCAGCTGCCAGGGAAATAGCACTGGTTGAGACAAGAAGAGGTTGCACCACGTTTTCCTCAAGGATGTTTGTTATAGCTCCCTGAAAAACAAGCAATGGTGAAATCATAACGCACGTCATCTTCACGAGTCAATAAACTCATAACATCCTGAATACAAATAAACTTTAACATCAAAAGCTCTGGGCCAATCAACTCCAGTTCAAAGTGTTTTGGGGTCATCTTACACCAATTCATGTCAAAAGTCCCAAGTGAGCTTGAGCAAGCAAAAGAAAGACTAGTTTGATACTCTTTATATCAATATTAAAAGTGTCCTGTTACTTAATTTAAGATTTGCAATGGATCAAAAGGGGAGCTTAACCTACCTACTACTTTTCATGTCAATTGGATCTCATCATATATAGAATAGTGGTTTTTCTAACATCAAGGGCTTAATGTTAAAGTTACTCAAAATTTGTTTTCTTCATACATGATCATGTATAGTATTATCAAACAAGTACACAATCACATTAAAAATGTGAACAACAAGCAAACAAAAATCACAACATGTCTGGTGGCACATCAGAGTGTTTTTTCTCAGTCAAGATTCTTGATGGGGAATCCAACACAAAATAACTCATCATTTTTGCCACTTGAACACGTTGGGTTAAAAGAAATTTTTTCCCAAATGTTGCCAAATTGAATCACCCTTGTACAGGCACACAGGATTGGTATCTCAGGCAACTACATAAACCAGACGTGACAGCTCACGTACCTTTCTGACATTGATTCCGGCTGTCCTCTCTCCCTGAGCATGTTTGTTTCTCAGTTCCGTTACTGTGGCGATGGGGTTGAGCCCAGCGTTCTCTGCTAGTGTGAAGGGGATGATCTCTAGTGCCCCAGCAAATGCTCGGTAACAGTACTGCTCCATGCCTGACAGAGTGTTGGCATACTCCATCAGACGAAGAGCCAACTCCGTCTCTGGGGCACCGCCACCAGCAATAAGAGCCCTGAGTAGAACAGATCAGAGAATGTTACAGTACTTGGTGGGGATGTTTTTCAGTACATAGTAATGGTCACTATTCAGTGTGTTCATACTGTTAACCAATAAAGTATTGAGCTGATTGATGTGCAGGGCTCCAGATAATTTTTCATGATCAGGAGTATGTACTCCTTATATTTTCAATATAGGAGTACTGGAAAACAATAAGAGTATATTTAGAGTACTGAATCGAATTTAATAGAGTGAGTGAGTGAGTTTAGTTTTTACGCCGCTTTTAGCAATATTCCAGCAATATCACGGCGTGGGACACCAGAAATGGGCTTCACACATTGTGCCCATGTGGGGAATCGAACCCGGGCCTTCGGCGTGACGAGCGAACGCCTGAACCACTAGGCTACCCCACCGCCCGAATTTAATAGAGTATCAGTTATCTTGTGTTTCGTTTCATATATGCACCACAACATTACTACTCTTGTGTTAACAGGTCAATAAACAATAAAACAAAACTTCTTCAGATAAATACATACATAATTGATTCTAAGACCGTACACCATTGCTGTGGTGTGTATCTGCTACGTTTTCTAAATTATTTCCTACCGCATCGTGCTTATTTTATATCCCTACATACGCTGATACGGCCCTTATCTGGAGCCCTGGTTGTGTGTTGTTTAACACGTATTCAAAACCATTCCTCCAATATGATGGCAGCCAGAAACATGACATATCAGAGTGACAATCCATTCAACAAAATCATAGAGCCTTACAACATGACCCATTACTTATCCTCTTATACCCAAGATAGGTTGCTTTTAACCACAATCCCTACAGAAACGCAGAAAAATGATGATTTAGGTACCTACCTCTTCTTGACAAGACACCTGATGACACAGAGGGCATCATGGAGTGACCGGTCTGCCTCCTCCAGCACCAGTTTGTTGGATCCTCTGAGTAGAACACTGATGGTCTTTCCCTGGTTCGCTATACCAGTGATCTGGGAACATCAACAAATGTCAGTTGATGAATATTGGCCGTATCACCAAACTTACATCAAAGTATGTGCTGGAGCAGGAAAACTTTCATTTAACTAATAGTGACTGATGGTAGTCCAAGATCTAAGAACGCTGCAACAAGAATCATATGCCAATGCTCACTTAACCCATTCTCAGGTATACAGCAGGTATATTCTTAAGCTTGGAAAATCTGTTCTCTCCTCCCTGCAGAATAACCTACTGAGGTAATGATGTTCTTGAAAGGTGAATAAAAATGTTATAAGTGCCTCCGCGACCCCTCAGATTCTGCTTTTCTAGTAAATCGTTAAGATTATAAGCTAGATGAAGCCTAACAATAGTGAAACATTGTTATACTTGAAATGACAACATAATTTCCCAGTTTGTTTGCTGGACGTAATGGCCAACCTTGACAACTTTCTCAATGCCTGTGGAGATCTCCTCTGCCAACTCAGCAGAACCGAGGTTCTCTGCTGTGAAGTGGTCCAGGCTGGCAATGGGCCGACAGTTAAGTGTCTGGAAGTATAATCATTATTCATCAACATTATTAAATGGAACAACAAAAACACTGCTGTATTTTACATTATTGAGTCTTAATGTTTCGGAAAAGTTTTTGTTTTATTTCCTCTGAGATCAGTATGAAGTTGAAGCAACAATCTTTCAGGTACTGGTCAACATGCAGACAACAATGTCTTACAGGAAACATACCTTGCTGACAAACTCTACTTCCTCTCTCTCAATGTCCTTGACCACCATGATCTTCATTTTTGCCAGGAAATGAAGGGCAAGGTCACTCACAGCATCCCTGTGTGCAAAACGTTTAATATCAAGATTACCCAGTCGCATATACCTATTATATGAAGAGGAACAAAAAAGTTAAGTCTAAAAGTTATGACCAAAACTATTTTGAACACTGTTTTCTTTCAAGAAAGGTTCCAGCGATATCACAGCTTGTCAGCTTAATGTAGGCGAGTGATTGAGGAAGTGAGTTTAGTTTTACGATGCTTTTAGCAACATTCCAGTAATATCACGGCGGGGGACACCAGAAATGGGCTTCACACTTTCTACCCATGTGGGGAATCGAAGCCGGGTCTTTGGCGTGTCGAGTGAACACTTTAACCACTAGGCTACCCCACCACCCCGCTTAATGTAGGAGGTAGGCTGAAAGTGATGCAGGTTTTAGATGTTAACTACATTGGTAAATAACCTTGGTGACAGGAATGGCGAGGACAAACTTGAAAGACAATAGCGGCAAACTGGGACCTAAAAGAGTCATTCTGACTTACTCATGAGACGCGCAGCAACTTGTGGTGCCTAAATTGGGCTATGTATCAGTCTGAAGATGTATGTGTGTCCGTTATTACTGCTGATATATAGTGTCATCAAAAGAAGAACGTTACTATAATATAGCACTACTGTATATAACTGTGATCAATGTCACTTTCAGCTATGTTGATAGAAGGTTGCTGCCCTATTGTCCAAGACATACCTGAGAATTGACTTCTGTATAAGCAAGAGATTACAGCCGGCTTTCTTGACCTGCTTGACAATATTGAGGATGTAGTTCCTCTCTTCCTTCAACACCCGGTCCATCTGACTGTAGTCGGACACGATCACCTGGTTCTCCATCTGACACACAATCAAAGAATGGACCATAAAGTCTTCAAATTTTCCTGAAGCTCATGATATGCAAATTGAAACATTTGATGAAATATGAAAATAACTAAAAACTACCAAAATACCATTGAGACTGACTAAAGATAAACGCACGCACTCACTTCATCATACAACTTACATCTGTTTTAGGTGGTGAAATGCAGAACTGGATGAGAGCAATCTTGGCTTTCTCTATTTTAGTAGGTCCGCCACTAGAAGCCTTCTGTGTGAATACAAGGCCGTTGATGAGCTCAGTGTCGTCCACGGTGCCACTGTCAGGAAGAATGACAGATGTACAGAATCAAGATAAATGGATCCATGTTGCATGACTAACTTCACTCACTGATTGCACTAATACTGAAGTTCTGGTGGCCCGAGTGAGTGAGTGAGTGAGCGAGTGAGCATGATTGTTTTAGTCGCTATTAGCATATTCCAGCAATATCACAGCAGGGGACACCAGAAATGGGCTTCACACATTGTACCCATGTAGGGATTCAAACCTGGGTTTTCAGCATGACGAGCGCACCTTTAACCATTACGAGCGGGCACCTTTAACCATTAGGCTACCAAGCAAGGATGGTTTTGTTCTTAGATTATACTGTGCTCCAATGATATGAAGGTGAACGACAATCTAACCTGCACCAGGTAATCCAGTCATTGTTATTAAGAACAATGATCCATGCTGTCAGAATACACTGCAATCAGTGAAGTGATCACCTGGTCCATTAAGTTGACTCTTACAACAAGGGGGGGATTGCTGGGGCCCATTCTTACCCAGTATCACCACTGGGTTAGAGGACTTACTGACTGAGTTTGGTTTAACGCCTCTTTTAGCAATATTCCAGCAACATCACGGCGGGGGACACCAGAAATAAGCTTAACACATTGTACCCATGTGGGGATTCGAACCCGGGTCTTCGGCGTGACGAGCCACGCTTTAACCATTAGGCTACCCCACTGCCCCTGGGTTAGAGGAAGGCAACTAAGTTGATATTAAGTCAACTGAACACACTGTAGCAACTAACCCGAGTTTCTTGATGATCCTGATATCCTTCAGATCGACGTTGTCTGCTGTGGTAGGGTCAATGACATTCAGAACAGTATCAACAGCAATTGGTGACAGGATGTTGGAATATTGCGAGACAACCTGAAAAAATATAATCACACCATGACATGAACACATTTAGAACCATCTGTTCCACTGCATGTCTTCAAACAAGCTCATTAGTATTTGTTCTCAATATTGAATTTCATATTTCCTTTTCTTTATGCAGCAACAACAGACTGATCAACATACACCATTGTGGTAAGGTCATGCAATGAACCATGTCCCCACAGGGTTTTAAGTAAGGGCAATGAACAAGTAATGCTGACGCAACTAGCGATATCTGACTTGTTCCAGGCTAGGCAGTAGGTGACTACAGTCAAACACCATTGTTTTGAAGTTAAGGGACCTACTTAGTTATTTGTGACTTGACACAACTGACTGACTGACTGAGTTTGGTTTTACGCCGCTTTTAGCAATATTCCAGCAACATCATGGCTGGGGACACCATAAATGGGCTTCACACAATGTACCCATGTGGGGATTCGAACCCGGGTCTTCGGCGTGACGAGCCAACGCTTTAGCCACTTGGCTACCCAACCGCCCCCTTGACACAACTAGAAAAGGAGACTAAAGGAATATGCAAGAACTAAACTTTTACTGTAAGTTCAACACATAAAAGTTTGACAACAGTGTTGGAGTGTATTCCTCAGGCTGTGACAGGGCTACCTTTGAATTGAGTGAGGTAGAGGCACTCTTGAGAAGTGAATCCCTGTCTGACAACTCTAGGGGTGTAACCATGCCCTCTAGGATTTCTACAGCTTTGCCTGCGGCTCCTTGAAACGACTCGGAGATTGTTGTTGGGTGTATACCTAAATAAAAACATTAAACACTGGAATATACTTTACTACAGTTTGTATGCACCGTGACTAGCATCCTTACAAAAGATAACCTCTTTTGAATTATGTTAATTCTTGTTCAATGTTTCAGATGCCAAGTTCATTACTCATAAATTTGGATTTCACTACAATTTCCTCTGTAGAACATGTATTTATCTTTCTAACAATTAACTAAAGGATTTGTAGCATGATTTTGTCTGTAAATTAGATTCCAAGGATTTCTGATTGATACTAATTATGCTGCCCTATATATACGTAGTGATGAGACATGTCAGGGACAATAAACTCTGCATTCAAGGTATCATAATAGTAATAGTTCATAGCTACAAATCTGAGATGATACAGACCTTTCTCAAGCAATTTTGAGCAGGCATCCAACATGCTCCCTGCCAAGACAACCACTGATGTAGTACCGTCTCCAGCCTCAATATCCTGGGCCTTGGACAAATCAACCAACTGCAACAGAACAAGTCCCTGTCATTGTCTAGATCAAAGTGAACTCAACTGCCTTTCAATATTGATACTAAATCTGATACTATAGGAAAAACAACAACACAATTTTTGTACAACAGCAATGTAGCTAGGTAGTGGGGGACTCACCATCTTTGCCGCTGGGTGAAGAACCTGCATCTCCTTCAGGATAGTAGCTCCATCATTCGTAATGGTTACATCCCCATTGGAAGCCTGGATCTGTAACAAACTCTACCATTATCACATGTCCTCACAAGCTAGCATATAAAGGGCCACCCTCAAATAAGTGCTCCTTCACCAAAATGTCAAACTAAATGGTGACATGTGCATTACAGTGCTGTGAAACCAGGCATCCTATTATAAATGATGGAAGACACGTTTTTCTTAAAGTGGGGATTGTGTAAATGCTGGTGATGTGCTTTGTTCAAGATCACTTTGCAGACAGCAATACATAATTAGTATCAATTTTAAAGGAATAGACAGAGGGGGCTTGCCACATACAGGGAGTCACATAACAGAGATCGATAAATGGTACCCATATTTGTAGTGTTTCTAATATCTGAATGACGTAAATTATGAACTAATTGTGAAAAAAATAAACTGATGTGTTAATTTGAAATGTAACTAATTTTCAAAAGAAATGTTTATCCTTCAAAATCAATAAAAAATTAATCACCATTTTGTCCATGCCCCTAGGGCCCAAGCTTGTTCTGATGGCATCTGCTACAGCTGAAACAAGAGATTTGATCATATTACAACAGATACCTCATGAGGACAGGCAATGAACATCACCCACACAGCATTATTGTAGGCCGATCAGTAGAGACCTGGTAATCCCAGTGGAACAACATATTCTAATATAACTTCCTTGAACAATTGCGCAGATCGATGCTCATGCTGTTGATCACTGGATTGTCTGGTCCAGACTCCATTATTTACAGACTGCTGCCATATAGCTGGAATATTGCTGAGTGCAGCTTAAAACTAAACTCACTCACTCCTTAAATGAAACCTTATAGCAACCCTACTAGGCCACCTGTGACCATATAATTGCAGTAAGTATGAAGGATAACAAGAATGAATTTATGCATGGCAATGACATTAAACTAAGAAATGTTACAGTAACCATGGTAATTACAATTTGGCATGGTGTGGTATGGTGTGTGTGTGTGTGTGTGTGTGTGTGTGTGTGTGTGTGTGTGTGTGTGTGTGAGTGTGAGTGATGCAGTGTATAAGACTATTGATATCACAGAAAAGAACTTTATCATCATTGTGATAACTGATTTTAAAGACTGTAATATCATTATGAACATTGACAGATACAAATTTCATTTCTTGATACTAGAATACAGTACCTTAGCAAATACATGTGACAACTGTCAATACAGTCACAATAATAGTAGCTGTTCTCCATCATGGGAAATGTAGGTTGCAAGTAAAAAACCTTTTGATTGTCGCAGGTCTCACTTTCAGACATAGCATAACAGTTCATAGCACTTGACCAAATCCTTATAGATACAAAGAATTTAAGAATGCCAACAGCAGTTATCGGGTACCATGCTACAGATGCCTGGAATGTCATGCTGAACTTGTTCCTACTTGATCTAGAATATTCTAAGAATACATTGCACATGTAGCACAGTGAATGTTTACCATGGTTACCATTTTAAGAATGGGCGAGTTTTACACATGTGTACTGGTTAGCAAATGTATGTACAAACACGTTGTAGAGTGAAACTGCAACTTAATCTGGGAAGTCTACATACATATTCCTTCCACATACACCGTGTCCTAAAAGTCATGTTTACATTTTGTTACCGTGTCGGCAGCTTACCTTTAGCTGCAATAAAGTTGCTTATTCTGATTTGTGTTGGCTTGTCTTTGTCTTTGTATTCAGATCGGCTGCCTTCATGACTTTTGGATTGATGTGCTGGCATTTTGGAAGAGGAAATGGTAGTGGATGGCAGCGGATTATACGGGCATGAGTTTCTCACGCCGGCAGACACTTCTAGAACTATCCAATATGGCGGCCCCCATTGACTCAATTCTCGAATAAACGAAATCAGCTAACTCATCAACATTTATATAATTTTATCAATTTTTGACCATGTATATTCGTATCTGTAAGATCGATTATGAAATCATCTTAAATCTAGAAACTTTGTTGCTATTTACTTATGAAAACGAGGCCTGACGTCAGAGTGCGCGGAAACTTGAGTTGTCGCGGGAGTTTGTGTAGAGAATTTTAGCAAAATTTTATACTCCGATATTAGAGTGATTAAATCATTGCAAAAATGTTGTTCAGAAGTATATATGATAGATGCGAAGGTACGTATGGGTAAATAAATGTAATTGTGAAATCAGTTCATAAGTTTTCCTGTGACATTGTTTTAATAAATTGCCGATGAGGTAGCTGAAGAAGCCCTTTTGAGTTTTATCAATCAAAACATTTTTTTTAAGGTAAAAATTGTGAGATAAAAGTCAACGAAAGTAGTGAAAAATTCGACAGTTTGCAAGCAGATATTAAAGCAAATCACCAAGGAACAGTTTTGTTTAATGTTTAATTACTGTGATAATAGAAAATGCTCATTAGAAATATTTTCATATTGGATGTTGATTAAATTTTGTTTTCTGTCACAGGACGGCGGAAAGTACGAATACAAAGTTTGATATCACCTTTGCTTGATCAGTTTGAGTCCCTCACCAGTGACGATTATTTATTGGCTTCAGAGGATGATGGGGTAATTACAAATATTTACAAATATTCTGTCCTGTTTCACTTGAGCAGGGGTGGAAATAACTTTAAAATTGCTAGTGTACTCCGGTACAATGGCACATGTAAAATCACTTGCCCTGATAATTTTTCCACTATACCGTCCGTTTTCTTGTTGATTTTTTAAATAAACAACATAATTAATATTGGAAAGTCAACTGGACACCGGTACAGTGTGATATACAAATTTGCTTGCCCGACAGAAAAAACACTGGACTCGGGCGTCGGGCAATGGGTTATTTCCACCCCTGTTAAGCAATATTATAATTGCTCAAGTATATAATTTCTGGTAATGAATACTTTGGATATATGATAAACAGGCATGCAGAAAATGATACACTTAATTATTAGGTCTGGGACTATACACTATGTCACAATACGATACGTATCACAATATTTTACCTGGGATACGATATGTATCACGATACATAGACCTTGAAAGAATGGCACAGTACTAAGATTTAAAATGAATGGCTGGTAGTGGCTGAATATTACCGAACAGACAGCTGGTTTAACGTGAGTTGTAAACTTTTAAAACTTGCATATTTTTCTCCAGATAAGTACTTTAACATGTTAAAGATAAAACTGTGAAAAAAGTATCGTTTTGTAATGATACACCAGTTGACAATACGATAGCTGTATCAAACTTAAATGTATCGCGATGTATCGTGCATGTAGAATTGTCCCAGCCCTATTAATTATCCTGTTTATTATATCTCTTGTTTTTATATGAATGCCATGGACCCTTTACCTGGCATTTGTTTTGTACTGAACCCAGACTAAAAGTAGAAGGCTCAATCAAATGTTTGTAATGAGATGTAGAAATTCAGTGCTGCGATTGGAGCAAATGGGATGGTGACATAACCTTTCAAGCAAAGCAATGGTGACACAGACACAAGTTCTATTTGCAGGTTTATCAACATTTGTAAATATGAAGTTAAGATTGATTCAAAATCACCTTTCCATTCATACGTTTATCATGACAAAGTCAAGACGTGAGATCTGACTTCCATATCATCAATGTGTGAAGCTCATTTCTAGTGTCCCCTGCTGTGATATTGTTAGAACATTGCTAAAAGCGGCGTCAACCAAACTCACTCACTCCATATCATCAATGCCCTCACTGAGATTCTGAGATAAAGTTCATATCTGAACATGTTTCAGTCCAATGGTATTTGTAGAATTCATTTCATATATATCTTGTCCATACACTTTATGTAGTAGTAGGATGAGATAATGTTTTGACTGTAAACATTGTAGTGCCTTACAGGCAACTCTGGTTGTATACTCCTCAGGGAGCTGAGAACAAAAGTTGAGTGCCGTCTGATTCTTTAGTGTGAATTTGGTGCATTACATGCATTATCAATTCTAACCCAGATCTTTACTCGTGAAGATCTGGGTTAAAATTGGTCTTCAGTAAGGGGTGACTAACAGGATAGGGTGGTCAGACTTGCTGACTTGGTTGACACACGTCATCGTATCCCAATTGCGTAGATTGTTCAATGTGAAATTCCCTAACTGGAAAGCCTACATTTTCTTCCTTGCAGGTGTCTGTCCCACCCCTTGCTTGCAGCTTCTGTCCAGGTAATTAACTACAATCAGTGTTGCCCTTTTGTTAATTGAATTTTATTCAATCTCCAGCCCTTGTACAGTTCTTATCAGTGCAGTGTAACATCACTGACATTTCCAAATAAACTATTATTATCAAAAATGTTCAATGAAGTAATGATAAGAAATAGCAACAAGGTATGAATTTGTAAATACCTGCACAAATGTTTCAGGTAAAAAATGATTTGGACCTTGTGTGATTTCTAAGCAATATCATGTGGCTCATAATTGTGGTTTTGGGTGGTGGGGTAGCCCAGTGGTTAAAGCGTAGGCTTGTCACGCCAAAGACCCGTGTTGATGGGTACAATGTGTGACTCCCAATTCTGGTGTCGTAATTGGCTTAAAACTAAACTTGCACACTCATAATTGTGGTCACTTGGTCTTTATTTGGTTATTTACAGGCTGCTGACACATTGTTGGAAAACTGTTGTTGAGGAACACAATATAAACTGTTCTACTCAAAAGACGTTTAACATGCTGAAGAACACCCATTGTTTTCATGTAACTGTAGTTAATGCTGACAGATTGACTTGTCATATAAAAAAATAGTTTTTTTAAAACATTTCTGAATAGTATTTACACCATGAATAGAATGAAAACCAGAAATATCATTTTCCAGTTGCATCCTCTAGTCATATCCTGAGCCTGGTAGATGAGAATGGTTACCTGGTGCTGTACAATACATTACGCACTGGGACAGAGGCCATTCTGACAGGTGAGGCATACAGGTCTTTACCAACTACTGCTTCTCACCAGGACCACACCTGTTTGAACCAAGCTTAAGTCAGTGGGTGTCGTGTGTGCTAAAGATATACTGTATTTTGCAGCATGTACAGCATTTGCCTGGTTATATTATTAATCATGGAAAGGTATGGATTAATTTGTGTTACTCAAATGCAGTGTGCGATATTTGTTAGGATTTTGAAGTGTTAATATATGTGTATATCTGAATTGTGAGAAATGGAATTTCATTGTTGTATGTATGTATGTACATCAAGTTCACACAAATGCATTGTTTAGATGTAAAGAATATGTACATCCCAAGACTCGGACAAAAAGTGAACACACCAGCATGAACTTCATTCACTAATTTATCACCAGTTTAAACAGTACCAGGTGCTTATTTAACAGTACATTTATAATTACCATTTATGTGATAAGGTCAAGCAGTAAATTCTTAGATGTCACATATTATTTAAGAGGATCTTTAAACCTAAAACTGGTACTCTGGACTTAAAGTTTACCAAGCAAAGGTAAAACCGCGAACTATTGTAATCAGTAGTTCTACATCTTCCCAGAGTGGCAGGCCCACAACAATGCCATCTTTGACCTTGCCTGGATGGAGTCGGAAGAGAAGATAGTGACTGCGTCTGGAGATCAGACAGCCGTGTTGTGGGACCCTCATACCAGTACCAAGATGGACGTGTTCAAAGGCCACACAAGCAGCATACGATCTGTCGTCTTTAGGAAGTTTGACGATGGTACAGATGCAGCTCTTTTTGTTTCAGATAGCACATAATGTAGTCATTAGAAATCTTGTGTTTCTTGAATACTTGCTTTTAAGTTTTGAATAATTAATTAACTAATTAATAATTATGATTTTTCTTTACATTGTTAACAGGGCTCCAGATAAGGGCCGTATCGGCGTATGTACGGATATAAAATAAACGCGATACGGTATGAAATAATTTAGAAAACGTAGCAGATACGCACCACAGCAATGGTGTACGGTCTTAGAATCACTTACAGACGTATTTGTCTGAAAAAGTATTGTTTTATTGTTTATTGACCTGTTTACACAAGAGTAGCAATGTTGTGGTGCATATATGAAACGAAACACAAAGATACTCCATTAAATTCCATTCAGTACTCTAAATGTACTCTTATTGTTTTCCAGTACTCCTATATTGAAAAAATAAGGAGTACGTACTCCTGATCATGAAAAAATATCTGGAGCCCTGGTTAATTAGTATAAAAAAATATATGGCACTTATCTATGGTCATGTGTTTCTGCACATTACTATTTTATGCAGTGTGTGAAATTGATGCTGGTCCTGTGGTCCCTGACTAGTAAAAATTCATAAGGACCACTAAAGGATAAGTTTGCAGTGGTCCTGGTGGCCAGTGATTTTTTCACCATCCAAATAATTAAAACTATCTTTAAATTTGAAAAGTGAATAATACTCGCAAGTCGAAGTGCATGGCAAAATGGGAACCAGTTTTACATTCGCAATCACTCCAGTGGAGCAGTGAAGTACAGACAGGACCACTAATTATTGTCCACTCACTGGCCCTGTGGTCTAGTGGGAAGTTTTGAAAGGTTTCTGACACTGTTTATGTATCGTAAGATGTTCATGTAAATGCTCATCACTGCACCATGCTTAAAAAAGTAGCTTGAGTTCATTTTAGTTTTGCATGAATTTTGCTGAGTATATTTACCTTGTCTACTTCGATCTTTCCTTTTCCAGCTGTTTTAGCAACTGGTTCTCGAGATGGCCATGTCATGCTCTATGACAAGCGATGTGCACACAAAGGTAATGGCAACCATCATAAGTGTTTGTATATTATCAGATTTGTGTCTCTGAAACAATGATATTCTCCCTGTTATATTAAATTAGGGTGTATTCTTGGAAAGGGGTCGGTGGGGTAGCCTAGTGGTTAAAGCGTTGGCTCGTCACGCCGAAGACCCGGGTTTGAATCCCCAAATGGGTACAATGTGTGAAGCCCATTTCTGGTGTCCCCCACCGTGATGTAGCTGGAATATTGCTAAAAGCGGAGTAAAACCAAACTCAGTCACTCAGTATTCTTGGAAAACAATATAATCACATATAAATTATAATAAATGTAATGATAATGTTAATCTGATACTTGATCAGAACATTCTAAATGTTCTAACAGATTATCATCATGGACTAACATCTTACTGATCAAGATTCTTGTTTGACTGTATATTTTGGCTTTGTCACTATCATATCTGTCAATCCCTCCGAAGATGAAATTAATCTCTGTAACTGGAGAAGTGTTGAAGTTTCTTGTATGACATATTGGAACCATGGGGTGGAGGGGTAGCCTCGTGGTTAAATCGTTTGCTTGTTATGCTGAAAACCCAGGTTTAGTTCCCCACATGGGTACAATGTGTGGAGCCCATTTCTGGTGTCCCCTGCTGTGATATTACTGGAATATTGCTAAAATCGGCACAAAACTTAAAGGTCACATGCAACCAAAAAATGAAACATAATTAAAACACAATTATCACTTATTCATGACATATAATATACATTGCTGGTTATGAAAAAACATATGAACAAAATTATAAGCGTACAATCGCAAATCAAAAGTGCAATATTGTGTACTTGGGTTTACTTCCCCAGAAACGAAGCAGCCGGGATACCGAACCCAGTCAGAGCGGGTGGGTGTGCACTCAAGTGTAACGGCTGGTTCATTTGCAGATGCCCTCACGGGTCATTGTGTGTGTGTATATAGAGATGTTGGGTTTTGTAAATACATGCTCATTTTTTGTGTATAGCATTTTGCAATCAACAGACATCATAACATGTCATGTGTTCAAGTATCACACCTGCCTGTCTGTGTAATTACATAATGTGACAGAGACCGAACTCGGGCCATAAATCAATGCATTTTGTTTATGGTGTATAGCCTGATTGGTGTTAAGTTCAAATTGCATGTGGTCAGTGATAGCAGCTGTGTATTGAATATTGTCATTAGCAGACAGGCAGGCAGACACACAGGTGTCAATAAAACAAGACATTGAGTTTTGTCTGTGACAACGACATATCTATATCACAGTTAGAAATTCTGTCAACGCTAAATAATGACATTGCTTTTAAGTATCGAACTGAGAAAGTGACTCGGTAAGAAGAACGTGTGGTGAAATAGACAAATATAATTATATAAACAGTTAATTTACTGTCATAACATATAACAAGCTCGCGCCTGTGAGATATCAACAAAACATTAGAAAAAAAGCTCACACCAAAGCCTTCACCGAGTATTCACCGGACAACCGCTTCCAAGCTGCGCGAACCTACTTCACTGCGCACGTGCTATAAGCGCAGCCCAGCTGTTGAAACCCGTTTTCCCCAGAAAAGTCTGGGGAAAATTAGTGAAACGTTTGAACTCCGATTTCGCGCGTTTTTTTTCATCGCGTTATTTTTCAACTTTATAAGTTGAATTTGCATTTTTGATGATTTGTTTCGGTAAGTCCATACCGAAAGGTATCAGAATCTGCAAAGTTGTGTTTTACGTTGCATGTGACCTTTAACTCACTAACTCATATTGCAACCTTGTGATAAGGATTCCACCAAAGTGCTTCATCACAACTGTAGTTGTAAGTGTATTGCATGTTGTCTACAGAAGGCTACATCCCTCCCATGAATGTGATCCGCAACGCCCACTCGATTCAGGGGGTCAAGAATAAGAAGCGCACCAAGCTAGGGATGGTCATGGTGAGTGGACTGACACCAGGGTACAAATACTGCACACTTTTGTCTTTGTCTGAGAACTGGGGCGGTGGGGTGGCCTAGTGGATAAAGCGTTCGCTCGTCACTCCGAAGGCCCGGGTTCGATTCCCCACATGGGTACAATTTGTGAAGCCCATTTCCAGTGTCCCCCGCCGTGATATAGCTGGAATATTGCTAAAAACGGCGTAAAACCAAACTCAGTCAGTCAGTCAGTCTGAGAACTATTGCTTTTAGTATTAGGCTGTTACATTTTTACTATCTTTTCACTTTTTTGATTTTCTCAAAATTGAAGGAGAAGATTTCTGTTGTTAAATGTTTGTTACTTGGTTTAAAATATATGTGAGTTTGGCTCAAAAGGAGGGGCAGCTGACAGATTTGTGCAGTGGTGGATGCTATTCAGTACCAATATCAGGTTATTTCTGCCTTGTAATATAGTTTGGATTTGGTTATAAGACTCATGACTTGATTTAGTGGCATGGGGTGTTGTTTACAGTATCAACCGTAGGTTTGCCTGGCCTAGAATTATTTAGACCCAGAAACACATATATATACTTGTTTTGTACAACAAATGATATTTTCTCTACTAGCATCTACTCACCAAAACATCTATTGACATGATGTGTTTACAGGACAGCCAACAGAGTGTGACTGTTGTAGCGTTCCAGTCGGACATGTTGCTCATCTCCTCAGGAGCTGTGGATGGGTAGGTACTGCTACACTACATTGGTGTGGAGCAGGTAGCTTGGGATGGGGAACAAAGGGTAGTCAGCATTTGGGACGTAGGGAGCAGAGAGCTGGGAATAATTGGTATGGGGATAGGTGTAAGGGATGGGTTGGAAGCAGAGGGTAGGGAGTAATGGGCATGGGGATAGGTGTAAGGGATGGGTTGGAAGCAGAGGGTAGGGAATAATGGGCATGGGAGTAAGGACATGGGGAAGGCAGCACAAGGCATGGGATGGAGAGCACTGGGTAAGGAGAATTGAGTAGGGGAAGATGGCTTGGAGTAATCCAGTGCCTTGAGCATGCACCAGTTGCGTGGATATGTGCTCTATATAAATATCCCATACTATTCTAATATGCATGGGGTAGGTAAAAAGGGGTCGACAGCATAGGATGGGAGCAAAGGGTAGTGACTTTGGGTAGGGTTAGGGGAAGATGGCTTGGAGTAATGGGCATGGGGAGCAAAGGGTAGTGAGCTTTGGGTAGGGGTAGGGAAGATGGCTTGGAGTAATGGGCATGGGGAGCAAAGGGTAGTGAGCTTTGGGTAGGGTTAGGGAAGATGGCTTGGAGTAATGGGCATGGGGAGCAAAGGGTAGTGACTTTGGTAGTAGGGTTAGGGAAAGATGGCTTGGAGTAATGGGCATGGGGAGCAAAGGGTAGTGACTTTGGGTAGGGGGGAGAGATGGCTTGGGTAGGGGCATAGGGGAAGATAGGCTTGGAGTAATGGGCATGGGGAGCAAAGGGTAGTGAGTGGGTAGGGGAAGATTTGGAGTAATGGGCATGGGGAGAAAGGGTAGTGACTTTGGGTAGGGGTGGCTTTGGAGTAATGGGCATGGGGAGCAAAGGGGTAGTGAGCTTTGGGTAGGGGTAGGGAGAAGATGGCTTGGAGTAATGGGCATGGGGAGCAAAGGGTAGTGAGCTTTGGGTGGTGGGGAAGATGGCTTGGAGTAATGGGCATGGGAGCAAAGGGTAGGAGCTTTGGGTAGGGTAGGGGAAAAGATGGCTTGGAGTAATGGGCATGGGGAGCAAAGGGTAGTGAGCTTTGGGTAGGGGTAGGGGAAGATGGCTTGGAGTAATGGGCATGGGGAGCAAAGGGTAGTGAGCTTTGGGTAGGGGTAGGGGAAGATGGCTTGGAGTAATGGGCATGGGGAGCAAAGGGTAGTGAGCTTTGGGTAGGGGTTGGGGAAGATGGCTTGGAGTAATGGGCATGGGGAGCAAAGGGTAGTGAGCTTTGGGTAGGGGTAGGGGAAGATGGCTTGGAGTAATGGGCATGGGGAGCAAAGGGTAGTGAGCTTTGGGTAGGGGTAGGGGAAGATGGCTTGGAGTAATGGGCATGGGGGCAAGGAGTAAAGGGAAGATGGCTTGGAGGTAATGGGCATGGGGAGCAAAAGGTTAGTGAGCTTTGGGTAGGGGTGAAGATTGCTTGGAGTAATGGGCATGGGAGCAAAGGGTAGAGGGTAGGGGTAGGGGAAGATGGCTTGGAGTAATGGGCATGGGGAGCAAAGGGTAGTGAGCTTTGGGTAGGGGTTGGGGAAGATGGCTTGGAGTAATGGGCATGAGGGTAGGTGTTGGTGTAGGTAAGGCTAGGTGTTGGAGAGCATGGGGTAGGCAGGGTAGAGTGTAATAGGCATGGTGTAGAGTTAGGGTAGGGGGTAGGCAGCAGGGAATAGGGAATGTATGGTAGGGGCCACTTGTGATTGTGATCCTTGGTCCAAACTCTTACCTGAAGGTTCATGAATGGCCTGAATCTCTTCCTGCTTTAATCACAGGTTTTCTAGATTGCACTTTTTGTTTCTTTAGTAGCAATGTGCATTACTTATAATGTTCTTTATTAGTATTGTTTAGTATTGTGCATATTATACTTTATGTAATAGTGTGTGAACTGGTGAGTGAACTGCACAGACTCACCTCTAGACTACTTCTTGAGATGCTTTGAAATCAACTGTAGTTGTGTCAAAATTCAGCAAAGTTGATAGACATGGGAAGGGAAGTAACTCTCATACTTGACTGGAAAAGAAGATGCTTAGATCATTAATATTCTGATGAAAGTGAACTGGATGTCATTTTTCTTTCCCTACCCAGATAAAATGAGTCATCATTCTACATGATTGAATGTTGTGGCTATAGGTTTATTTACCTTCCAGATGTATAAAGATTTGGGATTTACGAAAAAACTACTCTTCACTCAACTCAGACCCTTTGGCTCGCTACAGCTTCCCTTATGAAGGACCAAGGGCAAGTAAACATGGTAAGCCCATTAGTGTCTCATGTTCTTCTTGTGTTTATCTGATATAGGATTTTGATCTATTCTGTTGTTATTCTTAGCTCCCCAACTGAAGGTACTCGTATCATATATCTGTATATTGATTTCTGTTCGTCCATCCGTTTATCCATCCATCCATCCTTCCATCCACGCATTCATTCATTCATTCATCCATCCATAGGCCCACCCACTCATTCATCCAAAACATTAACATTTTCTCTCTTTAGTCTGATACCTCAAGGTCACTGTTGTATAGCATCTCAGGGTTTTACCTTGCTCTACACCGCCTGGAGTGCGGAAGGTTGCGGGTTCGATCCCCTACCGCGTCATACCAAAAGACGTTAAAATATGGTACTTGTTGGTCCCTGTCTGGCTCTCGGCATTAATGGGTACAACGACTGGTGGGCTCGGGGTCAGTATAATGTGTCTGAGTGGGGTATTCATGCTTCACTGCGGCATGGTATCTCAGTGGGTTAGCACTATAAAACCAGCTTCAGTCTGGGCTAGTACAAGCAGCCGCACATACACATACACACGCATGCACGTCGTCATATGAGCGAAATATTCTCAAGCACGACGTTAAACCCAATTCCACCACCACCACCTTGCGCTGCAATAATGATCCCTTATCACCAATGTAAAGTGTCATGTCGTGTCATTACAGGAGATGGTCCTGTAAAGTAATCATGTTGTGTAGTTTATTGCAGTGTAAGGTGAGATCCTTATGTTTATATTGTCGAGAAGTTAGTTAACTTAAAGTTACTGTAAGTCCCTACTTATTGCATATTTTTTTTAGATCATTCTATACATTTGTGTCTATCACATAAACCCCTGGAACTATATGAGACATACATTTGACAGGTTATTCCAGCCTGACAATGGACTCGTATGGTACTAATTTGTTTGCCAGCTGTACGGATGACATCATCTACCAGTACGACCTTGTCACATACAACAAACATCCTGGTAAGTGTCCTTACACCACGGACTCTGTCCCTTGCAGTTCTCAGGGATTTATCCAGCCATGTTCAGAGCATGCTGAGATTCAGAAAATAACAACAGAAAATGAATCCCAATTTTCAACAAAAACATTCTCATTTTCATTTTCAAGGGCCTTAGTTTTGGAATCAGGTAAAATCCCTGGTACTTTGTGTCATGATACATGTATGTTATTAGAGGATATGTATCAGTACAGAAAAATACAACTCTCATGCATACAGTTTTAACTTGAATAAGGAGAACGTGAAAAATAGTATGAAACTAAATTGTGAAATGCAACTGACAGTATGTACCTCTTCAAGAACGGGGGTGGGTGTAGCATCACGGTTAAAGCTTGTCACGCCGAAGTTTCAGCTTCGATTGCCCACATGGGTAAAATGTGTGAAGCCCATTTCTGGTGTCCCCTGCCATGATATTACATGGAATATTGCTAAAAGTGGCATAAAACCCAACTCACTCATTCACTTTAAGACCATGTTTGCCTGTAAGGAGTGCTTTTCAAGAACTCCTCTGGTAGAAATTAGCATGATATGCTCCATGGCCCTGCTCCCTGCACAAACCACATAACCTGAGGATACCACATAACAATGAAGTGTATAACTATGGTCCTTCTGTCTTCTTTTGATTTACATTGGTAGACTGGGGTTGGTTCATATTTCTAAAATGAATTGTCTTCATGAAACCTAATGTTGCTATTTGCTGAATCCAGCCATGAAAATCCTGGTCAGAATCTGTCTTCAGCAACCCATATCTGTTATAAGAGGCGACTAACTGGATTTGGTGGTGAGGCTCACTGACATAGTTCATGCATGCCATTGTATCCCTAACATGAAGGGGCAGTGGGGTAGCCTAGTGGTTAAAGTGTTCGCTCGTCACACTGAAGACCCGAGTTTGATTTTCCACATGGGTACAATGTGTGAAGCCTGTTCCTGGTGTCCTCCGCCGTGATATTGTTGGAATATTGCTAAAAGCGGCGTAAACTAAACTCACTCACTCACTCCAATCATGAAGGAAGATGCTCGCATTGTAAATCACTAGATTGTATGGTCAAGGCTCTATTATTTACAGACTGCCATTATAAAGTAGCAATATTGCTGAGTGTGGCATTAACAATAAACAAAACACCATACAAATTTCTGAATGTTGAAGCCTGTTTCATCAATAGGGTGTGTTTTCAGTGAACACCTTCCGGGGCCATCAGAACCATACATTTTACGTGAAGTCCTCCATCAGCCCGGACAACGACTTCCTCCTCAGCGGCTCCAGTGACTCCATGGCCTATGTGTGGGAGGTGAGCAGTTGGTTCCACATCTCTTCTTGCCACCGTATGCCTAAGGACAGTGTTCACGAATGCTGTTTCAAAGTAACAGGACATAGGGTCCTGTAAGTTTCAGATGTCAGTCTGACCCTTTGAAAATTCACAGGACCCACAGAATAAAATTAAACACACATTTCAGATTTAACAGTTTTTATAATTGGCATTGAAATTATTAACAAGCATAATATTTATAAACAGCAAACAAGTGTCACATGTAACAACTTCAGTCAAAGTCATTGTGAAATATACAGTCAAACATTGGGACCGGCGGGTGGTAGACTTCTATCGGACCGTTGGCGAATCTGCCGGATTTGTCAGAGGGTCAGACGCTATTCATGAACACTGAAGTAATTACTATGGTTATAAATACTAATGAATCGTGGAGGGTCAAGGCAAATTGGTATCTGTTGGGCTTACTGTATGAGAATTATGGTCTGGGTTAGATACGAAAAAAACATCCTGGCAGTATGCTTGGTAGACCTACCATGCCTTACCTGTCTTTACTGGTCACTTTATAGAGGCGTACTATGCTTACTTTCCGATCAAATATTACAGTGAACTGAGTGCAACAGGATTTAACATCAGGTTATAAAATCATTGGTTGCTTAATGCCACTTTTACGTACTAGCTGATACCATACTACAATCTATTCTGACCAGATCTTGTTATACACTTAATGCAGAGTGATATGGAAACAAGTTGGTATGACAGTCTAACCATTGGGGCGGTGGGGTAGCCTAGTGGTTAAAGCGTTGGCTTGTCACGCTGTAGACCCGGGTTCGAATCCCCACATGGGTACAATGTGTGAAGTCCATTTCTGGTGTTCCCCGCCGTGATGTTGCTGGAAAATTGCTAAAAGTGGCGTAAAACCAAACTCAGTCAGTCAGTCAGTCTAACCATTACACTACAGAAGTTATCTTATTACAATCAATGTGATATACAGTTTCATAATCAACAGTTTACCAAGGTAATGGTTAGATACTGAAACACATCTGTGTATGAATGTAAAGATGGCTTAGGTCTTCTATGCTTTGAGAATTCTGGCACCCAGTGTCAGAATCTGCCTTATAGGTAGCGCAGGTTAGGTGATGAGAAACCATGAAAATGTTTTCTCAGTAGAGTAAGTCTAAAAGATTAAAAACCTGTTCACCTCCAACCTCTACCCTGCATGTGAACATTTCTACTTTAAGCCACAAAATACATCCTCAGTTTGTATGGAACTGCTCTTACACAGTGTGAAATAGTTTCCAAATTTTGCTAGCCAGTCTGGCAAGCCATGCCTGAAAGTTACTAGCCCACAAAATAATTCACTAGCCCGAATTTTGAATGTAGAAACTAACAAAAGATTACACAAAGGTAAGCTGCTAATATGATGAATGTCAGGACATAATCTTGCATGATTTAAAAGTGTATTATAACTTAACAAGTCGGAGAGAGTGATATATTTACAAAATAACCCCATAGAAACTCACTAACCAGTTGGGCCAGTGACTGTGGAGATTTACTGGCCTGACTGGAATTTTACTAGCCACAGGCTAGCGGGCAAGTGGCTACTTTGCACACAGCTATTACAGTTCTGATTAGATGTTACTTCTGAATGGAGTTTACCATTCCTTATACTTGCCACTGTATTCTGTAGATCGACAAGCCCAACAAGTCGCCAGTTGTGTTGAAGGGACATCGGGCAGAGGTCACAAGTGTCGCGTGGAGCAGCCATGACTTCACAAAGGTAAACAATAGCTGCATAATGGATAGTGTGTTCACTTGTAGAGCAGACAATCAGGGGGTTTGATTGTGAACAGTGCATTTTAAGACTCCTGATTTTGTGATCTGTATGACTTCTGAACCACAATGTGTTCAGTTACATAATGAATAACTGATTTGTATTGTATTTGGGAACATGGGTGTTTCAGTAACCTGAAGTATCACAATTTGAATGGTCTTGTCTCCTTTTCCAGTCTGATTTATACAGCTGTGCTGTGTATCTTGACATGGCATTATGGGAAATGAATCCTTACCAGCCTTGACATCAGTGGTAATAGCATGAGATTTAAAATGGTTCAGCAAGTATGTATGGTTACATGACAATTTGGAGAAAATGTGTTAGAAAAGACGAGTGAATCAAAATATTTTAACATTTTCAGTAGTGAACCAATAGATTGCCATGTACCATGTAACAGAAGTTATTGCACTAGAAACCTCAAGTGAGGTGACCCACTCATTTGAAAAAATTATCTGACATCTCTGCTACTGTTATAGCTATTGCTGTGTGAAGAAATGGGGTGTGGGATTGTTTCCTGCTAGTATTGCTGTAAATGACCTTGTTAAAGATCTGATGAAGTAATGGTTTGTCAGTTGCTACATAGGGTCAAATGGGGTAACTCCAATAATGCACTCACTGGGACACAACTGCTTCAACTTTATTTACATCAAGAATGCAGTTCTCTGAAGTACCATTAAAACTTTAGACCAGAAATTAACAATATGCATTCAGGGCTCGATTTAGTGCTTTGTTGCTTGCACTGGTGCAACCCAATATTACAAAGTGTAACCAAGTTATTAGTCTCACTTGCACCAGGTGCAAGTCAATTTTCTAGTGGGTAAACCTCTGAATAAAGCATCTAAATAATTCAATAGCATATTTCTTTCATTACATATTGCAATAAAAGCAGTGCAACTGGAATTTGGCTGGTGCAACTAGGTTTTTGTCTTAGGCTGCACCTGGTGCAAGTAGGTTAACATCTCTTAAATTGAGCCCTGGCTTTATGTAAGACAAGCTAAGTACTCAAGAAAGAATATACTAAAATATTTGTCAAGGAGTCCTCATTATTTGTGCAGAAACATTGCTCACAGCACTGTCAGTCAAGTGACTCCTAGTTGATATTTTTATCTGTTTATTACACATCAAGGAGAGCTATAGTGATTTTGTATTTCAATTTCTTAACGCTTGTATTTATCAAACTCCTTGCCATGTTGTGTTGAAGCTGGCCACGTTGTCAGATGACAACTCCATGAAGTTGTGGAGAGTGTTGCGGAGAGTCAAGCCACCATTGTTTGGGGAGGTAGCAGGAACAGCAGAGAGGACCCACAGAGAAATAGGTGATTATGTTAATATTCCCTATGTGTTTGATCCTATAGTTCAGATAACACAGGGTAGCTCAATGATTAGCATTTTCAATATTCACAGTTTTGAAAAATACATAAATTTTGTAACCACTTTACATGGAACTGGCAAGCTGTTTCTAGGTTCAGTTGTAGCAAAAATGCTACTCATCTGCTGTCAAGTCCATACACTTGGACCCGTGAAGATCCGGGTTACAATTGATCTTCAGTAACCCATGCTTGTCGTAACAGGCTTGGCGACTATTGGGATCAGATGGTCAGGCTCGCTGACTTGGTTGACACATGACCTTGTATCCCATTTGCGTAGAGTGATGCTCATGCTGTTGGTCACTGGATTGTCTGGCTCAGACTCAATTATTTACAGACTGCCGCCATATAGCTGGATTATTGCTGAGTGCGCTGTTAAACTAAACTCACTCATTCACTCACTCCATACACATGGTATTGTAAAATTCCAGGTCTATTCAATTGATTATAAGGTATTGTTAGAGGTTGCCTTGAAGTTAAAACAATTATCATAAATAACTCATAATGATTTAACAGTCCCTCAATATGTACAGTTTCCATTACAGGAACTTCAACCATACCCACAGCTAAGGAGACTCCCAAGAAGCCAACCTGTCCTGCCAGGGAGTACTCTCCCCTTGGTAAGCCTCGATCGTCACCAGGGGGAAAGTCTCCCAGTGTAGGAAAGTCTCCCAGTGTAGGAAAGTCTCCGTCCATTAAAGACTGGTTTAAAAAACAATCCTTTAAAGAAAATAAGCCCAAAGTCCTGTGTTCAGCGAGCAAGTACATTTACAGTCTCCACAGAAACCCACTTTCCATCCCTCTCCTCGGAAAGCATCCAGGATGAAGTTAGACGAGGATCAACAGGATGCAGGCTACTTTCATGGCAGCAATACAATTCCTTTCAAGGCCTATGTGGAAAAGGAGAACAGTTGTTCAGCTAAGAAAACTTCAAAAAGGAAATTAGACATAGGTGAAACAAATGAAACGTGTAAACGGCGCCATATTGAACAATGCAGTCCAGCCAAGAGCGATATGGTTTTACGTGATTTGGAGGCGGAATTAAACAATTCAGAAAAGGCAAGTTCATGTGATATAAGATCTGAAGGAGTAAAAAATTCTATTATTGACAAATGTGCAAATAGTGAGAAAGGAGAAGTGTTTTCACCAACTCGCAATCTCCCCAACCTTGTGGTGGATGAAGCTGAAGGTCGCCGAGAACGACTGTCACTGGCAATGGCAAGCCCAAGTCAGGACAAGAAGTGCATTGACTGGCTTACGCAGATCCGCCGCAGTAAACATGGACATGGAAGGGGCATATTTCCGAGTCCAGCCAAGTCTGTGACATCAGAGGATGATATGTGTGGACGAAGTGACTGCTCCTCCCCTGGCAGATCTATTACAAGGGTAAGTAACCGGCTTTGGGGTGGTGTTATGCTTTCTTTGCCTCGAACTTTACGCCGGACACCGATGTTTAATGCTAAAACATGCATGGGGCATTTTTTGTCACAGGTCATAACCGAGCTCCATATGTCCACTAAGTTTCATAATATATGTATAGATGGTGATTGTTTGCGTCACACGTTCTGAATAGAGGGATTTTACCCAAAACTTTCATCTGAACCTATAAGTTTTCGTTTACGAGCACGGTATCCATTGCTGTAATATGATTGGCTGCCTTAGGTCACATGCACAATTGTGACCAGTCACGATCCTTATAGCAAACTCTGGGAAATAAAAGCGCCATTAGAAAACCAACCTTTATCCAATAAAATCGCTTCTACAACTGCTTGAAAATACTCTTGGCAAAGGAACAATAATATTGTTTCTGTTCAGAGCTCTCGAACGATACCCACCATCAAACGAATCGCCTCACATGTTATTCATACAAAGCTTCGAAAACTGAGGTATTTCCCGCTGTTGCATCACGTTAGCGAACGGAAAGCCACTGATATCGGGAAATAGACGACCATACATATTATTTGAGAAATCTTTTTAAAAATAATTTTCAAATATTGCGTCCATAAGGACGCACTGGATTTTCGTTTGGGGGTCCTTCATCAAATTTCTGCGTCCAATACGCAGGAATCCCGCGTCCCGTAAAACCCTGTTGGGGGCATATGGTTGTCTCCCTTTGATTTTCTGTCCCATGACTAGGTAACCCACCCTGTGGCATATGTTGTCTCCCTCTGTTTCTCAGTCCTAACAATAACTTAACCCACTTGGTAGCGTATAGTTGTCTCCCTCTGTTTCTCAGTCCTAACAATAACTTAACCCACCTAGTAGCGTATAGTTGTCTCCCTTTGTTTCTCAGTCCTAACAATAACTTAACCCACCTAGTAGCGTATAGTTGTCTCCCTTTGTTTCTCAGTCCTAACAATAACTTAAATCTGTAACCCACTTAGTAGTGTATAGTTGTCTCCCTTTGTTTCTCAGTCCTAACAATAACTTAACCCACTTAGTAGCGTATAGTTGTCTCCCTTTGTTTCTCAGTCCTAACAATAACTTAACCCACTTAGTAGCGTATAGTTGTCTCCCTTTGTTTCTCAGTCCTAACAATAACTTAACCCACTTAGTAGCGTATAGTTGTCTCCCTTTGTTTCTCAGTCCTAACAATAACTTAACCCACTTAGTAGCTGCAGATAGTTGTCTCCCTTGTTTCTCAGTCCTAACAATAACTTAACCCACTTAGTAGCGTATAGTTGTCTCCCTTTGTTTCTCAGTCCTAACAATAACTTAACCCACTTAGTAGTGTATAGTTGTCTCCCTTTGTTTCTCAGTCCATGGGTAGGGGACCCACTTTTAAGACAACATTGATAAATCAGTATTTGAAATGTTAGGAATGGAGAATAAAGATCATATTCCCTGGCTTGAGAAATATATGTTACCTGTCTTGATACATTTCCTACATGCTAATACAGAAATTTCAAAATTAATGTGAAAGCATATATATTTAAGTGTACATGCATAACCTGTACACAGCAAGTAATACTTTCACTGAAACAGCTACTCTCCATTACTTCAGCAACTCTCTGTTCCATATAAATGGAATGCTAAAACAATACAATGATGTCACAAATGTAATTTAATCTAAATTATTATTCTGTATGATCAAGTTACGAACACTTTGAGGCAGGTGTGCCCTGACAATTTGCATACATTTACATTGTTCTCTCCTTGTTTGCAGACACCAGTGAAGGGGATGAAGTCCATCTTGAACTATTTCCAGAAGTCAGCAGAGAAAAAGCCAAGGAAATAATGCCTCATCCTTTCAAAATAAAACTAAAATTATCCCAAAGCCTTCCAATTTCAGTGGTGCTGCCTTTTACTGCCTATTGGCTCCGTGGTCCAATGTCCATTTACAGTCTCTTGAAGAAGTATTTATGTGTATACAGCTATAGGGCAAGTTGAGAATGAAAGGAAACAAATTTGAAATATAGGTAGAACTTATAAATACCTATATTTTGTACTTGGCTAAATTCTGCCTCAAATCAACACCAGATGAAAGTAGAAACACCCAAACAGGCATTACAAATACCAGTCCATGTTGTAGAATGAGGTATACTCTGTGAAACTAAGTCTCTGAAATGCAATGTGAACTTATGCCTTAATTTGACTTATGAATAAAAATCTCTATTTTGAACAATTTCCCCCAGATTTGCTGGTATTAGGCTCTCTTTTTTTTGTATGCTATACTAATACTATTACTAATAACTGCATTTTCAGTGATACTGGTTTATTTGTAATCTTAAAAGATCATTTTGAAAATATATCAAGCACCTGATTTGGTACCCGAATATATCTTGGTAGAGAGTGACATCAAAATAACAATTATTTTCTTGATGGGATTATATGATTCAGAAGAGATGCTTTATTACTGGCATCAGTTAGTTATAGTTCAAGACATAAGGCTATGTTTCTTGGCAACATGAATACTATTTAACAATATACAAAAGAATATGGAAAAATGTATATCCTGACTTGTACCTGGTTTAATTTGGTGTCCATACCTCTGTTAATTCAAAGTATATCAGGTGGTAAACTATTCCTAGGATTATTTTAATGTTTGATCTCCAACAAATTGTGATAAATATGTTTTTTGATAATGGTGTACTGTGATGACCCATAGGTTTGTGGAAGTAGGTGAAGCTGGACTATCAGTATGTGTGGTGTATAATCTCCTTCATCACCATCAATGTCACACTCAGTGTTGAACGTCATTGTTGCGTGGTGTCAAATTATTAAACATGGGATGAAATGGGCTCCAGACATGTTATTATGGATCATGAAATACAGACAAATGTCTTGTTTGATTTGGTTAGTTTTCATGAAACAGGTGGATGGTATGAATATGTTTGTGTTGTGCTCTGGTGTGGCTGGTACTGATCACATTGTCAATGATTGTTCATATTTTGTTATTTGTTGTCTTTCATACAGTCATCATGAACGAGATTTGTAAATAAAATCCTGTTGATATAAGATGGCGTTTTGTTCAGTTTACAAGATGATGTCCTTCAGATATCATATGTTTTCATCATTTGAATGTGGACTCTGTAGCGATAGATAGTTGATACCAAGTGGTCAGTATTTTAGCAAAGTAGTGCCATTCTCACAAATCCTAAATTGACTCTAAAACAAGTCCAATTATATTGCCACATCTGTCAGTAATGTTTGATTAAAAAACAGGGCCTAGACTTTTGAAGCTCTTAGCTCTAAGATAGTCATAAGTGCCATTAACATTATCTTATGACAATCTTAGCCCTAATAGAGCTTCGAAACTCTAGGCCCAGTATTCTATACAACAAAAGTACCTGAAACTCTTCACTAGTTTTTAGACCCTGTCTTTCAAGATGAAACAACATAATTCAACATAATTTTGTAGAAGAGTTACAATTAGATATGGTCACACCCTATGCACTGTTGAAGACTTTAATATCATACCAAGGACTTGAGACAGTGTACATGCTATAGATACGTCTGTCATAGTGGAAATGCAATGTATACCCAAGTGGTTGCACATCATGCCAAGGACCTGCTTAGACATTATAGTACAACAGAACTATATTCCTCAGCTGGAAAGGGGACAGGTAATGTAAAGACCATGAAAGACTCAGGTGATCAAAACCTCAGTGCCCTGTGGGATGTCAGGTTGGAGAAATTCAAACCTGCCAAGCCACAGATCTGTGCTGATCCCAGTGTTATCAGGGTGAATATAACTGGTTAATAATAACATGATAATGCATCACCACACTCAAGGCAGGGCTTGATACTCATGCTTTCAATCATTGGTTGTTTTCCAGCTGATGTTATCACACAGCATAAATCGTTATATGTATGCATGATACATTGTCCCATTGGAGGCCTTCTGCTGTTTTGCAATTTTGAAATAAATATTTATTCTTCAGTGAGCAATAACTAGCATTTTGGATAACGTACGTTGTTGAATTAAGGCACATTTTGTAGATATTACGAGCGCTTCCAACAGATGTCGCTAACATCAGCTTGTACCGACTGACTGAGTGAGTATGGTCTTACGCCGTTTTAAGCAATATTCCAGCAACATCACGGCGGGGGACACCAGAAATGGGCTTCAGAAATTGTACTCATGTAGGGAAATCGATCCGAACGCTGTCTTCGGCTACCCCGAGCGAAGGAGTTTAACCACTAGGCTACCCCACCGGCCCCATCAGCTTGTATGAGGAGTGAGTTGGGGTAAAGAGTTAGATAGTTATGCCACGGCCTGTCAACCCCACCGGCCCCATCAGCTTGTATGAGGAGTGAGTTGGGGGTAAAGAGTTAGATAGTTATGCCACGGCCTGTCAACCCCACCGGCCCCATCAGCTTGTATGAGGAGTGAGTTGGGGGTAAAGAGTTAGATAGTTATGCCACGGCCTGTCAACCCTACCGGCCCCATCAGCTTGTATGAGGAGTGAGTTGGGGTAAAGAGTTAGATAGTTATGCCACGGCCTGTCAACGTAACGTGGAAAGACAGCAGGAATGGATGCAGGCCTTAGACGTTTACCATTCTGGTGAAAACCACGAACTCGGGTATGTGTTGACAGACTTACCACGAACTCGGGTATGTGTTGACAGACTTTAGAAACCTCATCAGAGCAAACGGGCATAAGCTCCACAATCATTGGTTTCTGAAAAACATGAAATTACTAATAAGGTTACAACAGGAATGTTCAAATGGAGTTCAGTTGATCCCATTTGAAATCCGAACCATTCAATTAATCAGCACCTCACACTATATGCTTAACAGCTCTGAAAGGAACGGTGCAGACTCAAGCCTCGGGTACATGCACCTCTTACCTCTAGGGGCGACCTTACTCAACGGAGCAAACACACGGTGAAAATCTGGGCATGAAACGCATTTACCCCTAGTTTACTCGGTGGGTGGGGGTTGGCTCCATGACACGAGCAAAGGCAGTTCTGTTACACCTAGTTAGAAACTACGCCGGTATCAGTGCACATGGCCCGGGTCAGTCCAGGAAGATCATTAGTTGCATACTCCACTGGTACACAGAAACCTGTGTGTCTGATGAAAGCACCATCCGATGTCGTTAGGCTGACCTTGTAACTGGCACGCCAGATCGACGAGGGCACCCACATGTTCAACTCGTTTTCATCTTGTTAGATGTGTATTCATGTAACTTATCCTGTACATGACTCAACCAAACCAGCTTTCAGTTACGGCACGGATATGCGCTTAATTAATGTATGTATTCGCCCAGAATGTGTTGATTCACAAAAGTAGTAACCTGCAGCACTTTCAACCTGGCACGGTGATGTAACTGAAATGCTGCTTGAATTACCGGTAAACCCAACTCACTTAGTACACGATCATATCAATACCCTTGCATCATGTACAGGGCTTGAGTATAACCTTCTTTGTTAACAGTCGAGGAGCACATATTGCCATGTGTGTCGCATGTATCAGCAGTGACTTTCATTTGTTTTCATTACTGCAGGTTGCTCGGGGAACCTACTGGTTAAAACGTTCGCTCGTCAAGCAGAGAGCCCTTGTTCCTTCCTCACATGGGTAAAATTAGTCTGTCTCACAGTCCCTGAACCACATTATTTTCTCTACTGTTAAGCCCTCTCTGCAGTGCTAAAGCCCTAAATAAAGCAAGTCTAGATTTCCTCTGGTCTCCCCGGGGCTCCTTTTCAATTTAAATGGGCCTGTTTGTTACTATCAAACTTATCTTTTTAATTTAGAGAATAAGCATTAGTCTAGGGTAAAATGTATGAAGTCCATTTCGGATGTCCCCAGCTTTAAGGAAATGTATTTCAGGCTGTTCTAACCCAGACGCAAACACGATCATGTATTTGTTATATGCTACTACTTCCAGGGTGCCGCAGAGCCCTGTGTTGGGTATGAGTGAATCAGTGAGTTTAGGTCTACGCCGCGTTTAGCAATATTCCAGCAATATCACAAAAGATGACACCAGAAATGGTCTTCACACATTGTACCCATGTGGTGAATGGAAACCATGACGAGCGAACGCTTAAACCACTAGGCTGCCCCACCGCCCCGTATTAGGTGTTAGGATTTGAAGAGGTCATCATGCGACGATGTCGTATTGGCCACACAAGATATACTCATGAGTACCTATTAAAAGGTGAGGATCCTCCATTTTGTATCCCTTGTGATGAAAGAATCACGGTCAAGCATGTCTTGCTTGACTGTGTTGAATATTCCATCACAAGGGATATCTATTTCAAATCACGAACTATGAAGGATCTTTTTAGTAATATAAGTTCTCATTTAATTATTACATTTTTAAAAGAATTAGATTTGTTAACTGATTTGTAAATAGATAAATATTTTATGATTGGAAGTTTAAATTAGTAACTCAGATTGTTAGTGGCTGTATCCTCAAAGGGGGTTAAAGTATTGTAAAAATATTGTCCTCCTGAGAGGATACGTAAGTCCACAAACATTCAAAGTAAATTCAAACTCTCCACTATTTTTAATCGTAGAATATGTGTGTTTTTAAATGTATGGCTAGATTTGTCTACATTGCTAACGGCTGAAGGGATGGTGTAAATCCAGCTAGGGTCCATGCAGGAAGCAAATGTACTGTAAGTCCCCATGGTCCCTAGTATGGTGATCTATCTTCAGTCGTTGGCAATCTATAGCCTGTTTTTATACTGTATTGTCACTCACTCACTCCAATATTTTAGATTTAATTACTAGTTTTAAATGGATATCTGTGATACACTAGTAGTTTTACTGTTCTTCGTCAACAGTTTTTTAATGTCCTACTTTATTGATCTTTAATATACATGTAATTATAAACTGTTCTCGTCACGATATGGCTGAAATATTGCCGATGTGACGATAAATATTAACTCACTCACTAACTATTAGGTGTTAGGGAGATGGGTTTTATGTTGATACAACTAGACACTAAGTTTCCAACTATTTCCACCAAGTTATGGGGTTATCTTGGGCAGGTTTTCTGGGTCGCCTTATCTCGCCCTCGACATTTAGTACCCGATATAAACAGGTAACTGCTGGCACGCCAAGATCACATTAAATATATGAAAATAACCGTTTTTAATTGATTACACATTGAGATTAGATCGACAAAAGCTTCCTAAATGTTTTCTGGAGACTGCAAGCAAACTTTAGAGAAAGGAGGCTTAATTTCGCTGTTATGTCTGAAAATGACTCAAATTTCGCCATAGTGTTGCATAGTTTACAATAAATGTGCTATTCACCTATGCCTCACTTCTATTGACAGGTGGAAGCATGAACGTCCTGCTATGTGCGTGTCTGCTCGTGCTAGAAAGCATCTTCTGCTCCTGCCAGACTGATGGTACCAACCATTTATCAGCACTATTTTCGATCTGTCATGGAACACACCATACTGCAGTATAAACTTCATGTAAAACGCATGTGAAGACTGTTAGGGCTATGCTAAAAGATTTCGTGTGCAAAAAGTAAAGGTATTACCTATTTTCAGTTTTAACCGTGCTATAGCCTATAATGATAAATTATGTTTGGTGTGTTGTTATTCATTTTTGCATATTTAAGGTTACCCGTTTATTATTAATTTTCAGTTCATGTTGCCGTTAAATGCAAGTACCCAGCAGAGACCCGTGTCTCTTTCTTTTCACATTTTTGTTTTCTAGTTTGCTTTTCGCCTATGGATTACGGCCCTTGTGATGGATCGTTTCCCCGGTATTATTATGACGTCACTTCCGGCAAGTGCTTGAAGTTTTATTATTGGAGGTTGTGCCGGAAATGCCAATAACTTTAAAATATTGCAAGATTGTGTAGCAACTTGCAGTCAAGTTAAACCTGTGTAACATGTCTCATTCATTGGAATATCAATGTTTCAGGATTACTATGGTATTAAAAAATAAAATAAGAATATAATTATTGTGGATATGAGTTTTCTTTTTTGTAAGGTATGTTCAAAACCCTGGGGGAATTAGATCCCAATACATGTCTTACAATTAGTTGTTCTTGGTTAAAGTTGATTCTAATTACAAATGCTGTAGCCTGTACCCTCATTCCAGGTTTAGCACTTAAAACGTCCAGGTCTAGGATATGGTTCCAGCGTCTCGTCTTCGAGAAGTAAGGGTGAGTGAGCAATGCCAGTAGTTCATTGAAACACAAACAGGACTACCATATAATGTACGTCGTATTTGTGCGCACTTTAACTTCAGACCTGGTCCAAGGCGCCACTATGCACTGCAGAGTTGCTCCCCTTGGCCACGCCAGTCCTGTGACCATGGGTTCTAGTCCCGTTTGCCCTGATTCTGTGTCTGGATATGTCGGCACCATGCCCGTGCTTCATGACAGTGGTAGACGTCTGAGACCGGCATCACTTCGGACTTTCTTCCCACATTAAGCTGACGCGCCGAAATATATCTGGAGTACAATTCAAAGTGGCATCAAAACCCAACTCTCTCACTCAGCTTTTGCGTTTTTTGTAGCATCGGGTGGTTTGTGACGCGTCATTGAATTTGAGCGATTTTAGATGTACTTGCTCAGTGGCCATTCCTCAATTCGGGACCCGTGAAGGTCCGGGTTAGAATATTGATCTTCAGTAACCCATGCTTGTCGTAAGAGGCGACTAACGGGATCGGGTGGTCTGGCTCGCTGACTTGGTTGACACACGTCATCGGTTCCCAATTGCGCAGATCGATGCTCATGCTGTTGATCACTGGATTGTCTGGTCCAGACTCCATTATTTACAGACAACCGCCATATATTATTTACAGACAACCGCCATATAACTGGAATATTGCTGAGTACGGCGTAAAACTTAATTCACTCACTCACTCACTCCTCAATTCGGGTTGTTGCCATGCCACTATCGGTCGCTGTGTGACTGACATTTTACAGCATGCTTCTACCTTTTGTTTTTTTTTTTTAAAATCCCTAGATTGATTAAAACTAAGGTAAAGTGTCTTTTGGCCGTCAGTGTATATTCTACAACCAGCAGCTGATTTCTCAGGCCTGATACCCAATTACTCACTATCTATTCTCTACGTGTCGAATTTCCTTCGTCTCTGTTGCACACCACCAGGTAATATATTTGTTTTGTGCACATTAGGAATTAATTTCTTTGGATAATTTCACTGTGTCTGCACGTTCATGAGTGTAACACAATATTATAGTTACCTAGGTTATTTGATGTTTATCGCTTATATTCCAATTGTATGTATGGGCAGGATGTAAATGATTAGTTCCTGACTACACAATCCGGTGATGGATACAATGAGCTATGTATTATGGAACCGGCGTACGATGACAGATGACACTGAAACAACCGAGCTTGACTACAAGGCTGGGGATTTATTTTCATCTCCATTTCGTGCGGGAGTCGAGAATGGAACAACGCAGTGTAGACATGTAAATGGGTCACTTCGGAGACAAAGATTATTTGAAAGAGAGATAGCACAAGTGGTAAACACTATCACGGACTCTCTCTGCAGCGTGGAGAATGTACACACAGCGTGATAGAATAATGCAAATATTTCTTATAGCGTGATGGTCATATTTTGCTTAAGACATTCACGTGTCCCTTTATACATATATAGAACGTCATACACTATTGGATGTTTTGTATTGAACGAGAAGATGTCATGGGAGCAGAGAAACAACACCCCAGTATTACTATCCTAAGTTTACATGGGTATATAATACAGGATCATGTCCCCGCCTGCGAATATTGATTCAACATAATCTCAAATATATAGTGACTGACTGAGTGAGTGAGTTTAATCTAACGTCGCTTTTAGCAATATTCCTGCAATATTATGGCGGGGACACCAGAAATGGGCTTCAAATATTGTAGCCATGTGGGGATATCGGCGTGACGAGCGGATGCTTTAACCATACGACTACCCCACAACCCTCGATTATATGTATCTCACGTATACAAGCAACAGTAAACCAAATGTGAACAACGCATCATCAATGTACAAGGTGGACACACTCGCTACTGACAGTGTGGACTTGCTTTTGAACGCCTCTTATGCTGTGGCTCATTTGCACATGCCAGATGCGCTGTTCTTATGGACTGTTGATCGTTAGCATACCTCGAAACATTTGTCTTTCCATGTACATGTAATAACATTTCATTCGCGGCAGTAAATGTTTAACACTGATTCTATTTGTTTGTATGTTACAATTAATTTTGCCTTTGAGTATAATATACACATGGAAAAAGTATCGCAACACTTATGATTTTTTAACCCCAATATAGCCATTTTTATTCATATCATAATTATGTTGCAGTCAAGTGCAAAACGTGTACTGCGTGTCATTAAACAAATATTAAGTTCCAGTAAACTGTTCTTGCAGCTCGATATCTTATGAAAACAATTGATTTTAATAAGCAAATATAGGGCCTCCTTAACTGACAGTTACTGGTATGCGGAATGCTGGAATATTATTGAGGGCTATTGCAAGAGATGTTGGCTGTCATTCTTCGACTATCAGCCGGCTGTCAAGAAAACTAATGACGGCAAGGGTCGTGTATCCCAGTTCTGGTCGCTACAAGCGTTCAGGTCGACCAGGGGTGACCACTCCTAGGAGGATATAGCATTCGCACAATCATAAGACATTATCCATTCATGTCAAGTGGTCTGTTAAAAACATTGGCTTCCACATCGTCATTTGTCCAACAAAACAGTCCTAAATCGGCCGGGAATAGAGCGAGACGACCTCTCAGTCGTTATTTATTCAAGAGCACCAAGCAGCACGACTAGCTTGGTGTCCAGTTCAACGTCACTGGAATTTGATGTTATGAGGAACGGTCCACTGGTGGGAAAGTCGATTTCTTTTGTTCACGACTGAATATTTGGCAGAAACATTGCATATATGCAGAACAAGCAAGTACCGTTTGGCGGGTGTTCATTGATGGTGTCTCTCACATGACTGTAAACTTTACTTTATGACGATCAGGTAAAACCTGATAACGATACATCACTGACATCCTAGATGCCGTTGTTATACCACATTTCGATGAGCATCCAAAAAACACAGGGCCATTCTTCATTTCACGGGTTAAAGCGTTGGCTCGTCACGCCGAAGACCCGGGTTCGAATCCCCACATGGGTACAATGAGTGAAGCCCATTGTTGGTGCCCCCCGCCGTGATATTGCTGGAATATTGCTAAAATTGGTGTAAAACCAAACTCAGTCAGTCAGTCAGTCTTCATTTCACGACAGTGCTAGGCAACACCGTGGACATGCAGTCGGTGATTTCTTACGCCAAGAAGCGGGGGCAACTTTACCTTGGCCCACCAGGAGCCCAGGGCCCCGTTCCTCAAAGCATGTATGGGAAATACGATCGTCTTAGGGTTAGGATCGCTTTTAGGAACGGGGCCCAGATTTCAAACCCATAGAGCATGTTCGAGACATCATAGGCCGCAGAATATACCAGAGAAAAACTCCCATACCAAATCTGTGTGTATGAGGGTCAGGGTTGCATTAACCCTGTGATCGGTTATTGGTACTGATGTGATTTCTTGAGGATTGTATGCTAGAGTCTTAAAATGGCATTTGAGGTTTGGATAATTTCCTTTAAACGTATTGATACTATGAAAAATATGGGGTGTTGCGATACTTTTTCACCATGCGTATATGTTCGGTGAATTATCAGAAGGAACGTTGCTTGTCGACTGCTATAAATGAAAGTTCTCGTGGCATATTTTGACATATTAAATAAACTGCTCTCTATCAGCACATTACAGAGAAATAGTGTGAATAATCTGCCATAGAATGAATATGAATACTTATTTCTCTTCTGTTCAACACTACATCAAGAACATTCCGCACACATTATGTCACACCTTTCAGAATCACACAGCAATGCTTCAAGCAGTACTTCTGCTCGTGTGTGTGGGCGGGGCTCTCTCAGCAAGCACCAAGGGTATGTATTGTTTCTTTTCGTGTGTGTCACCCGTGAAGATCCGGGTTAGAATTGGTCTTTAGCAACCCATGCTTGTCATAAGAGGCTACTAACGGGATCGGGTGGTCAGACTCGCTGACTTGGTTGACACATGTCATCGTATCCCAAATGCGTAGATCGATGCTCATGCAGTTGATCACTGGATTGTCTGGTCCAGACTCGATTATTTACAGACCGCTGTCATGTAGCTGGAATACTGCTGAGTGCGGCGTAAAACAACAACCAAACTAAACCAAATGTTATGACATTTGTGGGTGGACTGTCTGTCGTGAAGCAGCAAGGGTATGTATTGCTTCTTTCGGTGTGTGTGAGCGGGGCTCAGCGGTCTCTCGTGAAGCAGCAAGGGTATGTATTGCTTCTTTTGGTGTGTGTGAGCGGGGCTCAGCGGTCTCTCGTGAAGCAGCAAGGGTATGCATTGCTTCTTTTGGTGTGTGTGAGCGGGGCTCAGCGGTCTCTCGTGAAGCAGCAAGGGTATGCATTGCTTCTTTTGGTGTGTGTGAGCGGGGCTCAGCGGTCTCTCGTGAAGCAGCAAGGGTATGTATTGCTTCTTTTGATGTGTGAGCGGGGCTCAGCGGTGTGTGCTTCTTTGAGCGGGGCTCAGCGGTCTCTCGTGAAGCAGCAAGGGTATGCATTGCTTCTTTGGTGTGTGTGAGCGGGGCTCAGCGGTCTCTCGTGAAGCAGCAAGGGTATGTATTGCTTCTTTGGTGTGTGTGAGCGGGACTCAGCGGTCTCTCGTGAAGCAGCAAGGGTATGCATTGCTTCTTTTGGTGTGTGTGAGCGGGGCTCAGCGGTCTCTCGTGAAGCAGCAAGGGTATGTATTGCTTCTTTTGGTGTGTGTGAGCGGGGCTCAGCGGTCTCTCGTGAAGCAGCAAGGGTATGTATTGCTTCTTTTGGTGTGTGTGAGCGGGGCTCGCTGAGCAGGCAGTCGTGTGTAGAGCTTCCTGTGGCTTATGTGATCGGGGCTCTCAAGCAAAGCATGCATTGCTTCTTTTGGTGTACGGGGCTCAGCGGTTCTCGTCAGCAAGGGTATGTATTGCTTCTTTTGGTGTGTGTGAGCGGGCCTCGCTGTCGTCTCTCTCTGTGTCTCATCTTGTACAATGTTTTTAAGACAAACTAAGCTCAATGTTAAATAGCTCTTTAAATTCCAGCATGCTCTGCTTTGTTGTACGGGTTTTAATTGTATCTTGCGCCAAGGCGTGATGCGCTTTAAACTGTGTTATGATGTACATGTACTTGTGTGGTGCTCCAGGTTTTACGGTGATGTAATCTGTACAATGCTGGATGTTATGTGACATGTCAAGTGAGTCATGCTCTACGTGCGTGGTGGTTTAAACTGCACCGTGTCCTACATTCTTCTTGATGCTTTTAATTGTAAGTTTCAGTTTTAAATGCACCGTACTCTAAGTTGAGTGATGCTCTGCGCTAGTTAAAACTCTATATATGATAACGGCGCATGCCATGGAAAAGTGGAGTAATGACCAGAACCTTTTCTGACAATGTCCTCCACTTACCCAATGTATCTGTGCATACATGAACGATATGCTGCTTCATGCACCAGCGTTGTTCACCTCACGAACTGATTTCAAAGTCTGACCAACAAAACTAACAGAAAGAATACCCCCGCCCCCGCAAAAACAATACACCACACACACACAAATACAACAACAAACACCCAAAACCCCCACCCCCAACAACCCCCAAAAAGGAGGTAGAAATATGTCCTTCATTTTTGCTTCAGCATCTTGTCATCTGCCAAAGGTGGTCGGCCCATGTGAAGCTCTAATAATGCGCTACTACTACAACGACACCATGGGGATTTGTGAGAACTTCTACTATGGAGGTTGCCAGGGCAACGCAAACAACTTTCAGACTCTAGTCGATTGCGTTGCTATGTGTCAAATGGTTTAAAGATGAAGGTTCTCATGACATATTTTGGAAATAATAAACGTTGAAGATGAATTTTACTGTCGGTAATTTCCAGTTGTTGTTAAACATGTAAACACCAATGTGGACTGCATCTCCATCACTGTGTTGTTTTATATACGTATAGACACCATTAAGTGGCCTCCAATGGTGAAGGGGCGGTGGGGTAGCCTAGTGGTTAAAGTGTTCGCTCGTCACGCCGAAGACCCGGATTCGATTCCCCACATGGGTACACTGTGTGATTCCCATTTCTGGTGTCCTCCGCCTCCTCCTGGAATATTGCTAAAAAGCGGCGTAAAACCATACTCACTCACTCGCTCACTCAATGGGGAACATGATAATAATTTTACTTCCATACCTTCGTGTTATTTTTTAGTTTTACGCCGCTTTTAGCAATACTCCAGCAATATCACGGCGGGGGACACCAGAAAATGGGCTTTACACATTGTACCCATGTAGGGAATCGAACCCGGGTCTTAGGCGTGACGAGCGAACGCTTTAACCACTGGGCTACCCCACCGCACCCAATCGCTTTCAACACGTAAAAAGTTGCCCAACAAGACCCAAAACAATTACAGTTGTTAATGGAAGACAAATCTTAACCATGTAATCATCATGCGTAAGTATTCACAATATTTCTATTGAATCTATTATTTATTATAAGAGTAGAGGATATTCTATAACATGTTGTATACTATTAAATACATTTACGGTACTATGCAGGGAGCGACTTTTCTTATAATCATGTTAGGGCGGTATGGTAGCGTAGTGGTTGAAGCATTTGCACGTCACGCCGAAGACCCGTGTTCGATTCCTCCCATGTTTTCGATGTGCGGAGCCCTTTTCTGGTGTCCCCCGTTGATATTGATGGACTTGCGTTTCGAAATTAAAGTTTTTCAACCGAAAGATTCTATTCGCACGAAATAGGTCGAGTGCATTACGTTTTCTATATCCAGATTTTTCTTTAGAACCACAACCATTCTGGAGATGTTTTCTACTTTGGACCCTTGTTCATTACTTAAACATTATTATATGTACGTCAGAAATGACTTCAATATTTTATGACAGTATAAATGTAAAATACGTTCGCTACACCCTAAACTATAAAAAAAAATAAACATATCGAAAAACATCTTATAAATAATTACTTTAAGTACAGTTATAAGTAAACATACTGCATCTTTTATAATCAAGACAGGGGCGGTGGGGTAGCCTAGTGGTCAAAGCGTTGGCTCGTCACGCCGAAGACCCGGGTTCGAATCCCCACATGGGTACAATGTGTGAAGCCCATTTCTGGTGTCCCCCGCCGTGATGTTGCTGGAATATTGCTAAAAGCGGCGTAAAACCAAAACTCAGTCAGTCAGTCAGTATAATCAAGACAGAAATACTATAGACAACAGCACGAATCATAATGCATCACAAGCCTTCCCATTCCTTATCAGCCAGACAGGAATCCTCCACACTTACAATAACAAGTATTCGTTTAACCGACGAGTGTATCCTGCAATATCGGAAACACTCATTGCGTCCATGACAGTCACACGTGACAGTGGTTCTTTATCTCTGCGAACACAAAGCATTTTGGAAACATGCTGACTGTTTGACCCATGTAACTGAGATAAGACTGTTCTCATTAGACTGTGCCTGTCTCTGTCCATAAGCACATACAGCTACCTGCCGCCATGTTTGTGTGTTTACTTATTTTCGGTCTTCTGATTGCCTCTACCCCGCGACAGAGCCATGCAGCCGGTAGGTGATACTGGGTCAGTGAATGGCGTGTTTGTTGTTTAACGCCGCATATGATATTGCCATTTATCATATACCTATGAATAATATGGACCATTGGACATGCAATACTGGCTGTCGGCATATGTCCATATTGACCACCCGGGCTGAAAATGCATATCAGCCATATCAGTCCTTGGGCCCAAAAAATCATATCAGCCGTATGCCCGGATACTAAACTGGTACGGAATGTATACACGCAAACACTCGAAACGGAGCCTAGTTTATTTTAGAGTTACGTCCCTTGATGTGGTATGTGATAAAAAGGTTATGATATGACAGTTTCCCTTTCGCCAGTCATATCAGCCCTCGACTACCATATCATCCCCCTGTTCGCAGAGATAAAGAACAATGTATTTCGTTGCCATGCCATCACACGGATCACGTGATCACAACTTTATACTGGGTCAACATGCGTTTTTCGTGCATTGATTCTTTTGTATTTTGACCATTATAAATGATAAGAAATGACGTTTTATGAATTTAATCCTGATGTTAACGAGGGATATGGCTGATACTGGGGAAGGAATCCGGGATGGGTGTCAAAAGTTTTTCTTTGCGCTTTGGTCAGAGAATCACAATTACTACGATAAGTAACCCTTTTGTGTCCACAACAGTGCAACAGTACAGGGCAATGTTACAGTACATATACTTATGAGTATGAATATAACTGAGGCTCTATACCACAACCTCCATAAGCATCACTATGGATCCCAGTGGCAACAAACGTCGACCAGAAAACGTGTGGTTGCATCGTTTGGCGAACTATCTGCGTTCGCCCTTCACGCTGTGTTTGAGGTTCACCCTTCCCATTTCAAAATGTATCACAGTTTGTATAAAGATCCAATTTTCCCCTTCCAGCTGTGTGTAGCCTACCCAAAGACGTCGGACCATGTGACGGGCTTATGATGCGATATTACTACAACACCAGCTCAAAGCAGTGTGAGAACTTCTACTACGGCGGTTGCCAAGGCAACTCGAATAACTTCAACACGCTGATGGAATGTGTCATGAAGTGTCAGAATATTTAAAATTCACTGTTTGTGGCTGACAAATACACTCTCCTGTATTACAAATCTATAATCAAGGTTCTGTCATTTGTACGGCCCGCATTATGTAAACATATCTATATATGGGACACATACCTGATTCCACACCTGTCAGTCAGGCGGAAAATCTTCTTCATGTAAAACAAAACGTTATTGGAGATCTTACACACCATTTCTCAGTTGAAATAGTGTGTGTGGAATAGCTGGTAACCTGCATGTGCGCAAGCTACACAAAATGCACTTGATGAATTTCATTGTTTTCTCGTCCAACTTTCAACCCTCACTCACTAACACAACCATCTATCTTTCTCACTTACATCAGCATCGAATGGTCATTTCTCGGTTGTTTCATTATATTCCACATTAAATATGGGCGTATACTGTCTTTTACACGGCTGTTTAATATAAACTGTCTGTGCACAGTAAATACACAAAAAGTCTTAGATCACGACATGTTAGAATGTAATACATCACAACCTTCAGTCCATGTAATTTGAAAATATTCACCAGGCGACAGGTTTGAGGACTAAATGGGACTCAGATAAATATCCCCTAGTTCTGATACACTGTTATTTTCCTTATTATCTCAGCAATCCAATCCAGCCGCATACGACGCTGATACGCAATAGACTTGTTGTTAAATAGTAAAGAAGGACAAAGTAGCTTGGGCCCACCTTGTTGACTTTCAGCACAAGCTGAAGCACTGATGACCGCTAATCGCCAGGTTACGTGACCTGTTTGGGCAAAGGGTAAGGTCACCTCGGTATGAACAATCAGCTTGAATTCTTCTGTTTAGCAAAAGGCCTTGTGCCAGATGTTATAACTGCATGTATGATATAATGGAAATGTGTAAGGTTCACATCTTTTTGACATCAAGGAGGTGGATACACAAATGTCTTTTTACTCGGGGACATTTGCAGTATAGAACGAAGTAAACTAATTTGTAATGCTCCCTAATATTTGCCTGGTACCTTCGACATTCTGGGGTAACTCCAGCGTGTTTTCCCTTATTATGTTTACTGACTTCGATATGGAGAAATAAACCAGGCCGAACAACACCCTGTTCCAATTGGTGGAGAGTATTGGCTTTGCGTGGTGCGTGTATGGGCATGAAACAAGTATTATAATCTTGAAAAGATGTAACACGGAACAAAAGTCGTTTAGGTGAGTGAGTGAGTGAGTGAGTGAGTGAGTGAGTTTAGTTTTACCCCGCACTCAGCAATAATCCAGCTATATGGCGGGGGTCTGTAAATAATCGAGTCTGGACCAGACAATCCAGTGATCAACAGCATGAGCATCGATCTGCGCAATTGGGAACCGATGACATGTGTCAACCAAGTCAGCGAGCCTGACCACCCGATCCCGTTAGTCGCCTTTTACGACAAGCATAGTCGCCTTTTATGACAAGAATGGGTTGCTGAAGTTCTTTAGGTCTTAAACCAGCAAACTGTTTATATAGAGAGATTTGAGGCAATCTTGCTGAATTATTATAGACTTGAGTTGGTCTCCGTTTCTGAGTCTTTTCTCTTGAGACACGCCAGCTGACATAGATGCTAGAACAAAGACTTGTCTCAAGGGCAATTTGAACGGGTGTGTCAAAAGATAGGCCCTGTGTGTAATATTATGGACAAAGACATTATGTCGGTACTGATGCGGGATCGACTAGCTAGGGCACGTTGATTTGTGTGCATCTGAGACTACTCTGCCCCTTAGGATATATTAACTTGCTGTTGAATTCGAAGATCAGGACGGTAAACTGCAACAATTTTGAATAAACAACCGTCTTTAAATACAATGTGTGTGAGCGTGTGCGTGCATGCGTACCTCTGTGTGCTTGGATAAGCCGGACTGATTCCGGTGGTACAGTGCAAGTCCTCTGAGATATATAGGCCGCAGATTAACATGGATACCCCACTCAGACAGAGTATATTGACACCGAGACTACCAGTTATATCCACTATTGCCGAACGCAAGGCAGGGCAACAACAAGTACCATATTGTAACGTCTTTTGTTCGAGCCTCCTGCCTTCTGCTCCCCGGGAGCCGATTTAATTTTTAGGCCATGAAGGGGGTCTCGACACAGAAGGATATGAATAACTAATACATTCGACATAAGGAGTGTAAGTGTAGTATGTTTTCATTACTATATATAGTGAGTGAGTGAGTGAGTGTAGTTTTAGGACCCTGCTATCAGCATCACGGATATAAATGCGAGTAGTATAAATGTATTATTGTGTAATAACTGGAGAATTGTAATTGTTTTGCTTCGTATATTACCTGGACATAAAGGATAAGTAGAACTGTGTACTAATTTGGACATAATATAAATAGTACACAAGTGTTGTCATGGGACAATATTGCAAACTTAGACTCAATGGGAGCAGTATAATTGCCTAATAAGTTCGACTTAAAGAAACTATAGTATAGCTGTGTTATAGCTTCACTGAAAAGTATTGTCTAACACTGTGTTGCTTTATCTTACATAAAGGGATGCTTTGAGTGTGTTTAGATTTACGCCGCACCCAGCAATATTCCAGCTATATGGCAGCAGACTGTAAATAATGGAGTCAAGACCATCCAGTGATCAACAGCATGAGCATCGATCTACGCAATTGGGATACGATGACATGTGTCAACCAAGTCGGCGAGCCTGACCACCAAATCCCGTTCGGGATGCTTAGAACAGTGTTAAACTTTTCAATTGCTTTAACTTACAGGGAGACGTAGACGGTGTCCTCTCGTGAATGAGGATCCAGTATAAGTTCAGAGATCCAGTTGTGTGAAAACACCAAAGAAATATATTAGATTTATGGGTAATGACCAAACAGGCTTTATTAGCACGAAACAACAGTTAATTCGGTGATTAAACGTTGTTTTTTACCCCAAAACTACCTCAGTAACAACATCCGCCGTACATGATACCACTGGACCAACAACATATTTACTTCTTACCTGTGTTTGTTAAATCGGACTTGTGTAAACGGATAACAATGGCGGACGTGTCTGGTCGATTGTTTCCACCGGTAAGTCGCACCTGGTCGACGCTAATGTAAATCCCGAATGTTTGAAACACGTCATATTATCCGGCCTGGCGTGTTTAGGAGAATGAAAACACGATAAAACAGGATTTAGGAGGAAAAACAGCTTTTTAAAAGTCCGAATACAAAGGCGAGAGCTGGTCAGTAGATACTGTACCACAACGCCCGAGGAGCTGGCTGGCGAACACAAGCTGTTAAAATGAAGGTAAGTGTATAATTATTATGTTACATGAAAGACATATTAAGATTGTACTTTCCTTTCATTATAATATTCCTTCATTAAACTGACTGATGACATGTTGGTTTTAAATAAGATTTCTACAATGGAAACGACGTAATTAGATAGATGCTCATATATAGAATGTATAAACATGTAAAATTATTGTGTGAAATGATAATGTGATTATGTAAAACCTATTTGTAATTAGGTGTTTATACGATGAGGGCTTTTTATGTTTATAATAACAAGTAGATTACGGTTTGGTAGAGTAACTAGTTTGTTTCGTAACAATATCACACACACAAAAACACACACTCACACACACATTACAAAATAGTATGGTTTCATTAATATATTCCTTCATTTAAATGCATATCATTCATGGTTTAACTACTTGAGCATGCATTTATGACTAAATGCGTGATGGTCTTCAAGTGGATCAACGTCACGCCGAAGACCCGGGTTCGATTCTCCAGATGGGTACAATGTGTGAAGCCCATTTCTGGTGTCCTTCCGCCGTGATATTGCTGGAATATTGCTAAAAGCGGCGTTAAGCCATACTCACTCACTCACTCACTCATTCAAGTGGAACAGTACTTACATGAGTGATAGGGAAACTAATTTCCAAAGACTGGTCCTGTCTGAGCCTAAGTTGATATGTTGTAAATTATTTGTTAAATCTAGACATGGGCATTTGAGTAATAAGGGCAATCAATGGCGGTCGATTACATTAGCCGATGAATGATAATTAAGATCATGTAAGATTTGCCAAAGCGGTTACACACAATCTATCTAACTCTCTCGCTGTCACACACAGGTGCGCACGCACACGGATGCCCACACACAAGTAACCACACCTATTTTCATATTCTTGTTTTTTCCCCAGCTGATTGGAATTGCCGTCCTCCTCGCCATGTCCGTCCAAGCCAGGGACGACTGTACGTATCACGTGTCTACTCAAAAAACCATTAATCCCTGCTTTATTGATACCATAGTCCAGATTGTTACTATTAATGTGTTTGCAAATCCGAAAAACCTGTTGATATCAAACTATAGCATTGAAAGGTTCTGGTTTTGTACAGAAATATTCACTGGAAATAGAGTTTGGACGACTAAGTTGAAATTGTTTGTAAGAAAAGACAAGACCCAAAATTTAGAAAAAAATCAAAATAGCCAGAGGCACCAGTTATGTGATGAGTTATCCATATGCCAGTTTCGTTGCTAACAATGGTTTTCTAAGTTGTTTGAGAGGCATTTTAGAAGTAAGGAGATATAAGGATGAAGGAAAACCACGTTCTATGGATAGTCAACTTCTTTATTGCAATGAGTGCGACGTTTCGGTGTAGGTACTAACACCGTTATGAAGCAAGTGATGTTAGTGTTAGTACCTACACCGAAACGTCGCACTCATTGCAATAAAGAAGTTGACTATCCACAGAACTTGGTTTTCCTTAATGGTTTTCTAGTTATGGTTCATGGTAGGATAGAAACGCAGCCTTCAACATGAACCTAAGAAAGTATGTCTCCCCTCCTTATCGCTAGGAACAATTCAGTTTGAATGAAGAAATGCTATGAATGTCATTGATGCCACACACAGCAAAATGCCAGTTTGTAAACATCGAGTCTGGATTGGTCAAACTTCAAGTACCCAATGACGCCAAATAGTTTGGAGCCTCCAATAACTGCACTATCTTCTGTACGTTACCTTAGTGTAAAAGGGCTTTTGAGTGAATGAGTTTAAACTGAAGGCCATATCGGCACTAGTCCAGCCAAACCGTTACTAAAACTACGTACACATTAGGAATAGTTAGACTGCTTAAAGAGCTGTTGACGATGGAATGTACAATAACTAGAGTAACTCAATTTGAGGATTTAGGTATTATAGAAGGCCAGAGCCCCAACTACAAAGAATATATAGAATCCAAGAACCCATCCTAAGGTACCACTGTAACATTTATTGTTATGACACCAGGTGTTTATATGTATATTTCAGTGTGTGATCTGCCCCCGGAACAGGGGTACTGCCGAGGTTACTTCAGACGGTATTACTTCGACGAGGCCACACAGAGTTGTGTCGACTTCATATTTGGTGGTTGCGGTGGAAACAGGAACAACTTCGTGTTTCTCGAACACTGTCAGGAAATGTGTGAGGGTGACGCCGACGACACATCCACGTCCGAGCCGACCTCAGTTTCAACGACAACCAATTTCACCCACACCTCTAGTAACGTCACTTTTGACTCAGATCTTGATTCTAATTCAAGCACAGAAGCGCAAAACCTAACGGCTGAGGTGTCGATCGAAGATTCAGACAATTACACCTCTGAAAACACCTCTGAGACTCTAAACACTACGGCACTTAGTGGCGAGGCCGACGTGAATGTGACCGAGGAAGATCAAACTCCCGACAGTGTAACCAGTTCCAGCGATTTAACCCCGACTGAGCCCGGTCCTTCAGTAGCACCATTGAGAGTACCATTCCACGATTCTGTAATCAAGTCCTCCCCCGACTGTGCCTCCTTACCCGAGCGCGGCCTCTGTAGGGGGCTCTTCATCCATTTCTTCTACAATCCGGTGAGAGAGCGGTGTGAGGAGTTTATATACGGTGGCTGTGGTGGAAACGGGAACAACTACCAACAAGAACGTCTATGTCGAAAAGCTTGTTTAAAGCCTGTTAATATGCACGCAGCGGCGACTTTGAAGTCAACATCAACGACCTCTGACAAATCGACAACAACAATCACTCACACCACGTCATCAACAAATGACCTGCCCGTGTCTGTCACCACAGCGACGCAAGGGACATCGGAGTTGACAAGTAAGGAGACGTCATTTGAAGACCTTGCAGTTGATGACACAACTGAAGTGACGTCGCTCGACAGCCAGAAACCAGAAACCACTGTCACTGATGCATCTATTGAAGAAACGTCGCCCGATGACACGGTGATACAGGACTCTATCGATAGCACTACCCTATCAGGCAACGTCGTTGACATACTGGACAGTGAGACGCCGAGTGAAAACATGACTACAAAGAATTCAACAGAACACCAGGAACAAACGGACAATGTCAGCGAGGAAACAACTATAAGTAAAGACAGACCTGGAGATGAATTCGATCAATGGACGACCGTAACCGCCTTCAGCAGTGGGAAACCAACAACTGTCTCAGCTCAAACTCCGAAGGAATCGCCCGTAGGTGTGGACATTACACAGGTGTCAAAGGCGTCGTCTTCAGACCCATCTTCGACCGCTTCAACAACGATGTAAAAGTACTATGTAAATTATTGTGGGCGGAGACATGTCCTCGCCATATGTCTGCAAGCATCTGACTTGACTGATATATATTGGCACATGGCTGAATATACACACATGAACTTTACATAACTGATTATTCGGAGAAATGCTAATAATGCATGTTTATGATGGCCACTTGTATCAAAACTGACCTTTTGTACTTTTTTATGGGCGTGTAATTTCCCCGGTGATTACCAAAATAAAATGTAACAAAATATATGCTGAGCGTGTTCCCTACAAAGTGCATTTATGGGTGGAAAGACCACAGAACCAGCAGATGTATGGTTGTGACGTAGTGAACTGACTGACCCATGCCATGCTACTGTAGGCTGTAACCACTACTACTACCACAATTTAGTATTATGATATATATCCACATATTCAAATGCACACCTATACTCCTCCCTTAACGCACAGACTTACCCGCGGAGCTACCTTTCATCACACTTGCAACTTCATCAAACACAGCAATGTTGTCGTCCGGGTTTGAATTTCTGTCTGGTTAGAGATGGACTTGAAGACCCAAACAAGTCTGATTCGTTTTCATTGTGCCTATATCAACATCACATGCCAGTCCCGATTCTTGCTAACGAGGCCATTAAAGGACAAAGGACTCTAGGTGATATGCTGTGTATAACAACCTCCTAAAATGGGTACGAATACATTCTGGGAAAGCACAAACCACATCGGTCTCCTCCCAAAACTTCCACAGCTTTCTGGTTGACTGCACACACTTTAGCATACTGATTACCCCAGTCTGTAATGGTTTAACCCATTTATCAGTAATGAATGCAAACAATCACCTGGTAATAAATTATATATTTTATAAAGGCAGGGTTATTAACCAAAATACATATCTTTTCTAGTTACATATAACAGTCCATGTAGAACAATTATATAGAACTTATGTCCAATAGTGTCCAATATTTCACCCGCACATTTGACAGTCATAATCCTGTCACTCTGTACCGTTGCAGGAGCAAGTGGACGGTTCCGTCTCTGCTGTACTTCTGTCTTGAAAAATATCTGACTGACAAATTTCATTAAATTATATTTTAAAGTAAACATATAAAACTGGCTATTATTAAAAACGTACTACCGTTATTGTGTCACTACCATAACAATCAATGCCAATGTCCATACCATAACATTATCAATTTCCATATTTAATTAAAATTGATTTATGTGTTTATGCCTGGATTTGGTAGTGCAAGCATGTTTGGTAGTTGAGCTTTGAAGTAAGCATAATACAATTCATATTCTCATTTTGAATTTTTTTGCTACATATTACTTTATATTTGCAAATTAGGTTTTACTGTGTATTTATTGCCTTTAAGAAGCCTTTGACTATGTAGACAGAAACAAGTTATTATTTAAATTAGCACTTAAGGGTTGTCATGGGAAAATGTTTAATATACTTAAGAATATGTTAATATCAGTTAAATCATGTGTCAGATCAAACTAAAAAATAACGAGTAACTTTACCACACCAGCAGGTGTTCGACAAGGATGTGTTCTTAGTCCTATACTTTTCACCTTTTTCATAAATGAGCTTGTGACTGATATGTATGATAAGTGTGATCACGGTATATTTGTTACACAAAATATTTATGATATAATGCTACTTTTGTTTGCCGATGATGTTACAATGTCCTCTTATACTGTTTCAGTGTTGCAAAAGCAATTAAATATGCTCCAATATTTCTGTGAAAGATGGGGATTTCAAGTCAATTTAGATAAAACCAATGTTATTGTATTCAGAAATGGAGGCATTGTTGCTAAACGTGAAAGCTGGGTTCTAAACAACATAAATTTAAAAATTATACCATATTATAAGTATCAAGGTATTGTAATTTCATCAACGTTAAATTGGGCAAAAGCATGACAAACGCTAGCAGCTCAAGCTTCACGTGCATTGATGCTGCTGTTCACATTATTTCGAAAAAATAGTTGCATATCCTTTCTAGCGGCTTGTAAAATATTTGATAGCAAAGTTTCACCAATTTTACTGTATGGGTCTGAAATATGGGGGACAAGACACTTTGAAGTTATAGTTCTAGTTCACACACAGTATCTAAAACGTTTCTCACAGATTGGCAAATTCTCATCCAATAAGGCTGTACTTGGCGAAACGGCGCCACACGATGTTTGTTTCAACACAGATAAGGGTTATAAAATACTGGATAAAAATACTTCGTATGAATTGTTCTACATATCCATACCAATGCTATATAATGTTAAAAAAATTAGATGATGCTGGAAAGCAAAACTGGCTGTCAAATCTCAGAAATTTGCTATTTTACACAGGTTTTACCCACGTTTGGTTATCACACAGTGTTGGTGATTCTATATTGTTTACAACTATATTCAAACAACGGTTGAAAGATATTCATTGCCAAAATTGGCATAGTTTTATTTCATCTTCGCACTATTTAAGTAATTATAGTAGCAATAAGACTTTGTTGCAGCCTGAAAAATATTTAATGTGTCTCTCGGATAGGTCTTTGCTAAGAGCGTTTGGTACATTTAGAATATCTCTTCATGATTATAATATAAATCACCTACGTAGAAACAAAAATGAACATGTATATAACTCACTATGTTTGCAATGTGATCTTAACGTTATGGAGGACGAGTTCCACGTCCTGTTTATTTGTAAAAAGTATCATGACCTGAGATTAAAATATCTCCTAAGCCTCTCTAACGTTCAGCACTATTCAGTGAAACTCTTGTGTAATATATTAAATACAAATAATGAGGATTTTTCTTAAAAATATATTTCTATTGAGATGTAAATGGAAATAGACAAATTGCTGTATTGTTCACCACGTGACATGTGTTCTATCAAATACAATTGTATTCTAGGCTATGACCATTTCTGGTGTCCCCCGCCGTGATATAGCTGGAATATGGTTAATAGGGGCGTAAAACTGAACTCACTCTAGGCTATGAAACCGAAATACTGAATAAATATATTATTATATCATATCATATCATATTTGCAAATCAGAATTTAAAGGAATTTTTTTCAAAACTCATTAGCCATGTTATATTGTAAAAAAACATATTTTAATATACAATGTACATGTACATTAAATGTACTTTAAGCTTGCATAATTTATGTTTTGTATATTCAGAATAATATGAACGTACTTAACAAAATTTCAAGGTAAAACAAGAAAACAAAATTTACGTTTTTTTGCTTACATGAAATATCCACGAATTTATATTACATGTATATATATTTCAGATTTATTAACTAAATGCTCTCTTCTCTACTAAAAACTCTACTCTGCTAAGTCAGGTGATGTATCATTATCTATTGTTTGAGTTCAGTGCACTTCCCGGGCTATCCTATTACCTAAACAGGGGTGATGAGGAGTTGTTGTTTTAACAATGTGTGGTAGTTTTGGGATGTGGAAGTTTTGGGATATAACCGCCACATCAGTTCGACTATAAACATGGGTGCAATGTGTGAAGCCACTTTATGGCGTCCCCTGCCGTGATATTGATGGAATATTGCTAAAAGCGGCGTAAAGTTAAACTCATCTAATTTCTATGCTGCAAACATCTGATTATCTGTAAAAGCATACAAAACTAGTTTGTCCAGGAGGGCGAAACATTGTGTTAGTCATAGTCGTCGAACAGCTGAAACCTCGTGTCTGGAAAATGTGGATTCTGTTAGAGCAGTATGAATGTCAATATGCAAAACGTGATTTGTGGGGAATTGTAGGAAAACCATCTCAGTTCATATCACTTTGCTGTCGTAGTCTCAACAAATGTAATGTTTCTTTTGCTAGTAGCGACGTTACGACATGGTGTGTATCTGATCAGTAACAAGTCCAGCTGTGACGTAACGTACATGATTAAACAGTACTCGTGGGATAAGGGTTTGAATATGTAACAAATAATATTTACCAATGTAGGATTTAAACAAGAACGGGATATCACCGGCATGATGTAAGTTACAGTTGACGTAATACAATATCTAAGACCCTCAAGTTCCACAGGATACGGTGACAGATTCACGTGTCAGTACCACGGAGCCAGCTGTACATATGTACAGTGTACACAGGCTGGGTGGGCCCCGGTATGGAGGTGCCAATACGCGTATAGTTTTCTCATAAGTGCAGACGCCTGCACATTAAACACAAATGCACATGCACTTGTATTGAGCATACCGGAAACGGTGCCGCTAATTGGCATCAGTAATATCAGAGACGTGACTTAATACCGCCATAGCGAAACTCCGCCATTGCACCTCAATACAGTAATTACCATGGGAAAAATGTACAAAGGCCAGATGTGCACGGACTTGTTTGACTTGGAACATATATAGCTCGTGGTTCAATCATACACGAAGTCATCTGCTCTGGATTCGAGAAGTGTCTGCATCCGCCATGTTGAAGGTTGTCCTCTGCTTAGCTTGTGTGATATTCCTTGCTGGACTAACCCATCAGCAGGCTCCAGAAAATGGTAAGTTGTTACTAAGGTTGGGTATGATTTGTAAAATATTCAAATTATTTACTGTTTTTCTTGTTAACATACCTTCACTAATATTAGTAGGTTCTGTACCATTTCAGGTGGCTGAATTACATAAATTTACCCGAATTACTCATAAAATTACCCGAGTATTTATTGGTGTATACCATTTAGATGGCCGAATTACTTCAGCTCTCCTTAGCATTTCTTGGTTGTGTATTTTAATGTGACTCAATTACTATAGGCTTCTAAGGTTCAGAACGATTTGAAAAATGAAAGCTAATATTACGTTAAGTTTACTAAAAACAAGATCCATTCATAATGCAATGCCCGAGATTTACATTTTCGCGAGATGTACACGTCCTCATGGGCATCAGTTTTGGTCTCTCCTTTCTGATCTGTGCTTCTTCACATATAAAAGTGAAATTCTGCGAAACTGGCAAATTCTAAAACCTGCATTTTGGACAAATGTGGTATATATGGGTAAATCGTCCATTGACGGTCTAATATGGTCAAATATCAATTCTTTCTCTCCCCCCACCCCAACCTATATGATCTAGGAATGAAAAAGATCAGGGAAACGGGAAACCGTCTAATTTGTTTCATATATAGGTAAGTGCATAATTACTTACAGTGACAAACTACTAGCCCCATGAAGGGTGACATCTGTTCTCAACTTTTGAGGTTAAATTTGTTCAGGTGAATACTAGAGTAACCTTTGCCTGTATTTTGTATAAGCAGTACACCCGCCTATTTGTGAAAGCTTGACATCATCACTACTCGATAGCGATTCATAAATATACTCTCCCAAAAAAGAAACGCATCATGAAAATAGCAATTTCACGTAGCAATGAATTAAAACGTGATTCATTTTACAAAAGGCTTTGCTCTGTTTATGAATCCTATAGTGTTAATGTTTTGAAACATCACAACAAAACGCACCATCCGTAAAATACCCGTATTTAACAGCATGATTTTCAATTTCGGCGCGTGGTGTCACAGAATACACGATTCACATGCAATGCACGTGAAAGTTGGGGATCAGATAGTCTCAATGATGGGTATAAAAGGTTGATCGCTGTCTGTCGATTATTCACTGTATTTGGAATATTGTTGACGAACGCAAAATGCCACGTCTAAGTGAAGCCAACCGTCATATCGCCATTGGTTTGCTTGAAGCTGGCCAGTCTCAACGTGCAGTTGCCCGACGCATGAATGTTCACCAAAGCACCATTTCACAGCTCTGGGAGAGATATCGCCGGCAGAATGCGGTAGCAGATGCCCCTCGTAGTGGGCGACCTCGAGCGACCACTGCGGCGCAGGATCGCTACATCCGGATACATCACCTGCGTCATCGAACAGCTACGGCGACCAGTACCGCTCGACAAATGCCCGGATTGAGGAGGCTTTCTGCACAGACCGTCAGGAACAGGTTGAGAGAGGCTGGTTTACGTGCCAGAAGACCTTATTTTGGCCCTGTGCTTTGACAAGAATATCGTCGACATCGAGTTCAATGGTGCACCAACGTTCAGGCCTGGAACCTACCGAATTGGCGTAGAATCTGGTTCAGTGATGAATCACGATTTCTATTGAAACGACGCCATGGAAGAATGCGGGTGTACAGACGTCGACGTGAACGTTTCGCCGACGCTTGCGTTCCCCAGGTGGACAAATTCGGCCGGGGAAATGTTATGATGTGGGGAACGATCACCTGCCGTAGGAGAAGTGATTTGGTCATGATCCAGGGCAACCTGACAGCTCAACGGTACTGTGACGAAATCCTACGCCCACACCTCCTTCCAATCATTGATCGCCAGAGGGAGTTGTTTCAACAGGACAATGCCAGGCCCCACACAGCACGTCACACTAGAGACTTCCTCCAGAACCACAACATCAATGTGCTCCCCTGGCCCTCAAGATCACCGGACTTAAACCCGATCGGACATCTGTGGGATGCCCTGGACAGACGGGTGCGACGCCGTAACCCTCAGCCCCAGACACTTCAGCAACTCGCACAGGCACTGCAGGCAGAGTGGGCTGCGATTGGGCAACACAAGATTCTGAGACTTATTCGTTCGATGCCGAGGCGATGCCGTGCAGTTCTGGATGCCCACGGTGGTCACATGAGGTATTGACTTCAGCGCCACCACACGTCTCCATGTGACACTCAAACTGACTTTCCTCGAGTTGGTGCCAAAGACGGATAAGCCTGCATTCCCAGTGTGCAATTTTGTTATATTTCATTGACTCCATAAAGCCTACAAGATGTTTCAAAATAAACATAAAAATACAGTTGAAATTCCTATATGCGTTTCTTTTTGGGAGAGTATAAATCCCTATGATTTGGTTGGTATCGTCCAGTGAAATAAGCTTAGATTTCTTATGACCGTGGATTACATTTTATTGTGTTTAACATATATTTCTTAATGATAATGATTAGAGTCTAATCGCTTTTATTTACATTACATTTCCCTTAATATATAGACAGGTTTGGTATATTTTTCTTCTTGTTGTTCTACTACTGCTGTAAATGGAGGCATTACTCTATGCTTCTCTTCTCGTTTTGCTAGGTACAGAGCCCGCCAATGAAGGTAAGATACACACTACCGACTCTATATTTTCTTTAGGCTGGTCATATATCAATTCTTTAATATGGTCATATATCAATTCTTTCTCTCCCCTTCCCCAACCTATATGATCTAGGAATGAAAAAGATCAGGGAATCCGCCTCATTTGTTTCATATATCGGGAGGTGCATAATTACTTACAGTGACAAACTACTAGCCCCATGAAGGGTGACACCTGTTCTCAACTTTTGAGGTTAAATTTGTTCAGGTGAATACTAAAGTAACCTTTGCCTGTATTTTGTATAAGCAGTACACCGCCTATTTGTGAAAGATTGACATTTTTCTTCTTGTTGTTCTACTACTGCTGTAAATGGAGGCATTACTCTATGCTTCTCTTCTCGTTTTGCTAGGTACAGAGCCCGCCAATGAAGGTAAGATACACACTACCGACTCTATATTTTCTTTAGACTGTCTAGTCTTGTACATGATATAAAGAGGCTCAATTTCAGTGCGCTATAGGGTTGTCATGCTCGCTGACTTAACTGAGACATGTTATCGTATCCCATTTGCGTAGATCGATGCTCATGCTGTTGATTACTGGATTGTCTGGTCCAGACTCGATTGTTTACAGACCGTCGTCATAAAGAGTGCGGCGTAAAACTAAACTCACTCACTCGATTATTTCAGTGGGTAGCATTTACCCATGTTTCTCTAAATGTACTGCTAGGTTGTGATCTACTTTTGTTTCAGTTTTCTTAATGACAGGCGTTTTTCCCCTTATGTTTATAGCTAGCTCGTGTGCTATTTTAGACAAAGACATTACCGTTTGCTTCTTTTCTTGTATTTCTTCAAGGTGCAAAGCCCCCCGAAGCAGGTAGGATACATACTACCGATTCTTTTCTATTCTTTGAAAGATCCGGGGTAGAATTGGTCTTCAGCAACCCATGCTTTCCACAAATGGCGACTATGCTTGTCGTAAGAGGCGACTAACGGGATCGGGTGGTTAGGCTCGCTGACTTGGTTGACACATGTCATTGGTTCCCAATTGCACAGATCGATGCTCATGCTGTTGATCACTGGATTGTCTGGTCCAGACTCGATTATTTACAGACCGCCGCCATGTAGCTGGAATATTGCTGCGTGCGGCGTAAAACTAAAGTCACTCACTCACTCTGTTCTTTGAAGTGCTCATTGCTGTACACTATGTAAAGAGCTGAACGGCATTATACTACTCCCGTGACTGTATGACTGAACGGCATTATACTACTCCCGTGACTGTATGACTGAACTACATTACATCTCCCTTGCATTCATGAATAGGATGTGTAGCGACTTAGATATCTTGCACATATTATTGCTAGGTTTTCTATTGTTTTAAATACCTGAATTAAAACAACCTTGAAATGTTTGGTTGTGTACTATTTCCGATGTCTGAATTATATTAAGTGACTCTGATATAGCTAGTCGTGTACCTTTATGTATATGTATAAAGATAACTTTCGTTTTCAAAGTTACCCAAATATTGCTAGGGTTGAGTTTAGATGGCTGAAGTAATTTATATTATCCTTGTATTTGCAGGTACTGTTTTAGATGTTTGAGTTAAATTAAGTTTTCCTTGAATTGCTTGGTTGTGTACTTGTTAAGATAGCTGGATATCGTTCAAATCTGAAATTGAAATGAAAGAGACCGATTCTACCACAGCTTTTGAGGTAGAATCGAGCAAGCTCTTTCTACGCATATTTCAAAGACGGTCATACGACAAATGCACAATAGTTATCTTATATGTTATAAGCCTGGTTGGCTACTAATGTTTCCCTTCCAGTATTGGCGGTTTGGAATGGCAGAGTGCGACTTTATTTTGTTATGCCTTAGATATAGATACAATTTAGATAGCGAATTTTACAGTGGTTATATTCCATAACAAGTGTCCCACAGTAACTTTCTGGACCCGTGAAGGTCCGGGTTAGAATTGGCCTTCAGTAACCCATGCTTGTCGTAAGAGGCGACTAACAGGATCGGGTGGTCAGGCTCGCTGGCTTGGTTGACACATGTCATCGGTTACCAGATCGATGCTCATGGATTGTCTGGTCCAGACTCGATTATGTACAGATCACCGCCATATAGCTGGAATATTGCTGAGTGCAAACTAAACCAGTAATTTCCTGATCAACACCAAGATATTTTTCAAAGCATGTTTGAAATGAGTTTACTTTTATTCCCCTCTGCAGTGTGTAACCTGAAGCCGGACATCGGGAAATGCAAGGCTATGTTTCGTCGATTCCACTTCAACCCTACCTCGCAAAAGTGTGAGATGTTTGTCTACGGCGGGTGTGACGGCAACGCCAACAACTTTGAGAACATCGCCGACTGCCAGAAAGCCTGTCTCCCGTTGCAGTGAGAGAAATCGAAGCCAAAATAACCCTTAAATAAACTTTGAATCTTGACATCCAATATCGATTTATTGTTATATTCTTATTTAGGTCGTGAATTCTGTGTTTGCCTTTGCTCATACGGTGGATTCGATGACTCAACATGTTCTCTGAATATTGATGATACTTGCAGAGTTAATGAGTTTGGTTAAACTCATAGACGGATCCAGGAATTGTCAAAGGGGAAAGGGGTTTGAATCTTGGCTCAATGTGGACTTAGTCATGTACAACTTATATGAATGGATCACTGAATATCAGGGTGAGTGATGTGACACCTGTGAATCTAGAGAGACTATTGTGAGTGTTGAATCAACCAAGTCACCGAGTTAGACGTCCCGTTACATATTGTCGCCTCTTTCGATAAGCATGCTATTGATCTTTAGGGTCCCTTTTCCCACCTGGAATTACCATTGATATATGAGAATATATGCTGGTGAGGGGTGGGTTTCGAGACAAGCAGATGTTTGACACATACCATTTCAATGAACGACCAGGGGAGAGAATCATTTTTGATCTACTAAATTATGATTCAATGATTTTACTCCAGAATGCAGTAATGCTATCTAAACGTTTGTCAATATATTTTTGATTTGTAGTGCCGGGTTTTTATGAAAGTCGGTTATGCTCTCACTATCCTCAAATGGTGAGGACTGTCTGGTCCAGACTTGATTATTTACAGACCGCCGTCATATAGCTGGAATATTGCTGAGCGCGGCGTTGAACAACAACAAAATCAACCAACTCAAATGGTGATGTGCGCTGTTGTTTAGTGAGTAAATGCATTATGAGTCCATTATCAGCAATGTTATACAAAATAATAATAATAAGTCATATTCTATAGCGCACGTTTCCAAACACCAAGTGATTGCTCGCGGCGCTTAATCAGAATCTGATTCTTATTACCCCGGAAAATCAAAACTGCCTGTTCGGCGCTAGAAGGTTATAGTCACATGACTTTATTCAACCGGGTACCCATTTTCTGCTGGGTGAACACTTGTGTTGTGATATAGTGTGAATAAGTGTGTATGTAGAGGATTAAGCATTGGTTGAGAACATGTTCTACTAAACGGAAGTACAACTTAACAGCCCAACATCTAACAAAACAATAACAAAAACCAGAAAGAAAAACCAAGACGCAAAACAACAAGCAAAAATCTCACCACCAATAACAGCCCCATCAATCACAAAAACCCAACAACAACCAAACACAAAAACGTCTTTATTCCTCTTTTTGTACAAATATCCGATTGAAAAAAAGTCCTTTGGTTTTGAACCATTGTGTATTACACTTGCCTACCTGGTGTACTGTGATAATGAACACGCTTCTGAAAACACCGGAGGATTTTACTGCCACTTCATAAACCGCTCAAAAGCATTTAACAATGAAATTATTTTTTAAAAGTGGACAACAGTGATGTTAGTTACGAATTCCACATGTGCTCCGATTATACACATTACTCTGTCAGCACCGTATACCTTACCTTTCTCGTCTGTTGTATTTAACGAAGTAAAACATGTAAAACTCAAAACACCCAAAAGGAATTACATTTATCATACAACGGATAGCGATCTCGGCAGAAAAGCCAACGGATATTTTCCGTATCCGTTGGGGTCATATACGGATATCGATGCAAATTAGAGAAATCATATGAAATTTTAGGGACTATTTTTACAGTGTAAACAAACATGGCGTCACCCCGATCTATCGGCGATCGTGTCCGGATTGACGGCCGTGGTAACGGTACTGTCAGTGCTTTGATCCAAGAAAATTCAAATGTAATCTAAGATTTGTTGACAACAATACGTGCATTATCATAAAAACTTATTGGAAACTAGATCACTTAATTGAGTGATCAGGAGAAAATTGTGTCATCGAGTTTGTGACGTAACGTATTACTACGCACATATTTTTGACGTCATAGAAATCTGTGCACATTCCACGAAGTTTAGTTTCATGATTTGTGGTAATATTGAAATCGCCTTTTTTAAATCATAAAGTAAGATGACATTGTATGATAAATAGGTTATCGCACTGGTGTGTTTTGGGATGGCTGATATCATGCATTAGGAATACACACTATGTATTTAGCTCGCTAAATACAATGTTTATTCCTAATGCAGGATATTAACCATCCCAAAACACACTCGCGTGATGACGTATGTATCTTTATTTCTATCATCTTGGCTCCTTTTTCCGCATTAGGTTATAAAGGTAGGTTCTGAAATGATCCTCATTATGTTGTTAATTGCGACTACCCTAAACTGCCCTGAATATTTTGTCATGGTTACGCCACTCACATATAGAACCCAAACATGTGAAGAGGTGTGGCCAGGACTCAGTCACTTACAAACAAGTCATTCCCACCCAGGACCACAGACAAACAAGCACAACATATTAAAACCTCTGACGCCGGCAAGGTTAGACCCTGTAGCTCTTGACGGGGAATTGTGGTGCTTTAGATCTGGATATTGAGCCCATTTGTAGGTATATATATATGCATTTACATGTACAAAATGAAGTGCGAATACAATACATGTAGAGGGCGACTTTATTGGTGCACATTGATATTAACAGTATGAGCCGATTTTCCTAGGGTGAAAGTCTTCTTAAGGGTCGGGACTTCCTTGCCACGGACCTTCACTATCACGTCATAATCACCATGGAAACCCCTGACTTTGAAGGCATTTCCAGTCTGAGACAAAGCGTGAGTCTCGTTTGTCATCCATTGTTTCTCTGTGAGGTCCAGGTATCGTTGTCCGGCTGCATTCACCTGAGGCAGATAAGTTACAGCTGTAGACCCCACAGAAAACATAGAAGTAGGACAACTGGATTTTGTATGTGTTTTCGTTAACGTCGTATTCAGCAGTATTCAATGCCTGCGGTCTATAATCAACGACAATGGTTCAAGTGCGTACCCGGAAGGAGCTGCCGGTGACGGGGGTTCAAGAACGTACCCTGAAGGAGCTATCGGTGACGAGGATTCAAAAATACCTTGACGGGGCTGCCGGTGACGAGGGTTTAAACACATACCCTGAAGGAGCTGCCGATGACCAGGGTTAAGCACGTACTCTGAAGGAGCTGCCGGTGACGAGGATTCAAGTACGCACCCTGAAGGAGCTGCCGGTGACCAGGGTTAAGCACGTACTCTGAAGGAGCTGCCGGTGACGAGGATTCAAGTACGCACCATGAAGGAGCTGCAAGTGACGAGGATTCAAGTACTTACTCTGAAGGAGCTGCCGGTGACAAGGGTTCAAGTACGTACCCTGAAGGAGCTGCCGCTGACGAGGATCCAAGTACTTACTCTGAAGGAGCTGCCGGTGACAAGGGTTCAAGTACGTACCCTGAAGGAGCTGCCGGAGACGTGGGTTTAAGCACGTACCCTGAAGGAGCTGCCGGAGATGTGGGTTTAAGCACGTACCCTGAAGGAGCTGCCGGTGACAAGGGTTTAAGCACGTACCCTGAAGGAGCTGCCGGTGACGAGGGTTTAAGCACGTACTCTGAAGGAGCTGCCGGAGACGTGGGTTTAAGCACGTACTCTGAAGGAGCTGCCGGAGACGTGGGTTTAAGCACGTACTCTGAAGGAGCTGCCGGAGACGTGGGTTTAAGCACGTACTCTGAAGGAGCTGCCGGTGACAAGGGTTTAAGCACGTACTCTGAAGGAGCTGCCGGAGACGTGGGTTTAAGCACGTACTCTGAAGGAGCTGCCGGAGACGTGGGTTTAAGCACGTACTCTGAAGGAGCTGCCGGAGACGTGGGTTTAAGCACGTACCCGGAAGGAGCTGCCGGTGACAAGGGTTTAAGCACGTACTCTGGAAGGAGCTGCCGGTGACGTGGGTTTAAGCACGTACCTGGAAGGAGCTGCCGGAGACGTGGGTTTAAGCACGTACTCTGAAGGAGCTGCCGGACGACGTGGGTTTAAAGGACGGAGACGTGGGTTTAAGGAGCTGCCGGAGACGTGGGTTTAAGCACGTACTCTGAAGGAGCTGCCGGTGACGAGGAGCTACCGGAAGGAGCTTCGGTACGAGCAAGTACGCCCTGGAAGGAGCTGTGGTGACGAGGGTTTACCCTGAAGCTGCCGGTGACGAGGTACCCGGGAAGGAGCTGTCGGAGCTGCCGGAGACGTGGGTTTAAGCACGTACTCTGAAGGAGCTGCCGGAGACGTGGGTTTAAGCACGTACTCTGAAGGAGCTGCCGGTGACGAGGGTTTAAGCGTACTCTGAAGGAGCTGCCGGTGACAAGGGTTTAAGCACGTACCTGAAGGAGCTGCCGGTGACAAGGGTTCAAGCTGAAGGAGCTGCCGGAGACGTGGGTTTAAGCACGTACCTGAAGGAGCTGCCGGAACGGGGTTTAAGCACGTACTCTGAAGGAGCTGCCGGAGACGTGGGTTTAAGCACGTACCTTGAAGGAGCTGCCGGTGACGAGGGGTTTAAGCACGTACTCTGGAAGGAGCTGCCGGTGACAAGGGTTTAAGCACGTACCCTGAAGGAGCTGCCGGAGACGTGGGTTTAAGCACGTACTCTGGAAGGAGCTGCCGGAGACGTGGGTTTAAGCACGTACTCTGAAGGAGCTGCCGGTGACGAGGGTTTAAGCACGTACTCTGAAGGAGCTGCCGGTGACAAGGGTTTAAGCACGTACCCTGAAGGAGCTGCCGGTGACAAGGGTTCAAGAACGTACCCTGAAGGAGCTGCCGGAGACGTGGGTTTAAGCACGTACTCTGAAGGAGCTGCCGGAGACGTGGGTTTAAGCACGTACTCTGAAGGAGCTGCCGGTGACGAGGGTTTAAGCACGTACTCTGAAGGAGCTGCCGGAGACGTGGTTTCAAGTACGTACCCTGAAGGAGCTGTCGGTGACGAGGATTCAAGTACATACCACGAAGGACCGCTGGTGACGAGGGTTTAAGCAATTATTCTGAAGGAGCTGTCGGTGACGAGGATTCAAGTATGTACTTGAAGGGGCTGTCGATGACGACGGAGCAAGTACGTACCCTGAAGGAGCTGCCGGTGACGAGGGAAGCAGGTTCTCCACGGTAATGGTTATTGCTCCAGAACCCCCAGAACATGATCCCTTCGACAGCAGGGTGCCCGTAAAAGGCCCTGAAAGCCGTCTCGTACCAGTCGGCCCGGATCTTCTCGTCTGTCTGATACACGTCCAACTCCGTCACCCAGATAGGTACTCCAGCCTGGGCTATGGTGTCCAGATGCTCCTGCAGCAGTAGGGACAGGAGTGATACTGTTGTGCTCAACGCAGATGATTTACTACGTACGCTTGCACTCTCTCTAATACACACACAACACGCCGTGGTATTGGTGAATAGAGCTAAAATCGCATTATTTGCAAAGTATATAAGGACATATCCATACGTATAGGTTGTTACTGAATAATATATACTGAGTCAAAAAAGAAACGTCACATTCTTTCTTCAGGGCACTATAAAAGAACAAGAGATGGTAAGATGGTTAAATTGTTATTATTTCATTGCTGAGAACTGTGTGATGTACTCGATACACTGACAGTGCCATAATCAGTTCCATTAGGCTACACCGCTGTTCCAAAACATGGGTATACAGAATGTCAAGTCACAAGAATAAAAATGCGAAATTTCTCAGTTCAATATCGTGTATGGCCCCCCTGTGCATTCACCACTGCCAAACGCCGTCTCCTCATCGACAGCATGATGCTTGTGAACACGTGGTTGGGGATTCTGCGCCATTGCTCTTGCAAGGCAGCGCCAAGTTCCTGCAAATTCTGAGGTTGGTTCCTAAGACCACGAAGCCTTCTCCCAAGTGCATCCCAAACGTGCTCTATTGGATTAAGGTCAGCGGACCTCGATGGCCAGTCCATGACGTTGATTCCAGCGTTTTGAAGGAAATTTCGTGTCAACATCGCGGTATGCGGCCGAGCATTATCATGCTGGAACTGTAGACCTGGGCCATGAGCCGCCATGAAAGGAACCAGTTCAGGGGTGAGCACCTGGTCGCGGTAAGCAGCAGCTGTGAGGTTTCCACGGATGACCAGAAGTCGGGAACGGTTGTTCCCACAGAAAGCACCCCACACCATGCAACTTCCACCCCCGAATCTGTCGACTTCCTGTACACAACATTGGGCGTCTCCAGACTCTATGCCTGCCGTCCGCGAATCTGAGGGTAAACCTGGATTCATCGCTAGAGACGACTCGGTTCCAGTCTCTCTGGGTCCATCGGAGGTGACGTTGGGCCCACAGCGGACGTTGACATTGATGAAACGGCGTCAATATTGGCCCAAGATATGGACGTCGAGAATGGAGATTGGCAGCCCGCAACCGATTTCGAATGGTCTGTGAGGACAGTCGGCCTCTAAACATCTCAGCCCTGGTTCGTGTAGCCGGCAGAAATCTGTCACGTAGGTGACGTGGGACGATTTGACGGTCTTCTGCTCGTGACGTCACACGTGGACGACCCGACCTTGGGCGATCAGAAGTGGTGCCAGTTTGTTGTAGACGACCTCGCAAGTCATACACAGTACGGCGGCTGCATCCCATTGCTCTTGCGACGTCAATAACTTATCTTCCTGCTTGCAACATGCCAACGGCACGTTCACGTTGCACATTTGACAATCGTGGCATTTCAAGTACCGTTAGAACTGTGGTTTAAAAGTGTTTTTTCAATTCTTGAGGCCAATGCAAACACGTGCATATGAAGAAAACTTCGATGCGAAGATCACGTGATCGACTGCACGTGCAAAACCTGATTTGGCACTAACGTCATTTGCACGACGAATGGATGGGTTCGAGTGGGTTTTGCTAACGTTTTTCTAGAGTCGAAAGATAGGGATCCAATTTCGGATACATAGATGTATCATCAGAGAAAAATTATTCATTATTTTTCAAATTACATTTTGTGAAGTTTCTTTTTTGACTCAGTATAATCACACGATCATACGGAATAATACAATAGTGCAAATCAATTATGAACAGCGTACCTTGATCAGCGTTGGGTCTGGTTTGACATTGTCAGCAAAGTGACATTGTACACCGACTCCATACAGTCCAACGTTAGCGTTTTTAAAGCGAATAGCTTGATTCTTGTATGCCTGAAACATGATATACAGAATATTTCTAAATGATAATATATGTGCGATTGTACGATTCCGACTATATCATGAACATGTGTTTATGCCTCACTATCAAATAGTGATGAGATCAGGTGTTTGCGAAACGATGAGCATATCCTGCCCCATCGGTGGCACCTTGCATAAACAAAAGCAAAGGCTAAAATGAAAAAGACAATTTATGGGTACAAGTTTGGTACAAGTCAGATGCTTGCTGGTCTTCACGAGGGTCCAGCATGGACTGTACCTTTCTTGGTGAATATTTCTGGACAAACCCCCTCACGTACCATTGTGAACCCTCCATCAGCAACAACGTTGTAGTCATTGAGGAACAGCTTCACTTTAGGACCAGCTTGGTGGGCGATACGGAATATTTCTAGGTTGTAGTCTCTGTCGTTGAGAGTGTTCTGGAACCAGAAGCCGTGGAGGTTCTCGTTGTTGACGTCCCAGTGTTCGACCCTAGTAAATGTGCACCAGTGTAAAATTAATGCCGTCTCTCCCAAACCAAAGTTGAAATGGGTACCATTTGTTTCACATAGTCCAACGTTCTGTACATTCAGATGTGTGGTATGCTACATGGCTGACTGACTGACTGAGTTTTGGTTTGACGCCGCTTTTAGCAATATTCCAGCAACATCACGGCGGGGGACACCAGACATGGGCTTCACACATTGTACCCATGTGAGGATTCGAACCCGGGTCCTCGGCGTGACGAGCCAACGCTTTAACCACTAGGCTACCCCACCGCCCCGGTACGCTACATGGAGTTATCGTGTTATTGACGAAACTATTTTAAAGGTCAGAAGAAAATATTAAAATTCATCAAAAGATGCGAAACGCAAAAACCTGAAACCACTTGAGGACCATTGAACAACGTTTTCATGACAGCCACAGTTTGGAATGTGTGTATACAGTTAAAGGGGAGTTTTCATGATTCGTAAGTCAAAACTGTTGTAAATGTCAACCCTCTGATTTAGCGGGTTTCGCTATGTCTCATTGCTTCCTTAAACAAAGGGACGGAGAACGTGTGGGGTAAAAAGCTATAAGTGTAATGGTAACGAACAGGTCTTTGGTTCTGTTGACGATGTCTTGAACCCTGTAATGGACAGTCTGCCGCAAGGTATTCCCTGTCATGGGACGAACCCACTGGGGGACGAACTGCGGCACAGACCATACGATGTTGTGGGCGCGGACCTTCAACCTGACAAAGGGAAAGATTAAATACTTGTGTTGATGATGGTTGGATTTTAATTAAAGCTACTGAAAACAATAATTTCAGAAATATACTAAATATCACGATAACCAGTGGCTTACATATCTATTTACTTGTAAGAGCCTGAAGTGACACTGAACAAAAAGTTCTTCCGGACTGATTTGTTTTTCTGATCAGCTTCAATTGATGAGTGTATGTTCTCAAGTTTAAATAATGAATTTATAATATCAGACTTTATAAGACTTTAATGACTTTATTCCAATGAGTTTATGTTATCTCTATCATGATGTTGAACAAGCTGTAAACAGCACTTTACATTATGAATAACACAACATCAGAACTTACCCATTTGATCTGAGCTTCTTGATTGCGTTAATCGGCGTGTCGTAATCTATATGACCCTGGGATGGAAAATGTAATACAATGATCCTGATGTAAAACCACACGAATACATAGCTGTATACAATCATGTTTTAATTGTCTTTATCACGTATGTTCAATTAAAGGTAGAGCAAGAACACACCTGTTGTTGTTCCATCAGGTCCCACTTGATTGCGTTCTGTGTCACGCCCCAGTTGAAATGTTTGTTGATGAAATCCTGATACCTCTGGTCACCGTTGAGGTAGTCTTTGCACGTCACGGCAGTGCCAAACGGAAAGGCCTTCTTTGTTTGTATGACCTCAATACGACATAGAAGTAGGATTACAACTAGGCAGCGATCAGGTTTATTGTCAGGTAAGTATAAACTATAATTGTAAGTATAAAAAAACAATCTTGATTATCCAACGAATCAGATTCCACTGGGTGCAAAATAGCGATGACAAAAATACGAATGGACCATCAGTGATGACACGATGAGTTCGAGTGAGTGAGTGAGTGAGTTTAGTTTTACGCCGCACTCAGCAATATTCCAGCTACATGGCGGCGGTCTGTAAATAATCGAGTCTGGACCAGACAACCCAGTGATCAACAGCATGAGCATCGATCTGCGCAATTGGGAACCAATGACATGTGTCAACCAAGTCAGCGAGCCTGACAACCCGATCCCGTTAGTCGCCTCTTACGACAAGCATGGTCGCCTTTGGTGGCAAGCATGGGTTGCTGAAGACCTATTCTACCCCGGATCTCAATGAGTTCGAAAAAGGTGAAACATTTTTTACTCTTGTTCTCTAAAATAACATATCTCTCTCTACCCATGTATCTATCCCGATTTTATGAGTTTCTGTGTATCGTTCTGGCGGGGGTTTAACACTGTGGACGTGTTATCATTATGCCACTTTGATTCACAGCAGTGTCCGACGGTCACTATATGAGACAGTGCTGCATCATTCTGTAATGACATACATACGTCTATTTCAACATCGTCGGACTTTACATCTCCAGATAGTGTAACCCTGGAAGAGAAAATAAAGACATTAATGTCCACAATTAAAAATGAAGTACAAAAGGAATATGAACGTTGGTAGCACATCAGAGCCACCATTGCATATGGAACACTCATGCACATGATCAGATCTGTTCTGATCAGTATTTTTTCAAAGTAGATATAAATATATATCGGATATAAAGATATAAAGATATATCGGAGGGTATTCACTCCATGACCTATGCATCGATAGCGGGCGATATTCAAAGACCCCACGGTCACAACAAACATGCGAGACGTGTAATATTCAAGCTAGGATGAATATCTCCTTTATTTGTATGGAATAAATATCCCGTATGCTACTTCAATGATCTTAATAATGTAAAATTTCGACATCTGTTACATATATATAATAATATATATCATATAGATCAATAAACAACACACAACATATCCATGCACATACACCACACACTACTACATGTATATAGATTGGGTTTGTACATAACACCTGCGTGAACACTGGGATATGTACTATTGGAATGAGGCGTCTAACGTTCCTGAGCAAAGGAAGATGCATGGAGAGAGACCAATGGATGCAACATTCTGTGTGACCTTTTGAAGAGGCTCATGCTGAAAGGTCAGTACCTTTGTCCAATCTAAATTTATATCCTCATCGGTAACAATATTTATGTAAACCATATGACATGTACCGCTCTGTATTCTGTAAGCAACATCAAATTTAAATATTTTTACATACGTATGTAATACTAAATATATTTTCAATAGCCAATTAACATTTATATACTCTGTTTCCAAGTGCTTGTTACGACCAAGTTCTAACCTGGGGATACAGTAGTGTTCCTCACATTTTCTTGAGAACCTTGGGCGAGTCAAAACTTGTCATCAATGATATAATTGGATAACAAAAATAGACATCAATGTTTAAGTGACGTGACTATCTTTAAAAACAAATTCTGTTTGGTTTGAAGGGAACATAGCTGTGAAGAATATATGATAATACCGGTTATTCATGAAAAGGGCAAGCATGTCCTGCCCTACCGGTAATATCCGCCATTCACAAAATGTGCAAAACTGTTTACCTGAGCCCGCACTGCAGCACTCCTGCCGTGTAAAAGACAATAGCAGGAGACTCCTGTGAAAACCTGTGTCCTGTACTCTACTTAATATATGGATATGAAATGTTCTTACTTGAAGTTGATGTCGCTCTTCCTGACTCTGTCAATGACTGCATCCGACTCGCCCCTCCAGTTGGTGTTTTCTGTTAGATCCGTCAATGAGATGGAATCCACGACAAAGTTGACTCCGGGGGAAGGCCCCTGCCAGTACAACCTACTGGACTTCACATCTGGTTGTACAGGACAACAACGTTAACACAGGACGAGTTCACATCTAGGTGTACAGGACAACAACGTTAACACAGGACGAGTTCACATCTGTGTGTACCGGACAACAACGTTAACACAGGACGAGTTCACATCTGGGTGTACAGGACAACAACGTTAACACAGGACGATTTCACACCTGGGTGTACAGGACAACAACGTTAACACAGGACGATTTCACATCTGTGGGTGTACATCTGGGTGTACAGGACAACAACGTTAACACAGGACATCTCACATCTGTACAGGACAACAACGTTAACACAGGACGATTTCACATCTGGGTGTACAGGACAACAACGTTAACACAGGACGATTTCACATCTGGGTGTACAGGACAACAACGTTAACACAGGACGATTTCACATCTGAGTGTACAGGACAACAACGTTAACACAGGACGACTTCACATCTGGGTGTACAGGACAACAACGTTAACACAGGACGACTTCACATCTGGGTGTACAGGACAACAACGTTAACACAGGACGACTTCACATCTGGATGTACATGACAACAACGTTAACACAGGACGACTTCACATCTGGGTGTACAGGACAACAACGTTAACACAGGACGACTTGACATCAGAGTGTACATGACAACAACGTTAACACAGGACGACTTCACATCTGGATGTACATGACAACAACGTTAACACAGGACGACTTCACATCTGGGTGTACATGACAACAACGTTAACAGAGGACGACTTGACATCTGGATGTACATGACAACAACGTTAACACAGGACGAGTTCACATCTGTGTGTACCGGACAACAACGTTAACACAGGACGAGTTCACATCTGGGTGTACAGGACAACAACGTTAACACAGGACGATTTCACACCTGGGTGTACAGGACAACAACGTTAACACAGGACGATTTCACATCTGGGTGTACAGGACAACAACGTTAACACAGGACGATTTCACATTTCACATCTGGGTGTACAGGACAACAACGTTAACACAGGACGAGTTCACACCTGGGTGTACAGGACAACAACGTTAACACAGGACGATTTCACATCTGGGTGTACAGGACAACAACGTTAACACAGGACGATTTCACATCTGAGTGTACAGGACAACAACGTTAACACAGGACGACTTCACATCTGGGTGTACATGACAACAACGTTAACAGAGGACGACTTGACATCTGGATGTACAGGACAACAACGTTAACACAGGACGACTTCACATCTGGATGTACATGACAATAACGTTAACACAGGACGACTTCACATTTGAGTGCACAGTACAACAACGTTAACACAGGACGACATGTCTATTAATATCCTTGTTGTATAGTTTTATCATCATGTTATTAAAGCATCAAGGATAGAATGTATGGACGTCAACCTGTATACTGTAAGAAGTTCCATATAATCTAAGACTGATGTGTATAAATTCTATCCTTTATGTGTCTCACTTCCAAATGGACTATATTATTAAATCGTTTAATGAATACTTGAAGTTTAGAATTTAATACACATCCATGAAATACAACTTAGTTTTCAAGACGACATCTTGATTTGTCCATAAGTTCTCAGCAGTTTTAGTTCACACTGAATGAAGGGGAATCAAGTGTCTGTCAAAACCTAGATGGTCTAACCTTGTGCCGGAATGTCGAAATCTCCTTTGACGTGAACCCAGCCATCACTGACCCTGGTCAGCGGATTGAAAGCGGCCGATATATACGTCTTCCTCCCATCTGGCAAGGATAAGGATATAATGCCATTGTGAATCCAAGCGTTGGACATCTAACCGTTGATTCAAACTTATATATGTGTTACATGCAAATTGACTCATCAGTTGTGTCCCTGGAGTAAGTACCTCGAAGAGATCTCTTGAATGAAGGATTATTTATATCCTATACATATATCAACATGATCCATCATTGTTGTAAGACATTGTTCTTGTGTATGGGCCACTGGCCTCAAATGCATAAATAAAGACCCGAGTCACCGAACGTCGTTTTGAACATTTTTCCAGTTGCATCACGGATCAGACTAATGCTATCTCAAGATGCCAGGGCCTGTATCATAAGTTTGTTATATAACACTGGCTTACGACAGTCGCAGATTTCTGTTTTTCCCCGCAGCCATATGGCTGGAATATTGCTACAAGTGGCGTAAAACCATAGTCACTCACTCACTCACTCCACTCGCTCTCTATATTACCATTAAACGTAACCTCTACGTCCATCCCGATATTCTGACCGATCTCATTAGGGAGGTCATTTAATAGTTTTGCATATCCAGAGACGCGGTACCGGCCACTTGGCTTGACATTAACCAACGTCTGGGACGGACCATTCCAGTCTTGTGTTCTTGAAAAACAATCATTAATCTGATTAAGTAATGCCATTTATTTGAATAAAAAATCAGTATATTTCATATATAATTAACAACAACTAAAATATTCTTTTGTGTTACATAACACAAGATAGGCTTATTCTATTTCGAATGTGAGGAATTTACTAAGATTTAATGAAGATTCGACGCTAAATTGTCATAGCCTGATCGTATTATGCAGTTAGAAGAACGTTATATGTACCATGGTGTCAAACTTAGCTTCACTGAAATATATAACATGATAACCAAATAAGGAGAGACTACAGACAGCTGTCCCACCTCACCTTCCTGTGACCTTGATAGCATGTTGTCCTTGATGATGGACAGTGGTCAACTCGCATTTGAAGCAACAGCAGTCCCAGTGGGTCATCGACTCGATCTCTCCATTTAGTAACAGATTCTGCCCCAACACCAGGTGCAACATACTGACCAATACAGTCCACTTCATCACAGATGTGGTAAACATCAATACACAGTCAGATGTTGCTTGTCTCTAACACAGCAGGGCCTCAGTGTCCGTATTTATAGACATAGGTGTCCTAGTTAATGACCTGCTGCTACCTTGAGTTGTCAACATCTGTTCTGTGAAATGCTTCTTATCTCCTAAGGTGCGATTGTAGGAAACTAGATCGAAGACACTGGTCTCCTGCCTATCCATGGCGTCGCTGTTCGCGTTCAGAGTTGTTGCTTACTCGTCCAAGGATCCGCTGATTGCTGGTTCGAATCCCGGATTTGCCCTGATTAGTAACCTTGCTGTCAGTACCATATCATTTCCAGGGCGACATGACTTTCAAAAGGTTTCCTGACATCGGTACAGTGTTGTTAAACATTAACCACACACTCTCTCTCTGATAATGTTTAATGCCGGTTTAAGGTTCGTGTGATTAAACAGGATCGTGATAGAAATAGAAGTGGTTCAAGCAAATGTGAAAATGTTTTTCAGATCATCATTGTAAATACTTCAATGGTTTCATTTTCACGAATCTGAAGTGAAAACAAGCCCGGGTTGGTCGTGTGCTTTTCAATCATATCTCAGATGTTTGCGGTTTGATTGGCGTTAGGTAGACTGTAAGAAGCGACGAGGAACGAACTTGCATACATTGTTTATTCATTACGAGAACAGAACTAGGGATTCGGATAGAATTTATTTGATTTAATATTTTACTTTTTTAAAACATGAATTCGACGAACAATTACTAGATTTAAAAACCTCTTATTGACCAATCAGAATTATGTTTGTTCCATAGTAACAATGGCATTCATGACAACGGCGACTGCTTTACATTCAACTTATGTGCCGTTTTATATGTCACCACTGTTTTGAATGATAATGGCCGATGCACTCAGCAACTGGTCTGGAATAACAAATGAATCCTGCATGCAGTGACTAACTCATCATAAAAAAGACACACACAATAGGCCTGACGCACTTTATTCACAGTGATCGTACTAATGATGGACGCGGAGGTTTACAGTGTGAGCCGATTTACCCAAGGTAAATGACTGCGCGAGGGAGGTAACTTCCTTCCCGTTGACCTTGACTTTAATCGTGTAGTCGCCATGGAAACCGCGGACTTTAAAGTTCTTGCCAGATTGCGAGAGCTTGTGTGTTTCGTTTGTCATCCATGTTTTCTCTGTGAGGTCCAGGAAACGTTGACCGGCGGCGTTCAACTGCAACATGTTATATAGCAGTATTTTCCCACATTCATTTGCATAATTATCTCTATCTGCGATCCAAATAATGTATAAAAGAGCCACTGTAGATGTATTATCTCTTACAAATTATTACTTTTGATTACAGCAGTCCTTCGCAAAAGTTTAAATTGGTTTTAAGTCCATCGCAAAAGTTTAAAATAAGTTTTTAACTGCCATTTATATTTTCGGATCGAGACATTTATTCATGTTTACGCTTCATCCTCAACAAAAACATTTTTATCTTGATACATTCATGTGCTCTGTGATAACATATTCGTTTTATGACTGAAATACCTGAATGAAGTTTTTCTAAAGTATGCCTTTTGAAATGCCTACCCTGAACTCATTTCCGGATACCATTGCGGCCGCGTCTCCCCTCCAGTGCCTCTCACTCCAGAATCCCCAGAACATGACTCCCCCAACAGCTGGGTGGCCATAGAACGCCCTCAGAGCTGTCTCGTACCAGTCTGCTCGTTTGTGTTCATCAGAATTAGTCACATCTAGTTCCGTGATCCAGATAGGAACGCCAGCTTGCCCGATGGTATCTAGATGTTCCTGACAGATAACATAGAGGAATGGTGAAGAACATCATCATCATCATCATCATCATCATCATAGTCGTCAGATAATGGCAAACACATAGTATGTACATCACATTATTACATATTCACAAAACATTACACACATTGGTATCAATATCACCAACATCGTGGAATGGTGAAGAAGAAACATCATCATCATCACCATTATCGTAAGAATAATACTTCATAACATGTGATGTAATTGCCAGTTTCCCTGTATCACCTTAATCAACATCCTCATCGTAATCTTTTAACTAATTATAATAATTTGTGCCATACATATCTACTGAATATGTCACATCTCTGTATAATGGGTATTATCTGCTGAATCAGATTGACAATAGAGGAAAACGTGTTTTGCACTGAGAGTAGTCAATCCCACAATTTGCATATAAAGGTTCAAGGCCTCAGTAAAGCTGTCAAGAAGTGTTATGGTGGACATATGGAGGAAATTTCCAAATTTCATGCATCAGTGACAAAAATGATGTCCGATGCAATTCCCAATTTTGACTTATACCAAACGTTCCCGACTACACTTAGCATATGTTTATGACGGGTGCCACCCGTGGGACAGGATACGCTTACCTTTTCGCGAACACCTGATATCATCATTATTTCACAGTGATTCATAAACACATGCTATCACATCCTACCGCATGGTGACAATCACTGGATTGTGTTTACAAACAACATTGTACAGCTGAACGAAATATATACTCATGATATAGTCACAACTGCACAATTGACTCAGCCTTTAGCAGAGATTACGGATATAGAATGGGTTTTGTCGCTTATATTTGTTGCTGGTGCTGCATAGCAGTGTTCCTGCTGTACGACGGTGGAAACCTACTGAGGCCTGACACTCCAGTGATAGTGGACCAGACGATCCACAGGCACAAAGAATAACGATATTTCCTTTGGGTTCGCATTACCTTGATCAGTGTTGGGTCCGGTTCAACATTGTCTCCAAAGTGACACTGGGCACCGACTCCACCGAGGCCGACGTTTGCGTTCTTGAACCTGATAGCCTGGTCACGGTATGCCTGGGTAGGAAAGTAAACCATAAAAACTATCATCAGCAAAAAATAGAAATATTGCCCTCCGCCATTTTGTTTTTATTCATCCGTAGTTATAACTGAAATGATTAATTGACGAATTGTGTTTGACTGTTGTAACATGTCTTTTGTAAGAAAAACAGTCTCCAATAACCTGTTGTTTAGCACAATTAGAACCTCTTCTCTAAAGGAAGATTGTCTCTAGTCTTACCCCAGTCATCCCGCCCGAAGACACAACACTGTAGTCATTGAGGAACATTTTAACATTGGGACCAGCTTGATGAGCGATACGGAATATTTCTAGGTTGTAGTCTCTGTCGTTGAGAGTGTTCTGGAACCAGAAGCCGTGGAGGTTCTCGTTGTCAACGTCCCAGTGTTCCACGCTGTAACGTCAGATCATGTGTTGAGTTAACACTATGAGTAAAGAGCCTCGCGGTAAACCGATATATTAATGTGTTTGATATGTTAGAACTTACAGGTTCTTAGTTCGTCCAACAATGTCTTGAATCCTGTGTTTTACTGTGTCCTTCAGTGTCTGACCACGAAGGGGTTTAACCCACCACGGAACAAACTGATCCACAGACCAGACAATGTTGTGAGCTCGCACCTTGATTCTGTCGGAGAAACACACCAGTGTAGATTATTGCCGTTTTTATGTAGAAGCATATCTGTACCTTAGCAATATCATTTTTGTGTTAATGCTGTTGTTGGCACATTATCATGATATAAAATTGTAATCCATACAAATGCCATACTAGTGTGTACGATGTTTTTTATAGGAGTTCAAAATATGTTTCAACACTTGCTTCAAACAAGTTAGAGGGGCGGTGGGGTAGCCTAGTGGTTAAAGCGTTGGCTCGTCACGCCGAGGACCCGGGTTCGAATCCCCACATGGGTACATTGTATGAAGCCCATTTGTGGTGTCCCCCGCCGTGATGTTGCTGGAATATTGCTAAAAGCGGCGTAAAACCAAACTCACTCACTCACTCACTCACTGAAACAAGTTAGGAATGTGAGTTTTCACCACAGTGAAAAAAGTATTTGAAATTACCAATCATTCGGTTGAAAACAGAAAGTATTTCAAATATTAAATATTTTCTTGCCAAGAGATTATAAAGCGACATACATGCTATGAACTAGTGTAGCGGTCATTCCTTGGACATCTGGGTGATGACCGTGATAAATTCACATTCTAAAAATCTTATACTTCACCGAGAAAAATGATGACGAAAGCCCTAAATACTTACATTACGTGTGGCTTGATTGTAAAGGTAAGTAACAGAATATAAACTGAAAACAAGAGATATGCTCGAATATGTGTCTCACCCATTGGACCTCAGCTTCTTGACAGCGTTGATGCCTGTGTCATAATCGATTTGGCCCTGTTATAGAACAATGGTGATTTGTCATATTTCATTTTTAGTAAGTAACAGTGAGAAGAGCATGTGTTATGAATGTGCTAACCTACGAAACTACATGCACCGAGGCATTCAAAATGATGGCAAAATCTGTACTACACTATAAAAGGGTGATGAGAACACCTTTTGAACTTCACCCCCAGGTCGAGCAACATACCACCTTCTCCCTCTTAGGGCGTGTACTACTTAGGGCGTTCTTTTTATAACAACTGTGGTTTTTGTGATTACGTCTTGGAGTGAATGAGTACGGCAAATCAATGCATATTTCGATGACTCTGGTAGGACACTGTTACGTATGGCTTTCCTTTCTCGCTCAGGAATCATGGAGTGGAATATCAGAAAGTGAAAAACAGGACAAAGTCCTATGACACGTACGTAGTATTTTCTGTTCATGAACATTCACACATACATAAGGGGCTTACGTTTCTTGAGCATAGGACGCTGGACATCATTACTATTCCAAGGAATATGGGACATCATGTAAACAAACCGTGTCATGATTAAGAAAGTTTGTTACTTTTGACTTATTTGGTTTTCTTTGCCCGCTTCCCGTTTTCCTGCGCACCCGTCCCCTTTCTGTCAGTGTGGTGAAGGGGTCCACGTCCATCATGTTTCTAAGTTAATAAAGCCAATGAAACTAAAAGCCACTAGACCAGTCATGCGCAGTGTTACCTTCTGGGGTTCCATTAAATCCCATTTGAGCGCATTCCCAGTAACTCCCCAGTTGAAGTGTTTGTTGAGGAAGTTGATGTATCTCTGGTCGCCATTGAGATACTCTTTGCAGTCCACTACTGTTCCGAATGCAAATGATTTCTTTGTTTGAATGACCTGGAACAAACATGTCGGTATGGTTATAACTGTTTCACAAACTTGTTGATAAATGATTGAAAACAAAAGTTATAAGCACTCACGTCAATTTCAACTTGACTGTCGGAAATACCTCCAGATGTGGTGACACTGAAATGTATGATAAATACCCGTCTTACACAGACACTATTTAAGCCTATGGGTCATTGCTTCAATACAGTTATTATTTTCAGACATAAAAATGATTTCTACATTTGTTCTTCAAGTTGTTAAGCATCAGTGAACTTATCAGCATTGTCAACATCCGACATTTTTATTGTTCATTTTAAGCGACTGACCACTCCATTTTCTGATTCTGTGTGTGTGTGTGTGTGTGTGTGTGTGTGTGTGTGTGTGTGTGTTAGTTCTTGCGTTTATATGCTGCTGTTTTATCAATCCCCCACCTATTCTTCAGACTCTCGAAAGCAATGTCTGCCACAAAATGAACGTGTTCCAATATGCTTGTAGCATGTTTAATAACAAGGTTTAAAATGTGTTTCTGAACTCAGTTCATTTCCCATAAATGAGTTGCTTGATAATTTGAAATCATAATGAAGGCTTGTTGATATCTTGTATGGACTTCATTTGATAGCATTGACACAGTCACTGACCATACATAAGACACAAGCAGGTCATCTCTGTCACCTGGACACAAGCTATTCATGTCGCGTTGACATGAGAACAATGCAATTTATATAGCTAAAAGAACAGACTGACATAACCTACTGAAAGTTGATGTCACTTTTCCTTATCCTCTCTATGGTGGCATCGGATTCTGCACGCCAGTGGGTGTTGGCTACCAGGGGAGTTATAGACACGGAGTCGACTGCGAAGTTTACACCAGGTGACGGGCCTTGGTAATACACACTGGATGACTTTATACCTGAAAGTGAAAAGGAAAGATCAGATGTCCAAAATCGTGTCATGTAGATAAAACCATTTCCACTTACGCGCACAAATCTCCACCCAAAGCAAGGTGAATTGTACGAATCCGACTAGAGCATGTGCTTTCGAATAGGGATGATGACAAGTGTTCACGAAAAGGTGAGATTTTGAAACGTTTGCACGTAAAAGGCAGGCAGTCGTATAAGAGAACCGGCGCAACCTTTGTGCAATACACTGCAAGAAATAAACACACCTTCCAGTCAAAGAATGCTCATGAAAGTGGGATGACTTCCTTTTTAATACTTTAAATATATTTTAAAACTGAATCGCTTTTGATCACGTTGGAGATCATTGGTTTATCTTGGTGTCTGTAAACAAACAGGTGGTCGTTCGGTGACAGGGGCACCAGTTTTGTACAATAAATTGGAAGCAATAACGAACGCTCAGTGTAAACCATCAACGTATAGAAAAATTAAAAAGTCGAATGATATTAAGGTTTCAAAAGCTGTTAATGCACTGTTTCATTTGGGTCGATCTGGATCGCGTTTGACGCCTTGGGACAGCCAAGGCACTGCACTAGGTTGTTTATATACTTTCAAATATAGTATGCTTTGGTTAAACCAATTCCACATTACCATCAGCAGGTGCGTTGAAGTCCCCAATGAGGTGAATCCAGCCGTCGGAGGCTCTGGCGAGAGGATGGCTGCCAACAGGGATGTATGCTTTCTTTCCATCTGCAACACATTGATGCATCAAAACGTTAACGGAAATTAAACACGATTAAATCTTTTGAAAAGCCTATTGGTTGACAATGTACGTTAATATTAGCTAAACAAACGGAGACGTACCATATCTCATTTATATAACAGAGTATGTCATTAAAAATCAATATGTGAAATACTGTATCATAAGTAAAAAAATACCAACTCTCAATTGCTTTACCAATATGAACATGAAATACCAATATGAAAACGCTAACACAATAAACTTCTTACTCTTGACTGAGAAGTGAGCTACAGAACCTACTGGTAAGGTCAACGGACACCTCCAACTCTATATTTTGTCCCAGTTGTCCGGCCTTGTCATTCAGCATTTTTACCCATCCTTCGACCTTGTACCGTCCATTAGCCTTAAGGCCATTGAGGGTCTGTGAAGGTCCTTCGTAATAATGGTTTCTGAAATATATGGCTTTTAAAAGACATGTTTTCATAAGGCCTAGCTGCCCAAATTTATTTCAAAATAATGCTGTAGTTTCTTGTATTATTTGCCAAAAAATAATCAAAGAGCAATGGTCTGGATCATCATGAGTTATGTTGTTTATAAAATGCATTTATGCTGCAGAAAAATATTGTTTAGTTGTTCAGAAAAGTATTGAATATTAGATACAGAATCAATTTTTGTATAATAGTATCATTTTCATTTAAACGTTACATATAGTGTTAAAGATCCACATTGTTTTAAAGATACAATTATATTTGTTTGAAAACGTATATGAACTTATTAAAAAGAGTTTCATAACCTAGAATCATAAGTTAATAACTTAGTACATCAATGTGTTATTGGAACGTTGCGACGCCTTTTCACTGAGTGGAGAAGTGGTCATTTACTTACCTGCCCGTGGCCTTGATTCCGTGATGTCCACTATGATGATCAGTGGTCAGCTCACAATGTATATTCCAACAGTTCCAATGATCCATTGTTTCCATGTTTCCATTCTGGACGATATTCTGCCCCAAAGCAAGGGGCAGCAGACACAGCAGCACCAGACACGACATATCTGGTAGAACACAGCCACGGCACTGAGGGGTACCAGATGGTTATCTTTAAAATTCCATTGCAAACCTTATCTCCTGGAATGTCCACTGCATACCTTTCAGTGTGAAGGTTATTATCAACATATAATATGCTTATTAGATACGTGGGGGAGGGAGGTGACAACCATTATTGGTATGAGTATACATAAAAAAAAGAAGAATACATTAATTACAGTTTATCTTGATTATTGTTGTACTTTAAAAATACCCAACATTTCATTATTGAACTGAAACATGTTTTGCTCACCTGTATCTCTGTTCCTGGGCAAGCCTCAAATACCCCAGAGGTAATGGGTAAAATGACTTTGCTGACTGTGACTAGAACCCTGGATCGTTGCTCGTGTTGACAAACCAGTGTTCCAGGGAGATAGACCATTGCTGATTTGTAGTTGATGGTACATGGCGATACATTACCACAGAGGTTTCAAGAGGACAGAAAGATGATGACAGAATAGATACTACGGTTGATTTAAAGGGTTATAAAAGCATCAGACATAAGAAAGTTATCGGAGGTACAGTATACAACACAGCAACGGGATTTATTAGGAGCCAAGGCTGCTCTCCCCTTCTCTGTCACAGCAATCTCCACAACTTGATCCCCACAACAGTGGAGCTCGGATCTCAGTGTTGTCACCACGTTCAACACGTCAAGCTCTGTCACCAAGACAGGTGTTGCTGAAGGCATCCACACAAAGCATGGTGGAAATATCACGAATCACAGGAAGGCAGAGCAAGTAGAAGGATTTTGTGAGGGGAGGAAGATTTAGTAGCTCCTACAGTGAATAGGTTCACTTTCTTTGGTGAAGTACTGTTGAATATTAGTCGTGGTCTGTTGCTTGGAAACAGTAACATTAACTGAATATAGTGAATGTATATTGTGCTGTCATTTGAAAATGACACAGCTTGGTAATATACTGAAAGGCAACAGAAACGTCGTAATATTAGAAATGTCATTTGAGTATCAATGGAGTATTTGAACCTATTTTTAAAAATATACACCAGAAGTCAAGTTTGAGGAAACATGAATCGTGGTCGTATAGCCTGCATTGCCCAATAAAGTATTGTTTGAGATTGAAGTTAGAAATGTTTTTGTTTTTTGGAGAGGGAAAAGTTCCCACAAACACAACATTGAAATCGAGATGCACGTGCATCATAAATGCATTCAGGCATAAATTGCCGTCTTGAATGGCAATCGTTCACTTGTTTTCTGAACACAGCAGCTATGACTAGGTTAACGAGAGATCAACCACAACAAGCTATTGGACGTCTGCACGCTTGTCAACATGCTCGAGTCATTGCTAATGACTTCAGTTGCAGCGTACGAACGATAGAACGTCTTAGAGTGCGATACAATGCCACCAGCAGCACTGATGACCGTCCACGTAGTGGTCAACCCCGTGTAACAACACGTCGCCAGGACCGTCATATCGTCCATCAACACGTGAAAGACCTATTCGCAAGGGCCAGAGAAACAGCTTGGGTGACCATAGGAAACCACCAGCGACCAGTCAGTGACCTACCATTCGGCGACGTCTCCAAGCCAGGAACCTGCTTTGTTGATGTCCTGCCAGGAGACCCATATTCACCCAACGTCTACACCGGGAACGTATCCAAGTGGACACAACAGCGGCAAAACTGTCGTGGGGGACAATGGAGAGGGGTTAACTTCTCTGATGACTGTCGGAAATGCATTTCAGTGGCGTATTATTTAAAAAAAATAGGTTCAAATGTTCCATTGATACTTAAATGTCATTTCCAATATTACGACATTTCTTTTGCGTTTCAGTATATATGTATTGTGTTTCTGAATGTGTATTTTCATGCAAATATACCACGTGGCTATTCAGAACAGCAGCTTATGTGACATGATGCTTGTCAACAATATTTCTTACACATTGTTTGGATATTTTAATTTGTGTGTTGAGTGACTATTTACAAAGAACGAGAGTGGCATTACACAAAAATCAAACCTGTGGAAACAAGACGCCAAAACATTATCATAACAATGACTTTGTAAAGATAATTATAAGTACCACCGATAAGAAAATACTTAATACGAAGGGGTTATCTTCCCACAATTCTTGTCTGGCAGTGTGAGGAAAGGAGCTCAATATTTTAGATCATTTTTTCAAAGTGAACTGAATAAAAACAACATGCAGATAAAAAGTTGCCATCACTGTGACGTTGTCCACCACGATTGCCATCAGTAACTAGAGTGAATCTGTCAGTACATAAGTGCTGGAATCATTGAGAGAATCAGGACAGAGATACGGTTTCCTCACGTAACTGTTTTGTGGAATATGGTCCTCAGTCGGACACCTTTTTGTTTGAAGAATTTATTCAGTACAAACGCCAAAGGCCCACGTACAATATGAATGCGTGAGATATATACATACAAGGTACTTAAAATCAGAACATATGTATAACATATCTTCACAGCATATACGTTGAAGATATGTACAGATACATTTACAGTAATGAGCAACGTAACATGCATATGAAGCCGGATAAAGTTTGCATAAAGAGCTATAAATTTAGGGTTGGCATTTAAAGTCCATTTATTAGACAATCCTTATTTACATATTCAAAATATATCATATACTTTAGCCGCAAATTATAGACTGGACATTCTAGCAATAACATGTGACTCATATTCTAAGGTATTCTTTCAAAATGGACAAAATCTTGATTTTGTAGGTATACATGTACCTTCTTTTCAACCAGTATTTTTCGTGATATTTAATTCACCTAACCTTAAAAGTGATACATATCTTCTTAAATCTTTTTAATGGTAGAATAGAAATCTAAATTAGAGTGGTCATTTAACATGGAAAGAACAGACTGAGCATTACAATCTTTAAGCCTTTGTGGGAATTGTGAAGTATATAATTGAGTGTTTACCATATTTTCTAATAATCACATGCATAATTACAAACATAGATGCAGATTATTCTCTTAACTTCAGTTGTCCGTGACTTCGTTCATTTTCGTCCATTCTTTTTAGCACAAGCTAACATTGTTTAAGGTGTCTATTTTCTTCCATACTTAATAATTTACGCCAGTATTTGATAATCTTATAATTGAATCACAGTAGATATTATAACGACCACATACAGCCAAGACAGCAACCCGATGAAGGGGCAAGTATTAGCCCAGAAACGTCGTGTGTAAATAATAAAGACGTTGCACATCCATATCAAGTGTGTTGTATTACCCTACCAACTTCTAAATGCCTATCAAACATCTGAGCAACACTTGTTGTATGAACATCCAGGACATATTTACAAAACTGTATATGGATTCTTTCCAGGGCTACCCATTTATGCTAACCCCATATCTCTGAGCAGTAGAGAATAATTGGTTTAATTTGTGTAGCAAACATTTAAAATAAAACAGAAGGGAAAATATTTTTAAGATTCATTGTTTGATTGGAAGGAGAGCTTTAGTTCCTTTATGAATATGAGTTTGTACTGCTTTTGGCCAAGAGAAAAATAAAATACCTAAATAGCTACAGAAGTATACACTTTGTATTTAATAATTAAAATAAGTTGTGAATTGTCTTATTAAATGAAGCGAGAAAACATTTTCAATAACCATAAGAGATATTCTCTTAAGTAGATTATTTGTGTGATAACGTCTTTTTCATAATGATTATCTTCGTAAATACCAAAGGCTGTAACTGCTGGTATATTGAAGGTTGAAGGTTGAAGGTTGAAGGTTGACTATATTTTATTATCACTCGGTATATCTTTACGCATCTATTTAAATATGAAATAGCTTAGACTGTTTCAATCTCTTTTTCTTTTTCATGTGGGTAAACTAGGAGAACGACAATTAGCTATTTTATCATTTTGAACAATATCAAGAGATCGATATGGGCTATCGGGGATCTATAGTCACCGATTCTAGTTACCAAACTGAATGCCCCATGGATGAAGGAAAAAAGTTATTTTTGCAGTTGGATAGAGGGAAGGTATGATATTTTGCGAGAAACAAACTTGTTTCTCTTCTGAGAATGCAAACATTCAAGTAAATCCTTCAAGTATACGAGAAACCACACTGTATTAGTTTTACATTTCTCAAGCACATTTTGTTGGTGGTGCCTGAATTTGAAGTATTGTCTGACATTAAGGGAAACGTATGTCTGTCTCAGAATGCAACAGAGGATTGGAGCATCACTATTTTTTTGCAAATTTCCAAAGCTGCTTTTTCGACTCTGCTTTCAGCAAATATTTCTTATGATTTTTTAAATGCTTTTGTATGTATGTGTATCCCAGTTGAGTCCAATGCTTACCCTGGGAGCCAGGACCCGGAGAATAACGCATAATTGCAGCCATGCTACCATGCACTGACTTATGACAGCAAGGCTGGGCTCACATATACCGAGCGATTATTTTGTCTCGTGACAAACACACTTCACCAACGTGGAGACCATATAAAATCTCCATCACATCGTCCTTTCCTCACATGTTAAGATAACGCGATGATATATATAGACATGCTATTCTGTCCCACTCACGCTCAAATTGTAATGGAAAGTACATTCACATTTATCTGTGGCGATTCTATAAACACGTTCGTGTTAATATATCTGTGTATGAGTGGGCAAATCTTTACGCTATATCAGATTTTTTGAAGCACATGTATATTTCGGCAAAATTATACTGTATGAATTATCACTATTCGAAACCGCTACTTTCATGCTGATATTTGTGGAGATTGCTGAGGGAACGTCATTCACCATAGACAAAGATGCGATTACAATATCGGACGTGTTATTAACCAACGTCTTAGCGCCCCCATCCTCTCCTTAGAAGATTTATACCATTCGTTAAGACGTTATTCGGCAAATATTTACACACTGTAAATGTTTAAATGTTAAAAAGGTGCTGCAATCATTTTACCCGGGATAACCCAAGCTGCCTGTGAGGCGCTAGAACGTTAATAGTTAATCCACCGGGTACTCATTTTCTGCTGGGTGAACAGGGTCAAGTTTGAATAAACTCATTTGCCTAATAGTTCAGTCAATCTAAGGTTTAACCTTCAACTGTCTGCAAAAGAAATGCTTTTAGCTGAAACAAAACACAAATGTATCGCTCAAAAGCATAATAAAAGTCTAGAAAAATCTAGGGGTGGAAATATGTATATTTTTTCTTTAGACATGAAACTATTTTTTGCAATGCGACTCGCATTGGTGGGCCACCATAGTATGAAAGGGACGTAACTCTCAACGTTTGCGGTGACCTTCATGTAGGTGAACGTAGAAATCAACGTTGGAATTATGGACAATTCATCAATTTTGGATAAGTATTTATCTTTCAAACCTATAAATGTACCATTAACACAAATTAAGTTGACAGTGATATTATATATTGCGGCACATTTTGTCAAAAAAGCCTATTTCTTACAAATAATCACGCCACATTTACTCAACGGCACACTGTTGTTTTGGTGGAATGAATTTAAAAAATACAAGATTTTGAACACAGAAATGGGTATTTAGAAGTATTGCCAGAAATCTTAGACCTTTTATAGGCTAATCTGTTGATTTGTAACGTAAAATATGCACAATTCAAGGGGTGGTTCTGTTTTAGAAAAACATCTATGGAAGCCCATTTACGCCATAATGCATCTAAAAGTTCACTATTACTTTCAATCGGTAAAAAAGCCAATTTTCTCATAAAAAGCCACTGTACACGTGACAAAGAACACAAGAGAATATATAAATACATTTTAAACATATTTTCATGGAAATACAATGGTAGCTGCTTGTTGAAAATGGTGTGGTTACTTCTGTCAGAAAAGGTGAGGTGAGGTGAGGTGAAATTGGGTTTAACGTCGTGCTTGAGAATATTTCGCTCATATGACGACGTGCATGCGTGTGTATGTGTGGCTGCTTGTACTAGCCCAGACTTAAGCTGGTTTTATAGTGCCAGCCCACTGAGATACCATGCCACAGTGAAGCATGAATACCCCATTCAGACACATTATACTGACTCCGAGCCGACCAGTCCTTGTTGTACCCATTAATGCCGAGCGCCAGGCAGGGACCAACAAGTACCATATTTTAACGTCTTTTGGTATGACGCGGTCGGGGATAGAACCCGCGACCTTCCGCTCTCCGGGCGGACGCTCTAACCACTACACCACGGAGGCGGTCTCTGTCAGAAAGGGAAAACTGACATAATTTTATGCTTGTTCAACCGGTAAGGGATCATTCACGTTATATTCATCTAGAAAACGTGTTTATTTGATGTCAAAGTTTTTCAATAATTTAAAACACGTTTTATAATAAAATAGTTACAAGTAGATATATATGTATTTTCTTGATGTAGAATGAAGATAAATTTTGTCATCACTGTAGCCAATAGAAGGTTTGTTTCACTGATAGAACCGAGTACATGTATTTCACTCTCAATTATATACTTCTTTGATCGGCATTTTAGAAGGTGAGTTGATGAAGAATAATGACAATTATTATGGATATACAACTTCTTTCATTCTGTGGAGGCGACGTTTCGAAATAGGTTCTAATGTCATAGGTTCACTTGCTTGACAATAATAAAATTTATTCATATTACTTTCAGATATTTTCAAGCATCAAAGGAGAAATGCATTTTATGCAACCTGGACCTTGATGGAAAGCCCACTGTAGTTTTGAGGAACAAAGGCTGCGATGGAATTAATTTTGCAAGCTCAGCTCGTGCTGACTCTTTGCACGTACAAGCTGGCTCATCAAGTGGTTCATCAAGAATGCCGAATGACGTATACCAACCCAAATGTGATAAAACAGAGTATTTCCCAACAGCCCCATGTAAATGATTCAAGTGAGAGACCAACACGTTCCAAAATATCAAGCTTTGTGTTTTCAGAACATTGTTTATTCTGTGGACAGTATGCGCGTCTATCAGGAAAGAAGAGGTAATAAACTATGTGAAAGATAATGACAGTGATCGGATCACAGTCGGCAACCTTGTTCACCACATGACACAGTTGATTGGAGATACTGCTTATAGCCATGATAATGTGAAACGCAAACTACAAGAACACTTTGGGGATTCTATCATCGTAACGGACATGAATGGCAAGTCAAACCTGGTTACTTTCAGAACAACAACAGAAACAGTTATCCAGGACTTTGTAGACAACCACACGAAAAGGACTGTACTACAGAAAAGCTTAAGTTAATAAAGACAGCAGCGAAGCTTATACTGACTGGCATCAAGGACATCAACACCTCAAAAATATCTTATCCATCATCAGAGGAGATGTCATCCATACAACACAATATCGACTACATTCCAAACTCGTTAAAGACTCTCCTAATGTCCATGATATCTGAGAAGGATGCTGAGGTCAAGATTACTTCCATTGACCTGACTATAATTCAGGCAGCAAGACCAAGGCTCCTGTTAGCTCCACTTCAGATTGGACTTGGCGTACATCTCCAATATCAATTCATATCAAAGTTCCTCATAGAAACTCTACGTGCCCTGGGGTTCTGTTCCTCCTACAGTGAAGTGCAGCTTTTTGAAATCAGTGCTGCTGCACATCAAGGAACTGCTATTCCACAATATCGGAAAGGGAACTTCCTTCAGTATATAGCAGACGATGAAGATCATAAAGTCAGAACATTGGATGGCCACAACACTTTTCATGGAATGGGCATATTGCATGTACAACTCCTGCAAATGTGTCTGTGACCAAGGTACCACGACTCCATGCAACCTCTGAAGATCTGTGTGTGCTAGGACGCATCAACATCAGGTACTATAAGTTACAGGACGATTTTCTGTCAGCACTTAAAGTCGACAGGTTATGTGATGTTCAAGCTGAGGACTCACCTTTGGGTGTTGATTTATTTTCGAAAATAGCATGGAAGCCAAAGAATTTGATTCCAGGTTGGTCAGGAATGATACAGATGATACAACATGGTTCTCATCAAGGAAGGTCTTCTTTTACCTTTCTCCCAATGATTGACACGAATCCCAGTGATCTAAGTTGTATATACTCTACACTGACATTCATCTCAGAGCAAGTATTTGGCTATGGTTCCAAGCCCGTGATCACCTTTGACCAGCCTCTGTACTGGACGGCTCTTATAATTGTCAGCAATGAGCCTGATCAAAGTTATCTGAAAAAGATAATTCTTCGACTGGGAGGATTCCATACTGAAATGAGTTTTCTCGGATGCATTGGCTATGTAATGGGTGGAACAGGGTTGCAAGAGACGCTCGAAACGGGTTATGCTTCAAATGCTGTTGCTCATATGCTTAGCGGGAAAGCAGTTACATATGCTGTCAGAGGACACCTTCTTGTCGACAGAGCTCTCAATCATCTTCTTGTCAACAAATCTGCAGGCGCTGATACAGATGCTACGCCGGCAGAAGCTGTTACTCTTCCTGATGGATCATCCACTACCACATTGTCTGAAGATCTTCGTGATGCTTCGGAATTATTTGAAAGGATCCTGGCCGAAGAAATATCTCCAAATGATATCAAGGATAGCCCACCTTTGAATCACATACAGGAAATCCTTAGCAATACAAAGCAGTCATTTTCTCATTCACGGATCCTTTATATAGAAATGGTGGACATAATTGAAAGGAGAACGCACAGGAAATTGGAATCTCCATTTACAAGCAGTTATGGAAATGTTGCCACTTTTTGGCTGCATGTGGGCATAATATGTATACCAAGTCTGCTTATATCTATTTGCAATCAATGCAGCGACTCCAACAGGATCATCCAGATGTCTATCTGGTTTCATGTCTGGATACCATGTTATCCGAAGGAGTGACAGATATTGGGCTGGGTTATCTTCAGACTTAGTCATTGTACAGGTGCTGATGAGAAGTTTGAAGTCCACTGGTGGTATGACAAGAGGGCACGGTATGGGTGAATCACAGAGATCTCAGTGGTTACTCTCTAGACCAGCATGTGTTGATGTAAATAATGCAATGCAATCTCTCACTCGTGTTGGGTACCACACAAGTGACCAACACAAAGAAACGACCAGTTCTAGGATAGTCAGAGATGATGCGGATTCTGGTACCATAAGCTCCTTTCATAAAGACAGATCACCCTTCAATGACGATCGATCCTTATGCAACGTTGGAACAGGGGTTACAGCTGACAATTCTGTCAATATCAAGCATTCAAAAGAAAATCGGAAAGAGGATTGTGCAGTCCCATGTGTGGTGAGAAGGTTGTGAACTACAATTTCAAGAAAGCCAACCAGGCAGTCCCAATGAATATAAAGGTAACAGTGAAATCAGATGTGCTTCGTTGTGGGGCAGGACTGCAGTCCTAGAAACTTTGAAGTCAGGCTGCCAAACACGGTCACCCATCCAACGTTATCTGATTTGTGACCTGAGCTCTGCGCACAGGTCCGCACACCACCATTCACTACTGTAAAATGAATGAAAGGTGATAATATATGCAGTAAATGATATCGCAGACGTTAAATTAATCAAGTTATCCTGCATGCAGTGACTAACTCATCATAACAAGAGACAGGGTGTCTTACTCATTTTATTTATTGTTATTGTACTATTGGTGGACGTTGAGGTTTACAGTGTGAGCCGATTTACCCAAGGTAAATGACTGCGCGAGGGAGGAAACTTCCTTCCCGTTGACCTTGACTTTAATGGTGTAGTCGCCATGGAAACCACGGACTTTAAAGTTCTTGCCAGATTGCGAGAGCTTATGGTTTTCGTTGGTCATCCATTGTTTCTCTGTGAGGTCAAGGAAACGTTGACCGGCGGCGTTTATCTGCAACATGTGAAAGAGGTGTAATCATGTGAAATAAACATATGTCTATTTTCGTGATGATAATAACGTATACTAGAACGCCAAGACAGGACAGATAGATCAGGGTGACCCATCTGCGCCACAGGTTTCAGACTGTACTGATGACTGCCCGAAACCATCCCAGGACTTCGCCGTATCCACCCCAACACAGTTCGACAACGTTTAAGTCATCACGGGATCAAACCACGACGTCCCGCCATACGGCCTATCCTGACACAACGTCATCGACAAGCTCGCCGAATGTGGTGCCGAAATCATGTCCGCAGACCTTTGTTTTGGTGGAGAAATGTTGTTTTTACAGATGAGTCCAGGTTTAACATTTCCCATAGTGATGGACGTCAACGTGCCTACAGAAGCGTGGGAGAACGTTGTGCACAGGCCTGTGTCTTGGAGAGGAATCGCTTTGGTGGTGGTTCCGTGATGATTTGGGGTGGAATAACAGCACGCCAAAGAACTCCTTTGGTGATTGTTCAGGGCAACTTAACTGGTGTGGGCTACAGGGATCAGATTCTTCGACCTGTGGCAATTCCTTTTGTGCAACGTCATGGCCCTGGGTTAACATTCCAACAGGACAATGCCCGCCCTCATATGGATTTCTTGCAACACCACAACGTTGACTTACTGCCTTGGCCTGCAAGTTCACCGGATCTCTCCCCGATAGAGCATGTTTGGGACGAGATGGATCGACGTCTACGCCGTCTTCCTCATCCGCCAGATAACGTCCTTGACCTTGCAACAGAACTTGAGAGAATCTGGCGTGACATCCCACAAGCCTTCCTTGCACGTTTGAGAGGCTCTATGCGTCGTCGATGCACTGCTGTTCTCAATGCCGATGGTGGACATACCCGTTATTGAGCTTGTGACATGGTCGTTTGACCCCTGTCCCGCTTGTGGACTCGTGACGTCATTGTGATTGACTTTTCAATTGAAATTCTCCCGACTTGTTATGGTCTCATGATCCCTCCATTAAAGTTTATATGTACCTTTGACATTGTTATCGTACTTATCAACTGGGATAATATTTTGACAATGCACAGTTTCTTTATGTGGCTAGTATATATTCGAGTCAGTGTAACTTATGACTACACTGAGCTCCAATACAGCTATGTGATCAAATCCTTAATGCTTATTAGTAGTGCTTGTACATCACCCATTCCTGAAATTTAAGTGCTGGTAGTTGTTGTTTTAAAGAAAAGGTATTCTACACATACAATTTAATTACAAAATGCTAGTACGTTTGTGAAAACACAAACAAATGGATTACACTCAAAGTAGGCTTATTTGTACTCTCTATATAGGTATTTATTTAATGGTTTAACATTAAATTACGCGAAGTATTATATTTTAATAAGTAGCTGTTTTTCGTGCCTACCCTAAACGAATCTCCGGATACCAGTGTGGCTGGTTCCTCTCCAGTGTCGCTTACTCCAGAATCCCCATAACATGATTCCTTCAACAGCTGGGTGGCCATAGAACGCCCTCAGAGCTGTCTCGTACCAATCTGCTCGTTTGTGTTCATCAGCATTTATGACATCGAGTTCAGTGACCCAGATAGGAACTCCAGCTTGTGCTATGGTATCTAGATGTTGCTGGTGGTACCGACATAAACAATTGAGGAAACGGTGAAGTAAAATCATCATCATCATCATCATCATCATCATGGTCGCATCCACATTGGTATCAGCATCACATACATACGAGCATTTTTATTTAACTTACAAGAGTATTTATAATCATTTGTCTTATCAGAATGAGGAATGTCGTCATTTGATATATTACCATACAATTCATAGATTGAGTTACCTTGATCAGCGTTGGGTCAGGTTCAACGTTTTCTCCAAAGTGACACTGGACACCGACTCCGTAGAGGCCAACGTTTGCGTTCTTGAATCTGATGGCCTGATCAAGGTATGCCTGAACAGAAATATGAAACATTATTTATGGCCTTTTAAACACAAGATAGTTATGGATGAAAACCTCTTTCTTCAATTGTTGGTGTGACGTTTCGGTATATATAACTTTTGTCACACAAACGAGAAGTGAGACAGCATAGACCAGACTTATATATATATCTAATAAGGATTAAGAGGAAAATCAACAAAAGTGTGTGAGTGAAAGGAATTTATAACAACAAAGGGTTATAGGAGGTTGTACATTGTAACGAAACAAATTAATAAAGTTTACTTACGCCCTTTCATATTCATTAAGTCATAGTTTGGTCTATCAAGGGTTAACAAATGTAATTCAAATGCTTATAGTTGAAAACTGTAAGAGAACAAAAAGGAAGAAAACTTTACACAAGGTTTATGTTAATTTGATAAAATGTAGTACAGGTTTAAACTATTTTCCCGCCCTAACACTCTGTTAACGCATACGTTAATAACCAGCCTAAAGTAACAAGATATGTAAACAATATGTGCAAGTATGTGTCATCAGACTGCCTCAAGTCTTACCCCAGTCATCCCGCCCGATGCCACAACACTGTAGTCATTGAGGAACATTTTAACATTGGGACCAGCTTGATGAGCGATACGGAATATTTCTAGGTTGTAGTCTCTGTCGTTGAGAGTGTTCTGGAACCAGAAGCCGTGGAGGTTCTCGTTGTCAACGTCCCAGTGTTCCACGCTGTGAGGGTATATCATATATAGGGCCAAAATCAAAATATTTAAGAAGTGACTTCTTAAATGTGAATCTGCGCAAAGTTTATGTATAGTTTAGGACTCGTTTAGGAAAAGGCCACCGCCCCAATGAGGCCGCTTCAACTGTTTCATATCTAGATCAATGCATAACGAGTGACCACAACCATCCACGAAACACCCTACGAGAGGAGAGATGACTTATTTAGACAAGAAATGACGCAAACGATCAGAAGTCCTCTCCAGTATACATAGTATCATCACTATTTGATGGTGAATCATAAACCTGGTCATAATAAATGGTTCTACCGTCTCTGCTTGTAGCATATACTTCATGGATGTGGAAAGGACTTAGTCGCTTGTCTTCATTCAATTTTCCCTTTTTTCATCTAACATCATAACTAAAATTTATTTTATTCATGAACTCATCATTATGTTATAATCTGAAAATGCTTTGGTACCATTGGGCAAAGACTTGATATGTCAGAACTTACAGGTTCTTGGTTCGTCCAACAATGTCTTGTATTCTGTGTTTTACTGTGTCCTTCAGTGCCTGACCGCGCAGTGGGCGAACCCATTGTGGGACATACTGATCGACAGACCAGACAATGTTGTGAGCTCGCACCTTGATTCTGTGTGGAAAAACACAACAGTGTATATGATTACCGTTTCTGTTAAGAGGTACCATTTTACCTCAACAATGAATATGAAGTTTTACGATGTCTAATTTTGTTCAGGTCAAATGTCAAACGCGCACCACATGACTAAAGTTTGGGCCACACCTGCTTCACACAATTGTAGATCGTCGAATAAAATCCCTGTCTGAGGTTACCCAGCAGGTGGTTGAAGACAAAGACTTTCAAAGGCGTTAAACAGTTTCATTCGCAGTTGTGATGTTAAAACGAATACTGAAGGCAGTGATTAGATACAGCTGCCTGACTTTTCATCTTCATGTCATTGTAAGGTAAATGTAGTTCTCCCAGCAGAGATGGGGAGGTGGGGTAGCCTAGTGGTTAAAGCGTTCGCTAGTCACGCCGAAGGCCTGGGTTCGATTCAACACATATAGGTACAATGTGTGAAGCTCATTTCTGATGTCCCCCGCCGTGATATTGCTGGAATATTGCTAAAAACGGCGTAAAACCAAACTAACTCACTCACACTGTCTTCCCAGCAGCCTTGTCACTGGAGTGATATCTTTAGTTATTTGCAGATTCAAGGAACAGATTATAAAGTAAGATTACGCTTGTGATTTGTAATTCTTTGTTGTTATGATATACACATCAGACTGATACATAACGAGGCAGTTCAGTTCGCAAAGGTTTATACAGATAAGTATAGTGGCCTTGGAACCTTATCGCTTCTACATTAGGAAGTTCATACATTTCTTATTAGTGAGGTGAGTACTAACGCAGGAGAAATGATCAAACCTCCTCAGAATATACGTATTTATGTATGATAATTTAGCATGTCAATGAGTTTTTTAGGTCAAGGTCGTTGGCCACAAAGTGAAGATAACCATGTCCGAATTCTTTTTTTAATTAGTGCTTGTAAGTACACACTTTTCCAGCTTGGCTATAATAAAGCCTATATATCAAATTCATCTTGGATCAAATAACTTTCTAAACTCTTTAATACTGTAAGGATAAAATCAATGTCAGTATGGAAACCAACAACAAAGGACCTGCCATAAAGACTGTCTCACCCATTGGATCTCATCTTCTTGATGGCGTTGAGGGGCAGGTCGTAGTTGATGTTGCCCTGTTATAGAACAAGGATTCTTTGTATTATTATATCTTCAGTACTGCAATAGTGTAGGAAATGGGATTCCTGGCCCCGTTCAACATAGCGATTATGGCGCTAACTTCCTTATTTTTACATAGCACTAAGTTCGTTTTGAGGAACACGACCCGTGCACTGTAGGACTGTTGTTTTTGAAACGATTGACAATGTCAAGATGTTATATGTTAATATTATAAAAGTCTAAACTGGATGATTGCCAGTGGTATGAGTAGTGCATTTTTATCCAGCAATCGTTAGCATTATTTAATCCAGCAACGTGGAGAATCGAACGACCACCCCGTTAATGCAGGGGGTAACCACTGACTTTTAGTGACCAGTTCATATAATAAAAAATGCTATTTTATTTGTTAACTCAAAGGACACTGTTTGACGGACATCCACACTGCCCTTTGAAACATACCGACAGACATGGTGCCTACAGACTTAGAGTTTGATAGTCAGGTCTACAACTAAGACCCCGGCTGACATAGGTGCCTTATCTGTCTTTCAATGTGATATAACAACAGGGAGTGTCCGTAGACTACACGAACTACCTTCTGGCGTTCCATTAAATCCCACTTGAGAGCATTCTCGGTGACGGCCCAGTTGAAGTGTTTGTTGATGAAAGCTATGTATCTCTGGTCGCCATTGAGATACTCGTCACAAGCCACGGCGGTTCCGAATGGAAACGATTTATTTGTTTGAATGACCTGGAACAAGAAATGTTGGAGTGGGTGTAAATACATTGTGTCCAAACATTTGATGAATTACTTTGAGAAATAATAATCAGCACTCACGTCAATTTCAACTTGATTGTCGGAAATACCTCCAGATGTGGTGACACTGAAATGTATCATGAACAAGCGTCATAGGTACCATTTATATATGTGTCAAAGTGAAGTATGTGGCTAAGTGTCATCCATACTGGTTGTCAAGCCAAGGATTGTTAGAAAGATTCTCATATGATTACACAGTGCCATTTAGAAAGTGGTCATGTTATATTTGGGATTACACTTTCTTAGTAAAGCACAGATTCTAGTACTTTTGTTGAGCCTGACTTTGAGACTGTGGGTTCGAATCCCGGATGGGACTCAACCCAACAAAAGTACTAGAATCTGTACTTTACTAAGAAAGTGTAATCCCAAATATAACATATGTTACGTAAGATTCTCATAAGTTATACTTTCTAATTTTTATTAGATACTCAGTAAGCTGTTATTTTTATGATTTATTTATTATCACGAATCTCTTTAAGAACAGCTCGCTGAGGTTATTTTCAAGTTTTAATGTTTAAATTTCCATTCACCAGTTGAAATGACATATCCAGACAAGTTTGATTTTAGAGAACTTCTAGTTAACATTTAACGTCACATCTTCATTATGTTACAGAATCTTGGGAAACTGAATGCTTGACTCATTTGTTGCTTTAGCGGGAAGATCAGAAAGTGGACACACGGGCTAATTTATGTCACGTAGACATAAGACACATAGGGGTGTGTCATCTGTGACACTACACTGAAGAAACTAAAACAAATTGACTTCTGTAATTCAGGGAAGGCTGACATAACCTACTGAAAGTTCATGTCACTTTTCCTCATCCTCTCTATAGTGGCATCGGATTCTGCACGCCAGTGGGTGTTGGCTACCAGAGGCGTCACAGACACGGAGTCGACCACAAAGTTTACACTAGGTGATGGGCCTTGGTAATACACAGTGGACGATTTAATACCTAAAGTTAAGAAAGGAAAATAGAATGACAATACCATACAACTATACACGTCTCGCGATACCTGTGCATCCTTATTTGATATTTGAACCTAAAATAATCCACGAAAAGCGAAATTTCTTTTACAAGGGGTTATATAACAACAAAATATGTTTCATCTAGATCTGCTATGTTGATGTTCATCTCTCTCTGTATACTGGATTCCCTAGTCTGCTAAAGTGTGAGACGTTCATCTAGATTGTTGAGATGAACACACAACGAATGAAAAATGTCAAACTCTGATAAATTGAGCTTGATAGGTCATTCGAAAACCGTTACTAAGATGACCGGTGTTGTTATTAACCACTCACTCAAATCATCCAATGTCGATATACATTTCTACCATATTTAAGTCTAACTGGACCGGTTGATGTCTTGGGGTTGCTTTTCACTGTTTTGGTATTTTCAAATATCGTGCGTCAATGAATATGTTCAAATCAGATTATGTCGGATGTCATTGGTTTGCTCTGGACTCCTTTGGTTAAACCAATTCCACATTACCCTCAGCAGGTGCGTTGAAGTCTCCTGTTAGGTGAATCCAGCCGTCAGAGGTTCTGGCGAGAGGATGGCTGGCAACAGCAATGTATGTTGTCTTCCCAGCTGCAACACATTGATGCATCTAAACGGTAATGTTAACGTTAAATATAATACACACATATATGAATATTGCACATCTTATGTATATAAATAAAGTGGCACTGCCAAATCTACATTTTCAGTACAACTGCTGATAGCAAATACTGGAACAAAAGTAAATTCATCATCAACAAAATGCAGAATAAAAATGCCAATGAACCCCTCGTATCGTGCGTAACGGAAAAATGAAGAGTGAGCTACAGAACCTACTGTTAAGGTCAACGGACACTTCTAGCTCCACATTTTGTCCCAGATGTCCGGCTTGGTCGTTCAGCAGTTTTATCCATCCTTCGACCTTGTACCGTCCATTAGCCTTGAGGCCATTGAGGGTCTGCGAGGGCCCTTCGTAATAATGGTTTCTGAAATATATGGCATTCAAAAGAAATACTTTTTCATAATGCTTAGATGCCCAAATTTATTTCAAAATAACGTCGAAGTTTCTTGAGGGCCCTTCCTAATAATGGCTTCTGAAATGCACATATGTTTTGAAGAAATATTTTGTGGTATGGTTATACCTTTTGAATCTTACTGTGGAAATATTCTTTCTTATATCATTCCCATAAAAATGTTCAGGATCATTATGGGTACCGTTTTTTTAAAAATATTTACAAAATAATACTCTGTAGCTGTATAAAACATATCTAGACATTAAATAAAGGTTCAAATATTGTTAACTGTTATCAGCAATCTAGCCTTGAAAAGCATTGTCTCTACTGAGTTGAGAGTGTTCTCTTTCGTTCCACGGAAATTTCCACATTACTTACATTACTTACCTGCCCGTGGCCTTGATTCCATGCTGTCCACTATGATGATCAGTGGTCAGCTCACAATGTATGTTCCAACAGTTCCAATGATCCATTGTTTCCATGTTTCCATTCTGGACGATATTCTGCCCCAAAGCGAGGGGCAGCAGACACAGCAGCACCAGACACGACATATCTGGTAGAACACAGCCACGGCACTGAGTAACAGGTGGCTATCTTCAGATGACAACCTTATCTACTGGATTCATCATTGAGAGCCTTTTTGCACTGAGGTTATTATGTAAGACATGTTATATTTGGGATTACACTTTCTTAGTAAAGTACAGATTCTATTACTTTTGTTGGGTTGAGTCGCGCCCGCTAAGCCCCCGCGGCTTCCACAAAATGGAAGTCGGACAACTAGTAGTCTAGACTGCGGACTTTGTGTACCCCTCTGATAAGTGTAAATTGACACGGCTCCCACGGCCGAAAGCAATGAATTCACAATGCCATTTAGAAACTGGTCAAATGTAAGATATGTTATATTTGGGATTACACTTTCTTAGTAAAGTACAGGTTCTATTACTTGTTTGGGTTGAGTACCATCCGGGATTCGAACCCACACCCCAGAGTCAGGCACCTAAGCAGCAGCACACAAAGTCAGCCGCCTCTCTAGTGTATCTATACTTCAGTATCCCCAAATGGGGACTCCTTCAGTACATGGGTGGCCGTAGACGATCATCAAGGCTGCCCTGTAATAGTCTGCTCGTTTGTCTGGGTCATCGTTAGTCATGTAAAGTTCTGTCACCCAGGAACGCCAGGTTGCACAATGGTTACTGATGGCGACGAGGCTAAACATTGTGGAAATAGCCATTATCGTGAAATTATCAAATAATTATTTACAGAAAACAGTGCTACCATCAGAATCTGCAACACAAGCAAAGTTCAAGCAGCCAGAAGGCTTGAGAAGAAAGATAATGGAGTCTCCACACAAGGCAAGCAGTTTCCTTCTTTTGTAAGGGTACTGATAAACGTTGGTTGGGTATGTTGCTCGGAAATGTTGTTTTGTCACTTGCTTAAACTAAATAGGCATGTATACTCATTTGAAGAAGGCACTGCTTGATTGTAACACTCAATGACGCTTATCGTGCATGCATGAACAAAGATAGTCCACATATCATGTAATTATTCAGAATAGCAGATGATGTGATCTTTTGTTGGTCAAACAAATATTTGCAAACTCTTTTGTAGAAACCGTTCTGGATGTTTTAGTTACTTCCAGATTTCTAATCTAATTTTAGTGATCCATTGATATAGTTTTCAGTGCGTGTGTGCCTTTAATTCCCAATACAAACGGTTTCATCGCATAATCTAGATTGTGGTATAAAGACTTCATGCCGGGAGCAAGGTTAAAAAAGCACCCAAATATTTTTTCTTTGTAAATTACAGGGAATATCCGATCCAGCCATATTTTACCTTATGTTCCCAGGCTTTTGTTTTACAGTCGGATTGGCACACTCGATATTTCTGTAGCTATGAAAATTGTTTTATCACGTTTAATTAAATAAGACAAACTAATTTTAGAACTCAATGGTTAACTATTCTCTTGAAAGCAAGAAGAATATATTATTATCTCTGCCACAGAATATAGCGTTCACATTTAAGATTTTATGTATTTCACATAAAACGCTGTACATTCTTTTGATATAAAACGCAACGAGAGTGCTTTATACCACCGATATTTAAGTTGTTATCTTTGCACCAATCTTGTCTTTCAGTGTGATGAAAGAGGTTATCTGCTTAAGATCGTGACGTACAAAAATACAGATAAAATAACTTGACCAAAATAAACGCAAAACTTGTTTGAAATTGTGTCGTGCTTAGCGATTATCAGTAAATAAAATCTTTCTATAAGCATGTGAAATGGTACAACCATTGAATTAAATTTGCAGTTTCTTGGTGTGTGTATAGGACGGACTACTGTCGGACACTTTGTTTGTTGCTATTTCTAAATATCCAGACATAGGAAATATCTCCTCAAACAGATTATATTGCATAAATCCAACTTCATCATGGGCACCTTCGTAGACTCGCTATTCCTCGTTTTTCTGTTGGGAGACTTCATTAATAATCTAATTAAGAAAAACCAAAGACATTGGCATTAATGTATGGGACGGTTACAACTGATCCTTGAAAGACAAACCGTTAGTTAAGACGCTATTCAGCTGCAACAGTTTACAATGAACTTATATTGCTGCTTTGCATCGTGCAGTTAACATGATGAGATCTGAAACTATCTGGAAATATCACTTCGGAGTGACAATGACAGACATTCACTACCGTAATGAATAAAGAATTATGTTGTCCAGCAGTGGAAGAACCTTAACAGACAACACTACAAGTGTCTTACTCATTTTATTGATTCTACTATTGGTGGACGTTGAGATTTACAGTGTGAGCCGATTTACCCAAGGTAAATGTCTGCGCGAGGGAGGGAACTTCCTTCCCGTTGACCTTGACTTTAATGGTGTAGTCGCCATGGAAACCGCGGACTTTAAAGTTCTTGCCAGATTGCGAGAGCTTATGGTTTTCGTTTGTCATCCATTGTTTCTCTGTGAGGTCAAGGAAACGTTGACCGGCGGCGTTTATCTGCAACATGTGAAAGAGATGCATCTATGTGAAATAAATTAGATGTCTATTTAAGATGAAATAACAATATGAGTCAGTGGAACTATCGGATATACTATATACATTCAACAACAAATAATTCTGACAGACGCCATTCAAAACGTGATAATTTTGAATGTCTAGAATATTACATCTAAAATATAAAACCAAATTCAAAAGAGTAACAAATACACTTTTATTTAATTTAAGATGCACAGAAATATAGACAACAACAAAGTTCTTGTGACGCCATTCAAAGTTAATCATAACCATAAGACACCAAATTCAAGACAAATTTGTTAATGGTAGAACAGACTTCTGGCCATGTGAATGTTGTCATAATTAAGACACATTTCACACTCTAATCACACTCAGTTGTCTTGTCGTTGAGGCGTTACTGGTGGTCAGCTTCTGTGGTTCGAAGCTCAAAGTTTTTCAGAGTGAACGTGTGTTTATCCACACTGAATAAATCTATCATCAGCTCATGTTTACATACCCACAGACTTACACGTTTTAAAATATGTTTCACCTTGGTTTTCAAACAGTTAATTAAAAATGTGTTTGTACGCTCTGTTACGCGTTTTAATTATGGTTTGGGTTAAACTTGATCAAATTTATCCAAACATGTATGTCACAAGAACTTTTGTTGCTGAGTATATAACAATATAAATGGTTTAACATTAAACTACGTGAAGTATTATATTTTATAAAGTTTGTTGTGCCTACCCTAAACGAATCTCCGGATACCAGTGCGGCTGGTTCCCCTCGGAAGTGTTTGTTACTCCAGAATCCCCAGAACATGATTCCTTCAACAGCTGGGTGGCCATAGAACGACCTCAGAGCTGTCTCGTACCAGTCTGCTCGTTTGTGTTCATCAGCATTTGTGACATCGAGTTCAGTGACCCAGATAGGAACGCCAGCTTGTGCTATGGTATCTAGATGTTCCTGGTAGTACCAACATAAACACTTGAGGAAACGGTGAAGTAAAAGCATCATCATTGTCATCATGCTGGCATTCACATTGGTATCAACATTACTTACATACGAACATTTTACTTAACTTATAAGAGTTTATACAATCATTTGTCTTATTAGAATGAGGCCGTTATTTGAAATACTATTATATAATTCATAGGTTGAACAAAGATGTTGTTGAGCTTGACTTACCTTGATGAGCGTTGGGTCGGGTTCAACATTGTTTCCAAAGTGACACTGGACACCGACTCCATAAAGACCGACGTGCGCGTTCTTGAATCTGATGGCCTGTTCACGGTATGCCTGGACAGAAAATTGAAACATATTTTAAGCCTACAATGCAATAAAAAATTGAAAGAAGAAAAAGAAACATTACACTGATCTGTTTGATTGTCATTTTAGAAGTTGGTAGGTAACAGTAGAGACAAGATATGGATGACAACTTCTTCATTCAGTTTTGGTGCAACGTTATACCGTTGTCAAGCAAGCTCGAAGTAAGACAGCACAAAACAAAAACTATTATAAGTAACAACAACAACAACAACAACAACAACAAAAGAAGGGCGTGTATCAAGGGATTTACAGCAATAAGGGATTATGTTTTATGGTATATACTGAACATAGTAACGACGCAAAGCAGCAATTTTCCCTACGACCTTTTTCATTCATTTAGTTATACTTTGGTTCTATCAAGGGTGACCAAATTCAAGAAAGGATTACACAATGTCCTTTTGAAATTTTTACAAGAAGTGTACATGTCATTTCACCTGATGAAGGAGTAAGAATATACCCCTAAACGTCATGTTCCTCAAATAAAAAAGATGACATCCATACATTCTCGCCTTCATGTGTATGACTTCTTTATGTGTATGACTTTTTTATGTGTATGACTTCTTTATGTGTATGACTTCTATATGTGTATGACTTCTTTATGTGTATGACTTCTATATGTGTATGACTTCTTTATGTGTATGACTTCTTTATGTGTATGACTTCTATATGTGTATCACTTCTAAATGCTGTTCAAAGACTCTAGAAGTTTTACTGTCTGCAACGGTGAAACACAAGAACAAATATTTTCGCCCAAATACTCTGTTAACACACACGTAAATAACCATCTTAAATAACAAGACATGTAAGTGATATGTGCAACGACACTAGCTTACTCCAGTCAGCCCGCCTGATGCCACAACACCGTAGTCATTGAGGAACATTTTAACATTGGGACCAGCTTGATGAGCGATACGGAATATTTCTAGGTTGTAGTCTCTGTCGTTGAGAGTGTTCTGGTACCAGAATAAGTGGAGGTTCTCGTTGTTGACGTCCCAGTGTTCCACGCTGTGAGGGTACATCATTTCAAAGTTAACATCAAAATATTTAAGAAGTGACTTCTTAATTAAGAATTCATCAAAGAAACACACCAAATATACCACCAAATGAATGATTCAAAGATTCGGAAACCTAGTCCTGAATACAATCAGGGAAGAACTTCCATATCGACAGAAGGTATTTGAGACAAGTGGCACAAATACGTTATGGATTCTTAAAATACCTAAAGGCTTTGTTGAGTTTGTGTATTCTCAGACAAGAAACGGATTCAGTTGGTTTGATTACAACTTTTTGACTTGATGACGCCAATATCCAACACAACTGGTTGATTCATGGGGACATTTCTCAGTAAGCGACATAACCACATACACAGTTGTACCTATATATTTTAGGCGGGGTGTTTTGTCAAAACTGGAGGCAACAGTTTGTCACCTGAAGTTCACCGAGAATGTCAGATACTGGAATCTAAACGTGGCAATATATCTGCTCGAATGGGCAAAATTGAAAGAAAGTTACATCAAACGACAAGATAAATTTTGACAGGCACAAATTGTATATTATTGATATTTTAGAACTTACAGGTCCTTGGTTCGTCCAACAATGTCTTGTATATGGTTTTTTACTGTGTCCTTCAGTGCCTGACCACGAAGGGCTTGAACCCACGGTTGAATAAACGGAGTCCCAGACCAGACAATGTTGTGACCTCGCACCTTGATTCTGTCGCATCCCAGATTACATCTCAAGTTACAACAAGACCAGCAATTGTGTGGAGATCATTATTACCCTATATACTCAGTCTATTTCGGAAACTTGGTCATTGTTGCAGTTAGGTGAATGTTACCATGCCTGTCTTTATTGCTGTAATCACTGCCTTTGTACTCCCACTCAGTTTTGTACTGCCATTGTAATAGCTTGGTAGACATTTGTACTGGTTTTTAAAATTATTAAAGTTGGAATACAACTGTTAATTATACTATATTGCTTTGTTGTTTGTTTCTTGGTTTCATATCATGTTCTTTTATGGACTTTCAACATGGAAATCAACAGCAACAAATATCAGTTTTTTGTAAACTCGTTCTCACCCGTTAGATCTCAGCTTCTTGATGGCGTTGATTGCCCCGTCGATGTTGATGTTACCCTGTTAAGAACAAGAGCTGTTCGAAGCATTCATTCTTCAATACCGCCATAGTAAAGAAATTTGATTCTTATCTCCGTTCCAAAAAACGATCTGAGCACTGAGAGGATCTTGGTTCCGATACGTTGATACAGTTTTTTGACAATTGCAGCATTGAGGTCGCTTTGTCGAATGGGGTGCACGACAGACAAATAAAACACGTTTCTAAAAGGATTTACCATATCATTTAAGAAAGTCCAAAAGAGATGAGTACCAGCAGTGCTGGAGTGAAAAATGCTATACGGTTGGACTACACTTGTAAACTGACATTCAGATATTGTACCAATGTGAAGAATCGAGTCCCAAATGCTTTTTACAAATCCCTAGGGGTCATATTTGAGTTTTAGTAATCCATTTATAAAATATTTACTGCTTTATTGCCCCATCGGCACCGGTTATTCGCTGAAGTTTTATGTTTAACGATTCGGCTTCATCATTTGCCTTATGCGAGTATGATAATCAGATGTACAACCAACGATTAAAATCCCAGTTGCCATAGATTCCTAATCTGTATGTCACTTTAATGTAACCTCTGCACGGAGAGGGTCGGCAGACTCGTCCGATCACAGGTACTACCTTCTGAGGTTCCTCCCATTTCCATTTGAGAGCATTCTCTGTGACTGCCCAGTTGAAGTGCTTGTTGATGAAGGATATGTATCTCTGGTCGCCACTGAGATAATCGCCAACCTTTATAGCGGTTCCGAATGCAAACGATTTGTTGGTTTGAATCACCTGGGACGAAAATAAGATGACATGGGTGTGGGTTCAACGGTTTGTTTAATACTATTGATTAATTAGTTTTAAAGATAACACTCACGTCAATTTCAACTTGATTGTCGGAAATGCCTCCAGAAGTGGTGACGCTGAAAAATATGATGAACAAACGTGATTTGTGTCAGTTATAGGTGTGTCGAAGCGAAGTATAAATATATGGCTTATTACCATCGATACTCAGCATAGTTAAAAAATATCGTTATTATATCGTGTCGTGTTTTACTTGGTTGGTTGTTAGTTTCTGACTGATTGATCCGTTTCAGTTTAGTTATATTTTTATACGTTTTTTTAAACAGTTGAAAAGATATAGCCAAACATATCATAACAGGTTTAATCTTAGCAAACTTCAAGTCACGGTTCATCGCCTCAATATCTCTAAGTTTTTCACCACTTGGCACCCTTAGAGATGTGGGTTAAATTGATCTTCAGTTTGGTGTAAGAGGCTTGCTGAGTAGATCAATGCTCACAACACATTCTTAATATGATATAGTCAGAACTGTACAATCTCTCACTTTTCTCTTATCTCTAGGTGACAAGATGTCCTCTTTGTGATATATGTCTCTATCTTTTCTCTTCAAGAAGGCAACATGAGGGCCAAATTTCTATGTTTGTTTGCTCGTTCATTCGTTTGTTTGATAGTTTGCTTGTTTGTTTAATGCCACACTGCCACACTATGTGACGGCAGTCTTTAATATTCGAGTCTGTACCTGAAAATTCAGTGATTGACACCATCAGATATAATGACAAAACATCTGTTTATGAATAACTATCAAAAAGTGATGATACCAGGTGTTCAAATCAAAATAGGGAATTGCATCGGACATAACTTTTGTCACTGATGCATTAAATTTTTAAATATCCTTGACATGTCTACCATAAACTTTTTAAAAGCTTTACTTCAATATTGTGACCTTGATCGAAATACTTGTGATGAAAAGAGAAAGACAAAGAAACTAAAAACCATTTGAGGACTCTTCTATAGCTCCAATAACAGACTGACATAACCTACTGAAAGTTGATGTCACTTTTCCTCATCCTCTCTATAGTGGCATCGGATTCTGCACGCCAGTGGGTGTTGGCTACCAGGGGTGTCACAGACACGGAGTCGGCAATAAAGTTTATACCACCTGACGGGCCTTGGTAGTACACAGTGGACGATTTTATAACTAAATTTAGAACAAGGAACAATCGAATTACAAAGCAATGGAAAACGCATTTCAAGTCACATGTTCACATCATTACCTGATCATAGAACATAAAAGGTTATAGATAGAATGAATTTCATTTTAAAGTGACTTCAATTACCAGGATATATGGTCCATATCTAGCAACAAATGCTATGTCAATAAATCTATTCTGTATTTAGCATAAAGGCAATAGGTATTGGTAACTAACACCAAGCTGAAAGCTTTCTATATTTGTTAACATATTATGAATATACTTGAACAACAGGTTTGTACTGATTGAGGCTCATCAATCATCATTATTATTTTAAAGCCATACATACATGGACATAAGTAACATTTTCCAGGACAAAATACCCCAAAAAGGAACCTACCTCTGAAGGTTCTTCCCATATTATAAGTACCACATTAATAACTGGACTATTTCTAACCTATACATGAGTGAAACATTGATGAATAAGCAATATGTTGCCACCAGCTTTCATAAATTTTACTGAAGTTTTATGTGTATGTAAACGAAGGCAAGATATTAAATTGATATAAACCGTACGATAGCATTATAGCTAGCTCATAGCTATAAGTCCATTTTATACTGATCATTCTAAAGTTAATTTCAAGTTTCTACAACATACCACTCAGTTACAATAGCCTTAGCTATATGTTCTTTTTATATGGAGTATCCTTGTGAATGTTTAAGGGTCAATTTCCAGTTTCTATTACCACCCAATTACATCGACTTCATCATAACATATTTCTTTATATTCGAGTGTCTGTAAATTGTGAGGCAGTCATCTGGAGCCACAGGGTCACTTTTGAAGAATATTTGGAAGAAATAGTTCTCATTCCATACAACGAACGCTCACTGAGAACCGTCAACTGTTTGAGCAGCCACTGCCGCTAGCATTTACAACCTGTCACATTCTATTAAAGTAATCTTTTATGTGCCTTGTGTGGTGGCCTGTGACGTTTTTTCACCGTTTCTGGTTGTTTTGGTACTATAAAATAATATCGTGTAGATCAGAACAAGGGCTGTCTGGGAATATTTAAAGTTCAGGTGATGTTGGATGTCATTGAATGTTTCTGGACTGCTTTGGTTCAATGAAATACCACATTACCCCCAGAAGGAGCGTTGAAGTCCCCAGTGAGGTGAATCCAGCCGTCGGAGGATCTCGCGAGGGGACTGACGGCAACAGGGATGTATGCCTTATTCCCAGCTACAACACGAAAATGCACCAACACGTTAATTGTGCTGAAACACGATTACATCTCTTCAAAACCAAATACATTGAGCTCCGTAGTTAGAATGAAGAAGTATGACCATTCAGATTGCAAGACTGGTGTATATATATACTGGTGTAAATATAATACACACATCTATTGTACATTTTATCACTTCCAAAAACTATGTTGCACTTTGAACGATGGATGAAGAAGTATGTCAATTTTTATGAACACTTCTTGTTCTTTACTTAGACGTGAGCTACAGAACCTACTGTTAAGTTCAACAGACACTTCCAACTGTATCTTTTGTCCTAGTTGTCCGGCCTGGTCGTTCAGCAGTTTTACCCATCCATCGACTTTATATCGTCCGTTAGGCGTAAGGCCATTGAGGGACTGTGCGGGCCCTTCGTAATAGTGGGTTCTGAAATATACAGATGGTTAAAGAAATGCTTTATTGTATGGTCAAACCGCATTAATCCTAAATGCCAAAATAGACTGCAAAGTAGCGTTGTTTATATCTTAAAATATTATGAAATAAACAAATTGTCCCGGTGAGTGATGTCTTTCCGCAGATAATTTTACTACATAATTGTTGCTCAGGAACGTATTGAATATGGGTTATACAGGAATGTTTTGTAAAGCACTATCAATCTCTTATCTCCGTGTATTTAAATATATAGGAAACGCCTATGTAATAATGGAACTTTGTACTGCATTGTCTTTCCTCAGTGGGAAGGTGGCCGTTGTGATTTAATAACGATTTACCTGCCCGTGACCTTGATTCCATGCTGTCCACTATGATGATCAGTGGTCAGCTCACAATGAAAATTCCAACAGTTCCAATGATCCATTGTTTCCATGTCTCCATTCTGGACGATATTCTGCCCCAAAGCAAGGGGCAGCAGACACAGCAGCACCAGACACGACATATCTGGTAGAACACAGCCACAGCACTGAATAACAGGTGGTCGTTTGAAAGATTTCACTGCAAATCTTATCTTCTGGAATGTCAACTGCACAGTTTGAAAGTCACTATAGATACATATGGAAACGTGCAGCCTTTCTTAAAGTACCTGCAGCCTTGTGACGGTTGAGCACGCGGACATCTAATGAGAGCAAGTATTTTTAAACATAGACCCATCCCTATTCTACTGATTGTTTAGACGACTTAATTATTAATAGAAGCGACAAAACCCTTTCCACATCCATAAGAAATCTCTGATTCTACAACTGTGACTATATCATGAGAATATATTTGTTTCAGCAGTATTACAGCTATGCGATGTTGTTTGTAAACAAATCGAGTTTGGATCAGATAATCCAGTGACCGTCACCATGCGTTACGATGACAGAGCATATGTTTATGAATCCCTAAAAGGTGAGCGTATCCTGCCCCAGCCGTAGCACAAATTATATGTTACGTCTAGTCAATTCCTTCTCTGTGAATAATTATCTTTTACCGGGTTATTGCAGTTATCCGGCATGCGTCTCTCTCTCTCTCTCTCTCTCTCTCTCTCTCTCTCTCTCTCTGTGTCTCTCTCTCTCTCTCTCTCTGTGTCTCTCTCTAGGTAGGTGTAAATGTCTGTTATTGTTTGCATCTATGTTTGTAAGCGTGTATTAATGTATCTGTGAGTGTTTGCATCTGAAAGGTAACTCACTGTACCAGTTCTACTCTATCATGAGTATGTCCCCTGATGTCACTCCTACAGACGTGCGCTCCTACAGAGTGTATCCTGGAGGAGCATATCCTGTTCTTATGAAGGCATGTTAACTGATTTCCTGAAACTACTCAGAAGAAAATGCTTAATTAATTTGTTTTAGTAAAAATGTTGCTATATATTACCAAATTAGGCTTTCGATTAAGTATTGAGTAGAAGAGAGTGGGTGAATATATTCATATGAGACTACAAAATGCAAGAATGCTGAAGGATTATGAGAGAGTAGAGAGAACATGATTGATGATGTGAAACAGAGAAGAATTATGACATAGAAGAGAATGCAGACAGGCAGAAGATCAGTCAGTTTTTCTTACAAAGAAGGAGACAAAGAAGCTGTCTGCTCCCCTCTCCAGTGCAGAATCCCCACAACATGATTCGTTCAGTACTTGGGTGGTTGCTGAGCGTCTACAGACCTGTCTCCTCGTTTGTCTGGTTCACACCAGGTTCTGACATCCCGGAACTCCAGCTTGCACAATGGTATCGAGATGTTTACTGATGACAACAACGCTAAACATTGTGGAAACAGCTAGGTAAAATCATCATCAAGGCGACAAACCTTGTCCATAATCAATAGATAAGAAATGTCCCATAAAACAGATGCCATTTTATGATTCTGATTTCGTTGTGAGCATCTTCCTAGATAGAGTATGCTCGCTTGTTCCTCGTTTTTTCCTTTTGGGAGAATTTCATTAGGAACCTCATGACCAAAGACAAAAACACAAAGACACAGTTCGGCCATTGGTATTGGCATTAACGTCTGGTTCGGTTACATTTTGTCCTTGAAAGATAAATCATTAGTTACAGCGGTATTCAGCTGAATGAAATATACACTGCAGCAGTTTAAAATGAACCGCTATTGCTGCTTTACATTGTGCCATTAACGTGATGAGATCTGAAACTATACTGACATATTACTTACATTTGAGTGACAATGACAGACATTCACTGCTGTAATGAATAAAGTCTGACAATTTATCCAGCAAATGATTACGCAGACGTTTAATGAATTAAGGTATCCAGCAGTGGAAAACCTTAAGAGACAACACCACAAGTGTCTTACTCACTTTATTGACAGTGATCGTACAAATGATGGACGCAGAGTGTTACAGTGTGAGCCGATTTACTGTGCGAGGGAGGGAACTTCCTTCAAGTTGACCTTGACCTTAATCGTGTACTCACCATGGAAACCGCGGTCTTTAAAGTTCTTGCAAGATTGCGAGAGTATGTGGTTTTCGTTGGCCATCCATTGTTTCTTTGTGAGGTCAATGTAACGTTGACCGGCTGCGTTTATCTACACCGTCTAAAAAGGCTGTATTTATATGATGAAAATACACAATTACCTACATTTGCAATGGCAATAATGCATATTAAAGTTAGTGTAAATTTAAGATACACACTCAGCTTGAAAGATTCCCCAAAACGTTAATTTACACAGTCATAACAGAAGCGACAACACCCTTTCCAAATCTCTGCTACTTCACAATTCCGACCTTTAAGTATTTTAAAGTCCAAAATGTCAATAGATTAAACTCATATTAAGCTTCCTTACGCTTTCCGCTACCACATTGAATTTCCAAAATATTGATTGAAACTTACAACTATAGAACATCATTGACATGCTAGAGAACGAATTAATATATTTTTGCATTGACTGTTTGTAATGCCTCATTTCCAGACACCAGTGTAGCTGGATCTCCTCTCTAGTCTCTCTCGCTCCAGAATCCCCAAACATAACTCCTTAAACAGCCGGGTGACCACAGAACGCCCTGAGAGCTAATCTCGTACCAGTCTGCTCGTTTGTGTTCATCAGCATTTATGACATCGAGTTCCGTGACCCAGATAGGAAAGCCAGCTTGTGCAATGGTATCTCGATGTTCCTGGTAGTACCAGCATAAAGCATTATGAACACGGCCATATACAATAATCATCATCATAGGTATAGCGTCTAAATGAAATACACATTAAATTATAATGATTAATAACATCAACAAAAGATGGGCACATATGAAAGGAATTTACAACAATAAGGGATTATGTTCTGTATACTGAATATTGTAACGACACAAAGTAACAAAGTTTACCTACGGCCTTTTTCATCCATTTAGTCATACTTTGGTCCTTTCAATGTATTCAATTTATATGCATATATTTGGAAACAGCAAAAGAAAGAAAACGAAGAAAGGATTACACAAGATTGTTTTGAAATTTGTACAAGAAGTTTACATGTTATTTCGCCTGATGAAGGAGCAAGAATATACTCTGAAACGTCGTGTTCCCCAAATAAAGAAGTTCATTTCCATACATTCTCGTCTTTATGTGTATCACTTCTAAATGCTGTTCAAAGCCTTTAGAAGTTTTACTGTCTGCAACGGTGAAACACAAGAACAAATATTTTCCGCCCAAATACTCTTTTAACACACACGTTAATAACCAACTTAAAGTAACAAGATATATTAATGATATGTACAAGGACACAAGGAGGAGCAATCAGACCTTTCAAGCCTTACCTCAGTCAATACAACACTGTAGTCACTGGGGAACATTTTAACATTGGGACCAGCTTGATGAGCGTTACGGAATATGTCTAGGTTGTAGTCTCTGTCGTTGAGAGTGTTCTGGTACCAGAAGCCGTGGAGGTTCTCGTTGTTGACGTCCCAATGTTCCACGCTGTGAAGGTACATCATTCATAGAGTTAACATCAGAATATTTAAGAAGTGACTTCAATTCTTAACTAAGAATTGATCAAAGAAATACACCAAATATACCACCAAATGAATGATTCACAGATTTCGAAATCTAATCCTGAATACAATCAGGGAAGAACTTTCATATGTACAGAAGGTGTTTGAGGTAGGAAACATAAATATATCGTGGATTCTAGTCCTGGAGGCTTAGTTGAATTTTTGTCAGAAACGAAACTGATTTCAACTTGATCACTTGATTGTGCCACTACCCCTCACGACAACCTTGACTCCTTCATTCAGGGGACATTTGTCAGTAAGCGAGATAACCACATATACAGTTGTACCTATATATTTGAGGCGCGGGACAGTTTGTCAAAACTGAATTTCACCTTTAGTTTATTGAGAATGTCAAATACTGGAATATCTTACAGACATTTACACATGAACCAGACTTCCACATGGACACATAATGTGGTCTCCTCCTTGCTAAAATGTTTCTTTTTGAACGAGGCAGAATTTCCGCTTGAATTGTTGAAGGAAACTTACATCTGACAAGAGAAATCATTTCAAATTTCTCTTTATATGGGCAACCTTATGAGCAGAGATTTCCTTTGATTGGGAGAAAGTTGCATACAATTGATGTTTTAGAACTTACAGGTTCTTGGTTCGTTCAACAATGTCTAGTATATGGTGTTTTACTGTGCCCTTCAGTGCCTGACCACGAAGGGCGTGAACTCACGGTTGAATAAACGGAACCCCAGACCAGACAATGTTGTGACCTCGCACCTTAATTCTGTCGGAAAAACACACCAGTGTAGATTATTGCCGTTTTCTGAAAGTAACTATAGGGTACTACAACTCAATTGACATTTCCACTATATATATTCTAATGAAGGGAGTTGGAAAATCTTCTAAAGTATTTTTCTCATGTATATAGTGGTTCTAACTCGCATCCCAGATTACATCTCAAGTTACAACAAGACCAGCAATTGTGTGGAGATCATTATTACCTTGGTGAGTTACCAACTCAGTCTTTATAGCTATAATCACTGCCTTTGTATTTGGACTCCCACTCAGATTTGTACTGCCACTGTAATACCTTGGTAGAAATTTGTATTGGTTTTTAAACTTATTAATTTTGGAATACAACTGCTAATTATACTATATTGTTTTGTTGTTTATTGGCTGGTTGCACACCAAGTTCTTTTATGGACTTTCAACATGGGAAATCAACAAGTAACAAATATCAGTTTGTAAACCGACCCATTAGATCTCAATTTCTTGATGGTGTTGATTGGCACGTCGTAGTTGCTGTTACCCTGTTAAAACAAGAGCTGTTTGCAACATTCCATCTTTAATAAAGCAATAGCAAGGAAATTGCATCCTGACCCCGTTCCACAAAGCGATCTGAGCGCCGAGATGATCGTGGCTAGCATACTTTGATGCAGCTTTTCGGCAGTTGTAGCCCTGAGGTCGCTTTGCCGAACGGAGTGCACGACAGACAAATAGGACTCGTTTTTTAAAACAATTGACCATGCCATTTAACAAAGTCCGAAAGAGATGAGTACCAACAGGATCAGAGTGAAAAGTGCTACATGGTTGAACTGCACTTGTATACTGTGTTATGAGAATGTGTTTTTCTTAATTGTAGTGTCACATTAAGTTACTTTTGGTTGTTATGGGTCACAAAAGTTTGAGAAGCTGAATGTGGATTTGAACTCGCATCTTAGGCTATGTAATTTCACCTGTTAAGATTGGGTTGAGGAGTTGCCTCCCTTTGTTTGTTTTGTTCCGGTGGGGTTGTGGAAGCTGTGAGAAGATTGCGGTGTGGCATGGCTTTTATTAGAAAAATCCAGAACTGTATAATAGGTATATAAGCGATGGTTTTTGAGATGTATGAGAGGGACGACTTTAGATTTACGCTCATCTGTATGCTAACATCAACGTTTCAAGACCGACACCTCAAAAAGGCCTCGTCTACATTGAACTTTCAACAGCTGACAACAAACTTCAATCAATACATCTACAAGAGTCTGGTAACTATAGACATTTAGTTAATATTTTAGAACCAACAGACTCAATAGTATTGTATTAGAAATCTGTACTGTCATTAATTGTAACCATGTTTATTCAATATGTTATTGAATATTATATACTCGTCGGTTTGCTGGTTTAAAGGGGACTGACAAGCCTTTATCACAGTATTTTCTAAACCGTAACGTTACAAGTGACATTCAGATATTGTACCAATTAGGAGAATCGAATCCAAAATGCTTTATACAAATACCTGGGGGGTCATAATTGATTTTTAGTGATCGATTTATAAAATATTTACTGCTGTTTTGCCTTTTCTCCTAACGGAATCGGGTGGAAAATCGAGACCGGTTATTCGCTGACGTTTCTGTTTAATGATTTGGTTTCCCATTGCCATTTGAAACATACAGACAGACATGGTGCTTACAGACTAGGGCCGGGGTATCAATTTATGCGGGTATGATATTCCGATCCACGACCAACGATTAAAGACCAAGTTGCCAAAGGTTCCTTATCTGTGGGTCAGTGTCATGTAGCTACTGCAAACAGAGATCGTCGGCAGATTCACCACAAGGTTCTACCTTCTGAGGTTCCAACGAAGTCCATTTGAGAGCATTCTCTGTGACTGCCCCGTTGAAGTGCTTGTTGATGAACGGTATGTATCTCTGGTCGCCATTGAGATAATCGCAACACTTTACAGCGGTTCCGAATGCAAACGATTTGTTGGTTTGAATTACCTGAAACGAAAATACGATGGCATGGGTGTGGGTTCAACGGTTTGTTTAATACTATTGATTAATTAGTTTTAAAGATAACACTCACGTCAATTTCAACTTGATTGTCGGAAATGCCACCAGAAGTGAACAAACGTGATTGGTGCCAGTTATAGATGTGTCAAAGCGAAGTATAAATATACTGAGTCAAAGAAGAAACTTCACATTCTTTCTTCAGGGCACTATAAAAGAACAAGAGATGGTAAGATGGTTAAATTGTTATTATTCCATTGCTGAGATCTGTGTGATGTACTCGATACACTGACAGTGCCATAATCAGTTCCATTAGGCTACACCGCTGTTCCAAAACATGGGTATACAGAATGTCAAGTCACAAGAATAAAAATGCGAAATTTCTCAGTTCAATATCGTGGCCGCTCCGCGCATTCACCACTGCCAAACACCGTCTCCTCATCGACTGCCTGATGCTTGTGAACACGTGGTTGGGGATTCTGCGCCATTGCTCTTGCAAGGCAGCGCCAAGTTCCTGCAAATTCTGAGGTTGGTTCCTAAGACCACGAAGCCTTCTCCCAAGTGCATCCCAAACGTGCAATATTGGATTAAGGTCAGGGGACCTCGATGGCCAGTCCATGACGTTGATTCCAGCGTTTTGAAGGAAATTTCGTGTCAACATCGCGGTATGCGGCCGAGCATTATCATGCTGGAACTGTAGACCTGGGCCATGAGCCGCCATGAAAGGAACGAGTTCAGGGGTGAGCACCTGGTCGTGGTAAGCAGCAGCTGTGAGGTTTCCACGGATGACCAGAATTTGGGAACGGTTGTTCCCACAGAAAGCACCCCACACCATGCAACTTCCGCCCCCGAATCTGTCGACTTCCTGTACACAACATTGGGCATACCGTTCACGACGTCGTCTCCAGACTCTATGCCTGCCGTCCGCGAATCTGAGGGTAAACCTGGATTCATCGCTAAAGACGACTCGATTCCAGTCCTTCTGGGTCCATCAGAGGTGACGTTGGGCCCACAGCAGACGTTGACGTTGATGAAACGGCGTCAATATTGGCCCACGATATGGACGTCAAGAATGGAGATTGGCAGCCCTCAACCGATTTCGAATGGTCTGTGAGGACAGTCGACCTCTAAACATCTCAGCCCTGGTTCGTGTAGCCGGCAGAAATCTGTCACGTAGGTGACGTAGGACGATTTGGCGGTCTTCTGCTTGTGACGTCACACGTGGACGACCAGACCTTGGGCGATCAGAAGTGGTGCCAGTTTGTTGTAGACGACCTCGCAAGTCATACACAGTACGACGGCTGCATCCCATTGCTCTTGCGACGTCAATAACTGAGGCCAATGCAAACACGTGCATATGAAGAAAACTTCGATGCGAAGATCACGTGATCGACTGCACGTGCAAAACCTGATTTGGCACTAACGTCATTTGCACGACGAATGGATGGGTTTGAGTGGGTTTTGCTAACGTTTTTCTAGAGTCAAAAGATAGGGATCCCATTTCGGATACATAGATGTATCATCAGAGAAACATTATTCATTATTTTTCAAATTACATTTTGTGAAGTTTCTTTTTTGACTCAGTATATATGGCTTATTACCATCGATACTTAGGATAGTTTAGAATATCGTTATATATGTCGTGCATAAATTCCCTGAAATCATGATTCAATTTGCACAATCCCAGTGAAAAATAATCCAAACGAGAGACACTATAAGAAATGTTTATTCTGACAAAACAGTATCTTGATGCAATGTGACATAAAAAATCGTTAAGGTAATTAAAAGATCAAACATCAAAACTGAACTACTCATTTTTACACGTGATATTTCGAGGATGGCAATGGCTTGAGCATTTATTTCAATCTTTGTAGGACGATATAGTCAGAATTGTATCTCTTACGAATGTGGAACGAGTTTTGTCGTTTTTCTTATCTCTAGGTGACAAGATGACCTGCTTGTGATTTATGTCAAGGTTAAAGAAATGACACCTGGACCCTTTATCTTTTCTCTTCAAGAAGGCAACACGAGAGCCAAATTTTTTGTTTGTTTGTTCGTTCATTCGTGTGTTTGCTGGTTTGTTTGTTTGTTTGATGCCACAATGCAATATTCCAGTCATGTGACGGCGGTCTTATAATATTCGAGTCTGTACCAGACAATTTAGTGATTGACGCCATAAGATACGATGACAAAGCATATGTTTATGAATAACTATCAAGTAGTGATGATACCAGGTGTTCGCGAAACATTGTGTGTATCCTGGTCCACCGGTGGCACCCGTCATAAACATCTACAACTGACTGACTGACTGAATTTGGTTTTACGCCGCTTTTAGCAATATTCCAGCAACTTCACGGCGGGGGACACCAGAAATGGGCTTCACACATTGTACCTATGTGGGGATTCGAACCCGGGTCTTCGGCGTGACGAGCCAACGCTTTAACCATTAGGCTAGCCCACCGCCCCAAACATCTACAAAGACGAGTCAACAGCTCAAATGAAAAAGTGCGGGAACGTATTGTACAAGTCAAAATAGGGAATTGCATTGGACATAAATGTTGTCGACTAGCAAATTTTTAAAAGCTTTACTTGAATATTGTAAACTTGATCGAAAAACGCCTGAAGAAAACAATTGTTACTTGGACAAAGAAACCAAAGACCATTTGAGAGCTCTGAGGACAGACTGACATAACCTCCTGAAAGTTGATGTCACTTTTCCTCCGTCTCTCTATGGATTTGCATTGGACAGAAATATTGTCACCGATGCATCAAATCCCCATGTCTACCCTAAAACATTTTGAAAGCTTTACTTGAATATTGTGAACTTGATCGAAAAACGTCTGAAGAAAAAAATGTTACCCAGACAAAGAAACTAAAATCCATTTGAGTACTCTGTTGCTCTAGCTCCAAGAACAGACTGACATAACCTACTGAAAGTTGATGTCACTTTTCCTTATCCTCTCTATGGTGGCATCAGATTCTGCACGCCAGTGGGTGTTGGCTACCAGGGGTGTCACAGACACGGAGTCGACCACAAAGTTTACACCAGGTGACGGGCCTTGGTAGTACACAGTGGATGATTTTATACCTATTTTTTAAAAAGGAACAATCGAATTACAAAGCAATGGAAAACGTATTTTGTGTCTCAGGTTCATATACGTAACCATCATTGCACGATCATAGAACCAAATAGGTTATAGAGAGAATGAAATTATTTTTAAAGCGACTTTAATCACCAAGAAATGGTTAATATCTAACAATAACTTCTATGTCAATAAATCAATCCTGTATTTAGCATAAAGGCAATAGGTTTTGCTGCTTAATGATTCTATTTGTTTTGCAGCTCCAGCTAAGCTTGTAAAAAATTCTGGACGTTACTCGGGAGGCTTGGCTATTTACATAAGGATGTGTTATTCTCTGTTTTTCAGAAGGATTTACTCTCATTAATATAATTGTGTATTTCTCAAACTTAGTTTTGACGGAGTCAGCACTCCTGTAATATTTCTTGTTTTGTTTATATTTTGCCGAAACACTCGCCTTTGTATATGATACGCCGCATGATAATGGTATTGAAGAGTTAGATACAAAGATCTTTAACATAACGTCAGATTTTACACCAGCTCCTGAAATTTGACAGGTGACTTTAATGCTTGGACGGAGAATGGGGAGGATTATATTAGTGAAGACGAATCTGATCTGGAAAGGTTGAATTTACCTGATTTATATGCTTTAGATACTTTATCAATTGTTATCATCAATAATGAAGAGCATATACTATTCTTAAGTATTTATCTGAAAAGAATCTGCCAGTATGAATTATAGCATTTCAACAGTACTATAACTGTGCAGAATATCTCTGTACTCTAAATGTACTTTAGGCCATGTCGCCGCCATACCGACATTTATTGTCATTGTCATTGAATATACTTCAACAACAGGTTTTATTTTAATTAAATGAGGCTCATCAGTCATGAAGCATTTGAAATTCATACATATATGGACATGAATAACATTTTCCTGGATATAAAACAAAAAGGTACCTACCTAAAAGGTTTTTCCATTAATTATAAGTACCACATAAATAACTTGTAATTAGTCCTGTGGACTACATCTAAACTATAAATGACCAGCTCAAAAACATTTATGAATATAAAATATGTTGCCATGATGTTTTAACACCCCTACTGTTTTATGTAAATGTCAACTAAGGCTAGATGTTAAACTGATATAATCCGTAAGATAGCACTATGGTTTGATCATAGCTATAAGTTCAGTTTATGATGAACGTCCTTAACAATGTTCAAGAGTCAAATTCACGTTTCTATTACATACCACTCAATTACAATAGATTTCATCATAACATTTTTCCTTATATCCGAGTGTCTGTAAATGGACAGGCAGTCATCTGGCCACTGGGGCCACTACTGAACAATATCTGGAAGAAATAGTTTTCATCCAATACAGCGAACGCTCACTGGAAACCATCAACCTTTGGATTTACAACCTTTCACATATTGTTAAGTTTATCTTATATTTGACTTTGTGTGGTGGCCTGTGACGTGTTTCCACACTTTTGGGTTGTTTTGGTACTATAAAATAATATCGCGTAGATCAGGACAAGGACCGTCTGGGAATATTTACAGTTGAGGTTATGTTGGATGTCACTGAATGTCAATAGACTGCTTTGGTTCAATCAAATACCACATTACCCCCAGAAGGAGCATTGAAGTCTCCAGTGAGATGAATCCAGCCGTCGGAGGAACTGGCGAGAGGGTGGCCGCCAACAGGGATGTATGCCTTCTTCCCAGCTACAACACAAAGATGCACCAAAATGTAATGGTGCTGAAACATCAGTACACCCCTTTCAAAAACAAATATATTGTACTTTGTACTAAGGATGGGGAAGTATGACCATTCAGATTGCTAGACGGGTGTATAAAAGTATATTACGGACACAATATTGCACATTTTATCACTTCCAAAAACTATGTTGTACTTTGTTCGATGGTTGAAGACGTATGGCAAATCAGATTTCGGGACGGACAGTCATTTTCATATTGTTATCAAAGGGCTAATAAAATCCACACTTCTTGTTTTTGACTTAGAAGAGGCTACAGAACCTACTGTCAAGGTCAAAATACATTTCCAACTGTATATTTTGTCCCAGTTGTCCGGCCTTATCGTTGAGCAGTTTTACCCATCCCTCGACCTTATACCGTCCGTTAGGCGTGAGGCCATTGAGAGTCTGTGCGGGCCCTTGGTAATAGTGGTTTCTGAAATATACAGATGGTTTAAGAAATGCTTTATGGTATGGACAAATTGTCCCGATGACTGTGATGTCTTTCCAAAGATAATTTTACTATAGAAAAATATTGTTTTGTTGCTCGGAAAGGTATTGAATATTGGTTATAGAGGACCGTTTTGAAAAGCAGTATCAATTTCTTATCCACGTGTATATAAATATACTAAGTAGCAAAAGAAACGTCAGTTTTGAATTTTCCTTCGCAGAAACGGATAACTGTAAACTCATTTAAGGTTTTGATTGTATGTTTTTGACAACATCTCCAACTTTACCTGAGCAAAGACATTCCTTCCCAAACTCAGATTGGAAGCCAGGAAATGGTCTCCAAAAAACGCAACCTGATCTCGGAGATGGTAAGGTGTTCTCCATGTTTTTCATGCAACTCATGCTGCACGTGCTGTTCACAAGGACCAGCCCTATAAAATGCACCCTCAAACCTGGTTGAAACAATGACATTACAACGTCAGCAGGATGGCGCCAATCACGACAGCTCAGAGGAACCAGGCGCTAGGAAGACTTGAAGCTGGCCACACTGCACAAGCCGTTGCCAATCACTTCCGGGTCAACGTTCGGACCATCTACAGGCTGCAGCAACGTTTCCGGGCCACCAACACCACAAATGATCGCCCCCGTACTGGCAGAGCAAGGGTGACCACAAGACGACAAGACCGCCATGTTGTGCGACAACATGTACATAATCCCTTCATGCGGCACGCCGACGTCTTAACAACGGGAACCTCTATTGCCGTAGACCCTACCGTGGACCTATCCTCACCCCTTGTCATCGACGTGAACGTCTACAGCTTGCCTTACAACACCAAAACTGGCGATACACCCAGTGGAGATTGGTGCATTCCATGCATAGACGCTGTGCTGCAGTTATTGCCGCTCGTGGTGGTCACACTAGATACTGAAGTCAAGAGTCTGAATGGACTGCAAACGTTCACGTAATGTCCTGAAATTCTGATATTCATTGATGTGTCAAGACATTGTACACAAAAAATTGTTTGATCCGCTTAATATGTCAATTTCTGTAATGATTTGATTACAGTGCCTATCTAATTTTGAATTCGTACTGACGTTGTTTTTTTGCTGCTGAGTATATATATAGGAAACACCATTGTAATAATGGAACTTTGTACTGCATAGCGTTTTCTCAATTACCTGCCCGTGGCCTTGTGGTCAGCTCACAATGTATATTCCAACAGTTCCAATGATCCATTGTTTCCATTCTGGACGATATTCTGCCCCAAAGCAAGGGGCAGCAGACACAGCAGCACCAGACACGACATATCTGGTAGAAAACAGCCACGGCACTGAATAACAGGTGGTCGTTTTAGAGATTCCATTGTAAATCTTATCTTCTGGAATGACAACTGCATACCGTTCAGTGTGAAAGTCACTATAAATGCACTTGGAAAAGTACATTCTTAAAGTTCCTGCAGCCTTGTGACGGTGGATCACGCGGATATTTAATAAGAGAAAGTATTTTAAACATAGACCCATCCCTGTTCAGATAACTTGCTCAGTTGTTGGATTTACGTGTGAAATACTTTTATCAAACCCTTTCGACATCCATAAGACATCTCTGCTATAAACAGGGTCGACTGTACCATTGTGACTATATTATGAGAATTTATTTGTTTCAGCAGTATTACAGCTGTACAGCATTGTTTCTTAACAAAACGAGTCTAGACCAGACAATCAAGTAATTGTCACCATGCGATACGATGACAGAGCATGTGTCTATGAATCACTATGAAATAGTGATGATGCCAGGTGATCGCGTAAAGGTGAGCGTATCCTGTCCCACCGGTGGCACCCGTCATAAACATATGCTTCGTCTAGTCAATTTCTCCTCTGTGAAGAAAATATCTTTTACCGGGTTATTGAACCTAATGACATACGTGCATGCGTGCGTCCCACAAATAAATGAATAAATATATGAATGTATGTGTGTGTGTGTGTGTGTGCGTGTGTGTGCGCGTGTGTTAGTGAGTGAGGGTAGGTAAGTATTTGTGTCTGTTATTGTTTGCATCAAAGTTCGTAAGCGTGTATCAACGTGTATTGCGTCTGAAAGGTAACCAATTGTACCATTTGTACTATGTCATGAGTATGTCCTCCGATGTCACTCCTGCAGACGTGCGCGAGCAGACGAGAGTATCGTGGAGGAGAGTATCCTGTTCTAATGTTAACAGTTTTCCTGGAAAGACTCGGGAAGCTATGAAAACAATCAGAGCCAGACCTGCACCGAAAATTGTTTTTGTAACTGATGTGTTGGGAAATTTGGAAATGTAACCTAAATCAAACATCTTTGCCCGGTTTTATTATCCCCAAAAGAGGGGCTTCACACTTCTCAACAACTGGTCCTTGAACAGATAAACCACTAGTTAAGACGTCATTCAGCTGAATGACATTTACACTGCAACAGTTTGAAATGAACCGCTATTGCTGCTTTACATTGACGAGATCTGGAAGTACCAATTCGGAGTGACAATGATAGACATTCACTGCTGTTACGAATATAAGCTGATGCTATATCCAGCAAAGACTTCAGATAAATCAAGTTATCCTACATGCAGTGACTTACTCATCATCACAAAAGAAAACACACAATAGGCCTGACGTCTGATAATATATCCAGCAAATTTAAAAGGCAAAAATGCGTTAAATGAATTACGTTATCCTGCAGTGACAAACAGAAAACAGAACAAGTGTCTGACTCACTTTATTGACAGTGGTCGTACTAATGATGGACGCGGAGGGTTACAGAATGAGACGATTTACCCAAGGTAAATGACTGCGCGAGGGAGGGAACTTCCTTCCCGTTGACCTTGACTTTAATCGTGTAGTCGCCATGGAAACCACGGACTTTAAAGTTCTTGCCAGATTGGGAGAGCTTGTGGTTTTCGTTGGTCATCCATTGTTTCTCTGTGAGGTCAATGTAACGTTGACCAGCTGCGTTTATCTACAACGTGTAAAAGAAGTGCATTTATATGACGTAAATACACAATTACTTACATTTGAGATGCAAATAGTTCATATCAACGACAGTGCAAATATAAGATACACACTCACCTTGAAATATTACTATACTAATTTACACAGGCATAAGTAAAAAAAAATATTCCCAAACAGCTAAAACTTCGTAAAATATGAAGATAAGTTTTTTCCGATATCATGTTCTTTAAAGTCCGCAGTATCAAATAGATAAAAGTCAAATTAAGCGTCCTTGTGCTTTCTAATACCACATTTAATTTCCAAAATATTGATTGCAAACTAACAATAGAACATTATTGAGATTCTAATGAGTGAATTAATATATTTATACATTCGCTGTTTGTAATGCCTACCCTGAACTCATTTCCAGACACCATTGTAGCTGGATCTCCTCTCCAGTCTCTCTCGCTCCAAAATCCCCAAAACATAACCCCTTCAACAGCTGGGTGGCCATAGAACGCCCTCAGAGCTGTCTCGTACCAGTCTGCTCGTTTGTGTTCATCAACACATATGACATCGAGTTCAGTGACCCAGATAGGAACGCCAGCTTGTGCAATGGTATCTAGATGTTCCTGGTAGTATCAACATAAAGCATTATGAACACGGTCATATATAATAATCATCATCATAGTTATGGCGTCTAAATCAAATACACATTTCAGAAATCATTACCATCAACAGTGGTGTCAGCATCACCTACATACGATCATTTTACTTAGTAAGATTATTTTTAATTTGTTTCTTATGGAAATGGACAAAATATATTCATCGCCAGAAGTACTAAACGCTAATAGATGGGGCAATATGATTCTGTAACAATAATAATATTTTCTTGGGAGTTACCTTGATCAGCGTTGGGTCGGGTTCAACATTGTCTCCAAAGTGACACTGGACACCGACTCCATAGAGGCCGACGTTTGCGTTCTTGAACCTGATGGCCTGTTCACGGTATGCCTGAATAGAAAATTGAAACAGATTGCAAGCTTATAATACAATAAAGAATTCAAGCAAGAAAAGAAACATTACACTGATCTGTTTGATTGGCATTTTAGAAGTTGGCAGGTAACAGTAAGGCAAGATATAGTTTGGACGACAACTTCTTCATTCAGTTTTGGTGCAACGTTTCGGTATATTTCCTTATACCGTTGTCAAGCAAGCTCGAAGCGAGACAGCACAAAACAAAAACTATAATAATTAATATCATCAACCACAGAAAGGCATGTATGAAAAGGATTTACAAGAATAAGGAATTATGTTGTGTATACTGAACATAGTAATGACACAAAGTAACAAAGTTAACCTACGGCCTTTTTTATTCATTTGGTCATACTTTGTTTCTTTCAAGGGTGACCAACTTGAATTTATATGCATATATTTGGAAAAGCAAAAGAAAGAAAACGAAGAGTTGAGTTGAGTTGAGTTGAGCTTTACGTCACATCCGCATTATTCCAGCTATATAGTGACGAGAACAAGTCAAAGGATTGCACAAGTTTTGTTTGTTTCATATCTGTACAAGAAGTTTACACGTCATTTCACCTGATGAAGGAGTAAGAATATACTCCGAAATGTTGTGTACCTCAAATAAAGAAGTTGATTACATTCTCGCCTTCATGTGTATCACTTCAAAATGCCGTCCAAAGACTCTAGAAAGTTTACTGTCTGCAACGGTGAAACACAAGAACAAATATTTTCCGCCCAAATACTCTATTGACACAAACGTTCATAACCAACTTAAAGTATCAAATATATAAATGTCATGTGCAAAGTTTACACGAAGGAGTCATCAGACTGCCTCAAGTCTTACCCCAGTCATCCCGCCCGATGCCACAACACTGTACTCATTGAGGAACATTTTAACATTGGGACCAGCTTGATGAGCGATACGGAATATTTCTAGATCGTAGTCTCTGTCGTTGAGAGTGTTCTGGTACCAGAAGCCGTGGAGGTTCTCGTTGTTGACGTCCCAGTGTTCCACGCTGTGAGGGTACATCATTCATAGAGTTAACGTCAAAATATTTAAGAAGTGATTTCCTAATTTATAAATGATCAAAGAAATACACCAAATATACCACCAAATGAATGATTCAAAGATTCGGAAACCTAATCCAGGGAAGAACTTTCATATCGACAGAAGGTATTTGAGACAAGTGACATAAGTACATTCTGGATTCCTAAAAGCTTTGTTGAATTTTTTCAATTTCAGAAAAAAACAACACATTCAAGTTTGTTTGATTTCAACTTGATCACTTGATTACACCACTACCCTACATGAAAAAAGTGATTCCTTGATTCATGGGACATTTGTCAGTATGCGAGATAGCCACATATACAGTTGTACCTATATATTCGATGGACAGTTGAAGGCAAATGTCACTTGATGTTTACCAAGAATGTCAAATACTGGAATATCTTATAGATCTGTATAGATGTAATTTATAAGACAAGAACCAGCTTCCACATGGACACATACTGTGCCCCCCTCCTTGCTAACATGTTCTTTTATGAATGAGGCAGAATTTCTGTTCGAATGGGCAAAATTAAAAAATTGTTTTATCTAACAAGAAGAATTGCTTCAACTTTTTTTCTTTATGTGGACATCTGATGTTATAGATACTGATCTATAGACACAACCTTGTGATGGTCTCAATCTGAGATGTCTTCTGAAATGGAAAAGGTATATCACTGATATTTTAGAACTTACAGGTTCTTGGTTCGTCCAACAATGTCTTGTATATGGTGTTTGACTGTGTCCTTCAGTGCCTGACCACGAAGGGCTTTAACCCACTGTGGGACGAACTGATCCACAGACCAGACAATGTTGTGAGCTCGCACCTTGATTCTGTCGGAGAAACACACCAGTGTAGATTATTGCCGTTTTCTGGAAGGTACTACAGGTACTACACGTCTATGGACATTTTCACTACATTCTGACGTAAGGACTTTGAAAATCTGCTGGAGTCTTTTTCTCTGGTATATAGGGGAATTAACTAGCATCTCACATTATATGTCAGGGTACAAGTGGAGATCATTCTTACCATGGATACTCAGTCTATTTCGGAAACTTGGTCATTGTTGCAGTGAGGTGAATATTACCATATCTGTCTTTATTGCTGTGATCACTGCCTTTGTCTTAATCTTGTCTTTGAATTTGTAATCCCACTCAATTGTGTGCTGTCACTGTAATAGCTTGGTCGACATTTGTATTAGTTTTTAAGCTTAGTTATTTTGGAAGACAACTGTTAATGATACTATATTGCTCTGGTGTTTGTTTCTTGGTTCCACACCGAGTTCTTTCATTGACTTTCAATATAGGAATTAAGAAGTAACAAATATCAGTGTGTAAACTCGTCCTCTCACCCGTTAGATCTCAACTTCTTGATGGCGTTGATTGGTACATCGTAGTGGATGTTACCCTATTAAGAACCAAGAGTTGTTTGTAATATTCCTTCTTCAATAAGGCGATAGTGTAGAAAATTGATTCCTAACCCCGTTCTACAAAGTGATCTGAGCATTGAGACAGTAGTGGCTCTCAGGATCGTGGGGGTCATAATTGATTTTTAGTGATCCATTCTTAAATATTGTGTTGCTGCTTTCCATGTTACGCTCAACAGAATCGAGTCCGGGTATTCGTTGACGTTTTATGTTTAACGACTCGGTTCACCATTGCCCTTTGAAACATATGGACAGATATGATACTTACAGACAAGGGGTATCAATTAATGTGGGTATGATATTCAGATCTACAACCAACGATTAAAGACCCAGTTGCCAAAGGTTCCTTATCTGTGGGTCAGTGTCATGTAGCTTCTGCAAGCAGAGAGCCTCGGCAGACTCATCCGACCACAGGTTCTACCTTCTGAGGTTCCAACGAAGTCCATTTGAGAGCATTCTCTGTGACTGCCCAGTTGAAGTGCTTGTTGATGAACGATATGTACCTCTGGTCGCCATTGAGATACTCGCCACAGTTTACAGCGGTTCCGAATGCAAACGATTTTTTTGGAATGACCTAGAACGAAAATATGATGGCATGGGTGTGGATTCTATGGTTTCTTTAATACTGTTGATTAATTAGTTTTAAAGATAACACTCACGTCAATTTCAACTTGATTGTCGGAAATGCCTCCAGAAGTGGTGACGCTGAAATATGTTATGAACAAACGTTAAGGTGTCAAAGCAAAGTATAAATAGGTGGCTTATTACCATTGAAAAAAATATCTTTTATCTCTAGGTGACAAGATGACCTGCTTGTGATTTATGTCAAGGTTAAAGTAATGAAACCAGGTCTCCTTATCTTTTCTCTTCAAGAAGGCAACATGAGAGCCAGATCTGTTTGTTTATTTGTTCGTTCGTTCATTCGTTTGTTTGCTAGTTTGCTTGTTTTCTGCAATATTCCAAACATGTTATGGCCGTCTGTTAATATTCGACTCTGTACCAGAGAATTCAGGGATTGACACCATAAGATATGATGACAGAGCATGTGTTTATGAATAACTATCAAATAGTGATGATACCAGGGGTTCGCGGGAAGGTGAGCGTATCCTGCCCCACCCGTCATAAACAATGCAAAGACTAGTCAACTGTTCAAATGAAAAAGAGCGGTCAAATTCTTGTCTGTGAAGATATGATCGTTTGTGCAAATAAAAAAGTGAGGGAAGGTATGGTACAAGTCAAAATAAGGAATTGTATCGGACATAAATTTTGCCACTGATACATCAAATCCACATGTCTACCCTAAAACATTTTGAAAACTTTACTTGAATATTGTTAACTTGATCGAAAAACGTCTGAAGAAAAAAATGTTACCCAGATAAAGAAACTAAAATCCATTTGAGTACTCTGTTTCTCTAGCTCCAAGAACAGACTGACATAACCTACTGAAAGTTAATGTCACTTTTCCTTATCCTCTCTATGGTGGCATCGGATTCTGCACGCCAGTGGGTGTTGGCTGCCAGGGGAGTTATAGACACGGAGTCGGCCACAAAATTTACACCAGGTGACGGGCCTTGGTAATACACACTAGATGATTTTATGCCTAAATTGAAAAAAGGAACAATCGAATTACAAAGCAATGGAAAACGCATTTCAAGTCACATGTTCACATCATTACCTGACCATAGAACCTAAACGGTTATAGAGAGAGTGACTTTAATTACCAGGATATATGGTTTATATCTGACAAATACCATGTCATGTATTTAGCATAAAGGCAATAGGTTTGGGTATTTAACACCAAGCTGAACGCTTGCTATATTCATTAGGATATTATGAATATACTTAAACAACAGGTCTGTATTGAATGATGCTCACCACTCATCATTATCATTTGAAATTCATACATATATCGGCATGATATAACATTTACCAGGAGGAAAAACGAAAAGGAAACTACCCCAAAAGGTTTTTATAAGTATCATGATAATAACTGGATAATAAGGTTTGTGGCCTATTTCTAACCTATAAATGGCCAGTTAAACATTGATGAATTAACAATATGTTGCCATCCACCTTCACTTTTTCCTTTCAAATTATTTGCACAAATGTAGTCCATCGGCCCAGGGTACAATATTGGTCCATAACAACTAGATAAATAACTCACACAATATCAAACAAGGATGCATCATCAAACCATACTTGAAGCAGTCATATTGCATAGATGTACATGCAACGGTATTTCCATACAATTGTTTTATATTCTCGGGCGCATTTCATAGTATATGAATTCAGCAACATTTCTAGTTACATACACAGTTTCACAAGACAGTTGAACTGAACTTTTGAAGAGTATGGTTTACATAGTATTTAGCCGGTAAGAACTGTTTCCCGAGATCATCATACATCTGGCACACTAGCAAAAATGGAATTCACTCTCGAAGTAACCCTGTTCTAACATATCTTACCGTCACTACATGCAGTGTATGGGAACTGCATCCACTTTCATAAATTTAACACCCAAACTCGTTACTGAGGTTTCATGTAAACGAAGGCTAGATATTAAATCGATAAAAACCGTAAGATAGCATTATGGTTAGATCATAGCTATAAGTTTAAAATAAGCATTCTTAAGTCAATTTCAAGTTTCTATAACATACCATTGAATAACAATAGCCTCAGCTATACATTCATTGATAATTGATTATGCTTGAGAACCACCAAACTACAATCGACAACATTAGGATATATTGGAGCCACAGGGCCACTTTTGATGAATATTTCCATTCAAGAAACCTCACTGAAAACCTTCCACGTTTGGAGTAGCCACTAGGATTTACAACCTCTCACATACTATTAAAATTTGACTTTGTGTGGTGGCCTGTGACGTTTCTTCACAGTTGTTTTGTTGGGTTGTTTTGGTACTATAAAATAATATCGTGTAGATCAGGACAAGAACCGTCTGGGAATATTCAGTTCAGGTTATGTTGGATGTCATTGAATATCTGTAGACTGCTTTGGTTCAATGAAATACCACATTACCCCCAGAAGGAGCGTTGAAGTCTCCAGTGAGGTGAATCCAGCCGTCGGAGGATCTGGCGAGAGGATGGCTGCCAACAGAGATGTATGCCTTCTTCCCAGCTATAACATAAAGATGCACCAAAACATTAATTGTGCTGAAAAATGATTACATCTCCTCAAGAACAAATATATTGTACTTCGTAGTTAGAATGAAGAAGTATTACTATTCAAATTGCAAGACTGGTGTATAAAAATATAATACACACATAAATGAATATTGCACAGTTTATCACTAAAACGCTAAAAAATATATATTGTACTTTGTACGATGAATGATGATGTATATAAGTTCAAATCAACACTTCTTGTTCTTGACTTAGAAGTGAGCTACAGAACCTACTGTTGCATTGATCAATGCTCATGATGTTGATCACTGGATTGCCTGGTTCAGACCGCTGCCACATAGGTGGGATATTGCTGAATGCGGAGTAAAACTCACGCACTCACTCACTTATATAAAAGAGTATGTTTTAAAAACATCAATATGTGAAATATTGCATCATGAGCAAAAAAAATACCAATTCTCTTTACCGATATGAACATGAAATACCAATATGAAAACGCTAACACAATAAACTTCCTGTTCTTGACTAGATGTGAGCTACAGAACCTACTGTTAAGGTCAACAGCCACCTCCAACTCTATATTTTGTCCCAATTGTCCAGCCTTGTCGTTCAGCAGTTTTACCCATCCCTCGACCGTATACCGTCCATTAGGCGTTAGGCCACTGAGAGTCTGCGAGGGACCTTCGTAATAGTGGTTTCTGAAATATACAGATGGTTTAAGAAATGCTTTATGGTATGGTCGAACCACATTAATCCTAAATGCCAAAATATACTGCAAACGAGCGTTGTTTTATATTCTAAAATATTATGAATTAAACAAATTGTCCCGATGAGTGATGTCTTTCCAAAGATAATTTTACTACAGAAAAATATTGTTTTGTTGCTCGGAAACGTATTGAATATTGATTATAGAGGACTATTTTGAAAAGCAGTATCAATTTCTTATCCCCGTGCATATATATATATATAGGAAACACCATTGTAATAATGGAATTTGTACTGCATTGCCTTTCCTCAATTACCTGCCCGTGGCCTTGATTCCGTGATGTCCACTATGATGATCAGTGGTCAGCTCACAGTGTATATTCCAACAGTTCCAATGATCCATTGTTTCCATGTCTCCATTCTGGACGATATTCTGCCCCAAAGCAAGGGGCAGCAGACACAGCAGCACCAGACACGACATATCTGGTAGAACACAGCCACGGCACTGAACAACAGGTGGTTGTATTAAAGATTCCACCGCAAATCTTATCTCTGGAATGTCCACTGAATACCGTTCAGTGTGAAAGTTACTATAAATACATATGGAAATGTACATGCTTAAAGCTCCTTCAGCCTTGTCACGGTGGATCATGCGGACATTTAATGAAATTTTAAAAATAGACCCTCCCCTATTCTACTGATTTGTTGAGACAACTTGCTCGGTTGTCGGATGTTTTTGTGAAATGATTTTGTCATTAAGGAATTCCTTCTCTGTGAAGAAATTATCTTTTTATTCTCATACCGGGTTACTGCAGTTAGACAGTGACATGCTTGCGTGCATGTATGTGTGTGTGTGTGTGTGTGTGTGTGTGTGTGTGTGTGTGTGTGTGTGTGTGAATGCTAGCACCAATCTATGTAAGCATGATTTAAAGTGCTTGTCAGTGCGTCCCAAAGATGTGTCTGTCTGTCTGTGTGTGTGTGTGAGTGAGAGAGAGAGAGAGAGAGAGAGAGAGAGAGAGAGAGAGAGAGAGAGAGAGGAGGAGAGTATCCTGTTCTAGTGAAGGCATGATTTCCTGAAGCTAGGAAAAAAATCAGAGTACGTAGCTGCACCGGAAATAGGTTTTGTGACTGATGTGTTGAGAATTTTGAAATGTAACCTAAATCTTTTCCCGGTTTTATTGAGCACAAAAGGGGGCTTAACACTATCTCTACTTAAAATGCAAAAGTATGTTCAATATTTACCAACTGCAAACCTTGATTTGATTACACCGCGTTTCCTTGTCAAAGTTTCTAAGCTAGTTCACTGAGTTGCATTGATGCCTCACTCACAGACTGCAATTTAACTAAATAAGTTTTCATCGATTCCACGCCCGGTAACATCAAGTACTATTTATTTGGACTCGACACGTATCAGGAGGCATGGAGGTTTTGAGACTGTAAAGGTTTCCACCTGACCAAACTAGCTTCCAATTTGTTTCTCAATCAGTCTGTCTCCTTCCATCTGGCAAAAATTTACTTCACATGGCGCCGTAAAGTCAATCATTATGTTTAGCGTAATATGATAGATTCGTACCATAGAGACTGACTGACTGACTGAGTTTGGTTTTACGCCGCTTTTCGCAATATTCCAGCAACATCACGGCGGGGGACACCAGAAATGGGCTTCACACACTATATAGAGATTGTAATTAAATGATTCTATGTGTTGGGAATATCAATTAAAACTAATGAATTAACATATTAAAGCGAACGTTTATTGAAAGAGCACATTCTGATTTGCAAATACAATATTCGACTGATTATCATGACAATAAGAAGAAAGTGATCAGAAATATATAGAAGCACAATTCACTTAGATCACATATAATACCATTTAGTTAATATACATTTTATAGTTTAACAAATAATATCAGCATACAGTTATTCCAATGAAGATACGCAATGTTCACTTAATATATACAAATTTAGAATATTTAAATAACAATAGTTTTTGTGTGTTTTATTTATTTAAACGTGAAAATATAGCATTTAGATATATTCTCTTTATCCCTACATTCACACAAAAGTATTTCAATGCAACTTTTAATAATCTTCTGGAAGGATAAAAATTTAATCACTGTATTAGTTTGTATTGTATAATAGACTAACTGTAAAAGCAACTGAGTTGTGCAACAGAGCAAAATGACCAGTCTTCCCTCATGCGAGCGAAGCATTTTGCTATGTTGCTAACTCAGATGCATTACAGTTAACCGATCTGTATATCTCGTATAGACTTCTCCAGTCAGTAAATACATCAATCAAATTTTATTCTAGGTAAGTTTACAATAAATCTACATGTAAAACATTATAGGTTCAGTTAGAATATCACACCTGAAGGTAGTTGTGTACTAGTTGACAAAATAACGTGTCTTTCTCATTGACGTAACACACATTTACATCTTTGGTATTGTCCGGTTAATGGATGTTATTATTAACGATTGTTATTTAGTTGCACATGAGCAATGAGTTGTCATGTCACAGTAACAGTGCGAACGAAAATGCTGTGGAATGTACGTAATGGTGTTACTCTCTATATACCTCCCCAAATGCATCGATTCATTTTGGCCCCTTGATCTCAAACGTGAAAAGATTTTGAAACATTCTGTTGTCCCTGATGATACACATATCGCCATGTTTTTTATGAACCGCATTTCTATTTCGGACTATGCGTGGACTTGTCCAGCCAAATTATAACTCCACAATAAAAATGTTACTAATTATTACCAAATAAGGATTTAAATTAAGTATTGAGTACAACAGTGTGGGTGAATACATTCAAATAAGAGTACAAAATGCAAGCTGAAAAACTATGAGAGAGTAGAGAGAACATGGTTGATGATGTGAAACTTAACAGAGAAGAAGAATTATGACATGGAAGAGAATGCAGACAGGCAGAAGATCAGTCAGTTCTTACAATGAAGGAGACACAGAAGCTGTTGGTTCCCCTCTCCAGTTCAGAATCCCTACGACATGATTCCTTCAGTACTTGGGTGGTTGCTGAGCGTCTACAGACCTGTCTCCTCGTTTGTCTGGTTCACACCAGTTCTGTCATCCCGGAACTCCAGCTTGCACAATGGTACCGAGATGTTTACTGATGACAACAACGCTAAACATTGTGGAAACAGCTAGGTAAAATCATCATCAAGGCGACAAAACCTTGTCCATAATCAATAGATAAGAAATGTCCCATAAAACAGATGCCATTGTATGATTCTGATTTCACCATGAGCATCTTTGTATATAGAGCATGCTCGTTTGTTCCTCGTTCTTTTGGGAAAATGTCATTAGGAACCTCATGACAAAGACAAAAACCAAAGACACAGTACGGTCATTGGTATTGGCATTAACGTCTGAGGTGGTTACATCTGGCCCTTGAAGGATAAACCATTCGTTAAGACGTCATTCAGCTGAATGAACTATACAGTGCAACAGTTTTAATGAACTGCTACTACTGATGTATATTGTGCAGTTAACATGATGAGATCGGAAATTTTCCTGAAGTATCAGTTCGGAGGGGCAATAACAGATATTCACTACTGTAATGAATATAAGTTGATGTTATATCCAGCAAATGGCCACAAAGACGTTAGATAACTCAAGTTATCCTTCATGCAGTGACTAACTCATCATCACTAAAGACAACACACAATGACGCACTTTATTCACAGTGATCGTGCTAATGATGGACGCGGAGGTTTACAGTGTGAGCCGATTTACCCAAGGTGAATGACTGCGCGAGGGAGGGAACTTCCTTCCCGTTGACCTTGACTTTAATCGTGTAGTCGCCATGGAAACCGCGGACTTTAAAGTTGTTGCCAGATTGGGAGAGCTTGTGGTTTTCGTTGGTCATCCATTGTTTCTCTGTGAGGTCAATGTAACGTTGGCCAGCTGCGTTTATCTACGACGTGTAAAAGAACTGTATATATATGATCACCTACATTTGTAATGACAATAATGCATATAAAACTTAATGTAAATATAAGATACACAGTCAGCTTGAAAGATTTATGAAAACGTTAATTTACATGGGCATAACAGAAGCGGCAAAGCCCTTTCAAAATCCATAAGTAATCTCTCCTAAAAGCAGAGTCGACTGCACAATTCCAACCTACCTCCCAAACAGTTTACACTTTGTAAAATATCACGACCAGCCATCCATTACAAGCAATTTTCTTCCCGCTATCAAGTAGTCCAAAATATCAATAGATTCAACTCAAATAAAACTACCAAATTGAAGATTCACCAAATTGATTGAAACCTATAACAACAGAACAGTATTGAAATTCTAGAGAAAGAAATAATATATGTTTAAAATCGCTGTTTGTAATGCCTACCCTGAACTCATTTCCAGACACCAGTGTAGCTGGTTCTCCTCTCCAGTCTCTCTCGCTCCAAAATCCCCAAAACATAACCCCTTCAACAGCTGGGTGGCCATAAAACGCCCTCAGAGCTGTCTCGTACCAGTCTGCTCGTTTGTGTTCATCAACATTTATGACATCGAGTTCAGTGACCCAGATAGGAACGCCAGCTTGTGCAATGGTATCTAAATGTTCCTGGTAGTACCAACAAAAAGCATTATGAACACGGTCATATACAATAATCATCATCATAGTTATGGCGTCTAAATCAAATACACATTTCAGAAATCATTACCATCAACAGTGGTGTCAGCATCACCTACATACGATCATTTTACTTAGTAAGATTACTTTTAATTTGCTTCTTATGGAAATGGACAAAATATATTCATTACCAGAAGGACTAAACGCTAATAGATGGGACATATGATTCTGTAACAATAATAATATTTCCTTGGGAGTTACCTTGATCAGCGTTGGGTCGGGTTCAACATTTTCTCCAAAGTGACACTGGACACCGACTCCATAGAGGCCAACGTTTGCGTTCTTTGTCCTGATGGCCTGATCACGGTACGCCTGAATAAAAATTGAAACAAATTGTTAAGCATATGATGCCATAAAGGTTCAAGCAAGAAAAATAAACATCACACATTCCTCTTATTTATTCATTTATTCAATTCAAATACCTGTTGAAGCGGTAAAAGATAGAGAAAACTAAGATTATATTATACAGTAACTGGATATATTTGAATCTGATAAAATGCAACAGAGGTTTAACAGTCCCCCAGCATTGAAATACACATAACCAAGAACATAATATCCAATAATAATATAATATCCAATATCCATAAATATATTTAACATGTACTTCAGCCGATCATACAACATTGTAGCAACAGCGAAACATTTTTACATCAAAACTGTACATTACTAGTTACAACAAAGAAGTGCTGATTTGGGATGGTGGCTTGATTTGGCTAATCGGATGGGGTTGACTAAAGGCTTGCATGGGTTTATACTCACACAGGTAATATATCTATCCCTTGCTTGCATTTGTATATATATATATTTCAGGGATTAAATACGAACTTTGTGATTGGCATGTTGGAAGATGCAAGTTAACAGTAAAGATAACCTATTTTCTGTCTTGCAACGTTTTCATTCAGTTTTGGTGCGACGTTTCTGTATATATCCTTATACCGTTGTCAAGCAAGCGCAATGTAAAACAGCACAAAACAAACACTAATGATAATTAATAATAAATTATAGTAAAAAAAACCCAAAACAACAAAATCAAAAGAAGGGTGTACATGAAAGGGATTTACAACAATAAGGAACTATAGTTTTAAACGCTGAATATAGTAACGAAGTCTTTTTTGCATTTATATAGTCATAGGGTGGACTTTCAAGGTGAACAAATTCAAGAGCATATTTCTGAAAACAGGAAAAGAAAGAAAACGAAGAAAGAATTACACAAGGTTTATTTGACTTTGATATTTGTACTAGACTTTTAACTGTCTCCAATGGTAAAATACACAACAGTAAGAACAAATATTTTCTGCCCAAATACTCTAGTAACACTTACGTTAATAACCAACCTAAAGTGACGAGATATATAAATGAAACAAACAAAGATACAAAAAGGAGTAATCAGTCTCAAGTCTTACCCCAGTCATCCCACCCGATGATACAACACTGTAGTCATTGAGGAACATTTTAACATTGGGACCAGCTTGATGAGCGATACGGAATATTTCTAGATCGTAGTCTCTATCGTTGAGAGTGTTCTGGAACCAGAAGCCGTGGAGGTTCTCGTTGTTGACGTCCCAGTGTTCCACGCTGTGAGGGTACATAATTTCATAGAGCTAACATCAACAACATAACATCATTAACTTCTCAATTAAAAATTCATCAAACAAATACACTAAATGTACCATCAGCTTAATGATTCAAAGATTTGGAAAACGAATCCTGATTATAATCTGAAGGCACCTGAAATTTAATGAGAATGTCAAATACTGGATTAATATGTTATACAGACTGAAAATGATAATCTGAAGTCACCTGAAATTTAATGAGAATGTCAAATACTGGATTATTATGTTTTACAGATTGAAAATAGTATACAGCGCAGAGAGGTCGGGTGGTGCTGGCACAGTCAGGCTGGTAAGGCTCAACATCAGCCCAGGTACCCTTGTCCCTTCTACACGCAGCCGAGACAGCGAATGGGACTGCCTAGTCGAACTGATCAAAACTTTCTAAAGAATATGTAGATTTCCAACACTGCAGCCGTCTGCATTATCCAGAGTGTCAGAAGGACTGTCCTATCGGTAGAGAACCCGGGTACTCTCTCGAGCTGGTACCAAACCAAAGGCATCGAGAACAATGGGGAGCCTGACGACAGTGTACTTGGGATTCAAGCGAGACATTTCAAAGGCGAAGTCTGCATATTTAGCATGCTTTTTCTGTATCTTGCCAATCATGTTGCTGTCAAAGGGGACAGAATATTCAATGATATAAAAAATTCATTGGCTTTATCAAAATGGACAAGATCAGGTCTGTTGGCTGGAATTCTTCTCAGGCTGTATAAGGGCCTATTCCACAGAAGTTTAAAAGCATCATTTTCCATGACGCCCTAGACATGCTCAGGGTCGTACCATGGATGGATCTCGGAGTCAAAGCCACAGATATGGCGAAGACGATAGTAGAAGCAACGAGCCATATCATCATGTCGTTTAAGATATGATGTTTGTGCCAGGGAAGGGCATTCAATGACATGACGTTGGACAGTCTCTGTAAATTCATTGCACAATTGACATTTCATGGAAATATTTTTTTCAGAATCACATTTAGGTGATTGCGAGTGGGAAATGACTGGTCTTGGGCAGCAAAAGGAAAGCCCTCAGTTTCACATTTAAGACAAGCCGACTTCATCCAGGCAAAGGAGTCGGTTGGACTGCTATTCTGTTCCACACACTGCATGTACACACGATGCAATGGTTTCTCAAAACTTCTACAAAAATGACCGACTCTGGGCAGACTTGGTGAATAACTTCACCTGGTTTACTCCCATCGCTGTACCGCCCAGCAGTACATTGCCATCAACAAAATCAACCTCACATTTCAGATTCTGTCCAACAACCTTGGTATGCTTAAAATAGCTGTGGAATTCCTTGCTTTCATCATGGCATGCATCACCAAAGGATCATCCGATAAATAGATATGTGCAAAAGTACACAATAAAATTCTATCATGAAGAGCCTCCACGTTAATCAAACCCCGACCTCCCGAACTGATTAGCATATATAAACGATTGAGAGAGGATCGAGGGTGGTGAGCTCTGTTATCAGATATGATCCTTCTGGTCAGGCGGTCAAGACTCTGGATGTCTTGTTTTGTCCAATCAACTACTCCAGAGGAATAGGAAAGGACTGACACAGCAAAAGTATTGGTGGTTTTGACCTTGTTTCGAGCATTTTTTAATAATTAAAATGATTAGCTTATAGATGTATATGCAATTTGGGAATTAGGCATTTACACAAGAACCAAGCTTCCTTATGAACCCCGCTTTCCTAATTGCTGAAATGTTTCTTTATGCACTGGGCAGAATTTCAGCTCGAATGGACAAAGAAATCTTGAATTTTGGTCAAGATGTTCAATATTAGGTTCAGGTATATCGATAAGCTGATATCGAACAATAATTTCCAAGTAAATTCAATTCAGAGAACAAAATAATAAAAACAATTCACATCTGATATTACAACCATTAGAAACCGATTCATAAACACAGCTTTATAATATGGTCTCTATCTACTTTCAGTGGAGATTTCTTTTGACTGGGAACAGAGTTCTTTACAATGAATAGTTTACAACTTACAGGTTCTTGGTTCGTCCAACAATGTCTTGTATATGGTGTTTTACTGTGTCCTTCAGTGTCTGCCCACGAAGGGCTTTAACCCACTGTGGTACAAACTGATCCACAGACCAGACAATGTTGTGAGCTCGCACCTTGATTCTGTCGGAGAAACGCACCAGTGTAGATTATTGCCGTTTTCTGAAAGGTACTACAGGGTACTACACTTCTATGGACATTTCCACTATATTCTGACGTAAGGAGGAGTCTTTTTCTTAGGAATGTAGGGGGGAACTAATTCGCATATCACTTTACATCTCAAGCTACAAGAAGACCAGTGTAATTACCCTGAGTACTCAGACTATTTTGGAAACTTAACCATCGTTGCAGTTAGGTGAATATAACCATCCCTGTCTTTACTGCTATAATCACTGCCTATGTATGATCTTTTCTTTGAATTTGTAATCCAACTCAGTTTAGTACTACCTTGGTAGTAATTTGTATTGGTTTTTAAGCTTATTCATTTTGGAATACAACTGTTTATTATACTTATACTGCGTTGATGTTTGTTGGTTGGTTTCACACCAAATTCTGGAATCAACAGTAATAAATGTCAGTTTGTAAACTTTCAACAAATAGTCATTCTTGACAAATGTCTCACCCGTTGGATCTCAACTTCTTGATGGCGTTGATTGGCTCATCGTAGTTGATGTGACCCTGTTAAAAACAAGAGTTCTTTCATAAGGCAATAGTAAAGAAAATTGATTCCTAACTCCGTTCCAAAAAGCGATCTTAGCACTGAGGGGATCGTGGCTGCCTTACTTTGATGCAGCTTTTCGACAATTGTAGTACTGAGGTCGCTTTGTCGAATGGGGTGCACGACAGACAAATAGGACACGTTTTTAAAACGATTTACCATGTCATGTAATGTAGATATATCAAAGTCCAAAATATACGAGTACCAGCAGTATGGGAGTGAAATGTGCTACGCTGTTGGGCTACACTTTTACTGGCTTTCAGATATTGTACCAATGTGAAGAATCGAGTCCAAAATGCTTTTCGCGAATACCTGATGATCATCAATGTTTTTAGTGATCCATTTATATAATTTTTACTGCTATTTTGTGTTTTCATCCAACGGAATCTGATTCGGTAGATAATCAAGTCCGGTTATTCGTTGAAGTTTAATGTTTAACGGCTCGGCTTCACCATTGCCTTTTGAAACATATAGGCAGACATGGTGCTTACAGACTAGGGGTATACATCCTTTATTACGTATTTATGGACATGAGGCCAACAGTACAACACGTGTAAAACAGTATGGTAAAGACATGCATATGCGCCACACTGAGAATGTAGATCTTATTACAGTTGATACGATTATGTGTTCACAGAGATTTTTGTTTCGATCGAAGTACAAACACTTTTTGAGAAAGATACAAAATCTTAATAGTCTATTCTTATCGCTTGTTCTCATCAATTCAATAAACATTTGAACATGAGGGTAATTACGACAGTATTCAGGTAAATATTTAACACGATACTCATTATACAGAGGACATACTAATGTAATATGGAATTCATCTTCTAGTTCATTCACACAGGAACAACAAAAGACTAGACTAGGGATATCAATATAGGCGAGTGTGATATTCACATCCACAAACAACGAATAAAGACCCAGTTGCCATAGGTATAAGTGCGTCAATGTAATGTAGCTTCTGCAGACCAATCCGACCACAGGTTCTACCTTCTGAGGTTCCAACGAAGTCCACTTGAGGGCATTCTCTGTGACTGCCCAGTTGAAGTGCTTGTTGATGAACGATATGTATCTCTGGTCGCCATGGAGATACTCTCCTAAGTTTACAGCGGTTCCGAATGCAAACGATTTTTTTGTTTGAATTACCTAGAACAAAAATAAGATGGCATGGGCATGGATTTACGGTTTCTTTATTATTGTTGATCAACGAGTTTTAAAAAGATAACACTCACGTCAATTTCAACTTGATTGTTGGAAATACCTCCAGAAGTGGTGACGCTGAAAAATATTTTGAACAAACGTGATTGGTACCATTTATAGAGTGAGTGAGTGAGTTTAGTTTTACGTCGCACTCACAAATATTCCAGCTATATGGCGGCGGTCTGTAAATAATCGAGTCTGGACCAGACAATCCAGTGATCGACAGCATGAGCATCGATCTGCGCAATTGGGAACCGATGACATGTGTCAACCAAGTCCACCCGATCCCGTAAGTCGCCTCTTACGACAAGCATAGTCGCCTGTTGTGGCAAGCATGGGTTGCTGAAGACCTATTCTACCCCGGATCTTCACGGGTCACCATTTCGAGATGTGTCAAAGGGAAGTATATGACGTATTACCATAGATACTTCAATCACTCTGAGGGTAATTGAAAATATCAAACACGTTATTATATCGTGTCGTGTTTATAGAATACTTGATAGATAGTTAATTTATGATGTTTGATTAATCAGTTAAATTTTCGTTATATTTTCTCGTGTATTACCAGCTCAAAGACCAGGCATATTATAACAGGTTTAATCAAAGCAAATTTCAAAAGTTTAACAATGACGTTATCTGTGTTACCAATTTGAGTATTGTTTCTTTAGCTCCAAGAACGACTGACATAACCTACTGAAAGTTGATGTCACTTTTTCTTATCCTCTCTATGGTGGCATCGGATTCTGCACGCCAGTGGGTGTTGGCTACCAGGGGAGATATAGACACGGAGTCGACCACAAAGTTTACACCAGGTGACGGGCCTTGGTAGTACACGCTGGACGACTTTATGCCTAAATAGAAAAAGAACAATCGAATTACAAAGTCAATGAAAACGCATTTTATGTCACATGTTTTCTTTTCACATGGTACCCATATTGGGTCTTCGGCGTGGGGAGCAAACGCTTTAACCACAAGGCTACCCAGCCGCCATTCATCTGTAACAACAACTGTAACTGCCATGTTGCTGCTATACTCGTCAACGTGTGAGGTCAAGGTCATCCATCACCACATGACAAGAAAAACCAGTAGGAAAAGTATAATATCTAATGGCCTTGGAGACAATTTAATTTCAATATCAATTCTATCTAACCTGTTAAGAATTTCATTTGAAGTTATTTCTCAATGCCTTATGTTTTTTACAATTGTCAAAACTCACAGTATTTACCTTGCATGTCATATTTCACCGCAACTTCTGTTGCCATAACAATGTCAGCCATTTTGGCTGTTGCTAAGAAGGGTGATGACTCATATAATCTTAGTCATACAACTGATGTTATATTTAAGAAATCTCAGCACATCGTTGAGGTACATTTTCAAGTGGTCATAACTTTTTCTGCCCAAGGTTGATTTTGGTTGGGTTTTTTCTCAGCATCACAGGAACCTATAAATTATTTTAAGACACAAATTTGTTTGTTATGCTAAATGTCAGCTACTGCTGCTAGGATTTACATACTATTAAAATAATCTTTTATTTGACTTTGTGTGTTGGACTGTGACCGTTATTCAAAGTTTTGGGTTGTTTTGGTACTATAAAATAATATCGTGTTATTAGGATATTTTTGTGTGGTGGCTTGTGACGTTTTTTTTACAGTTCTGGTTTGTTTTGTGAACATGAAATACCGTATATATAATGACAAGGAACGTCCAAGAATATGTACAATTCAGGTTATTTTGGGTGTCATTGGGCTTTTGGCTGCATTGGTTCAATGAAATACCACATTACCCCCAGAAGGAGCGTTGAAGTCTCCAGTGAGGTGAATCCAGCCGTCGGAGGATCTGGCGAGAGGATGGCTGCCAACGGGGATGTATGCCTTCTTCCCAGCTATAACACAAAGATGCACCATTGAACTGAAACATGATTTTGATTTTATCACATCAAAAAACTATATTTTACTTTTACGATGAACGGATGCAGGTGCGGATGAAAACTTATGGCAAATGAGATTGCAGAGCTGACTGTTATTTTTCATACCAGTATTAAAACGTTATACAATCACACTTCTTGTTCTTGACTGAGAAGTAAGCTACAGAACCTACTGTTGAGGTCAACGGACACCTCCAACTCGATATTTTGTCCCAGTTGCCAAGCCTTGTCGTTCAGCAGTTTTACCCATCCTTCGACTTTATACCGTCCATTAGGCTTAAGGCCATTGAGGGTCTGTGAGGGTCCTTCGTAATTGTGGTTTCTGAAATATACAGATATTTAAGAATATTTTTGTGATATGGTTAAACCTTACTAATCCTAAGAGCCAAAATATACTGCAAACTAGCGTTATGGTATCTTGTACTATTCAACAACATAATTATCCTAAAATAGTATAAAATACACAAATTGTCTCGATCATCATGAGTGATGTCTTTCAAAATATATTTTTACAACAGAATAATGTTTTTTGTTGCTTGGAAACGAATTGAACATTGATTATAGACGCAAATTTTGTAAAGTAGTATCAGTTTCTTATTCACGTGTATCTAAATAATTATATAGAAAACACCATTGTAATAATGGAACTGATTTTCCTCAGTGGAGAGGTGGACGTTTTGATCTATCGATGTACCTGCCCGTGGCCTTGATTCCGTGATGTCCACTATGATGATCAGTGGTCAGCTCACAGTGTATATTCCAACAGTTCCAATGATCCATTGTTTCCATGTTTCCATTCTGGACGATATTCTGCCCCAAAGCGAGGGGCAGCAGACACAGCAGCACCAGACACGACATGTCTGGTAGAACACAGCCACGGCACTGGGTAGCAGGCGGTCGTTTTAAAGATTCCACGATCAACCTTATCTTCTGGAATGTCCACTACATACCTTTAAGTGTGAAAGTCACTATAAATACATATGGAAATGTACATCCTTAAAGTTCCTTGGGCGTTGTGACTGTGGATCACGCGTACAAGTAATGAGAGATATGTGGAAGTATTTTTGGATATTTAGACCCCACCCTTAACTACTGATTTGTGATATAATATGCTCAGTTCACGAATTTTGTGTGTGAAATGATTTTAGCATCACGCAATTCCATCTTTGTGAACTTATAGTTTTATCCTCGTACCAGAAGTTTACAGTGTCCTGCATGCAGGCGCACGCTCGTATGTTTGTATTTTGCATCAGTCTATTTAAGCTTTTCCATGTGCATGTTAGAGTGTACGTCTGAAAATGTGTTTGTGTGTGTGTGTGTGTGTGTGTGTGTGTTTTACATCAGTATGTGTAAGTGTGTTAATGTGCATGTTAGAGTATACGTCTGTCTGTCTCTGTGTGTGTGCGTGTTAATGTTTGCATCAATGTGTGTAATTGTCTTAATGTGCGTGTTAGAGTGTACGTCTGACTGACTGACTGACTGAGTTTGGTTTTACGCCGCTTTTAGCAATATTCCAGCAACATCACGGCGGGGGACACCAGAAATGGGCTTTACACATTGTGCCCATGTGGGGATTCGAAACCGGGTCTTCGGCGTGACGAGCCAACGCTTTAACCATTAGGCTACCCCACCGCCCCTGTACGTCTGCAAATGTGTTTGTGTGTGTGTGTGTGTGTTTTACATCAGTATGTGTAAGTATGTTAATGTGCGTGTTAGAGTATACGTCTGTCTGTCTGTCTCTGTGTGTGTGCGTGTTAATGTTTGCATCAATTTGTGTAATTGTCTTAATGTGCGTGTTAGAGTGTACGACTGTCTGTCTGTCTCTGTGTGTGTGCGTGTTAATGTTTGCATCAATGTGTGCAATTGTCATAATGTGCGTGTTAGTGTGTACGTCTGAACATGTCTGTGTGTGTTAGGGTAGGTAAGTGTGTGTTTCTGTTAATGTTTGCATCAATGTGAGTAAGTATGCAAATGTGAGTGATAAGTGTGTGTGTGTGTGTGCGTGTGCGTGCGTGCGTGTGCTTTTCCTTGACTGGAGATACCTGCATACCTCACTCGAAAACAGTAACTTGACTAAATCAGCCTTTATCCCCTCAATGCCCGGGATCATGTATTTTTTTAGAGGCGACACACATCCGGAGTCAAGGAAGTTCCCTGACTGAGAGAGTTTCCACTCGAACTAGCTTCGAATGTTGTCAATCGCATTATAGGTTATCATAACCAGTGGTTGTTATACGCTGTGTCAACTCTGTCTCCTTCCAACTGACCAATAAGATACCACCTTGCATCTACTGTGAATACAATGGCGACCCCTAAATGGTGGCACATATATCCCCACGTTGTTTATGAACCACATGTCGAGTTCGTCACGAAATTTTGATTGGACTAATCGAAGACTTGGCTCGCTAAATTGCAAGTCCTCAATTTCAGCCCATTTAGGCATGTGAGGAAACTTGTCATTTCTGGTTCTCGGGACCAATACAAGGGATTGAATCACTTCGGTGACTGGGATGATGCTCAATCAACTTGACCACAATAATAATTTATCTTAATTGCTTATTCCGATAAGGTCTGACGTCGACCATGTATAGCCTACTACAAATAACCGACTATCAGTAACTTACTGTCCATAGCCGAAAGATCTTAATAGCCGGAGATGAATCGCTAGATCGCTTTGCAGGATTGCTTCCTTTTATCGTTACAGGCTTGATTATGAAGTCGTTTTGTTAGTACTACATCAGTACGCGCGGTTTCACCGAGGTGTTAAACGTGTAAAACCAGTCGGCAGTTTGACATCAGTACTCACGTCATGCAGACGCGCTGTGGTATGAATGCAGTACTCTTCAAACCGGCGTTCAGACTACCACACCCACTACTGTTTAACGATAAAAGTAATGGCGTGTTACACCGTCACCATTTTCACAGAAAGTAAAATAAAAGTTCTCATAAACTCAACTTAATAATAATACACAGTAACCTAATGTTATAACCAACTCAAAGGGACCAAAATTTAGTTCGTTATAACCGTAGTTCGATATAAACGTGCTCATTATAAATGTAGTGATAAATAAACAGTTGTGAGGTTAGGTGAGGTGAAATTGGGTTTAACTCGTGCTTGAGAATATTTCGCTCATATGACGACGTAAAACAGTTGTGATGAATGAACACAGCACTATTGCATGTAAATATTCAATCTACATGTCATCACCTAGATCATAGGATTGTGTTCCAGCGTGACTGCTGTGTACTGTAATCAGTGCCTTGGTGAGACATCTAACTGATACAGTACAACAAAAACATCATGAAACCTTACCAAACACACGAAGAAAGTTGTCATCCTAATGTCCCGTTCATTTCATCTGAAATGGATCTTGCATATATTTTGCGGCCTGTATAAATAGAGATCACAAAACGAGTTCGTGCTGAAAATGGAAAATATTCCAACGACATATTTTTAAACGTTTTGATTTATTCACGAGCGAAAGCGGTGTTGAATATGGAAAACATTCCCATAAATCAAAACGTTTAAAATATCGCTTTGGAATATTTTTCATATTCAACATCCACGAGTTTTGTGATTTATATATTACACACAGGACGGGATAATTTTCAACTGGTTAAACAACACCTGTTTCAAATAATCAAACTTATCTCATAAGGCTATTCAGAAGACATGTGTAATAAAGCTCGGATAAATGCCATGGACATATTGTTCCATCGGTGACTCACATGTCTTTTATGCTGTGATTCCTTAGTTTCTTTACGGTCATTTACCCGACGTGTTCTTATTATTCGTCTTTTCGTCTTATTTTTTACCCGAAACCCCCAAATCACTGTTCAACACCCTAAGACAAAATCAATAATACAGTTCGTTATGACATATATGTTTTAATTGAAATATTTTAAAGTTATATTTAACAAGAAGTACAATCGAAATATTCACTTACAAGTTCTTATTTCTTTGGACCCGTGAGGTTCCAGGTTAGAATTAATCTTCAGTAACCCATGCTTGTCGTAAGAGGCGACTAGCGGGATCGGGTGGTCAGGCTCACTGACTTGGTTGACACTGTCATCGTATCCCAATTACGTAGATCGATGCCCATGCTGTTGATCACTGGATTGTCTGGTCCAGACTCGAGTATTGACAGACCGGCACCATATAGCTTGAATATTGGTGTTTTTCGGCATAAAACTAAACTCACTCACTCACTCTTAGTTCTTTCAAACACATCCTGAATCCTGGGTTTGACCGTGTTCAGCATGTGGCCGTGGTGCACCCACCGCAGTACCGTTCTGTCAACTGATCAGATGATGTTGTTGGCAGCATCTTCATCATGTAGAATATAAAATATAAATTTCGACATCATTTACACTGACATAGCGGCATGTCAGTTGAATGTTGGAAGGTAACTCAAAGTGTCTGAAGTCTGAACTGTTTACCATATGGAACCAGTACGTTTTAGCTGGTAAGACATCAAGCATCATAATCGAATGTTGGATTTGAACCCACTATCAGCGAATCCTGGCCCAACACTGCAGAGCCTCATGCGATTGTGAACTCTCTGACTTTCAACACATTCATTAGCGAATTGTTTAACACTTAAGCAATAAGTCTAAACATGGCTTAAACGTCTACGGTTTTAAGATTTAAGTACGTTTGTACAAAACCGCATTAAAATTCAAAAATAATTTATGGACATTATAAAAAAATAATTAGTTATTTATTATTCCTCACTTGCGAGAGTTGGTAGTTTATATGGCTCTATAACATATGCATATATATATTATTAATCTTATGTATTCTAATTTTTGTAAATTGAAACGTTTTCCAGCTATAAACATTTCGAACAGGTCACATATACTGGATCCGAAAGCAAAAGGACAGCTATTTTGAACCAACCTGGGCCTCGTTTCACAAAGCTCTCGTAAGCCTAAGATCTACTTTTCTCGTAGCATTCGTACTTCCTATACTACAGTTTAGCAGGTACCAATGCTACAGAAAAGTTACGAGATCTTAGGCTTACGAAAGCTTTGTTAAAACTCGGCCCTGTACATTGAGTTTTTTATCTTTCAATGAGAAAAACAGGTGACACGCTCAAGTCTGACACGAAACGATTTTCCTGAACTCAAAGATATCGTTTCTCGGTCATTCTTACTTACCTTAGTGCACTGTCACTCTCAAACATGTACATACGTGCACATTATTATATAATATGGGTTTAATATGGATCCAAGAAGCGACAGTTCCTTACAAAAACAAGCAATAGCGCGAAATTTTGGGCATTTATCGCATTGTCGCACTTTGAATATTATAGCTATTTACTCTTCAAAAGGGCGATAATGCCACAACGCCACAGTTTTCAAGGTCAAAGCATGTCGCGGTGTCGCCCCATCTAGAGTGAGTTTAAAGAGCAGTAACATGCGCTACACTGCGACACATTGATTGTCGCCATTTTCGCATGTGCGCATGCTTAGTTAGTGAATAATTCTGCGCATGTGCATGTCGTTTTACTCTTTATTTATTTATTTATTTATTTATTTATTTATTATTGGATATTTATTTAGCGCACATATCCACACACTTGTGCATGCTCAAGACGCTGGTATTTTTTCCCTCGTACATTAGCCGTCAATCTCAACGGCACATCTTATTATCTCAACTCCCTGGGGATCATACAACTCTTGGTGCCACAAGGCGCACCGAGCTATTGCCGCTTTCCCATCCCTACGAGGTACCCATTCACAGCTGGGTGGACTAGGACACATAGTCACAGTACTTTGTTACTGTATGTTGCTGTACCCACAACTAGGTGTTTTCACGTATTCAAGTGGCCACCATCTGGTCATATACCAACGGATTGGTGGGTTCTTTTAAGTCCACGGGGTTGTGTACTGTACACTCGTGGTTGTGACAACACTGAAAGAGTCTGCACACAAAGTTTTTACATCCGGTCACTGGTGGGCTCGATCCCGGCACCACATGCCCGCTGGATCACTAGCCTGGCGCCTTAGCCAGCTTGCCCACCACGCCCCCAGCTCGCCCACCACGCCCCAGCTCGCCCACAACGCCCCCCAGCTCGCCCACAACGCCGCCTCTGTACACTCCAATGGTATTTTGTTAGCTCCAATGGTTCTTTAAGATGGTACCTAAGTACTTTTCTAGAAATTGAAACAAGTCTTTCGGTGCTTTGGAATATTATTTCATGTATTTTTAACGTCGGTGCCACTTCCAATTCTATCTGTCCGATTGCCTCGAACAATCCTCCAAAAAAGAGAGATGGGGCTTCCGGACAATTCATACGAAAGAGGTTGTCATAGAGGCTACTGGTTTACACAAAGTTGGTACTCTCTGTTTTGTTTCGTTATCTCATGCAGTTACTTTATTCCACTGATATATGTGAACCCTCTGTGGTCTGGAGGATCTAGTGTCTGAAGGAAGAAGTGAAAAGGGCTGGGTAGGTCAATAATCTCCATGTTCCCACTAAATCAGGGGAACATACACCCAAGACTATCCATGTTCCCACTAAATCAGCGGCAAAATACACCCAATGGTCAAGAGTTCCATGTTCCCACTAAATCACAAAACCAACAGATAAAACATCGACCCGAGTCCTGGTGTCCTTGTAAATGTCACAGTTTCTTATCGATAAAGACAAAGGCTGACATGTCCGTACATACCTGGGAGTGGCCTCAGTATTAAAATAGATTGAAAAAGTCCCAATAACCAAGAGTTCAACGAAAAAACACGTGTTACTGTTGAACATTAAGCTATGACAAGTGGAGAGACTTTTCACTTTAAAAGTATCATTGGTAACATTTTTGCCGCTTCTGAACATTATACAGAACCCCGTACAATATTGCTCCAGTAACCATGAATAAACAGTGGAAAATGGCCACTTTGCTGGCAGCTTCGTAACCGGCATTTACCAGAAATTTACAAAATTGGGGATGTTACCATTGCTTTGTTGGTATGCATGCCCTAGATGTCTGAACGATAAAACAAAATTGATTGATTGTTTTCCAACAAATATTTTTAATCACTGGCAATTTTATATATTTCAGTACAAACTGTTATATGCGTTCGGCTTGCGCAGCAAGTGTCTCATAGGTTCTTCAGAACATATTTCTACCAGAAAACGCAATGCCAAGATATCTATAATATGATATAACATATGTTATATTTGGGATTACACTTTCTTAGTAAAGTACAGATTCTAGTACTTTGAGGGTTGAGTCCCACCCGGGACTCGAACCCACACCCTCAGAGTCAGGCACGTAATCGCCAGTACACATGATACTTCTTCGGTTTCTTTACCGTTTAAGAATTGTGAGCCTCTTGTGAACATTATTTTTCTATTTGTGACATTCCATGTAAGATAGATAGGGGATATTATTGCTGAATTTAATAATACAATTATACGGTATTTGTGATGTTTCAAAGACTTCAGCGATACTCTTGCAATAATAGATGGAAAAGAGAACGCCAAATTCCTCAAATTTAACATTTCCTGGTTTTAATTGGTATTATATCAGAGGCTAACGCGTTCTTGGTCATGTTGATTATTTGCATGTTGCCAGAGAGACAAGGTATCTCACTTGGCTCCACTCGGCCCTTTCCGTTACCTGTAAAAAGATCCGAGTAGCTGTTCGGCTGGTCTGGATATCGCGAGTGGTAATACTGCATGGACACTGTAAATTGTGTAAACAAGACCGGGTCCTATGTGCTGAAAAGACATTTCAATGGGAATATTTGCACATACTGTAAAAGCGGTAGATAAGATGTATCATCAGTTTATTATGAATGTCTTTTGGCCTTAACAGTGTCCTTTGTTATCGCAAGAAATAAAAGCAACTGACATATGTTCTCATGATAACAAGTGAAGCATTCATAAAATATGTTTTCAGTGTCTTGTGTAAGAAGTGGATCACTAGATGTTCCGAGATTTCCGAGGAGGACCTGACTAGATGCACGGCCAGGGTTTCGGAGGGGGTCCTGAGATGCACGGCCAGGGTTTCGGAGGGGGGTTTCGGAGGAGGACCTGATCCTGACTAGATGCACGGCCAGGGTTTCGGAGGAGGACCTGATTAGATGCAGGGGTTTCGGAGGGGACCTGACTAGATGCACGGGGTTTCAGGGTTTAGATGCACGGGGGAGGAGGACCCTGACTAGATGCACGGCCAGGGTTTCGGAGGGGGAGGGTCCTGATTAGATGCACGGCCAGGGTTTCGGAGGGGGATTAGATCCTGACTAGATGCACGGCCAGGGTTTCGGAGGATGCACGGCCAGGGTTTCGGAGGGACTAGATCCTGATGCACGGCCAGGGTTTCGGAGGGGGACCTGATTAGATGCATGGAGGGGGTCCTGATTAGATGCACAGATGCACGGCCAGGGTTCGGAGGGGGTCCTGATTAGATGCACGGCCAGGGTTTCGGATGACATGCACGGCCAGGGTTTCGGAGGGTCCTGATTAGATGCACGGCCAGGGTTTCGGAGGGGGTCCTGATTAGATGCACGGCCAGGGTTTCGGAGGGGGTCCTGACTAGATGCACGGGTTTCAGGGGACCTGATTAGGCAGGGGGGGAGGGGTCCTGACTAGATGCACGGCCAGGGTTTCGGAGGGGTCCTGATTAGATGCACGATCAGGGTTTCGGAGGGGTCCTGACTGCACGAGGGTTTCTAGGATGCACGATCAGGGGGTTTCGGAGGGGGTCCTGACTAAAGTACTGTCGGAATTAAAAACAAACAAACTATGTTTTGGCTGTTACTCTGTATCCGTAAAATTTACACAATTGCAAATAGCATATGTCGTAATAACCCACATCGGCCTAACTAGGCGTTCAGAGGGAAAAATACGAATAGCTGCTTAAAACAAGAGATCAGACTATAGATGACAATTAGGTCGCTCGACACACCGATCATGAAATGCACGTGCTGCCTACAGGCAAAGGGGTCATCTCAAAGATATTCTATGCGTTTTCTTTTGTGTTGAATGTGTCTCAAATATTGATTAACATCTAACGTGTCTTTTTTCATTAAGTTTATGTTGAGATATGTAAAACAGTATGATACCCATAGAAAGGCTGAACTCAGCCATCGTATTAAATGTCTCAAAATATATAGGTAGCATGGCCACCCGAAGATCGACATGACTGGATATTATTTGTAAATTGTTACTTCCCCAGTTTAATTCCCCAAAATGATTTTCTTATCTTAGCTGATATCTCTATCCCCCAGCCCGACCCCAGCCATCGTCTACGACACCCGATCTGGTTTTGCTTTTGTGACGACCCGCCATGTCTGTTTGTTTTTATAGTGGTAGTGAGACTCCACTGGTAGCTACATCCTTAAGAGTTTCACAAGTAAAAATATTATTTTGTACGCCAGCTATCGTTTCTAATGAAGCTAAGTCTAATTTCAAAATGGGCATTTGAAAAGTGTCCTTTGTAATACAATATCATCGCACACAACTTTGCATAAAGCCAATGTCTGTTCCAAATAAGTCGACTTGGACATAGAAAAAACCACATTGCTCATTTCTGCACTAATCTCTCCTCAGTAAAGTCCTTTTTACGTTTCCTATCTCCCTACCACCGAGACTGTAGTTAGGCCGAACGTAGTTTAACAGATATTTCACACTTTCACATACTAGTATTAACTACATAAATTGTGGATCTGAACGTGAAAAAAATAATTTTCTTCTATTGCCGACAGTACTTTAGATGCACGACTAGGATTTAGAATTTTCGTAACATTCATTTTTAAAAAACCCCACGGGTGTCGACTTTCCTTATCTCGGACATGTGATTCAACAAGTATATTGAAAGTTAACTCCCCTGATCCTTCACTTCGTTGAACCGGAAGCTGGCAGGAGTATTATTATTATTATAGGATATTTATATAGCGCACATATCCAGGCAACTAGTGCATGCTCAAGGCGCTGGTACTTTTTTCCCTCGATCATTGGATGTCAATCTCAACGGCACATCGAATTATCAATCTCAACTACCTGGGGAGTATACAACTCTTGCATCCACTAGGCGCACTGAGTTATTGTGGCTTTCTCATCCTAACGAGGTACCAATTCACAGCTGGGTGGACAGGCACACATAGTCACAGTACTTTGTAATGGGTGTGAAGAATGGTTTGATATACCACGCGCTTAAATGTTGAATGAAATATATTTTACGTGAGTAATTATTAAATATGAGGTTGGAAATCTAAGAGCCCAGCCCTGTGAGAATAGGTGTCTACCTTTGATGGTGGCGATATTTTTTACATTAAAACTATTTTTCGAACCGAAGCGAGGGCTTCGCTCGCAGATAGGAAGAGAGTCATTTTTCTCTGTGTTGCGCAAACCTATTTGCCCTACAGTTTGCCTGACAGTTTGCTTCAGTGCGCCTTCTATAAATATGGTATGAAGTGCATATAGATGTATGGACCTGGAGTCGAGAGTCCGGTGTCGCATCCCAGATGTCTGTCTTGCCGAATTTCGACCAATCAGATCAGTTATCCCGAATTTCGACCAATCAGATCAGTTATCCCGTCGATTGTTGTCTGTTTCAGCCACAAACACCACTCGGATATACTTCCAAGAAGCGCCAGAAGGAACCCGGTTTTTCGTTGATGACATGTCAGTCACACATTTTGAAGCCAATCAGTCCTGAGAATCGGAGGGTTACGCGAGTAGGTGATTTTACGAGTGCTTCCGATTTGCTTAAACAGTTGGGTTTAACATACCTGGGAGTGGCCTCTGTTGGGTTTATTGGTGTACTGAACGAGACGTCATTTTAGACTTTAACACTTTTATAAATAATTACTAAACACCAGTAATAATAATATGCTGAGGTCTGAGCTGACGATTACGTTCACTGGCACAGCCCTTACAAGGCCTTCAACAACCAGCACTTGAACCTGTAAACCATTGAGCCTTTCAAGATAAAGATCACTGGCTGTGGTCGTTGTCGTAGTCGTGATAGCTGTAGTAGTAGTAGTAGTAGTCCCAGCAGAAGCACTGGCAGTAGTAGTAGTACCATCGGCGACAGCAGCAGCACGCAGCAGCAAGCAGCAGCAGCAGCAGTAGTAGTAGTAGTAGTAGTAGTATGAAGAACCCTTGTCAGAGCTGGCTGTGGCTGTGGTGGTCGTGGTCGTGGTCGTGGTAGTAGTAGTAGTAGTAGTGGTAGTCGTTATATTAGTAGTAGCAGTCGTTTACTAGTAGTAGTAGCGGTTGGAGTAGTGATATTCTGGTTTATTTACCAACTGATGAACTTTGCAAAACAGCAAGAAACTGTGTTCGTGTTTTCCCGTCAAAATGTAAACTCTCCATCACCCACAAAACATCAACACGTTATGCAAAAGGCGGAGAACATATTTTGCCGAGACAAGTTGTATTTATACTAAAAATCGTTATACTGTGAGGATAAGGATCGCTGCCTCGCTTCCGATCGCGAAATCTACACCTGTCTGTCAAATTACAACACATTTCATGTTTAACGAGTCAAAATATGGCTTTAATGATACGTGTACCCATTACTAGTCAACATTGTTGGAATCTTAGTTGTAGATAATTTATCTTGAACAGAGAATCTGTGCGATCTCCTAATATGTTCACACACGATTTCGTCGAAACAATAGTGAATAAAACTTAAAATATATTTAAAACATTGTTTAAAACACATTAGTCCAGATATACAATGACATTTTAATAACCAGATAATGTAATAAAAGTATGGTAGTGTTTCCTGGACCTTCCCTTACGGAACTGGAGGCGACGTTAAATCTGTTTAAACGATGCTATTCGTCCGTCACACACCCTCACACACACCCTCACACACACACACACCCACACACCCACCCACCCACACACACACACACCTCTACCTGATCTCGTGTGTAACATGTCTTCATATTCGATGGGATCGCCACTGAAGCGGCAACTCCACTTTCCGTTCTGACATTGTTTGGCACCAAATATAGTTTTGTCAATACCGTCCGAATTCACAAACGAGAGAACACTGAGAGCACTTTATATTTTTATTATTTCTTTCAATTAGCGACTTCATGTTTTGAGAAAAAAATCCATATCCAACCAAGAAAACGACCCAATAAAATCCATACATAAATCAAGGAAGTGGAAGTGTGGATACAAGAAGACTATGTAAGGAGGATGGGTACGTCTTGGTGTGTCTAATGGCCCAGCCTTGGTGTGTCTAATGGCCCAGCCTTTGTGTGTCCAATGGCCCACTATACACATCAAGTTCATGAGCATAAAGTATGTAATGCATCAATCACAATCTTTCAGCAAGAAGATTCACGGCCGTGACATTGGGAGGGCTGGGCAGAAGTACGTGCCCCAGAAGGTTTGAGCCCTGACTGTTCAAGCAACACACCACGGACATCCCGGGCAAGACACAGATATGTAAGCTGTAGAATTAATCAAATAAATTTCCTTTGGATATTTGAACAATCCATTCTAGACAGTATATAATGTTATAATCTAGAGGTGCCTCCCAATGCGACCAAGTATCCTCTTGTTGTGGATCCTGATACCACGCTATCCCCAGGTTCTCAGCCAGCATCATTAAAAAAACCCATGTGTTTCACCGAATAAATGTAAAGATGTTTCTGGAATAGTTTAGTTAATAGGGCTGGGACGGGTACTCGGGTACTCGAATCCAAGTCGGGTACAGCTGGAATCGAGTACTATTTCTAGGAATCGAGTACCCGGAAAAGGAGAGAACTCTGTAATGGCAAGGGCACATAATAACTTGTCTTTTTCATTATTGACGTAACACATTTGCATCATTGGTATTGTCCGATTAATGGAGGTCATTATTCACGACTGTATACATATATATATATGAGCATGAGCAGTCAAGTTACAGGAGTCAAGTTACTGTAACAGCGGTAACGATAAGTCCTGTGTTTTAACGAGGAATGCATGTAATGGTGTTACTCTCTATATTTGTTACGTAAATTAAATAGCCTAAGTTCTACAATGGGTTCTGAATGAATATTGTCTTATTGCCATCCTTTCAAGGTTTGTATCAAAATCTCCGTCAACTCGTGATTGAATATTCAGAAAGTTGACAGAAGCGCTTTATTCCTTACATTTCTGGGTACTCGATTCCGATTCGGGTAAGTACATGCGGGTACTCGATTCCAATTTTCCCTATCCGCCCAAGCCCTAGTTTGGTAGCTACTTGGATGCTGGGGGTAGCTTAATGGTTAAAGCGTCCGCTCGTCACGGTGAAGTCCCGGGTTTGGTTCCACACATGTGTGAAGCCCATTACTGTTGTCCCCTGCGGTGATATTTCTTGAGTATTGCTAAAAGCGGCGTAAAACTATACTCAATCACTCACTCTATTTACTAGATGTACACATAATAACAGTCCCCACCTGGACTAATTATTACCTTCTAAAATGTATATTTTATTACCTAAGTCAAATGGACAATGTTTATGATTCCAATCCAGTTATAAGACATGTGAATAATGTGAAGTGTGAGATCGAGACACTGTGTTAGCATTATTATTAGGTAGTATTTACTGGTTGCTTAGTACACACATTGAAACGTTTGTGGACAGACATACAAAGACGACTATAAGGTTCTCCTATCAACCTTGCTAAGATTCAGTCCGACTACAAACCTCGTCCATCATTTATTAATGATATACCAAATTTTGATTCACATTCATTTGATTGTCTTTGCTAATATCATGAATGAATGTTAATATTAGAGGTTTCTTCACTTGACTGAGGAGAGATGGATGACCACACGGGACAAAGAACAACCAGGAACCTCCTTCACGAGGAGGTGAAGATCCCGCTTAGGATTGATAGGTCAGCGTAGATCGATGTTTATGATGTCAATCATTTGATAGTCTGGTCTTCTTATAACTGGAACATTGAGTGCTGCGTTTAACATTAAACGGAATGACAACCCTTCACGCTCCGTATATAGTTTCCATGGAGACGATGAAGTTGTGGTGAAAGTTGTCTCCCTTAGACAGGATTTCACCCGTGGATCCTCCCCGAAAATGCTACACCTGCACGTATATAAGTAGTGGACAGTGACCCCGCATTAAAACTGCCTGAAAAATGCTGGCAAAATCGTAAAGTGATTAAAGTCACATTACAACGTAAACCGGAATCTTTGCTAATACAGATTAATAACTGATAGCGTTGAGATCAATGACGTTCTCGGTATTTTTAACCGAAGGTGTTATTTCTACGTATTTAGATACTGGGATGAAATTTACCTTGAATCAATACTTAAAAGAGATGAATACAAATACATACCTTGATGGTGTAGCCTTACAGTTAGCTGGACACGTCAAGGGCCTGTTCGATTCTATGCTGAAGTTCATCAATGTTGTCTCACGTCTTGATGTTGAGGGAATGGTGTTGAAAGAGGTGTAATATTCTTACCACGATCACATATAACGCTGTACCGATATGTCAGAACCTAGCTACATACCCGTTTTAGCCAATTTACCAAACACGGTCAGTCAATGATGTGATACATCATTACCACTGGGGACGCAAACCCAAATACTGCTTATTCTATATATATATATGCTACGAAAAGAAAAGTATGGGAACAACCTAAAATTTGATAGTCATGTATAAACTTAAACGTGGTGAGGTCATTTATACTCTAAGGTAAATGTAACTTTTTGTGTAATGGGTACTTTAAACGACATGTTGGAACATGCAGTGAAGCAACTGATTCAATATTCGTTGAGTGTTGAGTGAAATGAAACATTGTTAAAAACTGAATCAAACACCATGTTTGATTCAAACGCCCAAACAGCCTAGTGCATGTGGAAGATAGACACCGCTTAGGGTGTTCCCATACTTTTTGTTTGTAGTATATATCTATAGGCCTACTAATCATCGGAAGAGAGAGAGGACGGGATGGAATGAAGGTGTTTCCTTATTACAGATCATTTACTATGCAACCAAATTAGCTTCACTAGAATCTCATAAACATACTTAAAGATGTAGTAATAAGCTTTAAAGTTTTTGATAAATGTCACCGTATCCAATTGCATACATTGATGTTCATCATGTCAATCACTGGATTATGTGGTACATTTACAGATATCCTCAACAAAGCTGGAAAATTGTTAAATGCTGATTGAAGAGTAAACAAACAAAGTTATAAATCATAAATTTGAGTGTCACACTAACAATAGTTTATTCCTCGAGTAAATTAACTAAGGCTAGGGTTTAAGATAATCAATATTTGACAACCATAGGTCAATTTCTGAAACATTCTGTACATTAGAATGATATCACATTTGTATGTCCAAGGGGTCCCTACTGCCACGACTTCACGCTGGGTTCCATGCTGGAATCAAAACCCATTATTGGCCAGCCAACGCTATAATTCAAGGCTATCAGAGTAATAAAGTAAGTAAAAGCAACAAAACCCTTTCCATGATCACGTGAAATATCTGTCAAAAGCAGAGTTCATTGTACCATTACGACTGCATTACATGCAAACGTTTATGAGTTAGTTCAATATAGTGACTATCTCAGGTATTCGATTACCGATGCGCCTTCTGTTCTACCTGCAACACCCGTCACCAATACACGCTAAGACAAGGCAGAGACGATATATGATTACATACAGAAAACCATATGCCGAAATGGATATATGTGAAAGTATTTATCATAATAGAAGTTCCTACCCATAATGATTTTTATATAAACCGACCATGATTATACATAGACGATCCAAACAGTAATTATAAATAGACGATGCTAACCATAATTATATATATAGACGAACCTAATTATAATAGCCTCCGGAGTTTCAATGAATGCCACAGAATTTGAAGAACAGCGGAACATTTCTTTTCCAGCCTAAACTTGTACTAATGAGTCGGATATCCATGATGTCTACTCGTGTATAGAAAGACAGGCACACACTTTTATTCCGATCTAGTATCCGGTAGGTATTGTTATATGTTTCATTCATGTACATCCATATTAGGAACTAGGTCAGTGGGGAATCGTCGAAGATCGGTTAAACGTTTTAAATAGAAGCATCCACCTCCGCGTTTTCTTAAAATATGCCACCAATTCTGAAATCGTATGTGTATATATATTCTTCATGATTAAACCGCTGAGACCAGCTGTTCTTTGCTTTATGATTATAAAGGCACGGCTGTTCCGATGAACTAGAAAAATCTTCTATTTCTGACTTAAGTCTAGGGACAAAGCTTCTTACGTTCTTATCGTCACGTTGTCATAAAATACATTTCCTCTTTAAAGAATACAGACAAAAGCACTCAAACCCACAAGAGCTCAGTTAAAATCTAAGACAAGATATATTATGTATTTTCTGGCTTTTCAGTCCTATGTGAACCTCACAATATGGATGTGATTTTTTAAAACTTCGTGCAAAATAGAATATGGAACAGTTACTATATATAACAAATAGACAAGGACAAAGGAACCATCCCTGTAGACTCGCCATGGCCCGTCCAGTCTCACGATGTATTGAAGGATTTGTAAAAGATCAATAACTCTAGAGTGACAAGAAAAGAAGACTTTACAGTGATGATTTTGCAGTTCTGGGCTTTAATAGTTTCCATTTTAAACCTTTCCTTTCATCGGCGGCGAAATGCCAAGGTTGAACATCGGCAGTGTATGAGTGGAACTGTTCGGTGTTTCACAGTGTTCTGTTACAATATGGACAAAGTGGTCGCATGATAAATTCTTGTTTGTGGGAGCGTGGTGACTTACGTTATTTGGGGCTCTATTCTATGGAATGGATATTTTTTAGACCCAGGCTCGTTCCGGGTCTCTCGCTATTGAATGAGTTTTTTTAACAGAGCTTGGTTTGTGTGGGGGATTTACGTTTTAGAATGGACAATTGTTGAAAACTGCTTTTGTTTGAATGGGTGTTTGTTGCGAGATACCTTCTTTTGGAACCCCTTACTATTATAAACTATTTTACTTTGGGGTATCTGTCAACGTTGTTGAGAGCTGCTTTCGAACCACCTACTTTTTATTGTCTTTCTATAAATATTCATTACGTGAATGGTCCATTAACAGATATCTCGGAATGATTCACCCAAAAGATATTTGTGAATTTGTCACACGTGAGCTGCTTTAAACCAACTGGTCAACTAAACAGCCTTAATGTGGAAGCCACCATTACCAGGATGACCCATCAATAACAACTTCGACTCCCCATTTCTCGTTTAAACACCTACATTGCCCCCACAGCGAAACCCATCACACCAGCTAACCTCGTAATGAAATGGCGTGTGGACTCTACGTCACCCAGATCACAAATCTCACTCTCGTCCTGTGCCAATTTCCCAAATATTTGCATCAAATCCCAAAGGTCCACAGAAATCATCTCTCAGCAAGAAGATAAGGTTTGCAATGGCCTGCAGTGGCTTGGATTTAAAGGGTCACTGACATACAGACCCGTCATGTCACGTAGATGCGAGAGTCACGTGGTTATGACGTCAGAGCATGCAGTACATGGGCCCCCTAAGACACGGCTAATCTGGTAATCTAAGGGAAGTGCTGTAGTTGGACTCGTTGGGAATTTTAATGTAAGTGTATAGCCGTAGGCAAATGGGAGAAAAACGGCGAGGCGAGGGACTCATCTCGCGTAATCGAGCGACTGTAGTACGACCAAATCCGACAGATGTATTCCGTCTCAAGCAGGTTTAATGGACAGATAAATATAGGTATGTTTGTGTACTATCAGAGAGAAGTAATGTTTGGATAAATCTAGCATAAAAGCGAGTCTGTGGTATGTTAAAATCTGACATGGCTGTCGCCTGATTAAATCTTGGTGTTATTTCTGTCCCTTTTAGTGCACGTGTACCAATATTTTTAGTCCAGCAAATGTAATGGAAACTGAAGCGATCTCATTGAGTCATCACTGTTTTCACTGAACATAGCTTCACGAACGTATTACATAAGTATAGGGTGTAAAAGAACAGGCATCAGTACTGCTGTCCAGCGTCAGGCAAAGGTTTCTTCCATTTCAGGCCAATTATCTGAATGCCGGGTGCTACTGGTAGGGCTGACCTTTTTATCGAACACCTGGTGTCATCACTGACTTTCAGTGATCCATCCATATAGCTTTCACAGCTATCTTCCCTTTACACAAAACGGAATGTGTTTCTGAGGCTAGTCAAGACTAGGTATCTTTTGTACTGACGTTCTATATATATTCCAGTAAACACTTCCACGTACGTATTACATATGTATAGGATGTAAAACTATACTAAGGCAGCATGTCAGTGTAATGGTTTACAATTACATCTAGAACTGCCGTCAGCGCATGGCAGACTGATATCCCAGTCTCCAGGAAAAGAGGGAAATTGTTGTCAATATAATGGAGCCGTAAGAAAGTGTCATATCTTATTTCTTATGATCTTTTATGTGTCTCATGCAATCCGTCCCTGGATACAATTATGGTTTTCTCTCATCCATTATATTGTCGAACCGAGTCTGCGTTTATGCGTCAGTATGACTGACTATCGTTTTTCTCGGTCTGTTTCAGTCAGCTCTCTCTTTCTTTCTCTCACCTTTCCTGTGAGAACTTTAATTCTGTATGCAATCCTTTACCCACACTTTAAAGGAACCAGCATATGTCTGAAAACCAAAGGCCTCGCCTAACAACATTTTCAGCAGTTTTAAAATCTATTCTTTTACATCCCGATTCAACGAATTTGGTTCAACGTGCATTGAACAGTATTTAGCTACATCACGGCGCACCAACTTGTTAATTGTTATTGGGGAAAGAAACTGGGATTCGAACGCACATTCATAGGTTTTCGCCATGCTTAAAGGACTCTGCACAGCATATTGAATCGCCTAAGGGAACTGCAGCCCCCCAACCCTATATCACAGTATAGTGGAACGTGATGAAGTATGTAACTGGATCAGTTCCTGTAGACACCACAAATCAACACATCACCGTTTATGACTTCCAACGAATGAGCCGTATTCAAATGATTTTTTCACAACCATAAATTGTGTAGACTAATATACAAAATATATTACAGGAAATTTGGCCAGCTATCTTTGGCATCCATCCAACCTCTTAAACTATCTATACGGTGGCTGAGAAAATATCTGCTGTTATTCTGGGGCAACTGATCGAACAGACCCATCAATCTTGGCGTTCCACATTGCCGTTAGTTGTCTTCGAGCCATAGTGTGTAGGTGGAGTAACCTTGCTGAACAATGCTTCTAGATTCGTGAATGACAGGCCTGGCTCACAAATCTCCACTTCGCCCTTACATCCAATCAAACATCGGCAAAGAGATGATGACTCGTGAATCTTTCGATAAACCCTTACCATTCTTACCAAGCTCACTTACAAATTAATGATTACACGGAAGACGCGTTCTGAAAGGCGCTGTTGCCAGTGCTCAAGATGTGGGCAAGCGCCTCATACTCATTCGGATTTGATTATAGAATGATGCTGTTTTAGAACTCTTTGCGTGTAGCAGTTCTGTTTAATTACAGTTTATTCAATGCTTGTGGGCGCATGCTTGGAAATTAATACTGAACCGCACACAACCCTCCTACTCACCAGACTAAATGGTCTCGGCCGGGGTCCGGCTGGACATCCTCTGTGGACTCTGGGGCGATCTATGTACTTTCACAGCTAGTGGGACTGGTTTAAGGCGGCTTTGAACAGTACGTCAGGCATAAAACAAATGCGTCAGTTTCATGTGTAGCAAAACTGGAGGTTTGAGGCGGTTAAATTCTACTTTGTTGAAACCAACGACCACATATATGGTGTTGACAAAAATTAAACAGGTGTCTGCAATCCTAAAGGGACATAACTCTGTACTGCGAATAACATTAGTGGTATGTTAGTGTAGTACTTTCAATTTCGCACTTTCAAGTTCTTTGGCCTCCGTCCAACCGTCTGTGAGTTACTGAGTATGGTATACTGAATAGTTATATTCCAGCAATGGTATACGATATTCCAGCAAGCATAACTGGTAGCAATATTCCAGCAAGCATAACTGGTAGCAATATTTGAGCAAGCATAACTGGTAGCAATATTCCAGCAAGCATAACTGGTAGCAATATTCCAGCAAGCATAACTGGTAGCAATATTCCAGCAAGCATAACTGGTAGCAATATTCCAGCAAGCATAACTGGTAGCAATATTCCAGCAAGCATAACTGGTAGCAATATTCCAGCAAGCATAACTGGTAGCAATATTCCAGCAAGCATAACTGGTAGCAATATTCCAGCAAGCATAACTGGTAGCAACTCAAACTCCACTCCGCAGGTGAGCTGGGTTTAATGGTTACATGGACAGATTTGTGCAAGATTTAAGCAGGAGAACAGGGAAGAAAGAGACGCAGTGCCTAAACGTTTGGTTTTTGTTTGTTTGTTTATTTAACAGACAATGCTGTGATTGCCATCATGAACATCGATGGCACGATGGGATACGATGACTAGCATCAACCAAGTCAGCGAGCCTGACCACCCAATCCTGTTAGTAGCTTGCATCAACCACAGGTCAACGAGCCTGATCACCGAGAACTAGTAGCTGGGTTATATGGAATCCGTATTCTTCCCGATCAACTTGACAGGTCTTGCCATTTTGGTGATCAGCGAGAACTAGTCAGGGTATCTGACAATGAATCATATAAAAATCAACTACACACAGAAGGTGTCTAATCCGTAATTTGAAATCCACGATCAGCGGATCCTGGCGACAGCTAAACAAGGGCCACATTTTGTGATTGCGCATTGCTATTCAAATGACTTGCACCAAAGTGCTGGTCAGGCTTACCTCAATGACTGTCAGATATTTTCCAGCAATTTGATTCACAGCCGTCATCTGACGGTGTTGGCTTTATCTGCTAATTCAGATTGTATGATATTGAAAATGTGTATAAGGTTACTATAGAAGTCTATGGGAAAACATTTGGTGGTGTGTAACCTAGACGGAGAACGTCTGCAGCATGGTCTCCTTGTCTATCCCCTAGATCCTTAATACTGAATCAAACTTAAGTTTAGAAAGATTTAGCAGGTCCAGAATGCCTCACCTCTCGGAAACTATAAACAAACCCAAAACTGTTTGGGGCTCTATTGGGATTTTACGTCTTATTTGTAGATACAGATGATAAAATTAGATAATGATAACGTCTCATAGTATATTACCGAGTGAAAGTTGCGATTTTCTAATCTAAGTGTTAGTTGATGTTAGCGCTTACCGTTACATGTATTGCTAGTCTGTCTCACAGTCCCCGAGCAGCATTACTTTCCTTGCTTTTTCTTTAACGCTAACGCCTTAAATGAAGCAAGTCTAGATTTCCTCAGGTTCATGACCTCACTCCTCTCTGGGGCTCCTTTTCATTTTGAAAGGTTCTTTTTGTTTCTGTCAAAATGATTATATTCAGAGACTAAGCGTTAGTCTAATGTATTGCTAACGGTGTATTCTCCTGTCAGTGTCTACTGTGGACGGCGGTGTGTTAGTAGAGCAGAACTAGGTACTAGCTACATCAGTTCCACAGGCTATAACTGCCACCTGCACAAGGGAGACGACTGGGGAGATATCAGATAGTACGTTACAGCACAGATGTCCGCTGATTGATAGGGGCAAAGAAATAATCAGGCGATGCCATCCCCGTGTGTGATATGGCGGAATCGCCTGATAAATGAGTAGGTCCCTACTGTGACGGCTGCATGCATACAAATCATATCATGTGTATTCAGTGATGCAATTATAATTGTTTTATTAGTTCCATGTGTGGGAATATTTTAAATTAAGAGAGTAGGAAGCACTCAAGCTCTGTAAAACAACCTAGACTGTGGAACCCATGATTCCAGACCGGAAGATATAGTACAACTATTGCATAATCTAGAATTCGGGCTGGTATGGGTATACGCATAGACATAGAGTCGCAGTACAGAAGACACCAACATATTTCCTTGGAATTTCAGTTGGGAATTATGGTAATTGTTCCCCAAAACGTCCAAGATTTAAGACAATGGCACTGGTAAAAAACTAAAACACTATGACTTGATTTGTTGATCCAGAACATGCCGCTACAGACAGTTTCACACGAAACTGTACAATTCAGATTAATGGTGTTTTTGTGACGCTCTTTTTGTGTGTATAGTTTTATCCTCGTACCAGAACTTAACACTGTCATGCATGCAGGCGCACACTCAGGTGTGTGTATATTGCATCAGTTTGTTTAAGCGTGTTAATGTGCATGTTAGAGTGTACGTCTGTCTGTGTGTGTGTGTGGTTAATGTTTGCATGAATTTGTGTAAGTGCGTTAATGTGCACGTTAGAGTGTACGTTTGAAAATGTGTGTTTGTTTGTGTGTGTGTGTGTGTTTTGTGTGTATGTGTTTTTGTTGTTTTTTGGTGTGTGTGTGTTTGTTTTTTGTGTGCGTGTGTGTGTGTTTTGTCTTGTTTGTGTGTGTTTTGTTTTGTTGTGTGTGTGTGTGTGTGTGTGTGTGTGCGTGCGTGCGTGCGTGCGTGTGTGCGTGTGTGTCTCACTTTTGGGGGGTTTACGTTTGTGTTTTTGTGAAACACCATAACATGATGCATAAAAACCAAAAAAGTTAATCCTGACGATTTCCCATGATTTAGTTATATATCAATCATACATCAATACGAAACATTAAAACTAATTAACTTCAAAATGACACTAATAATTGATGTGGTAGACGGTAATTTTAAAATAATTTAATTCAAGAACAGCACAACAAGTTGATCTAACAAGGAACTGCCATGCCATTGACAGTAAGTTGGTCTAGTTAAGGAACGCCCAAGTTAAGTAAGTGTCAGGTCTGTAAGAAAATAATCAGACAGCACAGCCTGGAAGAAGAGGCACCAGGGATACCTAGCTACGCTAGCGCCGGGCATCTCTTCGCGATATCTTTCTGAAATTGATGACAGCCTCCCAAATTAAGGTTATGCACTGAGTGAACCACTGTTGGCACTCGACTGCAGTATATTGTAGACTTAACAGATCCACTGACAGAAAATGGTTATTTCTGGAGATATTATTTGATTACACACACGAACTGACTGGCACATGTAGGCCTAACAGCTCACAAGAAAGGGCGCAATCCCCTGGCACGTCCCCCGAGACACGTCGCGTACGTAAGCACATCATTTGCGAGAAATACATAATTCCGTTTTGAAATTTATATTCCGTTGTATTAAGCCCCTGGAAGATGCTATTCTCTCACTGTGTCGCTTGTCGTCCCTCAGCGCCGTACAGAGAGGCTGATTATTGGAAATGTCTCAAATTTCCAACCCGATCAGCGGCCTGATGGTGGGAGAATCGTGTCCAAGTCCAACTTGTTCCTAAATGGAGTCAGACCGACTGAATTCCACACTTTCCAACACACATCAAATTATTTTATGATGGCATAAAGCCTGCAAGTGATATTTTTCGTATGCAATTGTGGCTTTCATGTGTCTCAGTTTGTGTGCGTTGGTGGTGACGTGTGACTCAGTGTTCGCGTGTGTAAGTGTATTTTATGTTCGTGTACGTTAATATGTGTGTTAGAGTATGTTAAAATGTGTGTTAGTTTACCTTAAGTGTGTGTGTTAAACAAAGTGCATGTGTATGTCTCAGAGTTTAAATGTGTCTGCGTGTGTGTCTGCTAATACGTGTCTAAATGTATTTTAGTGAGTGTCTGTTAATATGTGGTAGTGTATTGTGCGTAACCGTGTGTTGTTGTAAGAATGAGTTAGTGTGTAGTGTAAATGTGTGTTGGTGTAAGAATGTGTTAGTGTGTAGTGTAAATGTGTGTTGGTGTAAGAATGTGTTAGTGTGTAGTGTAAATGTGTGTTGGTGTAAGAATGAGTTAGTGTGTAGTGTAAATGTGTGTTGGTGTAAGAATGTGTTAGTGTGTAGTGTAAATGTGTGTTGGTGTAAGAATGAGTTAGTGTGTAGTGTAAATGTGTGTTGGTGTAAGAATGTGTTAGTGTGTAGTGTAAATGTGTGTTGGTGTAAGAATGGAATGTCTAATATCTGTAAGGTGATGATATACATTGCAGAAAGCCAAATAATAACCTTAATCGATCATTATTGTTTCAAGAAAGGCGTAAGGGTAAAATGCATGATTTTCGTACATCGTGCATTCGTACACAGAGAGAGAGAGAGAGCGAGAGCATACTCTATCTAGAAGATGCTCAAAATCAGAATCATAAAATGATCTGTTTTATGGGACATTTCTTTATCTATTGATTATGGACAAGATGAGATTTTACCTAGCTGTTTCCACAATGTTTAGATGCAGTAAACATCACCATTGTGCAAGCTGGAGACATGTCAGAACCTGGTGTGAACCAGACAAACTAGGAGACAGGTCTGTAGACGCTTCAGCAACCACCCGCTGGAACGAATCATGTTGTGTGGGATTCTGCACTGGAGAGGGAGCAGACAGAGAGAGAAGAAAAGAGACTGATCTTCTCTGCACACACACATAATTCTTCTCTGTTTCACATCATCATGTTCTCTCTACTCTCTCATAACAGCATTCTTGCATTTTGTAGTCGCATATGAATATATTCACCCACTCTCTTCTACTCAATACAATCGAAAGCCTAATTTGGTAATATATAGCAACATTTTACTAAAACATTAATTAAGCAGACGTTTCAGGAACCATGCCTTGCGGTTGTAGAGGTAGAGCAGTAGAAGGATCAATGCAAGCACACTTAAGTGACGCTTAGAGTAAGCCGGGAAAAACTCGTAAGCGTGGACAAGCGGAAACTACCACAGAAGGATTCCAATATAGGAAATGTTCCGGAAAGATTATTTGGTGCTCTGTCGATTTCACTAACTGAATGTTTTTTTACCTGCAGTTCAGCCTTCAAGCAAGCGTTCACTATCAAAGGCCTGGACAACAGACCAATGAGAGGAAGTTGCTAAATATGACATGATGCTTGTCAAAATGATGCGTGATGCTACCCCATGCTATGGTCTCTACACCGAGTTTTCACACCTCCATTACCTTGGCATTTGCTTTTTAAATGAAAACATATATGAGTGGCGAGTGCGGTGGGATTAATATTCTCATGTGATGACGTTTTGAATTTGTTGTGAATATAATCCAATCTGCTGTAGATGGGGGTGCTTACATTTCGTTTCATACTTGAGATTGTACCTGGATCTCTTTCGAAATTGTTTTGATCAGATGATAACGATCGTTGTTCATCCGAACTCGCTTATCTCGAAACATAATGTGAACTTCCTCAACACAAAGTTATCCAAAGTTCGAGACAAGAGGAGTGTACCTAAAGTTACAATGACTTAGAGATCGAGTTATCGCCTTATTCCATTAACTCGTAACCTGACCACACTGTATAACCACCTCTTCAGTCTATATATCCCGACATTCCTTTAATATGACAAAATTATTTATTTCCACTTCGACTTAACATACCTCATATACCAGCCCTTCAGAGTGCGTGCGTGAGTGAATAAGTGAGTGTGCACATTAACAGTAAACAAGGCTACTAAATACCGTACCAGTATATGGTTTAAATTGAAATCCGATTGGATATTTCGACATGGCATTTTACATCGCCTGGTGTGACACAAGATATATTGAATTCCTACAGTTCTGTCAAACCATCTTCAGTTTTGCGAAAACTAATCCACGCGAGGCCGCTGCCAAGTCGATCGAAGTGTAATTTTGATCTCAAAGACCACGAAATGTAGGCCGCGTCTGAAACTACTGGAATATAGACAGATCATGTCAGACTCTAAATTTCGTTTTCGATTTGTCTCTAATTTCAATCCCTGAAGATGAAACTGCCAGTGTGAGGTGCAGGGACGTTGTATCCCGTCCCTGTCGCCGTCCGTTTGTTTCCAGTATAGAAAGTGATCGATTCAGCCCCTTCTCAGCAAGCCGGTTTGACGAGTATATTATATCTTACAACTTCAGAAAGACCTGTCTGAGGAAATGGAGCGCGAGGTGCTTCATTACTCGCCTGTGAGCAGTAATCATATTTCGGACTACAAATAGAGCGAGGTTGAAAAAGAACAGTATTTAACGATTGGCACATTTACTGTTACTAAACCATGACAAAAACAAAACAAAACAAATTCTGCACCGTACGTCATTCATAAAATACATTGTGAACGATTTTTTTACCAGGGTGATCAATAATGTTTGGTGTAGCCCAACGGAAATTTCATTTTTAATATTAGCTCTGGGTTTGTTTTTAGGCTCATTATTGAAATTGTGAAGTCATGAAAATAAATATAGACACTTGAGTGAGTTTTCATGCAAATCAGCTAAAGCAAGCCGTATAAAACTTCGTCGAGTGCGGATGCAGAGCAAGGAAAACGAGAGATGGATAATTTGAAAACCGATGAATTCAGCCAGGTTATATTGTTAAAAAGTTAATTACAGTTAAGGTTTCTGTCCCACAAATGTCATCCCTATGTACATATCAAAACGCTTCATATTTGGAGCCTAGTGTAGCCTAGGCATCATTCGTCACCACTCGCTTCTTCCCGTAAGCCGCAAGAAGACTCGTTCTTTTAATGATATAAAACTTTTGTTCGAAAATACAATACTCAAATCAGAATGCGCTTATGACTTCAAGTATTTTGGTCAAAGGTTCAATCAGGAATATATAAATTTCATTTTACATTCGTCCTGTAGTAAAACATATACCTAAGCTACAGTAATTTTGTTCAATCATACTAGTCTGTATCGGCGTAAGTCGGATGTGTTTAAGATAACATCTGCAATATATAGAGGTGTATATAAGATATATTGGGGAAATATTGAGTTCACAATTCTTTGACAAATTTGTCAACCCAACCCGCATCTCTGGCATTTTAAATTTTAAATGAAGCAATTCCTTCTTTCAACTTCCGTGTTTGATTTTTTAAATGAAAAATTGACATATGTTTCAGACAGGTGCCACTGCTTGGGTAAGATACCTCGCCTGCTCGCGAACAACTGGTACATGTGACTCGTGACCAGATGCTCATGATATAGTCTGAATCATTCAAGGGACGAAAGGAGAGAGTTCTTAGCATTGTGAAAAGGTATTGTTAAATCTTTTCGAACACTCCAAGAACTGACAGCCGTGAACGTTTAGTTATCACGCATGAAGTTCTTATACTTCAAATAGTATATGTAGAATAAATACCTACCTGATGTTAAAAATTCCTCGATCTGTCCCAAGTCTACCCTCTATTAAACGGCGTATTATCCCCTAGCCATAGGCGGATCCAGAGGGGGTGCTGGGGTGCGCACCCCCTCTTTTGTCCTGAAAGTGTATTAAATGACCATTGAAACTGAAGTGTGCAAAAAGCTGTATCCGACCCTGCTAATTCAGAAGTGACGTCACTACGCCATAATCCTTTTCATTAACATCGCACGAAATGTCTATCGCCTGTGTGTGTAATGCGATTGGTCGGCTATATTTAGCATCGTGTATCGTTCTAAATGAGACTCTGAACGAAGGTATCATAATGAATCTAGGTTGTTGTGACATTGGAATATAGATATATTGAGTTGAGGATGTTTCCACTTAGCATGCTGTACACAGAGAATAAATTAAATCTGTTTTTAACGATCTACAAATTGTTCGACGTGCAGGTGGGAAGAATGACAGACGTAAACGTGTTCTCTTCGGTACATGTTCAAATACAGTTTCAGTTTAACAGTATCCGGGCAACCAAATCGTCCCTGGCCACATCAACTTTGCCATACAATATCTTATTCACTATCGATCGATATTTCAGGGATTTTTTCTTTAAGAAAATGGCCGATTTTGTCTGTGAGGTAATTCTAAAAAACTCATATCAATCAAAACAACAGTACCAAGGTAGAAATGATCTCCGAGTATATATACGTCCCCACGCAAAATACAACCTCTCAAAGAAAGTTCTCGTGTGTGTGGTTAGCTTGAAGAATTAATGGACACTAGTGCCTAGTAATGGTCGTGTTTTACAATGATGCGAGAATGTTCTTCAATAAATATATATATGTCTCTTGTCAAACGTTGCATGAAGCTAATACAATGTCAGAGTTATTGATTTCGACGGTATTACGTTTGTCTATTCGTGTTATTATGTTGGTATTATTACACTCGGGGGACGGATTTCATCATAATAAAGGAATTCTCTTGTGATTGTTTCCAGGAAGGTCAAGGCAGCCTTCTCGACCAATAGATAGAGTGGCATATGCTGCCTACCCACGCCTTGTCACATCATCATGTCATTAATATCCGATCTGTTCAAATTACTATTAATTCCGCGACGCTTGAAGTTCGCCGTTGCGTCACTGAGACGTGCCTGAAATTTATGATCGGTGCTTCCAGTTGTAAACTTTCCCCGCTTGTCAGCCGGATAACCCTGGCTTCGGCGAAGTAGTAAACGTCTAAGACCGGTATCACCCCAAGCACACCCACCCCACCCCCACACCCACCCCCATCATGCGGAGACTCAGGAGTACAACTGATATAATGTTCAATCGCTGTTAAATCAAACGCACCTTTGCGTGAGTGAGTGAGTGAGTGAATGAGTATGGTTTTACGCCGTTTTCAGGAATGCTCCAGCAATATCTATAACCTGCCCTTTGGTCATATCACGGCGTGTGGGTAAATGTGATATGAAAGGCAGCGCGATGCTTTTAGTTGAATTGTGCCACTTGCTTGAATCACACTGCACGGCGTCTCCTTGATTCCTCGGACATCAGGTGTTGCACTTTGAGTGAGTGAGTGAGTGAGTGATTAAGTGAATTTAATTTTATGCCGCTTTTAGCAATATTCCAGCAATATCACGGCGGGGGACACCAGAAATGGGATTCACACATTGTACCCATGTGGGGAATCGAACCCGGGCCTTTGGCGTGACTAGCGAACCCTTTATAAGTAACCACTAGGCTACCCCAAATCCCCACACTCCGGTTGAGTGTGGGATAATGCGACCCATGGATCATGACATGGGTAAGACTAGAGGACAACAATGTTGACGCACTAAAGTACCGACCCGACGAGTTTACTTGAAGATCAAGTATCATGAAAAAATAGATCAACTCCATGATGTGGTGGACTTGGCGTCTCCCTGGCGAGCGGACGATCGACGGTTTGAATCCAAACGATTGATACCAAAAGCCGTTAAAATATAGTGCTTGTGGTTACCGCACACATGCGCGCCCACGCACATCCACAGGCGTGAATAAGTGAAATGATCCTTAACTCAACATTAAACCCTATTTCTGCTCAAATGTATATTTTAAGTCTGGGGTCAATACAATGAACGTAAAGACAGCTCACACTTTGCCCTCAGCTCGTGGTACACCTTTAACGACCACACCACGTCCATCGTACTGCAAACATGAAACGTTACATCAAACAAGCGCTCTTAATTCACAACAATCGATCACGGATGTTGAAGTACATCACCAGATATTGTTTGTGACAATGTCCGAGATCGTCCTTGACCTCGTCACTAATCAGCGCCACCTGGTGTTAATTGACATGGAGGAGTGGTGGCGATGTAGACACGCCATGCGGATGCTTTGTCTTGTAACGAGAGGCGAGTCAGATGCATTGACTGTCCGCACTGGCTTCAGAATGTATATTGACAGGCAACCGAGAATGACGGACCGATGGCACTTGAAATTGTGTAAAGAAGACGTTATGGCAACGACCCGTGCCACTCGCGTAGAAGCCTGGATTGAAACATGCGTGGTACATTATATAATTCACATGACTTCATTGTTTTCATAGAGATTTTATGACATGCACCATTGCCCCTTTGTCTTTAATGATTTTTTGGTAGATCGGAACGCAATTTTGAGAACATAACATGTTTTGTGTAGAGCCAATATTACCGAAGGTATTGTAATGGCAAGATTGTACACTTTTCTAAGCAACACAAATTTTAAGGTAGGCATTTTTCGCTGAACGGAATTCCGTCCCTTAGACGTGCAACCTGTGATCATATGTTCGAATCCAATTCGCCCTCATTATGTTCCAATAACAATGGATTCCAATGAAAATAATCGATGCCTGATATATATCATGATGCTGCGATAACGCCTCCCTGGTTTAGTGGACAGAGTGTCTGCCCAGAAAACCTAAGGTCCATGGTTAAATCCCATGGACGCGTCATACCAAAAGGCGGGGGAAATGGTACTTGCAAAACTATCCACAGAGCATAGATGCGGTCCAGTGTTACTTGGGACTGTTCGTGGTGAGATAGAAGTTGGTCGTTGACATGTGCTCAATGTTAAAGAGATCGGGACTCAGTGCTGGCCATGATAGTGTTCAGATGTTCAGATGCTTCAAGCCATCATGGTGAGGTAGAAGTTGTCCATTGACGTGCTCAGTGTTGGAGAGATCGGGAGTCAGTGCTGACCATGATAATGTTCAGATTTCCAGATGCTTCAAGTCATCACTGTGAGGTAGAAGTTGTCCATTGACGTGCTCAGTGTTGGAGAGATCGGGAGTCAGTGCTGACCATGATAATGTTTTCAGATGCTTCAAGTCAGCATGGAAGACAACAGATTCCTTTGTGTGGAATACTAGCACGATAAGCACCAGCATGTTGTTCTCTCCTGTACCTCAATGACGACGTGTCCGTCATTGTGATGCAATCATGTACCCACCACTATTGCGCGAGTGAGTGAGTGAGCTGTGTGGTGTAACATCCTTTTCTGACAAGTCTCAAGTCACGGTTACGCCTAAGATTTTGGGTTCGTATATTAAAATGCTCTTCTGTACCAATGACAACAAACTGCAGGAAATGATATGCATGAAGTCGGACGGTATACCCGGAATCTACAACACTAACAGCTGTGTTTGGGTGTTTGGCGGTTTGATTGCTGTTTTTCTGAGATGAAATACAACTCTTGCTGGCCTTTAATATTTGGCAAGTACACATAACTGCAACTCCTGAAAATGAAGAAAGATCCCTTTAATCACTATTTATTAAGATACTTGAACATCTGTTATTTTTCCAAAGTATATTTTCGTTTCATTGACAAGATGTTAGTATATGTCTTGCCCTGAAAAGGATTTGACAATGTTCAGTCAGACGTATGTCTTAACACATCAGATGGTTCATAAACTGGTACTGAACTTACTGTATGTGTGTCCGGTTCTCTTTTATCCATTGCATATTCTATACCGAGTTGAGTCCCAGAGTTGCACACCAGAAACCTCTGATCGTGGGTTCGAATCCCATCTCGCACCCGATTATGTTTCTAAGTTTTTCAGCTCCATACCCCAAACAGTGGTCAGGGTTGTTAACTGAATGAACTATCTTCAATGAATGTGAAGATATTATAGGAACACACCTATCAGTTTGATGTGAACTCGTAATGTCGGTAACTTTAAAGAAACCTTTCTTCTTGGAGCCACTCCACAGAGCCACACTATGTTAAGTATTGTTAATCAACGTTAAAGTGTTGGAATTACAACAGTCTTAGCTCTAGGCTCGTTTTTGTTGCAAGTGGGTTCTGACATAATTACGACGATCAAACTTAAAATCATCCGCCGAAGGGGTTTTGAGATGATGTGTGAAGAGGGCTTCTTAAAGCTCTGACGTCACCCGTTTGACGTTTCCACTTTCCTGAGTGCAGCCTTCCTCGGGAAACTGCCGAGAATAACTCTACTCAGTTTAGAATGCATTCGTCAAATTTAAATTTAAATTAAATTTACCTCTTTTGATGGGGAATCATGAGTGAGTAAGTTTGCTGGGGTTAACGATGTATAGAAGTGTATGACTTTGTAACCGACGAGCATGAGTATGCAACTGACAGACCTAGAATCAAAATCGAATCCGGGATTTCTAGTTCTTCTTGTCAGAGATTTTCACATCAACTACAGTCGCCTCTAGTCAGTCACACTGCCTCCAGTCAAAGATGTTCACATCGCCTCTAGTCAGAGATGTTCACATTACCTCCAGTCGGAGATGTTCAGGACTCTAGTCAGAGATGTTCACATTGCCTCTAGTCAGAGATGTTCACATTGCCTCTGGTCAGAGATGTTCACATTGCCTCTAGTCAGAGATGTTCGCATTCCCTCTAATTAGAGATGGGCACAATGTCTAGTCAGAGCCACATTTCTGGAGATGTTCCCCGCCGTGATATTGCTGGATGTATTGCCTCTAGTCAGAGATGTTCACCTTGCCTCAAATTCAGATATTCACATTGTCTCTAGTTAGAGATGTTCACATTGCCTTAAATCAAAGATGTTCACATTGCCATGTTCGGGAGATTGTCTTGGGATCCTCTAAACATATCCTTGAATCGTCATATTAAAAGTATTTAGTAATCCTAGTGACCCATTTGACTGAACCGCCACATGATCTGATGATATTCGGTTTAAATAATTTATTCGCTCTGATTAATGTAAACAAACGTGCAAAGGAAAGCACACTCCTTGTAATTTAGTATTATCTAAAAAAGAAAACCAACGTGCATTTGGCAACACATACACAATGTATGTAACTTTTAAAGTCACAATCCAAACACTTTTCAAAATGTTTACGTTGTATTTTGTAAATCAATCCCCAAAAAGCAAATGTGTACTTTCTTTTGAGCGTCAATGTATTTCGCTTGTTAGAATCACACACGTCTACGACCTATGGCACTTTATGCTTCCATCCTTATTAAGTCAATATGATCAGAATTAATATTCAGCGCAATATTCCAATCACTCACTCAAACAACGGATTACCTGGAATTTTGGACTCTTCCATAATTTGCATATATTGTGAAAACATGACATGTATCAAGGCATCACTTGTTCCCCTTTATCCCGAGGATGTTTCGCGGTACTTTTGTAGACAGTCATTAATCAGCTAGTGTTTATCATTTGTAATTTGACCCAAGTTATACTTGGCATGGCTAGCCATATCTCCGAAAGGGCAACTACTCATTGTGAGGAGTAACGCTGCTTTCCCGGGCGAAGAAACGCTTTTAAAGGGTCTTATTTTACTTACTTTGAGTTTTGTGGGTTTCACATAGTAGTAAACGACTATGACATACGTCACTTCGAGAGAGTGGTAACAAACTAGGACAACGTCGCTTCGAGAGAGTGGTAAACGTCTAGGGCATACGTCACTTCGAGAGAGTGGTAAACATCTAGGACATACGTCACTTCGAGAGAGCGGTTATCCTCTAGCTCATACGTCAGAACGAGAGAGTGGTATTATACGTCTAGAACATACGTCACTCCGTCAGTCCGAGAGAGTGGTATACGTCTAGGACATACGTCACTCCGAGAGAGTGGTATACGTCTAGGGCATACGTCACTTACAGAGAGTGGTAAACGTCTAGGACATACGTCTCTTCGAGAGAGTGGTAAACGTCTAGGGCATACGTCACTTCGAGAGAGTGGTAAACGTCTAGGGCATACGTCACTTCGAGAGAGTGGTAAACATCTAGGACATACGTCACTTCGAGAGAGCGGTTATCCTCTAGCTCATACGTCAGTACGAGAGAGTGGTATTATACGTCTAGAACATACGTCACTCCGTCACTCCGAGAGAGTGGTATACGTCTAGGACATACGTCACTCCGAGAGAGTGGTATACGTCTAGGGCATACGTCACTTACAGAGAGTGGTAAATGTCCAGGACATACGTCTCTTACAGAAAGTGGTAAACGTCTAGGACATACGTCATTTCGAGAGAGTGGTAAACGTCTAGGACATAAGTCACTTCGAAAGAGTGGTATGCATCTAGGACATACGTCACTCCGAGATAGTGGTAAACGTCTAGGGCATACGTCTGTTACAGAGAGCGGTATACGTCTAGGACATACATCACTCCAAAAGAGTGTGGTATACGTCTAGGTTATACATCACTCCGAGAGAGTGGTTTACGTCTAGGACATACGCCACTCCAAGAAGATGGTATACGTCTAGGACATACGTCGCTTACAGAGAGTGACATACGTCTAGGACATACATCACTCCGAGAGAATGGTATACGTCTAGGACATACGTCACTTACAGAGAGTGGTAAACGTCTAGGACATACGTCATTTCGAGAGAGTGGTATACGTCTAGGACATACGTCACTTCGAGAGAGTGGTAAACGTCTAGCACATACGTCACTCCGAGAGAGCGGTAAACATCTAAGACATACGTCACATCGAGAGAGAAATACGTCACATCAAGAGAGACATACGTCACATCAAGAGAGTTGTGAACATCTAGGACGTAAGTCACTCCGAGAGAGTAGTAAACATCTAAGACATACGTCACATCGAGAGAGACATACGTCACATCAAGAGAGACATACGTCACATCAAGAGAGTTGTGAACATCTAGGACGTACGTCACTCCGGGAGAGTAGTAAACATCTTAGACATACGTCACATCAAGAGAGACATATGTCATATCAAGAGAGTGGTGAACATCTAGGACGTAAGTCACTCCGAGAGAGTAGTAAACATCTAAGACATACGTCACAAAGAGAGAGACATACGTCACATCGAGAGAGTGGTCTACGTCTAGGACGTAAGTCACTCCGAGAGAGTAGTAAACATCTGAGACATACGTCACATCGAGAGAGACATACGTCACATCGAGAGCGTGGTCTACGTCTAGGACTTACGCCACTCCGATAGAGTGGTAAACATCTAAGACATACGTCACATCGAGAGAGACATACGTCACATGGAGAGAGACATACGTCACATCAAGAGAGTGGTCTACGTCTAGGACTTACGCCACTCCGATAGAGTCGTAAACATCTAAGACATACGTCACATCGAGAGAGACATACGTCACATCAAGAGAGTGGTAAACGTGTAGGACATGATAAAAATGAAATAATGTTTAGACACAACCCACTCACTCAAACGCAGTGAAGGTTCCTTGAAGCTTTAAAGATTTATAGAAAGGTAACGGACTGCCGATTGAAATATTTTCTAGTTCATCTGAATAGATCGCTAAATCGACGTTTTAGGTCGTCATTGGCTCCAAACACAAATGAATCCAATTCAGCTATGTAATTTCATATGAAGAAATACTGAATGAAAATTTCAAATTAGCCATAAACTCATATCAAATATTTAATTTGAATCCGAAAATAGGTTTAATTGAAATGTAAAAATATTTTTGGAAACGTTAGTATGATATTGTGGTCATTCTTGACATGGCGATATTTCCAGTTCACGAAGGAAATTAACCCCAAAAGTAATTCGCAATGTGCCCTGTGCTGTATTCCCACGATCTCCGCGTATCAATGAAAGAAATCGATAAAATGGGTATTATATTTGGGTGTGATCTGAACTTTCATTTGGAGTTTGATATAAAATCGGTTCAGAATAACCTCCACAATGGTTTCTTTCCATATAATAATATCTCTTTCCCAGAATGCCCAGTAACTTACCAATTCCACAGAGATGCACCCCCACGTGTCCCGCGAGATGGAGTTTTGACATTCAGAGACAGCATCGTTAAAGAAATTAATTCAAACGTGCTTGAATGAAAATTAGTTTCAACGATATCGGTGATTTTCAGCATGTTTCGCGTCCCTCCTGATGATGTGCTCTGCCGATATCTTCCCGAAATAGAAGCTCAGTGCCCCAGTCAATAACCAGAGATCAATAGGAGGGCTAAAAATACCGCATCCTCTGCTTAATTCGGCAATGGAATATAGATCCAGCAGGCCGGTTGAATCCTCTGAGAAGAGACGGTTCAGAACTGTTATGGACAGACACGCGGTCTGGCCAAACACCATTATCAGTGTTGCGTTAGAGGCAGCCAAAGCAATCAAGACATTGGGCTAAATACAGTTGCGTTTCCAGCGTTCTGTTCCAGGGTATAAATAGCCCAATCTGTTTCCTTTGGTTGGCCGTCTCCATAGAACTCGTGTGACACACAAAGTAAGGTCGGGATCCTCCGAAGTCGAATAATCTTCTCGTCAATGAGTCTCAATGAGAAAAAAAATCCTGTTTATCAGTGAAAGATGATAAAATAGACCAGCTTACGTCGATAAATCATTGACGGTGATAAAGAGATAACTGTGCTCTTCAGCGAAGTTTACGAAAGCTTACGCTTCAACAGAACATATATAAGAATGGCTAAAATTAATGTGTTTGATTTGTGACCCGTGTCTTTTAACAAATGGCAGCCGTTGGCATTTATGACGGATTTGTTTCGAAGTTTAGACTTTTGGTCTCGTATTTGAGAGGGACAGAGACATGGCGAGATACACACATGACTGTATGGGGAAACCGTGAGAGATAGAGCAACACACACAAGAAGGCTTGAACACGCAGGAAGATAGAGGACAGAGATTGATTGATTGATTGTTGCTTAACGCCACACTCAGCAATATTCCAGCTGTATGGAGGCGGTCTCTAAATAATCGAGTCTGGACCAGACAATCCAGTGCTCAACAGCATGAACATTGATCTACGCAAGTGGGATACGATGACATGTGTCAACGTCAGCGAGCCTGACCACCGATCCCGTTAGTCGCCTCTTACAACTAGCATGGGTTGCTGAAGACCAATTCTAACCCGGATCTACACAGGTCAGAGGACAGAGAGCAGCAGAGTTTCTGACAGACACAGAGAAGATCGGTAGTCAGTCATAGTGACGCGAAAGTGCTGGCTCAGTTAGATAGTGCATTGATTAAAAGAAAACCATAATTGTATCGAGGGACGGATTGCATGAGACACATGAAAGATCATAAGAAATAAGATATGACCACTTCTTACGGCTCCATTGTATTGACAACAATTACACTCTTTCCCTGGAGACTGGGATATCAGTCTGCCATGCGCTGACGGCAGTTCTAGATGTAATTGTAAACCATTACACTGACATGCTCCCTTAGTATAGTTTACATCCTATACATATGTAATACGTACGTGGAAGTGTTTACTGGAATATATATAGAACGTCAGTACAAAAGATACCTAGTCTTGACTAGCCTCAGAAACACATTCCGTTTTGTGTAAAGGGAAGATAGCTGTGAAAGCTATATGAATGGATAACTGAAAGTCAGTGATGACACCAGGTGTTCGATAAAAAGGTCAGCCCTACCAGTAGCACTCGGCATTCAGAAAATTGGCCTGAAATGGAAGAAACCTTTGCCTGACGCTGGACAGCAGTACTGATGCCTGTTCTTTTACACCCTATACTTATGTAATACGTTCGTGAAGCTATGTTTAGTGAAAACAGTGATGACTCAATGAGGTGAGGTGAGGTGAAATTGGGTTTTACGTCGTGCTTGAGAATATTTCGCTCATATGACGACGTGCATGCGTGTGTATGTGTATGTGCGACTGCTTGTACTAGCCCAGACTTAAGCTGGTTTTATAGTGCTAGCCCACTGAGATACCATGCCGCTGTGAAGCATGAATACCCCACTCAGACACATTATACTGACTCCGATGGGACCAATCCTTGTTGTACCCATTAATGCCGAGCGCCAGGCAGGGACCAACAAGTACCATATTTTAACGTCTTTTGGTATGACGCGGTCGGGGATCGAACCCGCGACCTTCCGCTCTCCGGGCGGACGCTCTAACCACTACACCACAGAGGCGGTCGATGACTCAATGAGATCGCTTCAGTTTCCATTACATTTCTTGGATTAAAAATATTGGTACACGTGCACTAAAAGGGAAAGAAATGCTTAATGCTAGATTTATCCAAACATTACTTCTCACCGATAGTACACAAACATACCTATATTTATATTATCTGTCCAATAAACCTGCTTGAGACGGAATACATCTGTCGGATTTGGTCATACTACAGTCTCTCGATTACGCGAGATGAGTCCCTCGCCTCGCCGTTTTTCTCCCATTTGCCTACGGCTATACACTTACATTAAAATTCCCAACGAGTCCAACTACAGCACTTCCCTTAGATTACCAGATTAGCCGTGTCTTAGGGGGCCCATGTACTGCATGCTCTGACGTCATAACCACGTGACTCTCGCATCTACGTGACATGACGGGTCTGTATGTCAGTGACCCTTTAAATCCAAGCCACTGCAGGCCATTGCAAACCTTATCTTCTTGCTGAGAGATGATTTCTATGGACCTTTGGGATTTGATGCAAATATTTGGGAAATTGGCACGGGACGAGAGTGAGATTTGTGATCTGGGTGACGTAGAGTCCACACGCCATTTCATTACGAGGTTAGCTGGTGTGATGGGTTTCGCTGTGGGGGCAATGTAGGTGTTTAAACGAGAAATGGGGAGTCGAAGTTGTTATTGATGGGTCATCCTGGTAATGGTGGCTTCCACATTAAGGCTGTTTAGTTGACCAGTTGGTTTAAAGCAGCTCACGTGTGACAAATTCACAAATATCTTTTGGTGGTAAAATTCCGAGATATCTGTTAATGGAACATTCACTTAATTGTTGTTATAAAAAGAGCAGAAAAGAAGAAGAGAAAAATTCACAAGTTATCTTTTAGTGAAGAATTCTCGTGATGCGATGTGTTTAAATGTTAATATAATCTGAATTCTCTAAATATTCACATATTGTCACATATCGAAAATTCACTTTAACGCAAATGTCGGATGTCACTAGTTCAGACAAACACATAATGTCACTAATTTGAACATACACATAATGTCACTAGTTTTAACATACACATAATGTCACTAGTTTCAACATACACATAATGTCACCAGTTTAGACATTCGCATAATGTCACTAGTTGTAACATATACATAATGTCACTAGTTTTAACCTAGTAATACACATAATGTCACTAGGTTTAACATAGACAGAATGTCACTAGTTGTAACATACACATAATGTCACTAGGTTTAACATACACATAATGTCACTAGTTTTAACATACACTGAATGTCACTAGTTTTAACATACACAGAATGTCACTAGTTTTAACATACACATAATGTCGCCAGTTTAGACATTCACATAATGTCACTAGGTTATAACATATCACATAATGTCACTAGTTTTAACATACACATAATGTCACTAGTTTAGACATTCGCATAATGTCACTAGTTGTAACATACAAATAATGTCACTAGTTTTAACCTAGTAATACACATAATGTCACTAGGTTTAACATACACAGAATGTCACTAGTTGTAACATACACATAATGTCACTAGGTTTAACATACACATAATGTCACTAGTTTTAACATACACTAATGTCACTAGTTGTAACATACACAGGATGTCACTAGTTTTAACATACACATAATGTCGCCAGTTTAGTTTCACATAATGTCACTACACACATAATGTCACCAGTTTAGACATTCACATAATGTCACTAGGTATAACATTCACATAATGTCACTAGGTTTAACATACACATAATGTCACCAGTTTAGACAGTTTAGACATTCACATAATGTCACTAGGTCACCAGTAACATTCACATAATGTCACTAGGTTTAACATACACATAATGTCACCAGTTTAGACATTCACATAATGTCACTAGGTATAACATTCACATAATGTCACTAGGTTTAACATACACATAATGTCACCAGTTTAGACATTCACATAATGTCACTAGGTATAACATTCACATAATGTCACTAGGTTTAACATACACATAATGTCACTAGGTTTAACATACACATAATGTCACTAGGTTTAACATTCACATAATGTCACATTCACATAATGTCACTAGTTTAACATACACATAACATGTCACTAGGTTTAACATAATGTCACTAGGTTTAACATACACATAATGTCACTAGGTTTAACATACACATAATGTCACTAGGTTTAACATACATAATGTCACTAGGTTTAACATACACATAATGTCACTAGGTTTAACATACACATAATGTCACTAGGTTTAACATACACATAATGTCACTAGTTCAGACATTTAATGTCACTATTTTAACATTCACATAATGTCACTAGGTCACTTTTACATACACATATGTCACTAATGTCACTAGGTTTAACATACACATAATGTCACTAGGTTTAACATTCACATAATGTCACTAGGTTTAACATACACATAATGTCATAATGTCACTAGGTTTAACATACACAGAATGTCACTAGTTTTAACATACACTGTCACCAGTTTAAACATTCACATAATGTCGCTAGTTCCTAAGATGTGCATAATGTCGCTGGTTTAGACATTTACATAATGTCACTAGTTTTAACATACACATAATGTCACTAGTTTTAACATGTGCAATAGGTCGCTGGTTTAGACATGAGCATGATGTCACTAGTTTTAACATACACATAATGTCACTAGTTTTAACATACACATAATGTCACTAGTTTTAACATGTGCATAATGCCACAAGTTTAGACATGAGCATGATGTCACTAGTTTTAACGGGCGCATAATGTCACTAGCTTAGATATGCACATAATGTCATTGTCGAAACATTCAGGGATGCCAATTGTCGAAACATTAATTCACATAGTTTCAGTTGTCGAAACATTTGAAAAGAAGTCACAATATCTCACATATCTAAACATTCACATTATGTCTCTTGTAAAACATTCACATGTCACTTGTCTAAACATTCACATTGTGTCAAATAGCAAAACATTCACATAATGTCACTTGTCTAAACATCCACACAATGTCAACTGTTATAACATTCACATAATATCAATTCACGAAACAAAATGAATTTATTAAAATCTATAAACGAGACGTTTGAAGTTATCAACGCGTGGTGTACGCGTCAACTGGGGAATTAGCTCATAATTAAGATGAAGTGTGCGTTGATGATGACGAAGGCATAGTTGAGTTCAAACGTCTTTAGTACATGACAAACAAATACACAAGACATGAGCGAGGTGAGCGGTGTACCTGCTCAACCCCAGGGCGTTTCCTACGAGCGGCATTATCCTGCTCGTGGTCGTCCCAACAGACAGTCCAAATACCGAACTCGTACTCCTTCACTCTCTAGATGTGAGCATACTAAGTATATATACAGTTTTTGACAACAATGGACAGGCGACGACTCATCAATGGACAGACAGAAAAACAATAGCACTTCCTTGACCAGTTGATGTGATGGCAGACACGGCCAAGGGGGATTACCAATGAAGGTTATAAATGTCTTATACAATAATTAATGGGCTGACAAGTCAATTTACAATGCGGTAGTGATAAGGATGTACAGTAGTGATTAAAAATACAGCTTAGCGTCATATATATATTACAATAAAGTCTCACATGTCTTGAGTACATAGTTTTGGACTTTTTAAATATTTGGACGATGGCTGTCCTGAATTAGTCCCTATAACAGATTTCTAAGAACAGGAGTGATGTGGGATTTCTTGGAGGTGAGGGTCACGATTCGTGCCGCCGTATTTTGCACCTTTTGCAGTTTGTCGAGGAGGACATCAGGATGTCCAACATAGAGGCCGTTACAGTAGTCAAGTCTACTCAGTATCAAGCATCTAGCTAGACAATTAGCAGCTTCCGTGGTGATAAAGGGACGAATATTCCCAATCACTCGGAGATTCCAGTAGCAAGTCTTACAGACGTTATTAATCTGAGCTTCCATGGAAAGCGTTGGGTCCAGCAGGACACAAAGATCTTTGACAGTCTTTGCTAACTGGACTTCCGTGTCAGAGACATTAATGGTGTGTATGTCCACCTTTTGGAGCTGCTGCTTAGGATCGCTTCAGTTTTATCGCTGCTCAATTTGAGTTTGTGGTCATCCAAGATTTCAAGGACGCGGTGCAATCGGCTATATCACGGAGAGTTTCAGGTGAGTTGTGAGGACGAAATTGGTTGTACAATTGACAGTCATCAGCATAGGAGTGATGAAGGAGACGGAGAATTCTCGCGTATGTGGTCAAAATCGGAAGACGACATTTATCGTTGATTCCAAATGTTGAATTTTGGTGAAAAGAACAACTTTCTATACACAAAACGAGAATACTAGATTCGGCATCCGTGGCTCATTACAAATCCATTTGAACAGATTTTAATTGATCCAACCTAGCGACAAACCTAAATCAAAATCGTTGATCGGGTTGTAGTGCAGAGACAGGATACCGCAACTACCAGAATGCAAGATCCCTAGAACATCGCAATATCGTTAGGATATCGCAAAATCACTCAACTATCTTTTGACTTAGCTTAGCATAACTCTAAATTGCGTTCTCTGTCCTGTAAATTATCTACTATCTACCTAAAATCAAGACCGCGTGATTTCGACAATGTCCCTGCCAGTTTTCCATATATTCATGAGTAGCGCCCTAGTTGGCTTACCTCCATTTACTGAAAATATTGCCTGTTCGTGTGATGACGTCATGGGTTCATTGGTCTACTCGAGTCTAGGTTGCCCTGACCTAAAGAAGTAAGCTTATCTTCGTGAAACACATTAGATTAAGGTACACATTACTGTATTCCTGATATCTATTTAATAATAAAGCAGTTTATTCTAACTTGATTGTTACACCGGTTCTTTGTAACACGAGACAGATAATTTTTGGGTTAATGGTTTAAGTAATTCATGGTTTTTATGGTGATAGCAATCAAGGTTATTTTTATCTTAATGTCAGTACACTTAAAGGTACCCATGCTTTTGGTTAAGGTGATATTTCCAGTAATGTTACAGATATATACTCTGCTGTACTATTGTATATGTGGGTTGCAGTGTTGTATATGCAGCATTTACTGTATTACATATACTCGATATACTCAGATAAAGTGCATTTACAGCAGGATGGTGAGGATATACGTTTCCAATATATAATGTACTTGAAATTAATAACCATACATTTCTGTTCACCCAGCAGAAAATGGGTACCCGGTGGGATAATACATATGATTATTAACCTTCTAACGCCTCACATGCAGCTTGGGTTATCCGGGGTAATAATAATCAGATTGTGCGCTTTGAGAAGGATATGACTGACTGACTGACTGAGTTTAGTTTTACGCCGCTTTTAGCAATATTCCAGCAATATCACGGCGGGGGACACCAGAAATGGGCTTAACACATTGTGCCCATGTGGGGAATCGAACCCGGGTCTTCGGCGTGACGAGCCAACGCTTTAACCACTAGGCTACCCCACCGCCCCGAGAAGGATATGAAGCATGTAAAGGCGCGTAATAAATATTCTGAATTATTATTATCATTTCGGTATTAATGAGTGAGAATTCCAACAGTATGGAAACGAAGGAGTTTCAGGCGTATAACCGAACTTGTTATGACATCATTCTTCTTGTGCCGAACTACGGATATCGATATGTTTCGACGTCTCGAGTTCGTGAGGTTTTGCTGTTGCAGCATATTTTGCATTTCATCTATATTATTTTCCAAAGATCACACGAAGTAGTGTCGATGGGGTAGCCTAGAGGTTAAAGCGTTCGTTCGTCACGCCAAAGACCAGGGTTCAAATTCCCATATGGTTACAATGTGCGAAGCCCGTTACCGGTGTTCTACGCCGTGATATTCCTAGACTATTGCTAAGAGCGGCGTAAAACCATACTCAACCGCTCACATGAAGAAGCCGTCGTCTTTAAAACAACAGTCTTGCATATTTCCTGTTTCACAACAAAAAGCAATTTAGTTTTTATCAGGAAATAAAAATTCTTATGGGACGTGCTGCAAATCAGTTTCTGATGTGAGATTTGCATACGAAGATTATTATGTTTTAATAATGGCGTCGTAGAGCCATTCCGGATTATCTTATCAACAAGCAACATGTACACAAGGCACATCGCTGTGCATGCATTCGACAATATATTGATTCGGTAAGTTGCTTTCTTCAAATTTCAAGATACTGTGGGAAAAATGGTTGCATTTTGAATTTTCACATCTTGAATATCACATAACCCTTAGGTGCTGAGGGTACGGAGATTTGCTTAACATTGATATTCTGTTTAAATCTGTACAAACAAATGGGTTTGTTTGTTTGCATATTTCACGTCGTTTTCCCCACCTGTTATCAGGTATAGCGACAGTCTGTAAATGATCGACTCAGTAGCAGGAGAAACCAGTGGCTGATATTATGAGCAATATTATAATCTTATGACGTCACGGAGTCAGCCACAACCACGTCACCTAGTCTGGCCACCCGATCCGCCAAGTCACCACTTATGATAGGCCTAGGTTATAGGGGTTTATTCTAACCTGGATTTATACGAATAGTAAGTGAGTGAGTTTAGTTTTACGCCGCTTTTAGCAATATTCCAGGAATATCACGACGGGAGACACCAGAAATGAGCTTCACACATTGTACCAATGTGGGAATCGAACCAGGGTCTTTGGCGCGACGAGCGAACGCTTTAACCACTAGGCTACCCCACCGCCGTTATACGAATACATGCACTGGCAGCGTGAGTAAGTCGTGATAATATAGGGTTTTGTGTTGCTATAAATGTTATTCCAGGCATGTCACAGTGACAACAGCTTTCACACTATGTACTGAGCGTGATGAGCAAAGGCTTTTACCACCACTCTCCGATTACAGCAGTTAAAGCCTCGTGGTTTAAATTGATATGGCTGGAAGAAATATGAAACATAGCTCACTTACTCAATAAAACAATCGAAAATAACAGACTACGAGGGTTCCAGCGTATCATAGCTATCACTTATACTTGCGTGTCTGTTCCCCTTACTTTGAGCATTCCTAATATTAACCGTTGGGAGTTGTCGAGCCTTCAACAAATTGATTTTTTTCGTGTAGTTTTTTTATCACAATTTACCTTTTGACAGATTCTTAGAGAAATTTCGATCCATAATGCTTGCGTCTCCAGCTGTTGTCGATCAATGGCAGGGTTATCTGTCACGTGACCAAGTCCAAATGCAAAATCATCATTATCCCGAAGCGCTCGTAAAATCCTGAACATCATTAAAGGTCACATGCAACGTAAAACACAACTTTGCAGATTCTGATACCTTTCGGTATGGACTTACCGAAACAAATCGTCAAAAATGCAAATTCAGCTTAAAAAGTTGAAAGATAACGCAATGAAAAAAACCGCGCGAAATCGGAGTTCAAACGATTCACTAATTTTCCCCAGACTTTTCGGGGGAAAACTGGTTTCAACAGCTGGGCTGCGCTCATAGCACGTGCGCAGTGAAATAGGTTCGCGCAACTTGGAAGCGGGTTGTCCGGTGAATACTCGGTGAAGGCTTTGGTGTGAGCTATTTTTCTAATGTTTTGTTGATATCTCACAGGCGCGAGCTTTTTATATGTTATGACAGTAAATTAACTGTTTATATAATTTCATTTGTCTATTTCATCACACGTTCTTCTTACCGAGTCACTTTCGCAGTTCGATACTTAAAAGCAATGTCATCGTCGACAAAACAAAAAAAATAGGATGTCCCGGAGTGTCGACATCGCGTGGTCAACATACCGTGACGGTGTTAATTAATGAAAGAGAATGTTTGCTTAGTGGTTTGCAAGTGGCTATGGTGGCTACAGCTATGCTCGTATCATGAGTAAATGAATTAAGTTGATTAAAGAGAATGTCTTTTTTAACAATTTGCAAGAGAATTAAGGTTGCAAAAACAGACTATTATTTTAGGTTATGCGAGTGGAAGGATTACCATTACCAACTTGGAATCATTTTGAAAATGATGGACACAGAACTAACAATAATTTGGAAGGTTGGCACAACAAAATCAACAAGTATGCCATGAAGACACATCCGAATGTATTTGAGGTTGTGCGAATGTTACAGAAAGAACAGTCATCTACTGAAGTAAAAATTCAGCAGATCCAAGGACAGCAGTGAGATCCCGTCCGTAGACGTCGCTACCGAATCATCGACGCTAGGATTCGATCCTTGAAGGCCGACCTTCTTGCCGACAGATTTACTGACTTGAATTACACAGACCATGTGTCAGAGTTGCTTCATCTTGGCTGAACATTCAGATTACTTTAGTGCACATATAAAGGAGTTTTGGCAAGAAGAAATAACTGGACTCATCTTTTATATATTTATTACTTATACACCTGCAGAAATCACTTATTTATATAAAACACACACACAAATATATTGTGTGAGCTTTATGAAATATATATACAAATATGTTATATTGTGTGACATATGATACATGCATGATACATGCATGTTGTTATATTGACTGAATAAATATATTGTCTACTATATATATCACACTCTGTTTTAATTGGTTTGTTAATTTCGAGAACACTGGGCGTGAAGTCACTCATGTAGAACATCACCTCCCTTTTCCCGGACTGTCGACAAGTAATTTGGACGGATTATTTCTTGTTGTCGACAGTCCGGGCATAATACACCATAAACAAAATGGATATTGCTCAAAGCGGAAGAAAACCTTACTCCCTCACTTAGTTAAATGGTACCAACGTGTAGTTCCGTTTAACTTAATATAATAATAATATAACCGTTTCTTTATCCCTAGGAAAGTCCATTGTACCCCTCCGACATTTCAGGAGCATGTTTTTATGGAAGCATCAAATTGAGAGTATCCTGATCTGTGGGTGGCACACGTCGCACACACTTACCAAAGAAAGACAATTGTTCACCTGATATTAATGATCAGAATATCTGGTACAAGTCAAAACAGGGAATGGCATCGGACGTGTTGTTTGTCGTTGAATTGTCAATTTTGGAAATATCCTCCACGTGTTTACCAGGAACGTGGTGAAGGCTTTGTGGAGGCCTTGAATGATGTAGCCTTCATGAACCAGCATTTGGTGAAGAGTAGCATGACGCTCTTTGAAACAGCATGTACGGTTGTACCTCAAAAGTTGTGCCATGACTTACCACGTTTTGGCTAGTGATGTCAACGTCCTCAGGACAAAAACCCCTCAGGAGAAACCCCTACCCCCAAAAATAAACACACGCACAAAAGAACAGCAACTAGAGTTACCTGTATTCGGATGCGCCCAGAGTGTCAATATCAACAGTATGTTATTGTACGTCAGGACGGTGAACTACAATAGATACGATCGGGTTACATTTACTGGACAATACATTTTGAGGTTCCCCATTCCTGAACGACATGACATGATATGTGTACAAGCCAAGGTCAAGAGTTTGTACAAGGGAGGTCTGTAGTGACTCACGGGAGATTCACGTTGGGCATGTACCCTGTCGGGATCAACCTTTTCCTCAGCATTCTGTTTCGATTACATGATTAAAGGATGTCACATTCGTCTTCAACACTGAACGAAAGACATATTCGTAGGCATTTTTTTTATTCAGCAACCTTCTGCTTATATTTACATTCGGATTGAAAAGCCGTAGAAGAAACCATTTCAATGCGGTTTAAAAAGAGTATTTTGGGGGTTCTAGTAAAGATTGTATGTATCTATGTGGGTAGTATATCTTGAACCACTTTTTCAAACTTAAATGTGAACTAAGGTGTAATTTATGACTATGATTGAAACAATTTCGTTACTTCCACAATCGAGTTGTTTATTTGTTTAACGCTGCACTCTGCATTTTCCCAGCTATATCACGTCGTATGTAACTTATCAAGTCTGAACCAGATAATCCAGTGATTCACATTATGAGCATCGATCCAATTTGGATGCGATGACATGTGTCAACCAAGACAGTGAGTTTGACCACCCGACCAGTAAATCGCCCCTAAAGACAAACATAGGGATCTTCACGAGTTAACAGAGTTGGAGTTGGCGACATTTCAGTTATTATCTAAATCTAGCTCACATTCTGTGGGAAGCTTAACAAAATATCACCCTTCCATAATCAATACAACACCAATCTCAGTCTTCTCACATGCCTCAAATATTTGAAATCTTGTCATTGCAAAGCTTTCAGTATTTCCTGCTGCCATTGTTTCCGCTTCAGAAGATGACGTTTGTATAACCGACAAATGTTGTCCTCCTTACCTCCCACGACGTTGTCCATAAGCAGCTTTCGAGGCATCAACGATGAGGGCACGTCCTAGACCTTTGATTACAAGACCCCAAATGCTGGCATTAATACAGAGAATCGGCAATCCTGCAACTGTCTGTGATCATCTGCTTGCTGATGAAGAAGGACGTTTTCCTCTCGTCCTTATTTGACATCGCACAGAATCATGACGTCACTGGCTTGGATTTTTTAGATAAGCCCTTTTCCGTTCTCAAATTTAGATTTGATTTACACGTTAATGTGTGTTGTTTTATTTATCGGGCAGCCAAGTCAATGTTTTAACTATTTATCTATGATCAACGTGTGAATGATGACGTCATTGGCAATGGCTAGCGTGTCAATGCACCGTCGGTTATACGAATCACTGTTCTGTTTTGGTAATGATAAGCTATTCCAGGTGCGCGGGTCTTCACGAAAGTGTCACATTGACGGATAAAGATAAGCAGATATGTGTGATGTGTGGCATTTACTTCCATTATGAAATGTGGTTTTTGTATGTGCTGTAGCGTGTGTGTGTATATTGGTGAGGCAGTTATAGAATTATCACCACACGGGATCGTATGTTTTAGGTTATATTTGGACAGATTCGAGAAAATACGTAAAGCGTTTTTGTTTGTTTTAATTCGGGGGATGATGGTTATGACTGTTTAAAATCAGCTTGCTGGTTATGACTGAGTTGGACTTCTATGATCAACAGCATGAGTATCGTCTACGAAATGGGATACCATGACATGTGTCATTCAAGTGGAGTTTACCACCTGTTTTACGCCGCTTACTCATGCAAGATATTCTAACCCGGATATTCACGGGTACTTTTTAAATATGGCGGCTATTGTGAAGCTTCTCTGATAAAACCTGGGGTCTTTGCCATGTTACAGAATGTCCTACTGTTCATCACATATAAGAGACAATCTTTCCATAATCATACAAATCATGAGAATTACAGGCTGTTGTAACATCCGACTATTAAACATGTATTTATGGATCACTATCTGTGTGATCATGGAAAGCATTGTGAAAAGGGGGTGGATTACATGTACATTTGTATATCTGATCAACCAGTACACTGTATTAACGTTCAACACATCGTGCCAGGAGGGTGGATCCTACTGACTTTACACATCCCATGTATATCATTAATACACATCTCATGTATATCATCAATACACATCTCATGTATATCATCAATACACATCTCATGTATATCATCAATACACATCTCATGTATATCATCAATACACATCTCATGTATATCATCATCACATCAATATCATCAATACACATCTCATGTATATCATTAATACACATCACATCATGTATCATTAATCACATCTAATACACATCTCATGTATATCATCATCATACACATCTCATGTATATCATTAATCTCATGTATCTCCATGTATATCATCAATACACATCCATGTATATCATCAATACACATCCTATGTATATCATTAATACACATCTCATGTATATCATTATGCATATACACATACACATCCATGTATATCATCAATACACATCTCATGTATATCATCAATACACATCATCATGTATATCATCAATACACATCTCATGTATATCATCAATACATCATCCCATGTATATCATTATCTCATACACATCATCATGTATATCATCAATACATTCCATATATATCATACACATCCTCATGTATATCATCAATACACATCTCATGTATATCATTAATACACATCTCATGTATATCATCAATACACATATATCATCAATACATCTCATGTATATCATTAATACACATCTCATGTATATCATCATCAATATGTATATCATTAATACACATCTCATGTATATCATCAATACACATCTCATGTATATCATCATCACACATCTCATGTATATCATCAATACACATCTCATGTATATCATCAATACACATCTCATGTATATCATTAATACACATCTCATGTATATCATTAATACACATCTCATGTATATCATCAATACACATCTCATGTATATCATCAATACACATCTCATGTATATCATTAATACACATCTCATGTATATCATTAATACACATCTCATGTATATCACCACAACACATCCCATGTATATCATCAATACACATCACATTCCATGTATATCATCAATACACATCCCATGTATATCATTAATACACATCTCATGTATATCATCAATACACATCCCATGTATATCACCACTACACATTCCATGTATATCATCAATACACATCATATGTATATCATCAATACACATCCCATGTATATCATCACAATACATCTCATGTATATCATCAATACACATCTCATGTATATCATCAATACACATCTCATGTATATCATTAATACACATCTCATGTATATCATCACACATCCCATGTATATCATTAATACACATCCATATGTATATCATCAATACACATCTCATGTATATCATCAATACACATCTCATGTATATCATTAATACACATCTCATGTATATCATCCTCATGTATATCATTAATACACATCCATACATGTATATCATCAATACACATCCCATCATGTATATCATCATCTCATGTATATCATCATCCATCCCATGTATATCATCAATACACATCTCATGTATATCATCACAACACATCTCATGTATATCATCACATCAATGTACATCATCATGTATATCATCCCATCCCATGTATATCATCATTCCATCCATACCATATCATCAATACATTTACATCATATGTATATCATTAACACATCATGTATATCATCAATACATCATCCATACATATCATATCGTAATCCACATCTCATCATATCCATATCACATCCATGTATATCATCAATACACATCCCATGTATATCATCATGTATATCACACATTCCATGTATCATCATCATCACATCATCATATCCATATGTATATCATTCACATCCCATGTATATCATCACTACACATCCCATGTATATCACTATCATCATCCCATGTATCATATAATTCACTACACATGTCATCGTATATCACCACCATCCATCTCATGTATATCACCACATCACATCCCATCCATATCAATCAATCATATCACATCCATATATCATCACCACACATCATGTATATCACATGTATCATAATATCACCATGTATATCATCAATACACATCCCATGTATATCATCCATACACATCCCATGTATATCATCAATACACATCCATGTATATCATTACTATCACATCCATGTATATCATCATCATCACATCCATGTATATGTCATCATCCTACACATCCATGTATATCGTCAATACACACATCCATGTATATCATCACTACACATCCCATGTATATCATCATCACACATCCATCTGTATATCATCATCATACACATCCCATGTATATCACCACACACATCATATCATCATACCATCCATGTATATCATCATCATACACATCCCATGTATATCATCACTACACATCCCATGTATATCGTATATCATCACTACACATCCTATGTATATCATCACTACACATCCATGTATATCATCATCACATCACACACATCCCATCATATGTATATCATCACTACACATCCCATGTATATCATCAATACACATCCCATGTATATCATCAATACACATCCATGTATATCATCAATACATCACATGTATATCATATCAATCCCATGTATATCATCACACACATCCCATGTATATCATCACTACACATCCATGTATATCATCACATCCCATGTATATCATCACATCCCATGTATATCATCACTACACATCCATGTATATCATCAATACACATCCCATGTATATCATCACTACACATCCCATGTATATCGTATATCATCACTACACATCCTATCTACATCATTACTACACATCCCATGTATATGGTATATCACCACTACACACCCCATGTATATCATCACTACACATCCCATGTATATCATCAATACACATTCCATGTATATCATCAATACACATTCCATGTATATCATCAATATTCAATACACATCTCATGTATATCATCACTACACATCCCATGTATGTATATCATCAATTCACATCTCATGTATATCATCACTACACATCCCATGTATATCATCAATCACATACACATGTATATCATCACTATCATTACACATCATCATGTATATGTGTATATCACCACTACACATCCCATGTATATCATCAATACACATCCCATGTATATCATCAATACACATTCCATGTATATCATCATACACATCATGTATATCATCACATCCCATGTATATCATCATCATCATGTATATCATCACTACACATCCCATGTATATCATCAATACACATCCATGTATATCATCATATACACATCACATCTCATGTATATCATCACTACACATCCCATGTATATCATCACTACACATCTCATGTATATCATCACTACACATCCCATGTATATCATCAATTCATCTCATGTATATCATCAATTCACATCTCATGTATATCATCACTACACATCCCATGTATATCATCAAGTCACACCCCATGCATATCACCACTACACATTCCAGTACTAACTTCTAGGTCGATATTATTATTTGCACAAGTACAGTTTCGAGAAAGCTCAGATGAGTATATTTCATGTCTAGTTGATACTGTCGTACACAGATACTTATTGCGAGTGCAGAACGTTAGTCCATGGACATGATGGATAGCTCCATTAAGATTCTAACCAAAATCAAATTAACAGGTTGAACTATGCTTTGAAAATCCCTTGAAGATGAACATTTTCCTCACATCCACGACTTTATATACACACTAGTAAAACCATCTCAAATATTTGCAAATTCACTTTTTTTCTGTTACTACTAACTGGAATGGAGCCTTGCAGCAAATATGATACAAACTAAACCGCAAGTAAATGCCAACTAATATATGCTTGTTAATCGGGTTAATGTCGTTACGAGTGAAGACGCCCGAGGTATAATTTCCAAATGATCAAAACCTCAGTATGGTGAAATGCGCCATAGATGAAGACGTTCCCTTGTCGTTGTTGTTATTGAACTAACGAGAACAACGCAAGCGTGAATACCCATATATATTCTATACACGTTGTAAACTTACACTCATGTGTGTATTGGTGTATGCGAATTAGAAGTAATGTACTGAAAATTAAAGATAATGATTTTTGCCACACCAAAGCTGATGAAAACCGAGCAACTCGTGTTATACATGACGAGTAATGTGCTGTCCCCACCCACGCACGCCAGACCCAAACAGCTCTTTAAATAGAGCTGACGTTAACGTACGAGTGTGGTAGCAAGACAATTAGATCTGGAAGTGCAGCCAAAGAATTAATTAAGTGTGTTGGTCTGTCACTTGAGGTCTTTCAACTACGTGATTGTTACGTCCCTGTTTGAACCCTTCAGTCAACCCGGGAGCGTTGTCTCCAGGCAGCAGGAGCGGGATTATCTGGGAAGGGATTAGGGCTATCTCGCAAAAGTGATTCCTCACTAACTCGCGTGACGGTTTGCACAAATGAACAAACTGGACTCTAAATATAGCGCCTGACAAGGATCATCCACACATTCTGTCTTTTATCTCGCTTTATGGTCATGACGTTCCATAGCAACCAAGAAAATGGTGAGAGAATCCGAGAAAGAAGCCTTCAGATTCATGTAGAAAGTCAACATTTATCCTTGCGGTTGAAAACGGAGAAGCAGACGAGATGTTTGGGGGAGCGAGACGAACTCACCAGAGGTAATCGCCAAACAAGGAACGATTCGGATGGACTCTTTTATCAGATTTCTAGGCAATTCAATCAATTTTGCCAATGTTAGAAGCACTTTATGGAAGAGCCTACCAAAATAGTGAAGAATCTCCACTAATCCCCGTCGCTCATTGATAGAAGCTAAAAATAGCCGCTCGCTGCTCGGCCATGCAAGTGACTCACTGTCAATGGGGAAGGCGAACTCTACCTCGTTTCGTACGGACACGTGCATATTTTATGGACTGGTCACATGACCCGGGATGTGGTAGTAGAGCAGACGACAAACTGCAAGAGACCAGAGGGTTTGTACAATGAGAGTTTCCCGCCTAGCAAAGTCCCCTATCCAAGATGCCAGGCAGCCAGAATGAGCCACCGAGTGTAAGTACATCGCATTCTCTGCCTGTCGTTCATTGTACATTATTATATCTTCTGTTGGGGGATGGTTTGGATCGCCATTACTGTCCATATGGGATGTTCGCCCTGGACATTAGCCTTAGCTTACGTTACGATTGTCTAATGCATGTATGTACGCAAGCATCTTGCACGTGCATTGAGGAATTCTGTCAACCACATGTGACGCTCAGATGTCAACCCGTAACCAGGAATTCTTAAAGTGATATTTTAATTTCATTCGCTAATGACCCAATCGAACGCCTTCGCCTAATTTATATAAGCATTGTAGATGTATCATTAAAATTCACATTTAAATTCAGGATTGGTTAAAATGCTGTTGATTCGTTTAAGCGGTAAGCTTACGTCGAAAGATGTTTTATTCAATTATCGGTATATTAAAACTATTTTAAGTGTTGTTGAATGTCTTCGGTTATTGACCTCCCGTCAGTGTCGCGCCTTAGCTGTCGATGACGTACACAGATCCACGAATGAAACCAAGCGACTTTATAGCCGCCGAGTGCGAAATGCTTGCAGTGCAATTATAGGTCAGGTTTATTTCATTACTGGGGACAGTCATCTATTTTATCTATTTCGGTTGTCATGACATCAACTGAATTTATCAATTTTGAATTTTGTTATTATTCTTGTCTTTACTCTATATTTTTTATCACGAAAAACTCTGTTTCAGTTCATCTGTGTCAGTATACGTATATATTTTGGTCAGTCATATATTTACATGATGTGGTGTACCATTTTCAAACTACTTTTTGAAATTGTTCGAAAAGAGTAATTACTGGATTTTGTTATAATGTTAAAATATCAATAACTATCACTTGTACGTTTCCATTGCTGCAATATACCTTGATATTGGTTTTTAATATTCACTAAGTTTGAAAGATGTCAACTGAAATTTAATCATGTGTTCCCGTGGCTTCATTATTTGTGGGTGTCGTGGGGTAGCCCAGTGGTTAAAGCGTTCGCTCGTCACGCCGAAGACCCGGGTTCGATTCTCCACATGTGTACAATGTGGGAAGCTGATTTCTGGTGCCCCCCGCCGTGATATTGCTGGAATATTGCTAAAAGCGGCGTAAAACCAAACTCACTCACTCATTATTTGCGGCTATTGCAATGAGAGACAACACGAAGCCTAAAGTTATGGCTTTACACAAAGATTTATGTTATTGGTCGTTACAGTGTCTAACAGAAACAACGGATATATAGTGTTAATCATGCTTTGCCTCTATAAACATGCAATATGTTTATATCACACAAACGATGCTTCAGATAAAAAACTATTTGTGTAGAAAGTAATTTGTCGGCTAATTACGTACAATATCGAGCAATGCGTGTTTGGTAGTGTTACTCAACAGGTGAATGGCTCGACATCACATTACCGAGTGCTGCTGTAGATGCATTGGCAATCTGATTAGGTTTAGGGCGTCTAATGGATATCTATGTATATGTGCAAGAGGATTGATTATTGGTATAGTGTTAACATGCCATTAAGTAGTCTACCTTTCGACTCAATCTACTGTGGTTATATGCGAAAGGATGGCTTTATATTTGGCAAATGCCTTCAGTTGGCAGTTACCCTGACGCGTTTATGCTTAAGGAAGGTACTGTCACACATGCTGTTTGGGAAACTGCTTGAAAAAAGTACTGTCCTCGATCTGTGGTATGGGATTCACGTGAGAGGGTGAGTGGGTGAGAGAACTGTTGGTTGTTCGGTGGGGGAGTGAGTGGGTGGGGGAGAGAGCTGTTGGGTAGGCGTGTGAGGTATCTGTAGGGTGGGTGGATTAGTGGGTGGATGAGAGTTCAGTTGGTTGCTGGGTGGATGAGTGGGTGGGGGAGAGATCTGTTGGGTGGGTTGAGGAGTGGGTGGGTGAGGAATCTGTTGGGTGGGTGGATGAGTGGGTGGGTGAGAGATCTGTTGGGTTGGTTGAGGAGTGGGTGGGTGAGGAATCTGTTGGATGGGTGGATGAGTGGGTAGGTGAGAGATCTGTTGGTTGCTGGGTGAGAGAGCTGGTGGTTGGGTGGGTAGGCGAGAGATCTGTTGGTTGCTGGGTGGATAAGTGGGTGGGTGGGTGAGAGAGCTGGTGGTTGGGTGGGTAGGCGAGAGAGCTGTTGTTTGCTGGGTGGATGAGTGGGTGGGTGAGAGAGCTGGTGGTTGGGTGGGTAGGCGAGACAGCTGTTGGTTGCTGGGTGGATGAGTGGGTGAGTGAGAGAGCTGGTGGTTGTTGGGTGGGATGAGTGGGTGGGTAAATGAGTGAATTGGTGGCTGGGTGAGTGTGTTGGTGGATACTAGTGGGTACCACTTTCATTAAACACAACGCAGGTCAAGAGTTAACAGAAACCCAAAATCACGTTGTCATTTGAAGAATGCAGGGACTGAAAGACAAAACAGAACCTGTTCTGACCCTGCAAGCTGACATCCAGCTCTGGCTGCAGGAACCATGTCCACTGACAAACAAGGCCTCACAAAATAAAACTGTACGACTAGGGACCCAGCAACCTGTTCTTGGTGTACTGTAACTTGGTGGATGGAATATTGCCTGGCCGATGATATCAATCTCTGGATTGTCTGGTCCAAACACGATTGATTACGGACGACGTCTTAAAGCTGATTACGGACGCAACACGGCATTGCCATTTTATCAAATACTTTGGTATATGTGGCATAGAAAAAAAAGTTCAGATGGAGAATATCTGCTTAAGTTCAGATGGAGAATATCTGCTTAAACCATCCATCAGTACTATCAAATGTTGGCTTAAGTATAAGATCTGAAGTCCTTTCTTTTGTACTGGATTTCAAAGATCCATGCAAATCCGTGCAAAGAGAGATTTGATGCATGTTCCATCAAATGTACTACCAAATCCCCGTCTGGAAGATTTACCAAAATACTTAATTAAACGAAAAAGATATTTTTTTGTATTCACAGAAAGCATTTAGACAAGTAGAATTAATGCGATATTGATTCTCTGAAACTCAAAGGAATTGCTAGAACGTTTGCAGTCTCCCAACAGAACCCTGTTAACCACAGTGACCGTTTTTGTACACTTTATAAACTGCCATCCCACACGATCTTGTGGGACATCTTCATTCTCTGATCTGTGGGGCAATGGTTGCCCAAAGGCGGTGACCTTAGATAAACATGTTCAGGCAATGTGTCTGACATGAAACAAAATGGTATTAGAAGTCTACCGAGAAAACCAGAAGAAAAAAGATGGTCTTTCTCATCATATATGTATTTTGGGGGGTTTAGGCCATTTTGGTTGGTAAGATGCACCCGAAGGGCTCAGATTGTGCTTCTCCCATGTCGATCTGTTCGTTAGACTCGGAATATCTCAGAATGGCAAAATCAGAACGCGAGAAATTGGCCGAGGTGTTAAGCCTAAGAACTTAAGCCTCTGGTATATCGATGATCGTGCAATGATGATCAATTAGCCACCGATTTACGCACCTGCACTAGAGTTGAGTTGAGTTGAATTGGGTTGATCTGAGCTGAGCTGAGTTGAGGTGAGCTGAGTTGAAACTTTGTTTCAAGCATATGGCGACGACACCAAGTATGCGTGCATACGCACAAGAATTAAAACAGACATCTGAAACCAACTGATCTGTTTCATATGTAGACGTAAGCACGTACCCAGGACTCTGTATAACAAGATGGATGACTTGAACTTTCCAGTGGCCATTTTCCTGATTTTGTCAGGCAATATTGCAGCAGCTCCAACCTCTGACCGCCTCCGTGGTGTAGTGGTTAGAGCGTCCGCACGGAGAGCGGAAGGTCGCGGGTTCGATCCCCGACCGCGTCATACCAAATGACGTTCAAATATGGTACTTGTTGGTCCCTGCCTGGTGTTCGACATTAATGGGTACAACAAGGACTGGTCGGCTCAGAGTCAGTATAATGTGTCTGAGTTGGGTATTCATGCTTCATTGCGGCGTGGTATCTCATTTTGGCTAGCACTATAAAACCAGCTTAAGTCTGGACTAGTACAAGCAGCCGCACATACACATACACACGCATGCACGTCGTCATATGAGCGAAATATTCTCAAGCACGACGTTAAACCCAATTTCACCTCACCTCACCTCACCTCACCTATATTTCACGATCTTTTAGATGCATGATCTTTCTACGAAGAAAAAAGGGTGTCTTATTTCTCAGGCTCAAGCGTTTTGTTTGAAAAGGGTTACAACATGCAATGCCTTCATAACGCTTTGAAATATTTATCGTAGACATTAAGAGGGCATTTATCGTAGACATTAAGAGATCAGTTACCCAATTTATGTTAATGAAGACGTGGCGGTAGAATGTTTTAATGCCATATGCTCGTTTGATATGCAGCCGATACATCTAACATAAAACATGTCGCTGTGAATGCACAACGTATTATAGACTCTTAGACTTTATCAAAGTCACTACTCAGCAATGAAACGTGCATCTTCGGTTATCTACCGTTTTGTATTTCCTTTCTATTTTGACATATCCTGGCCCATAACAGTTTCGTTTAGACCCCGATTCGAAAAGCACGTATTTTATAATAGCTCTCCAATGAAATTCCTCCCTTGTGCGAAAGAAATTCCGTGCTCACTTTGGGAAAGGAGTTACGGAGGTGATGACGTCAGTTTAAAATGAAGATATGGTTACAGTGGATCCAGGTTATTGATAGTAATGAAATAGAGATTTAATACACTCGATAATCGAAGATGGAAGATATGTGTGAGATGAGTCGATACTAATCATCATGTAATTGGGTACGTTGACCGAGTCGTCACAGTTTGTTGATCCACTGGAATGTCCTGGTCTGGGCTATTTATATCCTAGGTTGGTCAGCACTATACTCGTGCTCCTCTGAGACCTCCTCCTTCTAAGACTTTCTTCCCTTATGAAGGTAACACGCCGTGATAGTAATGAACTGTTCAAAGCGGAGTTAAACTTCACTCACTCACTCACTTTGGCATGACAATAATCGAGTGAAATATGTATCTGTCTACCTACCTACCCATCCATCCACCCATCCCTCCACTCAAACCATCCATCCATCTATTCATCATCCATCCATCCGCCCATCCATCCATCATCCATCCCTCCACTCAAACCATCCATCCATCCATTCATCGTCCATCCGTCCATCCATCCGTCCACCCATCCACCCATCTATCCAGCCATCATCCATCCCTCCACTCAAACCATCCATCCATCATCCATCCATCCGCCCATCCATCCATCCCTCCACTCAAACCGTCCATCCATCCATTCATCATCCATCCGTCCATCCACCCATTCCTCCACCCATCTATCCATCTATCCAGCCATCCATCCATCATCCATCCCTCCACTCAAACCATCCATACATCCATCCATTCATCATCCATCCATCCGTCCGTCCATCCATCCATCCATCCATCCATCCATCCATCCATCCATCCATCTACTTGCACTGTACTGACATAAAGCGCCATTCATTTTCTGCAGCCTTTGTTCTTAAAAACCTCTGTGGTTTTCACAGCAGTGCGAGCGTGTACTGCCAGACTGAACCCTGCCATTTGAGGTTAGCCGTATTTCTTCATTGAAATATCAAGTTAAATCGTATCCACAAACCTGCTACGTCAGCAGTGTCGACTGGCATCATACGCTGAGAGACGACGTCTACGATCTATTTGCGTGCGTCTGAAACTGGGCTCATTTGCAATTTCTTCACATGCTCAAATGATAATATAATCATGTCGATGGTTATACATAGAAACCGAAACCCCACGCACGTACGCACACACGCACACACGAACGCACTCATACACATATATACTGTAATATTTATTGGTTTTATTCTATTTTGAGATTTGAAAAAGGATATCTTATCGATCCCTTCATCCCTCCCCACCCCCCGCTTCGCCTTCTCCTCTCCTCCAACCCTTTATAATATGGGTTTGTCAGTCCTTACAGCAATTGTGACTTAATATAAACAATATTTGTTGGAGAAAACAACATTCATGAGATGTATTCAGGGTCTGTATATGTAAAATTAGTGTGTAGGCTGCATTTTATTGATCCACAAACCACACTGGAACAACCTAGTTTGCGGCATCGCGAAGTCAAGGTTGGATAAATTTCAAATTAATCAAATTCCCATCCGAAACTTTACGATATTAAATTAAGTATCGTATGGACATACTCCCTGAAGTGATTTCCTGGAATGGAAAAACACCGTTGAATCAGAAGAAATGTAAATAAAATAAATATATACATGAATGCATTTTGTACAGATTTTTGTGTGTACATGTAATAATTTCAGTGTATAGCGTGTGTGTGCAAACCTATTCACAGCAAGAGACACGGCGAGGGACATGTAGACAAAGACATCCCATGGTGCTGTAGGCGAGTGGTGTTGCCCAACCTAAATAGAATCACGGGGCATAGTTCGGGTTGTGGAGTTGATTGTTTTAATGTTCACCATAATCAGGATGCAGGCTGACATATCTCTAACCCGGCCAAACGTGCGCGTTGGATAGACAAGTATGAATGTCAGTATTAAAAGCGTGAAGTTGATAGAGATCCGCCTTCGTCCTTGACGCTATCCACTTGTCTGACAGGTGAGACTGTCTGAAAAAAACATTTGGCGTTTGCAATTTACATTAATTGTCCTACTTACTTCCAGGCGAGTGTCAGTTTCGCCATCTTGTTCTATTCGGCACATGCACAGTATACTGCTTATGACACGAACTTCAACGGTGTTTTTGAAAAACAGTAGAGGCCGTTAGGCAACTATACGTTAATGGCGCTTGGTAGCACTTCTGATAATAACGTCTATTTACGTTACGGCCGGTTACAGTTTTCGTTCGAGTTTTATCGTCAAGATTTGTATACTCTTTGAACCTGTGTGGGTAATTTGCATGGGGTACTTTAACGTGCCTTGCCACACCTTCATTCACTGACCATCAGTGGGTCATCACATTTCGCGAACATCTGGTCTCGTGGCTGTGTATTCAAAGTGAGACCTTAGGCTGTGTTATGGAGTTTGTCGCTGATAGGGGGTGGCTGAAAGGTTCTCGGTACTAATCTTACTATGACGCTCTGCTTTGAAGGAGTTGTTTGCTAATTGTTTATCAACATGATGGCCCTTACTGAGGTCAACACATTTCTGCCAACGATGCTGGATTGCCTGAAAAAAATGACGACGTCATTATTGGCATAATTCCTGCCAGACAATATTTTCGACAAGTTTTAGGAGCGGTGAAAATTTGATGGTGCCAAGTACGGGGATGTTTAGTGAGTTCAAAGTCCCAGTTATGTATTTGCAGCTATGACGTCATCAGACTTGTCTGATTAGCACAATCCTGGCGGAACCAGACATCTTTAGTGAATATTTCAGAAGGTTTAGCACTGCTATTAGCTATATTGGCCATTATTGGACTGACCTTTATCGGGGTAGTCCACCAGTAGGATGCCTTTGGAATCACAGAAAACCCAAAGCCATCCCCTCGCCAGCTGATGCCACAGATTTTGCCTTACCCTTCTGTGGAGGAAGAGGAAGAGACGGTGGTGGTGGTGGAGGTGAAGGTGAAGGGAAACGTTAATATTGCCAAAGCTTTGACTGTGTTTAGCCTGTTCCTGGCTGGGGCGAACCCACGACTCTTGGTTACAAATTGCTCAGCATTTAAAACGACGTTTTTTCTTACGGCAGAGGATTGACCTGAAGCTTTTCTGATCAGGATTCAGAAGCCTTGGAACCCTGTATGCTAACATTTGTTCTCGCCTGGCGCATTCCACAGTGTGTGCTGAGCACCCTCCTTGTTTCTAGGTTACAACCTTTCAACAATCCTTCCTATATTCGTTGGGTTGTATATTCCCGTCGTTTTATTCGTCCTGATGTGTGGTCCTTGATTTTGTTAGCACCGTATTTGTTCTGATGTGTGTTTTTCTTTGGACATTCAGCTCCGTATTCGTACTGGTGTGTGGTTGTTGGATTTGTTAGCACCGTATTTTAAGTAGTGTGTGGTCCGTACGTTTGTTAGCACCATATTTGTCCTGGTGTGTTGCCATTTGGAGTAAACGTCTACAACTTGGATCACATTGAGCTTTCCTCCAAGCAGACACGCCCTTACATACCTGAACTACCATGTCATGGCTCCAGATAATTTTTCCACATCAGGAGTACGTACTCCTTATTTGTTCAATATCGGAGTACTGGAAAACTTTAAGTGTACATGCAGTGTACTGAATGGAAATTAATGGAGTATCAGTAATCTTGTGTTTCGTTTCATGTATGCACCACAACATCGATTCTTGTGTAAACAGGTCAATGAACGATAAAACAAGACTTTTTCAGATAAATACGTTTGTAAATGATTCTATGACCGTACACCATTGCTGTTGTGCGTATTTGCTACGTTTTCTAAATTATTTCCTACCGTATCGTACATATTTTTTATCCGTACATACGCCGATACGGCCCTTATCTGGAGCCCTGAATCATGTAAAAGCGGTATTAACCCTACTAACCCTAACCCTTAATGATGTGTTGTGTTTATCATTAAAACCAACAATTCACTGGACCAGTAGTGTCCTAACCCGTGATATTAATACAGTACTTTTAGAAACTGTTTACAACGACTGCTCTTAACTCACTAGTCGAGGTACCTGCATTTATGGTGCCCAGGGGGCAACCGGTGTAGAGAGGGTGCAATGAAAGCGAAATTAACCTTCGCTAACATAGCACCCTATCGTGTGCTCCGACAACCTTTGACCATTTACTCCACTGTCTTAAGTAGAAGGGTATTTTTAACTTTACATCTCACTAAGCAGATTTGTTGGCAGTAGTAGTAATTACATTGTATGTAGAAAGGGAATCTCACCATCGCTCGTACTCTTTCCCTCACGACAAGTCTTGATAAAATGCAACTTGACAGCATCAGTTGGCTGCTGTGCTATTAGAACTCGTTGTCTGACTTTTCGTGAGGTAAGAACAGAAGCAAATGGGGAACACAAGGGGGGGATTATAAGTAACGACTGGATACACGCCAACTGAGCTTTCCTTCACGATATAACGCCAAGGTACAACTCACATAGACACGTCCTTTCTTGACTTGCCGTAACTATTACAGGGTTAGTGAACCTGTGTAGTAGGATTGCCACAGTGTTGTTCAAAACAAACGTTCCCACAATGAGAACGGGTGGGTTACTTTTGTACCGTGGTCGCCACCCACGCCGTCGGTGGTTGACTATTCGTAGACAGAAATGTGCCTTAATACTCGCGAGCATGACGCGAACATACGCGATCCTAATACTTCGCTGTCAGTACAGTCGTATTCGTGGAGAATTTTATTTTTAACAGTAGTGTATCTAGAAATGTCTTCAGACTGTTAACGTGAGTTGTAATTACTGACAGATTTACACATTTTAAACACCCCATAAAGATCTATGTTGGACTAATGGCATGACGAGCATCATACATTAGGATTAGAAGTGTTTGAAAGGAATGTTTTTCGAGGGTACTGACTGATCATCTTTTCGGTAGGGTGGTTGTTGCTGGTTATGGCGTTTCGTATTGAATATTAGAAGGGACATTGTCGCGTTTTCCTCTGTATATCAAGAACCATAGCGCCACAGGGGCAGTGGGGTAGCCTAATGGTTAAAGCGTCTGCTGGTCACGTTGAAGACATTCCCCACATGGGCTCAATGTGTGAAGCCCGTTTCTGGTGTCCCCCGCCGTGATATTGCTGGAATATTGCAGAAAGCGGCGTAGAACCATACTCACTCACTCCCATAGCCTCACAATCCGAAAAAGCGACATTTTGGCCGTTTGCCCCATTGTCATGCTGTTTTTTTAGATTGGGTGACAATACGAAAACGCGACATATTTTGTACCTTCAAAACAGTTGCGTTATCGCATTGTCGATATTCTTCGCAACAATGCCACATGAAGACGATGCCAGAAAATGGCCAACATATCCCGCTTTTGTGAATTTTGACACTTTTTGCTTGTTTTCGTGTGGTACCAACACGACAGTGCGACAACGGGACTATGCCACTTCTGGGATTCCATACTTTCGTATTTTCACAATAATGTACCCCGATCCATTTGTGTATCATCATGCTCGACGGCAGGGATGCCATTTTTCATGCTATAGCCCAGGCTAGCCCAGTTTAGCCCTAAGACCGGACGACGATCATGTTCTTAGGGGCTACGAAGGTTTCGAGAATAAGAAACCGGAGCTCATTCGCTCACTAGTACGTGTGTACTGTATAACGCCGCATTCAGAATGTATATTCAGCTATATGAGGGCGGTCTGTAAAAATAATCGAGTCTGGACCAGACAATGCAGTGATCATCACGGACATCGTTCTATGCAACGATGACAAGCATCAACAGAGCAAGCCTGACCCCCGATCCCGTCAGTCGCCGCTTACGACATGGTTGCTGAGGGACAATTCTAACACGGATCTCAACAGGTTGACTCGCTCGTGTATGGTGATGAGTAAATAGTAAAAAATCATTTGGTCAGATTGTTTATTCTAAATTCAACGAAACTGTAACTTTTAACTTTTCAGAGTGTAAAATCAATATTTCTCCCAAACGTTCCAGAATGGACTTTACGATACAATCGCTAACATACAGTTTGTCGGTTGATCCCGACATCAACATGGCTGTCATGTGCCGAGGGGAATATGTGATACTGAAACCTCAAAACAGGTATCAACCCCGAGTAAGGACAGAAGAATCAACTAAGCTGAAAATATCCTATTTCGGCGTATCACAATACCTTGTCTCGAATTACAAACACAATGCATCTATCATCACTGTCTTAAACGATATCAACAAACGGATCCTATGAACTGGCCTTACTGAAACGTCGAGGACATATTCAAACCTGACATCAGTGACAAAAAACAGTATTTTATCGGGTGAATAGTTTACTTGCCTTTGCGTGTATTTGTGATGAGTGCCACTGTTTATACCAAACATCTTGTAAAAATCGGGTATCACTATTCGATATTTATTCATAAACCCTGTACAAATATTATGGTCCTAATCGTCCAATGGAGATTTCTTATGAACTTGGACATTTTTAGGAACTTGGTTTTTGCGGCATTTTTCATACACCGTGAGGGCGGTTGGGTAGCCTAGTGGTTAAAGCGTCCGCTCGTCACGCCGAAGACCCGGGTTTGATTCCCAACATGAGTATAATATGTGAAGCCATTTCTGGTGTCCCCCGCCGTGATATTGCTGGAATATTGAAAAAGCGGTGTAAAACTAAACTCACTCACAATTAACGCGACATACGTCAGATTACAAAGAGACAAGACACATTTGGCCATTTCTGCCATAAAACATTTCTCAATGCCTTTTCCAAGCTATAGCAAAGTCACTTATAGATGTTAACGTATTAGTGTGACATCTTTACAGCGTGGTCTGTGATAGTATGAACAATGCGTTTCTGTACATAGCGTGTTGTTTGAGTCTTACCACTCGTTCTTTAAAAACATATATTAAATCATTTGCTCCAGGCCATAAAACATCCGCTTGTACCACGATTTTGTAACTTGAAGCATTAAGCCACCACCTGTGGCTTCGTGAAAATAACCCTGCCGTGATGCTATCGCTGTGCGTACCCTGAGTGTAATGAATACAAATTATAGGAAACATGCTCTGTCTCTTGAGAACACTGTGCGTGTATGACCTTTCGTTAAGAAATAGCAGCAGGTCTCTAGTTTCTAATACACAGGGAGACATAGGTCCATTATCTGTTCTATTTTAAGCCAAACACGAGACGGCGAAGGCATGATTGCCCGGGCGCTGTTTGAGTCAACTCGTATGTTTTACCTTTTATGGTAGCTTTCTGCAGATCTATATTTAGCCCGGTCTGCCACAGCGACAGGTACCCAGCTGGGAAATGGTGCTAATTTGATGTAAAATGGTAAAAATACTATAAACAGTTTTAGCGAAGTGATTTTGCAAGGACAAAGCAATGTCTGGTCAGGGAATCGTTATTCTGTAGAATTAATGTTATGCTGAAGTTGTATATCATATCTTCATTCATCAGCTGTGGTTGGAGTGGAGGCGCTTCACAGTGCACAATGCTTCCACAGAATGGCAGCGTTAGGTGACTTCGCATATCTTCCGTTCATGCAAGCCAAAGAAAATCGGTCGGTGTTGTTTGAAATTATACTAATGAAATATATGTGTTCACACTTGCTGTACGATGAACTGTTACCATGGAGATAGATATTAATATGTTTGATATATTTACGATTTGGATCCACCTGCTATATTTAACTTCATTGAATCTCAACAGACGCGATTTCTAATGGGATCAGCTCACGGTGTAGTGTTGAAGTAGTTCTCATTGGTATATTCTGGACTTGCCGACCTGACACCATCACAGTGACATTCGGGAGCTACTGTGCCGTAAACTGCTTCCACCGTAAAGATCCGGGTTAGAATTGGTCTGCAACAACCTATACTTGTCGTTAAAGGCGACTGGCGGGATCGGGTGGCCCGGCTCGCTGAGTTGGTGGACTCATATCATCGTATCAACAGCTCATGCTGTTGATCACTGGATTGTCTGGGCCAGACTCGATTATTTACAGGCCGCCGCCATATAGCTGGAATATAGTTGCTTGCGGCGTTAAGCAACAAACCAACCAACTTTAACACAATCAGGTTGTGAGGTTGTGTTCCGGTATTATTACTGTAGGTGGCGAAACCAACCAACACTCGTTCACTTACTCGATTGCTGCGTGTGATTCACGGTACTTGCTGTTCACGCTGATGACCTAGGTTCCATGCCCAAAATTGTTACATCTTTACTGTTATGTGGCAAATCGTATCGTAGTGTCACACCTCGGTGTATGCATTTAGGGGGTGGGGTAGTGCCTAAAGCGCCGAAGACCCGGGGTCGATTCTCCACATGGGTACAATGTGTGAAGCCCATTTCTGGTGTCCCCCGACGTGATGTTGGTGGAATACTGCTAAAGGCGGCGTAAAACCAGCTTACTCACTCACTTGCATGCATTAATTCTGCAATACGAAACTGGAGGTAAACTTTGTCATAGCGCGCTTTTTGGCTCTTATTCTAGTCAGCTATTCACACATACACAACTACATGTATATGGCACGTTGTTAATGACGATGTGTTAAAGCAATACTTGGCACAGCGTTTGACGTTGAATGAAACATTTCTCCTCTAAATTAAGCACAAATAGAGATTTTGGAGGCAGTGTGAGGAGCTATGCGAGCCGAACCTGAATCTGATGCACGATTTATTGCCGAAGCTGTCGGATTGATTAGACTGACCAATGTCCATTTGGTCAGAGTCAGGCCATGTGTCCAGTTAAATTAATCTTGTCGAACCATTTGTAACATTGATGTGGAGACCACCAGCGCTGATCTTTGACCGCTGGAGAGCATCCGCCTTCCATTATTGATGATCAGTGATTCCATCATGTGTATTTCACTGCAATGTACATCGATCTATCTGCAGCGGTGCCACGTGGCCATGTGAATAACACCAAGGTCACACACAAGTCAGTTTGCGCCGGAGAATAGCTGGATGGGTCGTAACCCTTGATCGCAATTCACCCCTGTTTTCCCATCAATAAATGGGTACCCGGTATAATTTGATAGTGATGTTAATGCAACACTTTTGTTGTGTTACAGGCATCTTGCGTTGTATATTGCCTCCGAAGAAGCTTAGAAATGAAATTAATATGGGCATTTATCTTTTTAACGGGAAATTATGTAGCTCAACGGATATGCGTGGATACGGCGTGGTATAAACATTGTCATAGGTGTTTAATGCTGTTATTGTTTTTATTACAATCATCACGATGATGCCCTTGTTCGTGAGTTTCATCAAAGAGGTAAAAGTTCAAGACCTTTATCATTTCGACATGCTGACACATCGTGATTTGACTTGAATGCGGTTCAAAGCGGAGTTAAACCCGACTCACGTATAGCTTCTTCGGCACATGCTATTCATTGGTACAACTGATTCATAGCACTGTCCCACGCTTTACGTATTGTTACAGAACATTGTAACGCCGAGTTAAGTTTAACGCCGTTTTAGCGATATTCCAGCAACATCACGGCGGGGGACACCAGAAACGGGCTTCACACATTGTACCCATGTGGGGAATCGAACCCGGGTCTTTGGCGTGACGAGCGAACGCTTTAACCACTTAGGTCACCCCACCGCTCCGAACATGGGTAGCCCATCTTTGAGTATGCTTGCTTGCCAGGTATAGGGTCCGGGCTGTAAGCCTAACAAAGATCCCGGACACACACATTTTGTTTTGATATCGAAAAGGAGGATTCCAAAAGAAACGACCGCCGCCATATAGCTGGAATATTGCTGAGTGAGGCGTAAAACTGAACTCATTCAAAAGAAGCAACCCCTCCGATTGAAATTCTTGCAAATCCAGACCAAGTATCTCAGACCACGTATCAAGTCACCATAGTGCATGTTTGAATGAGGCTGTTCACTATCCCTACTTTTGAATGAACCCGATACACGAGGGAAAGGGCCATTTCTCTGAGTGCTATTGAGGCAATGCATCATCTCCGCGAGACCTTGTTTCATCAAGAAGCCTATCGGTAAACGGAACTTGCCAATGGAACCGTTCTTAGAATCACAATCTGATATTACTCTGTTGACTGGCAGACCCAGAACTATTTGCTTGGAGGTCCCTGGAGAAATCTGTATTGTGGATTAATCACCTGACTGGGTTTGACACAGTGACACAGTGCTATGATCTAGAGGGAAATAGGTTCCTTTAAACATTCCTGGAATGTTCCAGACACTCGTGCACTTTCTGCACTTCAGACATAAAGTTGTAATTGCGAAACAAATCATCCTGGAAGTGTCATCTTAAAGTGTCACGTACCATGTATTTTCAGTCACGCTAAAACCATGACGTAAGATTGAACGTGGTAGTTACAGGATTGTATTACCCGGAAGGCATTTTCATTTCGTTTTGCTTCACGCAAGCTTACTATTTCGTTCCAATTTTGTGTTATTAATTGTTTCCGAGGATTCCCATAGAAACATGACGTCAAAAGGCGTATTGTCGTTGTTGGAGCTGTTCATAACGACACCAACGATGTCATGAACGTTGACGATGTCGTCACTTGTGATCGTGAAACCCATATTTGTCTGCAATAGGACACTGAGTGATGTAATGAATAACTTCCCAACCCATCGTGTATTCGTCAATTAACTGTTGATAGTTTCTCGACACACGGTATAATACCCCATACTTCCTGCTATCTCGTTGGTATATATAAGTTATTCATCGGCAGTGGATGTTCCATACTTTTCTACCAGATAAAAGAAGGTATGTCCTCTATGTGTGATCATGGTGAAGACAATCACTGTGCGATTTCTTAGCACGTGGTAATAAACACAGTGAAGAAGTTATTGATATGACAGTTTGTGTAGATATGTTTTGCAACTTTTTATTATTTTATTTGACTTTAGTCCAGTAATTCTGGACGAATAAGGACCTGGGTGCCGTTGTACAAAACAACCTTAGCGCTACGACAGTTGCATGCCTATGTTAAGGTATGGGAGTTACAATCCCGTTAGCCCTTCGTTCGGTTTGTACAACGGCATCCAGTTCTGTCCGAAAGGGACGAAAGGTAGCATGTCTGACAGAGGTGAGGCTATGGGTAAGTCCACATTATGTAAGTGTCATCAACTTTTTATACCTACCTTTCATCATTAGCTTCTTCTACGTCAAACGCTAAGACGCTGTGCAAAGTTGCATCTTTTAGCTACAAGGGTCAGTTTCTCGATTTAGTACTCGATAAGGACCATTGGTCTGCCTTCACCATACCTTTGTCCATGGGATTACCTTAGGTAATACACGTCTCACTCCTATTGTAGTGAGAGTGATTGAGTGATATGGTTTTACGCCGCTTTTATCAATATTCCTGCAACATCACGGCGGGGGACACCCGAAATGGGCTTCACACATTTGGGGAATCAAACCCGGGGTTTCAGCGTGACGAGCGAACGCTTTAACCACCAGGCTACCCCACCGCCCCAATCTTATTGTAAGATTCCATTGCTGTGATACTCATTTGATTACTACTAGTCCGGCTCAGACTTGTGTCACCTAAAACGAAAAAGAGAAAATTATCTTCGTACCTTCTGAGCACAACGTAACACCAACAAAACAACAACAGATATTATTTTACAAGCTTGGTAAAAGGAAGAGAAAATGATTAAGACCAGGGCAAATATATGGGTCAAACTCATGATCACAGGTTCCAGTTCACACATAAGGGACGCAACCCTGCAAGGCGAGTTTCAACGCCTCAGACACCAAAACACTGTGCCCTGAGTTTCGCAATACTCCAACAGATGGCAACAACTTTGTCTCGGAGAAGTGATCGCCGCCATTGTTCACACGTAGACCCGTCGCCTGTAATTCAGTTAGGAGACTAAGTACGTAGGTGGCTGGTACAGCGTATTCCGTACTGACGTACAAGGCCGCGTTGCATCTCTCTACTTCAAAGACGCCGACTCTTCTAAACATCTGCAATTTGTACCGATGTGACATCCTTCACTTACGGTCTTCACTGAGGCTATGTATTTCTTTGGTCAGCTAACGGCACTTAAGTGTAGTCAGGCTTACATTGTGCTAGATCAATAGTAATGGCATTAGAGGTGCCTGGCGTGTAGATTTAGATCGCCGCCTTCATTCACATGTAAAATGATAGTGTGGCATTTGAAGACATAGTCAAAGAGTTTATACCTGTTTACTGGGTTTTATATTCAGTTGAAACAGAAGGTGAGGTGAAATTAGGTTTAACGTCGTGCTTGAGAATATTTCGCTCATATGACGACGTGCATGCGTGTGTACGTGTATGTGCGGCTGCTTGTACTAGCCCAGATTTAAGCTGGTTTTATAGTGCAAGCCCACTGAGATACCATGGCGCAGTGAAGCATGAATACCCCACTCAGACACATTATACCGACTCCGAGCCGACCAGTCCTTGTTGTACCCATTAATGCCGAGCGCCAGGCAGGGACCAACAAGTACCATATTTTAACGTCTTTTGGTATGACGTAGTCGGGGATCGAACCCGCGACCTTCCGCTCTCCGGGCGGACGCTCTAACCACTACACCACGGATACGGTAGTTGTTGAAACAGAAAGGCAACATGTATCACAAGATGGCATCATGAGTTTCACATCCTAGCACTGACATGTTTGTTTCGTTTGTTTAAAGCCGTACAAAGCAATATTCCATTTACGCTTCTTTGAGTGGCATCCATAGAACTCTCCTCGGTCATTCCAGTTACGGTCTGCAAATATCCGAGTCTGGGCCACACTTTCCAGTAATTTAATGTAATCGGGTGGTCAGGCTCACCTGGTTGATGCCTGCCATCTTATCCCAATGTTCGTAGATTGATGTACATGATGCCACTCACTATAGTCTGTTTGCAGTGAAAACGTACCGATAAATTTCACTTTAAACAAAAAAGTAAATCAACTTAAGTGAAATTAAGATTGCGAATCCTCATAATTTTACCTTGCCAAATGAACATTTAAATCTCAGAATTTTATTCAACTTAGGATAAAAGTTGTTTAACAAACGATCATAGATTCAAATCGCTATTATTGGTTTGTATTACAAGGGGGTGAACGCAGTAGTTGGAACAGTGAAACAAATGCACGTGCTGTACGTTATTAGCGTTACCTTAGACCAGCCCTACTTGTTCTCGGTGTTTCATCAGAACTTAAACAACTGAGATTTAAATGTTCAATTGGCAAGGTAAAATTATGAGGATTCGCAATCTAAATTTCGCTTTAATCGATTTACTCTTTTGTTTAGAGTGAAATTCATCGGTACGTTTTCACTGCAAACAGACTATAGATTGTCACATCCGTGCTCGATTATTTACAGACCACCGTCATATAGGTGGCAAAATTCCGTGCGGCGTTAAACAAACAATCATCAAACGTTGTTTTGAACACACCTACCCGCTTTCATATCCGCAGTAATCTCGTGTTCGAATCTTTGCTACATCGGATCTTCCTTGTATGCAGTTAAAATACTGTTATTTGTATTGTCATGACGTCCTATACAATCAGTCTCAATGTACAATGTAAACTGATTCTGAGGATAGTCAGGACTTCGTGTTCTTTTGCACTGACGTATACATTCACGCAACGGGAACTGAAGTGCCGTAAAATCCCTCGCTGGTGCAGGAATCTCTCTAGTCATTTTCTCAGTTATGGTTAGTTGGTTTGTTTAACGCCACACTCAGCAATATTCCAGCTATGTGGCGGTGGTTTGTAAATAATCGAGTCTGGACCAGACAATCTAGTGATCAACAGCATGAGCATCCATCTACATAACTGGGATACGATGACATATGTCAAACAGCCTGACCACCCGATGCCGTTAGTCCCCTCTTACGACAAGCATGGGTTACTGAAGACCAATTCTAACCCGGATCTTCACGGGTTCTCAGTTATGGTGATAATTAACCAATTAGTGTAACAAAGGTTTATGCAGTAATTACTACAGTAAAGTATAATTTCTTCAGCCCTGAAGTATATTGTGGAATAAAACAAACTGTGTTCAGAGGAAAGGTTAAATATAGTACCAGGAAACGAATTATATAAATGAAACATTCCCAACTATTCAAACCTTTTAATTGACACCTGTCTAAACTATAGACTGATTGCTTTGTAACTTCATTTGCACAGAACGTCCTGTTTTCATCTGGGTTGACAAACTGGATAAAAGGATTCCCCGATTAACGAGATACCGCATGAAGAAGTCAATTCATTTGAGATGAAATCGGATTCAATGATCTCACACAGCACGTCATTGACTTCATGTGGAAAATTTACGAAACGTGTCTCTGACGCATGCACGTCATACAATCCGCGTTTCTACTTTTAATGCTGACTCTTTTTCACCTATTCCCACCTGTACCGTGTGTTCTGTTCGCTTCTTGTGTACAATACATCGGAAATAACGTCAGCCCCGGTTTTGCCCCAAGTCAAGTTTAATTCGATTGATTCAATTTGAAACTACAGTCTTAACTCTTAAAGTTGGGAATTATCCGCGGCAAATCGCCGCACGCCGGCGTGTACAGGCTGCAGCCGACAAAGAAATTGACTTTTACAATATACAACCCGATGACGCACTTGGTCTGCGAGCCAAGCCACATAGCCGCATCGCTTCATTTGTCGGAGCGTGGTTTTGCGTTGCCGGAGACATGCGGACACCGTGCTGTATCTTGCGACTTCTGCTGTCATTGATTCTTGTGGGTGGCGTGAGTTGCCTGACACCGCTAGAAGCCTTCAGCTTATACTTGCTTCATTTCCGCTCAACATTATGGCTTGTTAATTCGGCCACCTTGCTACAACTCGAGATATGCTTAGTATGCAAACAAACGCAACAGATGGTGAGTCTGACGCCTGTGGATATGTATTGAGGGTGATTGTGGTCGCATCCTTTAGCTGTAGGCTCGTAAACATGGGCTGGCTGACTGTCTGTATTTGAAAGTCCTGTCCATGTCAAATACGAGGGCATAGTCGTGTCAAAGAGCATGCATCAGTTGTTGGCTGAATAAATGGAATTCTCACTTTAAATGAAAGTATAATTCAAATAGTTTTAATTGTGGTACAACTATTGGCATCCAGCGTCATGTGACGACCCAGTATTGCCGCCTAGCGTCATATAACGAGCCAGTATTGCCGCCTAGCGTCATGTGACGGGCCAGTATTGCCGCCTAGCGTCATGTGACGACCCAGTATTGTCGCCTAGCGTCATGTGACGGGCCAGTATTGCCGCCTAGCGTCATGTGACGACCCAGTATTGTCGCCTAGCGTCATGTGACGACCCAGTATTGTCGCCTAGCGTCATGTGACGAGCCAGTATTGCCGCCTAGCGTCATGTGACGAGCCAGTACTGGTGCATAGCGTCATGTAACGAGCCAGTATTGCCGCCTAGCGTCATGTGACGGGCCAGTATTGTCGCCTAGCGTCATGTAACGAGCCAGTATTGCTGCCTAGCGTCATGTGACGGGCCAGTATTGTCGCCTAGCGTCATGTGACGAGCCAGTATTGTCGCCTAGCGTCATGCGTCATGTGACGGGCCAGTATTGTCGCCTAGCGTCATGTGACGAGCCAGTATTGTCGCCTAGCGTCATATTGTCGCCTAGCGTCATGACGGGCCAGTATTGTCGCCTAGCGTCATGTGGCGGGCCAGTATTGCCGCCTAGCGTCATGTGACGACCCAGTATTGTCGCCTAGCGTCATGTGGCGGGCCAGTACTGGTGCATAGCGTGATGTGGCGGGCCAGTACTGGTGCATAGCGTCATGTGACGGGCCAGTAATGGTGCATAGCGTCATGTGGCGGGCCAGTACTGGTGCATAGCGTCATGTGACGGGCCAGTAATGGTGCATAGCGTCATGTGGCGGGCCAGTAATGGTGGATTGCGTCACGTGACGGGCCAGTAATGGTGGATTGCGTCATGTGACGGGCCAGTACTGGTGCATTGCATCATGTGACGGGGCCGTATTGGTGCATAGCGTCATGTGACGAGCCAGTATTGTCGCCTAGCGTCATGTAACGGCCAGTATTGTCGCCTAGCGTCATGTGACGGGCCAGTATTGTCGCCTAGCGTCATGTGACGAGCCAGTATTGTCGCCTAGCGTCATGTGACGAGCCAGTATTGTCGCCTAGCGTCATGTGACGGGCCAGTATTGTCGCCTAGCGTCATGTGACGGGCCAGTATTGTCGCCTAGCGTCATGTGGCGGGCCAGTATTGTCGCCTAGCGTCATGTGACGACCCAGTATTGTCGCCTAGCGTCATGTGACGGGCCAGTATTGTCGCCTAGCGTCATGTGGCGGGCCAGTAATGGTGCATAGCGTCATGTGACGGGCTAGTAATGGTGGATTGCGTCATGTGACGGGCCAGTACTGGTGCATTGCATCATGTGACGGGGCCGTATTGGTGCATAGCGTCATGTGACGGGCGATGTTGATCCCTGACTTTTCAAAGCACAGGGTGCTGTTCTACAAAGTTACCTGCTAGCACAGTCGTAAGTAGAAGTGAAGTATGATCGCTTTCCATAACGGAACCCAGTTTACATTTCCTAAAGCGCCTGAACAAGGTCGGCAATGGTATAGGCAACAGCGTAGCAAACCTCCTCAATGTCAATACTGAATGATAAGTCCAAGGACTTGTACTTGAAATTCTATCTTGGTAATAGACAAGTCGAGATAAGCCGACGGCACAGGTACAACATGTTATTACCATTTATATAATCTAGGAATTATAATATAAACTGACAATCTTTATGCAGGTATATGGTATAGCAGTTCTTATGAACTGTTAAACTTCCCTGTTTATAGTTACATCACTCACGATACCGTTATGTGGCTCCGTATCTTCACGTGATGTGCATGTATACTGTAACTTGCATCCACTAATCATACACTGTGCGCAATTGTTTACACACGGGGAGTATTTTAGATAGTTGTATCGCCGCTTGATGCCTGCAGGTGCTCGATCAGACATCGTGCAATGTCTCCACCGGAAACAACCTCGACTTCATAATTCTATTTTGCATTTAGTCGATCACGCACATGTCAACAGCCTGCACGAGTATAGATTGATATTTCAAAGATTTAAACAGGCTGATTAAAATATGTTTGATCTTTCATGTTTATTCATTTAAAGAAACCACATACTTTGATAAGGTTTTATGTATTTTTAATTTTATATTGAATTGTTTATTAGTTTCCACCCTTTAGTCTCGCACAGACCGAAAGGGGAGGGTTGAAAAAATATCAAAGCAAATGATAAATATACCATGGAATCGCTTCAGATTGTAGACAGACACATCTCGTTGAGCCCGTTCCATGATAAATCCGGGTAAAGTTGCCAGCTCGGTGCATCTTTAAACATCCCATAAATCAATGTTAATCTCAACATTTAAAACGCTCCAACTTTTCTTTTAGGCTGTCTCACCTGAACCATATTGCTTTCCCTTCGGCCGAACACTGCCTGTAACACTCTGAATAAAGCAAGTCTAGATTTCCTTATGTTCGGGACCCGTGAAGATACGGGTTAGAATTGATCTTCAGTAACCTATGCTTGTCGTAACAGGCGACCAACGGGATCGGGTTGGTCAGGCTCGCTGACTTGGTTGACACCTGTCATCGGTTCCCAATTGCGTAGATCGATGCTCATGCTGTTGAGCACTGGATTGTCTGGTTCAGACTCGATTATTTACAGACCGCCGCCATATAACTGGAATATTGCTGAATGCGGCGTTAAGAAAAACCAAACCAAACAAACAAATTAACACAAACAAAAAACCCAACCTCATGTTCGGAATCCCACGAGGGCTCCTTTTCAATTTGTTTCTCTCAAATATATATAGCTGAGAGTCAGCTGTTTTCTGTTTGAAGCATACTTGACTTACTTTACAGGCATTGCTGACTGACTACGCTGCTATGCATCCTTGAGTATCTCACACAGAACCACTGATGTATATATGCATAATTCTGAAACTAAAACGAGGTGGTCGAAAGACCCTGATTTGCGCAATGTTTCTTTCATTTTTGTGTTACTGTCCAAAGGGCATGTGCCTTTCCTACACTAATCCTGCTTGTTACGAACGGTCTACATGACCCACAAGGTCCAATGCAGTTTAGTAGTGTACCAGGAACCTGACCGAGTACATCCACACAGACATCAACAATCATGGGGAGCTACTATGCAATAATTCGCAGGACGTCGTCTTCCATAGGTCTCCGTATGCTCGACTTTTTCTCCAGGATGCTGTTTTCAAGGCAATCTTAACACTAACTTGGACGCGACTACCACATCTTGACAAACATACGACAGTCGCAGCGCTGTTTCGTACAACGACTACCCGTGAAGACCCGGGTTAGATTTGGTCTTTATAGTGCAGTGGCTTAGGTCCGATTTTGAGGTTGATCGTTACATGCCGGACTAAAGCATTAAACTTTGCATAGTGCTGGGGAATATCATGATAAAACATATTTTGGGGGGGTGCCCGATTTTTGGGGCCCACTTTCTGAAACATTCAAGATGGCGTCCAAGATGGCCGCCAAAAATCAAGGATTTCCAATTTTAACACTATATAACTTTCCTCCGCTGGTTTTATAGCAAAACACCTTGTTTTATCATGATATTCCCCAGCACTATGCAAAGTTTCATGCTTTAGTCCGCCAAGTATCTATTTTCACCCTAAGCCACTGCACTATTAGAAACCATTGCTTGACGTAAAAGGCAACAAAGGGGATCGGTCCAGACTCGGTTATTTGCAGACCGCCGTCACAAAGCTTGAATATTGTGTGCGGCGTTCAAAAATATAAGGACACATAAACAAACAAATCAGCCTGGGTGCCGTTGTTCAAAGCGATCTTAGCAGAGGTGATCATAGCTCCCATACCTTAACACTTACGTACGATAGTCGTAGTTTTAAGGCTGCTTAGTATAAGTATCTATTGCCTTGTTAATATTCCTTTATATTTTTCAATGTATATAAGAACTGCAGGTGACACGGCATGTGTTTTTCTGACTGTGTTGATACCCGTGAAGATCCGGGTTAGAACTGGTATTCAGCCACCCAAGCTTGTCGTAAGAGGCGACTAACGGGATCGGGTGGTCAGGCTCGCTGACTTAGTTGACACATGTCAATTGCGTAGATGGGTGCTCATGCTGTTTATCGCTGGATTGTCTGGTCCAGACTCGATTATTTACAGACTGTCGCCATATACCTGGATTATTGCTGAAGTGTGGTTTTAAACGAAATACGACAAACCAACAAATTAAGTGTGTTGAATGTATTTACTTGGAAAAAATAGGACACAGGACACTACGTTGGCCACAGAGACTGGATGGCTGGGTCGGCAGCTTGACTTCACCTGGTTTATTCCCATCGCTGTACCAGCCAGCAGTACGATGCCATCAACAAAATCAACCCAACTGAGAGTCTGTCCACCTTGGCGCATTTAGCCCTGGAATTCCATGGTTTCATCATGAGTTTTGACATGCAGCACCAAATAATTATCAAATAAATACTATGTGCAAAATTACACAATAGAATTCTATCATTAAGAGCCTCCACATTAACCAAACCCCGACTTCCCAAAATAAATTGGCATATATAAACGACTAAGACTGTTTTCATTTAGAGATTTGAACCAGGGATTGAATCCACGACGCATTCGTAACATTACGACCTGTCGTAACACTATAGTTTTTCATAGACTTACGAATGACGTAGCGCTACGAACGCATTGTGGATCGTTACCCTGGTTTTCAGCACAATGATTGAACAATTAACCTTCGACAATTCCCGGTGTAGTAACGATAATCCGGTGTATGGAAATGTGTTAGTTGTTTATTGCCGCAGCCAGCATTATTCCACCTACATGACCACCTCAAATAATCCAATCTCGACAAACAGGTGATTGATATCACTATCGGGGTACGACCACACCCAATTACCCACGTCACCGAGTCTGAAAATCCGATCCCTCTAGACGCCTCCTAACGACCATCAGGAGTTGTTAGGGAAGTATTATCTACGCGGACGTAAGTTTTAGACACACCTTGACGCTATAAGCGCATCTGCATCAGCAGCTATCTCCCACTGTCTCTCCAACAGCACCATTTTCTCCGTGACACGTGTATCACGTCTTGTTGTTTAAAACACCCAGCCAAAACATACCATATAAATCAATGCTGTGATTTGAAGGAAGTTCTTCAGATAAGACGGTGTCTGTACAAATCGTTATACGTCAGACATGGTGTAGAGATTGGCGTGATATAATATAACTTCAAACGGTCGCTGAAGACGTTTGTGAATGATAAGGTCTGTGGGCTGCATGTATGAGAAACCTCCTGATGGCGGGGATTCAGACATCCTCTGTTTTCCAGTGTAAGATATCCTCTCACACTGTATTACAATACCTGGATCCACTTGCTCCCATCGCTTCGGTTTGGGCCTGAGCAGAACAACGCTGCATAATTACTCAAATTAGTGAAGAAAATGCTGAATTTAAAACAGCATTATACTTAATAGGTGTGTCAACTTAATGTGGAGGAAAGTCCGACGGGTTGCAGGTCTTAGTCAGTTACCACATTGGTGCAAAGACGAGCCCGGGCATGGTATGAGTGAGTGAGTGAGTTGAGTTTTACGCCACACTCAGCAATATTCCAGCTATATGGCGGCGGTTGTAAATAATCGAGTCTGGACCAATATATGACAAACTGGCGCCAAGGCATTTACCGTAATTACATGCCACACATAACAAAGGTGATAACCTAGGTGGGTCTTCCTCCATAAGAGGCGGTGCAGTAGCCTAGAGGTTAAAGCGGACGCTCGTCACGCCGAAGACGCGGGTTCGATTCCCAACATGGACACAATGTGTGAAGCCCATTTCTAATGTCCCCCGCCGTGATATTGCTGGAATATTGCTAAAAGCGGCGTAAAACCATACTCACTCACTCTACGTCCATAATCCAAAATTTCAAAACCTTTACACTGACGTTGCTGCAAAATTGTTTAAAGCGTGAAAAAGCCCACCTGGTTCATCTGGTATTTCACAAATATTTGACATAAAGGCCACACGGTGATGTCAAAGCGCCCCATGAATTATCAATACTGTCAGGCCTTTTGACACGCTTCGGGACCCAGTGACACTTAAGTCAGTCTCCCCACCCGGAAGTCGGAACTAAAACGTGTATATTACGAGGTGATCCAAGATTGAGAATCCCGTTAGACCGCCATGAATGGAAACATTCGGCTTATTGATAGCTCGGCGTGAATAGAATACATTAATAATTCATGTCTGAAGTTCATGGACACGACGGGATATATCCGCGAGTCGTGTTTGAGGTGGTGAACAGACAATCGGTCGTAAATATTTTATGACATTTCTCCACTAATGTAAAATCCGTTTCACTTCATAGCTGGGATTTTGATGAAGTGCAAGGTGGTTGTCACTTTGAGGAAGCAAAGGGGATTATGTTTTGTTGTACATGTAAGTGAATTTGAAACAGATAATGTTTTTAGTATATAATTAATGTATTGTTGAAACATGAAGCCCTCTTGATAATATCTTATAAGCGCACTCAACCCGGAAATAACGACGCTGGCACCCATGTTAGAAGAGGTCCGTCAAATCCTTTAAGAATAGATCCCCTCGGTATACCTTTGTCCAGATCCGATTATATGGAGGCGACAGTGATATAATCAAAAGAAGGTCAGGGTCAGACTCTCCATTCATATTACAATAATTATTATGCCATCTTGTCATGACAGATTAATTATAATATGAGTGGGCGAATATGATTTTACGCCGCTTTTAGCAATATTCCAGCTATGGACACCAGAAATGGGCTTCACACGTTGTACCCATGTGGAGAATCGAACCCGGGTCTTCAGCGAAACGAGCGGACGCTTTAGCCACTAGGCTACCCGACCGCCACTTTAATAATGTGAAAGAATCTTGTAGTCCCTAATATATCTTGACAAGTAAAGCTGAGTGCGGGACCAAGAACATTAACTATTCCATTCTGGTTATAACGAATACTTACTAATAGGGATAATCAACATCAGTTCGTGATATCCGAACTCCTCAGGTATCACTGTCAGCTTCGAATTTATTTAATTAGGAATTACATGGTAAGCCTTCCTTGATCACAACTGATTTAGTTAGTCAAAACTCGGAATTAGTAACCGAAAGACGTAATGAGTCGGGCCGAACGCCGCTATGAACTGGGGGTTCCAGTTTGATCACCGTCACCTGAAAATGGGAGTAAGGTTCCCGATCTGTCCAGGGGACGCAACTCTGCACACCGAATTGTGCGGGGTATGTTCGACGACCTGTCCACCTGTTACAGCTTTAACGATGCATCGAACTATCGATGGATTGCAATTGTTGAGTCTCCGAAATTAATCGATGGAAGAAACGAAAAACTATCGATAGTTTAGTAATTGACTTACGTTGATAAATGCGCAGAGCAAAATGCAGGAAGGACCAGATTCGTTCACTTTGATTTAGAGTTATCCATCCCTGTTACCTCTTTAACAAACTTTCACGTTTCTTGTCAGTTATTAAAAGACACTGAAACTACTTCAGCTTGTTTTTATTTTATATAAACTATACATTCATTCGGGAAATTACTTCAAATGAGGCAATGCAAGGAATATAACACTATTGCAATAGTTGGTCGCAATAGTATGCTGCATAGACAATCGCTATTGCAATCGTTGTTTCCCCCTCAATAGTCACCCCTACCACCTATACTCCCAGGAACCGTGAAGATCCGGGTTAGAATGAACCTTCAGTGACCCATGCTTGTCGTAGGAGGCGACTAACGGGATTGGGTGGTCAGGCTCGCTGGCTTGGTTGACACATGTCATCGGTTCCCAATTGCGCAGGTCGATGCTCATGCTGTTGATCACTGGATTGTCTGGTCCAGACTCGATTATTTACAGACCGCCGCCATATAGCTGGAATATTGCTGAGTGTGGCGTAAAACTAAACTCACTCACTCACCCACTCACTATATACTCCTAGGAATGAGTGACCCAGACAGGAGACATTTATCACCTTGGTGAAAACCAAGAGAGCCGTGGTCTCAAACGGAGGTCTTCCACTACTTGCACACCCTGGCATGACTAAGGGACTGAACTCTAGACATATTTGTGTCCCCTAATAGGTGAATAGTTCTTCCTACCGCATCAGCATTTTCAGCATATAAATGTTATGTAATAATTTTCATCTGATCCATTCATAGGCTATTAAACATGCCAAAGATATTGGGTGGGATTCATCAAGCAAACGACGTCGCCATCTTACCGGAAGTGACAAAGTAAGACTGAATGTAAGGTGTCCCCCAACGTCACCTAATTTTTTACCAGAGGTGTGAGTAATTACGTAATCATGGTTTGCTTTGCTGGACTGGGTTTATCAAATATAGGTTACGCGAGTATGGGAAAACACACTCCTGAATTTGTAAGGGTCTACTCACAATGAAAGGAAGAATACATCATTTCAAAGTACATATTACTATTTGATGACTGGGCAGACATAATGTATCGCAAGCGATGGTGTAGAAGCTGTAATTGCTAAGTGTAATATGACTGGATGGTCGCTAAAGTGGCTTAAAAACACATTCTCTCGCCCCCACAATCAAGGCACGTGGGAGGTATCAACTTTTTAGATCATATTTGCCGACTGAAATATGTGTTTTCACTGTGTTATGCCGCGGTAATGTTTTGGCAATATTTATAGAGCATCTCCTAATTCGAACTGAGAAAGTGACTGGGTAAGAAGAACGTGTGGTGAAATAGACAAATGGAATTATATAAACAGTTAAATCGGTAATCTACTGTAATAACATATAAAAAGCTCGCGCCTGTGAAATATCAACAAAACATTAGAAAAATAGCTCACACCAAAGCCTTCACCGAGTATTCACCGGACAACCCGCTTCCAAGCTGCGCGAACCTATTTCACTGCGCATGTGCTATGAGCGCAGCCCAGCTGTTGAAACCACTTCAATACCCCAAGCGCTGGGGGAAAATTAGTGAATCGTTTGAACTACGATTTCGCGCGGTTTTTTTCATCACGTTATTTTTCAACTTTATAAGTTGAATTTGCATTTTTGATGATTTGTTTCGGTAAGTCCATACCGAGAGGTAACAGAATCTGCAAAGTTGTGTTTTACGTTGCATGGGACCTTTAAGGAAGAGAGTCTTTTATGGATCATGTCAACTTCTATATTATGAGGTTCACAATGTTACGGTGTATATCCTTACTCCTTTATCAGGTGTATGAATAAATAAAGAACTTGACATCCATAAAAGACCCTCTTCCTTATGTGTATCACTTCTAAATGCCATTCAACTAGATACTTTGACATTTAATAATTTCACATATTACATCGCGACCATGTTGTTTTTGTTTCTTCAGTAAAGAGGTCGAATTACATTGAATTTTATGTTGTACCAAACAACGCTGATGCGTTAGAGTCACAGCGTCCAGCACAGAGGGACAATCGTGATCTGGTGTGGCTTTTTAGGGTGAAACGACCAGAACAGTACATGCTCCAGAACCGCACAAGCGTAAGCGAATGCGTTGACTCCAGACACGGACATGTCCAGCCAGATCAGCCAATCGACTGCGTTTGACCTCTACAATAAAGAGCCCAGCTTGCGGGACACGATGACGTATTTACTGGAAAGAGTCTGTTTGTTAAGGTTTGGAGATTGTAAGCAGTACTGCAGTAAATGGGGTTTTACGAAATTGTGGACTGTTTATCCCAGTTCTGGTCGCTACACGCGTCTTCCCAACTGTCAGACTTCTGCTGACCTATATCGTGGTGATACAATATCCCTATTTCACACACTGGCGTTCGGAACTAGATCGTATTTCACAGTTCGTTTTCACTGTCGAAGTGAACGTGATGAAATGTGTTAAGAAAGTTACCATACATCACCATACAGACTGGAAATATCACAATAACGTATGAAGAAGTCACAATCATGTCAAACACAAAATGCTCACTTTGACCATCATGTTAAATATCCGATAACAATTCTAAAAGTAATGCCAGCTGCAAGTTCATCTTTGTTTAACTGGAAATGTAAACTATGTCAAATTAGAAAATGCAATTTCGGTTCATACGCCTTCCAAGCTCTGGTGAATTAAGCATATGGAGAAGTAAAATGTCACTGAACAGGTGAGCTTTAAAAGCTTATCTGAACAGTATTTCGCCATAACGGTACAATATGACCCGTTAAATCCCCTCGTAACATCTCAGGGGAAAGGTACCCATGCGTGTGAAACTGTTTATCGCCTGTTTGATCGTGTGAAAATCGTGATAGAATGCATCGAGTGAAAGTGTTTTTCGAGTTATTAATCATATGCGGTTTTCACGAACGTGACGAAACAGGAATGTTTCTTCGGGAAAAAAACATCCTTAATGTGTAGTGGTATTACGATTGTCGCTAGGTTCAACACGAGCTCCATCAATCTGATATATGGTGCAACAGGATGAAGACTCCTTATTGGCACTGTTGGTATAACATCAGAACTATGCTTGTCTCGATCTCTCAAGGGACTTCGAGTTAAAGAAGTTTCATCATGCCAGACAAACGTTTAGAGATCTCTACACTAATCTGCATGTGTGTGTGTAATTACACACACATTCTCTCTCTTTCTCTCTCTCTCTCACACACACTCAGACATAAATATACTAATGTGTATGTATATATAATGTGTGTGTGTATTTATTTCGTTGTGAAATGTAGCTCTTCGGTTTTTCCAAAGTAACGTTTGTCAACGTATTGTTGCTATACACCAATAAGTAGCAAATGGAACGCGACGCAACATTAATAATGTCCATGTGTTTGCATTACTTTCCTGAGCGACAAAACGTTTTCGTAATTCAGAATTTAGGCATCTCTTCCTCTGACGTGGCTAAAAGATTCTTTAAAATCGAAATGCACACTGGTAACGCCACCCCGATCAAATCCATGAGAAATTAAAAATAAAATTAGTACGGTTTAGATTCAGCAGTCGTGGTACAATCAAGAAATTGTTAACGCTAAAACGACCATGCAAAGTAACCGCGCACAATGGAAAATACCACGGGATGTCTCGAATCATTCGAGAACGTATTCTGGTGCAAAAATGGATCATTACCTAACAATGGTATACATAGCTTGTGACCTCTGACATGTCCCTTGAGCGTAACATTTGTCGTGTTTGCATATCACTGGAACGTCCATCTTATACTGTTGACCCGTAAAGATCCGGGTTAGAATTGTTCTTCAGTAACCCATGCTTGTTGTAAGAGGCGACTAACGGGATTGGGTGGTCAGGCTCCCTGACTGGGTTGACACATGCCATTGTATTCCAATTGCGTAGATCAATGCTCATGCTGTTGATCCCTGGATTGTCTGGTCCAGACTCGATTATTTACAGACCGCCGCCATATAGCTGGAATATTGCTGAGTGAGGCGTAAAACTCAACTCACTCACTCACTCTCATACTGTTGGGGTCAAGTTTGTCAAATACCATACCAGTAATCATTTTGATGTACTGCAAATACATGTATATTTAATAGTTAAAGGGGTATTTTATAAAGAAAGTCTTCAAGAGAGACCGTCTCCTTTTTCAAATACGTTTAACAGTCAAAGGGCATTTCATAAAGAAAGCATTTAAAGCATTTAAAAGGGTTTGTTTCTATTAAGCAAATTTGTTAAACATCCAAGGGGATATTTCATAATGAAAGCCTTCCAGAAAGATGGACTCTTTTAAAAAAACACGTTCCAGGGTGTATTCAATAAAGGAAACCTCTATAAAGATCGAATATGTTTAATATTCACCCGACGTTGTTCCAATGTTCGATAAAAGAAAAGAAGATGTGATATGAACGAATGTGTTCTTCACAATGCCAGAATGGTTATGACGTCAAACGATTGGAGACATATACATTAACAACTTTACAAAAATGTATATGAATACTTATAAAGTGAAACAGTTCTAAAATATGCTTCAGCAGCCCCATATGAGATATTTGTCGCCACAGTGATTACGGTCGACATTATGCATAAGGCTTCTAACCTTTTAACAACACACGACTGAGACAATTGTACAGTCAGTAACATATTTGGTACACATGTGCTCGGAAAACATTTTTTTCTTGAAAAAAGTATTAGTGACATCCTTAAAAGATTTTAATGGGTTCTAGAAAGCATTGTTGGAAGCGATGTATGACCAGATAACACTGCCCCTTGACGCCGTGCAGTTCATTGAAAGTCGTTCTCGTAACTGTTTGACATGAAAGCGAGAATATTAGGTCTGAAAGCTGATTAAATGTATTTTATCATTTGAAAAGACAATTTGTATCTCTTCTTTCTAATCTGTGATTTTCAAAGTCATGGAAATGTCGGTCACCTGGAGACGATGTATGGACAAGATACCGACTGTCACAACGCATCATACACGAGGCTGGGGCTGTAGTGTCGTGAGCCTGTAGACAGCAGAACCGACATAATCAGTATTGAAGCTTTAGATCTGAAAATGAAATCGAATACAGATACACGAAAGGAATTGCCTCATTGGCTGTGACAGATAAATACCAAAGTTGATGAGGAAGATATAGATTTGCTTAGTTTAATTCCAAAATAACCCAGTGCTCGAGTGCCCCAGTTGTGTTATTCTGGTCAATGGCCATATCTAAGGACTCGTGCCGCCGCACCAACAAGAGGGTCTGTTTCTCTGACAGTAATTATTCTGTCAACAATGATATACATGTACGTATAATGTAGACTCGTTATGTTATTGTCTAGAGGTACAGTCATGTGGGTGCTTATTATTGAGATAGGTTACGGATTTTAAGTCGTATATTGCTGGATTCAGCTTTAAACAACAAACACTGACAATGGACATTACTTCTGTCACAATGACTCGCTTTTCCTGTAATCCGGTTTATCTGGTCGATGTGAAGAGGAAAAGAAAGTTCTGATTTAAGCTTTTTCTACAAAGTTAACACGATTTACATATTTATTTGCGCGCATTAATGTATACTTTCAAACAGATCTTTGAATGGCATTTAGAAGTGATACACATAAGCAAGATGTTTTTGTATGGATGTCAGCTTCTTTATAATGAGGAACACAACGTATAGCAATGCATATCCTTACTCCTTCATACACCTGATAAAGGAGTAAGGATATACTCCGTAACGTTGTACTCCTCATAGAGGTCAAACGCAGTCGATTGGCTGATCTGGCTGGACATGTCCGTGTCTGGAGTCAACGCATTCGCTTACGCTTGTGCGGTTCTGGAGCATGTACTGTTCTGGTCGTTACAACCTAAAAAGCCACACCAGATCACGATTGTCGCTCTGTGCTGGACGCTGTGACTCTAACGCATTAGCGTTGTTTGGTACAACATAAATTTCAATGTAATTCGACCTCTTTACTGAAGAAACAAAAACAACATGTGAAATTATTAAAATTCAGAGTAGCTAGTTACGGATTTAGGAGGTCTTTGAATGGCATTTAGAAGTGATACACATAAGGAAGAGGGTCTTTTATAGATGTCAACTTCTTTATTATGAGGAATTCAACGTGTCGGAGTATATCCTTACTCCTCCATCATACATATAGTATGACCAGAAACTATTGAGAATTTTAGGAATATGTTTAATTGGTTTTCTAGTATAAACAACCTTGACCAGCTATCAAGTGCTTGCTTTCATTCAAGAGAAACAACTCCGTTAATCCTTTTTCATTAGTTTGTGAAGAGTTATCCCTCTATGTTTACTTGCTAGCAGACGACATATTCAGTGATCCTCAGTATGGATGATTTAGAGAAGAGGAAGTTGATTTTAGAGTATTATAACAAGGACATCAGATCAGCTAAAGTGATTTCAAGTAGAACAGGCATCCCTTTGTCCACTGTTTATCGTGTTTTGAAAAATATTGCAAATGGATATGGCATTGAGCACCAGGTAGGCGCAGGTAGGCCCAGAAAATTGACTGTCGGTGACAGGAGGCGGCTTGGTATTCTTGTTTCTAAAAACAAATGAAGGAGTTTAGAAAACATAAGGCTGGATATGATTGAACGAGGAACTGTGGCTGTCTGTAAGGAGACAATTAGAACTGAGCTGCATGTAATGGGTTGGCAGAAAAGTCGAGGAATTCCATCACCGATCATGAAACCTGAACAAAAGGAGCGAAGGTTGAACTGGTGCTTACAGCATAGAAATTTTAACTGGGACAATGTGATTTTCTCAGATGAAAGTTCTGTGTGGCTGTTTCCTAATACACTGGAATTCTGGACCAAACAAACTGAAAAAACCTTTGTATCAGCGCCCAAAGTACACTCCGAAATTTAACGTGTAGGGTGGCATATCTGTGTTAGGGGCAACGCCCCTCTGTGTATTTGAAGGGAATATGAACAGTGAGCGGTACACAGATATTCTCGAGGGACATTTACTTCCATCTGCTCACGTGTTCTATGGACATTTTTGGATTTTCCAGCAGGACAACAACCCAAAACATCGTTCAAAGCATTCACAGGCCTGGTTTCGGACCCAAAATATATCATTATTAGATTGGCCAAGCTATAGCCCTGATCTAAATCCAGTAGAAAATGTTTGGGGACTTATGAAGGAAAGTGTCAACAAGAAAAATCTGACAAATATTGCTGAAATGAAAGAAGAGGTGGTCCGATATTGGGACAGCATGGACCACGACTTTCTAACTTCTTTGATCAGTAGTATACCCCGCCGCATTGAAGCCTGCATTGCTGCCCATGGTGACTAGACAAAATACTAACTGTTCACCTGTCTTTGAATCTGGAGTTATGTTCTGCTAATATTCACATTAAATACGTGAGTAGGGGAGACCGGGGTCAATTGTAACACTTTTTTTACTGTACTTCTTGTAGTTCGATCCCAGACGACCGCTCACAAAGTTAATCGGTACTAACTAGTACATTGGCTTCTTGGCTTTAAACCTCAGTGTCGTTTCAAGTTCACTATCATGTCTTTACAAAGTTATTACGTATCAAATGCAATGACTACAAGTGTTACAATTGACCCCTAGCACGGGGCAATTGTAACAGGTGGATGGGGCAATTGTAACAAAGAAGGTTCAAATGTAACAATTTGTTTATTTTCCAAATAAAATCAAAATAAAATGTGGAAAGATGTTATCTTGATCAGTTGAGGTGGAAATGGATTAACAATAAACCTTTATCACCATCGACATTTAAAATGTTTTTCGTTTAAAATTCTTGTATTGGTATGCCCAAAAAATAATACAAAGACTAACACCAAAAAACTTTCACCCGAGGCTAAAACTATCAACATAAAACTGAAAATGTTCTATTTTATTATCATAACACAAGGGAAAATTACATGGGGGCAATTGTAACACAGTGTTACAATTGCCCCTGTTGGCAGTAACCATATTTCATGCCACGTCACACGTTAACAACCTTGGGCTTCTCAAATATTTCTACTTCCAAATATGTCGTAATATCTAAAGTTAATTTCATACCAAACACAATTTACTGCATTAAGAACGCTTTAATACGTTTTGTGAAAAATTTACTTACCTGTGTGAAAAACGATTTTTCGTCAACTGTATCTCGCCATAAGCGAGCAGATGAAAAACGCCTGGATGAGTACCGCAGGAAAGTAAAGGGAAATAACTCTACTCACCTACACTATGCTTGAGCGAAAACTTTTAGAGTAATCGCCCTTGTTACAATTGACCCGTGTTACGATTCACCCCGGTCTCCCCTAATGAGTGAAATTTTAAAACAAAATTACAATCTTAAATTCTCAATAATTTCTGGTGTACTGTATATATGCTCTCTGCCTCATACCATTCGTTCACCTGATGAAGGAGTAAGGATATACTCCGAAAAGTTGTGGCCCTCATAATAAAGAAGTTGACATGCATGAAAACCCCCTCTTCCTTATACATCCAATGTTCTCAATTATTTTGATGTAAATGAAACGTGTAACTTCACATCTCAGTCTCCCTTCTCAATAGTCTCCCATAGTGGTGTAATTAATTCCATTAGATGGCTGTGTTTAGTTCCGTGTCATGCGAATCGCGTGCTCAATCTCTGAGGACGTACCGCCATAAGTAGCGCCAGGTGAAATTCTCAGTAGCTGTGAAAGAACAAATTCAACAAGTATTCCTAACCGGGTATCTCGACAATGAATTTTTCCGACGGGTATCTTGTAGTGAGTTGGATTTTACGCCGCTTTTAGCAATATTCCAGCAATATCACGGTTGAGGACACCGGAAATGGGCTTCGTACATTGTACCAATGTGGAGATTCGAACCCGGGTCTTCGGCGTGACGAGCGAGTGAGTGAGTGAGTGAGTTTAGTTTTACACCGCACTCAGCAATATTCCAGCTATATGAAGGCGGTCTGTAAATAATCGGATCTGGACCAGACAATCTAGGGATCAACAGCCTGAACATCAATCTATGCATTTGGGATATAATGACGTGTCAACCAAGTCAGCGAGCCGGACCACCCGATCCCGTTAGTCGCCTCTTACGACAAGCATAGGTTACTGAAGATCAATTCTAACCCGGATCTTCACGGGTCGCGTGACGAGCGAACGCTTTGACCACGGGGCTACCCTACCGACCCGGATATCGTGTAGCTCCTATAGTGCAAAAGAATAAAGCCTGTTCTGAGCACCATTGCAACTACAGGATTCACAAATGAGGGTATACATTTCTCCCGTGGTTGTTTTCTTTGTCTAGAATATAAATTTGAAAAATGCTGAAAAATTACAAATGTTGAAGTCGGGACAAGGCTAAAAATATATATCATGATACGGTCGTTTCAAGTTGATCACAGGCGACTGGTTCAGCTGCCTTGCCCGAGAGGGGTTTCAGCTATCTTAGGTAATAGCGGTCATGCCGTTGCTGAGCTGATCAGATTGTATATTTGATCATGGTTTGTTAATCAGCGACCCCTGTCAGTGATAACTGGAGTCTTGGTGTCATAGTTCGCCCGTCTTTAGTTCATTCAGCCTCTAGTGATAAAACTGTGAACTTTTACCTTGCTTTCTCGCATTACTTTATTCTTGTTTAATGACACCCTGGTCGGTGGAGCCCAGATTCTTGACAATCTATAAAACATTACAACAAAGTTCATCTGTACAAACTGATGTCGGGTTACAACTGTCAACATCTGGGTCATCCCTAGTCCCCTAAATTGATGCAATAAAGTTAAACATCACTTCTATGGCATTGAATGCAGCCCTCCTCGAAGGCACAAATCAATATGCGCACCTGGTGTAATCGAAACTCGCAAGAAACAATGGATCTATATAGAGCATTATGACTCTTATTTCAAATAACTACCCAAGAGAATAAAGAGTCATCTATTTGAGGAGACACACTATTTTCATATCTGCGGGAGCTGCTTGACGTCACACGCATATGGCGCATGGATCATATGGTGGCGAGGAGGGTCGCCTTCAGCATCGTCATCAATTGTTTCGTTCGCCGGCACTGATGCTATGAATAGAGCAAAGAGACTTTACTCTACCTGAAATATGATTTTTCATATATTTGATTGAAATAGAAACACAGCTTTTAGTTACCAATTCATTTATAGACAAGGTCGTACTGTATGAATGGAGCTAAGTTTACATTTATCATCACACGATGGCGCACGCATAGAAGTGTGCTACTTTTTGAAGAGTTTTATAAATAGAGGAATATTTTAAATTGACTGTTGAAAGAAAGTAAAGGTGCATGGTTAATATAGAACTTATGTCTGATTGTGGTTTAAAAGTGGATTTCGGTTAGTCGCGATAACTTTTGATTCGATTTGTTCCGCGTGTATTTTATGATTGCAGTACGAAGAGTTTGTTGGACCCTTTTCAATCTTCGCAGTGCATATGTGTGTTTGTGGATATGTGAGTGTGTGCGTGCGCGTGTGTGTATGTGTATATATGTATGTGTGTCTTGCAAACGACATTTCACAAGTTCACAACCCAACACCCGTGAAGATCAGGGTTAGAATTGATCTTCAGCAACCCATGCTCGTCGTAAGAGGCGAATAATGGGATCGGGTGGTCAGGCTCGCTGACTTGGTTGACTCATGTCATCGTATCCCAATTGCGTAGATCGATGCGCATGCTGTTGATCACTGGATTGTCTGGTCCAGACTAGGTTATTTACAGACCGCCGCCTTATAGCTGGAATATTGCTGAGTGCTACGTAAAACCAAACGCAATCAATCATAACCCAACGAGTTCTGCTCGACTGACAATCAATAATTATATAATGTACGATGTCATCATATCACGACAGATAGTAATCGTAAGGACACGGCACAATATCTATCTATCGTGATACTTAGGCAGCGATACGATAACCCACAATGCCTTCCTCGTATGTGAGACTTAATTATTTTGACATGTGTCCTGACTTGCGGGAGTTCGTTATCTTGACATGTACGGTATAGTGAGTTAGTTATCTTGACATGTATGGTATAGTGAGTTGGTTATTTTGACATGTATGGTATATTGAATGAGTTATCTTGACATGTATGGTATAGTGAGTTGGTTATTTTGACATGTATGGTATATTGAATGAGTTATCTTGACATGTATGGTATAGTGAGTTGGTTATTTTGACATGTATGGTATATTGAATGAGTTATCTTGACATGTATGGTATAGTGAGTTGGTTATTTTGATATGTATGATATAGTGAGTTATCTTGACATGTATGGTATAGTGAGTTATCTTGACATGTATGGTATAGTGAGTTAGTTATCTTGACGTGTATGGTATAGTGAGTTAGTTATCTTGACATGTATGGTATAGTGAGTTAGTTATCTTGACATGTATGGTATAGTGAGTTAGTTATCTTGACATGTATGGTATAGTGAGTTATCTTGACGTGTATGGTATAGTGAGTTAGATATCTTGACATGTATGGTATAGTGAGTTATCTTGACGTGTATGGTATAGTGAGTTAGTTATCTTGACGTGTATGGTATAGTGAGTTAGTTATCTTGACATGTATGGTATAGTGAGTTATCTTGACATGTATGGTATACTGAGTTAGTTATCTTGACGTGTATGGTATAGTGAGTTAGTTATCTTGACATGTATGGCATAGTGAGTTAGATAGCTTGACGTGTATGGTATAGTGAGTTAGATATCTTGACGTGTATGGTGTAGTGAGTTAATTATCTTGACATGTGTGGTATTGTGAGTTATCTTGACGTGTATGATATAGCGAGTTAGTTATCTTGACGTGTACGGTATAGTGAGTTAGTTATCTTGACATGTATGGTATATTGAATGAGTTATCTTCACATGCATGGTACAGTGAGTTAGTTATATTGACATGTATGGTATAGTGAGTTAGGTATCTGGACATGTATAGTGTAGTGAGTTAGTTATTTTGACATATGGTATAGTGAATTAGTTATCTTGACATATATGGTATAGTGAGTTATCTTCACATGTATGGTATAGTGAGTTATCTTCACATGTATGATATAGTGCGTTATCTTGACATGTATGGTATAGTGAGTTAATTATCTTGACGTGTGGTATTGTGAGTTAGTATCTTGTCAGGTATGGTATAGTGAGTTATCTTGACGTGTATGATATAGTGAGTTAGTTATATTGGCGTGTACGGTATAGTGAGTTGGTTATCTTGACATGTTTGGTATAGTGAGTTATCTTGACATGTATGGTATAGTGAGTTGTCTTGACGTGTATGGTATAGTGAATTAGTTATCTTGACATGTATGATATAGTGAGTTAGGTATCTTGACATGTATGGTATATTGAATGAGTTATCTTGACGTGTATGATATAGTGAGTTAGTTATATTGGCGTGTACGGTATAGTGAGTTGGTTATCTTGACATGTATGGTATATTGAATGAGTTATCTTGATGTGTATGATATAGTGAGTTAGTTATATTGGCGTGAACGGTATAGTGAGTTGGTTATCTTGACATGTGTGGTATATTGAATGAGTTATCTTGACATGTTTGGTATAGTGAGTTATTTTGACGTGTATGGTATAGAGTTATCTTGACGTGTATGATATAGTGAGTTATCTTGACATGTATGGTATAATGCGTTAGTTATCTTGACATGTATGGTATAGTGAGTTAGTTATCTTGACGTTTACGATAACTCACTTGACATTTATGGTATAGTGAGTTATCTTGACTTGTACGGTATAGTGAGTTATCTTGACGTGTATGGTATATAGAGAGATAGTTATGTTTACATGTATGGTATAGTGAATTATTTATCTTGACATATATGGTATAGTGAGTTAGGTGTCTTGACATGTATGGTATAGTAAGTTAGTTATATTGACATGTATGGTATAGTGAGTTAGGTGTCTTGACATTTATGGTATAGTAAGTTAGTTATCTTGACATGTATGGTATATGGGGGCAGATGTCTTGTCATGGGCGGGATCAGATGGTTGATGCATGACATCGCATCCCAATTGCGATGCTCATGATGTCAAACAGGATTGTCTGGTCCAGACTCGATATTTACAGACCGACATCATACAGCTGGAATATTGCTGAGTGCGGCGTTAAACAACAAACGCAAAGAATCATATAGAGAGTGAGTGAGTGAGAGTGAGTAACGGTGCGTTTATTAGGCTCCATAGTGTTATAGTCAGCTGCACCTCTTGCCTCTCTAAATTTACTACCATTAGGGTTTTACTAACTTAGTCAGAAGGAAGATACATATAAGCGATGTCTATGTACTGTTCAATATACATACGAGCTGATGTGTAAGGTGTGTTGTCAGCTGTTGATTGACAGGTCAGCTTTTAACAGGTGTAACTAGTAAGTCTGAATAATGGAACATTCCAAAGTCGCTTCCCTCTCATCAAACTCCTTAACCGCCTTCGAAGGGATTAGGGTCAGAGACATTAAATTATATTCCATAATAAGTATGATTTCTTAGTGTTTCGAATCAGTTGTTTCTAAACTGACGTATTTGTAACACCAGTATGAGAATATTCAGTAAAATGTCCGAATCCGAAACATCAGTAGGTGGTTTGAATCGCCCAACCTGACACCCCCTGGCCTAATGGAATGATCCACTAACAGTACATTACCGTCGCCGTGTGTATTAGGAACAGTGCGAGTACGTGTATATAGTGGTAGAAGTCAGTGGTAGACGGAACATCATGTTAGTCAGTCAGGGTAGCATGTGTGACTGGGATCCTGTGTGGATAGCGTCAGTAGATTTCAACAACCCGAGAACACAACTTGTCATCTAGATCGCAGCATGGCAAGTCCGCATAGCTGGTGTTATGTTGTGTGAGCTGTTCGATGACCCGTCCACTGGTCCTTCGGTGGCGACCCAACTCTATTCGGCTTCTTTGAATCACACGCAAATCTTCCTGCTTTCTAAAGCCATTGGACGATCTGATTGATATACAGTCTTGCCCTGACTGTACATATTAACTTATATTTCACAGATCGAGGACGCAAGTATGAGGTAAGCAGTTCAAACTTTGTGCAGCGATTTATTCTGATAAACACACCGCCAAAAGTTGTGCAGTCTCGTACAGTGAATGGGTTGACCTATGTGTGTAGGCGTATTTAACAGCTTATGTACACTCTGAAGTCAATATCGTCGTATATTTCGCGGATACAACACAGGAAATAATGGGTGTGATATATGAGTGTTTATTTAACTTCATCGCACGCCTTCAACATCAACAATGTATTTAATTCCACAAGATGTGCAGGCTTTTAGCGGGGATATATTGTTACTGGTCTGTGCGAAAAGTAAATTCGAACAATGTACGATTGTCGTGATTTAGGACGTTGAAGAAAGATACGTTTTTGATAATTAGTGGAAAAATATGTTTTAAGATTGAACCTAATTAATTTGTTTTCATTTAAAAGAGCAGGGGAATCAATATTATTATCAAATATGTTTTATACCTAGCAACGATGACAAAATGTTTTCAGTACGTTTAGATCTTTTCCCACCATGTTTCTGAAATGTCTAGTGTATCCCATATTCCATTTTAGCAATAAATAACAACACCAATTTCTTTGCTGTAAAATCACATCAAGAAACATTTTCATGGAATACCGATGACTTGACAAACTGACAATTTCAATAATCATCTTTTAAAACACAGGTGGTATATGTCTATTTACAAACATGAAAATATTGCTTCTGATCAGTTCGGTTGAGGTAGCATTAAAATGGCAATGTCAACATGATCAGCTGAGTACTATAATGTTGTTGTTTTTGTTGTGTCAGCAATTTTTTGTATGATGAAATTGAAACGGATAATTCGTTATTTTCTGTCCAATTATTTGTGCTTACGAAAGTGGGTCAGTGGAATGCACGTGTGAGGAGTAACACCAGCTTGTTACATTAAATTCAATTAACTGTAAACCCGTGCGACTTATCAACACACTATATGTCTCTGTTGCTGGTGTTAGTGGCAAGATTTATTAATGAAGCTGTCTGACCCTCCCATGCAAGTGAACAATCTATTAGATAGTATCACAGGGGGATTGTTTTTGTGAGGCGTCAATTAGACACAAATGAAAAATGTTGGGGTCCAATTACACAACTGTCAAGATTGGGATACTGGGTCAGGGAAACGGTTTTTGTATGACATTTTCTGGAAAATCTGCCCAAATATAGTTCGTTTAAAAGACTATTTGACATCTAAATCAAAATTATGTCCATGGTGGGTCCATGGGTTTGAGAAAGGAGAGTGTGATACTCAAGCTGAACAGTCAACACACATGATAGGGAAACTGTCACAGTTTCAAAAGATTGTGTCTGAACAGGGTAGTTCCTGGACCCATCCTTGATCTGCTGTGAGTCTGTCAATCAAACTCCTGACATTTCTTCATCTGTGTCGATTGGAGAATGTGATAGTGTATTTGTAAATTGCTCAAGTCACGTGAGGTAACAAATAACTTCGTTGGTAACCTGAATGATCAACCCACTATTTCACTTAGAGCCTTTAGTTGTATCATATATGTAACTATATTTTTTTACCATTAAATCTTTATTAGATGTAGAGTTTTATGTTTCAAATGTACATTTTAAAGAATATAGACGATATTTATGCTTACTTAGACTTCATCACCTACCCCTTCTGTGTAATGTAAGACGAAAACATGATAATTATGCCTCAACAACATGTAAAATGTGTAACAATAATATCCCAGAGGATGAATTACATTTTCTTTTTGTCTGTGATGCATATGTTATGTTACGTAGTATATATTTACCAAATTTTGATCAATGTCCAACTATCATTAAGTTTAAAAAATTAATGTAATGTAATGATACCAGTATTCTTCTAAAAACTGTGCAGTTTATCAAGCATGCCCTCGTGATAAGATCAAAAGTGTGTAAATAATGTGTAACCTTGTATACTGCCTTGTCTAACATGATATTTTGTATCCTCTGATTGTACATGGGCCGATGGCCTACTTACAGAAATAAATTCATGCCATATATGTAACTAGTTGTTAAGAAATCCTTAAATCTAGAGAAGATTACTCAAGTCACATAAAGTAACAAACAACATCCTTGGGAACCTAAAAGACCAACACATTATTTCACTTACAGCCTCAAGTTGTATCATATATGTAACTAGTTGTTAAGAAATCCTAACATATTATTTATAAAAAAACGTAATGACCAACAACCGTTTTTGTTTAGGAGTTCCTCAACTCGCACCAGTCCTTCTGTGTTCGATTCAAGTCATACCACCTTGTCTGCTTTCTTACAAAAGTTTGATGTATAACAATCAAACATCTAATGATTTTCCACAGATACAATACCCCATTTTTACACATGGCATTAACCATGTCTAGACATGGACTGTAAATAGACACTAGACCATAGAGCAAAGTGCCATATAAGGGAATATTAATTGGAGTGTAAATTCTTTAATAATTGCCTGTCTTGTAAATATGTGCCAGTTTTCAAAGATAAAAACACCTTGTCTTGAATAAATCAGTGGTCAAAGATTAGGTTTGTTTTATCCCTCAGCTGAGCTTTTGATCTGTTAGATCCCAAACTACTTGTGAAATAGTGTATTAAAGAAGAATTATCTGAAACACATGAAAAATCCTCTCTGATATGAATAAAGCTGGTACATTTGGTCTTTGGAACTTAAAGGCATATATGCTTCGTTCAAATTCTAGATTTATTGTATTTTCTACTTGTCTGACAAGAGATTGGTTGTGGTATGGGAGCTGCAGCATGAATCTGATGTAAATGTACTACAGTTAATTTTGAGTCCAGTCCATACCAGCTGTGCGGAGATTATGTATTTGATAGCAGTGTTTCCTGTGTCCCTCATTTGTGGGTGTTTTGTTATGCAGTGCTTATCCACTTGATCTATCAAATGTAGGTATATGTACACCATAGATAGTATTTCCCTAATGGTATTTGTTGGTTCGTTATGGTTCTCTGCAGACTCAGCAAAAGACTTCAGTTTTCGATTTTTTCAGTCACCTTGAAACGTACTCGCAGGCTTCTAAATCTATCTCATATCTCAGGTGAACAGACGGGATGTAACAAACTTTGTCAATGAAAATGTGAAATTTATTATTTTATATCACTATCCTTTTACCATTACAATTATCGTTCTTAAGTTATGTTAAATACAACAGTGTGGTGTTAGTTACAGTCCGTTTGATTTCATTTGAGACCGATGAATTTCTCAGTAACACAAAATCTAATAATTGCAACAACACCAAAGTTTGCACAGCTACATGAAATTGACAGACCCAATCTGATGATTTGTTTCATAATTTTAGACACCCGAATAAAAAAGTTGTTTAACAAACAATCATTATTTTGTTGTCACTTTTCGCTATTTTTCTGTGTCAAAACGTCCATAGCTATTGTTGTTTTTATTAACTTGAATCCAGTAAATTCATTCCTTGTATGATTGGTATGAGGATATCTTGTGACATACGTTTTACTTGGGATTACACTTTCAGTATTTTGAAAGTGTGAGTTCTAATCCTGGATCATATTTGTGAATGTCATTGTGTGTTCACACATGTTGTGTTTATTGTAACAAAGTTCATCAATGTACTGATGTGATATGATGTGGCTCAATCTCTGTCACAGCTGGTCAAATTTGACCCCAATATGATCCCTTTCTCAAAGAATATCTGAAGATGCCAGTCATTCAGAAATGACAGGATGTGTATAATATCCACATTATAAAGCTGTGGTCTTTTTTATTTACATTTGGAACTGAGCAATTAAATTCATCTATGAGTAAAGAAATCCTATACATTTGATGAATGTTGCGCTAAATTGTTTTCAGAGTTAGAACCCTTGATGGTGGCACTGGTTAGAATCGTAATTTGAGGCTACCTCATGTGGAGTTTTCATCAGATGATATTACAGAGAGGTATTGTGTCATAGCATAGGATCAGATTTCACCTGGTCTCCTGATAAGACTGAACATGTATAGCGACTTGATGTGCCTGATACTAATGAACTACCTGTGCATATTGTTGGTGCCCCCATTTGTGCCATTCCAGTAAAGTGAACAGTTACACATTCTTATCCCGTAGATATTTTGGGTTAGGAGTGGTCCCCAGCAATATAGGCAGGTCATAAAAGGTAAACAGCTCTTCTAAGGGCTTTTCTACGTTGGCTAATTTGTGCCCAATCCTTTTCTTTTGTGAAGAAAATATGTTTAAATCAAAGGTGCCCAAATGTATCAGGTGCACAGACTGGCTTGGGTGATAGGATGACCTTGGAAAGGGCTTTTCTAAGTTGGATAATATGTGCCCAATCCTTTTCTTCTTTGAAGAATATGTCTATATCAAAGGTGGGTGTCCAAATGTGTCAGGTGCACAGACTGTAGCTTGTTTGATGGGATGACCTTGGAGAGGACTTTTCTAAGTTGGATAATTTGTACCCGATACTTTTCTTTCGTGGATAAAATGTGTTTAAATCAAAGGTAACCAAATGTATCAGGTGCACAGATTTGGTTGATAGGATGACCTTGGAAATGGCTTTTCTAAGTTGATTCAGGTGCAGACTCTGGGTTGCATACTTGGTCCGCATGTCATTAGGTACTGGACGATGTGACGAAGCAGGAACTTTCCTGACTTTAAGCTGACAACAAACATGAATGTAGTCCATAGAAAAAAACTATATAATGTGTTGTGGGAAGGCACCGTCATTTCTGATAAACAGCACATATATGGAAGCTGTATATATGTACAAATAAATGTAACAATCAATACCAATAATAGTGAGCTTAAATAGAAAATACAGTTTCAATTACAATCTAGACATGACCTTGCTCATGTTGATATATACTACCCATCAAAAGTTTAGACTCACTAGTGTAAATGTAGCTACTTACTTCAGTCAACTGTTCTCAACTAGATTTTGCAAAATATTCCTTACTGTTTAAAGGTACTGTTTACACATGAACTGATGCATTGTGAAACAAATTTGTAACGTTGAAAAGATTATCATGAGTTCAATAAAGGGTGAAAATTGGCGAAGTCTTAACAAAACTTTATACCAAAACGCAGCTGTTCACATGCACGATATTTGCACATGCTTTTCAGAAATGTGATGCACGATCCTTTTGCAATTCATCTGCATAAGGTTTGCCGTTGGTTCCCCCAAGTTAGTGGAGAAATAAATCTTTGATGTAACCATATACATAACATATAGTGAGTGCTCTAAGTGAGTCTAAACTTTTGATGGGTAGTATAGTATGGTATACATCGGCACAACATCACAAACCTGTGAAGATCTGGGTTAGAATTGATCTACAGCTGCCCATGCTTGTCGTAAAAGGTGACTAACAGGATCATGTGGTCAGGCTTGCTGACTCGGATGACACACGTGATCGTATCCCAGTTGTGTAGATTGATGCTCATGCTGTTGATCACTGGATTGTCTGGTCCAGATTCGAGAGACCACCTCCATATAGCTGTAATATTGCTGAGTGCGGCTTTAAACAACCAACCAACATCACAGTTACATTTGGGGAAGACATGTGGTCAACCACTCCCAGACACTGCATTGAAGGCTTCTAGTGATAGCTATGATAGGCAGTTGTCTTATCCTTCCTTCCTTCCTTCCTCATTGGGGTGCAGAATAGGTTTGATTCTGAACTTTCTATTCCTTCGATGACTTGACGAAATCTAGAGATGTTCAAACTGAGTGTATGACAAATAAATGAACGACAACTGAGTGTATTATGACAACTTAGTGTATGTCAAATAAATGAACGAGGACTGGGTGTATGACAAATATGTGAACGAGGACTGAGTGTATGACAACTAAATGTATGCCAAATATATGAACGAGGACTGGGTGTATGACAACTAAGTGTATGACAATTAAATGAATGAGGACTGGGTGTATGACAAATAAGTGAACGAGGACTGGGTGTATGACAAATAAATGAAAGAGGACTGAGTGTATGACAAATAAGTTTATGACAAATAGGTGTATGACATAAAAGAATGGCGATTGAGTGTATGACAACCAAGTGTATGACAAATAAATGACTGACAATTCAGTTTAGGCAACTGAGTGTATGACAGTTAGGGTGACTATTGAGGGGGAAACAACTATTGTGATAGCGATATCCTATTGCAACATACAATTGTGATAGTCTATTGCGACCAACTGTTGCAATACTATTGCAGTAGTTTTTTGTCTCCTTAAATTGTCTCATTTGAAGTCATTTCCCAAATGAATGTATAGTTTATATGAAATAAAAACAAGCTGAAGTAGTTTCAGTCTCTTTTAATAACTGACCATCCTCGATAATCTCTATGGTATATGTTATGATCACTCTCCACTATACCCTGGATGCATCCACAGCTTGGCCCGATAATTATATTACCTCCCTTTGCTGGCTCCGCATTCTTACAGAATCCAATCATCTAAGCCGCCGTTACATCTGAGCTTGCCATTGTCAACAAAGATAGCAGTCGCAGTCACGAAGGTTTGTTCGCAGTGCCACTCAGATTTTTGAGGAAATAATACAGACAAATTGACAGATCTGAAACTTTCAAAAAATATATAAAAGAACTCCTTCTACCTCTTTCAGAGTACCTCTGCATCAGTTGTGTTGCCAAGTTTAAACGGTTAGATAATTTAAGAAGCGAAAGTGAGTTGTGATTGCTTCGTTCAATGTCCCAGCGTAGACACCTGATTGGATAAAAAGCCAGCCAAGGGAGGTAATAAAATCATCGCCCTGTGGATGCATCCAGGGTATAGTGGAGAGTGATCGTAACGTATTCCCTGGCAATTATCGAGGATGATAACTGACAAGAAACTTGCAACCCAGATGAAGTTTGTTTAAGAGGTAAAAGGGACGGATAACTCTAAATCAATGTGAACGAATCTGGTACTTCTTTTACTTTGCGCTGCACATTTATCAACGTAAGTCAAATGCTAAACTATCGATAGTCACACATACTACTGATGCATCAATAGTTTTTCTTTTCTACCATTGATTAATTGCTATCGGAGACTCAACAATTGCAATCCATCGATAGTTCAATGCATCGTTACGACCTTAATGACAGTACAATCATATTATTAAATGAAGTGTAATCAAAAACTCATTATTTATATCCCACTGCAGGTAAATACTTTGAAGGTTTTGAAAACCATATCTATTTTACTATGATCAATGGCTGAACAAGGGTTGAAATGTAGTGGAAACGAGGCACCCATTGACATCAGGCTATTTAAGATGACATGCATCCTGGAACCAGCTGCTCTTGGGAAACAAATTTCAATTGCGAATTTTGTTCGAACAGATGAATATAGTGACAATTGAATCTTGATACAGTGTTAGATCTACAGGCATGTTCGGAGGAAATGGTGCTACAACTGTCCACCAGATATTGATCATGTTGATCAAGGATACCACACAAAGACCTTGCCCAGGCAAACTGAGGAAAGCACTATTCTACATGAGGTTTCTGTTTTCTTAAATTCGAGTATTGACTCGACATTCGGTGCAGTAGTGTTGTACCAGAGTATACATATTCGCCTCCCCCTATCCTGCTGTTATCAGTGAAATACAAACCATTTTCATGTTAGTTATCATTACTTAAATTGTCAAAGTTTGATGTTTTTCAGAATTCTCATAATGCTTTAATCAATCAGTGAATGTCTAAACTATGACATATCCTGTGATATAAATCATATTTAATCAAAGCAAGTGTAGACAACAACCAAATTGAATACTTTTTCCTTCTTCCTACTTTAAGAACAGAAGTAGATATTTATGGACATAAACTATTATTTAGATGAAACCCAATATTTTACAAAGAATGTAATTACATCCACGTATTCATTTTCCAAAATAAATCTCTGTAAATATCTTCTGAAACCATCTGTATATTTGTAAATAATGGGGTAATGTATTTAACATTGGGAACAGTGTGTCACATAGAATGTCAGTATATGACATTACTGAGATATTATTAGACTCCATGTATTAATGTCATAAACAATGCTTCCTTTATGACATTCTTGACAGACTGATCTTCTTTTTCACGTTCAGTTTATTTGTGGAATATTAGATTTCTACAAAATGAGTTCAAAAAACGAGATGGGAATTCTGCAATATTGCACTATCCCGTCTGATTTATGGTCGGAATGATTCTCAAACTGACATTCCATGCATTGTAGTTTTGGGGCAGATTAATGAAACTTTGAGAATGAAAATCTGGATATAGTTGGTTGGTTTGATGCTCAGCAATATTCCAGCTGGTTGACGGCGGTCTGTAAATAATCCAGTCTGGGCCAGACAATCCAGTGATCAACAACATGAACATCGATCTACGCAATTGGGATACGATGACATGTGTCATCCAAGTCAGCAAGTCTGACCACCCGATCCCGTTAGTCGCCTCTTACGACAAGCATGGGTTACTGAAGGCCAACTCTAAGCTGGATCTTCACAGGTCTAATATAGAAGCTACTATGGATAGTGTCTGGAATATTAAGGTTTGCCTGTGTAGGATTTGCCCATGTAAATATAAATTGATATAATGCTTATGTCACAGGAAATGTATTATCCTGCAGAAGAGTACTAGATGGCCTGATAGGTTTTACATTGTGTTAATGTAATCACAACAATATCTTAGCATGCAGCTGCATGAAATGGAATATGCATATGTTCATGGTATCAGGATGAAAAGGGAGATGTTCTTTTAAACCTTTGCATCAACAATATTTATATCTGTTTAAATGATGTAAATGCTTGCTATCTTTCTGTCAACCTTTTGCAAAATATATACCACCACCAAATAAATGGTTTACTTTAAATTATCTGAAAAACATTAAACTGGGTGTAATATATTCTGGTAAAATATTGGTTCACTGAAAATCAGGACACCAGGTGTTCACAGTACTGTTAGCATGCCCTGACTTACCAGTAGCATCTGCCACACACCTAGTTTGCATAATGAAGTATTTGTTGTCTGTTGATGTGCCGAAGTACTTCCGCCATCTGATGGCCAACTGGCACAAACAAGGTAGTCAAGTAATGGACCAGAAAATCCATTCACATGGCAGCATATTTACTGATTTCGATGAAACTCGGTAAAAAGGGTATGTTAATTTTCAACTGCATCTGCTGCTTATAAGTAAAGAAAATCATTTAAAAATTACTGTGATTTTTTTGGGAACAGTCTCCAGTTTATAACTTCCAGCAGAGTTTCTGAGCTAGGAGACAGAGATGCTGTGGGCAAATAGTATCTTAGTATCTCCCTGACTGATCTGAGCAACAAGAATACATGGTGTTCAATGCAGGTTATCGTTTAGTTATGTTATGTATTATGTCTTATGTCTCCTTGAAAAAATCTCAAACCAAAAGTACAAAGATTGTTTGATTGGCATTCAAGAAGTTGACGAGTCAATAATGAAGCATACAACTTTATGGATAACAACTTCTTGTTTATTGTGTAGAGGGATGTTTTAGTGGAGATCCTTACACCGTTAAAGGCACAATGTCACACAACACTTCTCTTAAAAAACATAATGCATTTCTCTCAGTAATACTAACTATCGGCCCTCAGGGAAGCTACCATATACTTTATTCCCAAAACAATTTACCAATTTAGATTACAATGTTATATTAAATAGTTCGAATGAATTAGTGCAACGTTGCATTAAATTGACTATCGCGCCCTCTACCGGTTGAATATTATTTCAAGTGAACCCCACAGAGTTATGTCCCTAGGAATGTTCTTTACGAATAATCTACGCGCAACGTAGGAGTCAGTTTAGCAAACACTGACAGCACCGCGTGCGACAGTTTTCGATGTGCGGAGCAATTATTTACATTTCATATATGGCAAGTGTTCTCTGTTCGGAAGCTGTTTACCTCGAAGTTTCAATTTTCGATTTCAGGCAAGTCATAAGGGATAATAAGTCTTTTATTGCATCAAGAGGAAGCTAAAGTGAGTGCATATGCCCCCAAAATATTATCAAAAATGTGTGACATTGTGCCTTTAAGCGTAAAGTGATAATGTTGCTCTGTGCAATGTCGCTCAATGCAATAAAACAAGAAGTTGTTTCCTAAACGTACGAACAGTACAGGAGAACTGAGCATAGGCCTCACTACTGGTAAACAACATGTTGTTGTTGTTGTCTGAATAAAATGCAGGTCCAGCCCTTTGATAAAGAAAAATTTGAACAGTAAATGCTCAATGTAAAATGTTACGCTAAAGATATTGTGACATATCTGCTGGAAAGTATTGAGACAAAGCATTGCTAATATATTAGTTGGCATGTTAAGCTGGAAGTGCACGGCAAAACACCAATGTTTTATACACTTCCTGGATCAAAATTCCAGGATGCCAAGTAACAACTGTCACAATGTATCAGATTTAAGTTAAGATAGATATTTTTCAATTTAGTTTAACAGGGATACCTGTTGATAAAACAAACATGTATTTACTGATATTTACTGCAAACAGCTCTGAAAATGAGACAGAAAAACATAAATACGACTTAAATGTGAAACAAACAAGAGAGCAGCATTTATTAGCTTTTGATTGTGTCCAAATGTACATAACAATAAATCTTTTCCCTTGTCTGTATGTTTTTACAAATTATTCTTTAAGGCACTATTTCACATCACACTTCTCTTAAACTAAATAATGTATTTCTCTAAATACGTTGTCTTCAGTATCTGCGTTGTAGAGCCACGAGCTCTAATCACAGCAGTGCACCTCCTCGGAACAGAACGAATCAGGCGGCGGATGTTTTCCTGGGGATTGCTCTCCACTCTTCCTGGAGTGCTGGCGCCAGTTCAACCAACGTGTAGCGGTTGTGGTGTGCGTGCACGAACACGACGATCCAGCTGGTCCCACAGATGTTCAATAGGATTGATGTCTGGCGATCTGGAGGGCCACGGCATCACGTTGACGTTTGAATTCTGTAGGAATGCCACTGTTGCACGAGCTGAATGAGGGGCGGGCATTGTCATGTTGAAACAACTCCCTCTGTTGGTCGATTATCGGCAGAAGATGTGGCTGTAAGACGCCATCAATGTACCGTTGTGCCGTCAAATTGCCACACGAATGATGACCAAGTCTGACCGTTGGTTGTAAGACATGGCTCCCCATACCATGATGCTTCCTCCTCCAAATCTGTCGACCTGTCGAACGCAGTTCGGTGCAAAACGCTCATTTGCTCGTCTATAGACACGCTTGTCTACCGTCACGCCGTTGAAGAAGAAAAGCGAGACTTGTGACTAAACCAGACTCTTCTCCAGTTTCTTAGGGTCCATCTCCTTACGTTAGTACACCACCTGAGGCGCTTGGCGTCGATGTTGGCGCTTCAAGACGGGCCCAACAACTGGTCTTCTTGCACGAAATTTGCCTCATGTAAACGGTTCCTGATGGTTTGGGCGATACTCTCCTCAAACCTGGCACCTGTGTTGCAGTGATGGTGGGTGTGGCATGCCGATTATGTAGGTGACTGAGTCGAATAAAGCCGATCCTGAGCCGGTGTGGTGATCCTAGGTCTACCGCTCCTGGGACGATCTTCAATTGCATGGAACTGTGTGTAACGATTCCAAAGTCGCGGAGATTGTTGTTTTGTGTACGTTTAGATGACGGGCAACTGTTCCAAAGCTTTCCCGGCCTCAATGCGACCAATGGCAATATTTCGATTTGCTGTACTCAAACGGGGCATTTTCGAAATTGATTTGCAGAGCAAATTATGAGAGAAAAATTACAAACTACTGCCGTGCTTTTAAAACCCTCTACATGAACTGTGTTTTCAACGATTTGCACGTGCAACAGGCTTTTAGCATTTTGTACATGACAATTTCGCACTTTCTCAAATAACACGGATACAAAGGTCATCATGTGTGAAAATGGTTCCGTTTGGGAGCTTATACTGATCAGATGGGAACATATTAACAGTATTTTGAAGAAAATTCTAATTTACATTCACCATCTTTATTCTAGAAATGATGTCAGATATTTAGATAGGGGTTGCGTTTCTTTTTTGAGAGAGTGTAATACAAACTATCAGCCCTCAGGGAAGCAACCATATAATTTATTCCCCTCAAATTATGTATTTAGATTACAATATTAAATTAAAAAGTTTGAATGAATTAATGCAATGTTGCATTAAATCAACTCTGATGCCCTCTACCAGCAGAACATTATTTCAAGCGAACCCCATAGAGCTATGTCCCTTGGAGCGCTCTTTACAAATTCCTATTAAGCAACTTGTGATTGAAACCAGTCCTTCAAACACTGACAACACTGTGTGGGACAGTTTTTGATGTACGGAACAATTGTTTACATTCCATATATGGCAAGTGTTCTCTGTTTGGAAGCTGTTCACCTCAAAGTTTCAATTAGCGATTTCAGGCAAGTCGTAATTGTTAACAAGTCTTTTATTGCATCAATTGCTAAAGTGAGTGCATATATCCCAATATGTATAATATAGGCCAAAATATTGTCGAAAATGTGTGACATTGTGCCTTTAAACTGGTTAGAGTAGAAAACTTATTCCTTGAACATTATGTAACCTTTATATATTATCTGGAACATAATTTATGCTGTAAGGTAGGTACACAGTGTCTTTCTCCTGCCATTCAGGAAGAGTGCTCACAAACTGACAAGAATAGAGTATGTTTATATATGTATGCATGTAAATATAGATCCATTCAGGTTTTGTCCCGATTATCATCCACATGTCGCGCTGTAGGTCGACAGTGACTTACGCCCACGTACTGAGCCAGGAAGTGGGGTTCTGATGCACAAATCATTAGAATATTTATTACCTATTTAGGGAATATCATTGTGAAAAAGGCAAACACTGGTTGCAACAAACCTGACATAATGATACTGCAGACAGTGTAAGATGATGCTCAAATGTAAGCTGTAAGCATAGTGTAGTATATAATGACTGTCCTTAAGCCTTGAGGCAACAGTGTCCAATGCATGAGTGAGGGGTTCTTAGCAGTTTTTCCTGCTTCAAGACAGAAACTATGAGTTACAACAGAATTTTTGTTGTTGTGACCAACAACAGTGCAAGATGCAGGTTTATCCTAAGGGGTTGATGTTGTGTTATGCTTCCTCCCTTTGGCTCATGGGATTAAACCGAACGAGTCATGCCTAATGAGTAGAAGCATGTATACCTCAAGAGATACTGCCACAACAAATTTTCTGACCAATATATTTCAATTTTTCTTTGTAAATGAAATAAAAAAAATGAAACTGATAAAAAATGGCTCTTTGAGTGAGATGTCATGTAACAAACAACATTCCCAGTGGGGTGTAAGCTCTTTATTGTCATGACAGAAATCCATGTGCAACCTGTTTTCTTTGGGCCAGGGTATAACTCAGAAATTTATCTCTGTATCAGATTGGGTATGTAGTATTATTCAATGTCACATGAACCAATCATGACCCAATCAGATCTCAACATTTTGATAATTTTTGTTTGTTTTGTTCGTTTTATATATTTTGAGTGTTTAGACCAAGAGGACAATTTGTCTGTATTCCAGCTAGGGTTTTGTTAGGACATCACCAATGCTACCTGAAATATTACATCTATGTATAATGTTTTATGTGTTTCATTAAAAATTTATGTGTTTCACACACTGAAAGGCCAACTTAGATAAGCGAAAATTATATCTCTGAAAAGGCTACCATAGATAAGCCAAAATTAAACAACTTAAAGGCCAACATAGATAAGCCAAAATCAGCCACTTAAAGGCCAACATAGATAAGCCAAAATCAACCACTTAAAGGTAAACATAGATAAGCCAAAATTAAATCACTGAAAGGCCAACATAGATAAGCCAAAGTGGAAAATACCCAACTTATTGAATTTGTATTGAGAGATATGAGGAACTGGCGGTAACTGTCACAGGGAGTTAATGATGATGATGATGATGATGATGATGTAGTTTCAGCAGTATTGGTTCTATGTAAATATACCATGACATGGAGTGAGTGAGGTTTTCAGTACAGAACAGAGCTACAAACCTTACCCTCCCATCCAAACTCACCAGTCATGCGTGACAAATTTTCAGTGTAGACAACTAAAAATATTTAAGACAGTTTCTCTTTTTGACACATTCTCACCAGAAATGCCTTTCCTTTAATTCTGTTAATGGTAAACAATACATGGAAACAGATATTTCATATTCTCCACAAGCCAATTACACCACATTGGTCGTGACTATGTCCCAGCAGTTTTAGACTGATCCAGTGTGTATTTCTCGAAGCCAAGTATGTGAAAGATCAAGAGAATGTTTGTTAGATAAAAATTGTTCAACAGACACATTACAACCAATCCATCAAGTGACACTGACATAATTATGTTTCTTCGATCATGTTTGTACATCAGTACGCTCCCAAACCAATAACACAGATGAACTGACGTTGAGACATTTTACAAATCTTCTTACAGAAAGTTTAGTCACACATCGGACGATGTCTTTACCAAGCCAAGTCATACTTGCTGTAAACTTATCGGACAATAAATCGGAGGCTAACAGAGCAGGCACATAAAATAAGACTGTTAGCGAGTTGTCTGTGCGGAGATTTGACACGAGCATGGCGCTGGCATTTCCTCATTGTTGACTCACACTTACTGATGCATGGGCAACACACTCCAGAAACCCTCTAATTCAAGGAACAGACCAATCTCCATCAGCTTCGTGTGCTGTGTAAAACTGTCTTAAAGCTTTTAACCTAGTTTTAGTCTGAGGGTATTTATTTACATTTATTTATGGATATGAGTGTATTGTTGAGGGAAGATGGATGTTATTTCTTTGTACTGTTTGATCTTAAACGTGATGGGTCGCGTTGAAGTATCTGATCAGCAGTAGTCATTCAGTTTGGTGAAAAATGTAGACTGTCAGGTTCACTAGTTGCAAAACAAACAGGATCATGTTTTTTAAAAAAGGACTGCCCTCAAAATTTGGGTACTATATGAATGTTAGAATATATGACTGCTTAAACATGTACATGCTTTTCTATGCATACAAACTATTTCAGTGTCCTTAGTTTTTGATGTTATCAAATGTGTCTGCAATTTTGCTTCCCCACCTTGTCTAAACCATTGCTAACTATGATAATTGATGGCAGCCATTAAACAGCACTTTTCTTGTATCATGCACAGCAATGAGCTTATTAAAATTTCTATAGAAAGTGGGGCGGTGGGGTGCTCATCAGGCTGAAGGTCTGGTTTGATTCCCAACATGGGTACAATGTGTGAAGCCCATTTTTGGTGTCTCCTACTGTGATACTGCTGGAATATTGCTAAGGCCAGACCAATTTTATTTCTTGTTTTACAGATCCGCCAGTCATATTTTATCAAGAATAAGAAAAAAAATAATAGTTAATTTTCCCAGCTCAAAAAGTAAAATCCTAATGTTTTAGGGGTTTTATTGGTGAAAAATACACAAAAAGTGTTGGTTTTTTTCAGAATGTGTTTTGCCCCATATGCACTTCATAAATTGCCAAAAGTAAAATACTTTAGCATTTATTTATTTTTATTTATTTATTTTTCTCTCCTCCCTTTAGGTTTTCTGAGGACAAAAATCCGTAATAACAAGAAATAAAATTGGTCTGGCCTAAAGTTGGCATAAACCCACTCATTCTAAAAGTCTCATTTGGCTCGGTCGTCTGACGTGCTGCAGATGGCAGTGCAGAATTGTGTCCCTTGGAGGGGCCAGGAGTCTATGATAGTGGGCTCATTCTGATCTGACTGCTAGGTTTGTCAGCTCTGTACCCATGCTCCTGTGTTTCACCACAGTGGTAAATAGCCTGCATTACTGCATGTGTTTCCTACAATAGTAAGCTGCCAGCCATAATGTAACAGGAATATAAAGGGTGGTAACCCAACTCCCTCAACTCACAGAAAGAAGTTTCTCACAGCACTTCTTAGTGGGAGGACAAGAAAGGTGTCACACAATAAGCTTTCTCTCTAATGTGCTGCATAACTGTGCGATACATTGTGATACACTATTGTAGTTTGGATATGTATTGATTATAAACCTACATACTCTAGATTCTTTATGTCAAGTTATCTTTGTCTTTGGCATGTAAGTTCAAAGATATTTTCACAATACAGTTGCTTTTCGAAGTTTCCATTTCGGCATTTCCATGCTGTTGATCATGGGATTGTCTTGTCTAAACACAATTATTTACAGACTGCAACCATATAGATGGAATATTGCTGAGTGCGGCTTTAAACAACAAACCAACCAACTTCAGTATGTTAACTAAATCAGAAAACTGACATTTTGTTTGCTTTATCATTGGCAGGAGGGGAAAGGGGGCCTGGGAACAAAAAAAATAAATTAGTTTTGCTTGGGCTTGCCGGCCGGCCATCCAAGATGTCCTGAAAACTGTACTGTGTTCAAATGTTTTTACACGATTTGAAAAACTAACAAAAATCCTAGCCTCTAGAGTTCTGCAGGATATTACCCGGTCAAAGATTTGCCCAGACAAACACCTAATTATATACTGAAAGCCATTAAAAATGCAATTTGACATTCATACTTTCTTTACTCACATTAATTTCAACATATATAAACCTAACTGGCAGATATGTTTTAAGTGAACATCTGTGAATAATTTCATCTGAAAATGTCCAGTCAACAACAACATCAGTGACGCAACAACGACATCACACAAAGGAGGGGTCACTTGCAGTCAATATCGTGTGTATCCACCATGCGCTGCAAGACATGCTTGCAGTCTTCAGGGCATTGAAAGACACACATTTATCAGGAACAGCTGTTGGATGGTCTGCAGCCTCTGATGGTCTGTGGTCTGATCATGACACCAGCCCCTCCAAAACGATCATGTTCAAGGACACAGTTTGGCGCAAGTCTTTCTCCTTTACGTCGATAAATCTATTGACGTCCATCTGCAAAGGATAAGTTAAACCTGGATTCAACTGAAAAAATGACATCTGGCCATGTCCTGTTGCCAACATTGGCCCCATTTGCTGCCCATCGCTGTCTGGCAAGTCTGTGTCGATGCAATAAGGTTAGACCACAGTACGGGTGACGACACCGGATGTTGAAGGCAGCAGGGCATCCTGGCACCTTTTGGGCACTGAAATGACGTCGACTTGTCCCAATTGTCCTCCTTGCCTAATCATCAGCTGTTTGGAACCCATTTTGCAAGTGTGAAACTCGGATATTGCGGTTTGGTCGAGCTGTTATCACAGGTGGTGCACCAGGTCGCTGACGATCAGCAACACTTCCGGTAGCCCGAAATCGTTGTCTGAGTCGACTTACAGTGGATGGATGCACATTAAAGTGCCTGGCAATCATCACATCTGAAGCACCTTGGCTGACCATACCGATAACCTGATTCCTTTCATCTTGTGTCAAGTGTGGCATTTTCTCAAAGTGATTGAGTTCCACAATTCCTTGTGCTTTTACAGGGCCTGGGTGCAGGTAATGCATGTGCACAACGTGTTTCATGAATGTTGTTGTGTTTACGAGAAATGTCAAAGGTTCAGTTTTAAGTATCAAAGTTCATGTGAGAGGAATGCTCCGGGACTCGAACTCGAAATGGGCCAGAATAACAGCCTTTTATCCCTACATCCTCTGTATCGCAGGAAAAAATCTTCAATAGAACTTTTGTAAGTTTCAGGACAACAAATACCAATTGCGTTTTTAATGGCTTTCAGTATATAAACACTGGCCCTGATGAATGTTTACTGGCATTGTCTAATGGACCAGCATGTTTCATGGACCTTAAATAATGCAGTAAACTACGTTTATAATCAACATTCAAACTGACCGACATAACAAACTATTTTGGTCTTGCCACTTGCTGTACCGGTATGTTTAAGTTGAAATGTGTGTAACGATTTATGGCTATAATGGACTAAAATTAATGGTCCCTTTTAGCTTGTTATAACAGTATTTTACTGTATTTCCAAAACAAGGTCCATCGTTTTTCTAGTCTGAAAGTGTGTAGGTCTCCAACCGTGATACTACCCATTTATCAACACCATCTATTGGTAATTTTGATGCACTATATGACCGATGAATGGATGTTGTTATTACCATTGGTTGAAAAGATGCGAGGAGCTTGATCATATCTTCCCATGTGATACAAACTGACTCACACTAAGTATACAATGGAATTAATTAGCTGCCTTATGACTCAGACGATGATAGGTCCTTTGCTATCTTTGTCACCATTATGTTCTTTCTTTGGTAGTTGCTGAAGCAGAACGAAAAATGGGGCTATCTGGTAGCATTTGTAGTTATGCCAACACTTAACTTCTGAATAAATATGACTTTAATAGAAAGAAGTAATTCCATTTAAAAGAAACCCAGTGACAATGGAGATTCAGAATCTGAAGCTGACGAAATCTACACTTGTTTCATTTATAGCTTGAGCATTGCAGAACAGACTGGGCAGAAGGGAAAATAATGCAGCTCAGGTGAGACAGACTGTTGTAGTTATGGCTTTATCATATCTATAGCTTTATTTAGTTTGGTCATGTAATGGTGGGTGTCTTAAAAATGCAAGAAATTGAACCAATAAAAATGGTTTAAAACATCTATTTTTCATATATTCTCTGTTGACTAGTAAATGAACTAATGTCCCCTTAGACTGACTAGGTGTGATGTACTTTGTCAGGAATATCAAATATATCACAGCTGTCTACATAGTTGGGTCAGCCATTGTGCCCTGCCAATTCCCGTTTGTGCTGTAATTTGACAAGTGACTGAATGTTTTGGCAAGCTGTTCTGTGAAACGCTGAACCCCAGGAGGTAATCAGCGACATCTGGGATGCTGATCAACCCTTCATGGTACTCTGGCAGAAATAGTGCCATCCTGCCATTTATTACATGCCTACGTAAACATGATAAACAAATGCTGCGAAGTAATGTGCATATAATTGGAGAATGATATAGGTTGGTTATTGGAGCACAGCTCTTACCGCAGCGGACATGATTTTTGGTCTAATGAGCGAGCCTACTTAACGAAGTGTCCGAGATTGGCAGTAGAGCAGTTAGTGGAGACATAATTAGGCCTTGGATGCTGGTAGTCATTACCTCCCTTGATCAACCTCTTCCTGTGCTGCAGTCAGGAGGAAATAACTGGCATTCCATGTATAATATCACATCTATGTGGTATTAAACACTAGATGTATGTTATCTTCATCATATATATATATAACATCTGTGGCAGGTGGGTAATATTACCATGAGCTGATGCTGAATAGCGTCACCATCTGCAGCAGATGTAGAACATCACAGTCTGCAGCAGGCGTATAACATCACCATCTGCTGCAGGTGTATAACATCACCATCTGCTGCAGGCGTATAACATCACCATCTGCTGCAGGTGTATAACATCACCATCTGCTGCAGGCGTATAACCACCATCTGCTGCAGGTGTATAACATCACCATCTGCTGCAGGTGTATAACATCACCATCTGCTGCAGGTGTATAACAACACCATCTGCTGCAGGCGTATAACCACCATCTGCTGCAGGTGTATAACAACACCATCTGCTGCAGGCGTATAACCACCATCTGCTGCAGGTGTATAACAACACCAACTGCTGTAGATGTATGACAACACCATCTGCTGCAGATGTATAGCATCACTATCTGCTGCAGGTGTATAACATCACCATCTGCAGCAGATGTATAACATCACTTACTGCTCCAGGTTTATAGCATCACTTTCTACTGCAGGTGTATAACATCACCATCTGATACAGCTCCATAGCATCTTCTGTTGCAGATTTTAACAGCACCTTTTGATGCATATGTATAGCATCACCATATGCTGCAGGTGTATATTATCACCAGCAATATTCCAGCAATATCACACTGTACCCATGAGGAGAATATAACTCTGGATTTTTGGCTAAAGAAGCGAACACTTCAACCACTACACCTGATGCAGATGTAGATGTATAACATCCCCTTCATCTGCAGATGTATAACATCCCCTTCATCTGCAGATGTATAACATCCCCTACAGCTGCAGATGTATAACATCCCCTTCAGCTGCAGATGTATAACATCCCCTTCAGCTGCAGATGTATAACATCCCCTACAGCTGCAGATGTATAACATCCCCTTCAGCTGCAGATGTATAACATCCCCTTCAGCTGCAGATGTATAACATCCCCTTCAGCTGCAGATGTATAACATCCCCTACAGCTGCAGATGTATAACAGTTGTCTTCATTATAACAAACTTTCTCACTCTGTAATCTCCGATGTGTAACCTGGGCCTATGGCCTATATTTCTTTTGGAAATAAACTACTACTAACATATATAACAACACTGTTTGCTGCAGTACCTAACTTACAGTATCTATAATTATACTATGTATAAGTATTGTATGTTTTTAGAGATCAATTTCATCAGTTTTTATCGTAATGAACAGACTTAGTGAAGCGTTGATAAAAGTAAAACCTTTCCACAAGATTTTTAGCAATTATATTCCCTTCTGCATTGCAGTAACTAAAAAGATCCTTTGCACATTACTTTATTTTCATGTGACAATACTTTACAGATAGGTCTAGAAGTTAGTCAGAGTACTTAGTGTGGCAGGGCACTAACTATGGCCAGTACAGTAGCTTGTGTTTACATGGCAGAGTGCATAACAGGTTGAACTGTCATGTTTCAGTTAAGGTTGAGCGCAACAAGGTGTGTGAGTGTACAGCCTTGTAATTTCCTCCAGGGTGATACAGTAAATTGTTGATGACATAATAGTTCCCCTTGTCTGAGTACTATATAATTGGCTAGGATTGGCTGACGACATGCTATATATGTATACATGCCAGGCTTGTAGGACAAAGGGTAGGAAACTCACAACAAGAAAGCAAGACGGGATTGGCTTCATGTCCGGGACTGTTTATTGTGGTAAGGGAAGGGGGACCATATCCTGTTGTGTTCATAACGATAATGGGTGAGCAGGATACTCATGTCTGAGCGGACTTACTGATGTAATTTGTCATCAAACATTGAAATATCCTCACTTGAATTCTGGCAGACTGATCAGTGGTCTTTCTCAGTGATGTTGATCGTGTCAGACAGTCTTCACACAGAAACTGGAGTGTTCTGACCTTCATGCAAGAATGTAGTGACCTTGAAACGGTGTGTAGATGCTGTGACTGAGTGATGTGAGCTGCTCTTCAGCAAGGGTGGTTGGAGTAGGGATGATCTTTGTGATCTCAATAAACATGATGAGAACTAGGATTAATTTTGGATATAGGAAATAAACTACTGGGAATGAAATATAAGGGCAAACTGTCTGTATTGGATTAATTTTGTTAATTCCAAGCCAATGTTCAAGTGAGGTCATATTAAATGAATGACATCATCTTCGTCTGTGTTTATAACAGAATTTTCATATGACATCATCATGCCTGAATCTAGGAAGCATGAAGCCTCATCTCACCAAAGACCTGGACTTGATACCAGTCATTGGGTACACTGTGTCAAGCCTACTTATCTCCCTTTGTTGACATGTGGTTGGGACTGGGAATAAAGTGGCATGAAAACCTTCACCCTGACTCACATCTAGCATGGTTACCTTACTATCGATAGATGTATTGTGTCTTGTCAATGCTAGTTCATGACCACATCCAGATAGGTCATAGATGTAACATATGGACAATATTGAAGAAAACAATTGTTCAATCGAATATTTAGTTAATTAAATAGGAGACAAATTAAAAAAGGCAGAAAATAGTATTTTCTCATTAATGTTGATATTTTCATATTGCACCTAGAAATATGTATGCTTGATATGGTATTTGTATCACGGTATGTAGTATCATGAATTGTGAAGATAATATCTTGATGCCCTCAGTGTTTACAAGTGTAAAGTAATCTGTAGACTAACGCTTAGTCTCTGAATATATATGATTTTGATAGTAACAAATAAACCCATATAAATTAAAAAGGAAACCCAGTCAGATGGGAAATTCAGAACCTGAGGGAATCTAGACTTATTTCATTTAGTGCTTCAGCATTGCAGGGAAGGCTAGGCAGTAGAGAAAATGATGTGGTTCAGGGACTGTGAGACAGACTATCTGTAATCCTTTATAGTGAGATTGCTGTTCTTGTCGTCCCTAGGATTCCATCTGTTATACATGACTCCACCAGTTGATACAGGGAGTTGTCTGTGTGGTGTGAATGTGTGACAGGTATGTGGCATGTGCACACAAAGCCTTGCTCCACAGGGATTTCAATTTCATATTTCGACTGACAGATGTGACATTAGTGTGGGTGTGTTGCTGTCTATATACAGCCATGGAGTGATGCCTTTGATATTGGATCTTTTTCATAACACTAATTCATATTTTCATTCAAAATAGCAGGAATGGTGATTTTACGTTACCATGGTAACTTGGGGTAAACATGAGCTTGGTGGTAACAAATGGCTTTGCATGTCAAAGACCATTGTTTAATTCCTCACAACTGAATGAATGGTGGGTGCTAGTGGTGGGGCAGGACATGCTTACCCATTTCCTGGAGAGCTGGGGTCGTGACTGATGCCCATCGTTCTTATTGTTACATCTCTGAGATTACTGTTATTTTGCCTTTGACGCCAATGTCAGATAATCAGGACCAGGTAGTCCCTTGCATTGAAGTTCTATTTTTACATGAATACAAAAACACAAATGTTCTAATTTAACATGAGTACAAAAACACAAATGTTCTATTTTAACATGAATACAAAAACACAAATGTTCTATTTTAACATGAATACAAAAACACATATGTTCTATTTTAACATGAATACAGATACATGTACAGACCAATGATAGTGAGCTTAAAGATAAAGTACTGTCTAAATTACAATCTGGACATAACCTTGCACATTAGTATGGTATACATCAGGCCAAAAACAAAAATATGTCCATTTCCGGTAACCCGACCGACCCTATCCTAACCACCACCCCCACCCTAAATCTATTTTTAACCAAGTCAAAATCATGACTGGAGTGCATTTCAACTCATTTTCATCCAAATCGAGTATGATATTTTCATGTTTTTCAGTGTACGTTGGACTAAAGTGGATTGCATTGAATTGGCATAATGGGCTCTCACTGACAAAACCTGCAAATAAATAACATAAATAATAATTTGATATAGAAATCTATCAATATTTCATCACAAGACATTGTGACAACATGATATCAGGTATCCTTGAAGACATTCTCAGATGCCCATGTGGTGCTACTAAAAAAAAAAAGTATTAAAAATAAGAGAAAACCGACCCACCTACCCACCTACCCTATTTTTAAAAAGCATGTAATAGGAAACGGACATATATTTTTGGGGGGCCTCAGCACAACATCACAAACCTGTGAAGATTAGAATCGGCCTTCAGTTACCCATGTTTGTCACAAGAGGAGACTAACGGGATCGGGTGGTCAGGCTCGCTGACTTGGTTGACACGTGTCTTCGGATCCCAGTTCCATAGATCGATGCTCATGCTGTTGATCAATGGATTGTCTGGTCCAGACTTGCTTATTTACAGACATATAATATATACAGATATATAAAGGTGTAGTTAGACACAAAATGGCACTATTTTCACGTGATTAGGACTCCACAACATTCCACATAAGTGTTTCTTGAGTTTATTTTGAACCAAATTTGGAAGCTTTAGGAATCATAACTAGCCATTTTGTAACCTTATCTGATTTCATCATCTGAAATACCTCATGACCAGAATTAGAAAAGGAAGTTCTGTTTAATATTAATTTCCACAATTTAGTTATTCTTGTGTGTTCTTGGTTACCCATTTGTAATGACCTTTCAAAATACATTGTTGCAAATTCTGCAAATAAATCAGATGAGCTGCAGATCCTGGTCTCTCTTAATATACTTGTAAACATGTATGTAATGGAGGAAAGCCACCTTTATTAAGAAAATATATTATTAAATCCTACTTTTCAAAGAAAAAACATATATTTTTAAATGATACTTTTCAAAATATAATGAGTTTTCAAGAAAAATGTCCTCATGGCCTGATGACATTGACTGCGTAGTAGATATTCCATGTTTGGCCTTTGCCACAGTGCGACATAAGACACCCATTTCCTCACATAGCAGATGTTCTTATTATGTATATTGAAATATTTGTACACAGATGTCAGGAAATGGCTTGCAGGATTCACACAATTTTCAGGTCACAGTTGTTTGCTGGGAAATATTATATGTCAAGACTAGTGTCACAATGAACCTTATGTGAAAAATAGTTCAGTCAATTTAATTTGGTAATATTGTGCTTTCACACATTTCATAATCGAATGTAGTGCTCTGGAACTTATTAACATGTGTAGCCTTCACCAATGCTATTAGGTGCATGAGGGTATATGTGATGTTCTGTACAATGATTTTAAGCAGTGCAGATGTCATTTTTATGAAAACTTACCTTCTTGACCCTCTGAGTGGCTGATTATTGCTTAGTGCTGAAGCAGCAATCTTGTAGCTCTTCATGGAAAACCATTGTCTACTGACATATAAAATAATCATTTTGGCCATCCAGGGTATGTAGTGTAAATGCCAGGTTTCCAATCACCCACTCTACCATACAAAACAGTTAAGACTAAAAGGGGATTTAGCCAGTTTTTAGTTATTTTAGTTCATTATATGTGCCCCATATCAGCAGAGTGTAGAAATTCATCTGTTCTGTCCTGCCTTCCGAACTTGCATTTCCGAAACAAATTCAGTTTCAATGATAGTAAATTGAAGTGAAGCACTTTTCCATCTAGAATATCCTTTATTAAGACGGGTGAATCTACATAGTATTGCTTACCCCCATCTCTAATGTTTATTATATATACAGCCATTATCAGTCCCACAGTGGGCTTATGTGACATTGGGAATCTTGTCAGAAACATTGTCACAAGTCGTTCCTTTAATTTAAAACATTATCCCTGGTGGCATTATGCAAAAGCCCAAACCAAAATAAGGTCAAGAAGAGAGAGCCAAAAATAATGTCAAATGTTAGTTTTACAGAAACAGTTAATACATTTGTCAGAAAATTGTCAGACATGTATCAGGGCTCCAGATAATTTTTCAATACAGGAGTACTGGAAAACCATAAGAGTACATTTAGAGTACTGAATGGAATTTAATGGCGTATAAGTAATGGAATTTAATGGAGTACCAGTAATCTTGTGTTCCGTATCATGTGTGCACCACAACATTACTACTCTTGTGTAAACAGGTCAATAAACAATAAAGCAATAGTTTTTCAGATAAATACGTCTGTAAATGATTCTAAGGCCATACACCATTTGCTGTGGTACGTATCTTCTATGTTTTCTAAATTATTTCCTACCGTATCGTGTATATTTTTCATCCATACATACGCCGATAAGGTACCTATCTGGAGCCCTGTGTAGGTATGGTTGATGTTTTATGCTTATGGAATATTGCTAAAAGTGGTGTGAAACCACTTCTCCAATGAACGCTGTCAGTCACTTATCTGAATTTCTAACCTCCTGTAAACAGTATTTTTATGAGGTATGAGCATGGTTGGCAAGGAAATTTTCAATGTGGTACAGTTTTTAGGTGTTAGGTATTTAGAGGGTCTGGGTTGAGTTATGCCCCTTTGTCATACCAGGATATGCTGGTAACAGTTTGCATATAATCCCATGGATGTTCAGCAAATACCTACCTATCTATGTAAGTGTAATTATCTCACACCTGTGTCACTTTACATGTACACCTTACTGAAAGTTATCTCCCCTTACCATCTCTGTATGAATGTTTCCATATCCAAATGGGGCGGTGGGGTAGCCTAAGGGTTAAAGTGTTCGCTCGTCACACCAATTACCCGGGTTCGATTCCCCACATGGGTACAATGTGTGAAGCCCATTTCTGGTGTCCTTCACCGTGATATTGCTGGAATATTGCTAAAAGCTGTGTAAAATTAAACTCACTCACTCCATATCCAGATACCTTTAATGACTTCATGAATCATAAGATTACTAAAGATAAAGTCTTTGAGTGTCAACTCCCTGAAAGATGAACTGAACTACAAATTGGCCACTATGTCTGCTACCTCAGGGACTAGAGAATAATGAAGGTCCTGGGTGAGACTTTGTCAGTTGTTGGTATTTAGCTAGGAGATGTACAACACAGGTGAGGGCAATGTGCTGTTCAGTGGGCTGTGCAAATATCAACATCAAAGGCAAGTCTGGAAGTCAACCGAGAGAAGAACTTCCGAGTCTGTATGGGTATGATTGGGTTGGGTTTAATGCAGCTTGGAACAGTATTTTGGTTACTTTACAGTATGTGTACTTAGTTTGGCAGGAAGTGTTGCATGTTGTAGGCAGTTACAGCTTTGGGGAAATCCAGGAACTTTATGTGAATTTGAAACCAGCTATCATCTCTGTCTTGGAGGACCAGTGGATTGAACTGTTCACGACAATCTGCAGCAGCATAGCTAGCTGGGCTGTTCAGGCCCCTATCACACACCCACATCACCATCACCCCCTTCACCATATCCCATCCAACCCCTTTCACCATATCCCATATCCCACCATCAACCCCCTTCACCATATCCCAACCCTTTCACCATATCCCAACCCTTTCACCATATCCCAACCCCCTCCACCATATCCCATCCCTTTCACCATATCCCAACCCCTTTCACCATATCCCAACCCCCTTCACCATATCCAAACCCTTTCACCATATCCCAACCCTTTCACCATATCCCAACCCCTCCACCATATCCCATATCCCACCATATCCCAATCCCCTTCACCATATCCCAACCCTTTCACCATATCCCAACCCCCTTTCACCATATCCCAATCCCTTTCACCCATATCCCAATCCCTTCACCATATCCCAACCCTTCACCATATCCCAACCCCTTTCACCATATCCCAACCCCCTTTCACCATATCCCATTCCCACCCCTTCACATATCCATCCCATATATCCCACCCTTCACATATCCCAACCCTCCCTTCACCATATCCCATCCCAACCCCCTTCACATATCCAACCCTCCCTTCACCATACCCCATCCCAACCCCTTCACATATCCCAACCCCTCCCTTCACCATACCCCATCATCCCCCCTTCACATATCCCAACCCCTCACCTTCACCATATCCCATCCCAACCCCTTCACATATCCCAATAAGGACAGATAATTATGTGAATGAGATGCCAGTTTAATGCCATTCATGATGGCAGTCTGTAAAACACATCAAATCTTGACCAGACAGAACCAGCGACAGATAATATGTCCACAGTCTGTGTATGATGACGCTCAATCAGCCTCACCACTGATTCATTGTGTCGCCTCTTATGGCCAGTGAGGGTTGTCTGTGATGTTTTGTAACATGGAATCCCCATTAATATGTTGTCTTACCAATTTTAGAATAAGAAACCTTTGCACAAAGGAAGGATTACATGTTTTGATGCTCGTCAAGCCAGTACATCAGCACTCAGAATTTGTCACTGAAAAGGAAAAGCATGTAGCACATAATTTTTCTTGAAAGGATTTCAAGTACTCAAAACTTTGACTGAAATTCAATTTCAAGAAAAATGTTAACAAAATTTCTCAAAGCATTATAATGAATGTTCCAAGTAGGGCCTGAGGTTTTAATTGAAACTGTCAAAGGAACAAAAATTGGAAAATGTTAAATGTTGCCCACTTTGCCAAAGAATGTTTGGTTTGCTTTTAAAGTAATTACAAGCCTCTTGTACTTGGTCAATATGTTGTAGTGTTGGAGTAGTGGCCCTTGACAGACAGGACCCAAAAGTGAAACCATCAAAATCAAAAGAAAAGAGATTCAGTCAAGGGCCATGGATGGGCCCAGTAGTATTTGGCACTCTATAAAACATGTTGATGGCATTTCAGAGATGAAAGCATGATTGTGTAGTTTGATGTTCCATGTTTTAGTAGATATTCATGAATCTGTTTGAGATAGTTGACCGATTTAGGCCTGTAATTTGACAGTTTGTTTCTTGTGAAAACAGTGAATTATGCTAATATTACTTGTCCTGACAGATGGTGCTGGGGTCAATCATGGAAACTGAAGTGCAGTATATATGTGACTGACTCAATTGTGTAGATTAATATATAGGAGTTTCAGCAAGAGATACAAGCAATCATCTATTCTCTTCAAAGACATGTGATAGTTCCAGTTATATATTATCAAAGTGTTCAAATGTTTCACATACATGCCTTGAAAAGCCATAGATCTGACAAGGAGGTGTGTTATATGGGTTGCTTGAGGTTGAGTTTCTGGAAATTTTGACTTTGTTTAACAAAGATACAGACAAATGAAGAAGTGTGTGCTGTTCTGGAAAACAAGAAATACATTTGACCATAGCTGTGCAAAGTTGCATGTCATGGGCATGCTGGAAACCTATGTGCTGGAAACCTATCAGTGTAGTTTCAAATCCTGGTTTGCCCTGATAAGGTTGGTTTGTCAGCACGATGCCCATGCCTGTGGTTAGAATTGGTCTTCAGTAACCTATGCATGTCCTAAGAGGCGACTAACAGGATTGGGTGGTCAGGCTTGCTGACTTGGTTGACACATGTCATAGTATCCCAGTTGCGTAGATTGATGCTCATGCTGTTGATCATTGGATTGTCTGGTCCAGGCTCGATTATTTACAGACTGCCCCCATATAGCTGGAATCTTGCTGAGTGCGGTTTTAACCAACCAACCAACCAAAGTGATAAACATCTGAGACATCACTTCTTGGTTTCCTGGGGCGGTGGGGTAGCCTAGTGGTTAAAGCGTTGGCTCGTCACGCCGAAGACCCGGGTTCGATTCCCCACATGGGCACAATGTGTTAAGCCCATTTTTGGTGTCCCCCGCCGTGATGTTGCTGGAATATTGCTAAAAGCGGCGTAAAACCAAACTCAGTCAGTCAGTCAGTCTTGGTTTCCTTCCACAGGAAGCTGACAACCATATCGCTGGATTACTGTTCACAGCAGCTTTGAACCCAACACACTCACATATCACTGATAGTTCTGGTGTCAACGGGGGCGGTGGGGTAGCCTAGTGGTTAAAGTGTTCGCTTGTCACGCGAAAGATCCGGGTTCGATTCTCCATATGGGTACAATGTGTGAAGCCCATTTCTGGTGTCCCCTGCCGTGATATTGCTGGAATATTGCTGAAAGCGTCGAAAAACTAAACTAACTCACTCACTCTGGTGTCAACTTCAGTTTGCAATTGGATGTGATGATCACAAGCCATGTATGTTACCAATCAGATAAATCAAATGTTTATCAGCCTTCTGTAGCTATAAGCCTGCTGTGTAGACAAATCTGTTTTGATCTTTGTTAGCATACACCATACTAACAATTCTGTTTTATTTGGATGTGTAGAACCTTCATTGTTTTTTCAAAGCTCTTGATTATGTTTTAGAAATTAGTCCTGTCCCTGTTCTGAAACTAGAATGATTGTTTCGTTACAACATAGACACTGTTGAATGTGTACTGTTGATTATGTCGTGTATTGTTAAACATTTTAATATAATTCAGATTTAACTATGGAATTTTTATCAATATGTTAACCTGTTGAATGTTTGCAATAAATTTAAAAATCTTTTCCTTTGAAGTAGATATTCAATATGCAATGTGTTTCCCTGTGATCACTGTATGAAATATACAAATACTGATGTGACAGGTCATATTGATCTCACTAGGGTATTGATCTCACTAGCGTATTGCAATAATTGATTTATTCACAGTAAACCAAGACACTGAGACTAAGGTTTTATTCCCCATGTGGGTACAATGTGTGAACTCCATTTGGTGTCTCCCACTCACTGAGTCATTCAGTCAGTGAGTCACTCACTCACTCTCTCCCACTCACTCATTCGCTTGCTCGCTCATCCATCCACCCATGCACCCACCCACCCACTCAATCACTCATTCATTTACTCACTCTCACTCACTCACCCGCTCCCTCCCTCACTCACCCGCTCCCTCCCTCCCTCACTCACCGACTGACCGACCGACCGCTCACTCACTCACTCACTCACTCACTCTTCACAAGGTTACCAGATTTAATTGCTTACTGTTGAATTACAAGTCCATGTTTGGTGTGACCATGCTTAAACCTGTCTGTTTTTCTTGCAGCTATGCCCGTATTCTGGCTCACTACCCCTATGTCGTTCTACTGGTAGTCCTGGTTGTGGTGGCAACGTGTCTTGTGGTGTCCATCATCAATGGCGAGAAACTGGACTTCAACGACCCACTGCTGGTATGTAGTACCTTATGACATGATTAGAATGACTGAGAAGAAAATGGGTACTGTCACATGTGACAACTTCAAGAACAATGTTCACAGAATTATATACTGTGTGCATAACAATATATACCATGTTCACAGAAATATATATTAAAACTCACTGTTTTACCACAATGGCTGAGCTGTTACTGAAAGAAGCTTTGTGAAGTTCTTTGCTACCAAAGAATCAGCAGGGTAGCCTTGTCATTACAGTGTGTTCTCATCATGGATGAACATTCAATTCCCACACAATGTATGAAGCCCATTTTTCACGTCCTTCGCCAAGATATTTCTGAATACTGCTAAAATCAGAATGACACTGTCTCTCATTCACCCCAAGCATCCGTTGGTTGTGGGTTCAAATTTCATGTTTACCCAATTCTGATTTTTGATCAATCAGTTCCCTGTCTTGTTGGTTTCTCGTAAGTTGAAGCTGTCTGTGTCTTCACTACTTTGGGCTGTACTTCCTTATCCATCTGATACCTGGATATAACTGAAGCAAGTTTCAAAGCATCCTCAAATTCATGTGCCATGGGATATTCCAGGCCAGTTTAGGTCAGTTCCCCAACTCTGCAGGACATGAGAGGCAACCAGAGGAATCAGTGGTCAGATTCAGTGACTTGGTTCATGTGTGTTGATTAGAGCTGTGACGATATATCGTAGTATTGATAATCGGGATACTTTATCTGACGATAAATATATCGATACGGTTATGTCAAAATTTACACTGTCACTTGTTATCAAAATATGATTTTTGAAAGAAAATGACTAAAGATAGCATATCGTGATATACATAGAATTGAATTGTCTCGTTCCAAGATATCGCAACACGTATCATATTGTCAAAATATTTGTATCGTCACACCTCTAGTGTTGACTGACTAACTGACTGAGTATGGTTTTACGCCGTGTTTAGCAATATTCCAGCAATATCACGGCAGGAGACACCAGAAATGGGCTTCACAAATTGTACCCATGTGGGGAATCGAACCCGGGCCTTCGGCGTTTGTTCGGCGTAACAATTCTAATCTGATTGTCTCATCCAGAATTGATTGTCACCAATTTTAAGCTGCTGTGACATAGCTGGAATATTGCTGTGGCATCATCAAACAAACTCACACAAATTCACACATTTTAAAACTAAAGTAGCTTTGAAGTCATCACATTTGAATAGTTGAAGAACCTAGTTTATTCTTGCAATGACTTCTCTTCCACCAAGCATGGCATCTTTCTTTGAGTCAAGTCAGCAGTTCTAGATGGTAATTGCATGGTGTGTCTGTCCAAACCAGGCCTTGCCACACAACCTCAAGAATCTGCATTCTGATTATTGGATTTTGAGAGACATAAATTCCTGTATGCGGCTATTTTGGTCCCTCAAAGACAGAAAAATAAGTAATGATTATTTGCCAATTGTGAGTGGTGGGGCCAGACACTATTTTGGGAGCGGTTGGTTTATTTTGAGGTGTCATTTGATCTATTGATAGAAATGTATACATATACCCTGACAACAAGCTCCACTTAAGTTCATTACACAGGCAGACAAACAGGAATATTGACATCCACATCAGTTAAGTGTGTTTGGGAACTTCTCTCCTACACCGCGCACCTATCACATGATGATGAATCATATTGTGATGAATGATGGACACAAATATTATCAGTTGCACTTAAGGCCAATAGACCATACTTGGTTATATTTTTACTGGAAGAACAGGGCCGTATTGATAGTATTGTTTTACAGATTAGGACACTTTTGATTAATTGCAGCTGAAACTGATATGCAAATATGCGTAATGATGGTTTGTTTTTGAGTTTCTCGTTTCAGTGCCAATTAATTTTTCCCCATTTTATTGGTATTGAATCGATGCTTCATGATTCTGTGGAGTATTTGTTTTCCAAAAGCAATGTATTATGCAATCACAAACTTTTTGCTGAAAATTAAATTGTTTGGTGAAAGGAATGATGAATGATGTAATTGATTAGTTTTCTGTAATTATACTTGTAATGTGAAACCCTTAAGCATGTTAATACCACAAATGGTTTGACATTTTGCCCTCTTCTAGAATGTGAAACCACATGTTTTTTTCTGTGATAGTTTTCTGTGAGATAAACGTGATAAACGTTTGAGTATTTGATTAGCATAATACTGGTGTTGGTTTCTTTGAAATAAATGATGGATCATTTTGCTGTTTTCAATAACAATGCTATATTTGATTTTCCTGTGCTTGATCCTTGAGGGGCTTTAGACTTAGAATTTGTCCTCAGTATGCTAATTCTGTGGTGGCAGGGAAGTCTGATGGTTTAGAAGGCGTCAGGGAAGTCTGATGGTTCCACCTTTGTTCAGAGGGTGGCAGGGAAGTCTGATGGTTCCACCTTTGTTCAGAGGGTAGCAGGGAAGTCTGATGGTTCCACCTTTGTTCAGAGGGTGGCAGGGAAGTCTGATGGTTCCACCTTTGTTCAGAGGGTGGCAGGGAAGTCTGATGGTTCTGCCTTTGTTCAGAGGGTGGCAGGGAAGTCTGATGGTTCCACCTTTGTTCAGAGGGTGGCAGGGAAGTCTGATGGTTCCACCTTTGTTCAGAGGGTGGCAGGGAAGTCTGATGGTTCCACCTTGGTTCCTTTGAGGGTGGCAGGGGGGTGTTCAGGAAGTCTGATGGTTCTGATGGTTCCACCTTTGTTCAGAGGGTGGCAGGGAAGTCTGATGGTTCCACCTTTGTTCAGAGGGTGGCAGGGAAGTCTGATGGTTCCACCTTTGTTCAGAGGGTGGCAGGGAAGTCTGATGGTTCTGCCTTTGTTCAGAGGGTGGCAGGGAAGTCTGATGGTTCCACCTTTGTTCAGAGGGTGGCAGGGAAGTCTGATGGTTCTGCCTTTGTTCAGAGGGTGGCAGGGTCTGAGTTCTGATTTGTTCAGAGGGTGGCAGGAAGTCTGATGGTTCTGCCTTTGTTCAGAGGGTGGCAGGGGAAGTTCTGAATCTGATGGTTCTTTGTTCAGAGGGTGGCAGGGAAGTCTGATGGTTCTGCCTTTGTTCAGAGGGTGGCAGGGAAGTCTGATGGTTCCACCTTTGTTCAGAGGGTGGCAGGGAAGTCTGATGGTTCCACCCTTTGTTCAGAGGTGGCAGGGAAGTCTGATGGTTCCACCTTTGTTCAGAGGGTTGGCAGGGAAGTCTGATGGTTCCACTTTGTTCAGAGGGTGGCAGGGAAGTCTGATGGTTCTGCCTTTGTTCAGAGGGTGGCAGGGAAGTCTGATGGTTCCACCTTTGTTCAGAGGGTGGCAGGGAAGTCTGATGGTTCCACCTTTGTTCAGAGGGTGGCAGGGAAGTCTGATGGTTCTGCCTTTGTTCAGAGGGTGGCAGGGAAGTCTGATGGTTCCCTTTGTTCAGAGGGTGGCAGCAGGGAAGTCTGAATGGTTCTGCCTTTGTTCAGAGGGTGGCAGGGAAGTCTGATGGTTCTGCCTTTGTTCAGAGGGTGGCAGGGAAGTCTGATGGTTCCACCTTTGTTCAGAGGGTGGCAGGGAAGTCTGATGGTTCTGCCTTTGTTCAGAGGGTGGCAGGGTTCAGAGGGCAGGGAAGTCTGATGGTTCCACCTTTGTTCAGAGGGTGGCAGGGAAGTCTGATGGTTCCACCTTTGTTCAGAGGGTGGCAGGGAAGTCTGATGGTTCCACCTTTGTTCAGAGGGTGGCAGGGAAGTCTGATGGTTCCACCTTTGTTCAGAGGGTGGCAGGGAAGTCTGATGGTTCCGCCTTTGTTCAGAGGGTGGCAGGGAAGTCTGATGGTTCCGCCTTTGTTCAGAGGGTGGCAGGGAAGTCTGATGGTTCCACCTTTGTTCAGAGGGTGGCAGGGAAGTCTGATGGTTTAGAAGGCGTCAGGGAAGTCTGATGGTTCCACCTTTGTTCAGAGGGTGGCAGGGAAGTCTGATGGTTCTGCCAGAGGGTGGCAGGGAAGCCTTTGTTCAGAGGGTGGCAGGGAAGTCTGATGGTTCCGCCTTTGTTCAGAGGGTGGCAGGGAAGTCTGATGGTTCCACCTTTGTTCAGGGTGGCAGGGAAGGTGGCAGAGGGTGGCAGGGAAGTCTGATGGTTCCGCCTTTGTTCAGAGGGTGGTTCCGCCTTTGTTCAGGGGGTGGCAGGGAAGTCTGATGGTTCCCTTTGCCTTTGTTCAGAGGGTAGCAGGGAAGTCTGCAGGGAAGTCTGGTTCCGCCTTTGTTCTGAGGTTCTGCCTTTGTTCAGAGGGTGGCAGGGAAGTCTGATGGTTCCGCCTTTGTTCAGAGGGTGGCAGGGAAGTCTGATGGTTCCACCTTTGTTCAGAGGGTGGCAGGGAAGTCTGATGGTTCCACCTTTGTTCAGAGGGTGGCAGGGAAGTCTAATGGTTCTGCCTTTGTTCAGAGGGTGGCAGGGAAGTCTGATGGTTCTGCCTTTGTTCAGGGTGTGGCAGGGAAGTCTGATGGTTATGGAAACAGGTAAAACATTGGGGAATAAGTGTTCATAAAAAGGGTGTTGATAATTTATAAAGGCAAGTTAAAGGACAAAACTGTTTACGTTTTTGTTGTGGTTACTTAGATGACATTGCAACTCCTGCATCATGTGTGTCATGTCATTTCTTGGTATCCCCACTACCATATTGGGGACTTTTTCCTGAAAGTGGGATAAAACTACACTCACTCCTTTTTTGACTTGATTGATTGTGTCTGGTTCGTTATGTATAGGTTGGTATCAAAAGTTATGAAAGATGATTTCATCCTTTGCTGATTCTTCATTACTTAGAGGGTCCCACTAAGACCAAGGTGATTTGTCATCAGAATAAGATGAACTGAATGCATTAGAAAATTAACTAACTGTTCCATTCCTTTTGCAGGGATTTGAACCCCGAGGGACAGAGATCAGTGAGAGAACCGTTGCCTATGACAACCTCATTGACAACATTGGCGGCAAGGCGAGTCTTGCCCCATTCAACTACCATGCCAATGATCAGGTTCTTGAAAGAAGTCGGAAAAGGAAAAATAAGAAAAAGAATCGAAAAGGCAAAAAATTTGGCAAACAGACAGGAAGAGATGAATTGGACAATGTGACTGAGGCATTGGTTCATGTTGAAGATCGGCGCCATGATAAGTTCTTCTGTGGAATTCCATGTATGGCTTTCTATTGTTGTTGATTTGATCTCTTGTTATTTTAATATTTGTTGTTTCATTCAAACCATTTGCAACTTTGACTTTCATTATTATAAACAGTGTAGGACTGACTGACTGACTGAGTATGGTTTTACGCCGCTTTTAGCAATATTCCAGCAACATCACGGCGGGGGACACCAGAAATGAAACAGTGTAGGAATAGTGAAGCAACTGCTTTAACTCTGACTTGAGGTTTGGGCGAATAATTGCACAATGCATAATAATGCTTGATACATATATTCTCATTGAAGAATTCCCATATAATTTAGATAACACGATTTAATAGATTGCGATTCTTGGTAATCAAGTAATAATATGAAATAAAAAAAATGTTAACATAATGATTTGGCAGAAAAATAGTTTATGATGTTCTTGATATAAGGGACAGTGAGTGAGTGAGTGATTTTTGTTTTATGCCACTTTTAGAAATATTCCAGCAATACCATGGTGGGGAACCAGAAATTGGCTTTACACATTGTACCCATGTGGGGAATCGAACCCGGTCTTCAGCATGACGAAAGCTTTAACCACTAGGCTACCCCACTGCCCCATAAAGGACAGTAAATGAGCAATAATTTGTGTTGCCTTTGATCACTGGTTGACTAGTTTGCTCCCAGATTATAACCCTCTCTGAATGTGACAGCAAAAACAAGGGCTATATCTGCAATACTTCTGTATTTAGTTGATGGACCTGACAGGCCATCATTATTAGCTTTTTGTCTTGTAAAAGACACATGAGTAACGCGAGGATTATATGTGATTAATGTTTAATCTTCATATCTACACACTGCTAAATATCAATAGCCCTGGTCAAGTTGGACTTTTCCCCACATTTAACTGGGATATTACTTATTTTGTATAGCAAATAAGGGTAATGTAGCTATTCTTTGGACACTTAAACATAGTCTGTGATGAAGGTGACAATATAAGGAATATGTATTTTTGTGGGTAAAACAAGGGCTTCATTATTTTTGTCCACCAAGTATGACAGATTATAGATAGTATATTATGAAAGAATAAGTATTTTTTAAATTTGAGTTTGAGTTGTATACTTTTCAAAACAGTTGTAAGTTTAACTCACCCCTTCTTGATTTCTCTTTCAGACAAGGATTATGCGAGAGTCGTGTACAAAGCAGTAGATGGGTCGAATCTATTCACACTTCATCATATCAAGGCCATGTGCAAAATGGAGACCCAGTATTTGTCATCAAATTCACTCTTCACCGAACAGTGTATTCACGTAGAGTCAGAGAAAAACTGTTGTCGAAGCTGGTCTTTGGGAAGCTATATAGCGTTGCTAAGCAACAAGTCAAGCTGCCATACAATCACAGAAGAGGATGTGTCCAATGTTCTCAAATTGCTCAAGTCTTGTTCCGACTACTATCGTAATTACACCATGGGAATTAACTGTGAGTATTCTGAAGGAGCTTGGTACACAGCGTCCAGCTATCCCCAGGAGGAGTGTCATGGAGTCCCATCAAAATGCACAAAGTACAATGCAGTCTATCATCTCTTCCATCACCTTCTTGACGTCCATTTCATCCAAAATGTTGCAGCTAATTCCTCACCACATTTGACGTATGCTGTAACATTTTTCCCTGTCGCAGGAAGCTCCTTAGATCTATACAATTATATGGAATCTTTGCCAAGGACCTTTGATGGCGTGGAAATTGTCGGAGCTAAATTTGATCTTAAGTACAAGTTATTCCAAGAGATGTTAAAATCAGACACAGTTTGGTTGGCATCTGCTGGTTGCGTAATCTTCCTTGCCATGTGGCTTTACTCCGCATCAATTTTCATCACTGTGATGACCTTTTTGGCGATGTTTTGGGCCCTTACTGTCGCCTATTTCTTGTACATGCATGTGTTTGAAATCAAATTTTTCCCCTATATGAACATGGTGACTGTAATAGTCATGATAGGTATCGGTGCTGATGACGTCTTTATTTATTGCAAAGTTTGGCACCTTGCCAAGGCAGAAAAAAATAATGGTACTCTTGAAAAAATAGTAAATGATACGCTACGTCATGCGACGTTATCGATGCTGGTGACGAGTCTGACAACAGCGGCGTCATTTTATGCTAACTATATCAGTGACATCACTGCCATTCAGTGCTTTAGTATATATGCTGGGACGGCAGTCATCTGCAACTTCTTCTTGACTCTTACATGGATACCAGCTACAATCATGCTTTATGAAAAATGGTGCAATTTTTGTGTGTGCTCCAGTCATGAATTTTATACAGAAGAGAACAATTTCTGCTACTATTTGTGTCGAGTTCCATACAAATTGTACTATCTCCTCACAGACTGGTCAAGGATATTTTTTGAGAAGCTCCTCCCATGCCTTGTGATTAAATTCCGTTATGTGTGGCTCTTCCTGTATGGGGGTCTCGGAATCTGTGGTATGATTGTCATTTTTTACTATCCCAAATTAAAACTGCCATCTACAAGAAAATTCCAGGTGTTTTCTTCCAATCATTGGCTTGAGAAGTATGATTTTCAGCTGAGTGATAGCTTCAGTTTTGAGAAGATGAAGGAGGAGGACATCCCAGTGTTACCTGTTACTATAGTGTGGGGGATTCATGCTAGTGACACAGGGGACAGGCTCAATCCCAATGAGAAAGGCTCCCTTGTTCTAGATACTGACTTCGACCTAGCTGAAGAGAGTGCTCAGCGCTGGCTATTGGAATTTTGTGCTCGATTCCGTAAATCTGAATTTTATCTCAACTCTCCTGGCTTACAACTCACCAACTGCTTCTTGGAGAATTTTGCCAATGAGTACATGAAAAGACCATGTACACAAGATAAAAAACCATGTTGCAATGAAACAGCTTTCCCTTTTCCAAAGAATAAGTTCAAAAAATGTCTTTTACGCTATGTCCCTTTGCTACAGAAAACTCCAGCTGTTCGTTACAATAAACATTCCCCAGGACCTCGATTCTCTAATGGACGTATCAGTGCCTTTATGGTGGAGTTCCTCAGCAATGAGCCGTACAGCCATTCCTATGAGAAAATGAAACAGTTTTATCTCAAGGTTAACCGCTGGGTGACGGAGGAAATGGTGCAAGCCCCAGCTCAAATGAGAAATGGATGGTTTGTGACAAATTTAAAATTCTATGACCTCCAGAACAGTCTAGCTAAAGGAACACCTCTAGCTCTCGGGGTGTCGTTATCATTTGCAGCTATTGTAGCTTTCTTCACTACATTGAACATCTTGATCAGCTTCTATGCCATCATTACAATTGCGTGTATAATCATCGTCACGGTTGCATCACTGGTGCTACTTGGATGGGAGCTTAACATTCTTGAATCTGTGGTTATTACTGTAGCTATAGGTATGTCTGTTGACTTTACCCTACATTATGGAGTAGCGTACAGACTCTCGCCAGACCTGGATCGAGAAATGAGAGTTGCTTGTTCGATTGGTCGCATGGGAAGTGCAGTTGCTATGGCTGCATTGACAACATTCCTGGCCGGTGTGTTCATGATGCCCTCCACTGTTTTAGTATATCAAAAGTTTGGAACATTTTTGATGTTACTTATTACCATTGCATGGATATATTCCACGTTTTTCTTCCAGTCTCTGTTACGAACTATTGGACCTCAGGGAGGGTTTGGTCAGTTTCATTGGCCAGCTTCAGACTGTTGTTCGCCGTCTGCCCGAGAACACGTGGACAAGACAGTGTATGCTATGTCCGAGTCCACACTGTCCAGTTCAAGTACAAGCAACCCAAACCATATCAGTAGTGAGGTGCATGAACTCGAGCCCTTGACCGAGGGTCAGGAGACTCACCCAAAACATTCCCACTTTCGTCATCATCACCATCATCACCATCATCCTCATCGTATCAGGTCAAAAGGCCCTTATACCCACATGAGGGCAAGAAGCCCTGGTGGCTATGAGTCCAAGCGTGGAACATGTGTCACCTTTGAACCTTCTTCAGAAACCCAGACTTCCGAAGTAATTATTGAACAGCCGGAAATCCATGAACCTGTGGATTCTGGTATTATATCTGGTGCTTCCCAAACTGACACCAGTGAGATCAAAGAAGATTCAGCCCATTACGGAAAAAGTGATGAACTTCTTTAGTTTGTTGGGATTTGTAAGTTTGTTAGAGCTTGTTTGAAGATGCACAAAGACTTCAGTACATGTCTGATGTCTATTTATTCCATGACTTTAACCCTGTTTAGTTTTATGTCTTAAATTGTTCATAAGTATCAATTTTTAATGTAAAGAACAGGTTATTTTGTTGTTTGTTCATGCAAATATTTGACTTAAATTATTTTTCTGTTTTTGGTCTTTTTCTTATTTCCTGTCATGTCAATAATTATAGGGAAATAAATTCTGAAACTTGATATTTCCACTTAGCAATACTGTTGATGTCTCTCAAGTGTAATATACTGCATGCCAACAGCAATACACAGAACCCTCAATGAACATAATTACCATAGATACTGTAAACCAACATTTTATATATACAATAATATAACTGTTTTACTGGCATTCTAGAAATTGGTAAGTAAATGAGAATACACATCTTTATGGATCACAACCTCTAGGTTAATGTATTAGTGACATTTCCATGTTGATTTTTACACCATGCTCCAGCTTGAGTTTGGTGTAATATTCTACATTAAAATGCAATAAACGAGAGTTGTCATCCATACAGTTCTGTGTTTTCTTACAATGATATGAAATAGAACCATTTGGAAACACAATATTGCTGTAAATTCAACTTTAACAAAGCTTTCTGTTGTAAACCACAGTAGATAGATCATACAACAGGTGGGCAGTCAGCGTTATTGGATAGAGCTCATTCAAATATGCAGATGCAGAGATGTGATCATTTTAAATGAACTGAGGATGATGTACATTTGGACAGGGGGCGGTAGGGTAGCCTAGTGGTTAAAGCGTTCTCTCGTCATGCCGAAGACCCAGGTTCGATTCCCCACATGGGTATAATGTGTGAAGCACATTTCGGATGTTCCACACCATTATATTGTTCAAATATTGCTAAAAGCAGTGTAAACTTAAATTTGGACAGTCAGTGACAAATTTCAACGAACCAGTGATTTTCTGTCGATTATATAAATCCTTAAGTATAGAAATCAGAACGATGATATGTTTGGTTGGCACAAGGGCATCTGATGGCCCAAGGTCATATCAACTGTAACAATTCAACCACTTAAGTAACCAGGTTTCCTCAGTGTTCACTATTTGGCATAGACACTGACGCTGAAGGGTCGTTGTCGGCACAGGTACTACAGATATGTACCCCAGGTACATTTCTGTATACAGACATGTACCCTAAACAAAGTCAAACTACAGAAACGTACCCTAAACGACGGACGAGTCCATATTCCGCGACCCAATACCAAAACCGTTTGTAGTTATTCCCGTTCAGCTGATTGCGAGTGGTGTACGTTGTGCACCGTGAAATATTTGTTATACTGTGTATGCTCTTATATAACGCAATCAAATGCATCTAATATACAACAGTATGAGAGTTCCGATCAAGAAAACTCCACAATGCAGAATGGAATGGGTACATTTCTGTATTCTGATAATGGCCAGGGTACATTTCTGTATACAGAAACGTACCTGGGGTACACATCTGTAGTACCCGTGCAGACAACGACCCTTTCTAGCGACACTGACTTACATTTCAAGATTCAAACTGCTTCAATCCAACAACTCATGACAGAATGTTAGTTACAGTTTCCACAGATCTAACAATGGAATGATTGTGTCAGTCAACAAACTGTCTTTTATATGATTATAATGTTAACAATGCCTAAATTCCACACAGAAAAACAGACTGCAAACAGAACCTACAATCATGTCTGCCTTTTGCTGACTCATCAATAGCAGTTTCCTTGTCCACCATAACGTCACACATATGCTGTCCTTCACCCAGTCTTCTACCATTAAATGACTGTTTCTTTGCAAATATTAGGGAACAGTTTCACTGAAATGAATTCATTCTTGTTATATTTATTGGCCACCTCATTTCCGAACACCCTCCTTGTATCATCGTGTGGTTCCTACAGATGAAGAACTTAGTTATGTGTGGATTCTCAGTTTACATGTTGACATTCATCACTGACATGTCACACACACACACATTCATGCTTCATGAGGCTCACATCTGTCGACAGTGTACACAGATGCCTTTTATAGATTGCTGGAATAAATGCATATAAAAATTAAACTGTATGTATCGTGGCCTTATGCATTTTGAAATATTGGTTGATTGACAGGCCATGATGTTTTTATGATGTTTTCTGTGGAACGCTGGATGTAAATATTATTTTTTGTCTGGGTTTTATAGTAAGGCCAATGGGATTGTTTGTGTCAATATTAAGCCATTTGGCAGGAGTATGACAAACACGTCATTCATATTATTGGGTTAAATTACTTAAAAATGCTGTTAAAGCTTTAAACAATGTGTTTAAATCAGTAAGTAATTCTTTTATTTATGTGTGAAAGACTTACTTTAAGTTGTCTAAATAAGTCCAAAATATCATTTAAAAAGCACATTTAAAAGAGCATGTTTTGGTTTACTTTATTTGAAAAACCATTACAAAAACAAACACATGAATTTATCTGGCCTCTGTAAAAGTCATCGGTAGAAAGTAATGCAAAATATCCACTTCAATGCAGAAATTACTGATTATTCTGTATGACTCCTCAAGAAAAAACAGACACTTGAGATATGTTTTAACGAGAGAAAAATCAAATCAAACTAGAATTGTAACGTGGAAGGTGAAGAATTGAGTTGAAATCACACATCTAATGTTTTTTACTCTCCATTGTATCCACCACAGATGTGAGTTTGTCCTAGAGGTTCTGTTGTCACCTGTCCACATCCACAGAATATAAGCAATGCCTCTCTATTTTGAATGTTATTCATTATTCATAAGCATTGATTATTAGGCGTGGCTTTGAGTAAAGTGATAAGCTGGAAGTATGTTTACATCATACCTGATCTTTGGGGAGTTGATAAGGATTTCAATTTCTTTGTTTGATATTGTTATTAAAATACATAAGTCCATGCTTTCTTCTAAACTGACCCTTAAAGGGATTCTTTTAAGGTCTGTGGATTCAGAAACCAAGAAATGAAAGATAAGATGTCAAAGTATCTTTCTGTATCATGCCAGTTAGGACTACTTGACATGAATTGTTTATGAGCAAGAAATAGAATGTCAAAGCTTGAATTCCAATAAAATACAGTTTTAACATGTGTAAGAACAAACAGATGCCTCATGCTTCATTTACCCACCAAAACAGATTTCACATGGTATACAAGACAAAACAGGGCTGAAAAGTTAATTAATGGATTATGACAATCAGTTCTGACACCAGGTGTTTGTTAAAAGGGTATGACCTGCTACATATGGTTTTAGTTGAAGTGCCATTTATAAAGTACTGAGTAATTTGTATTTAGAATATTGATCAGTCCCAATTTGTAAATGTGCAGATAAATTACATGATTTGGTAAACGATTGGTATGTTTTGGATTTAGGGCATTGTGTTATTTAGAGTTTAATTTCTTGGTGCACTGGTACCTCAGTGAGGTACTTCAGCATGATAATAAAGACAGATGTACTCTAGGATTGACGCAGGTGGATGTTTATAAAGATATAGTTTATTGGTGTAAAGGTACAATCCAGTTTATTAATGTATTAAGTAAAATAAAATGTCATGTTAATAATAAATTTGAGAACTCATTTGTGTATTCAGCTAAAAATGTCTAGACATATCTGATATTTTGTTTTCCCTCTTTATTCTGTCTACAACTCCCATATAGCTCATGATGTAAGCTTGCCAGACAAACTGTATTTGTTTTGTTATGAACCTCTGTGAGACTCTCAGACAAATGTTACCATGGTTACTAACAGTTCCAGTGACTGTTTCATTTTCAATGAATTTTGTCATTTTGATTACCCATGGTGTAAACTGGAGAACCACCATGCTTGTTGATGTAAGATATTTGTCCACTCCTGCATTTATGATTTTCATCCAGTCTCTTAACATTCCTTTGAGCAGGAAGAACAAAACAGGTGTTTTTTGGAGGATAAAATTGAACCCTCTGTGACATTTTTCAAACCTTGGTTTGCATATTTGTGTTTTATAGTGTGCTCAACATATAAACTCCTGTATTCTTTGTAATCTCTGGAGATTCCATTGATGCTTTCTACTAACCACAAGGTTTTGATTCATTCCATTAGTCACCCATGTTCGTTTGCACTTCAGAAATATTGTTAATGAAGATGCTGTTTGTTGTTAATAGTTGATGGCTAACAAACTTTAGGTCATGTCTTTTTAATTGTGGAATATTCATATGCTTTTTCTGTTTGTTATTTTTTGTGTAATTCACCTTGTAATTAATGACATGAAAACCAGTTTTATGACAATCAGTTGTATGACAAGTAGCAGATACATGACAAGCAGTTACATGACAAACAGCATGTTTATGAGAGGACACGGTTGCATGGAAACTGTTCCATTTCCAGCAACAGTGTTATACTAAGATAATCAATGTGGCAGTGGAGACTCTAGATGATGGCATTTTATTAAGGTCCACCACAAATACATTTCCCAGTTTATAATTAACCTACTTTGACTAAAGGACTGCTACATATGTCTGGACTTTGCCTTGTTCCTTGTCCATAGTTCCATATGCACTCTTTAGGGACATTCTGATCCTGCATGGAACTGTAGGTATTTTTTTCCCCACATTATGGTCTGATGTTGAGTGAGTGAGAATGGTTTTATGCCGCTTTTAGCAATATTCCAGCAACATCATGGCGGTCTGATGTTGAAGGTCAGAGTGATCCATTATGAAATATATCAAAGTCAAGGTCATGAGAGGTGGAGTCTTAATATAGCTGAGATCTTAAGAATGTATGGCCACCCCTGAAGCATTTACCTGAAATATTATATTCACTTGTATTAACCAGTTACATGACAAAGTTACATGGCAAGCCGCTGTTACATAACGAGTTTGGTACAGGTTGAATTTTGTGTTTATTTCCTTCTTGAAAGTTGTATATCTACAATAAAAATATCATCTCACTTTTTGTTTTATGTATTTAGCTAATTAATCCAAAATGTAGATGTGAATGTCTTAATTTCTAATAATGAGCTTTCACCATAATATATCTCATATATATATATATATATTTCCACGTTTATCTCCATCCATATAGATAACATGGAGAAGGTATCACATGGTCAAGTGCAGATTGGTCAATTGCTGTGTATCTATTACCAGTCATCTGTTACATGCCTCCAACCTTCTGTGGCAGCATAGGTCCCCAGCCTGGTTGTCAGTGCTGACAGAAATAAGGTATGAGTAGTATGTGAATCAAGGAAGTTGGGAATTAAGAATCAGTGTGTGTGAATCAAAGATCAGAGTGTGTGACTTAACTGTCAACCAAGGATCAGTGTGTGTGTGTGTGTGTGTGTGTGAGAGAGAGAGAGAGAGAGAGAGAGAGAGAGAAGACTTAACTGTGGGTGAATCAAGGATCAGTGTGTGCTTTAACTGTGAATCAAGGATCAGTGTGTGTGACTTCACTTTGAGTGAATCAAAGGTCAGTGTGTGACTTAACTAAGTGAATCAAGGATCTGTGTGTGTGTGTGTGTGTGTGTGTTGACTGTAGGAATCAAGGATCAGGGTGTGTGACTTGACTGTGAATCAAGGATCAGTGTGCGTGACTTGACTGTGAATCAAGGGTCAGGGTGTGTGACTTGACTGAGTGAATCAAGGATCAGTGTGTGTGTGGCTTGACTGCGAATCAAGGACCAGGGTGTTTGGCTTGACTGTGAATCAAGGATAAGTGTGTGTGTGACTTGACTGAGTGAATCAGGATCAGTGTGTGTTAACTGAGTGTATCAAGGATCAGTGTGTGTGGCTTGACTGAATCAAGGATCAGAATGTGGCTTAACTGAGTGTATCAAAGATCAGTGTGTGTGTGTGTGTGGCTTGACTGTGTGAATCAAGGATCAGTGTGTGTGGCTTGAATGTGAATCAAGGATCAGTGTGTGTGACTTAACTGTGAATCAAGGATCAGTGTGTGTGACTTGACTGAGTGAATAAAGCATCAGTGTGTGTGACTTGACTGTGTGTGAATCAAGGATCAGAGTGTGATTAACTGAGTGTGTCAAAGATCAGTGTGTGTGACTTATCTGTGTGAATCAAGGATTTGGTTAATCAAGGATCAGTGTGTGTGTGTGTGTGTGTGTGTGTGACATCTGAGTGAATCAAGGATCAGTGTGTGTGACATCTGAGTGAATCAAGCAATTGCTAAAATAAGGGATCAGAGTGTCTGACTTGGCTGTGTGGATCAAGAATCAGTAGGTTTGACTTGACTGTGTGGATCAAGGATCAGTGTGTGTGACTGAAACTGTGTGAATCAAGTCTTTGGTGATATGTGTGTGATTTAACTGTGTGAATCAAAGATCATTGTGTGCACACTGAATTGAGGAGTGGGTGGTTACACTGAGTGACAGGGTTTATTGTGTGGACTGAGTATTGAATGGTCACAATGTGGCAATTTACACCTTCACTGTATTGACTGCTGGCAATCCTACGGGCCACTGATGATGCTGGCATATTGACGACTGTATTGCAACATTATCCACACAGTTCAATGACACCAGGTGTTGATCACAATGTCACTCCAGTTATATTTATAGTAATACATAAGTTTTTAGATACATTGATATATGAAATAAGTATTGGCAGTCAAAAGAAAATACTCGATGAAAACCTATCTTTAGCAATGTAATCACTTAAAAGTATAGTTGAAATACAAAACTAATCAGCGGAGCTTCCTTGAATAACAAGTAAACCAGTTGCTCTTTACAAGAACTAACCTATATAGTTTTTAAAGTGTCAATATGCTAAGAAAGAGCATGCAAATGATAATATTTATATTACCAGAAATTGGAGACAAAATAAACCCGTTATTCAATGAAAAGGGAGGCAAAATATAATCGGCACAGATTTTAAGGCGCAAAAACACGTTCACATGAAAGGAAGTAAGCAGTATAAAATTGTTATGTGAAAAAAGAGGCAAAAGATAATCTCTAGTCTACAAAAAAAAGAAAGCAAAATAAAATCTTTATGCCAAAGGAAATGCAAAATACAACTTTTAAGAAAGAGGTAAAAATATACCTTGGAAATCTTTATGTTTTGAAAGATTAAGCCGTGTTTATTTCAGCCAAAGCTTTACATCTCTGTCCATCTTCTTTGTACAAGTATTTTCATTGCTGAAACTTGCTAACAGACAAAATATTTAATTCCACATTTATGATTTTTGTGGTATCTGATAAATAAACAATCTGGTATTACAGATGTTCTCTAAAGTGCTGCAGTTTGCTCAACAGAGTGGTGTGTGTCCGTGATGATATCCATGCTGTATGGTATGAAGTGCAAGCACCAAATCAGGTCTCCCAAATCATCCCTATGTTGACTGGTTACATGAAGAAGTAGATTGTCAATACCTGCACCACTTTAGTCTTTCCTGCCACTTATCACTGCCGTTTAAACTAAATACTAAACAGTGTTTAGCCAATTAACTCCCTTGTGATATTGCATCAGACTCATGAATATAGTTCAGGAGAAATTTCAAATTGAACAGTACCCAGACAATGCATAAAACAACAGAACCATATTTCTTTGTATATACAGATTTGCAATGATATGCACAGTTTGCGAACATCTCTCAGACCTTTGTCTACCTTTGACTGTCAAGAGTTTCCCTGCTGGAAAGGGGAACACCTTCACTTGAGAGGGGGTTATGTGTTCATACCTGTGAAAACATTGCAGCCATATATCAGTCCTGTCAGCTGTTCATGTCAGCGTCACATGACATGGCGTTCCAGTAATCTGGATTTTATCAGTGTGTCACCATGATGAAATTTTTAAACTGAGGAACATGTAACTGAGCATCTAAATAAAGTCATGTGTCTTGATTGTATGGTTACGGTTGATGTTCCAGCTGTGGTTCCTGGTTTTCTGTATGTAGCACTTGTATTGGTGTTACTTTAGCATCTTTGACAGTTTTCTTGCTTTATTACTATTGTGTATTTCTACATTTCATCAGCTCGGCTAGAGTGTATGTGCTGAAACATCTCTCACAGTGTATACAAGTACTCACATCTACATCTTTTCATTATGGAAAAGGTTTTGTTGCTTTATTGTATTTCACAGATATGTCTACCAGATTGTGTGTGTACATTCACAGATATGTCTACCAGATTGTGTGTGTACATTCACAGATATGTCTACCAGATTGTGTGTGTACATTCACAGATATGTCTACCAGATTGTGTGTGTACATTCACAGATATGTCTACCAGATTGTGTGTGTACATTCACAGATATGTCTACCAGATTGTGTGTACATTCACATGTCACCAGATATGTCTACCGGTAGATTCACAGTGTGTCTACCAGATTGTGTGTGTACATTCACAGATATGTCTACCAGATTGTGTGTGTACATTCACCAGATATGTCTACATTCACAGATATGTCTACCAGATTGTGTGTGTACATTCACAGATATGTCTACCAGATTGTGTGTGTCTGTCGGTACCTGTACATTCACAGATATGTCTACCAGATTGTGTGTGTACATTCACAGATATGTCTACCAGATTGTGTGGTTCTGTCGGTGCCTGTACATTCACAGATATGTCTACCAGATTGTGTGTGTCTGTCGGTACTTGTACATTCACAGATATGTCTACCAGATTGTGTGTGTCTGTCGGTGCTTGTACATTCACAGATATGTCTACCAGATTGTGTGTGTCTGTCGGTGCTTGTACATTCACAGATATGTCTACCAGATTGTGTGTGTCTGTCGGTGCTTGTACATTCACAGATATGTCTACCAGATTGTGTGTGTGTCTGTCGGTGCCTGTACATTCACAGATATGTCTACCAGATTGTGTGTGTCTGTCGGTGCCTGTACATTCACAGATATGTCTACCAGATTGTGTGTGTCTGTCGGTGCTTGTACATTCACAGATATGTCTACCAGATTGTGTGTGTGTCTGTCGGTGCTTGTACATTCACAGATATGTCTACCAGATTGTGTGTGTACATTCACAGATATGTCTACCAGATTGTGTGTGTCTGTCGGTGCCTGTACATTCACAGATATGTCTACCAGATTGTGTGTGTCTGTCGGTGCCTGTACATTCACAGATATGTCTACCAGATTGTGTGTGTCTGTCGGTGCCTGTACATTCACAGATATGTCTACCAGATTGTGTGTGTCTGTCGGTGCCTGTACATTCACAGATATGTCTACCAGATTGTGTGTGTCTGTCTGTCAGTACATTCACAGATTGTTGTGTGTACATTCACAGATATGTCTACCAGATTGTGTGTGTCTGTCGGTGCTTGTACATTCACAGATATGTCTACCAGATTGTGTGTGTCTGTCGGTGCCTGTACATTCACAGATATGTCTACCAGATTGTGTGTGTCTGTCGGTGCTTGTACATTCACAGATATGTCTACCAGATTGTGTGTGTCTGTCGGTGCTTGTACATTCACAGATATGTCTACCAGATTGTGTGTGTCTGTCGGTGCTTGTACATTCACAGATATGTCTACCAGATTGTGTGTGTCTGTCAGTGCTTGTACATTCACAGATATGTCTACCAGATTGTGTGTGTCTGTCGGTGCCTGTACATTCACAGATATATCTACCAGTTTTGTGCGTGTACATTCACAGATATGTCTACCAGATTGTGTGTGTCTGTCAGTGCTTGTACATTCACAGATATGTCTACCAGATTGTGTGTGTCTGTCAGTGCTTGTACATTCACAGATATGTCTACCAGATTGTGTGTGTCTGCCGGTTCTTGTACATTCACAGATATGTCTACCAGATTGTGTGTGTCTGTCAGTGCTTGTACATTCACAGATATGTCTACCAGATTGTGTGTGTCTGTCGGTGCTTGTACATTCACAGATATGTCTACCAGATTGTGTGTGTCTGTCAGTGCTTGTACATTCACAGATATGTCTACCAGATTGTGTGTGTCTGTCGGTGCTTGTACATTCACAGATATGTCTACCAGATTGTGTGTGTCTGTCGGTGCTTGTACATTCACAGATATGTCTACCAGATTGTGTGTGTCTGTCGGTGCTTGTACATTCACAGATATGTCTACCAGATTGTGTGTGTCTGTCGGTGCTTGTACATTCACAGATATATCTACCAGTTTTGTGTGTGTACATTCACAGATATGTCTACCAGATTGTGTGTGTCTGTCGGTGCTTGTACATTCACAGATATGTCTACCAGATTGTGTGTGTCTGCCGGTTCTTGTACATTCACAGATATGTCTACCAGATTGTGTGTGTCTGCCGGTTTTTGTACATTCACAGATATATCTATCAGTTTTGTGTGTGTACATTCACAGATATGTCTACCAGATTGTTTGTGTCTGTCGGTGCTTGTACATTCACAGATATGTCTACCAGATTGTGTGTGTCTGTCAGTGCTTGTACATTCACAGATATGTCTACCAGATTGTGTGTGTCTGTCGGTGCTTGTACATTCACAGATATATCTACCAGATTGTGTGTGTCGGTTCTCGGTTCTTATGTACATTCACAGATATGTCTACCAGATTGTGTGTGTCCAGTTTTGGTGCCTGTACATTCACAGATATATCTACCAGTTTTGTGTTGTACATTCACAGATATGTCTACCAGATTGTGTGTGTACATTCATAGTCACCAGTGCTTGTGTGTGTTCACAGAAATGTCTACCAGATTGTGTGTGTCTGCCGGTTCACATTCACAGATATGTCTACCAGATTGTGTGTGTCTGCCGGTTCCTAGATTGCGGGTTCTTGTACATTCATAGATATATCTACCAGATTGTGTGTGTACATTGACAGATATATCTACCAGATTGTGTGTGTACATGCATTGACTGAGCGACTAGAATATGTGTACACATCCAGGAACAGACCTACTAGATTGTGTGTTTGTGTACATGCACTGACAAATGTACTAGATTGCATATGAACATTCAGTAGTAGTGTATGGAGATGCGTTGACATGTAGTGTGTGTTCTTGTGTGCACACACATTGACATGCAGAGTGTGTACATGCACTGGCAGAAGGACTTGGAAGGGACCTGTGTGCCTCTTTCCACCTCTTTATTACATTGTACAATACTCAGAGCTGGTATTTTTATGAACACAAATATGCTTTATTAAATAAACATTTACCAAACATTAATTGTTTTTGCGTTAAATGTTCTAAAGTTAAACAGAAAAAATTATACGTTATCATACCTTCTGAGGAGACACTACACATATGTGCTTTACACACATCTGAAGTATTCAAGAGGTTGATACTGTATCACTTGGTATAGAACACACAGTCACGCTTGTGTATGCTGTATTAAACGCACTGTTCTTTTGGAGTAACTTGGAGACCTTACAATCAGCAATATCATGTCTGTAAATGCAGCATGGTTGGTTGGTTGGTTTGTTGTTTAACGCAGCACTCAATAATATTCCAGCTATGTGACGGCAGTCAACAGCACGAGTATCAATCAACACATTTGGGATACAATGACATGTGCCAACCAAGTCCGTGAGCCTGACCACCCGATCCCGTTAGTCACCCCTTGAGACAAACGTGGGTTATTGAAGATCAATTCTAACCCGGATCTTCACGGGTCCAAATGCAGCATGGAACGCACAAACCAATGGTTGACTGCATGAGCAAAGGTCTAGCTAGTGGGGCACAATTACGCAGAGAAGTGACCAGTATGGCTATTTATTCTCTTTTGTTTGGTTTTTCAACAAACACAGGATAATGACCACCTATTCCTCCACTAGGTACCCAGACTTTTCAGTACATGTTTACTCTTATCGCAAAAGCCCTTGTCTCATCACTAATTTCCAGTGTTCCTTCACATAATCACGTTTTGCCTGTTCCGCGCAATGGAATATATTTCGGAAGGTAATTGGGACTGATTGTTATCTTGCTTCGACAGGTTATTTGATTGAAAGGTAAGTCTACCTGAGGGTTTTGATGGTATCTTGGTCAGGCAACCTATGGAGTAAGTAAGCTAATGTCATTGCACCCATCTAAGGGCGTCGGGTATCTGTGAACAACTGCCTGAAATAATGAAAACCAGTGTATACGGTTCCTATGTGATGTATACGGTGAAGTATCCAGTCTGGAATATCCAGCGAAACAGATTCAATTTGAGTAAAAGGCGAAACAGCAACGGAAGCTGTTCTTGCTGGTGGAACAGCGAGTTGCACGTGTGAAATTGAATTTCACTGCAAACGGTTGTTGATTTACCTGGCTGTTCTACCAGCAAGTGGTCCCCCATCGTACAAAATAGCGAAAAGTGACAACAAAATAATGATCGTTTGTTAAACAACTTTTTTATTCGGGTGTCCAAAATTATGAGACAAATCATTAGAGTCGGTCTGTCGATTGCATATGATTGTGCAAAATTGGGTTTTGTTGCAATTATAAAAAATAATGTGTTAATGAGCAATTCATCGGTCTCAAATATATAACTGTATATACATAGATCACAGAAAAGCAGTAATGCTATCAGGTGATCCTGGCCTGTCCTAAATGATCCATTAACTTGATAAAGTTACAAGTCAACGTTACGAAGAAATCTCCTTAAATTATGGACTTTCGTTATAATGAAATTGAACAATTTGTTGTCAAATATATAGATATAGAACAATAATATTAACAATCCATCTCAAGTGTTGACATAATGAGAGTAGGGTCTCTAATCATATAGGTTTCAAATTCACTCCCTAATCATATAGATTTCAACGTTACTCTCTAATCACATAGGTTTCAACGGACGATTTTGTCCGCTGGGTATTATCTAATCTTTTCGGATTTATTTTTACCAGAATCAAAAACCTTACTAACTCAAAAGAAATCGATCAGATTATTTCAGACTCAGTGACTAAATGTGACTGACCGAGTTGAGTTAACGCTACCTTGCACAGCGATTCATTAATGTTCCTTACCAACATGTTACAATTAGCCTATTTTATAACGTCGAAAGTCCAAAGTGAAACCTTAGAGCACGATTGTAGAGCAGATCATCGTCATAATTATAACGAATGTGTGATTCGAACCCACGCCCAGCTGATCCATGTACGGCTAAGGGCAAAGGCGATGGTCTACATCAATATTTTCATGAAAGTTTCATTATGCGCCAGTCGCTCAATCAGTCTTTAAATTGCGTAAATGATTATACTGCTGCAAATCACACCTTGCAGAGGTTTCTCATTATGTTTGTTTTCTTTTGAAGATGCCAGTTAAGTAGCTGAGACGTGCTATAAGCCTTTTTCAGATTTTCTTTGATTTGACTTTTTTTGACCATTTCGAATTTACAGATATCAAGATTCGAAAATATAAACCCAGCATCAAACTTCAGTTGTTGTTTCACAAGAATTCATTACGTCTGCAATGACGTGTTTACCACTGACGCCTGAGCTTCGTGGCGTATTTGCAACGTTTGAAAACGTCGTCATCTGTGCATGATAAGTGCGCAAATACACCTTGATATCGCGTCATCGGAAATCTTCTAGTGAATTAAACCGTCGAACTAATGTTGTATGAAAAATATGTTCTTGATATCATTTTCAAATGTCATCCCTCAAAGCTTCCGGCGCAGTTCACACTCAACAGCTAATAGCCCTCTTGTCGAAAGGTCACTACGTGCACGGCGGTAGGGTCCGCACCTCGTATGTCCATCAAGCCGCTGACAGTCATCGATCGCCAAAGTGCATCTTCAATTCGTGACTCAGGCTACCTCGATCTGGGCTCTGTATATTTATGGCTGGGCCCAACCGAGGATATTTATACCTAATTGGGTTGTGCTGTAGAAGATCTTACGACTACCCCCGCAAAAAATGTCACCCCATTGACTCGTAACATAAAGCGAAACAAGTTGACATTTTCGTAATGGCGTTGGTAGTTAAACATGGTCATTGAATGGATGTTCCCCGTTCACCTTGTTAGTGCACACACTATGCTTTTTATATGGGACAATGCTAATGATAGGAAATGAGAAGCCTTCTTGGGGTGGGCGTTTTGTACTTAAGTGCTTGTGAATGAATCTCGACATTTCATTCATTAGACCAGAGGCACCGTTGATATCTCAGACGTGACTTGTATCTGTTATACGGAGATGAATGAGACAGTCTTGAACAACGGATGTCATAATCCGCGCTCCAATCACAGCGTGTCCTGTGATTTACTTCCGGGTTGAAGGATATGACCTCGCCAGCTTCAATGAAAATGAAGGTCATGGTTGTTACGTGGGACGAGGAAATTGGCCGGCGTTTAATGTGGGATCTCGGCAGGAGCCAAGTATCTGAGTTGTTCCTCAAAGACTGTAGAAGAGGATATGGTTATGTTTTGCAAAGGGTTGATTAGAGGCTTGTGGAAACCACAGTAATTTTGACAAAATGGCAACTTATAAGTTAAAGGATGAACTTTTTAGAGAAACGTTATTGTTGATGAAACAATTAATATATAAATGTATTTGAAGGTATAAATGTTTACCTTCTACTCGTGGATGAGATGAGACATTCGACAATCCGGAGTGACACAGTTTCGGTGACTCGTATGAGTAACATTTGTAAGGAAATCGATAGACCTTAGCAGATCATCTTAAAACGCATAACGTGCCCATTTGACACTTTATGTGTTAACTCTGCCTCAGGAAAACACGTCCCAGTAACCTTCTGGACTGCCAGATGGTTCTGTCTCTCATAAAGGGTGAAAATATATGGATGTCAACTTCTGTAACAGGAGGAGGAACCCGGCTTTTCGGAGTATATTCACCTCACCCGATCAAGGAGTAACAATATACACCGAAACATTGCGCCCTCCATAAAGTTACTCCTTTTAACATTTTCATGGCTTTATTTAATCGCTACTGAAAGCAGAGTCCATTGTGAGATGTGTTCACGAATCGGTTTCAAATAGCCATGTGTTCGCGGAAATGCGAACGTATCCATTGGTGGCAACCGTCACAACACCCCCATGGGTTAAGACCGGGATCCCACTACTGTCTCGCAGTCCCTGAACCATATTTTCCCACCCTCCTTGCCCATCCTGTGTTGGAAAACCCCCAAACAAACCAGGTCTAGATTTTCCTCTGAATCTCCCATCTGAATTTCCTCTGAATCTCACTGGGGCCCATTTTAAAAATACATGGAGTAATTTCTTTCTATCAAAATTACATATTTTAGAGACTAAGCGATAGTCTAGAATTCCACAACTCGCAGGTTTGATAAAGGGCAGTTCTAAATGTAAATGGATATTTAGTCCCAGTGATCGCCATAAAGATTATCACTCTGTTATGAGTAAAGAAAGCTTCAGTGAAACTCGCAAGAATGATTCGTTCCATGAGTGAGTATGGTTTTACGTCGCTTTTAGCAATATTCCACCAATATCACGGAGGAAAACACCAAAAATGGGCTTCACATATTGTAGCCATGTGGGGTCTTCCTCGGCACAAGCGAACGCTTTAACCACTAGGCCATGAAATGGAGCGGTCGCCGTAACCAGCCTCAATTGGTTCTAGCCATTCGTGTCTGTAGGATTTTTTATCGGTTTTGTCAATATTTCCCAACGCCTTGCCTATATTTATAAGGCGACATCGTTTCTCCGACTTGATGTTGGTACACATCGGTGAAGATGTAATCGGTTCAACTTGCACCTGTTCTCATCACTATTTTATTGGGACGCATGCGGAATCGTAAAGCTGTTCTTATGCATTTGGAAAGTACTTCTGTTGCTTTACTTTAAATTGTGTCACCAGTTTTTGCAGCAGGTTTCACCAAAGTGGTTGAAGGCATAAATTGCTTCGGGCTTTCTTCCCACATCAAGCTGATATGATATAACCTGAGTATTACGATTTTATACTTCAGTTATATTTCATGACAAGGTAAGCCCCTCCACTCAACGGGTCTATCCGCTCGGAACCTAGCACTGAGTGCTGAGCCCATGCATGTACAGTAATTCTATCCTTTAAAGAGGCAAGTCTAGATAAGCGTACAGACCCCAGTCTGATATATATATATACGTGTTATACATATATGTATAAATCTTTATATATATACATGTATTTTTTAGAAACTATCATTTAAACTATTAATTATTACCTTAGAGACTTGTGCAAGTCTACACGGAACCAACAAGGCAATAATAGCCAGCTGCCTCACCAAACCCTTCCAGCCAGCCAGCGAGAACCGGCGATCATCAAACGATGGCGAATAGGACAATATTCGCCTCTTGACTCCTTAGAAGAAAACTACAAGAAGGCCATGCACACGAACTAATGAAATTAGTGTTGTTTGGATGCAATTGACAAGATCAATCGCATGGCGATACAGTGAAGACGGCAGTGTAAGATGTAGACTGACTTTTAGTCTCTGAATACATATAATTTTGACAGAAACAAGAATTCCATTTAAATTAAAGAGGAGCCCCAGTGGGATGGGGGGTTTCTGAACCTGCGGAAAATGTAGACTTGCTTCATTTACGGCTTTTGTATTACAGTAAGGGTTGTGTGGGTCGGAAAATAACATGTTGCAGGGACTGAGAGACAGACGATACCAGATGTACAAGAGCCTGTGCAGCTGGCCGGAGTGGTAATTTGCAGTTGTAAACACGGCCGAGCTAATGAGGTCGGAATGTCGCCGAGGACGCCTCCAACAGTCGACAGCTCCGGACACGACAGAACAATGTGTGCAGGAAATGACCAGCGTTCTTGTTCATAAATGTTCGTACAGTGAGGCCGAGAAGGTTAATGGGGGGAAGTTAAGGGTGATGTTAACAAGAAGAAATATGCATTATTCATAGCGATGTCAGAATTAATGGACCCGTGAGATGTTGTAAGTAAAACTGATGATGCCTTTTCATGTTAATACAGCAGAAGGGGGCGAAGGTGACCCATCTGTGACTATTACCGAGGGGACACATGACATACACATGAAACATGAACACACTAGTACCATACTCGGTCAGTATCTCATTAGGAGACACGTTGTAGAGTTGCGTCCCTTAGTGAGTGAGTTTAGTTTTACGCCGCTTCTAGCAATTTTTCGGCAATATCACGGCGGGGGACACCAGAAATGGGCTTCAGACATTGTACCCATGTGGGGAATCAAACCCAAGCCTTCGGCGTGACGAGCGAACGCTTTAACCACTGGGCTACCCCACCGCCCCCGCGTCCCTTAGTGCCCAACCATCGCGGGTCGCAGATTCTGTTACTTTTACATGTTGGTTTTACCCGGTTTTACCAATGTGGTGGTATATGAGTATAGCAAGAGTATCACTTTCGGCTTTTCTTCCCAAATGTTAAGCCGAAACGGCTTGGTATGACTGAAATATTGTTCAGAGCATATGGAAAATGTATCGCAACACTCCACATTTTTCAGAGTCTCAATATGTTACCATTAACCATCAGTGTTCGAAATTAATGTTTGTCCTCAGGCCTGAAACCGACTGAAAAACACTCGGACCCACAGGTTTTGTTTTCTGCAAGTCCTTATGGCCGACAGCCTTTTCATCCCCAATAACATAAGAGTATTATTTCCATATTAAAATATAGGGCCCACACATTCTGATCAGGACCCAAAACTTTTTATGGTTCTGGGTCCTTAGGGCCTGCAGCTTTTCAGGGTTAAGTTCAAGGACTGTTAACCCTAGAAAAGAAACCTATCGAAACCTCGATTTAACTCACTATTAGGGCTGTGCAATATTACCGGTAAACCGGTATAGACCGGTAAAGTATCTCTCGATACGATTATCGCGATAATGTTCAGATTCTGCAATATATTGGGTCATCCAGAGTTAGCTCCCTTTGAATTATCTGCCCTTGATTTACACAGCAACAAATTGAGCACTAAAAGTGTCAAATATAATTTTGTTTCTTTTCTGTTTCATGTGACATTTTACGAGTTGAAGTGTCTTTATAAGTGGCTGCAAAAGTGCCAAATATTCTACCAAATGCTTTAAGTTTTGGGGTTTGAATGGTTACATATGTGACGTTTTGGAGGAATTAAGTGACCTCAAATGGACCAATCTTTTACGAAAGGCAAGATTTATGGATGTCAACGTATTGTTGTGAATAACACAACGTTTCGGAGTGTATGCTTGCTCCTTCATGAATATTCACAATAAAAAGTTGACATCTTGCTCTTCTTATGCATTCCACTTCTAAATGCCCTTGGGGCGGTGGGGTAGCCTAGTGGTTAAAGCGTTGGCTCGTCACGCCGGAGACCCGGGTCCGATTCCCCACATGGGTACAATGTGTGAAGCCCACTTCTGGTGTTCCCCGCCGTGATATTGCTGGAATATTGCTAAAAGCGGCGTAAAACTAAACTCAGTCAGTCAGTCAGTCTAAATGCCCTTAAAAAATTTGACCAATCTTTTATTTGGATTTATAAGCAGAGCTACTGGCTCTAAGTGACCATTTTACAATTCACATTATTTTGTTATTTTTGTTTTGTTCCATAATGGGACATATGTTATCAATTTTTGATAAAGGCCAAAGTTTTATACATTTTGTAGTACTGTATAATGATATTCTAGTGAAGGATCTTAGTTATTGAGGTCACATGAGATTTTAAGTTCACCTAAATCATGTTTTTGTGTCATTTTACAACAGTTCATGTTAACACATGTTTATATTGGAGTTGAATCTGAATGAATCACTGACAAACAGTAACAATAATTACATGCTGCATTGAAGTACATTCTGTTGAAGCAAACAACACTGACCATGAAAATCATGTTATAGTTTTACCTTTATCATTATGTTCTCAAAACTTTGTTGCAATACAGTTACTTCAATGAAACATTCCACATTAAGGCTCTTTATCATTTATCTGTACATCATTGACATACATCCATACACAATGGGGACATGAAGCCTGAAAGTATGGTGTAATAGCAACTAAGTAGATGATGTCGCACACAGAGAGCTATTGTGAATTTATGATGTACACACTTGGACTGAAACTTTCCAGTCAATATATTACAATATGTATTTCAATATCTCTTGAATTATTGCAATATATCGCAATATGAGAATCAGGGCAATATCCAGCCCTACTCACTAGCTGGATAGATTGACCCTCAAGGAATGATTAAAAAGAAATATAAACGCAAGAAGAAAGAAAAATGGTTGTTTATTCAGAGAGGCAAACATTGCAAAATATTACTCATTTGTAGTGCTGATAACAAGTGCGGCCATATTCAAGACTCTGACATACAAAGACATCACATAGGTATCAATAACCGAGCGCATTGTCAATATCTATTATAACTTCCGCCAACTGCAATAATATTCCTGACCCTCGTCCTCATTGACGGGATCAGACGCTGAGTTTGATGTTGCGGTATTGCGGTGCATTCTTAATGGAGGCCTTGTTCCAATATATCTGCTTCCCATAATGTCCCAAACGTTGGATTAAGGTCAGGGGCTAGATTTTCGAAGCTCTCTTAGCACTAAGATAGTCGTAAGTCTATGTTAATGTATGGCAGTTACGCCTATCTCAGCGCTAACAGAGCTTCAAAATCTAGGCCCTGGGCTCCTGGTGGACTACCGCCTCTTGACGCAAGAAATCACGGACTGCACGGGCGCGATGTGGCCCAGCATTGTCGTCAATGAAGACTGGCCTTGTGTTCAGAGGATGACAGTCACGTGAGAGGCACCCTACACCAGATATGAACTGCAGCGCCAAACACGAGGTCGGCCATCAGTCATGAAGAAAAGAAATCGACTTTCGTCCGAACAGTTACGTCAAATTCCAGTGACGTCAACCTTGACACCAAGGTCGTCATGCTGCTTTGTGCTCTGGGAATAACAACGGACATCTGGAAGGTCGTCTAGGTCGTCAACACACGGCCGATCTGGGGTGATTTCTGACCGTTCTGTTGGACATTTTTAACATAGCCCTTGCCATTAACGGTTGAAGACTTGTGATTCTGCAGAGGGTCGTATCCTCTCTAGAAGTTGTCAGTCGTCGTCAACCTGGGCCTAGATTTTCGAAGCTCTCTTAGCTCTAAGATAGTCGTAACTGCCATACACTAACATTAACTTACAACTTTCTTAGCGCTAAGAGAGCTTCGAAAATCTAGGCCCTGAACGGTAAGGGTAGAAACGCCATTAGTTTGCTGATGTTCTTTGGCGAGTCGGCTGATGATCGATGGCTGACCACCATCCCCTCAATAGCCCTCAATGACATGCCATCATTCTGCAAACTAAAACTTACCATCTTTGAGCAGTTGTCAGTTTAGAAGGTCCATGTTATCTTATCATTCCAAGTTATCGAACTGTTCACTAAAACTTGATATCAATTGATTTCGTTCAATAAGTACAACGGTTTACGACATTCTAGACATTCATATTCAGATTGGTAACGTTCCTTTGGATGACAGTATTTTACTCACATGCGTGATAAATTAGGTTCCAATCCCAGTTGAATAAATTAAGTTCCAATCCCAGTTGAATAAATTAGGTTCCAATCCCAGTTTCATAAATTAGGTTCCAATCCCAGTTTAATAAATTAGGTTCCAATCCCAGTTTCATAAATTAGGTTCCAATTCCAGTTTCTCATTGGTCCACTGAATCATCTTTGGTCTGTTTTCACCATACCAATCCTTGTGACTTTCAACCAATTGATACTTTTTGCTCTCGAGCCATCCTGCGGTATAATGAAACTATTTGTCGTCGTTTGTATGGACGTAAAGGAATAGGAAATGTACTATTAATACTTACAATTCAAAATTTGGATATTGTTACCAATGCATCTGAGGATTAGGGTAGCTATTACATGTACAAAATTTACTTTTCTAGACAAATATGTTGCAATGACATCTCGTGAGAATATTTTCCACATCGAAGGTCAATAAATCAACCACACCCGTCATTTAAGACCGTTTTATAGTCATTTTCATTGACACTCATTTACATCCTCACCAATCTAATATCTGTTGTATGGATCATACTATTAACCAGCCAACGTTCCGTTCTGAAGGTCAAAACTATAAATTGTATCAATTCTACGTCAATATATCTAAGCTTGGCCTCCTCTAGGGGAACGTTCCCATATTTCATGTAATATCGGGGTTAGTTTTCACGTCGTAAAAAGGTCACCAAAGTAATTGTCTGCTCTTGACATTTGAAACCCATCTCTCTTGAAACATACCGCCTTGATTTCGCCCCCACTCAATTTATCGTAATAAAAGTTTTAATGACATGACTCGATCGGCTGATGTGATGAAGGCAGTATAGAATGGGGTGATCCTATGGAAGCGGACAGAACCTAGACGAGGCGTATATCGCCATGAAATATTCGATAACACACTGGTAAAACATACTTAGACATTAATCACGATTCTGTTGTCCGTCCCTAGATAGATTAGGGGCTGGGATATCTCAAATATGAAGTGTCCAAAACGTCTCCTTCACGTATAATTGTATAAATATACTGTTATATTAGTAAGGAGCTTGCGTTAATCATGTTCAGTCTATTTGATTTGAACGTGCTCAAAACTCGATTTGCAGATTTGAGTCCGTTTTCTGTTATGACTGGCTGGTTGTGGGTTGGAGTACTCAGTTCGCTCTGAATAATCATCACTAGACGTCTACGAACCCATTAACTCACTTTCAGGAGCCAGTCCGTCACTTGTATGTTCACGCACGTTCCTTACACACGTATTTCAGGAGCCAGCCCGTCACTTGTATTTTATCGTACGTTCCTTACACACGCATTTCCGGAGCCAGCTCGTCACTTGTATTTTAACGTACGTTCCTTCCACACGTATTTCCGAAGCCAGTCCGTCACTTGTATTTTTACGCACGTTCCTTACACACGTATTTCAGGAGCCAGTCCGTCACTTGTGTCTGTACGAACGTTCACTACATACGTATTTCTGGAGCCAGCTCTCGTTACTTGTATCTGTAAGTACGTTATTATTTTATTATTATTATCATTATTATAGGATATTTATATAGCGCACATATCCACGCACTAGTGCATGCTCAGGGCGCTGGCATTTTTTCCCTCGGTCATTGGATGTCAGTCTTACACGCGTATTTCAGGAGCCAGCTCGTCACTTCTATCTGTACGTATGTTCCTAAAACACGTATTTCAGGAGCCAGTCCGTCACTTGTATGTTAACGTACGTTCCTTACACACGCATTTCAAGAGCCAGCCTGTTACGACGTAAATTGTAATAAAAACGCAAATTGTAATACTTGCAGCAAATTGTAATAAACTTGACGTAAATTGTAATAAAAATTGACGTAAATTGTAATACGCAAATTGTAATAAAAATGGACGTTAATTGTAATAATTTTCGTTGCGATAAAATATAATAAATATTTACGTAAATTGTAATAACAGTTTTAATCACTCGTAAATACGAGGGTTTTTGTTTTTCGTTGCATTTCATACATCAAATAAGCTTGTTAGGGCGATAACTCAAGAAAGAAATGATGGATTTTGTTCAAATTTGGTACCAAGGTATATTGGCGAGATTCACCGACACAAGTGAAATGGAGTGACCTTGAGATAAGTTTCAAGGTCACGGCAAAAAATCTGAGGGTTTTGCCAATATAAAGATTGTTAGCGCGATAACCCAAGAAAGAATTGACAAATCTTAGCCAAATGACGAAAATGATATTCGTCCTGATATATAATCGATATAAACTGTCCTCTGTATCATGTCTTTTCGCAAATATCTTTTGAGGTTTTGATATGTATACATATAAAGTGGGGGTGGGGTAGGGGTGGGTTTCTAACGGGTATATCTAACACACTTGCATGCATGTAGAGTCGGAGAGGTGGGTGGGTGGGTGTTCTAACGGGTATAACTACGAGGGACGTTCAAATAGTAGACAGCCTCACCTAGAATATGATACGAATGCAGCTGTTTTTATGTTTTATTTTTCTACATATTATCTGTCAGCCTCAAGCAAATTGGTTTTGCTATGTTGCAGCCTCACGATCCCCATTTTGTGAGACTTTGTATCTTGGCTTGGTACTCCCAAAAACGTAAAATCTGCAATAAAATGCATCACAAACTTCAGGAAACAAAATATGTTATGTTTGAGATTGGTAGAAGTCGGCTAGAATCAAACTTAGATATTAAACTGCACAAAAAAGCAATTTCAAAACTACAATCGCTTGTTCAAATGACTCCCCATTCTGTTTACTGAAAGAACTCGAGAAAGAAATGATGGATTTTGTTCAAATTTGGTACCAAGGTTTATTGACTGGAGATTGGAGATTTACCGACGCCACTTGAATTTAGTGACCTTGAGGTCATTTTAAAGGTCACAGCGAAGGTGTAACAGTTTTGCACATGCCAAGCTTGGTAGCCGCGAACTCAGGAAAGTATTAATAGATTTTGATCCAAATTTATATCAAGGTGTATTGGCGGGATTCCCCCAACACCAATTGATTGGGAAACTTGTGCTCATTTTAAGTTCACAGTGAAAAGTGTTTTGCACATGTCTAACTTTTTAGTGCGAAAATACAAGACAGAATTAATATGTTTTGCTTAAAGGTAGTACCAACATGCGTTGGGAGTATCGTCTAACGCCAGTCGAATTCAGTGACCTTCGGATTATTTTCAAGGTCACAGCGAGTATTCTTGCGATATCTCCAAACCTAATGGATGGAATTTGTTCGCATTTTGTATCAAGGCATCAGATGACAGTTTCGGTAACGTTTACATAATTTTCAGGGTCAGACAGAGGATAATTGCAACATTCAGATATCGACATGTGGCGGGGGTAAGAGCTATGTTTGTGACAAACGCTTTGTCATTACTAATTTTCAAATTTTTGTTAGCATATGGTTTCTATAATTTCATGTTAATTCTACCAGCTGTGAAATTATTCGTGACACGTCTTAAAAAAGCCAGAGATTATTTGTGTATGTTTCGAAAATTGTTAATTGTTTTTCATTATGGAGTTATTTTCGATGTTGACGCAAGGACATATTTTACGAGCAATAGCTTTCAATAATTTAATGTTATTTCTATTACATTTTGAAGTTCTTCATAGCATATCCCAAAATAACAGGATATTGTTTGTTTACGCTTTGAAATGTACGTTTCTTTTTCTTCATTTTCGAATTGTTTTCAATGTTGACGCAATGACATATTTGAAGTTAATTTAATATTTTAATCATATGTGCTTTTTTATGATTTATGTTTCGATCATACATTCATATATTGCGCTGTCATAGTTTAGCTTGGTTCGTATTATTTTCTTCATCATATTACTACATATTATTGTATGTTTATGAGAGGGAAGTTTAAGTTACATTTGCTAAGGATATCATAAATCGCTGGCGCCTGGTTATTCCTTGCCACATAGCAGTCAATCTGTCTACTCATTTGTTGTATTTGATTGATGCATTTAAAATAAAATGTAGAAATAATATTGAATTGCATCATTTGCTTCAAGGAATCGATCAGATGTGCTCGTTATCAAAGTAAAGTCAAAACTTCTTTCTGTAAGGTATACAGTGGAAGTTGACACCTTAATTGTTATTGGTAGACTAAAGAAATCATTTATTTAGTTTCACCGCTCAAAATACAACAAAGAATTCAACGGGTGGCATTAACCTCAAAGAATGATCATAGCAATGCTTATAACCTACGAGGGCAAACATATCGGGGATAATTTGTTTTCATGCGATATGCACCTGGTAAAATATCACTTTGTCATGGTGACATGACATCATGAACAATGTTATGACGTCACGTTGCTTCTAGGAAGCCGCCTTCTAAATACAACGATGACGAGGAGCCTGCCTTTGTTGGAATGTACATTATCGCGTCATTTCCGCAAGTAAAGACTTCGATAATACATCGAAATTTTATTCGTGACCATAATATGCTAGGTTAACGAACTAAATATCGGCATATCCCTTCTCTGGTTCCGAAAATACCAAGATTTAGGCAGTTGTGTTGTAAACTGATATTTATCTTCTATAAAGTTGGCTATATTCAAACCATGAGAAATGTCGTCAAATAATGTCTGATGACAGTTACCAACGTCCCAATAGTGTCCATATATTTTAGAAATCTATAACAATAAAACACAACCTCACTCACTTTTTTTGATAAATGACAAAGGATTAATCAACCATATTAAAAGGTTTTCAGGCTTGAAGGACGAAGCTCATTAAAATTTATTGCCAGCTCCCTTTTAGAGACTGATAAAAGGTTCGAAAATGTGGGTCATAAATGCATGAAAGTTTTTATTGTTGTTCATACCCGTTAGGCCTCCCGCCTCTACATGTATTTGAGATATAACCGTTAGAACCACCACCACCCCCTCTATGTCTTAAAGTATGCTAGATATAACCGTTAGAACACACCACACCATTTTCTGCCCATTTATTCAATAGGCTAAATGATAGTTGAGAGTTGCTTCTATGGATTTTACATATTTTCCCGCAACACCGATTGATGTGTCATCGGCCAACATTATTGTGATATTTTGTAAATTTCCAGGTAAATCATTGATATATACAAGGAACACAAATTAACCAAGGGCAGATCCTTGAGGAACCCCTGCAGTAACATTTAGTTTTTCATTATGTTCCATTAACAGAGACACACTGTCGTCTATCAGGGCCCGGTTGTTCAAAACTCGGTTATCTTTTAACCAGCTGTTAAGTACATTTAACCGACTGTTACCTAATAACAGAGGGTTATCTTGTTGTTCAAAACTCGGTTAACTTTTAACAGGCTGTTAACGTGACGTTAAGTTAACACACCTAAAGACCGCCGCTAACTTTTTAACAGTGTGGTTAACTCGCAAATGGCGTTCATGGCTAACACTGCTTTCATGATGCCAGTTCAGCAAAGAAAGGATAGGGTGTATCGTGGACTGGACTTGGATATTGGAAATTGTCCTGACGAAGAGTTACATACGAAACTGTATCTATGCACATCATAGGAACTAAAATACATGTTGTACAAGTACATGATGCCTACGTTTCATCTTTTAACACTTGTGGAAAAGTTTATATATGCTTTACTACACTAAATGTGTGAATTTCTTCTGTAAATATTATTCAAACAAACACTTTCAAAGAATATAACACGTACACCCTATACCCACGTATGATATGATATTGAACAAGGCTACATGTAGATAATTAAATTAGTTTCATGAAAAAATATCCGAACGATTACATTATGATACTGAAAGTGTAATTGGCGGGATATGGTGATTGTGTATACTCTTATTCTACCGACCTTCACCTCAGAGAAATTGCCAAATACACTCCCATTTTAAGAAAGAGAAGAAGTTCCTATTTCTTGCTACTATGCTCTTTCCATGCAAATGGGTGTCTGAAAATTTGAGAAAATGCTACACAGTGTAAAGTCCGACATTTTATTTGTTTACATTTAAAACAGGTGTTGTCTTTCGAGCACAGCAGTTGTTTCCACCCCCAATATCTTTCGTTTCACTTTATCTAGACACTTGGTATTGGTGCCAAAAAGACCAGTTGTGATTAGATTCTAAAATGTATGAGGAATTCAGTAGGGCTGGGACGAGTAGGAAACAATGGAATCGAGTACCCGCATGTACGTACCCGAATCGGAATCGAGTACCCGGAAACTTAAGAAATACATTCGGGTCAACTTTCTGAATATTCAGTCACGATTTGACAGAGATTGTTGTAGAATTGTCCCTGCTGCTACTGTAACTTGACGACTCACTGCTCATGCACAGATAAATTAGTCATTAAAACTATGCTCCATTAATCGGACAATACCAATGATGTAAAACCCGTGAATTTCCGGGTTAGAATATGGATCTTCAGTAACCCATGCTTGTCGTAAGAGGCGACTAACGGGATCGGGTGGTCAGACTCGCTGACTTGGTTGACATATGTCATCGGTTCCCAATTGCGCACATCCATGCTCATGTTGTTGACCACTGGATTGTCTGGTCCAGACTCCATTATTTACAGACCGCCGCCATATAGCTGGAATATTGCTGAGTGTGGCGTAAAACTAAACTCACTCACTCACTCAATGATGTTAATGTGTGTTACGGCAAAAATGAAAAAGACAAGCAAGTGTCTGCCCTTGTAATTACAGAGCTCTCTCCCTTTCCGGATAATCGATTCCTAGAAATAGGACTCGATTCTAGCTGTACCCGACCCGGATTCGAGTACCCGAGTACCCATCCCAGCCTTAGAATGCAGTGATTCATTTATCGCCGCTGAATATGAAATACAAGTGATGTAATTGGCGTTTCAATACCGGCCTTCGTGATTTTGTAAACACTATCCAATAGGGCGCAAAGTGCACTTGGGCGTTCATGTGAGTGTATTTATGAAAACATCTGAACACGATTCCAGGTTTGTCGGCAACGTTTCAGAATTATTAGTAATTTTATTAAAAACTGATATCATTGTTAATTAATATGCTATTTTTGAAAGTCTATACTCCAAGTAATGTTTTCCAACCGTAAAGTCATTAACGAGGAAATTATGTTCATCTATAAATTAGACGCAGCTTCATGTTTTTCAAGACATCTTTCCGGAATATGCGTCTGTGAAGGCGTTCAGATAATGACGATATTGCACAGTATTATTCATGAGATTCCTGCCAAAAGTAAGGTCGGATAATAGATCGATTTCATTCAGCTGTGTTGGCCCTGGGGCCTATAGTACGATTACAGTTTGATTACTTGCACGTGGTGCTAGTAACATATTAAGTTTCTATTGGTATTGAATGCATATTTCAGATAAAAGCTATGGTATAAATTTCACAACATCTATATTGTTTGATGTTAAAAGTTTTGGCAATGTGAGTTCATCCATTACAATTTTTGACAGACTTGGCAAATAATTAATAAATGATATTGATAGCATCTTCACGACTTGGCCATACAGTCATGACAAGTTAAGGAGTGAAAAGTGAGCGATAGGTCTTGTGGGAATTCAAAGATTCATTAAGACTGTAGCCGTCTAAGCGTAACTCTGTGTGTAATATTTATACATTTTTTATCCACGGACAACATGCTTCTAATATTAATATTATTTTCATGGATTCATCAAATTTTATCTATAGCTGTGCTATAGTTTTTCATTAAAATGTCTTTTCTGTTGCTGGAATTGAAGTAAGTCCTACACAGAGCTGGGATCATATGTCTTTGAAATATAAATTATGCAAACGGCTGGAACCTTGTGTTCCAATACAACACGTTCGTAATGCTCGTTTTTCCTTGGGATGCAGGCGACATTTTGCGTTTCCATTTTTGGTAAACCGGAAGTAAAGAGAAAACGGAACTATGGGATATATGGAAGCTAACCAGTGACGTTAACCACACTCTTAAACATTGACGGCGACGTTAGCTAACGGCATGACTAACCATGTTTTGAACAACGCATATTTAACGTTCGGTTAACCGGCCGTTACGAGTTAACCGGCGGTTAAGATAACCGAGTATTGAACAACCGGGCCCAGATAGATAGTTAGTTAACCAACTAAGTACGTTTCCACGAACACCATCATATTCTAATTTGTGCAATAAACCTTTATGCCATACCCTGTAAAAAGCTTTTGAAATATCACAAAACAGCATACAGTAAAGGTGGTGATTATCTAGGACTGAGCATATATTATGAAACATGTCTATGTTGAGATGTAGTAGAATGACTAGCAGTAAAACCTGACTGGAATTTATTTAAAATGTTATGTTCATGGAAATGGTCGTGCACATGCTTTACTATTATTCTTTCAAGGATTTTCCAAAGGACAGGTAATAAACTAATAGGTTTGTAATTAGTTGGGAGGGATGCATCTCCTTCTTTCAAAATAGGAGTATCATTACCCGTTTTCCACAATGTAGGAACTACAGTCACTTAGTGATATATTATACAACAAACAAAGAGGTTCAGCTATAGATGTACAAATTCGTTTTAACACTCTCATGTTAATGCCATCAGGTCCACTAGATTTGTTTGCTGGTAAGGTCTTATCAGATACCTCCTTTTCGGTTTGTTATACTGTAAACACAGCGATGGCTAACAGGTGACAAAGTCTTGCCGCCATCAGTAACATTTGAAACAGATACAAAATATTCATTTAATGTTTGAGCTTTATCCAAATCTGTAAAAACTGAAGGTATCCCAGAATCATCAGTGACAAGAAGGGGAATGGGTCCCGTTGAAGTAGTAACCTCCTGATTGAGTAGACTGAGGTGATAAATAGTTATCAAAAATAGATTAAAAGTTTCCCTTGGCTATTCTTTTTAGATTATTTACTTAATTCCTTTGCTTTTTGTATTTAAATAGCTCAGAAGTATTCTGAGATCGAAATACTTTTTTCCTTAGACGTTCTCTTTTCTTTTAAGTATGTTACCAGGGGCGTTGAAAAAGTAGTCAAACTAACCATATTCTAGATGTCCAATGTTTGAAAAATAGCTTCCTTTTTAATTTGAAGGAATCATAAGCAAAGTCATATCCAAAATTTCATGTGGGTAATGTGGTTAACGAGATATTAGTCATCACAACATTGGGGTATTATGTTTCTTGCAAATTTGCAGAAAATGGAAAACGATCTCCCATTTGGTATCTAGTAATAGTAATAGTCCGCTTATATGGCGCTCACATCCAGGCACATTGCCTGCTCACGGCGCTACGTACATTACTATCCCCGATCATAGGACACTATCGTAGTTTCCGATACTTTTTCAACTCCCTGGGGACTGTACAGCCATGGTGCCTGTTAGGCGCAATGAACTAAACACTCACATTGCCAGCACATACTCACGGGTACCCATTTTACAGCTGGGTGAACTGAGACAGTGTAGATCTAAGTATCTTGTCCAAGGATACTACGCAAATGTGCCCATCTCGGGAACCGAACCTCGGTGTCTCCTTGAAAACGGTCCTTCAGCGTGATAGGCAGACGCCTTACAACTGCCCTATTGCGCTATCTCTTGGATAATGGTATACCCTCAGATAATATCATATAAAATATGTTCAGCATAGTATTGGATGACTTCCCGTCATCATCAACATTCAAAGATTTGGATTGCTTGATTTACATTTAGACGGGGACTTTTTTTTTTAGGACACCCTCATTTTAAAGTTTCAAAAACATTGTGTCCAGATATACAACGTATTGAGAGCTGACACTTGTGTGACCATTCAGTATTTAGTTTGAACCCTTGACACCATGGATGAATAAGTGAAAACTTTAGGATGAGTTATATCCTTATGATGACGTCAACTGAAAGGGGGTAGGTAGTGTGTCCAAAACAAGCCCTTTCAGTAAACATGAAGGGGGAGTCACTTGAGCAAGCGATTATAGTTTAAAATTGCTTTTTTGTGCAGTTTAATATCTAAGTTTGACTTTTACCAACATACATGTTTTTTGCATATTTTGTTTCAATTGGTGTAGGGGGAGTCCCGCCAATACACCTTGATATAAAATTGGATCAAAATTTATTAATTCTTTACTAAGTTCGCTGCTACCAAGCTTGGCATGTGCAAAACTTTTACACCTTCGCTGTGACCTTTAAAATGACCTCAAGGTCACTAAATTAAAGTGGTGTCGGTAAATCTCGTCAATAAACCTTGGTACCAAATTTGAACAAAATCCATCATTTCTTTCTCGAGTTCTTTCAGTAAACCGAATGGGGAGTCATTTGAACAAGCGATTGTAGTTTCAAATTGCCTTTTTGTGCAGTTTAATATCTAAGTTTGATTCTAGCCGACCTCTACCAATCTCAAACATACAAAAATGTTTCTTGCATATTTTGTTTCCTGAAGTTTAATTTGTGATGCATTTTATTGCTAGTCAGCTAGCTAGGCTATTCCATTTGTCCGAACCACAACATACGGAGACAGATCATTTAGCAGACCGGGTGCTGTACTCTGGAATTGATTACCTGAAAATGTCAGAAAATCGGAAAATATCAACAGTTTCCGATCTTGTCGCAAAACCATCCTCTTCAAACGAGCATTCGACTATAGAAAAATTTATAAGCGCACATGAGCAGGACTCTGAATATGTAGCGCTATACAAATGTCTAATTTGATATGATTTGATTTGATTTGATATAGCTGTTAGAAACCCACCCCCACCCCTCCCCACTTTATATTTATACATATCAAAACCTCAAAAGATATTTGCGAAAAAACATGATACAGAGGACAGTAAGAGATTTTATATCGATTATATATCAGGACGAATATCATTTTCGTCATTTGGCTAAGATTTGTCAATTCTTTCTTGGGTTATCGCGCTAACAATCTTTATATTGGCAAAACCCTCAGATTTTTGCTGTGACCTTGAAACTTATCTCAAGGTCACTCCATTTCACTTGTGTCGGTGAATCTCGCCAATATACCTTGGTACCAAATTTGAACATAATCCATCATTTCTTTCTTGAGTTATCGCCCTAACAAGCTTATTTGATGTATGAAATGCAACGAAAAACAAAAACCCTCGTATTTACGAGTGATTAAAACTGTTATTACAATTTACGTAAATATTTATTACATTTTACCGCAACGATAATTATTACAATTAACGTCCATTTTTATTACAATTTGCGTATTACAATTTACGTCCATTTTTTATTACAATTTACGTTTTTATTATAATTTACGTCAAGTTTATTACAATTTGCTGCAAGTATTAAAATTTGCGTTTTTATTACAATTTACGTCGTAACACAGCCTTTCAAAAGTCTCTTAACATACCTACCTTGCACAAGTATTTCATGTGCCAGCCCTTCACAAGTCTCCTCAACGATGTACTTTACACAAGCATTAGCACAACGTTCCCTTTTAATACATCAGCTGTGTGTCCCCAGTGAATAAATGTATGTCGAACACCTAAGCCTCGGAATTTGACATCACACAGATAATCTTAATTCTCTTACCTCTTTAGTTATTCCATGATAACTGTGTTCATGTTTCTCGCCATAAGGTATGGCGTACGTAAATTGATTGACAACGTGTTCCCCCCAAGACAGCTCGAGTTATTCTGATGAATTGACATTCATGTCTATGAAGCTCCGTAGACTTATTTTAAGATATTTTGAGCTATCAATTATTCATGATACAATGCCGATATAACAAAATCCATATCAAGAAATCCAAGAAAAAACAGAGTCTATGTATATGTACAGAATATATCCAATAGAGAATGATAAAGTTTCATATCCATCAACCCACAAGTGTGTGTGAGAGCGAGCGAACGAGAGAGCGAGAGAGAGAGAGAGAGAATTGTAAATCCATTTTATCCTTAATATTCGGTTTGCATACACTGAAATTTCAAAGATTACAATGTTATGACAAATTCCTCATTTTCTGCTTTGATATCACAAACTTAATAAATACAACGTCCATTTTAGAAAAGACCATCAGATATTCTGATGGACCATCTTCATCCTCACACACAGTAGCAATGTCTATTTCACCGCCACATTATAACGAAAACCCTAGCGTGAACAAGGAGGGACAGTGTCACTACTATCTATTGTCCACGCCTCAACCACTGACCACCACAACTATCCAATTTCATGTCAGCAAGTTAAAGTGTGATGTAGCTGTCTTCCCTAATGGCTGATGAACGACGGACATTCCCTGTCCATCTGACTTGACCTTTAGCGGAACACAGGCCGATTAGTATGCAGATGAGGTGGTAACGAAGGCGAGACCACCAGGCCATGTACGTTGGCTCAATAGAACAACTCGATGGCGACCTTGGTGTTGTGTCTCTCAAGAATCGCGTGTCGTTTCTTAAGCGTTGTTTTTATTTTGACAATACAAGAGCATTAACGGCTTCCTCGTAGGACAAGACAGAAGCTACTACACAATTACCGTTTGATTTAGTGGACGTTACTGCCAGTGAAGATCCGGGTTAGAATTGGTATTCTGCAACCCTTGTTCGTCGTTAGAGGTGACAAATGGGATCGGGTGGTCAGGCTCGCTGACTTTTTTGATGTACGTCATTGTATCCCAGTTGCGTAGATCGATGCTCATGATGTCAATGAGTGCTTCAGAAGATTTCAAAGTGTGGTGTTAAATAATAAAGAAATAAACAAACTGAACTGAATATCGTCGACATGGGACATGGCAGTACATAACTGTGGATTTGCATTGTAGTGTCCACAGGGGCGGTGGGGTAGCCTAGTGGTTAAAGCGTTGGCTCGTCACGCTGAAAACCCGGGTTCGATTCCCCACATAGGTACAATGTGTGAAGCCCATTTCTGGTGTCCCCCAGAAGTGATATTGCTGGAATACTGCTAAAAGCGGCGTAAAACCATACTCACTCACTACGTATACAGTGTGCACATGACGGTTTTGACGTTTATACCTCCATTCCGCAAAATATCTTTAGTCATAAAAACGCTACCAACGTCACGGATTGCTTTATTAAATACGTTAGAAAAAAAGGCAAAAACAGATATGCCAATGAGGATTATGCACCACAAGCCATGCCCACCCTGCTCAATCAGTTTGTGGGCGTGACCTAAATATTGTGCAGGTTTATGAAAACGTAAAACCCCAAAATTGCTTGGTTAACCAATCTATGGAACAGATGCGGTAAGTTTCTATCAATGCGGTTGAACCCGGGCGCAATATCCAGATAATCAAATAATGGTATGGAGACACTGTCACAAGCTAGTGCCTCTAGTTGGTAGTTTGTAGACATACGACTGTCACTCTACCGGTGTTCGAATATATAACGAAAAGTGATCTGTAAATAGTCAAGCCTAATACTGTCGTCAGTGACAAATTGAAGAACTCGCGTTCAAGCTTTACCATGGTGAAATCCGTGCGAGAAAGAGCCATGAGTTGAAGTTCAGAAAACGATTAACCGTACACCAACGTGGAAGAAGGACAAGGGGACATACGCTCATTTAACCACTTTAAAAGGTGTACGTGTTGGCGTCCCAAGGGTCTTAATCATGGCGACATACGGGTCTGCGGATCCTGGTACACGATACATGTATAAAGCTCCGACAAAGATGAGAAGATTTATTACTGTGTCGAAAATGTCAAATATTAACAGACAACACGATGCAAATATCATATATGAAATACAACAAGATAGCCATCAGTTCCGCCTGTACATCCGTCAAGTCCAGTGTCTGGCCAGTGTGGGACTGAGTATATCAGAGGACGACTTTCTTTCCTTCATCTCCGAAACTAAACACTGCGAGAGTTATTCATGAGAAACACTCTACACCCTCGCATCCATCGCAAGGTAATTCATTTTCGAAAGAAAATCTTTCAGATTTCTTCAAGCTCATATGCATGTACGATGAAAACCTGTTTACCCAGCGGTAACACTTCCAGTGTCTGGATTAATGAGTCATCGATACATGGAAACATTGTCTTGACGTTCCCCTGGAGACACTGACAGGAAAGTACGGTGTCTGGACTATCGAGGTTTCACATTTCAACACTCGAACACTTATAAGTCAGCACAAAATTAGGTTCTTTTATAAAAACAGGGCCCCGTTCCCCAAAGCGATGAGTCGTAAGTATTCCTGAAAGTATGGGAGTTTACAATGGCCATGAGTAGCACACAGATCGCATCATAGCACGGGACCCAGGTATCTTTTATAAAATGTAAATTTTAACAATTACGAAAGCGACATAATTTAACCAACCATTATCTCCAAGGAATTACACAAGTATTATACTACTGCTTCATTTGCTATTAACATTTACATGCATCAAGATGGAACTGAACAAAAGGGTTAAATTATTCTGGATGTATGTATCACAGGATTATATAAAAACGTTATGTTATCACAGGGACAATTAATGTGAAATCTATTGATTACAAACCTGTATAACAGATACGGTACAAATAGAAGTAAAACACATAAAAACAAATAAAATAAAGGAAAAAGTATAATTTAACTGTACAATGAAACAAATTAAGGTATTGCGACATGATTATAGAGACAATTAAATGACACGTGTCCATATCAAAGATCCTGTGATAAATAACATATAAAATAAACACATAACACTTATAAGTCAAACATAAACAGCAGACGACGAAATGTTTTCCTAAAATGTTTAGCAAGCGAAATAGGAACAAACAGGTTACACTTAAAAACATCGAAATTCAGATTCATATGTTCATTTGAAAGCACATGGGTTAATACTGACAGATTATGCAACTGGCCAAAGATGTGCGCCCGAAAAACAACACTGATGTCATGAGCTTCTCTTATCAACATAAACAGTTAAAAAATATATTTGATTACTGGAAATATAAAGAAATAGAAATCCAGTAGCCAATATATTTCTGAAGCAAACATAGTTTGTCAATACAGTGTTTCAATATTCCTAAGCAGCACTCTAAAATAATTAAATAAAAATGATTAACGAAAATAAAACAAATACAAGTATTCATAACTGGAATGAAAACATAAATAAACATCATAATCATATATTAGAACGCTGGATCGCAGATCATTCATTTAAAGCCGAATGTGAATTCCTCAGCACCTGAACCATCATCTTCATCTGGCTGCAAGAAGCTTCTGGCCTGTGGAAAAAACCCGAATAGACCTACAGTTCAAATTCAAAATCTTGTGATTTTTAGTTGTGGGTTTCTTTTCAGAAACGAAATATCTGTAACGAAATGAGGCAAGTATTAGATCATATTGTTAGTAGGTATCGTCATTTACAGTCAACTTCCGCGCAGTCGTCTAAGACGCCGCAATTTGCTGTTCAGAGTTAGGTCCCTTTGGTGTGGGAGAACGTTCCAGTTCCCCATGATTGTTTCCAGGATTGTTAGCACTAAACCCAAGTTTCACCAAAGTAGTAGACATTGGATAACAATGGATACCAGCATTACCTCGGGCTCTCCTTAAACATCATGCTTACACGTCGTAATATGACCGAGTACTGTTCAAAAGCAGGCTTGAAACGAAGAAACGAACTCACGCAATCTCTCACTGAAGGCCACTTACTAGACATTAATAAACAATTATAAACACCTCTTTGTTTCCTGTGAGTATGGGAACGACCACAACATGACCAATACTGCTAGTTGCTGGATGCATTTGTTAGTGTACCATGCCCTTAATGAACCTTTGGAATCTTCGTAAAACACACTGATGATACACAATGTTTTACTTCACACGAATAATTGTAGATTTTAGAGCAATTTGTGCCAACACACTCACAAGATACGCCAACAAGAGTTGCCTCGCTTAGATTGCGTTCTGCGTAAGGGTAGGTATTTTACGTACGTTTGTCTTAATATCAGTCACACAACGGCGTATTCGCTGTCACGGTGTACACATGAATCTTGCGTACATCATCGATCTGCACATTGGTCACTACATGACACTGTACGTGAGCGGTCAAGTACACTGTTGATGCCCGTCCACTTTACACTCTCACTAGCTGCCCTATACACTGTACATACACCTTGAGAAACACGACCTTCCTGTAACATATCCTATATTTGATATTAGACTTTCCCAGTATGTACATATTCTAGTACTTGTTTTAGGTTGCGTCCAGTCCGGGAATCGAACCTACACTCACAAGGAGTCAGACACCTCATCGCCACCACACAAAGTCAGCGATCTAACCCACTAAGCCAACGCAGCTTCCACGAAAATGGAAGTCGGCTGCCCTGTTTGTATACCCATCTAAAAAGGGTTAATTGGAATTACACTTTTCTAAAGTCTCAGTGTCTTACCTGTCATGGCTTCCGGCTTGATGAAATCATTTACTGTTGTTGACAGGTAGTTATTCCCTGCAAAAAAGGCCAATTAGATTGCATTGAGATTTACAGATTGTTTGGCGCAATTATAAAAAATACGTAACTACAACTGCGATAGAGAGGGTGAGACAATATATATCGTTACATTTGTTTGTTGTTTTACGCCGCACTCAGCAATATTACAGCTGTATGGCGGCGTTCTGTAAATAATCGAGTCCGGACCAGACAATCATGTGACTAACATCATGAGCATTGATCTACGCAATTTGGATACGATGACATATGTCAACCAAGTCAGTGAGCCTGACCACCCGATCCCGTTAGGCGACGCCTACGACAAGCTTAGGTTGATCAGTTCTAGCCCGGATTTTCACTGGTATTATTATTATGCGATACTTCAGTGATGTGTAGTGTCCGAGGTATTGTTTACGTAAACGGAAATCGCCGAGTATGTCCGAGTGATTATTCACAGTTATAACAGACGAAACTGAAAGACTCACTCCCGGTGTTGTCAGTATGGAACAGGTGCGAGTTCTCGATAGTCTTCCTCGACAGTGTGTCGTATTTGTCCAGCATCCTCAGCTGATGAGCGTTCATCCTGAAAACATATTGTTGATGATGCAACAATGAAATACTGCCACAAGCACAACATGGTATTATTTCCAGAATAGTATGAATGTTGTTCAAACAATCTGCCTGGCAAAGGGAACTAAATATCCATGTTACATTGTGGTTATAATACTATTATACTATTTGGGTCCATTCCCATTTTCATGTAAACACATTATTTTGCAAAGCGATGTATTTTAAAACTGTAATCGCCTTTCATCATTCATAATTGAAATTGCAACGATCCAATAATTTCAACCTATTTGTAAAATATAGAAACACATTTAAAAAACGTTAATCCCCCACCCCCACCCAGGTTTCATGACAACTGATACCTAGTGAAATTATATTTACAATTGTTGCTGATTATACCCAATATGTTTGTATACAGTTGTTTTTGTACACATAGTGTGTACTAGTGGCCTAAACTACTGAATATTTTTTGTCTGTCTGTCTGGTGACGTTCGAAACTATTTGAGAGAATCGACGTTCCGTTTAGCGTTGCACGTCCTTAGAGATTACCTTCTTCTTCCAAGCGGAGTATAATCACTCTTCGTCACAGAGGTATTAAAAGCAGGTTCAGTCTTGGCCGGCTCAAACTGGTTCCGGATGGTCAAGGCCTCTTTGCTAGAAGACACGTACGGGTCAGCCGCCATCATATCCTGGGTGTTCTCACTAATGTTCAAGTGGCCGAACTTAGAGTCCGGAATAAATTCAGTCTTTCCAGCAGCAGGTTGGTCTTTGTCTGTCTGGGGCCGGCCATCAAACTGATTGACAGTCTCGGAGATGAAGTCAGGACCGGAATAGCCAAGAGAGAAGTGGGTTTCCTTGCGCATCTGAGTTCGATCTCGACAGTGTTCCTCTCTTTGCCGTCTACGGTTCAAGGCATGGACACCGCCCATGAAAGCACCGGCAAAATTATTCTGAAGTGGAAAGATAAATGTCAGTGGGTCTCTTCTGTCAAGACAAATTTATTTTACAATATTTAATGATTGGGGCGGGAGGGTAGCTTTGGTTTAAATATCTCGTCACGCCGAACACCCAGGTATGCAGCCACTGAGTACAATGTGTCAGCCCAACTTAGAACATTGACTCACAAAACCATACTCATCATCAGGTTTTCATTTGCTGAGTAAATAGCATGTTATGACTCTCGTCAATTCCACAACTAATACTGAGAAACACTTGAAAAGTTTGTGTGGCGTCGATGATTCTAGTGTCATGTACTAAATTCAACCCGTTGTTTCAAGCTGGCATCCCCGTTTGTAGGATTTAGTGTTAAGTCGAAAACGTCCACGACTTTCGATAGATAAATGACTGGAATAGTGTTACTGCGCTGATAACCCATGTTACACAATGTATTGTTAGTGGCAGGAATTTTTTTATTCGTCCTTAAAATCCGGAGAGTTATAACAGAACCAACATTAAGCCGGACTATGACCGGGCAAAACTAAACAATAATGACAAAGCTGAAAGGGATAGTTTGTGGCTCTTTATAAATGACGCTCACGAAGACTAGGAGCATTACTTTGAATCTTCATTCATGATTTGAGTAATCTATAGTTAGGATGAGATTATATTATATATGTTATGCACTATTGTGTAGCAAAGCGACTTTAGACAGCTCACAAGTCGTCCCCTACTCACCTTCGCCTCGCTGAGGCGTGGCAAGCCCTCATAAGGCAGGGCGTCATTAGTCCTCAAATAGTCGAACTCTACTGTAGGAGCCCTCACCGGCTGTATGGGGGTGTACTCACTAGGGGGGTTAAGGTAGTCCCCGTGGGACACTGAAACGCATTGTTAAGTGTTTCATATTGTACAACAAAGGAAACATGTTGGATAAAACTAGCACCTTATAGTTAGTACCCGTGAAGATCCGGGTTACAATAACCCATGCTTGGCGTAATAATCAGACATGTCATCGTATCTCAGTTGCGTAGGCCGATGCTCATGCTGGTGATAACTGGATTGTCTGGTCCAGACTCGATTATTTACAGACCGACGTCATATAGCTGTAACATTGCTGAGTGCGGCGTAAAACTGAACTCAATCAATCAATAGTACGTTATAGAAACTAAATACTAATACACAAGTTCCTGTAATAGCAAGCTGGCTGCAATGGTCATGATGAATATTACAATGAGTTGATACTTGAAACATTGGTATGTTACAGATGTTGCTGAGAAAGCTATTCCATCCTTGGTTTCCTAAAAACGTAAAAAGATGTCTGCATGCTCGAGAAGCATGTGTGATTTATCGAAATCTCTGACTAGAATTATGTATTGTATCTCATTTCTTATGTGACCAATAACAGAATATTACCTTTGGAATTAAGCACCACATACTTCACAAACACGTAACTGTGACTCACAATTTATAATTGACCTTCACTTTGTGGAGTGCATTGGGGCATGAACCTTCATAGAGTGAAGGCCAAACTGTATGAAGGTCGGATAACATTTCTCCCAATTCAACAATTTATGAGATCTTTCATTTCACATAGTTCATCCGTTGCGCTCAAATAGAATCAAACGATAAGAGAGAGAGAGAGAGAGAGAGAATGTTGGGTAACTTACGTGATTTCTGCCTGTCGTCAGTGTGACGTGAAGGATCATATGAGAGTTTGACGTTATCACCATGACGACGTTCAATATTGCTCTCCATAATGGTCTTGCCATCCGTGCCCTTAAACAGTAACATTTATCCAATGCTAACAGAGGAGAAATCCATTAGAATCAACCCAAAAGGCCTACACGGAAACTTGTTTATCCTCGAGAGATTTATCCTCAGGAATACCACTTGCTCCAAGGGGATATTTGTATAAAAACACTATATCAAAGCATATACAGAAGATTAAAAGCATAGAGAAAGTGCAGTATATATAGGTTGGTGTAAGATGAGGGCAAACTGATATTTTATGTGAGCTTCAATCATTATGGCCAACGTATGGACGTTAACTGCTTTCTATATTAGTAAAACAATGAATTCGTATTTGCAGTACGTTATTTGCACGTGACGTCAGCTATGAAGGGTTAACCTTCAAGATTAAGGCACTTCAATACTTATTAAAGGCACAATGTCACCCCAAAATGCATTTCTCTCAATAATACTATCAGCCCTCAGGGAAGCTACCATATAATTTCTTCCAAAATTAATTTACGTATTTAGATTACAATATTAAATAAAAAAGTTCGAATGAATTAATGCAACGTTGCATTAAATCGACACTCGAGCCCTCTACCGGCCGAACATTATATAGAGCGAACCCCATAGAGGTATGTCCCTTAGAGCACGCATTACGATTATCCTACACACAGCTATGTGATTTAAACCAGTTCGGCAAACACCGACAATACCGCGTGCTACAGTTTTCGATGTATGGAGCAATATGGCAAGTGTTCTCTGTTTGGAAGCTGTTTCCCTCGATGTTTCAATTATCGATTTCAGACAAGTCGTAAGGGGTAATAAGTCTTATATCGCATCAATATGAAACTTAAGTGAGTGCATATGCCAAAATGTGTATAATATAGGCCAACATATTGTCGAAAAAGTGTGACATTGTGCCTTTAAACGCGTGTGTATGTATGTGTGAATTCATGTGTGCGTGTGTGTGCTTTTGTTCAGCCTGGACAAACGGCTTTTTAGAGTGCTAGCCCACTTGGGTATTTGGCCACAGAGTAACATGGACACCCAACTCCATACAGCATAAAGAGTCAGACCATTGCAGACCAGCGCCCAGTTGCTCGAACCACTGACATCTCACGGAAGTGGACGGTCGCCCTTGAGCGGAAAACTGAACGAAGAACGCTGGCCCACTCACCTTCGCCACTGGCATGGTTGAGAAGGTGAAGTCAGTCTGGTTGCTGGTCGTGCCGAACTTGGAAAAATCGGGATCATTCTGCAACAGCTGGAGAATAGAAATGAATAACAAAATCTGTAAACGACATAAAAGTACAGAAACACGGTGTCATATGTTAAAACATCGCATACACCTGCTGTTCATTTCACATGTCATGTGGGTTGGACAGTAGGCTACTCATCTCGCACAAGCGCTTCTTAAGGTAACTTTCATGGATATTTAGTCCGTGGTGGTGGTGGTGAAAATGTGCATGTGGTTTAGACGCGATTGCATTGTGTCAATATTTCGTCCGACATGTAACTCTAATTTCATGTATGTCGTTCTGAAAAGGAAGCGAACAGAGCGATGGCGTATGGGTTGCGTCCCTTACCTGTAAAGGAGTTGAGTTGAATATTACGTCGCATCGGCCTTATCTCAGCCATATGGCGACGAAACCAAGTCTGCATGCATGGACATTTTAAGTACTAAGCTTAAATGAGTTGGGGGTTTTCAGAAACATATTTATTCATTACATTATTATTTACAAATAGAAAAGAGTCATAGAACACAAATAAAAACAACCAATCCGTCATTCACATTGCATAGTTACAATTTAAAACTCACGGGCGAAAGAAACGTTATCAAAATGATTTGTTTATCTTTTATCGTACACTAAGTGATTTCTCATATCTGTAGTTCACACTTCCATCATTCAGAATGTTGTAAATCCATTAATTTTCCACATATGATTGTTAAATTTCCAAAATCTGAATTTGTTGTTTTGTGACATGTTAAAAAAGCGAGGTGACGTTTCTTTCACCCGTGAGTTTATGATACAGATCAATCTCTCTCAAATCGTAGTTCACAGTGAGATGCCCGCTCGCGCGGGAAAACAGATCTTTCAGATTTATCGTTTCATAATGAGAATCCCTTGCATTTGAAAAGTCCACACAGTCAAGCAGAATATGTTTGATGGTGAACACTTCGTTGCAAGAGATACACATAGGAGGGCCATCGCCATCCATCAGCAGATAGTCATGAGTGAAACGACTGTGGCCAATACGACATCGTCGTAAAATTACCTCATCACGTCTTGACTGACAACTCAAGTAGGTATAACCAAGTACTTGTAAAGGACCGTGGGTCAATAACCCAAATCCATCCTGATATAATCATTGAAAATCTATGTCAGGATCGAGATCGGCTGCCGGCGAGTTCCGATCACGGGCTTTTGTCTATCAGCAAAAATCTGGCGACTTTCACTAAAGTGGTCAACATCTATTTTCGTGTCACTTTCGTCTTTCCAGCCATATCTGACGCACCGCGATTTACTGACATAAAACGTACCCAACAGCACAATGATAAGTAACGTGAAGGGGAGACTTACATTGCCAGCCGATGGAGGTTCATAGAACATTGGCTTGCTCCTAGGCACCATTCCACCCGGAGCAAAGTCTTTGCCGTAGATGGAGGCGACTGTGTCGGTGTCGGAGCCAAACTGTAAACACATGTTTTTCTAAATTTATTTGTCCACACTGTATTTGTATTTGTAAACTATGTACAGTAAAATACGTTTATAACGCACACGGGAGATGGTTACCTAAGTTGGATAACTTGTTCCTAATCCCTTTCTTCGCTGAATAAATTATGTTTAAATCTAAAATATCTAACTGAGGGATATAACGAACTGGGTTTTTGCCAGACATTTACTGTATATTTTAGTCGAAATCCGTATAAAGAACTACGGTTATAACGAACTCAAATTAGTAATTCCTATAACCGTAGTCATAAATTAATGCTACCATTAAACAAAATGTGATGTCGTTGCTAGTTTTCGATGTTTCCAAACGTTTTTGAAACAAAATTTCGGAATCACCTTGAGAGCCAACAGATTATAGAAACGAAACGACATAAAGCCAAAGGCGAGAGCACTGGGATGGGAAACAATGTGCGCTGACCTTGAAATGAGCCGATGTTTGATAGTTCCTCCCATCCAGTGCATCTGAAACAATGGGATATCAGCTGGTAATAACTGTTTAAAATTAACCACCATTACCTAAGAATAATTGATAAAATGTGTTTCAGCATTCTGCTCGTCCTCTCAAATGATCTTAGACACGTGAAGTTCCGGGTCAAAATTGGTCTTCTGCAACCCATGCTTGTCCTAAGTGGCAACTAACGGGATCGGGTGGTCAGGTTCCCTGACTTGGTTGACACATGTCATCGTAACCCAACTGCGTAGATAGATGCTCATAATGTTGATCGCTGGATTATCTGGCTCAGACTCGATTATTTACAGACCGCCTCCATATAGCTGGAATATTGTTGAGTGCGGCGTCAAATGATTTTGGCTCTGACCGTATCTGATTGTGTTTACATATCAAACAGCAACGTTTGGTGGGAGTTTACTTCTGCTTGAGTCCTACCTTTGAACACGGCTGGAACTGTATGTTGTCTGGCATATGTCGTCAGCTCGTTGGGGATGTTCTCAGTCGCTCCTCCATCTCGCCTACAACAGCCAGGTACATAGTCATTGCAGTCGTAACTGACGGATTATAACATGAAGAATTTCGCATTCGTAACAGACTGATGATAACGTAAGGAATTTCGCATTCGTAACAGACGGATGATAACGTAAAGAATTTCGCACTTGTAACAGACCGATGATAACATAACATGAAGAATTTCGCATTCGTAACATATGGATGATAACGTAAAGAATTTCGCACTTGTAACAGACCGATGATTACATAACATAAAGAATTTCGCATTAGTAACAGATGGATGATAACGTAAAGAATGTCGCATTCGTAACAGATGGATGATAACATCAAGAATTTCGCATTCGTAACAGACCGATGATAATGTAAAGAATTACGCACTTGTAACAGACGGATGATAACACAACATAAAGAATTTCGCATTCGTAACAGATTGATGATAACGTAAAGAATTTCGCATTCGTAACAGACCGATGATAATGTAAAGAATTTCGTACTTGCACAGATCGATGATAACATATCATAAAGAATTTCGCATTCGTAACATATGGATGATAACGTAAAGAATTTCGCACTTGTAACAGACCGATGATTACATAACATAAAGAATTTCGCATTCGTAACAGATGGATGATTACGTAAAGAATGTCGCATTCGTAACAGATGGATGATAACATCAAGAATTTCGCATTCGTAACAGACCGATGATAATGTAAAGAATTTCGCACTTGTAACAGACCGATGATAACATAACATAAAGAATTTCGCATTCGTAACAGATGGATGATAACGTAAAGAATTTCGCATTCGTAACAGACCGATGATAATGTAAAGAATTTCGCATTCGTAACAGATGGATGATAACATCAAGAATTTCGCATTCGTATCAGATGGATGATAACGTAAAGAATGTCGCATTCGTAACAGATGGATGATAACGTAAAGAATGTCGCATTCGTATCAGATGTATGATAACATCAAGAATTTCGCACTTGTAACAGACCGATGATAACATAACATAAAGAATTTCGCATTCGTAACATATGGATGATAACGTAAAGAATGTCGCATTTGTAACAGATGGATGATAACATCAAGAATTTTGCATTCGTAACATACGGATGATAAAATTAAGATTTTCGCATTCCAAACAGATGGATATTAACATTAACACTTTTTGATTTTTATCATAAAAAAAGGTTTCTCCTGAAGATGTCTCGTTTGGTGACAGATTGCACTGTAGAAAAAAAAGTTTAAACTGTCATTTACCCCTACTGATATATTTGATATCAAAGGAATTAAGGTGAGATTCTCTGTTTGATGACGTAATTGGCATTGTGTTTGTCTGCCCGTCTTAGCCTTTGTTTGTTCTTTAACCCTACACACATCAATATAATATCTATATGGATGGCGCTTCCCTCTTCAGTTGAACATTACCGTTTGTAGTGACGGGTTGGGTATACTCACGGTTTATCCTGACTGAGCTGGAGGGCAATGATCTCCGCTGGGGGTCTTGTTCGAGGGCCATAGTCACCAGTGGCGGTTGTCTCGTAGTTGTGAGCAGCTACAACAACATCATCAACATCATCGTCAGTATCACCATGGTAATGATAATATGGACAGAAGTATGAGACAATAAAGCATTGCGTAGCAATCCACAGATGTGGGAAGAGACACTGTTTTTCAGACCTGTGTTTTCAACTGGAATGAGTCTAATTTGGGGGTCAGTTGGATTAGATTTTGTGTGAACATTGGCTTAGGAACAAAATGATGCTAAGCCAACGTTAGGGCCAGGTTAACTGACATTGCCACTCTTTCCCGTCTGTATCAGCCCGGTACATATACCTTTCTGCCGAGGGAATCAAGTATATGCCGGAGAGATCTGTCACCTCAGATAATTGTTGTAATTGTCGCCCGAGATCTGTCAACACATCTACGCCGTTGTAGTCACAGCCTACACAAACCTGTCAATTCACCTACGCCGTTGTAGTCACCGTCTACACATACACGTCAACTAACCTTCGCCGTTGTAGTCATCCCCAACACAAACCGTCAACTCGCCTATGCCGTCGTAGTCACCGCCTAGACAATCCCATCAACTCACCTACGCGAACCCGTCAACTCTCCCACGCCGTTGTAGTCACCGTCTACACAAACCCGTCAACTCACCCACGCCGTTGTAGTCACCGTCTAAACAAACCCGTCAACTCACTTACGCCGTTGTAGTCACCGTCTACACAAACCCGTCAATACACCCACGCCGTTGTAGTCACCGTCTACACAAACCCGTCAACTCACCTACGCCGTTGTATACATCACCTTGACAAACACGTCAACTCACCTACGCCGTTGTAGTCGCCGCCTCGGAAGACGTTGGAAGTCAGCTCCATGTCCTTCATATGACGCTTGATCTTCATGGCGTCCCCCGTACTGGCCAGCTTGCCCGACAGGTCATCCTGCTTTGACCGCCCGTACATTCGCATGTGCTCGCTCACGCCACTGCAAGGAGATTACAGGTATGTAACATTCTCTCAAGATCTAGGCAGTGCATATGTGATTTTGTTCAGGGTCGGTGTATAACAACCAACCTGGACTCGTCGTGGCCGAAGTCGAAGTGGCTGTCCCTCTGCAGGTAGAACTTGGCGGGGTCCAGCGGGAGCTTCATCTTGCAGGTGTTCACCTTGGGGAACACTGGGGCGGTGGCCGCTCGACCCTAGAAAATTCAGTCAGTGATTGAGTTAAACGGGAAGCGTGGAATTACTGAAACAGTTATATCACAACGCATCATCACACTGTCAGAAGAAAGTCGAAACTTTCGCAAGTCGTTGATACGATATTCTGACTGATGTTTGCAAACACGTAAACGGCTGAAGTGAGTGAGTAAGTTTGGTTTAACGCCGCTTTGATCAGTATTCGAGTTATACCAGGGCATGTTGGCTTAAAATGGGAGGAAATCTCGAAGTGAGGCTGGTTTAACAATTTGATGAAGTCCATGACCTCAGGAACATGATCGGGGCGCACTGGGATTGGAACGCGCGACCATTCGTTTCTGGCACGGCCAAGGGACGCAACTCTGTACATCGAATGATGGCGCCTTGGACGACTGGGCCACCTTTAAGAAGCTTTGGCACTAGGAATTCCTACTGTTTTTATGGAATCAATGAGTTGACTCAACTTACCGCCATCATGAAGGTGTTTTTGTACTCCGACTGGCCGATGGAGCGCTCTGGGGCGTATCGGGGCGCCATGTCCTGCAGACAGAATCAGAAGACTGGATGTAGGCATAGTGAGTGATGGAGTTTAGTTTTACGCCGCACTCAGCAATATTCCAGCTATATGGCGGCGGCCTGTAAATAATCGAGTCTGGACCAGACAATCCAGTGATCAACAGCATGAGCATCGATCTACGCAATTGAGATACGACGACATGTGTCAACCAAGTCAGCGAGTCTGACCACCCGATCCCGTTAGTCGCCTCTTACGACAGGCATGAGTAACTGAAGATCAATATTGTAACCCGTCTGTAGGCATAAGGACAAGCATAACGTGGTGTCTACCGTCACGATAGTGAAAATACATGAATATATCTACCTGATCAGAAGGTGACATTTTCTTGCAGCCAGTATCCTTATTATTGAAAGAATTACTAGAATATACTTACGGGCCAGTTGATGGTGCGATCCGCCGCAAGTACCGCCGGCTGAAGACAGACGAGGATTTAATAATTAGCCATGAAATTATACATGCTCGGTAAATCCACCTCACAGGCGTTTGCTGAGGCCTATGTGTTGAACGCTATGGTCGCCTTACACCTAGGTATACACACATGCTGTATATGTAACGCGGTTTATTCGCCTCACACCTATGGTATACGCATATGGTGTGTATGTAACGCGGTATATTCGCCTCACACCTATGGTATACGCAACATGCTCCTGTCAGGACCAGAGTTCGTAGACCAAGAACAACATCTCCATGGCACACGGCAGAGATCAGAGAAGCCAAAAGCACTCGGAGAGCTGCAGAACGGCAGTGGAGGAAGTCGCAGCTGGAGATTCACAGACAGATCTTCAATGCTTGCAGGCACTCTGTGAACAATCTCATGCGTACAGCCAAAGCTGAATATATCAATGCTGAACTCACAGGCAGTTCTAATAATCCACAGAAGATGTTTTCTATCCTACACGGTTTACTCGGGAAACAGTCAATTGCAGCACTTCCTCATGGTGGAGATGCTCACCTAGCATCAGAATTTAACAGCTACTTTCTGGACAAGATCAGCAACATCCGCCAACAGTTTGATTCTGATATGGACAACGAACCATCTCCTCAATACACGGGCACCAAGTTTAGTTCATTCCGGGTTGTAACAGAAAATGAAGTCCGTAAAACCATCCTCGAGGCCAAACCAACATCGTGCAGCCTAGATCCACTACCCACCAAGTTCATGTTGAAGATCCTGGACGTTCTCCTACCCACCATCACAGATATAATCAATGTCAGTATATCCACGGGTGTTGTGCCGGATTATTTTAAAAAAGCCATTGTCAAACCCCTTCTGAAGAAGCCAAATTTAAATCCGCAGCTACTCAAGAACTATAGGCCAGTCTCCAACCTATCGTTCATATCCAAGATCCTAGAGAAAATAGTTAAGAGACAGTTGCTGTACCACCTGACCTCAAATGATCTACTTCACATGTATCAGTCAGCTTATAGACAGGCCAACAGTACGGAAACAGCATTAAACTGTGTGATGAATAGTGTGCACATGTCTGTTGACAGAGGGGATATTGCTATGCTGGTATTGCTAGACTTGTCATCCGCCTTTGATACCATAGATCATAGCATAATATTGCATCGTCTCGAAAATACCTTCGGCATCACAGGGATACCGCTTCAGTGGTTTGAGTCGTACCTCACAAACAGGTCACAGACAGTCCTAATTGGTGATGAGATGTCCACTCCAGCCAGATTATTCTGTGGAGTACCACAAGGATCAGTGTTGGGGCCAATACTTTTTACCCTTTATACAACACCTCTAGGTCAGTGTATTGAAGAACATCATATACCTCATTACTTCTATGCAGATGACTCGCAAGTACAGAACAGCTTTAAGCCAACACCCATCAGTCAATCTGAAGCAAAACATGCAATGCAACAGTGCATTGCTGATGTCAGTACATGGATGGAAAAGAACAAGCTGAAACTCAATTCAGACAAAACGGAGGTGATTTTGTTTGGACCTCCATCCAGGTTACGGAAATGTACTTTGGATCATCTGTCTATCGGGTCAGCTGACATCACCTTCAAGTCATCTGTCAAGAACCTCGGTGTGTACCTTGACTCCTCGCTATCCATGGAAGATCACGTGAGCCACTGCTGCAAGGTCAGTCATTACCACCTGAGGAACATCAGTGCCATCAGACATTTGCTGACGAGAGACGCAGCTGCCTCCCTCGTGAGATCTCTGATATTCTCTCGATTAGACTATTGCAACAGTTTGCTCTATGGAATCACCAAACAACAAATCAGACGTCTGCAGCACATCCAAAACTATGCTGCCAGATTGGTCACTCGGACGAACATAAAGGCACACATCACACCAGTGCTAAACTCGCTTCACTGGCTTCGCATTCCTGAGCGAATCATTTTCAAAATTCTCTCACTCACTTACCAAGCTGTCCATGGTACTGGACCTGCCTATCTGAGTGATCTGACTGTCTCATACCTCCCTTCAAGAACTCTACGCTCTAGCCAACAACAGCTCCTTCGGGTGCCTGTCACCAAACTTAAAACTTTCGGCTCCAGATCCTTTTCTGTCTCAGCCGCTACTCTGTGGAACTCTCTACCCGAATCACTGAAGTTGATTCCATCTCTTGAAACTTTTAAATCCAGTCTTAAATCCTACCTTTTCAAGCACTATACGTAAAAGATACATAACTCATACCATTGTGGAGAACTCAACTGCCTCTGTTTCCATCGTTTGAGGCAATGCGCTTTGAGCATACCTTCATGGCGTGGATATAGCGCAATATAAGTGCCATTATTATTATTATGATGGTGTATAGGTATATTCCTTTCAAACATATGGTGTATGTGTTAAGTGCTATGCTGGTCCGATACCTTGGGCATATGTGATATGCGCTATGAACGTCTATCACCTAAGGCTTATGTTTTAAGCGTTACATACTTGCTTCTCATCCTGCTTCTCGTCCACTCAGCGCACATCGCCCCACTTGTATCGTGTATTTGTTATACGCTATGCTCGTCTGAAACCACAGGAGTATATCCCACGTTTGGAAGTACGACAACACAGAGTATGTAGTTTCTTCACTTTACTCAGCTGACCAAGCGTAGCTGCCGAACTTCGTCAGGAGCTAGCTTACCGGGTCATCAGCCGGTCATTTGCCTGCTCAAATAACGTGAACATGAATATTGTGATATATTTTATAATCAAAAGTACAAGTGTGCGCATATCACAATTGCCCAAGGGGTAACACATTAAACCAAGGTAGTAGACAGGGAATCCGTAGAAAAAGCAAATATTTATCTATACCATTTATGAGATTATAATTCATTTATGCATTTAGCTGAACTAAATTGTTGAATTTATAGGCTGCGTGGCCATGACCGTAGCAACCCCGGAGAGGCCTAGGGTTTAATAAGTTGAAAGAACTTGTCCCCGATCCTTTTCACATTGTGAATAAAATACGTTTAAACTAACAGCAGGTAAGCACGGTTCGGACCAGCTTAGATAGATTGTAACATGTAAAACTAAACAAGTGCAATTTTATATTGTGTTATTTGAACTAAACCTTTGACATAAGGGTCAGTAAATCGCATTTGCCAGTTATACGTTACCATAGCGGTAAAGCCGTATACGTACTCCCGCAGCTTCGATGTACGTGACAGGAATTTGAGGCGGGGATGCCACTGAATTAATCAGAGCAATAGGACAACAATTATTTCTTGTGGTAAATTCTTATTCCAGTTTTGTATCAGATCCTGGAATCAAAGTTAATAGAAGACCGCTGTTGAAAATAATTACGCGAGTTAAAATGTACAATTGCCAGTGGAAACTCGCGGGGAAAAATGTTTGATGTTCAGTAAATTGCATTACTTTTCATGAAGCACAAGCATTAGAGAATCTGTTTCTAAATATTCAGCACTCAGACACAAACAATTACCCTGCAACAGCTCTGTATACTAGTATACCCTGAAGTTACAATGAAATTAACGTGACGACACCCAAGTCGTACATTGATATTTTCAAATACAGCAGAATAGGATAGACAGTTTCGCTGCCATTTGTGTGGAAAAGCAATATTAACATCTGGGCGTGTATTTTATTATTTCAGATCTTTTTATACTAGGTATGAAGGGAAATGTCATAAATAATGATACGCTTTCTCAATGATAGTGCTAAAACAAAATTGCTTCGTTTCATATTTGATCTCAACAGTCATCTGTATAACAACTCATTCTTTTTTATTTTTTTGGAGTGACGCAAATTACAATTTTTCATTAATTTTGATACAAATAAACAACACAAATTACGAAAGGTGCAACTCTTAAATGCTTCTATTAAGAACTGGGTGGGTTTTTAATTGACAACTAATTAATGAAACCAACAACTTATGATTGTCATGATCATGAACATCTGACACAGAGGCCCTGATCAAAATACCACTGTCACGTGAATTATCTGTCAACAATCTTAATGGACATTATCTGTCAACAACTTTAATGGGCATAAGTGATACTAGCATAAGCAAGGAACAAAGCAGAATTTTCGAAGAACTTTCGACGTATGAACTTATAAAACTTAGAAACTGGAACATGAACTGCATGACTACAAAACAACTTCTGCAGTCGCCTCATTCTGGCTTATAGTAGCAAGAATGGCTTTTACTTTTCTCTATATTTTGGCATGTCTTTATTTCTCTCTCTATGCTTTTTTCATATTGTAGAAATAGAAATGGATAAGCTTGGGTCTCATGGGGTACTCGTACTGCTGTCAGTCGGTCTTCAATGTGCTTCGTCGGGTGGCCCTCGAGGACCAAAAACTTTGTGACTGCTCTGTACTCAAGCTTATCCATTACTGCCGTTTCAATAGGGGTACATGTGATTAGATGTCACGTGACCGGAAACTAGCGACATGAGCATGTCAATATTACGATTCTGTGAATGGTATAAATCATACCTCAATATCATACAGTTATTTTTATCATGCACATATCAGAAGTATTTTAGGCTCAAAACTTTAGGATAGCCCCTCGTATGAGCATTAGTTATGAGTAGCCCGGATGACGTCACAAATGTCCGTTGTGTTATGTATTAATGCGCCACTGTGATCAACAAACTAGACAATATACACGAAGATGCTAAAATGTTTCAAGGTGTGTAAGAAACATATTACTACGCTCATGGATCTCAGATACCATGATTTATTTATCTTACAACGCGATGTTTCGAATTTTTTTAATACTTTTTTAAATAAGTCGTAAAATACATGACAGACAATCGTGTAGTAATCTCTATACACGTTGCATAAAAACTTTCCCTGCGTAATAGCATGAGCGTTCACTGTAATGGTTTAAATAATCATTGCCATACCTTCGAGAACGACTTGGAGTCGAAGTCGTCTTTGGTGGTGCTGCCTTGGTAGGTTTGAGTCGGAAGGTGCGATCCCGAGTCATTGCCAAAGCGGAAGTGATGATCGAGCTGAAACAGCACCAGAACTTTGTCTTTGAATTCAGTGCGATGTGATTTTAAGTATTATAACGCCACTTAGACCAACCGTCCAGACATAATAGTGAGTGGGTTTAGTTTTACGGCGCTTTTAGCAATATTCCAGCAATATCACGGCCACACCAGAAATGGGCTTCACACATGGTACCCGTGTGGGGAATCGAACCCGGGTCTTCGGCGTGATGAACCAACGCTTTAACCACTAGGCTACCCCACCGCCCCTCCAGACACATAACAGGCTAGCCCACATCTCTTAAATTATGGGGGCGGTGGGGTAGCCTAGTGGTTAAAGCGTTGGTTCGTCACGCCGAAGACCCGGGTTCGAATCCCCACATGGGTACAATGTGTGAAGCCCATTTCTGGTGTCTCCCGCCGTGATGTTGCTTGAATATTGCTAAAAGCGGCGTAAAACCAAAACTCAGTCAGTCAGTCTTAAATTATGAATCGTAATTTAATTGCAGTTGTGCATATTTGAGTCGAAAGTGGGTCACAATAGACTTCAAGTTACTTCCATCAGATCTCAGGAGCCGTGATCGCATATTCGAATACAAATTCCGACCCTAACATTGCTTTTCTCCCATGACCATAACGTTGCCATGGTAACCATCTACGTCTCTCGGATTTTCTCCATTACGTAAGATGACTTCAGAGTGGCATTTGGCTGAACACGTTCACCTCTTGAGAAATCCCCTTTAATATATATTTATTGAATAGCTCACCTGGCCAACCCCGGCTGCAACATGATCGCGGTCTAACTCGGTGCCCTGTGAACAAAAGAAGTATACGTTTAAAGGTGAGGTGAGAAATTGGGTTTAACGTCGTGCTTGAGAATATTTCGCTCATATGACGACGTGCGTGCGTGTGTATGTGTATGTGCGGCTGCTTGTACTAGCCCAGACGTAAGCTGGTTTTATAGTGCTAGCCCACTGAGATACCATGCCGCAGTGAAGCATGAATACCCCACTCAGACACATTATACTGACTCCGAGCCGACCAGTCCCTGTTGTACCCATTAATGCCGAGCGCCAGGCAGGGACCAACAAGTACCATATTTTAACGTCTTTTGGTATGACGCGGTCGAACCCGCGACCTTCCGCTCTCCGGGCGGACGCTCTAACCACTACACCACGGAGGCGGTCTATACGTTTAAAAGGTGTCTTACCATTAATACAATATCCGATACTAACATCCGAGTTACAACTGGTCCTCAGTAACCTGTACGACTCGATGACTTGATTGACCTGTGAGGATGGCAACGTGTCCCATTTGCGACGATCAATGCTCATATGTGGAAGCCGCGGTGGCTGAGCGGTTTAGGCGTCTGACTTTGTGTGCTGGCCATTAGGTGCCTGACTCTGAGGGTGTGGGTTCGAATCCCGGATGGGACTCAACCCAAAAGGTACTAGAATCTGTACTTTACTAAGAAAGTGTAATCTCAAGTATAACATATGTTACAATGCTCATAGCGTCAATCACTATTTTGCAGATTCCGACTGGATTATTTACAGTCCACCAACTACAGCTGTAATATTGCTGAGTTTGGCGTTAAACGACATAGTAAACAATTGCAAAAAGTACTTCCCTTTATGTCTAGTATTTCAATAACCAGTCGTTAGGGTTCAGTGATCACCGCTAAGCATAATGGGATTCGCCATAAGGGAAGGGAACCGTTTGAATCAAACACAATGACAATTCGAGGTAACCATATCACAAATCATGAACACAGTTTCATTGTGAGCGTAAACGAAGTAAAAACACGTTGGTTCGAAATGCTCAGCCATTCATGCGAACGACTATATTAATTATTACTGACGTAGTATGATCGATAAAGCAATCATTGGAAAGCAGTGACAATTCCAAGCCTTCGAACGAAATAATATTCATTTTTACCAACCAGTTTATATACGTACAACCATGTAATTCGATATTAAACATTGTCATCCAGTCTCTAAGTGAAGTAGAACACGTGATGTGTCATGATATAACATGGCATGTCAAAACAACCTTTGAAGCTTCGCTTGCAGCTTGACATCACTTCCTGTTGATATAAAGAGAGCGTCCATTGAAACACCTTGTCTTGAATGGGGAAAGGTGGTGCAGTCTTGTGTTAACTGGGGCCTGTCTATAGAAGAAGGTATGTGTACCCTTACTCTCGGTTGACACACATTTCTAGGTGTCAACACAGCCGCTGTCTGAGCATTGCATGATCACAGTGTCCTGTGATAGAGGAGGTTGTCACTTAGCTGCTAGCTTTGTGTCAAGTGTTATCACTAGGAATGGCGCTTGTTTGCTTAATGTTGCAGTTGGTCTTTTTCGATTTTATTGCTTGGTTTACGACGTGGCCATTCTGAAGGCATAGATAGCATGGGTGAGTGAGTGTGTCATATTTCATGTCACTATCCATTAGTTCGGGAGCAACCGTTGAATTTAAAGGTCATCGATGGGGCTCCGGAGGGTTGGGATTTGGGGATGTTTAGTGTGCTCAGTTAAAAGGGTGTTCAATTACTATTTGAAATATTTGAATTATTTATAGCCATACGTGTATTACGTTTCGTATTCTAAATGATGAAATAACTGTAGGGCTTCTTTCGGCACCTTACAACAGTCTGCAAAAACAGGCACATATACATTTCCTACAATGTGAGGCATATGTTATTTGTGGAATAACAAGATGAAGGGTTTCTGTAGACCTGGGCCTAGATTTTCGAAGCTCTCTTAGCGCTAAGATAGTCGTAAGTTAATGTTAATGTATGGCACTTACGACTATCTTAGCGCTAAGAGAGCTTCGAAAATCTAGGCCCTGGGTGCCAAGGTTCAAACAACCTTAGCGCTAAGACTACCTTAAGTCTATGTTAAGGTATGGGAGTTACGGTCACCTAAGCACTAACATCGGCTTATAAGGGCACCCTGGGTGCTACGGCAGTCGTAAGTCTATGTTAGGGTATGGGAGTTACGATCTCCTTAGCCCTAAGATCGCTTTGTACAACGGCACCCTGAGTGCTACGGCAGTCGTAAGTCTATGTTAGGGTATGGGAGTTACGATCACCTTAGCATTAAGATCGCTTTGTACAACGGCACCCTTGGTGCTACGGCAGTCGTAAGTCTATGTTAAGGTATGGGAATTACGATCTCCTTAGCCCTGAGATCGCTTTGTACAACGGCACCCTGTTAATACCTACATTCCAACACATGTTTTCACCTCGGTCGACGGTACTCGTCCCGACTGAGTCAGACCAATACAGACCAGATAACTGCGATAGGATCTCAGTGGTCTGTCACTAGGAGACGCAGTTGGTCCGGACAAGTAAAACACACGCGCGCACAACGACACACACACGCGCGCAGTAATCATTTGTGCATCTTCGTTTACCAAGGATTATCTGCGCGCGCGCGGATGAATTTCATGTAACATAGATTCATGCCGATATCCATTTATGGTATATGCAACAGCCTGGATGGCAGGTGTTCGGTTAATAAGTAAGTAGGCCTACCGGTGCATTCATGCGTGCATCTTTGTGTTAAACGGGTTCGAACGCTAATATAAGCTTTATATTCTGGTTCTAGAGGTGATCTTTGATGATCTATATATAATATACATACATTACAAATAATACAAATGTTATAGTGCAAATATTTCATTAATATTCACATAAAACATATATTGACTATGATATTTGAAATTTATAAGAATTCACAAAATGTACCCATATTGTGATTCTCTTTACACAGATGAGAGTAACTCGCTTAAGAACATGCCGCCAGACATATACATACTGATGTGACAATACCTGACTGTTACACTACAGTTACCGGCTGTATGTCACATCCAGATTGACACGCTGACCAATTAATGATAATAATCCCCACAAACAAGTTAGCGGTCAATCTGAAATGCTTCTGGCTAAATGAAACAGTAGCCTTTGTGTGTTTTTTACCACCATCCGGTTATTGGCAGACATACGTTAGGCAACGTATGAGAATATTGTATTAACCAGGAACGACCCATGAAATAACAAAGGGATAATGCTGACAATAACTTACAAGTGCTATGCGATCCTCCGATATATAAGCAGGTGCAGTTTGACTGTCAAGTCACTCTGCATCTGAAAAAAACCCCTTGGAACGCAAGCAACTCTGATGACATTATCCTGAATTCATCTATTTTATTTTAAGGTAAGACATTTTCATGCGTCTTGTCTTTGTTCGTTTATTACATTACCTATTTAAAACTATTGTGTAGATTCAGGCCTATAAGATGTTTTCTTTGGGAGTACGGTAATGCGTAAAGGCACTACCGTAAAACATCTAGAATACGTGGACATGTTAATGTTTCATTATCTTAAGCTGATGTTACCAATAGGAATCTAATGTGTTATCGTGTGCCGTTCTCTGAACTTAAAAACATGTTCCAGTAATGAACCATCTTTACAAAAAAATATAATGTCCAACATACGTTGATGATTTGATAAGTATAATGTCATATATATATGAGTACAATATGTTCATATCAGTTATCTCTAATACTGTACCTTATCATTATTTGATATGTTCATATATATTTGTATATACGATCTCGTTTTCTTACCCCTTGAAAAAAATTTGACGAAAGTGTAACCCATAGATAAGCCGACCCCATTCTACAGACTGCACTTTTTAGTCCTCAAAATTCGGCTTGTCTATAGTAATATACGGTAACTCGTTATGGCAGTATCTACGGTAACGGACAAAAGTTTACCAATCAGGACTGCTTTATAATCCGGACAAATGACTCGGTCCCAGCCAGTCCGTAATAGACAGATTCCACTATATATTTGAATTGAAATATTTTATTAAATATAATGTTCAAAACATGTTGATGTTCTGCTCAGCTTAATAGTTATGAAGATGGAAATAATATGTTCATTGTAATATTTATGATTATTTGATATTTTCATATATTGAATTGAAATGTTTTATTGAATGTTGATAAGTCACTCTGCATCTGAATAAACCTTGGAACGCTAGCAATCCTGATGTCATTATTATCCTGAATTAATCTATTTTTAAAGACAAAAATTACCGTGAGACAGCACGTTCTCACAAAGAAAGAATACCGCAATAAATACGTAAATATTCAAAACAATACATGGAGTAGAATGTGTCCCCGTATCAAAGTATATTTTATATCAACTTATTTATTTTCTTTATTTTCATATTTCTCATGTTTGTATATATACAGTTCGGTTTGTCGTTTACAACAGTATATACGTATATATAAAACACAATTTGTCATTTTTGAGGTATAGTCAATGAGGTGCCAATTTACACATTTACGTAGTATCCTTGGACAAGATACTTAGATCCACGTTGTCTCAGTTCACCCAGCTGTAAAATGGGTACCCGTGAGGATGTGCTGGAAATGTGAGTGTTTAGTTCATTGCGCCTAACGGACATCATGGCTGTATAATCCCAAGGGAGTTGAAAAGGTATCGAAAAGTACGATAGTGTCCTATGACCGGGGATAGTAATGTACGTAGCGCCGTGAGCAGGCATTGGGCCTGGATATGAGCGCCATACCATATAAGCGGACTATTACTATTACATAAATCAACTTTTCAATATAGTATGTAGTGATGGCCAGAATGTAATAAATATATCGTTTTCACCAGAAGAGAGCTTATTTTATTACGGAGATCAAAGGGAAAATCAGGGGTTACAAAAATAGCTCCTCATTATTACATTGAACCATGTTCCATGAAATTGACCGAAAAAGTACATATCTGTCCAAACCGTAATTAAAAATAATAATAATAAAAAATATCGCAGTTCTCACCGGAAAATCTCGCTTAGCGCTTGTTTGCCAGATCCCGTCCTTAAGAGATTCGTTTGTGTAGTTATATTCTCCATCTTGAAGAACGTGACTCTTAGTGAGAGTTTGTACTATCGCTTGTCTGGCTACAGAACGGTCCAGTCCATACAGACGCCTTCTCCTGTCGGACAGAGCTTCCATCTTAGTGTTCTGTCCGTCCTGGCTGCCACCTTAGCATGAAACCCTGGGAAAATCGCCGCTACGTTACATTTTGCCATTGAATACAAAACACGCGTGAAGTAATCAAACTCGAAGAGCTTAGCGACCCAACGAGAGCTAATCCGCCATCTATCTATTGTTCCTATTGTGACGTCACCTCGCAACGTCACGCAAATCCGCTCGCGAGATTATCCGTGGGCCGGTCGTTCAAGATTCTCATAATCTTGTACGGTATATTTTATTACAAATCATAATTACTTTAAATGTACCATCCTATTGTACGTGTAAAATTATTTCAGTATTCTAGTATTTGAAAAATAATTCTTATGAATAAGGTTTGTGGTAATGAATTATCTTTATCTTGCTCGCTTGAACTGTTGACATGTCAATACAGTACGTGTGTAACCTTCTTCGGCGGGTCAACCCAGCAGTTGATTGAATGCCATCGTGCCGTTGTTATCATGATTTTTTATAAATGAAAGCAGGTGTATTGAGTTACCGACATGGGGACCTTATTTTTTCAAACATATATTTATTACACGGTTTATAATGACAGATGTTACATGTAATTCCGTTTCAAACATCTATTTCCCCATTTACTAGAGTTGAAAATTCACGTTACCCGTCATTCTGTTCTGTTCTAAACAATAACAAAACTTAGTAAAAAATTCAAGTTTTAAATTAACAATAATGAAATGAAATGTACTCCCTACTCTGTTTCGCGATAAGCACCAATGAAAAAAAATCTACATATGTTTCACAAGAAGCACTACTGAAAGACATATGTATTGAAATAACAATCTAATATGCAATCCAATCTGTCCTAGAACGCGGCTTACAATCAAACCGATCTTATCGCCAGTTTTATCTATGGCCGTTCTCGGGGCCAGTCGTAGCGTTAGAAGTATATCATTACCTACATGGCTCGTATGATAGTTAACATGTAACAACTACCGAGTACATAATCCGGGTTAATCAGCTGCACAATGGACGTACTAAATCACACTCTAAATGCCCTGTGTTGCCACACACCACACAGGTATATCGAGTGCTGAGTGTATCCACCTCGCTGGTTACCGTGATAGTGTTGTAGTCGGTGAGGTGGAAGTAGGGTAAAAGCACTGGATATGTTGCTGTGGTACGCAGACAGTTAAGACGCATTCTTTACGTGTAGACATAAGGCAGGTCTGGGTTCAATTATTATACTCTCTATTGTATGGAATCTCAGAAGGGACATTGTCGTGTTGTCTCCCTTATAAAAACCACTAAAAGTGTCAAGATTAACCAAAGCGTGATTATGCAGCAACACGATAACGCGACACGTTGGCCATTTGTCGCAATGTACCCCATCTAAAATGAAATAAAACAAGTGTTTGCCACTGATATGGCAATGTCCCCCGCCGCTAAAGAATGGAATATCTATATTTACTACTTTTGTTTTTTGGGTCACATACAAGATGCCTAAAATGACTGGTGTCTGCATAATCAACCAATGTAGGCTGTCAACATACTTGAAAACATTGGGTGCAATGTTTTATGAGATATCGCCTTTAAAAAGCGGTCAAAGTATCGTGGTGACCTTGAAGATAAGGTCAAGGTCACCCAAATAAACTGGTGTCTGTGTAATACCCCAATGTAAACTGTCACCAAATTTGAAGACATTGGGTACAACAGTCCATGAGATATCGCGTTAACAAGAGTTAAAAGTGTGAAAAGTGTCGTGGTGACCTTGAAAATAAGGTCAAGGTCACCTAAAATCAACTGGTGTCTGTGAATCCCCCAATGTAGGCTGTCACAAAATTTGAAGACATTGGGTACAACAGTCCATGAAAAATCACGTTAACAACAGTTTGAAAAGTGTTCAGTGTCGTGGTGACCTTGAAAATAAGGTCAAGGTCACCCAAATCGACTGGTGTCTGCGTAATCCCCCAATGTAGGCTGTCACCAAATTTGAAGACATTGGGTACAACATTTCATGAGATTTCGCGTTAACAAGAGTTTGAAAAGTGGTCAAAGTGTCATGGTGACCTTGAAAATAAGGTCAAGGTCTCCCAAATCGACTGGTGTCTGCGTAATCACCCAATGTAGGCTGTCACAAAATGTGAAGACATTGGGTACAACAGTTCATGAGATATCGCGTTAACAAGAATTGGGACGTACGTACGGACCTACGGACGGACGGATGCCGCTGAATACATAGTCCCCCGTTCCGCGTTGCGGCGGGGGACAAAAAAGCATTAACATGCGCGACATTTGGACATACCAAAGCTAGGAAAGCGTTAAAAACGAGTTGTTTCAAATAGATAATGCCAGATAGGTAGGAATATGAAGGATATTAAGTGGCCAGTGCACTCTGTATGTGAGGTATAACTGAATTCGATATACGTTTATGTTATAGGTACAATATTTGATAGATACTACAAAAGGCTGACTTGGAAGTTTTTGAAAATTTGGAAATTATATCAACAACTGTGAACTTCGAAAAAACTCTTTTACATTTGGAGGAAATTAAATTGTTTATGATTTTCGACCTCATACATTGAATCTGGAGTCCACGTTTTCGAAAACCAACTTAAAAAAATATAAATGGCCTCATGATCAGTAACCGGTTTAATGTAATCCTGATGTTGTGCCTAGAAATTGTGTAAAATTGTCTCGGATAACGTTATTTTAGTGGTTCAAAACAGCCGCCATTTTCCTTGATATTTTCGGTTGTAAGTGTAAGTAAAAAGTGTGGTTAATGGCGAAACCTTTGATACTGTTAAATTAAGTACAGGCTAAAGTTCAAGGTTGAAATTAACTAGTGCTGTAACAATGCATCGAAATATCGATGGTTTGCAATTGTTGAGTCTCCGGTAGCAATTAATCGATGGAAGAAACGAAAAACTATCGATGCATCGACAGTTTAGTAATTGACTTCTGTGGATAAATGCGCAGCGCAAAATACAGGAAGTACCAGATTCGTACACTTTCTGGGGCGGATACAGCTGTTTGAGAAAGGGTGTGTGTGTGTGTGCACACTATTGAGAAAAGGAGGGGTGCACACTTCATTTTCACCCAAATTTCAATGGTCATTTAACAAACTTTCTGCACAAAAGAGGGGGTGCGCACCCCTGCAACCCCTCTGGATCCGCCTATGACTTTGATTTAGAGTTATCTGCCCCTGCTACCTTCACGGGTAGTACATGTTGCAATACACTATCGCTATCGTAATAGTTGTTTCACTCCTAGTTGAAATACTGTGTTGTGTAGTATTGTTTACTGATTGCAGGGATGCACCGGTCCGACATCGACAGGGGCTGGGCCTGGGTGATTCTTGGCGTTTCTTTCTGCGGGTCGCTTCTTACAGGGATGCATGTGTATTCGCTGGGAATAATAATGGCCGCCTTACTGGACGAGATTGACAGTGATCTCACGAGAGTCTCGTGGGTCAGCTCTATGTACTCAGCGTCCTTGACTCTTTCTGGTTGGTTCTGGATGATTGTGATTAAATAGACATTGTTCATAAGCACCTCCACCTCTTTACGTGATACATTTCGTAACTCATGTTTGCTTCGATGAACCCATTCATGTACCCCTCCAAAAAATATAATCAAATGCATCCTTAACGGGGAATTTTGACGGCCTTCTTGGTTTTCAAATGCAAATTTCTTTTCAAAGTTTAATATTCAACTGAGACGGGTTAGGCGTATAATTTGATGAACTGAACCTGTTGCGACATCACAAAAGTTGGCGGTAGGGTTCCCTCACGTAACAATCTTAACGGCATTTTAAGGGTCATTAATTACGTTTCATATATATTACCATTTTTAGTGATTCCAAATGCTATAAGACAACAATAATCAACATTTTATGTGTTTACAAATATCTTCTCTTGTCAACACTACCAGCCGTGAAAGTTAGAATTGGTCTTCAGGAACCCATACTTGTCGTAGGATGCAACTAACGGGATGGGGTGGTCAGGCTCGCTGACTTAGTTGACACATGTCATCATATCCCAATTGCGTAGATCGATGCTCATGCTGTTGATCACTGGATTGTCTGGTCCAAACTCGATTATTTACAGACTGCCGTCATACAGCTGGAATATTGCTGAGTGCGGCGTTAAATAACATATCAGTCAGTCTTAACTATTCTGTCCCCAGGTCCAATCATTGGATGGATCACAAACAGATATGGCTGCCGAGTGGCTATTTTCTTGGGTGGATGCTTTCATCTGGCTGGACTGACTGGCTCCTATTTTGCAACAAATGCATCTATCCTCTTGGTAACATTTTCCATCCTCGGTGGTAAGATTTTGCCTTTATAGCTTACAATATTGATACTAATTAACGTACTCACCCTACTTTTAGGGACTGATTATTTTTCAAATTCACGGGGATATTCAAACTATACAAGTAGGCTTGTAGATGCATACACAATCCCAGTTATGCGTCTCCCTAGTTCAGCCAATCAAAATCTGCACAGATTGAGCTACCAGTCAGTGAGGAAAAGCCCGTTGAATCATAACTTTTGATACAGTGTTTAACATTAACTCATCAAATCAAGAAAGCTTGCTGACTGAGTCATCTATACACAATTAAAGGAAATTACTGATTACCGACGATCCTTTAATCTGGAAGGTTGTAAATTCTGACAGTTTCCAATAGAAACAGGGCGCTGGCTAAATATCTTGAAAGAAAACCGACTTTGTAATCTTTGTAATCAAGCTATATGTGACGAATTCCATTTTCACTAATATGTCCTTCCCTTATTGAACAACGGAAAACCTTTTTACTAAATATTTCTGCGTGAATCCCTCAATCTGTAAATATATTTTTCTCATGAAGGGTGATTATCAACCACTCATCCTCAAATTATCCAAATATATAAACACTGTTTGTACGTCTTCAAATGATATGTGAATATTTTATCTATATTTATATATACCTGTATGTTCTCTTTATCACTCTTTGTGTTTTTTTGAGAATAAAATCCTGTTCTGTTCTGTGTACACTGGGAACGGAATCGTCTGTATTAATGTTGATTTGATTATATTACTTTGATCCTTCTTGTCGCAAACGCCTGTACATGTATGTTTTGTAAAACAGTTTCCATATTGGAACCTCCTGTGTTTTCAGGAATCGGAATGGGCTTTTGTTTGTCTACCTCAATCGTCATCAGTGGCTACTATTTCAAGAAGTATCGCCCAATAGCCTCAGGCATAACTGTATCTGGTTCCGCCTTTGGGATGTTTGTAGGTCCTCCTCTTCTTCGTCTCCTTATTGATCGCTACATGTTAAGAGGGATGTTTCTGATACTAGGAGCTCTAGGGGCTAACATGTTTGTCCTTGGGATGTTAATGAGGCCTTCACCTACTGAAAAGAACAAATCCAGAAGGGGACCTGAGAGAAAAATTCTGACAACTCCAATCAAGTCAGAAATCGGTTATCAAGGTTTACCTCTGCGCTCAAAGACGTCACTGTCATTGTTAAAAATGGGCCATTTTTGTGTTACCTATTCAGTACTTTTGCATTTTCCTGTGGAGAAACTGCAGCCATATACCACTTACCAAATTACGTCCAGCACCAAGGAACGTCCAAGATGGCGTCTGCAACTCTGATGACCGCAATGGGCGCCGCGAGTCTCTGTTCACGACTCCTTACAGGGTTTGCAGCGTCAGATCCAAATATAGGGACGGAACTGCTCCTCACAGGGCTGATGGGATTGACAGGAATACTTTCCATTACGTTTCCTTTGTACTCTGCAACATTCGGAACCCAGGTGCTGTATGCTGCAGGGTATGGGATGTACAGTGGTGGGATCAACGCTCTGTTGACACCACTGACGGCGGATCTTCTCAGTTTGGAAAGGCTGGCGATAGGCTATGGGTTACTCTCCTTCATGGCCGGAATTGGCTGTCTAGCTGGGGCGCCCATCGCAGGTAAAACATTCGGTGTTTAACGATCAGTTCATGTAATTCACAACCCATGCTTGTCGTAAGAGGCGGCTAACGGGATCGGGTGGTCAGGCCTGCTCACTTTTGTTGACACATGCCATCGATACTCTGGATTGTCTGGTCCAGATTATTTACAGACCGCTGCCATATAGCTGGAATATTGATGAATGCTGCGTTAAACAACAAACCAACAGACCAATCATGTAATTCATATAATTTCACCGTTATTATGCCTTATATGCCCGATAGAATGGAAACTATTCTGTTTATTGTAATGGTTATTCCATGGCGTTGAAAGTGTATATTACATTTGTTCTACATGAACTCTACATTCATTATCTCTAAAACAGTTTAATCGATTTATCAGTAAAGTGATCTACCTGCTAAATGATTCATCAAATAAAACCAAATGTAACATTGTACACCTGATAATTGTATTATAGAATTAACCTTCTGGCGATCGACATTTTGGCTAGCATTCTTGATCATATCAAGATTCAAAACGGTCAGCTGGTTGCCGGGTCATCTAAAGTGCTGCAATTCGCTGTGCAGAGTTACATCCCTTTGGCGGTCCAGAATCCTATGATCCAGCGGCGGATACTGCTTGAGAAAGGGGTGGTGTGTTTGTTGAGAAAGGGTGGTGCACACTTCATTTTCACGAGAGTTTCAATGCTCATTTAATAAACTTTCAGCCTATGTGATCGTATTCCCATTTATCAGTACCAGTACTCATGTGTTTATTTGGGGAGATGAACTTTCCTACCTGATATGAACGAAATTCTAGGATATCGCAGAGTTACAACTCGGAACACGATTTTCTTATTGTGTTGTAGTTTACTATAAAGTTGAATATTAAAATATTAATACATCGTTTTGTTTGACGCAGGTGTAATTGTTGACAGTGGTGGAACATATACCCACAGTTATATATATGCAGGTATGTTTTCTACAAATATACTTATTTTTAAAATGCCATCTTGCAATACCTACCAGTTTGAACTAGAAAGCTTGGTGTTGGAACTAAGTGATGTGCTATGATGCCGATTATATCAGCATTCGATATCTCGAAAGAGGGGCCCAGGAATGGTCTTCCTAACTTTAACCCATTTCGGAATCGAACCCAAGACCTAGAAATAGGCGGGACGTGTCAAGGCGTAACCTGCTATGTTTCCGAGCCGTGGTGCTGTAGAATAGCCACTCTCTATACAATATAAGCGTCAATGATCAACGTCAAAACAACATTAAAACAAACAGGAAGACGAGTTGGTGGAAACTGTAAAGGCCAAAAGATCAATGACAGCACCAGCAACATAACTAATGTGTTAGTTTGCTAACTTAGTAATACATCTGATTTTAATTAATCTGCTAAAAGCCCTATTCTCCTGACCCACCCGTCAGTTTACATATACATTCTGTGCCAGGTACAGTGCTTCTACTGGGCAGCGCCGTGTCAGTGCCCATCTCCCTCAGGGATAAAGACACCAAGGAACCAGGGATGAAGACACCAAGGAACGCCGTTACCATGGACGTTACCATTGACGTTGTAGCCGAGGCGGAACCGCTGAAGACTAGTGAAATATAGCCATGGAAGACTGTGGACACCAGTGAGACATTAAACTGGATAAAGGCATGCCACTGGGGCCACCCCCACAAAGCCTTCATAGCATTAAAAGCCAGCATGTAATAAATTGTATAGTTGCGATGGTTCGTAACGCTACGACGGCTTTGTTGATCTGGGCCTCCTTTCACAAAGTACTAAGGTGATCGTAAGTCACTAAAGTAACCTTAGTGCAATGTTAAAGAATGGGAGTTACGGTTAACCTTAGTAAAGGTTGCTACGTGAAAGGAGCCCCTGGATCCTGGTCACATATATGTCATATACAGTGAGGTGAGGTGAGGTGAAATTGGGTTTAACGTCGTGCTTGAGAATATTTCACTCATATGACGACGTGCATGCGTGTGTATGTGTATGTGCGGCTGCTTGTACTAGCCCAGACTTAAGCTGGTTTTATAGTGCTAGCCCACTGAGATACCATGCCGCAGTGAAGCATGAATACCCCACTCAGACACAGTATACTGACTCCAAGTCGACCAGTCCTTGTTTTACCCATTAATGCCGAGCGCCAGGCAGGGACCAACAAGTACCATATTTTAACGTCCTTTGGTATGACGCGGCCGGGGATCGAACCCACGACCTTCCGCTCTCCGGGCGGACGCTCTAACCACTACACCACGGAGGCGGTTATATATGTCATAGAGGGTGAATGACTGAGTTAGTTTAGTTTTACGCCGCACTCAGCAATATTCTAGCTATATGGCGGTGGTCTGTAAATAATCGTGTCTGGACCAGACAATCCAGTGATCAACAGCATGAGCATCTATCTACGCAATTGGGATACGATAACATGTGTCAACCAAGCCAGCGAGCCTGACCACCCGATCCCGTTAGTCGAATCTTCGCTAGTCGACAAGCATGGGTTACTGAAGATAAATTCTAACCCGGATCTTCACGGGTCTGTCACAAAGGGAAACAGTGTGGGTTGGGTGTATCGCCTTTGTTTGTTTGGTTTCGGAAAAGCTCAATTGTTTTACACCTTTGAAAAATATATACAATCCAATTTCAGTGAAGCAATGTTGTGTGAGAATTTTATTCATGTTTCGAGATTTTTTATAAACATATATACACTGAATTCTAACTTTTAATTTATAAGCAACAGAAGTCTCATTCACACAGTTGATTCCATTGTTTTACAACGAACGTACAATTCAGAAACCCAATTTTACACGCTCGTCGGAAGAGCCAGTATGGTTGCAATGCATGACCCTGCTGATGCTATCGCTTCGTGTTATCATGAATCTGTGTCTGTACTTAAGATCGTATACTCAGATTAGATCTAGACCCATCTATCTAATGGCCTCTCAGTGAAACAGCGGTAATAATGTTGACTGGCTTATATCCACATCCAGTCACTACGCTAACAATTAATGATAATAACTATCATTATTCATTGATAAACAGAAATAACAAATAAATTCGTCTGATATTCACAGATACTCATGCGCGGTACCATGTACAGCACAGTTAGGTTGTAAGTGCGTTTGGTTTTACGCCGCTTTCAGCAATATTCCATCGACATCACGGCGGGGTCACCAGAAATGTTCTTCACTCACTGTACCAATGTGGGGAATCGAACCAGGTCACGGGCAAACACTTTGACCGCTAGGTTACTCCCTTGTTAGGGTGTGATTGTCCGGCATTTGCTGGCAAAGTGCAAGTCTACCTTTTGGCCTTGTTAACCCAACATTCTGCGCCGCTTCCTGCCTAAGAAGGTTTTCCCGCCACACCTGTAATCCCAAGTCAGCCGCATGTCTTTCGGAGACACCTCGTGAATCAGGATTATGGAATAGTGTCGCAGACGACATAAATGACCGGACGGCTTAAAAGACAAAAAGCCGTAAATCGTTTTTGTTCGCTGTCCTAGTTTCTGAATACACATTCCCACGTAGACATCCTCGAGGTGAAAATAGGGAACATTCTTAGAAACTTCTAAAATCTTTGCTGCGGTCTTTGGTGATATCACATAACCCGGTCCTGCACAAAATGGCGGAAAGTAAGCTTCCGGGTAACTCTGGAGCGATGCATACCATTTAGAATCCGGGTTCCTTATAGGTAGAGAGTTGTGTAAACATTTGCCGCCAACAGAGAATGAATGCAGATTATAGTTAAGAAGTTGCAGTAATGTTGGTATATTTAACCAAACATCGTCATCTACTTTAATAATTAATTTCGCCTCTTTACAATGATTCGCTGCCCATGTAAGTCCCATCAGGGTTTTGTAAGTAAGGTTGTGATAATCGTCCAGAAAGTCACCTTGGAGAATATCCTTATACACAGTGTTTTCTTGTTGAATTATAGCATCAGAAGCTACATATTCACTCAACCCTAACAAAAATAAATATCGTACTTTGCTGGTGTTGTTTATATAAGGAGACAACCAAGTCTCGCGCAGGGCGTTTCTTCTGTCGATGTTCTCTGGGGCCGAGAGTATCAGTACTAAAAGATCTATGTGTTTGCTTGCCCAAGACGTTAAACATGAATTGGCCTTTATAACTGCCTTCACGTTGTATTTAAAACAGTTGTCACATGATGTCTGCCGGGGGCCATCTCCTAAATAAGATTCAACTGGCAACAGGTTTTTCTCATCCTCCGAGAGTTCTTTAATATTTTCATTGGCGTTCCGAATTCCAAGCCTTTGCTGAGTTTGATCTAAATTATACAGTACAGCGTGTCCCCATTGATTCTGAGGCTGTCTTCCTTCGAAAACATTTCGGTAGGTTCTTTGAGAGATCCGATTTGACGTGAGGTGTTGAGTAGCGGAAGTGATGAAGTAGACATAGAATGTAACACCCAATACAACGATTACGACGTAGGCAAGAAGTAAATCTGTTAGAGACGCTCTCTTCCTTCTGGGTGGACGGGATTTGTGGGGCATCTTAGGCTTCACTATTGCTTGTAATGTCCTTCTAATAGCGCTTCCAACTGTGTAGAATGCTGTAAAAATGCAAAGGATACATATTTGCCAGCATGTTATCTTCAAGAAACATTCTAGAAGATACGATTCTATGAGCATGCGACAAGTGTATCCGGACACTGTTATTGACCGTGATAAGGAGGCCATGGACATTATATACATGAACACACAATGCCATTTAGAACTTGAAACTTGGATTGAGAAAATAGATATCGGGATGTGACGCTGAATATGTAATAAATCGAAATTTATACAATCTAAAGATAATATGATCAAATGTTTACCCTTCGCAGCAAATTCCTTGTCTAGTAACTGTGGTCGTCATCATTTATCTTCAGGTAGGTACAATATGGCCGCCAGGCTCAAAGTCAGCGGTGAACTGTTACGTAGTCTATATCGATAACTCGCGTTATCTGATAGGACGTTACTGATATGGATGTCATCTAGACGGGTCACAGGAAGGTCGTCAATATTAGTGAGTGAATAGGGTTTTATGCCGTTCAGACGGTAATGCAGTCTATTTTGTGTGTTAGGTTAATGTGGTGGGAAATCCCCAAAATGACATGGGCGTTGACGTTTTCCAACATGTGAAATCCACGAATTGGAAGAAACATAGTGCTGACAAACTTTGGATGATAATGAGGTCGACAACGTTTGACTGGTCATGGTGTAGTGCTGCTGGTTGTTGGTAGGGAGATAGGGAATTCATGAAAAAAGAAAGAAAGCGAAAAACCCCTGTGCCACAATTCTCTTTATTCATAATATCATAAAAATATTATATACTTAATCACTATTTCGGGAGTTTTCATCTATTATAGGGCAGGGACGTAAGACCATTCTCTCCACCACCCGATCGCAATGTAACGGGGATGGCACTTTCACAACGACACAACTCCGTTGAGGCTGCAAGTTCCTTGTTTATTGCTGTAGTTTGTATAAATAATACAAGTCTGAAACAATGTATATGAATATATAACACTATGCTAATTCTCACCAGTAAAAAAGTAAAACAAATGGACATACAATCTGGTTTGGACTCAAACATTAATCTGAATCAATTGTAACCAACAAAACACCAAGTGAAATTATTGATAATTCACCAACAATTTCTAACCATAGGTCAAAAATATACCTCCACCAAATGCATAAATTTAGTTACAATAAATACTGAATTAACCTTTCAACAATTTAACATATTTTTGTAGTTTATTCCTTTTCTATAAAACCAAGTGTAACTAACCTGTAATTCACCAAAGTCAAAATCCTCCATCCATGACTTTCAAATCACCTTGCCAGGCTGGGAGAAAGACAGCAAGTGAACAAACTTCACACTTTCCAAATGCAAGTAAATTCAACATCCAATCAAGATGCTGCACATCTTCAGCCAATAAAAACCAAGGACAAGACAGCAGACCTGACCTCATTAAGACTTGGCTAATTTGCATAAGAACTACTTTCAACCCTGCTGAAATCATAAACTGCAAGTGTTGCAAGCCACCTATGCCCAGTCGCATCAAGTTTAGCACTTGTCAAAACATAGGATAACGGGTTGTTATCTGTGAAAACCACAAAGTTGTGCCCATAAAGGTAATCATGGAACTTTTCACTTATTGACAATTTGAGACACAAAAAACTCCAACTTATGAGCAGAATAATGTTGTTCTAAATTTCTTGAGACCACGACTAGCGTAACTAATGACCCGTTTCTCTTCTTCCTGAACCTGACAAAGAACAGCACCGAGACCTGTTGTGCTCGTGTCAATATGCAATTCAAACGGCAAACCAAGGATTGGAGGTGATGTTAATCTGTGCTTCAATTCTTTAAATGCCTCCTCTTGTGCCGTGTCCCATGTCCATACCGTATTAGCAGAGTTCTTTCGTCTGTTCTTTGGAATGGGATTTGGAAGAAGATCACACAATGGTCTAGAAATCTGAGAGAAATTGTGAACAAACCGACGGTAGTAACCTGCGAAACCAAGGAAACGTCTTACCTCCTCCGGCGATGTTGGTGTCGGCCAATTCCGAATAGCCTCAACTTTCCCAGGATCAGGTTCTACTCTCTCAGACACAATATGACCAACATAAGAGACTTTCCGTTTGAAAAAATGGCATTTCTTAGGAGCTAATTTCAAGTTGCTATCCCTTATTCTCTGGAAACCTTTACCCAGCCTATCAAGATGACCATCTAATGTCTTGGAAAACACAACAATGTCACCAATATACACCAGGCAAATACTGAGATGCAAATCCCCGATGCGATCCAGAATCCCTTTGATCCAGGGGCGGATACTGCTTGGGAAAGGGGTGGTGGTGTGTGTGTGTGTGCGTGCGTGCGTGTGTGTGTGTTGAGAAAGGGTGGTGCACACTTCATTTTCACGAGAGTTTCAATGCTCATTTAATAAACTTTCAGCCTATGTAATCGTATTCCCATTTCTCAGTACCAGTACTCATATGTGTTTATTGGGGGAGATGAACTTTCCTATCTGATATGAACAAAACTCTAGGATATCGCAGAGTTAAAACTCGGAACACGATTTTCTTATTGTGTTGTAGTTTACTATAAATTTGAATATTGAGACATTAATACATCGTTTTGTTTGACGCAGGTGTAATTGTTGACAGTGGTGGAACATATACCCACAGTTATATATATGCAGGTATGTTTTCTACAAATATACTTTTTTTTAAAATGCCATCTTGCAATACCTACCAGTTTGAACTAGAAAGCTTTGTGTTGGAACTAAGTGATGTGCTATAATGCCGATTATATCAGCATTCGATATCTCGAAAGAGGGGCCTACGAATGGTCTTCCTAACTTTAACCCATTTCGGAATCGAACCCAAGACCTAGAAATAGGCGGGACGTGTCAAGGCGTAACCTGCTATGTTTCCGAGCCGTGGTGCTATAGAATAGCCACTCTCTATACAATATAGGCGTCAATGATCAAGGTCAAAACCACATTAAAACAAACAGGAAGACAAGTTGGCGAAAACTGTTAAGGCCAAAAGATCAATGACAGCACCAGCAACATAACAAATGTGTTAGTTTGCTAACTTAGTAATACATCTGATCTTAATTAATCTGCTAAAAGCCCTATTCTCCTGACCCACCCGTCAGTTTACATATACATTCTGTGCCAGGTACAGTGCTTCTACTGGGCAGCACCGTGTCAGTGCCCATCTCCCTCAGGGATAACGACTCAGTACCAAGGAACGCCGTTACGCTGGACGTTACCATTGACGTTGCAGCCGAGGCGGAACCGCTGAAGACTAGTGAAATATAGCCATGGAAGACTGTGGACACCAGTGAGACATTAAACTGGATAAAGGCATGCCACTGGGGCCACCCCCACAAAGCCATCGTAGCATTAAAAAGCCAGCATGTAATAAATTGTATAGTTGCGATGGTTCGTAACGCTACGACGGCTTTGTTGATCTGGGCCTCCTTTCACAAAGTACTCAGGTGATCGTAAGTCACTAAAGTAACCTTAGTGCAATGTTAAAGAATGGGAGTTAAGGTTAACCTTAGTAAAGGTTGCTTCGTGAAAGGAACCCCTGGATCCTGGTTACCTAAATGTCATAGAGGGTGAATGACTGAGTGAGTTTAGTTTTACGCCGCTCTCAGCAATATTCTAGCTATATGGCGGTGGTCTGTAAATAATCGTGTCTGGACCAGACAATCCAGTGATCAACAGCATGAGCATCTTTCTACGCAATTGGGATACGATAACATGTGTCAGCCAAGCCAGCGAGCCTGACCACCCGATCCCGTTAGTCGAATCTTCGCTAGTCGACAAGCATGGGTTACTGAAGATAAATTCTAACCCGGATCTTCACGGGTCTGTCACAAAGGGAAACAGTGTGGGTTAGGTGTGTCGCCTTTGTTTGTTTGGTTTCGGAAAAGCTCAATTGTTTTACATCTTTTGAAAAATATATACAGTCCAATTTCAGTGAAGCAATGTTATTATGTGAGAATTTTATTCAAGTTTCGAGATTTTTTATAAACATATATACACTGAATTCTAACTTTTAATTTATAAGCAACAGAAGTCTCATTCACACAGTTGATTCCATTGTTTTACAACGAACGTAAAATTCAGAAACCCAATTTTAAACGCTCGTCGGAAGAGCCAGTATGGTTGCAATGTATGACCCTGCTGATGCTTTCGCTTCTTGTTATCATGAATCTGTGTCTGTACTTAAGATCGTATACTCAGATTAGATCTAGACCCATCTATCTAATGGCCTCTCGTGAAACAGCGGTAATAATGTTGACTGGCTTATATCCACATCCAGTAACTACGCTAACAATTAATGATAATAACTATCATTATTCATTGATAAACAGAAATAACAAATAAATTCGTCTGATATTCACAGATACTCATGCGCGGTACCATGTACAGCACAGTTAGGTTGTAAGTGAGTTTGGTTTTACGCCGCTTTCAGCAATATTCCATCGACATCACGGCGGGGGTCACCAGAAATGTTCTTCACTAGTTGTACCAATGTGGGGAATCGAACCAGGTCACGGGCGAACACTTTGACAACAAGGTTACTCCCTTGTTAGGGTGTGATTGTCGGGCATTTGCTGGCAAAGTGCAAGGCTACCTTTTGGCCTTGTTAACCCAATGTTCTGCGCCGCTTCCTGCCTAAGAAGGTTTTCCCGCCACACCTGTAATCCCAAGTCAGCCGCATGTCTTCCGGAGACACCTCGTGAATCAGGATTATGGAATAGTGTCGCAGACGACATAAATGACCGGACGGCTTAAAAGACAAAAAGCCGTAAATCGTTTTTATTCGCTGTCCTAGTTTCTGAATACACATTCCCACGTAGACATCCTCAAGGTGAAAATAGGGAACATTCTTAGAAACTTCTAAAATCTTTGCTGCGGTCTTTGGTGATATCACATAACCCGGTCCTGCACAAAATGGCGGAAAGTAAGTTTCCGGGTAACTCTGGAACGATGCATACCATTTAGAATCCGGGTTCCTTATAGGTAGAGAGTTGTATAAACATTTGCCGCCAATAGAGAATGAATGCAGATTATAGTTAAGTAGTTGCAGTAATGTTGGTATATTTAACCAAACATCGTCATCTACTTTAATAATTAAGTTCGCCTCTTTACAATGATTCACTGCCCATGTAAGTCCCATCAGGGTTTTGTAAGTAAGGTTGTGATAATCGTCCAGAAAGTCACCTTGGAGAATATCCTTATACACAGTGTTTTCTTGTTGAATTATAGCATCAGGGGCTACGTATTCACTCAACCCTAACAAAAATAAATATCGTACTTTGCTGGTGTTGTTTATATAAGGAGACAACCAAGTCTCGCGCAGGGCGTTTCTTCTGTCGATATTCTCTGGCGCTGAGAGTATCAGTACTAAAAGATCTATGTGTTTGCTTGCCCAAGACGTTAAACATGAATTGGCTTTCATAACTGTCTTCACGTTGTATTTAAAACAGTTGTCACATGATGTCTGCCGGGGGTCATCTCCTAAATAAGATTCAACTGGCAACAGGTGTTTCTCATCCTCCGAGAGTTCTTTAATATTTTCATTGGCGTTCCGAATTCCAAGCCTTTGTTGAGTTTGATCTAAATTATACAGTACAGCGTGTCCCCATTGATTCTGAGGCTGTCTTCCTTCGAAAACATTTCGGTAGGTTCTTTGAGAGATCCGATTTGACGTGAGGTGTTCAGTAGCGGAAGTGATGAAGTAGACAAAAAATGTAACACCCAATACAACGATTACGACGTAGGCTAGAAATAAATCCGTTAGAGACGCTCTCTTCCTTCTGGGTGGACGGGATTTGCATGGCATCTTTGCCTTCACTATTGCTTGTAATGTCCTAATAGCGCTTCCAACTGTGGAGGATGCTGTAAAAATGCAAAGGATACATATTTGCCAACATTTTATCTTCAAGAAACATAATAAAGAAGATACGATTTTATGAGCATGCGACAAGTGTATCCGGACACTGTTCTTGACCGTGATAAGGAGGCCATGGACATTATGTACATGAATACACAATGCCATTTAGAACTTGGATTGAGAAAATACATATCGGGATGTGACGCTGAATATATAATAAATCGAAATTTATACAATCAAAAGAAAACATGATCAAATGTGTACCCTTCGCAGCAAATTCCTTGTCTAGTAATTGTGGTCGTCATCTTCAGGTAGGTACAATATAGCCGCCAGGCTCAAAGTCAGCGGTGAACTGTTACGTAGTCTATATCGATAACTCGTGTTATCTGATAGGACGCTACTGATATGGATGTCATCTAGACGGGTCACAGGAAGGTCGTCGATATTAGTGAGTGAATAGGGTTTTATGCCGTTCAGACGGTAATGCAGTTACATTTGTGTGTGTTAGGTTAATGTTTGACTGGTCACTGGTCATGTTGTAGTGCTGCTGTTTGGTGGCAGGGAGACAGGGAATTCATGAAAAAAAGAAAGAAAGCGAAAAGCCCTTGTGCCACAATTCTCTTTATTCATAATATAAAAATATTATATATTTAATCATTATTTCGGGAGTTGTCATCTATTATAGGGCAGGGACGTAAGACCATTCTCTCCACCACCCGATCGCAATGTAACGGGGATGGCACTTTCACAACGACACAACTCCGTTGAGGCTGCAAGTTCCTTGTTTATTACTGTAGTTTGTGTAAATAATACAAGTCTGAAACAATGTATATGAATATATAACACTCCATCAAAATACCTATTTTATCACATTCATTTCATTGCACATTGTTCAGATAATTAACAATCACAGTACTACCACTGAACATATAAAAATAACTCAAAACAAATGGACATCACAAAACCAATGGTTCAGTTTCATATTAAGATCCTTAGGAATTATGGAACACATTTGGCATCTTCAAAACAACAATGAAACATCAACGTGTCTTACCATCTATGGGACAACTTGTTTCAAACTGGCCACATGTTGTGAGGCACCAACAAAACCTAAAATATGTATGTTTTAATTAGCAATGAAATGATAATTCTCATCAGTAAAGTAAACGTACAATCTGTTTGGACTCAAACATTAATCTGAATCAATTGTAAGTGAAATTATTGACACCAACAATTTCTAACCATAGGTCAAAATATACCTCCACCAAATGCATAAATTTAGTTACAATAAATACTGAATTAACCTTTCAACAATTTAACATATTTTTGTAGTTTATTCCTTTTCTATAAAACCAAGTGTAACTAACCTGTAATTCACCAAAGTCAAAATCCTCCATCCATGACTTTCAAATCACCTTGCCAGGTTGGGAGAAAGACAGCAAGTGAACAAACTTCACACTTTCCAAATGCAACTAAATTCAACATCCAATCAAGATGCTGCACATCTTCAGCCAATGAAAACCAAGGGCAAGACATCAGACCTGACCTCATTAAGACTTGGCTAATTTGCATAAGAACTACTTTCAACCCTGCTGAAATCATAAACTGCAAGTGTTGCAAGCCACCTATGCCCAGTCGCATCAAGTTTAGCATTTGTCAAAACATAGGATAACGGGTTGTTATCTGTGAAAACCACAAAGTTGTGCCCATAAAGGTAATCATGGAACTTTTCACTTATAATAATAATAATAATAATAATAGTTCATTTATAAAGCGCATATTTCCATGCACAATGCATGCTCAAAGCGCTGATGTCAGGACGAAAAGGCTTTTTGGAAAAGGTGGGTCTTTAGCGATGTTCGAAAGGTTGAAAGTTCTGTCATTTCTCTCAAATGTTGTGGGAGATGATTCCGTTCTGGGTCTGCAGCATAAGAGAAAGTTCTTTGACCAAATTTAACTGTTCTGACTTTAGGAATACACAGAAGATTATGTTTCTCGGAGCGGAGGATCTTGTTGGTTTGTATGGAGAAAGGAGGTCGGACAGATATTGAGGTGCACTTCCAGAGAGACATCTGAAGGCGAGAATGCAGAGTTTAAAAGTGATGCGCTGTGGAATGGGCAACCAGTGGAGGTCCTTCAACACAGGGGTGATGTGAGCTGACTTGGGTGAGAGAGTGACTATTCTTGCTGCTGTGTTCTGAACCCGTTGCATTCTACCAATCTGGGATTTTGTTGCACCAGCAAAGAGGCTGTTGCAGTAATCTAGTCTTGTCATCACCAATGAGAGGACAAGGATTATAGCTGACTCCTTTGTGAGAAGCTTTCGAATGTTTCCAATGTTTCTTCGGAGAAGGAAGCATGCCCTGCACAAGGTGGTAATGTGCTGGTCCAATGACAGCTCAGGATCATTTATTGACCATTTGAGACACAAAAACTTAACCAAACCTGAAGAGGTGCTCAATTCTTTGAAGAGAGTCGTCCTTGGGGTACATATATGCATTTTCTGCGCTGAAAATGTCCTGTGACAGTTGTATCAATGTTTTAATAAAAATATTAATTGAAAAGCTTCTTCCGGTTTGGTTAATTCTTTTTCATAGAGATCGTCCTTGGGGTACATATATGCATAAACACAGACTCCCAAAGACCGGAGGCCAGGGAGGAGGGAATTCTGTCAAAGCACACACAAATAGCGATCGTTAAGAATAATGTAACAGACGCCACAATCACTCACCTGTCACATGTCCCGTTTTGAGCTTCCGCGAGAGGCATTATGGGAGGGTAACCGACAGGGAGGAAAGGTACTGAGAGTCGACCTCACAGGTTAAGCATAAGAGAACGCACAGAGTGCGAACGTAAACAACCCCACCCACCTTATGGTCTATCTCCACTCGTGCGGGGCCAGGATCCGGCGAGAGAGAGCGTCTGCTCGCACGTTTTCCAGCCCCGGGAGATATACAGGGAGTACCTGACAGTCGCACTGGTCGCACCAGAGGAGAAAGTCCCATGCCTCCCGAAGGAGCGCTGGGGACACCGTGCCGCCTTGCTTCAGGATGTACGTCATGGGCGTACGGTTGTCCAACTGAAGACGAACCACCTGGTCCTGGACATGCTCTCGGAAGCGCTCGAAAACCAACCGCACGGCTCTCAGTTCCAACACGTTGATGTGAAGGCGGAGTCCGGACACCGACAGACTGCCCAGAACACCCCCCCAGCACGTGAGGGACGCATCAGTCTGAACTGTAAGAGCTGGCGTCGGGATTTCCAAAGGGACCCCCTTGGAGAGATTCCTGACATTGGTCCACCACTGAAGGTGAGGAGACAACCACCCGGGGACAGTGAGACTCCGCTCTAGGTCCTCCGAGTGAGCCGACAGACTCGCCAAAGCTTGCTGTATAGGGCGCATTCTCAACCGCGCCCGCCACACTACAGAGATAGTCGCCACCATATGGCCAAGTAGACGGAGCCAAGTCCGTGCTGGTGCCTGGGTCTGGGAGAGGAACGAAGACACCATCTCCCGTACTCTGGTGACCCGGTCGGGCGACAAGGAAACAAGATCCTTGTGAGTTTGGAACCTCGCCCCGAGAAAAACCAAGACCTGGGTGGGTACCAGGTCGGATTTCTTGGGGTTCATGATCCACCCCAGTCGAACTAGAATGTCTATCACTGTGTGGGTTGAATCTAGGCTCGCTGGCTGAGTTAGCGTGCTGATCAACCAGTCGTTGAGGTAAGGGTAACAACGCCTTCCTTGCGATCGAGCAAGGGCAGCTGGCACTAACATGAGCTTGGTGAACACCCAGGGGGCAGTGGATATACCGAAGGGGAGCACCGTGAATTGGTAATTCATCCCGTCGTAAGAGAACCAAAGGTACTGCTTGAATGATGGATGTATGGGCACATGTAGATACGCATCCTTTAGGTCGATTGACGTGAGCCAATCGCCGGGCTGAACAGAGGACATCACCGAGTGAAGTGTCTCCATCTTGAAGGATGGAACCTCTAGCATGCGATTCAACCCCTTGAGGTTGAGAATGGGACGGAACCCGCCGTCTTTCTTCGGAACGAGGAAGTACGTGGAATAAAATCCCACCTGTTCCTCGCCCCGGTGGTATGCGCTCTATAGCGGACTTGTCCAGCAAAGCCTGAACTTCCTCTCGCAGTATATCAGCCCGGACCTGACATGTCGGCACCGCAGTGCGACGTATGTCGGTGAACTCTGGCGGACCTCGCTTCCACAGTGGTAGATGGCCGACACTGATGGTGGACAGCACCCAAGTGTTGCTTGTAGCCTTCTCCCACTCCGGCAGGAATAGAGAGAGGCGGCCTCCCACTAGGACGTGTGGTAAGAGGGCGTGAGTGGTCCTGAGTAGCTGAGCTGACTGGGACGGACCCACGGCGACAGCCTGTTGGGTTAACGGTCGGTCGAGAAAAGGCTGGGAGCCAGACGAAGAGGACTGCTCCTTGCCCTTACCCTTGGCGGTACGGCTCCTATGCCTACCCCTGCCCAGCGGCCGGCCAAAGCCACCCGGCAGACTCGGGTGTAGGCTGTACCCCGGAGGAGGAAGCCGGAACGGGAGTGCGGGGGCGAGAAGCCCGCAGGTGCTCCAACAAGGCCTTAGAATCCTTGAAGGAGGTAGCTGCAGCGGCAGCCTCCCGGATGACCTGCTGTGCCCCAGGAAACAACGTCGCTCCCAGACGGAAGGGAAGGGCCAGCAAGGTCTGCTGTGTAGCTGCCGAGTAGCGAGACGTCGACAGCCACAGCTTGCGCATCCCCATGACTGCGCACATCACCGTAGATGCCACTGACTGCAAGGAGTCGCGCGTTAGGTAGGCCTGAACTTCGGAGAGTTGGCGGAGGAGAACGACATGCGGAGAAACGTCCCCAGCATGCCCCTCAGCCTCCAGGGCCGACCTCTGAATCGAGGAGAGGTAGGCCTCGTGGATGACCACCCGCACCTGCTGCAAAGCATTCCGGTAAACCTCCTCGTAGGTCCGGTAAGCTTGCCGCAGGGGGGCGTCCGCGAGGGCAAAAGGTGGCACCAAACGCCCTTGCCTGGCAGCCGGAGCTGCACCGGAGGAAGCCGAGCCTCCCCCCAGGGCGACCGAAGTGAAAACACACTCATCGACCACTGGCACAAAGAACAGGGAATCGTCCCCCAGCTGGTACCTCTTGACAAGCTCAGGCAAGTCAAACCGGAGGCGTGTCCCAACCAGGAGGGGATCCACCACGTCCTGCACCAGGGACGGCAAGATGCGGAGCAGCGTCTGCGAGGGTTGCCTAGGGGCAAACGCCTCGATTGGCAGGCGGAACTCAGTCGAGTCCGAGCGGCTGGTAGGCACCGCGGCCTGGGGGATAAACTCAGCAATGCGCTGCCGTACCTCCCGCAGAGCCGTCGAGAAACGGATGGCGCCCTCCTGCTCCTCGACCTTCCCAATGTCCATGGACTCAGCACCCGAGCCCGAGTCAGAGGCTGGGTCTCCTCGCGAAGAGGACCCGGTGGGCGGCCTGGCACCAGGCACAGAGGGAAGGGAAGAGCTGAAGGAGCACCCTGCTTCAGCACCCGACACCACACTCGAACCCCGGTCCCGAGACGCGGGAGGAATACCAGGCAGAACTGGTTCATCCGCTCTCATGGGGCGGGACGGCGCAGGTACCGGAACCCCAGGAATCCTCAACGCACCCTGCGCCAACAGCGAGAGGGGGACTGGGAGCAAACCCTCCCCCTCCGGGGTAGCCGAGGCGTCCGGACCTGAAGCCAGAGGCAATGGATCTACAGACGCCTCCAGGCCAAGGGATCGAGCCGGGCTCGGCGATCCCACCCCTGGACTCTCCGTCCCCTGCTCCGAGTGGGCGAGGAACTCCTGACGGAGACCTCCAACCGACTCGTGAACAAGGGACTTCACGGAGTCCATGTGCTGCTGAAAAAGCTGTGTGATAAGTGACATGTCAAAACCGCTGGGAGCAGTAGAAGGTGCCTGACTGCGCGACTTAGCCTTTTTGCCTGTTTTGGTTTTTTTGGCTTTAGACGGGGGGACCTGGGTCAGTTCCCCTCCCGCCTCTCGCAGTTCCCTATAAAAGAGGAAATCTGCAGCCCGTCTCTTCTGGGCTCGGGGGGAGAAGCCCATACATATTTCACATGTGTCGGGATTATGGCCTACTTTCTCTAGACAAACGAGACACTTGTCATGTCTGTCCGCTCGGGGTATACTTTGTCCGCAGACAGTACAACCGGAAAACGCCTGAAAGCAAACACACAAGCATGTAGCTAACAGCGGAGTCAGCAGCATAAAGATACACGTACAAAACATTGAAAATTACGTGAATGCGACCACGGGAAGAAATAAAACGCAATATGACAACCAAGTGGCACGCTAAACTTCCCGCCATGGCAAAGCAACAGGTGCGTAAACCACAGGAAAGTCAGCGTAAAATATATAATACAAAGTCACAATTATGAGACAACCGACCGCAAAGCTTTACTGTTCTGTTCAAGGACAAAATAAAGACCATACATACAGGTGGTGGTGTCCCATACATTATTCTCTTAAACTTCGATAATTGGAAGGAGTTCAGCTCTACAGGGCACATCCGTTCAATGGAGTGACAGCAGAAGGAATGATGATACGGGCCTATGTGCTTACCTGGTTGGCTGCGCATGCGTAGCGGGAGGTAACTCCACGAGGTGGGGGCCGTATAATATATAAAAAAGATTTTATTTATTGTACAATATTTTTATTAAAACGTTGATACAACTGTCACAGGACATTTTCAGCGCAGAAAATGCATATATGTACCCCAAGGCCGATCTTTATGAAAAAGAATCCAACTTGTGAGCAGAATAATGTTGTTCTGATTTCTTGAGACCACGACTAGCATAACTAATGACCCGTTTCTCTTCTTCCTCAACCTGACAAAGAACAGCACCGAGACCTTTTGTGCTCGTGTCAGCGCGTGGTTATACGTCGACTGGGGAATTAGCTCATAATTAAGATGAAGTGTACGTACAATACGTTGACAAGACGAAAGAATACGTTGAGCTCAAACTTTAGTTACATGACAAACAATCAAACGACCATGTCACAAGCTCAATAACGGGTATGTCCACCATCGGCATTAAGAACAGCAATGCATCGACGACGCGTAGAGCCTATCAAACGTGCAAGGAAGGCTTGTGGGATGTCACGCCAGATTCTCCCAAGTTCTGTTGCAAGGTCAAGGGCGTTATCTGGCGGATGAGGAAGACGGCGTAGACGTCGATCCATCTCGTCCCAAACATGCTCTATCGGGGAGAGATCCGGTGAATTTGCAGGCCAAGGCAGTAAGTCAACGTTGTGGTGTTGCAAGAAATTCATAGCAACCCTTGCCGTATGAGGGCGGGCATTGTCCTGTTGGAATGTTAACCCAGGGCCATGACGTTGCAGAAAAGGAATTGCCACAGGTCGAAGAATCTGATCCCTGCAGCCCACACCAGTTAAGTTGCCTGAACAATCACCAAATGAGTTCTTTGGCGTGCTGTGGTGTTACTCCACCCCAAATCATCACGGAACCACCACCAAAGCGATTCCTCTCCAAGACAGGCCTGTGCATAACGTCTATAGGCACGTTGACGTCCATCACTATGGGAAATGTTAAACCTGGACTCATCTGTAAACACAACATTTCTCCACCAAAACAAGGGTTTGCGGACATGATTTCGGCACCACATTCGGCGAGCTTGTCGATGACGTTGTGTCGGGATAAGCCGTATGGCGGGACGTCGTGGTCTGATCCCGTGATGACGTAAACGTTTTCGAACTGTGTTGGGGTGGATACGGCGAAGTCCTGGGATGGTTCGGGCAGTCATCACTGCAGTCTGAAACCTGTGGCGAAGATGGGTCACCCTTATCCATATGTCCTGTCTTGGCGTTGTTACACGTGGACGTCCAGAACGTGGCCGATCGATGACGTCATTTGTGTTCTGGTTGCGTCTCACCAGTGCAGAAATGGTGTTCCGGTGGCAGTGGCAGCCACTTGTCGTTGAGACATTCCCCCACGGACCATCCCAATGGCCTCATGACGTTGTACAGACGTGAGCCTTGGCATGCTATACGTTTCAATAGCCGTTTAATTTTTTGAACGATCGCAAGGGCAGGGGTTGAGCTTTCCAAAGTGACAGTATTGTGTGGCATTCATTTGCTCTGTTTCTCTTTCCCGGAATGCACGTGCAACAACGTATTGCACGTCTCAAGGACGAACCCACTGACGTCACGGGACGTGGCATGTGTATGCATGTTGGATACATGTCACTAATCTCCGAGTTTAAATCCTTATGTGTCTACACAGGTTTGATAAATTTTGATTTTAATTTTTTTGTATGCACAGTTTCTTTTATGTGCCTAGTATATAACACTCCATCAAAATACCTATTTTATCACATTCATTTCATTGCACATTATTCAGATAATTAACAATCACAGCACTACCACTGAACATATAAAGAGAACTCAAAACAAATGGACATCACAAAATCAATGGTTCAGTTTCATATTGAGATCCTTAGGAATTATGGAAATGCTCATTCTCACCAGTAACGTAAACGCACAATCTGTTTGGACTCTGAATCAATTGTAAGTGAAATTATTGACACCAACAATTTCTAACCATAGGTCAAAATATACCTCCACCAAATGCATAATTCAGTTACAATAAATACTGAATTAACCTTTCAACAATTTAACATATTTTTGTAGTTTATTCCTTTAAATAAAACCAAATGTAACTAACCTGTAATTCACCAAAGTCAAAATCCTCCATCCATGACTTTCAAACCACCTTGCCAGGCTGGGAGAAACACAGCAAGTGAAGAAACTTCACACTTTCCAAATGCAACTAAATTCAACATCCAATCAAGATGCTGCACATCTTCAGCCAATAAAAACCAAGGACAAGACATCAGACCTGACCTAATTAAGACTTGGCTAATTTGCATAGGAACTATTTTCAACCCATGACCCAGTGGTGACTATAAATAAATCATGGACTTGTGAAAATGTAAACCTTTTCACTGACAATTGTATTATTGTTTAAGGTGTTATGAATTGATTCCAAACAGGAACATAAGACAAGACATATTAAAATAAATTGCTTTTCCAGAACATTTTACAATTTGTATATTTATGTTGTACTTGTTACACACTTGTATTTGTTACACACTTGTTTTGTACTTGTTACAGCAATATGGCTGAAACACTGTCGATGTGACGTGAAATCCTAACTCACTCACTCTCCCCTACCCAACCCAATCGTAATAATGAATAGTCCTTTGGGATTGTTTATTTGTTGGCGGTCTGTAAATAATCGCGGATCGAGTCTGGACCAGACAATCCAGTGATCAACACCATGAGCATCAATTTAAGCAGTTGGGATTCGATGACGTGTATCAAACAAGTCAGCGAGCCTGACCCCTGATCCCGTTAGCCGCCTGTTATGATAACCATGCATGGGTTGCTGAAGACCTTTTCTAAACCGGATCTTCACAAATATGTCCCTAAAGACGCAAGACTGTCAAACGAATTACATCGTCTCAGATCACCAGGCAACATGTGCACATGTTCTCGGTGTTGAGGTTGACAGTGGTTCCTTAACATCATGCTGGTAAGTTCATTCTACGAAACGTTTGCGAAGGATCAAGTTTACATGATTTATAAAAACATCATCCAAAAGGGAGAGATTGAAACATTACACAATGATAACGTATGTACACATCAATTTCACGATGGACAGGGACGTGAAGTCGTGGGTACGATGTGCACGAGGTGCACGAGGTACTTGAAAACCTGTGTTTGGATGTATTTGACAGAATTGATACACATCATTTTCTGAGAGCACAACATTTACCGCTGAGGATTGTAACAACTACATGAACGTACGTACGCCCCCTCAGCGCCAAAGACGTCGTTTAACGATCAAAGAATTCAGGCAGATACGTATGCTTGAAACTGGCGAAGCACGGAGTACCATTGCTGTGGTCTTCGGTGTCAGTCCAGGTGAACTCAGCATCGCATGCATGGAATCGATACCTAAACGTCTTCATGGTCATGGACGATTACGCACGACCTCATCGACTGCATCGCTGATGTCCAATAAGAGCAGGAGTGGCCAGCCTTTTCACCAGACAATCGAACCTATGTGGAACGAGATTCTAGACGCCCGAACACGACATCCCGTCAACGCTACACCAAAGAGTGGAACAGTGTTCCTTTGGCAACCAGCTACTCATGATCCATTAATTGTTGCGTTTTTGTTCTTGGGGGTGGGGTGTCATCAATTTTGTACCCGTGTACTAGGGGGTGGGGGTGGGGTGTGTCATCAATTTTGTACATAGAAATATTTAAAAATTAGGCTTACAAAATATGGGAAGGGGGAGCGGGGTCATTGATTTTGTACATGACATGCAGAGGGGGGTCACTTACTTTGTACATGCTTCTCCATAAAATCATCACACACACACACACACACGCCCCACACCCCTAGCCATAAATTATGAACGGTCCCTAAATGAGGATTATTCCAGAGTCCGTGGGAACGAAAGGAGGCAAACGTGCAGGGAGTAACGGGTTATCTCCCCTGTTGCGAGAGAGTTGTTTACAAGATGGCGACCTCGTTGACTATGGCTAGCGAGAGTGTTGATGGTCTGCAAGAAACATCATATGTCTTGGTGCGCGTATTGGGTAGAGGTGCTTTTGGCGAAGCTGTTCTATACAGGAAGACAGAGGTACCACTGTCATGAATCATTTCAAAGTATAATTTGAAAATACCTCTACTTTTCTCTTTGAATTACAGTACCTCCGTTTTCGCGCACGAAAACCCCTTGACCCAACACCTCTCGAATGAAATAATCAGTCACGTGTAGACACAAAAGCAATCGATCGATATCAGTGCCAATTGGAAATCAGAAAGATTTCCGCCCTTTATCCCCGTTTTTTATTATTCTATGCCTAAGATTTATAGTAAGAGAAGTTTATTTATAGAAACCCCACCCTAACCCTAAACCTAACATAATGCTAAATCTAAACCCTAAACCGAAACCCTAACCCCTTGAAATAATCATGACAAATAGAATACATTTCAAGCGAGGGTTACTCTTACCCCCATATTTTCACAAAATATAAAATAATGAGAAAACAATATGATTAAATGTGTTGTTTTTTTACATTGAAATGTTTTCCACAGTTATATGACTGGTTATACTACATTTGGGGTTACACCAAGCACATCATTTATGACATTATGACATTTCATGTGCAGCAGATGGGCTAAAGGGTAAAAGTAATATTTAATATTGGCCTAACAAAACACCATGATGGCACATCTGTTTGCCCTCTAACACATACTTATTATTCCATAAGCATTTCAGTGGAGCTACATAGCTTTGCAATGTTATTTTTGTTTATCTATTATATCTTTAACATTTATGTTGGTATTATTTTACTCTGATCATGGCTGAATCATGAAACCCTCAACTCCCAATGCAGATTAATGTTACAAGTCAAAGTCAAAGTATGCGTAGTGACTATTCAATAAGATGTCTTAGCATAGTGTTTTATTGAAATAGTCATTAAGCATGCATTGCATGGATTGAAAATGATGTGTAGAAATTTTTTCGTTGTTTCAGGACAATAGTCTCGTAGTCTGGAAGGAAATCAACTTGGCAAAGCTGAATGAACGGGAGAAGAAAGACTCATATACAGAAATTGAGATACTGTCACTTCTCAATCATTCAAACATTGTATCATACTACAATCATTTTGTTGATGAAGATACGCTCTTCATTGAGATGGAATATGCCAATGGTAATTGCACAAAAACAGAATGTTGAAATACCTGTGTTTATTTCTATATACCTGCCACTAATGCCCATTGTTGGTCATGGACCCCTTTAAAAGCTACCAGGCGCATCTTGTTATATAAGTTATGGATTTGTTTCTAGACCAGTGTATAAAGCAGAAACTCAGAGATTAGGACTAGAGATTGTTCATAGTTTTGAAAAGTCGGTCACTGTTCCAGTATAAGAATGAGTTAGAAATAAATCAACTGTCAATTGCATATTTGTTCAGTTAGTTTTAATCACTGAGTGAGTATTCCATTATACAGTCTTGTACAAAGTCATGGAAGTATGTAGGGATATGTATACAGTGAAGCCCCGTTAGTCTGGACTCCGATAATCCGGATGTCTCGCCTCCCGGGCGATTTCAGCTTGTTACCAATCTATGCCTATATAATTTGCCTCGATAATCCGGAAATTCGGTTCCCGGAACCGGACGGTAAGTAGCTGTCACCAATCAGTAAAATAAACAGTAAATTGCTTCACAGTCCGGACGCTGTAAGTCGTGTTCACGAACCGTAACAACACCTCCCGGCGATGTTTACTTAATTAACTGGCCAACTGGGTTGTTGTTTTAATTAGACATTAAAAGCTCCCGACTGAAGATACTGTACATTTACACTTTGATTGACACCACAATACAAAGGCGTGGATGACAAGTGAGCTGTTTTGTGATTGGTTAATGTACTGGAAGGTCGGATCAACATGCGGATGTCACTCGGTAAAATTATTGATGTGATGAATTAAGCTTTACATTAAATGCTTATTTGTTTTATCCAGATTCGTGTCGTTTTTGTAATAGTTAGGGAAGCAACTTGGGTCTTGATTCAGTAGTCCGGACTATTCGCAATCCGGACGAATTTACTGACAAACGCAACCGTCCGGATTAACGAGGCTTCACTGTATATGTAGTAGACTAACATCAACCACAATATTTGAATACTGTTTCTTTTCAACTTTTTAAAAAGTAATATATCCACTTAACAATTTATTTTTTGTTACGTAGACATTTTTTTCTTGCTTACTCTAGCAAAGCATTTATTTAAAGTGAAATGGTAGCAATCCAATGAAGAAAATCATGGCTATAACTTTTGTCATTGATCCCTTTTATCTAAAATACACAATTTTACTCTTTTCTTAAAATGAATATGTTTTGAATGAAAAGTTGTTAAAATTGTTGAACTTGGTCATACCTACTAAAACAGAGCGTAATTACATTATTGATAAACATATTCAACTGCCCCTTGTCGTATGGACTGTTTTTCTGTAATAGTATTTGTTTCTTTAATAGTTGTTAGCAGTAAAGAGCACAAAGACATTACTCTGAACTCAGCTTCACTTGATGTGATATTTTTAATGGATTTAGATAATTGAATGTAAGCATGGTTCTGTAGATTATACATATAATTGTATGTAAGGATGCGATTTGAGACTAGACACAGTGTCTAATATCCAGACCTTCATCTTTCAGGTGGGAGTCTATTTGACAAAATATCGCATCAAACACATCTCTTTCCTGAGGAGGTATGTTGTATCATTCACTAAGGGTCAGGAATTCTTCAATTCTTAAGCGTGTGCATCCAGATGAAATATTGGTACTTGGCATCAAGGGCACAACTTATACATGGTGATGCCAAAACTTAATTGATTTGAAGCAAATTGATCATGGATATTTCGTGTGTGATTTAAAAGGTTTTTTGAGATGAATTGACCAATTTTGTTAAGATACAATGTCTTTTTGTATACATATTATCTAAATTTGGAAAAAAAACATTATAGGATTTAGCAATTACAATGATGTATACGGAAGCATCTTTCATCTCAGTAATTCAACATTTAAAAAAAATATTCATTTATGTTGAATAAATGAGGAGAGAGAGAGAGCGCTATATTAATGAACTTGTATATTATCACCTATGATACTGTACAAAGTAAGTTAACAATGTAAGAGTTTACAGGGTTTTACTCTTCTCTCAGAGATCAAGTATTTGCTGTGTTTGTTTCAGGTAGTCCGATGGTATCTCTTCCAGCTGACCTCTGCTCTGGCCTATGTTCATGAGTTTGGTATCATACACAGGTATGCAGAAACAAACATCCTGTTTCCCTAACCACACATCAGAGAAAAAGTTCAGTTCAGTTTTGTTTGCATGATCTTCCATCTCAGATAAATAGAAATGAAGAAATTCAACTATAGAACTCAAACCAGAAGTAACTGTTAACATGGATAACCATTCCAATAAGAAGTGACATATTGCCTCTAGATCTGGGTATTGCCACTTATGGAGATAAGTAGTACTTCTCTGTGCCCTGGAAAATACTAAGCACTGAACCAACCAACCCCAAAGAATTGACAAACAGCAAATTTACATATTGAGCTTATGTGTTTTTATACCTACCTAAGGTAATTTTTAGCGTATATTTATCTTAAAATATAATATATACTGTGTTGCCATATCATTCAGAGATGCCGTCAGTTGTCACATTTCTGCTGACATATTCTATATTCCTGTAGAGATATCAAGACTATGAATATCTTTCTGACGAGGACGGATCTAGTGAAACTTGGAGACTTTGGAATTTCTAAAGCTTTGGAGTCCAAGGGTGGAATGGCTGAGACTGTGAGTGTATTTGTATAAGATCTAATTACGTGAATAAACTGTATGCCAGACACAAACACTCAGAACACTCTCTACAGATTCATAGTATGTGGAGGGAGATGGATGGGCGATGGGCAAGTTCATGGTATGTGGAGGGAGATGGATGGGCGATGGGCATATTCATGGTATGTGGAGGGAGATGGATGGGCGATGGGCATATTCATGGTATGTGGAGGGAGATGGATGGGCGATGGGCATATTCATGGTATGTGGAGGGAGATGGATGGGCGATGGGCATATTCATGGTATGTGGAGGAGATGGATGGGGCGATGGGCATTCATGGTATGTGGAGGGAGATGGATGGGCGATGGGCATATTCATGGTATGTGGAGGGAGATGGATGGGCGATGGGCAAGTTCATGGTATGTGGAGGGAGATGGATAGGCGATGGGCAAATTCATGGTATGTGGAGGGAGATGGATGGGCGATAGTCATATTCATGGTATGTGGAGGGAGAAGGATGGGCAATGGGCAAGTTCATGGTATGTGGAGGGAGATGGAATGGCGATGGGCATATTCATGGTATGTGGAGGGAGATGGATGGGCGATAGTCATATTCATGGTATGTGGAGGGAGATGGAATGGCGATGGGCATATTCATGGTATGTGGAGGGAGATGGATGGGCAATGGGCATATTCATGGTATGTGTAGGGAGATGGAATGGCGATGGGCATATTCATGGTATGTGGAGGGAGATGGATGGGCGATGGGCATATTCATGGTATGTGGAGGGAGATGGATGGGCGATGGGCATATTCATGGTATGTGGAGGGAGATGGATTGGCGATGGGCATATTCATGGTATGTGGAGGGAGATGGATGGGCAATGGGCATATTCATGGTATGTGGAGGGAGATGGATGGGCAATGGGCATATTCATGGTATGTGGAGGGAGATGGATGGGCAATGGGCATATTCATGGTATGTGGAGGGAGATGGATGGGCAATGGGCATATTCATGGTATGTGGAGGGAGATGGATGGGCGATGGGCATATTCATGGTATGTGGAGGGAGATGGATGGGCGATGGGCATATTCATGGTATGTGGAGGGAGATGGATGGGCAATGGGCATATTCATGGTATGTGGAGGGAGAAGGATGGGCAATGGGCAAATTTGACTCCTGAGATAACTCTGGAGGTTCCATCCTGATCCATCCTGGATGGGGAAGAATGACTCTGCTAGAAATCTGCCTCAGTTAACACAACAGGGATGGTGTGCTTGTAGAAGTAGAAGACGTTGTGAACTGTCAAGCAGGCTGCTTTGGTTGTATGATCCCATGGAGCTGAGAATACAGTTTGAGTATCAGCTTTATTTTAGCCATATGGTGATGAGAATGCAATTTGAATACACACTAATCAGTTGACCTGTGTAATATGGTCATGTGCTGATGTATAGCAGCGTGTCTTGCTCTCTGACAGTGATCTATTGTCGTGATTATTCAGCTTGTTGCCCTGGCAGATCACAGCTTATCCAGTGATTATTTATATCTTCTTTTTTCAGCTTGTTGGAACACCATACTACATGTCTCCTGAACTCATGAAGGGAGAAAAGTAAGATGTTTACAAAACATAAAGTGAATTTCAACATGAAAACAGTATTATAGGAAATAATAATTACATATTATAATGTAAATGGGAAGTGTGTTTTGGAGAAGCTTGATGAGATAAGAAACTGCAACTAGGGCATTTTTAGAGATATGATGTTTTTGATAAAATAACAATCCTATTTATTTTTATTCAAATTTAACCTCACCTTTCTTAGAATATTTGTATCCTTTATCATGTTTAGGTAGATGTATGTCAATATTAATTTAGTGGGAATCATCAACAATAAAAGGTTATAATTCGTGGACCAGTTGTAAACAATGTGTTTGTAATTTCTTCACCCACTGACATCCTGTTGTCAAAAGGATGGGGTAACCTGGTGTTTGCTCGTGACGCCGACGACCCAGGTTCGATTCCCCACGTGGGTACAATGTGCGAAGCCCATTTCTGGTGTCCCTCCACCGTGATATTGCTGGAATATTGCTAAAAGCGGCATAAAACTAAACTCACTCACTGTTGTCAAGAATGAAAGTGAGGTGATGACATGCAACAGAGATTCTTCCCGTCAACTGCTTCTTGGCATTCAAGTATTTTTTCTAACATGCAGTTTGAGTAATCTGCAGGGCTCCAGATAAGGGCTGTATCGGCGTATGTACGGATAAAAAATATGCACGAACGTAGCAGATACGCACCACAGCAATGGTGTACGGTCTTAGAATCATTTACAGACGTATTTATCTGAAAAAAGTATTGTTTTATTGTTTATTGACCTGTTTACACAAGAGTAGCAATATTGTGGTGCATATATGAAACGAAACACAAGATTACTGATTGTCCATTAATTTTCATTCAGTACTCTAAATGTACACTTAAGGTTTTCCAGTACTCCTATATTGAACAAATAAGGAGTACAAACTCCTGATGTTGAAAAATTATCTGGAGCCCTGTAATCTGTGATGCAATGTTGTAAAGAAACGTATTTGAGTAAGTAATACATGTACATAGGGCTACAACTTATCTCCTTTTGAATTTGTCTCATTGAAAATTATACTTGATCAGGTTTCCTCTGACAACAATAAACTAAGCTGAGATGCAACCCTTGTCATTTCCAGGATCTGCTTAAATGCAAGATGGACCTTGGTTATGATCCTTGTGTTTTTTCACTTTGTTTCCAGATACAACACCATGACAGACATCTGGGCCTTGGGCTGTGTCCTGTATGAACTGCTGACCCTCACCAAGACATTCCAGGCCACTGTAAGTAGTCCACAGCTCACTGACCACTGTCAGTCCTTGGGAAGTAGTCAGTAGGACACTGTTTGTAGCCCAAAGTTTGTAGGTCTGTGTCTATAGTCCACAATCTGTAGGCCACGGTCTGCAATCAAATGTCTGTCATCCACAGTCAGTAGGACACTGTTTGTAGGATAAGAGTGTGTCTATAGTCCACAATCTGTAGGCCACGGTCTGCACTCAAATGTCTGTCATCCAGTCAGTAGGACACTGTTTGTAGCTCAAAGTCTGTAGGTCTGTGTCTATAGTCCACAACCTGTAGGCCACGGTCTGCACTCAAATGTCTGTCATCCAGTCAGTAGGACACTGTTTGTAGCTCAAAGTCTGTAGGTTTGTGTCTATAGTCCACAATCTGTAGGCCACGGTCTGCATTCAAATGTCTGTCATCCACAGTCAGTAGGACACTGTTTGTAACTCAAAGTCTGTAGGTCTGTGTCTATAGTCCACAATCTGTAGGCCTCGGTCTGCACTCAAATGTCTGTCATCCAGTCAGTAGGACACTGTTTGTAGCTCTAAGTCTGTAGGTCTGTGTCTATAGTCCACAATCTGTAGGCCACGGTCTGGGCTCAAATGTCTGTCATCCACAGTCAGTAGGACACTGTTTGTAGCTCAGAGGTATGATATTTAACATTACAATATTATCTATAAAACATTTGAATTCAGACAGTGACCAAACATAAACAGTATTGCATAATGTCGAGTGATGCTTGATGAGGTAACCATGGTAATAGATCTGCCTTGTCTCCAGAACCCCCTGAAACTGGCGTACGATATTGTCCTGAACGAGCATGGTGGGATTGACTCGATGTACTCCAAGGATATGGACGACCTTGTCAACAGCATGCTGCAGAAGGTACAGCCTTTACACACATCGTCATGACAATACATCACCATACAGTTTATCATATCTCAGATATCTGTTGTGGTAGATACTTTGGAACAACTTGCTGCCATGGCTTCATTCCAAATCTGATGTCACGTCTTCATCTCTCATATCACCACAATAGTACTGAAATAATAGTGACTTTGAAATAGAAGCCTAATGATTAAAGTGTCCGCTCGCACTGAAGACTCAGGTTTGATTCCCCACATGTGTGAAGTGATATTGCTGGAATATTGCTAAAAGTGGAGTAAAACCATACTCACTCACTCTACTAAGAGCAGTGAAGGGACAGCTACAATTTTTGCAAGTACTGAAAAGGTGTGATTGTTTGGTAAAGAAATATGACCAGTTTGATATGAAGTTATTCCAAGTTAGTCTTCATTCATTTACGATGTGAACTATGTCCTGATTTCAGAATCCTTCCAAGAGACCAACAGCAGAAGAGATACTTACAAACAAGCTGTTTTCCAATGCAAAGTGAGTTCATTTCTATTGTTTCAGAGCAAAAGGATGCAGTCCTTAAAGAAATAATTTTAGTTAAAACATAATGATATGAAATCTATGTGATAGAGTGCATTTAAAGGATGTTGATATATGGTTTCATGTCATGATACTAATTTGCCAATACACGGTCTGGCGTTGTTTATATGGTGTAATACATTTTTAGCTCTGTTTGTTGCATCCACATGTATGCTGTGCCAGTTTACCATTATTTAACATTTATGACTATGTTTGCACTTTTTCCAGAGATCTTGAGCAGAAGGTTTGGGAGTTGAACTCATCATCTAGGAGGGCTCGGTCTATGGCAGCCACCTCTACTGCTGTGCCAGTCATCAAGGCCAAGATGTGTGAGGTCAGGCCTTCTGTGTAGCAATATCAGCTTTAAAATGAATGTTATGCTCATAAGCACTAAGTACAATTGTATGAAGATGTCTTTTATTGATTATTATTGACAATCATAAATATTGTGTTAATTCCACAAAAATGGAACATTTCTAATTTTTGTATGTAGTGAACAGAGTTCCAAAGTTATATAGGGCGGTAGGGTAGCCTAGTGGTTAAAGCGTTCGCTTGTCACGCCGAAGACCTGGGTTCGATTCCCCACATGGGTAAAATGTGTGAAGCCTATTTCAGGTGTACCCCGCCGTGATATTGCTGAAATATTGCTAAAAGCGGAGTAAAACCATACTCACTCACTCATGTTGAGTGCAGAGAAAGGGACAGCCAGGTGTTAGAGAAGCACGTGCACAAGTGCCGACAAAGTTATTGATTCATTAACCTGTGCTGTGCCGTCTCCATCCTTTCTCACACACCTGGCTGTCCCTTTCTCTGCACTCCTCCCTCATAACAAATAGTGAACTGTGTCAATATTTTAATGATAGTTTGTGAAACAACTTTTTAATTTTTAGGACATAAATTCTGCAAAAAACTCACAGAGTTGGTCTGACGTTTTGATTATGATCAGTGTTTCATTGAGTATTTTATGTTTATTAGTTTTCGAGTTAGATTGCAATTCATCGGTCCGCTTTTGAGTAAAACGGACTATAAGGCTGGATATGATTGATAGAGGAACTGTGGCTGTCTGTAAGGAGACAATTAGAACTGAGCTGCATGCAATGGGTTGGCAGAAAAGTCGAGGAATTCCATCACCGATCATGAAACCTGAACAAAAGGAGCCAAGGTTGAACTGGTGCTTACAGCATAGAAATTTTAACTAGGACAATGTGATTTTCTCAGATGAAAGTTCTGTGTGGCTTTTTCCTAATACACTGAAATTCTGGACCAAACAAACTGAAAAACCTTTGTATCAGCGCCCAAAGTACAGTCCGAAATTTAACGTGTGGGGTGGCATATCTGTGTTAGGGGCAACGCCCCTCTGTGTATTTGAAGGGTACACAGATATTCTGGAGGGACATTTACTCCCATCTGCTCACGTGTTCTATGGACATTTTTTGATTTTCCAGCAGGACAACGACCCAAAACATCGTTCAAAGCATTCACAGACCTGGTTTCGGACTCAAAATATGACATTATTGGCCAAGCTATAGCCCTGATCTAAATCCAATAGAAAATGTTTGGGGACTTATGAAGGAAAGTGTCAATAAGAAAAATCTGACAAATATTGCTGAAATGAAAGAAGAGGTGGTCCGATATTGGGACAGCATGGACCACGACTTTCTAACTTCTTTGATCAGTAGTATGCCCCGCCGCATTGAAGCCTGCATTGCTGCCCATGGTGACTTGACAAAATACTAACTGTTCACATGTCTTTGAATCTGGAGTGAAAATGTATATAAAAAAGTTCAGAATTGATGCTAAGAGGTGTACACATCACACAAACGATGCCTAGACTAACGACTGAGCAGAGGGGAATGTCCATTAGAAAGTTGCATGGAGGTAGCTCTGCAACCGCTGCAGCTTGATAATTGGGCTGTCATCTTACCACCATTACACGAATTGCTCAACGTCATCAGCAAACCTGGATTGCTGCTGATCGATCCTGTACTGGACGGCCACGAGTGACAACTCATGCGCAAGATTGGTTCATCCGGGTCACTCATCTAAGGAACCAAACTCAAGCAGCAACAGTAACAGCAGCCTTAGTTCATGGGTCAAGGGGAGCAGTGTCCAGCAATACGATTAGGTGTCGTCTTCGGGCTGCTGGAATCCCCTGCCGACGGCCATATGTGGGGCCAATTTTGACACATCAACAACGCCAGCGACGTTTACAGCCCTCACACAGTAAGAGTGTCGATGGATTATCTGGCTCAGAACAACATTAACATTCTTCCATGGCCGTCTCTTTCCTCGGATATGGCTCCCATTGAAAATTCTGGGAAGAAATTGGACGTAGGATTGCTGCATGTAGACAGCCACTCACTCTTCCACAGTTTGAACACAGATTGGTGTTTGAGTGGAACAACTTGCCTCAGGCATTCTTTCAGACTCTAGTGAACTCAATGAGGCGACGTTGCACACCTGTGTGCAAACTCAAGGTGGCTATACGCGCTACTAAAGAGACTGTCACTTTTCGCGTTCAAGGATATCTCCATTTGACGGACTGTGATCAATTTTAACTTATTGCAATTCAGTGTCAACAGCAACTTTCAGCTGTTAAACTGACAGTATTTTCTATTGAATAAATGATTAGACATAATTTTGGTTGTCTTCTATTTAAAAACTTGACAAAAGCCATACTTGCGTTTCTTTTGTTGTTCAGTATATTTCTTCTGCAAAATGTTCATTTCAGAGACTAAATGTCACGCTAAGCTTCTGTTACATCTGTTACATCTTGATAAGGGACACAATTGGTTGTTAAGATGTTAATTACATTGGTATGTTTGTCAGGTGTACCAGTGGGGAGGAGGGAAACGAACTCCGCAGAAACTGGACCTGTTCAGTAGGGAGAAGAGCCCAGTTCAGGTGAGTATTGGCTGATCATGTGTGACTGTAGCCTGATGGTATGGTTGGGTGTTGGACCTGTTCAGTAGAGAGAGATCCCAGTTCAGGTGAGTATTGGATGATTGTGTGTGACTGTAGCCTGATGGTATGGTTGGGTGTTGGACCTGTTCAGTAGAGAGAGGATCCCAGTTCAGGTGAGTATTGGATGATGGTATGGTTGGTGTGACTGTAGCCCCAGATGGTATGGATGATTGTGTGGACTGTAGCCTGATGGTGGACCTGTTCAGTAGAGAGAGGATCCCAGTTCAGGTGAGTATTGGATGATGATGTGTGACTGTAGCCTGATGGTATGGTTGGGTGTTGGACCTGTTCAGTAGAGAGAGGATCCCAGTTCAGGTGAGTATTGGATGATTGTGTGTGACTGTAGCCTGATGGTATGGTTGGGTGTTGGACCTGTTCAGTAGAGAGAGGATCCCAGTTCAGGTGAGTATTGGATGATGATGTGTGTGACTGTAGCCTGATGGTATGGTTGGGTGTTGGACCTGTTCAGTAGAGAGAGGATCCCAGTTCAGGTGAGTATTGGATGATTGTGTGTGACTGTAGCCTGATGGTATGGTTGGGTGTTGGATCTGTTCAGTAGAGAGATCCCAGTTCAGGTGAGTATCCCAGTTCAGGTGAGTATTGGATGATAGAGAGAGGATCCCAGTGTGTGACTGTAGCCTGATGGTATGGGGTGTTGGATCTGGTTGTTGGACCTGTTCAGTAGAGAGAGATCCCAGTTCAGGTGAGTATTGGATGATTGTGTGTGACTGTAGCCTGATGGTATGGTTGGGTGTTGGACCTGTTCAGTAGAGAGAGGATCCCAGTTCAGGTGAGTATTGGATGATTGTGTGTGACTGTAGCCTGATGGTATGGTTGGTTGTTGGACCTGTTCAGTAGAGAGAGATCCCAGTTCAGGTGAGTATTGGATGATTGTGTGTGACTGTAGCCTGATGGTATGGTTGGGTGTTGGACCTGTTCAGTAGAGAGATGATCCCAGTTCAGGTGAGTATTGGATGATGATGTGTGACTGTAGCCTGATGGTATGGTTGGGTGTTGGACCTGTTCAGTAGAGAGAGGATCCCAGTTCAGGTGAGTATTGGATGATTGTGTGTGACTGTAGCCTGATGGTATGGTTGGGTGTTGGATCTGTTCAGTAGAGAGAGGATCCCAGTTCAGGTGAGTATTGGAGGTGATTGTGTGTGTGTGACTGTAGCCTGATGGTATGGTTGGGTGTTGGACCTGTTCAGTAGAGAGAGGATCCCAGTTCAGGTGAGTATTGGATGATTGTGTGTGACTGTAGCCTGATGGTATGGTTGGGTGTTGGACCTGTTCAGTAGAGAGATGATCCCAGTTCAGGTGAGTCCCAGTTCAGGTGAGTATTGGTATGATTGGGTGTGTGACTGTAGCCAGGTGAGTGATGGTGATGGTATGGTTGCCTGGTTGTTGGATGTTGTTCAGTAGAGAGAGATCCCAGTTCAGGTGAGTATTGGATGATTGTGTGTGACTGTAGCCTGATGGTATGGTTGGGTGTTGGACCTGTTCAGTAGAGAGGATCCCAGTTCAGGTGAGTATTGGATGATTGTGTGTGACTGTAGCCTGATGGTATGGTTGGGTGTTGGACCTGTTCAGTAGAGAGAGGATCCCAGTTCAGGTGAGTATTGGATGATTGTGTGTGACTGTAGCCTGATGGTATGGTTGGGTGTTGGACCTGTTCAGTAGAGAGAGATCCCAGTTCAGGTGAGTATTGGATGATTGTGTGTGACTGTAGCCTGATGGTATGGTTGGGTGTTGGACCTGTTCAGTAGAGAGAGGATCCCAGTTCAGGTGAGTATTGGATGATTGTGTGTGACTGTAGCCTGATGGTATGGTTGGGTGTTGGACCTGTTCAGTAGAGAGAGATCCCAGTTCAGGTGAGTATTGGATGATGATGTGTGACTGTAGCCTGATGGTATGGTTGGGTGTTGGATCTGTTCAGTAGAGAGATGATCCCAGTTCAGGTGAGTATTGGATGATTGTGTGTGACTGTAGCCTGATGGTATGATTGGGTGTTGGACCTGTTCAGTAGAGAGATGATCCCAGTTCAGGTGAGTATTGGATGATTGTGTGTGACTGTAGCCTGATGGTATGGTTGGGTGTTGGACCTGTTCAGTAGAGAGATGATCCCAGTTCAGGTGAGTATTGGATGATTGTGTGTGACTGTAGCCTGATGGTATGGCTGGGTGTTGGACCTGTTCAGTAGAGAGAGATCCCAGTTCAGGTGAGTATTGGATGATTGTGTGACTGTGACTGTAGCCTGATGGTATGGTTGGGTGTTGGACCTGTTCAGTAGAGAGAGATCCCAGTTCAGGTGAGTATTGGATGATTGTGTGTGACTGTAGCCTGATGGTATGGCTGGGTGTTGGACCTGTTCAGTAGAGAGAGATCCCAGTTCAGGTGAGTATTGGATGATTGTGTGTGACTGTAGCCTGATGGTATGGTTGGATTGTGTTGGACCTGTTCAGTAGAGAGAGAGGATCCCAGTTCAGGTGAGTATTGGATGATTGTGTGTGACTGTAGCCTGATGGTATGGTTGGGTGTTGGACCTGTTCAGTAGAGAGAGGATCCCAGTTCAGGTGAGTATTGGATGATTGTGTGTGACTGTAGCCTGATGGTATGGTTGGGTGTTGGACCTGTTCAGTAGAGAGAGGATCCCAGTTCAGGTGAGTATTGGATGATTGTGTGTGACTGTAGCCTGATGGTATGGTTGGTTGCTGGACCTGTTCAGTAGAGAGAGATCCCAGTTCAGGTGAGTATTGGATGATTGTGTGTGGACCTGCTGACTGTAGCCTGATGGTATGGTTTGGGTGTTGGATGATTGTGTGTGACTGTTCAGTAGAGAGAGGATCCCAGTTCAGGTGAGTATTGGATGATTGTGTGTGACTGTAGCCTGATGGTATGGTTGGATGTGTTGGACCTGTTCAGTAGAGAGAGAGGATCCCAGTCAAGGTGAGTATTGGATGATGATGTGTGACTGTAGCCTGATGGTATGGTATTGGTGTGCCTGATGGACCTGTTCAGTAGAGAGAGATCCCAGTTCAGGTGAGTATTGGATGATGGTGTGTGACTGTAGCCTGATGGTATGGTTGGGTGTTGGACCTGTTCAGTAGAGAGAGGATCCCAGTTCAGGTGAGTATTGGATGATGATGTGTGACTGTAGCCTGATGGTATGGTTGGGTGTTGGACCTGTTCAGTAGAGAGAGGATCCCAGTTCAGGTGAGTATTGGATGATTGTGTGTGACTGTAGCCTTGATGACGACCTAATGAATATGGTTATCAGACATGCTGACCTGTTAGCGTGTCACTGTACAATGATTGTGGGGATTGGTGTGCATAATGTCCACCACTGGATTACCTTGTCCAGACATTATTTAGACTGTAATGTCACTGATAACAGTTTGAAATAATAAATTATATGAACCTATATGCCCATCATCATATTATGACAAAATTTGGCTTATGTTGTCCATGAATTCTCTTTGAAATCATCAAGTTGCTGTCTCATTTTATAATGTGTTGACCTTGAGATGGGGACCAATAATCTGTGTTGTGGGATATTGTTAATGTTTGTCTCTTCCCGACCTGTTTAAGTTTTGACTAATGTCATTCACTGTGGCAAGAACTACAACTGTTTCAACACAAACACTGACCCTTTTGGATTTTGAACTGAACCGGTTTACCGGTATTTACCGGTTCAGACATGAAAACGATACGTATTGCGATACGCTGATCGAAAACCTGTATTTTGACATGCATTCGGAAAACTTCATAACACTCGGAAATCTTCGGATATTTCCGTTTTTTAAGTTGTTCCTTTCCTTTTTATATTTGTGCCAAATATTATTTACATTTGTTTTTTGTCATGATTAAAAGTTTTTATTAAATCTTAATCAAGCATAGTGATTTTGTTGTGTTTTTGCTTTATAAATCAAGCATTAACTCGATTATACGTAGTTTTTTGTTGAAAAAAAACTTCTTGCAATATATTGCAATACATATTTCAATATACGCTTTTGCATCGCAATATGAAAATTCTCTGCAATACCCACTCCTAATAGTACACACTTTTTGTATAAAAACTCATAGCTGTGTGGAGGGGGTTTGCATTTATTTTCACACCATAATGAATATTGATGTGTTATCCCCATGTACAGTCATTACTATGAACATGTAACACCGGAAATACCATGTCAACGATCCGAAATTTAATACTCAATATAATCATGCAATTTCACTGTCTGGTTATAAAAAGCATTCATTATATACCTGGTGAATTTGGTAATGGTGTTTGCAGGTGTCTGCAGGCCACTCCCACTTGGCGACCCTGACAGTGGAGAAGGAGCTCTACACCTGGGCGGTGAGTCAGCTGGCAGCTCATGTTGTCCATCTCAGATTATTATAATTACTCACTTACTTCATCGACAAATTCAGACCTGGTGAGAGTGTCTGTTTCCTTATTGTTGTTTAAAATGAGTTTTTTTAAATTACCCAGTCATAGAATCCCTCTCTATTTTTTTATATTGTATGAGTGACGGTATTATCAGTAAATAATAATTAGTTATCTATATAGCGCATGTTTCCAGTCCATGAAAGTCTGCTCCAAGACTCTTTTAGGAAAAACAGCTCTGCCAAAGGGTATTATATTACATTAAGCTTTTCAAATGATATGTATTGAAGTATTTTTTCGGTGTTCTCGTATATTGGGTAAAAAACATTGTAACAAGGTTTCTTTTTGTATTGTACGCAGTAATTCATTCACAAATGAGGTTTCACTTTGAACTTGATTGAGAAAACGATAGAAATGGGGAAATGATTTTTGTTTTACATGGTTATCTCCCTTGTGTCCACTACTAGGTAATCATGGCAGTAGACCATACTGAGTAATTTTTACTTTTGTCTGTAGAAAACAGATCACTCAAGCTTCCAGTGTGTCGCAATGCATAGCAATACAAATATTTAGCCATTACACAGTCCTAATATACAGATATATACAATGCTGGTGGCCATTTTGTAGTTTTGGATACGAACAAGACATTTTATCCAATGTGATCCAGTAGTGAGTGAGTGAGTGTGTATTGCTAATTGTCCCCCCCAACACATCAGTGATTAGGGTTAGCAATGATTGACAAACAGACAAAGTATTTCAGCTTTTAAATCACAAGTTGATGATTTCTTGGCATCGGGTGGATCGATATAAGATGGTCAGAGACAGTTATGATAATTATGTGCCTCAAGACTTGTCCAGTGGGCTAAAGATCTATGATTGTTAGTTCATCCTGACACTCGAGTACACTCAAACACCCATGAAAAAGACTTAGATGAAGTCAGTTTTCAATGTATGGGATGTTACTATAACTTACATTCGTTTGTTGATGCTATTCACATATGTTATTTGCCCTGCATGTTACTCAGTAGACACTAAAATTCAGTGAATGTAATCATTTTCTTTCAAATTGTTTGACTGGCATTCTAGAAGTTGGTGAGTCAAAGATGAAACATACAACTTTATGGATGACAACTTCTTGTTTATTGCATTAAGCGATGTTTGATGACGATGTAAGAATCTTCATCGGAACGTCGCTTAATGCAATAACAAGAAGTTGTCATCCATAAAGTTGTATGTTTCATTTTCCTTATGGAAAATATAATACAGAACTCATGTCAGTTTCATAAATACATGTGGGAATATATGTTGCAACAGAAAATTCAAAAGTAGGAATCTAAAATTTCAAATAAATTTGTCATGTCGAATCATGTTAAACAACCAATGAAATGCTCATTTATCATAGCTTTTCCAGAATGGTTTCATAAAATTTGAGGGGTAACAGTAGTAATAGAGGGGGGGTACTACCTCAGATGCGGCTTAGAGGCTTATTTGTGGGAATTAAGCCTCCCAGCCCCCCTTAAAAAAATATCAAGAGCCATCCTTCGATGTGCAAGTTCAAATAAAAAATAGCAAAAGCCCTCTGTGGCCACAACCCACAGAGGGAGCAATTGGTGTTTCAGACATCCTTTGCAGGACTATAGACGGAGCCCGGTTTAAGAGGATGATGCAATCTCAGGATAGCCCTGTTAAACCGAGCACTCGACTATCAGGTCCTCTGTGGCTCAGTCGAACGACTGCTGGGTACGATCAAGGTACAGAGTTGCGCATCTCTGTCACCGAGGTTCGAAGCCTACCATTCGGGAAAAAAGCAACAAGGAGCTCTCAGGGAGAGCACAGTCAACCACAACCCCACGGGAGAAATACCAGCGCACCACAAACATCATCAGACCAGGGACCAGGCGGGTCTCTGATCAAAACACCAATTGCTATTTTTTATTTGAACTTGCACATCGAAGGATGGCTCTTGATATTTTTTAAAGGGGGGCTGGGGGGCTTAATTCCCACAAATAAGCCTCTAAGCCGCATCTGCGGTAGTTCCCCCCCTCTATTACTACTGTAACTGTTTCTGCATATCATATGAAGTTACGGGGTAAGAAACTCATTCTTCTTGTAGAATCTTCAAGGTGACACGGCCATAGTTGGTCAACTGGGTCATGGAGATGTTGCTGCGTACAAGGCCCCCAAGAGAGTCGACGCTCTTATTGGCATCCCCATCAAGCAGGTGGACTGTGGGGAGGATTTCACCTTGTGTGTCACAGGTAACGATCACCTGTAGCTGGTTCACCCATGTGTAAGATGTATCATCAGTACGTGATATTTGATAAATACACTCTCAAGACGTACAGAATTGAGTATAAACTGCCCCTTTGGGTTGAGGAGTTTTACCTTATATTGATGTATTTCATGTGCTAATGAAGACATTATATTATATCTAGTCATGAAGAGATGATACATAACCAGTTTCTTTTTCCATAGATGAAGGAAAGGTGTACTCCTTTGGTTCAGACTATTTTGGTTGTCTTGGAACTGACAGTGGAGATGATGTACTGGAGCCGGTGCCAGTAGACTACTTTAGTCAGATACCAGTGGAGCAAGTGTCATGTGGAGAGTCCCACTGTGTTGCCATCAGTAAAGATGGGGATGTTTATACATGGGGCTGTGGGGAGTTTGGTGAGTTGATTGATATCAATTTTCTTCAGTAGGAGCATATTCCTGTTAGGAAGTATATTAAGCCTTCATAAACATGAATTTCTTTTATTTTTAAACGTAGTCAAACTATCATCCATAAGTTGTTACATTTATATGGCTAGTGGGGGATGAACATTCATGCTGGAGGCACAGACAGCTGGGAAAGGAAATTCATGTTTGAGGCACAGACTCATGGTTTATGTGACAAGTAAATGAAATGTGTGATATTTCAGGTCGTCTTGGACTTGGTTCAGAAGATGATTACAGTCTACCTCAGAAGGTAAGTAAGAGTCCAAAGGCGGGGAGGAAAGGAAAGTTACAACATCTTCATATTCACTGAGAATTTAATGCAAATGGCAACGATTGAATCTGTAACAATTGCAGTACCAATTTTCAATGGAATAGCTCTGAGTGTGTAACTCTTTGTCAGTAAAACTGCCCCAGAGTTCTACAGTATGCTTGTTGTCAGGTGTCCACTCCAGGCAAGCACCTTATCAAGTCGGTGTGTGCGGGATCAGACGGAACGTTCCTCATCACCACCAATGGCCGCCTCCTGGCCTGTGGCAGCAATGAGCACAACAAACTAGGCTTCAATTCAGAAACATCCGGGTTGAGAAAACGAAAAGCAAAGGTATGTTTGGATCACTGTTTGGCCTGTATTTGTACAGAGGTGGAGGCATGTGGTATCCTTGTGGTTAATGCTTTTGCTAATCTTGCTGAAGACCTAGGTTCCTTTCCCTTCAGTGGTACAATCTGTAAAGTCAATTTCTGGTGTTCCCAGCTGTTATGTGTGTAGGATAAAGCACGACTCCGAGGTTATGGTTGGGAAAGTAAGACCCGAGACCGGAGGGTGGGGAGAAGTAAGACCGAGAGCGTGTAGCGCTCGAGGTCTTACTTCTCTCCACCCGATGGTCGAGGGCTTACTTTCCCAACCATAACCGAGGAGGAGTGCTTTATTATACATATAAACCGTCAATGATGGATAATTAGATGATCGTGTAATGAAGCTACGTAACAGTAACTGAAGCGCTAGTAAAATCAATTGAATGACAGTAGGCCTAACTATAAATACATAATTCAACCCTCGGTCTTTGTCGGCCCGGTGATGTGTGGTAGACTGTCCGCTTATGAATGTGAAATATGCGGTTCAAATCCTGCTAGGGAAAACATTTGCACATTTAAGTTGATCTTTGACGATATTTTTCAATTGATTTCAAACACTAACATATCATCTGCATTTGAATGTTGATGTTAATATAGAGTTTGGAAAAAGTAAAACCTGGGAAGAGGTCTTACTTACAAAAAGTAAAACCAAGAAATAGGTCTTACTTACGAAAAGTAAAACCTGGGAGCAAACAAAAACCTCAAATGCGTTATTCAGGGAAAAGAAGCCATGTCTAATATATAGTGAGAAGCAGCTTTCAGGTTTATATTTTGCTAGAATATTTGCTACAAAAGCAACATTATAAAAGCAAACTTGCTCACACACTCACCATGCATATCTGCAGGGCTCCACCTAGCTTGGTCATCAGGATTCCCTGCGGATTGTTTTCAAGTGCTGGGCACAAGTTAATATTTCCAAGAATCAGGCATCAGTTAATAACAATAATAATAATAATTCATTTATATAGCGCCTAGTATCCATCTGACTAGCTGCTCACTGGACGCTGTAATCAGAATCTGATTAATATTACCCCGGATAACCCAAGCTGCCTGTTAGGCGCTAGAAGGTTATAGTCAGATGACTTTATCCAACCGGATACCCATTTTCTGCTAGGTGAACAGAGGCAATTTTGAACAAACTCACTTGCCTAAGGTGAGACCACATGTATCACATGTGCTTCGATCTGGGGCAGGACTGAAGTCCTAGAAACTCTCAGGAGTCAAGCTGCCAAACACGGTCACACATCCTAGGACTGTCCGAGCTTGACGTCACTTACCTTCAACTGATTCGTGACCTGAGCCGCCACTGATTGATGACAGAAAATAACATGTATATTCTGTTGATTGAAACATTATAATGAGAAAGGAAACAATTTCTCTGATAGAGAAATGTTACAAGAAACATGACTTATCAAAGATGATTACGGGTGTTGCGGATGTACACTGCATTGTGTACACAGGAGCCTTGCTTCATGTGACCCTACAACTTTCACTGGCTAGCTGGCTGACATTAAACTCAACTACTTACAACTTGGGTTAAAACACATTCACTCAGTCACTTCCCGTCAGCAGAGTCTTTGCACAAAACATTTGAATCTTCACCGAACATGGCTCTAAGCATCATCAGTTTATGTTATCATATGTGCTGTTATTGGCTGAGCTTACTTGACCAGACAGAATTCTACTAGACTTGGACTTCAGACAAGTGGCTAAAGTCACAATCCACTGTCAAGTCAGCAAGAGGTTGTTAAGGCAGACACAGTTGAACTTCTGTAGAACACCCTGTTAGTCCAGGCATTCTGTGATCTAGATGATTTCTGTTCTAAACAGCTTTGCCGATTTGTAATTGGTGATTTTGTTTGGAAGATTTCTCTATGAATGATAACATCTGGATTAAATGGGATTTCAGTCCATAGATAGTAAGTGAGTAAATATGGTTTACACTGCTTTTAGCATTATTCCAACAGTATCACAGCGGAGGAGTGAGTGAGTTAAATTTTACGCCACACTCAGCAATATTCCAGCTATATGGCGGCGGTCTGTACATAATCGAGTCTGGACCAGACAATCCAGTGATCAACAGCATGAACATCAATCTGCGCAATTGGGAACCGATGACATGTGTCAACCAAGTCAGCGAGCCTGACCACCCCGATCCCGTTAGTCGCCTCTTACGACAAGCATGGGCTATTACTGAAGATCAATAACCCAGACCTTCACGGGTTCACAGTGGTGGACACCAGCAATGTATAGTTAAAACAATAAGGTGTGGTTGTATGCATGATTTACAGATTTTGTATCTTGTGTTTGCAGGTGTACGACATCCCCTGTAAATACATATTCACTACAGTGAAGCCACTCAGCCGCTACAACATCGTCAGTGTGGCCACTGGCAAGACACACTCCGCAGTCATAGATTGTAAGTGGCACCCAACCTGTGTTATCATACATTCCCTGGAGAGGTGTTATAATATACTACCCATCAAAAGGTTAGACTCACTAGTGTAAATATAGTAACTTACTTCAGTCAACTGTTCTTAACTTGATTTTGCAAAATATTCCATACTGTTTAAAGGTACTGTTGGCACATGAAGTGATGTATTGTAACACAAATTCGTATTGTTGAAAAAAATTATTGTCATGAGTTCAATAAATCATGAAACTCAGTGAAAATTGGCAAATTCTTAACAAAACTATACACCAAAACGCAGCTGTTATTTGCACATGCTTTTCAGCAATTTGATGCATGATCCTTGTGCAATTCATCTGTATAAGGTTTGCTGTTGGTTCCCCCAAGTTCTATGTAACCACATATATATACATAACATATAGTGAGTGCTTTAAGTGAGTCTAAACCTTTGATGGGTAGTATATGTGATGTTATTCAAGTTCAAATTGTGAGATTGTATCGAAGTTTCCTACAACATGGTTTGTGTGTACCAGATTCAGGGGAATGAAACCTGTTTTAATCTTAGCGACCTTAAGATGTCCTCCTTTGATTTTGGGTTGAATGTCTTTGGATTGACTGAATATAAGTTACCATGGTTACAGTAAATTTGTTTATCTCCTATCTCTGTAGCAATGCAAGTTGAGAAAGTTCACATGTTGTTTCCAAAGAATGAGGTACCAGGAACGCCTGAAAGTCTCATAATTTGTTTCGGAAAACATTGAAGAACATGATGAAAGACATTTGTCATGTTTTTTGTTCTATTGCCTTGAAGTTTTGGACTGATGAAATGGCCAGGTACAGAGGTATGCATGAAAATAATGGAATTTCTTTTTCCAAGTTCTTGAGAAAATTAGACCATGACCTTGACTGATCTTTGTACATACTTGTAATGGTTCTAAGTCTGCATCTCCTGAGAATACCGTGATTGTATTTGAAAGTTTTGGGCTAGATCAATTCTATTAAAATGTTACTAAAAAACCTGTAAAAATCAACCTCTTTTAAAACAATAATGCACATTTTTGGGTATACCTTCTGCTCTGGTGTTGTTCACAGAAGTCCAGGGCCCCGTTTCACAAAGCTCTTGTAGGCTTAAGATCTCGTATATTTTCTCGTAGCATTGGTACCTGCTATACTGTAACATAGGAGGTACGAATGCTATGAGAAAAGTTACGAGATCATAGGCCTACTAGAGCTTTGTGAAACGGGGCCCAAAACCTTTTAAAACTTGAAATTTATTTTAGTTCTCATTCATATTCGGATCTTTGATAAGTTCCATAATGATTTCAATAGTTTTCTAGACTCTTTTAACGATGGAGATCTTGGAGATCCAAAGGCATTTCAAACACCTAAACCTTTGTGATACAGAGCTGACTTTTAGAGTAAAGTATTCAGAAAAGGTGGAACAGTGCTTTGATTGCTTCTCCTGAAGTCTTCTTGCATCTTTCTACAGTGTATGGCTACCTGTTTACATTTGGTTCCAACAAGTATGGGCAGCTGGGTCTGGGGGACTTCAAGAAGCGGGAGTGCGTGTGTCGTGTTGGAGGGATGCTTGCAGGGCAGAGAGTCGGTAGGGTCGCGTGTGGCAATGGATTCACTGTCATCTCTACTAATGGTAAGAAGTTATGTTTTGTCAAGTTTTGTCAGTATATATACATTCATACTTGGTTCTTATTACCTAGTGAGATAATTTTGTAATTACAAGTCAAACTCTGCAAACTCCCGTGGGGAATTGAGAAAATGTCAAATACAGTAATTACCGCTCCTGTCTGAGGGTCAGCAAAACCAGCAGTTGCGATGACGGTTCACGTTGCTGTGCGTTGGTCTCTTGTAGCTTGATAAGCTCAGTGGTCTTTAGACTTGGATAGTGTCTTGACAAGGACCATTGATAAAAATAATTAAACTGTTACCATGGTTACCTATATATATGCTCTATTCTCTCTCCAGAGAACCAGATCTACTCGTGGGGTAACGGAGAGAGTGGCCGTCTAGGTGCTTACATCACCGACCAGGGAAAAGGTCCGAACAGTCAGTGTACGTCGCTGCCTCGACCCATGTTTGGGTGTCTGCACATCGTAGCAGACATCTCCTCTTGCCACTGGAATACACTCCTCATTGCAGGTACTTGGCACTGGGCAGCTCAGATCAGAATGATTCTCAGATGCTGGATGTGGAGGTGGCTAGATGCTCTTATTTGCAGCCATTTGCTGTACAGAGTTGCCTTCCTTAGTAATGCCAGGATCTTCTAGTCATGATATTCAAACTACACATGTGCCATGCCCATGAACCATGGGTTTTCAGCACCATCCCAGTATTTGTGGGTTTCATGAATGTCCTAAATGGCTATACCTTCAACAGTTTGGATTTCATTCAACGATAGGCTGTGATAGAAATGAAATTGGACAAGGAGTATTAATATGGAGGACAATTTATATAATACATACACTCCCCTAGTGAAGGGGAAAGAAGTCGGGATGAAATAATGTATATGTATGCTAAAGAAGTTGTTATGAGCCTCATGTAAGTCATCAACCTCTTTAATATACGTTTGAAGATCCGGGTTAGAATTGGTCTTCAGCATTTCCTGCTTGTCATAAGAGGCGACTAACGGGATCATATCCCAACTGATGTTGATCACTCGATTGTCTGGTCCAGACTCAAATATTTATAGACAGCAACCATATAGCTGGAATATTGCCAAATAAGGCGTTAACAAGAAACAAACAAATAATAATAATACATTTATATGATGTTTACATCTAACCTCTAAATGACTCTAGACACTCTCAGAAAGGAGCCTTATTTAACACCAAATGAAAATCAGGTCAGAGACTCACAGTCATGAAAATGCAGAGGATGTTAAACACTTACATGTTTGTAGGTGGGTAAGACAAAGTAAGGTATATTTGTTTGTTGTTTATGCTGGTTCAGGAATATTTTGGCTGTAAAACATGGTAAACAAATAATCCAATAAGACCAATTCTACCCAGATCTTCACAAGTTCATTCTATTAGTTATGGTAGGAATACTTCAGTGGGAGAATTCATGGGTCCAGAAAACGTGACAATCAATACGATTCTTTGGTTTCACAAGCAAGCAACAAAAAAACAATGGGAATTCCTGGTGGGAATTGGTCCCAGCAACCTATGCTTGTGGTTAGAGAAGCACCAGAAGAACCTATGGCCACACTTGGATGATTGTGTGTCAACAGACGTGGATGCTGTTGGTCATTGCTCATGATATCAATCACTGGATTGTCTGGTCTAGACTTGATAATTTACAAACATACAGCTGAAATATTACTGTGGTGTTAAATAACAAGTAGCATGCCTCCAACATCTAACTTATGAGTAGATGGTTTTTTATATTTTCACAATTATTCTATTTTCTTTTTCAGAGAAAGTCCTCAACCAAAAAACGCTCAAGTCAAGGGTATCCTCCCCTAAATGTATGTTCCCTTCACTGTCAGTATATGGTATTCTGTTGCTTCAACTTTGTTTTGTCTATGCAGTAGTGATCAGCTGTCTCTTCTCAGTTCTACTCTAGCTCCTCCACATCTGTTAGAAACGCACAAAATACTACTATATCAGATAGGCTGTTACACTCATTTCTCAAACTGTCTGCTAGAAGTGTTTAGTGTATACTCATATGCCATAACTGCAAAAAATCAATAGTATATTTTATGTTGTGTATTGATATTTTGAAACATTTTTCATAAAACCCTGCGTTACACATACAAAAGTGTAAATATCTCTTTATTATGCTTACTAAGCATTAGTGAAAACATATATGTTATTTACAAGTAATCAATCCTGAGAATACAGTGTCTACCTGATGGTTTGAGGAAGGTTTGTCTCTACAAGAAACGCCTTGTGGACACTGGAGTGGAATAGGTCAGGATGACATTGCAGGTCGTGATGACCCAAGTGTATGGGTAGAGGAGGATACTTCCACCATGGGGCATGGTGGGCAAGCTGTCTAAGGTGCCAGGCTAGTGATCCAGCGAGCTTGAGATGACAGGATCGAGCCCACATGTGACCAGGTGTAAAAACCTTGGAGTCAACTTTGTGTGCAGACTCTTTCAGTGTTGTCACAACCCCTAGTGTACAGTACACAACCCTGTGCACTTAAAAGAACCCACGAAACCATTGGTAAATGACCAGATGGTGGCCACATGAATGCATGCAAACACCTAGTTGCAGGTACAGCAACGCAGTAAACTTGCAGTAAACTATGTGCCCCAGTCCACCCAGCTGTGAATGGGTATCTCGTAAGGATGGGAAAGCTGCAATAACTTGGTGCGCCTAGAGGCTGCAAGAGTTGTATAATCCCCAGGGAGTTGAGATTGATAATATGTCGTGCCGTTGAGATTGACCTGCAATGATCGAGGAAAATAATACCTTGAGCATGTACCAGTTTTAAGGATATGTGTGCTATATAAATATCCTATAATACTTGACTGGTTCCATGTCATTGAGGCCTGGCACTGTGGTTAGTGTTCATGCTTTCACATTATTTACAGGCCCTATGATATAACAGGAATATTTATACTTGAGACCACCTCGAAGAGGAAAACTATTTAGTAGAAAATGTTGAAGTGAAAAACACTTTCTGAATATTGATGCATTCTGAACAGTTTCTAAACACTGATGCTTTGTAAATCTCCTATTCCACTCTAGTTTGAACTGGATTGTATTAACGAATTTCTTTTAATATGAAACAATAAAATTGAAAGCCCCAGTTTATTGATGCAGAACACTTTATCATTTAATATGGTTCTTGTTTGATATGAAATATATGATCTGCCTATGATTTGCTTTAGACAAGGCTCCAGAATCAGGTAAGGCAAACTGTGATTGCTCTGTGCATGCCTTCAGAAGGGTTGTGTGTGTTGACAGTGAGATAAGGACTACAAGCATTTAAAATAATAACAATTAGATACATTAATAAGGCTGAAATGAATATAACCTAGGACTTCAAATTCATTATGTTGAAGTAATGATGTATTGTAATCATCCTAATGATGTTAATTCTATGACAGTTTGCAGAATCAGTTCATGACCATCCATTTAAAAATACTAATGGACATCTGAATCAAGAAATGTTTTTGTTTTGATAATGTCATAAAGATTTTGTTCATGTTTATAATTATTCATCACTTTAAAGTGAAACACATCAAGAGACAGTGATATTAGAATCAAGACAGTTTGTATAGTTTTATTATTGTTGTAAATATTTTATTCATATTTATAATTATTCATCACTTTAAAGTGAAACACATCAAGAGAAGTGTTCTGTGTGAGCTTGCATGGTGTCAGTGCATGGTCAATATTGGGTGATTGGAGTGGTCTGCATGACCTTGTCCCATGTCCCTCACTGCCGTGTCCGATTCAAACATCTAACATGTCCTTTCCCTGGTGGAGTAACAGATACCTCCTCCATGACGCAAATCTCTACATATCAAGATAATATTGGTTCATTTAAACCCAATAATTCAATACAGTTTCTTGTCTTCTGTTCCTCTTTGGAGCTTTCCTGCTTTTTTTTCAGTGAGGTCACAGCAAAATGTTCTTCAGATTTTGTTTAAGATACTGGGCACCATTATTGTTTTGGAAACTTCCATTCAACATTCTCTTGATTCATCATGTTCATTTGAATATTTACTAATGTCACTTTCTCAGAGGTTAATCAATACCTCAACACCTGATATATATTAATGTATATTTGATTTGATTTTTAATCATGCCTAACTTACAGTTAATTTTGTGCCTATATGTTTTTGCCCAAGGACAATACATCTGCTAGAGGCAACAGTGTCCACATTGCCTTGATATAGACCAGTGGACACTCTTGCCTGGCAAAAAGGAGATTCATCTATAGTATTGCTCCCAATAGTATGACTATCCCTTTGTCTTAAACATTTTTCTGAAGAACATACTATTTGTTGTGTTCTCACAAAACCAATTTGAAAGTAATTTTCACCAGCTTTAACAATTGACATGTGCTGATATGCTTTTTATTTCCAGCAGTATTCTATATTGACAAAATTATTCTGGCAACTGGTTGGTTATGTTTTCAAGTACAGTTAAATATAGTAATGTTAGAGTAATATTTGCAAGAAGTCAGCAAGTGCACATTGCCCACTGCATGCTGGGAATATCTGCTGGGTAGCGGTTGTGATATTGATGTTATTCAGGTAGCCGTCTGCTCATAATAGACTGGAATAATATATCCTGATGTATGAATATTGCTGACCTGTTCAAACCTGGCATTACAAATTCATGTAGTGAAATTGTTTAATAAATGTGGTAGTTCGTATTTATGTTTCATTATTTGAATGTATAGATAGTTTATGTCAAAACTCACATCATTTGTCATATTTGAATAATGTTGGTTGATAGTTTGTTTTTAAATGCCATAAATTGTAGGAATTTGTTCCTCTGTGGCCTACCTGTTTGAAAGCATTCCTTGTACAGAGTCAGGGTGCCTGGCGGTGCCATTATCAAGGGTCACAAACATCAGAACCTCAGATTCAAACCCATTATCATTGAATCATTACATACCTAAGGTACACATCTCCACACAACTACTTACATCCTTTAAATGACTGTGCCATCAGTGCTCCAATACTATTCAAGAACACCAGGTAACTCTTTTCCACACAATGTAAATAGCGAAATGCTGCTGTTATCATTTTATCACAACTGGTTGGCTTGGAACAATTCTGTTTTCCATTTCAGTGTAGTCTAATTATGGCTGGTACGGGGTGTTGGGTTGGCCCAGTTCGCTTGTCACACTGAACGTCCGGGTTCCATTCCCCACATGGGTACAATGTGTGAAGCCCATTTCTGGAGTCCCCCACCATGATATTGCTGGAATATTGCTAAAAGTGGCATAAAACTAAACTCACTTACTCATCATGCTGGTGCATTTAATAGGTACACAATGACCTTTGTAATCCCAATGGAGACTGTGTCAGAAATAGTTAAGCTTCATTGTGGCCAAGCCGGCATGTTATGAATTCAGGTTATGTCTTTGGCAATGCATATAAATAACCAAATTGACAGTGTTATGTATTCCATGTGTGTAGTGGTGTAAAGTCAACAGTGAATATGTTATAGACCTTGTGTAGGTATTTGCAGGTTTTTGATAGTCTGATTACAGTAAACTGATATACATTTCAAGGGTACAGCACCCTTAAATATCTAGATGTTGAAGTAGCTAGATCACAGAAAGTTCCAAATACTCATCAGCCATGCATGGTTAAGAAAAACATTTCTATAGCTTAGCAATGTGTGTATTTTTAGAAACACAAATGTGTGGTTGAGAAACACATACACACACACATGCAAACACATGGTTGAAAAATACAGGTGTATTGATGAAAAACACATGCTTGTTTAAACAGATGTATGGTTAACAAAGAAATAGCATTGCTGGACAAATGCACATGTATAGTAAATATTGTGTATGTACAGTACGTAGTTAAGAAAATTATGGTTAACAAAGATATGAATGATAAAGAAATTATACAAGTATTCTTATTTCAGAATTAGTGTCATGTTTGTATTGCAACGATTTGAAAACAAATACTTAACATTTCTGTTGGATTAGGACTTTTGTATTTTGTGTTCAGTAATTGAAATGTTTTGATATTTCATATTTTTTCACAATCCACCTGACGAAGAGGCAAGGAATAGCCCAGAAACGTTGTGACATACAATAAAGAAGAAGTTGTCATCAATAATAATTGCGTTTTAATTTTTTCTCCAGTTTGATATTGTCTGTGATACATGCATTAATATCCCCTGCTGTTTGTTCCCAGTTGAGTTTATCCAAGTGGAGACTGTCCCAGAAGACAGTGCCTTCGTGGATGATGACATTGCCAGTCCCCCAGTCATATCCAGCAGCCCCCATGTCCCTACCCTGAGCGGGGACTCAGGGAAACCCAACACCCCTCCCGAGTCAGCTCAACACACAGCGGCAGTCACCAACAGCTCATTGCCACCCTGGCTGGAAGCGGTGAGGGGACAGCCTAGTTTTACCTGTACATTTCTGTCATTAATGATGTTTGCTGATCTTGAATCAGAGTTTATATGTTTTTTCTAAGATCACGTAAGTGTACATCCAAATCAGCAAGTAATTCTTACAGATTATACAAATGTCTAACTTTCCAAATGTAAAGAAAAAGGGTGTTGAAGTCAAAAGTCAAAAGATGTTTATTGTATTTCAGGCCTCTGGCCCATATACATTGGAGTTACATGCATTATACTATCATATACAGCTTGAATACACATGATTTTGACAGAGTATCATGCTTAGACATTGCATTGTAAATGTATTGTGATAGTTTTAAGTTGATACAGTTGTCATTGGAAGACAGGAATTGTTTAAATGCTATACTAGGTGACTTGGAGAAGTAACATTCAGGAATATATTGTTTACGTAGATCTATGTACGATGGACAGATAAATAAAAAATGAATTTCGTTTTCAGTAGATAATTTACACAATGGGCAAATTCTTTTATATCTGTTGATGGACATACGTCTTCTACGTGTTAGATTGCATTTCACTGCTTATTATTATTATTGTTTTTGTTGTTATCATTATTATATGCTGCACCAAACTCAATTTGACAAAAGAGACATATAGGAAAGTCCTTTACACTGAAGTTTTATTAAGTGTTTGTAACTTTTGAAAAATATGAGAATTTCTATAGGTAATATAACAAAATGTGTAGTGAATCACCTCTTTGTTTGGTATATATCTTTGTATGTATATGTTATATTGAGAGAGTGTTTGTGTGTTTCACACTAGGGATGTGTGTGTGTATGTGTGTGTAGGCATGTGTGTGACATTGTGAGCATGTTCCTGTTACAGTCAAACTAAAAATGTTCAAGTAGAACATATTACAGAGTATGTGCAGTGTCCCCTTCTCTCCTAATCTCACCTCATATATTACAGGAGTTAAATGATGCTGAAGTGATACCCATCCCATCCTGCACCCCGAGTCCAGACATCGGAGGCTCCGACCAGCCAGCCAGTGGATCAAGTGGTCATCCGTCTCTCAGACTACAAATGCCAGATTTAAACATGGTTTCACAGCAGATGTCAGTTTCAGACAAGTGTAAGTGTCAGATGTCAGTTGAACAGTATATCACATGGTTTCACAACAGATGTCACGTAGCTGCTCAGACAAGTGTAAGTGTCCAGGATGTGTCTAGTTGAACAGTATATCACATGGTTTCACAAGTGTAAGTGTCAGATGTGTCAGACGTAGCTGCTCAGACAAGTGTAAGTGTCCAGTATGTGTCTAGTTGAACAGTATATCACAGGGTTTCACAGCAGATGTCAGACGTAGCTGCTCAGACAAGTGTAAGTGTCCAGTATGTGTCTAGTTGAACAGTATATCACAGGGTTTCACAGCAGATGTCAGACGTAGCTGCTCAGACAAGTGTAAGTGTCCAGGATGTGTCTAGTTGAACAGTATATCACAGGGTTTCACAGCAGATGTCAGACGAGCTGCTCAGACAAGTGTAAGTGTCCAGGATGTCTAGTTGAACAGTATAATCTTCAGTAACCCAAGTGTAAGTGCTTGGTTTCACAACAGATCGTAAGAAGGTCTGTGTCTAGTTTCAGTAACCAACAGGATCGGTGGTCAGGCTCGTTGCTGACTTTGGTTGACACTTGTCATCGGTTCCCAGTTGTGCAGATCGATGCTCATGCTGTTGATCACTGGATTGTCTGGTCCAGACTTGATTATTTACAGACCGCCGCCATATAGCTGGAATATTGCTAAGTGAGATGTAAAACTAAACTCACTCACTCAACTTACACAATCTGCAAATGTGCATCGATATATTAAAAGATATGTCACTGAGTCATGAATATTGGACACAAAATATTCACTGAGTCCAGAGGGATGCACAATATTATTCACTGAACCCACAACACATCTATGACTTTGCTAAGTGTTTGGTTGTTTGTTTCAGAGCAGTTAAGTGCATCATTTCATCCACCAGTCCAATCAATGATTCATTCCAGGCTCTAAATAAATTATCAAAACATACAGCCTCTACTCCGTTACTTCAAAGAACCCTTGTATTGCCTGCAAGGACCCTTAAAACTAATAATTAGCGGTCCCTGGGACCTCCATGTTTGTGAGTCGAGGTAAAACCCTGATGTCAATTCTGTCACTGAATGTCAGTTCTGTGTCAGTGGCAAGTTCACGGTTTTCAGGAACCATGAAATAAGTCGGTTGACAAATCATGAATCCTAAAGTAAGGCTCAATATTCAAACCAACCATCATGGGATTCTTGCATGACTAGTGGATAGATGCATGACTAGTGGATCATGACTATTCAATAGATGCATGACATATCACTAGTGGATAGATGCATGACTAGTGGATAGATAGTAGTGGATAGATGCATGCCTAGTGGATAGATGCATGACAGTGGATAGATGCAACAATAGATGGAGTTATGGTGTGTTACAGGGACTGAGGATAGTGGAGTCATGGTGGATACAAGAGTCTGAAAACATTGTTCAAGGTTGTTTCCACATCAGGGTCATAAGAACAAGAGAAAGTGTATAATGTGGGATAGGATAAGTATCATAAATATACAATTTATATGCTTGATTGGCATTTTAGAAGATGCTATTTGATGAACATAGAGATTTTTTCTGGGTTACATCTCTTTTAGAAAGAAGATGTAAACCAGAAAAAATCTCTATATTTATAGTTAAAAATTTAAATTCCAGCAGGACCATGAACCTGATAGTCAGAATGTGGGCCATCTGCAAGCCAGGATACAACAACTAGAAACTGAAAATAAGAAGGTATGATGTTCTATATTAAGTGTGCCATTCAATATCATTTGTCACAAATGTTAGAATCTCCTTACTGCGATATCTCATCCCCAGGACTCTGTACTATCACTGTAAGAGCCTTTCAGGTGGGCAGTTGGATCTCAGTTCCCATATCGCCATGACCTACCATGTTGGTCATCTTTAGCTGACTTTTGACATTGTCCACGTCAGCAAATGTCTGAGCTCTCCTTCTGTCAATTACCACTGAAAGAAGAATATACTGTATTAATCATATCAGGATTATTAATTACAATATAGCATACTTTTCATTTTTGAAAATTCAAATATGAAATTTTTAAATGTTCATTGCCGAAGCTCATTAGAGTGGAGAATACAGATTTCATACTAGAAATATATAGTTTATTAGAGGATGATATTGAAACTAGGCTCTCATGTCATTTTAATCAAGGTCTGCAAATGCTTGGACTTTGCTCTTTTGGACTCTTTTTATAAAGGTCAATATTATAAGAATGATAAAAGGCAATTAAGCATGGATACATTTTGGGAATCTATTCTTTGTTATGCAAACCTATTCATATATAAATGTCACTTCATGTCAGTTATCAAAGGTGAGCTTCTGTACCTTTGGGTCTTTGGTTTGATTTATTTTTATAACAGTTCAGTACATATAGCAAGGTAGCAAGAAAACATTTGCCTGACATGTATACCTATTGCATTCTATAATGGCCCAGCTATAGTTTGGTGTCTTTTATAGACATTTGAATGGTTTATTTCAGTTGTGGAAACTGGTGAGTGAGCAAGAAGAGCAGATAAAAACATTGATGCAAGACCGAGATAAACCCAGAACATCCTGATAGTCATATCCAGCTTTAGAATGCCATATTATAGCTAGCATTCCATCTTAAAGCATGGTGTTCCAGTAATCCACCCTGGGCCCATAATTGTTTGCATGTTGCTATTGACTGCCATCTTGTACATGCATAATGTTCTGTAGCATAGTGTTACTGTGTTCCAGCCATGATGAAGCCCTGAGGCCCATGGCAGTCTGTATGTTCTGGACTGACATCTTGTAGTGGTGTTCCTACATGGTACCATTATTTTGAAACATGGTGTAAATGCTGACTTGAAGGATAGTTAGTTCTACAAATGGTGCTCTTATGAGAGGCCATGATAATCTGTTGATAGCTGTTGACTGCCATTTTGTAGCATAGTGTTCTTACATGAAGTAGAAGTGTGGTCCTACATGAAGTTGTAGCAGTGGTCCTACATGATGTATAAGTGTGGTCCTACATGATGTAGAAGTGTGTTCCTACATGACATAGAAGTGTGTTCCTACATGATGTAGAAGTGTGTTCCTACATGATGTAGAAGTGTGTTCCTACATGATGTAGAAGTGTGGTCCTACATGAAGTTGTAGCAGAGTGTTCCTGCATGATGTATAAGTGTGGTCCTACATGATGTAGAAGTGAGGTCCTACATGATGTAGAAGTGTGTTCCTACATGATGTAGAAGTGTGGTCCTACATGATGTAGAAGTGTGGTCCTACATGATGTAGAAGTGTGGTCCTACATGATGTAGAAGTGTGTTCCACATGATGTATGGCATAGAAGTGTGGTTCCTACATGATGTAGAAGTGTGTTCCTACATGATGTAGAAGTGTGTTCCTACATGATGTAGAAGTGTGTTCCTACATGATGTAGAAGTGTGGTCCTACATGATGTAGAAGTGTGTTCCTACATGATGTAGAAGTGTGTTCCTACATGATGTAGAAGTGTGGTCCTACATGATGTAGAAGTGTGTTCCTACATGATGTAGAAGTGTGTTCCTACATGATGTAGAAGTGTGGTCCTACATGATGTAGAAGTGTGGTCCTACATGATGTAGAAGTGTGGTCCTACATGATGTAGAAGTGTGTTCCTACATGATGTAGAAGTGTGGTCCTACATGATGTAGAAGTGTGTTCCTACATGATGTAGAAGTGTGGTCCTACATGATGTAGAAGTGATGAAGGTGTGTGTAGTCCCTACATGATGTAGAAGTGTGGTCCTACATGATGTAGAAATTAAGTGTCCTAGGAAGTGTGGTCCTACATGATGAAAGTGTGGTCCTACATGATGTAGAAGTGTGTTGTAGAAGTACACATGATGTAGAAGTGTGGTCCTACATGATGTAGAAGTGTGTTCCTACATGATGTAGAAGTGTGTTCCTACATGATGTAGAAGTGTGTTCCTACATGATGTAGAAGTGTGGTCCTACATGATGTAGAAGTGTGGTCCTACATGATGTAGAAGTGTGTTCCTACATGATGTAGAAGTGTGTCCCTACACATGATGTAGAAGATGTAGAAGTGTCCTCCTACATGATGTAGAAGTGTGTTCCTACATGGTGTAGATGATGTAGTGTTCCTACATGATGTAGAAGTGTGTTCCTACATGATGTAGAAGTGTGGTCCTACATGATGTAGAAGTGTGGTCCTACATGATGTAGAAGTGTGTTCCTACATGGTGTAGAAGTGTGTTCCTACATGATGTAGAAGTGTGTTCCTACATGATGTAGAAGTGTGGTCCTAATGTGTGTTCCTACATGACATGATGTAGAAGTGTGTTCCTACATGATGTAGAAGTGTGGTCCTACATGATGTAGAAGTGTGTTCCTACATGATGTAGAAGTGTGTTCCTACATGATGTAGAAGTGTGTTCCTACATGATGTAGAAGTGTGGTCCTACATGATGTAGAAGTGTGGTCCTACATGAAGTTGTAGCAGAGTGTTCCTGCATGATGTATAAGTGTGGTCCTACATGGTGTAGAAGTGTGGTCCTACATGATGTAGAAGTGTGGTCCTACATGATGTAGAAGTGTGGTCCTACATGAAGTTGTAGCAGAGTGTTCCAGCATGTAGATGTTAATGGCGACATGATGGATAGTTAGTTCTAGTATGATTATAGTTATAGTTGTGTATATGAGTGATGTTGATAGCAGTGTGATGAATAGTCTGTTCTACAAATCCTGCTCTTAGTATACACAAAAATTGACATATCCTGAAATTATAGTAAATTAAATCTGATCAGTGATTCCAGAATTCTTCGTGTCACATCACATAAGTTGTCAATTTCAGAATCTAGTCTGTCAATTGTTTCTTCATTACATATTTATTTTCACATTCTCAGTGGACCAAGGGAAGGTAATACACCTTATGTTAAAGTTAATTGGTTGTTTAACGTAGCACTCAGCAATATTCCAGCTATGTGGTGGTGCTCTGTAAATAATCAGTCTGGACCAGACAATCCAGTGATCAACAACATGAGCATCGATCTTCACATTTGGGATACAATGACATGTGTCAACCAAGTCAGTGAGCCTGATCCCCCGATCCCGTTAGGTGCCTTTTACAACAAGCATAGGTTGCTGGAGGCAAATTCTAACCCATATCTTCATGGGTATCTGTATGTCAAAGACCATCTTGACACAGATGGCACAAACATTTAACTAATTTAATCTTGAATATTTTAACAAGAATAAAAGTGCATATATAGAAAAAGGTTTACCTAAATTGTCGCTACATTTGCATATAGATAGTATCTACTTACATGTGGAGACATGATGTGCATGTGTGGATGAATACAGAAAATACTAGAACTATTCTAGTTTTTGGAGGAATTTGATGCTGTATATAAGTCTGAGAGTACAGTTCCTGATGTAATGTTGATTGTGTGAAGTTATGGTTGTGTGATATCTGTGATATGACATATGTGATAATGTGTGCTATGACATGGTGATCTGGTGTTATAATGCTTATTGTTATTGTTATAACAGCATTTGATAAGGAAGTAATTTAGGAATATGTGTGATAGAGAATGTTTCCTGCATACTCAGGTTCCTGATGGTTCTGCTTGTAGATGTTACAGATACTGTTGCTGTGTTTTACAGCCATGTATATACACTGTTCATGTACCTTGCACACTTATGTATTTATTCACTGGTGTATGATGTTTTAATGTTTAATACAGTCATGAATATCCTGTACAAATATTATTATTTTCACTCATTGTTTATTAGAATATGATAAAGTAGGTATTTACTGTCCCAAATCTGGCATCCTAACACATACATATTAAAAATGGATGAAAAATTGACAGAATATTTTTATTCATGTTTAGGAATGAATATGGCAGTGTTTCTTGATTTGGGAAGACTTAAAAATATTATTAATAATAAAATATGACCTGAAAATGATAATGCTTTACAATCTTCTCATCCTAACACTTTTAGATTGACTTTAATTAATATTTTGAACTATTGTCTTCAGAGCAGGCTAAGTGTTTCGTCACTTGTGGCCAAGCACTATAGTCAATTTCTGGCATTTGTCAGGGACCCCCATTTTTTAACCTGGAACCCTGGACCTCTATGAAAAATAACCCTGGTAAATCTCTGTTCGAAGTGTTCATGTTTTATATTGTCAAATTAGTAAATACATTTCTTAAAGAGGAACCATTAGTAAAGGTAGAACCTTTGCTGCACATGTGAAACGTAAATTAGATTGTCAAAATCTTATCAGATATTTTGTTCCTTATTTAATTCAAATTCCATAAATGATTTTATATTCACTGTTTTTATGTATAAATATCTGTCATTTTATTGGCAGTGGATGAAGTGACACTTATGTATAGATCTTAGTTGCACTGTGTTACATGAATGGTTTCATCTGCTGTTTGATGTCATTGTATAAAGTATCTGGGCCTATACAGATGCTAGTGTTAGAATATTCAAGGCAGATGAGGTACAGAGCTGTTCAGATTACTGATGTCGTCCGTACAGATGTTGATGCTTTTCATCATTATTTTGTAGAATATTCAGTGAAAGTGTTTTTGTAATTGACTCCATGCATTGCTCTGGCATTTTTCATGTTGCTGGAATCATATCAGGTTTTTAAATGTGAATTTCATTATACTATTCAAAAACAACAATACAGTTGGAAAACAATGTCTATTTTATTATTGAATTTATTTATACATTATGGAAAAATATTTTCCATCACATTTTTATTAATTAATTTTTCCTACATTTGGAGTTTGATACAAGTTTGTCGCACAAAAATCCCTCCAAAATTAGCAAGGCATGCATGTAACCCAGCAGCCATGGCTATAGTACAGGGCCTAGATTTACAGGGCTCTCTTAGCGCTAAGATAGTCGTAAGTTAATGTTAATGTATGGCACTTACGACTATCTTAGCGCTAAGAGAGCTTCAAAAATCTAGGCCCAGGAATATGTGTGATATATATGATTACAGTTTGTTACCTGCTTGATAGTGTTGTCATTGTACCTGGACATCACAGATTCCTGTCCAAGATGGTCCAAATGGTTGGTCCAGTCCAGGTTCTAATATTCTTTAAAGAATGTATATGTTAATCACTGCAACCAGATCACTCACATGTCAGTTTATCATGGTTGAGTGAATGGGTGAGTTTAGTTTACGCCATTTTTAGCAATATTCCAGCAAATATCACTGCAGGGACACCAGGAATTGGCTTCACATGTTGTACCCATGTGAGAATCGAACCCGGGACTTCGGCATGTAAATGCTTTAACCACTTGGCTACCCTGCCGCCCCCATGGTTGAGTGAACACATACCAAGGGTAGAAGTCGGAAGCAGTATGTCCAAAGTGACATGAATTATCATTTGTTAAACAACCTCTCCCAAATTGTGTACATATTTTCAAGTGCCTCTGTATGAGAATCATTTTACACTTGTTGTTGGTCTTGAAAGAAAGAGACAGTGTTTTTTTTACATTTTGTGAGCTATTTGTGTGTATTTCTCGTTATTGTTATCAGAATTTCTCTGTGTTGCATTCCCTGGAGGAATGATCCTACACTTTCTATAATGAACAACACTGTAGTATTGGTAATTGTTTTGTGGATGGATGTTTGATTTTTTGTCTGTTATTGCATTCGTTCATCAAAATATTACATATATTACACTATTTTCAACACATTGCATTTTTTGTGAAAATGATCTCATTTTGTTGATGTTTGTGACAATCCACTGCTTTTTTACATATTGTTTTCTGCTTCTGAGGTTTTTTTACACCACAGTATTAGATATGTCCTTGCACTAGATCATTGTTTCTTATTTGACACGACTGAAATGTATTTTGAACGTATTGTTTTGAGGTCATACTGTCACCTTTGGCTGCCATGTTTTACAGCTACTGAATTATCAGTAACGTATGGCTTGTAATCTGTGTAAACTTCTTACTGTGGAAATGATACAGTGATGGCAATTTTGTTCATAAGATTAAATTCTTAACATGACATTTATCTGTTGTTTTCTTTCAACAGGAAATACTTACACTGTACTGTTGATTAGTTGATTAGTAATAATAGAGTCAGGCTGCTCTTATGGATGACAGGCTTCATTCTTGCTTGACAACTGTATGAGAATCTATATCAAACCAAATCAGTCTGATATGGAGTCACATCATATGGAACAAAGACGTCATCAATAAAAGCATCCTGCCTTTATTGTCATAGGAAGGCTATCCAGACTTTCACAGGAAACACTAAGGTACAAAAAGACCAATATTACATTTTTGCCATTGTCGTAAGTACACTGTGGAACAATGAATTTGTAGAACAAAAAGTACTATATGAAAGACAATATTTTAATGTATAAAACATCACTGCTGGGCAATACCCTAACCCAAGTTTCTGACAAAACACATTCTATTGGGCTTAAAATCAAAATTGCCGTAAACATTATATCACTAAAACTTTGTGATGACAACAAGCAAGTAAACATGACCTGATTAATTTCAACTAACTAATCCACTCGGAAGTGTTCGGAAGATATCTCAGAGATATTGTGAAGTAATTTTCAATATCCGAACTCATTTTTGTTCTTTCTTCCAATGGTGTTCCTAAACCATGATAACCTTTGATAACAAAGCTTCTTTATTAGGTATTTGTAGCATTGTGTTATTTTGCTTGTTTCAGGTTATATTTCACACATAATAAATGTTATATTAGTACAAAATGACTGCCCCACCGTCCAGTAACAGTAAATCCATTGGATTGTTAAAAATATAATACAAAACTGACATTTCAGTGAAGTTTCAATGATGCACAATCCCCAAAGGTACCGTTGTTGATCGTACAGCCCATACCTTGCCATGGACGTACTATACTCTTGACGCTAAGGTTGATTTGAACAACCCCACAGATGGTGACCACCAGTGTTTGTCCACATTTACATACCACTGACCACTGCATGACTCGTTGTACGACTACAACATAAACATCTTTTTACGAGTCACTATCAATATCAGTCATGACATGAGTCATGACAGCAATTGGTCGAAAAAAGGTCAGTGTGTCCCCACCCGTAGGTGGCACCCGTCACAAATACATGCAAGGCACGTCAGGGGTTTACCTGAAGATACATGGGACATATATTTTAAGTCCAATATGGAATGCCATCAGACATCTTTTTAATATTTAATGCTTTAAATTGGAAAATATATCCAGTAAACATTTGGAAATCGAGACATTCATTGCTCTCATTTGATTGAAACAATTTGAGCAAGTGTTGTTTGGGGTTCTTTCATATCTTGGTAGGAAGACCATGCCCGATTGTTAAAAGTTATGATATATAGAAACCTAAAGCTGGAGCTATTTGAGGATTGCTGGAAATGAAGGGAAACGTCATCCCTCTAGTCTTGTGGATAGGTAGTTATCACTCTGAATCACTATTGTCTTATTATAAAAAAGACGCTGCGATTCAAGTGGTCACTTTGTTTCAGGTGGATAAATAAGTGGAAGGGAGTCATGCTATTGCATAAGCAATTCCTGTGCATCAATTGGAAGACATACTGTCCTTAATCGCTTTTTTAACAACGATCTCTGGCATTTCAAACAAGAGACGACATTTAAACCATGCATAGGCGTTTATTTGCTCATCATCAGCACAAGGAATCACAAGCATCAGAACAATTATCTAACAAAGAGTTCCTATATCTGGACTACATTCCTTCCTGTATCGACCAGGGTAAGAAGTTCCATTTATTGATGCTGATATTATTCACTTGTATCCTGTTTTCTTAATACAGTAACAATTATAACATGGAGACATTTTACAGACACGATGAGAGAAAAATCTATTCAAAGAGGTACTGTTATTCTGTTGTCCGAATATGCTTATATGCTTTAAGAATTTACTTGTGTGTGACCTCATATGTCTGTCTTTGGTATAGATTATTTGCATTGTATGTTTTCCTGATGAGTGGTGAGATATGTCCCCCTTTTAGTGACATTGCAAGTTTGAATATCAAAGTAAGGGTTTGTTTATGATTGTATCAGTGTATTCAACGGGTTGTAGTATGACATTCTGGATTGTCTGTTTTAACACGTGAGGTGGGTACAATTTCGAGAAAAGCTTAAATAAGAAGAAATATATTTCTCGTTTTGAACTGACTGACTGAGTTTGGTTTTACGCCGCTTTTAGCAATATTCCAGCAACATCACGGCGTATATTTCTCGTTTTGAAGATGTAAGACACAGCGTTATTGGTTTTCCGTTTGATCGATTAAACCGAACGGCGCCCAAACACATAATCAGAAGATTATGTTTTGAAAACATTCTGCAAATGCGATGTTTGGAGAACAGGGCGTCCTCTGACGGCACAAATAGACAAATAAAATGTACATGTTACTGTACATGTAGCAAACATGAAACAGAATTAGTGGGTGTATTTAAATTAACGCGAAACCCCACATAGCTTCGTATGAAATGGAATACCCGTATATTGATCTGGGTACCGTTATGTAGTTTTACTTTCGATTTTAAAAAGCGGGCACCGCTAGACGGAAATTGTGGGAGTTCCCTGAAATGTATGAATGTATCCGTGTCAGTTGTGTAGAATTAATGTTTATAGTCATTCGCATATCAGCCATTCCCACACTCACAGGCACAGGCTCCATACTTCAATCGTTACATACGTACAACGTGCTCTACACGTTTGAGTACCTGTATATGGTGAATGAGTTTAAATACCGCTTGGAACAGTTTTCCAGTTTATCACGGCGTGTCACCTTGAGAGCTTGGGAGGAAAGATCGAGGTGATGCAAGCACCACTTCGACGAAACTCACAAACACGTGTGTGGTGCAGAAAAACCTAGACTGGACATAATCGGGTCGAACCGAACCCACGATTATAGGTTTCTGGGTCTCCCAAGGGAGACAACTCTGCACAGGGCCTCAGGCGACTGGGCCATCACTAACACCCAGTTGTATTCATGAGAGGCACTGTTAGCCCGTTCCTCTTATCTCTCTTTCTATACTCCAATACAAAATAAGTAGGATGCCAAATGGTTTAATTCTTCCGAACCAAATTTTCATTCTTTTTATGTATTATCAGTTATTCCTAGATCTTTAACAAACGTAGGTATATTAATATGGGTTTTGTTTGCGATTCACGGTATCAAGACAAGTATTAAAAAACGGTTTATACCGTTTGTACGCTGAACTGTCATACGTTTGTTTTCTTATAAAGCAATGGGGATAGCTGGACTTTAGAGCTCATTATTTGTACTTCACTCAGTAATACTGAAAATGCAAGAGTCAAAAAACAGTATACAAACAATTTGCATCTTTGGAAGAATAACACTGTCACAATGGTCAGCACCATGTGAGTTGACTAGTTTCGAGATCAGTCTTGAGTGAAGTTATTAGTTCGTTCAGGTGAAGGTGGCGATTAGCTATGAATCGGAAGAAATAAACTCTACTGTCGTTTGGCGTATTGGAGTGTAGTCTAATTTTCATTTTCATTTCATATGACCATTTGAAATAAGGTGTTTGACAAATGGTCTTATATGACAATGACAAATTTCTCTTATCGAGGAGATTGAGGAAGGAGATTTTCTTATACACACACACGCACGTACACAACAAGCACACACACTTAGCATTGCACAGACGCACACAAACACACACAGCATTGTACGGCCGCGCGCGCGCTCGCACGTACACACACAGCAATGCACGGACGCACACAAACAGAACATTGTACGGCCGCGCGCGCACGCACACGCACACACACACACACACACACACACACTCAGCATTGCACGGACGCACTGATAATGTAAATCTTTAGGGGTCCATAGATGTAAAAGAAATAATCATTTTTTTGCTAGCTTTATAAATACATATATATCGACATTTCAAAACGTGTACCAAGTTTCCACTGTTAAAAGTTAAGATCGTAGTTTAGGGACGGGACGACATGCGCCAATGTTTCACACAGACTCTCACCCAATTTCCTGACGAATTCTTTCACAAAAGTTAATGTATTGTATTTCAAGCGAGGTTTACATTTCTCAACTTATTAATGTCTGTCAGTATTTGGTGGGGTTTCTTTTGTTCCATGGCTTACCTCTTCCTTACCCCCACATCCGTATATAATGGTTAGCGGTATAAGTGTATATGTGTTGTTTGAGATGCTAGATACGTATATTTTCCTGACTACTATTAAAGGTATTCCAGTTACATATTCTATCAATTTTGCATAGAAAAATGTAAACGTGTACGTATCATGCATTCTATGACGGAATAACATAACTAAAGCATTCAGTGTCATGGTTACGTTAACCTAGAATTTCATCATCCCCAGAGCAATTATATAACTGACTGAGTTTGGTTTTACGCCGCTTTTAGCAATATTCCAGCAATTTCACGGCGGGGGACACCAGAAATGGGCTTCACAAATTGTACCCTTGTGGGGAATCGAACCCGGGCCTTCGGCGTGACGGGTGAACGCTTTAACCACTAGGCTACCCCAACGCCCGCTAATTATATAAAAGAAATATAGTAATGTACACGCTATATCGAGAAAACAGAAATACATATTTGAAATGCTAAACGATGATATGATAACTCTATAGGGTAAGAAGACTTAGAATGACAAACCAGATGATTACTATTTTGGCCAGATTCGAGTCTGTAGGCTGTCTATTTTGATACCTATTATCACATATTTGAATATGGATATTGCTTATCATGTATATAATGCTGTCTTCAGCCAGACAGCTATGAGCCTTCTTATATGCCGCAAGCTGTCTGGGGTTAAAACCACTTTGAACAGTATTATCACAGCATGTTAGCTAGATGTAAAGCCCCACTTCACGCAGATCCTTATGTCTACCATTTTTGGGAACACGGATTCAGGTAAGGTGCTGACCAAGAACCAATTTGAATTTGGAAATATATTTCATTTTACCCGAAAAAAACTTAACATGAGATAAATAAGAGTTGACTATGGATAAAGACAGTGTGTATAGTCGGCCTAACATTAACGCTGTATGCTCTATTCTACTGTTTCGTCGTCATGTTTCCAATCTCTGTCCACGGAGACGCTGAAGAGGATGCCGGACACGAGGTAGAGTGCCCCTGCAGCCAGGGTCAGCCAGAAGGCGAAGAAGAAACTGACCGTGGCGTCCAGGATCTTAGCTTGAACTCCGTATAGGGTCAGCCCTGCGATCAACAGAATAGCTGCAAAAATAAAGTGCAGGGCGTGAATTCGTTACACATCGTCTATCAACAGAATTGCTGCAAAAATAAAGTCTAGGACGTGAAATTGTGGCAATTCGTCACTAATCCTCTAAAACACCGAATAAATAAAAGCAAGCAATAATTTATCATGAAAAGCATTTTGTCTTTGATATGCAAGTACATTGTAAGGGGTTAAACCTTCACTGGACAGAAGAGTGAATATTGTGTGTGTATTTAGAGCATTTCACCCTTTTCCTAGCAGGAGGACGTTCATTGTGAAGATTTAAATCCTTGTGTGAGGACACAACTCCTTTTTAGAATGGTTGAATCCGGCAATAAGGGTATGCATAGTGAGAAGGATCGCCTTCCGTACCGACCAGAAGGGCATTGAAGTGAGAAGGGACAGAAGCACATGTATAAGAGAAGAATCTACTCCCTTACCGACCAGGGGCCTTATTTTCGAAACATTCGTAGCCCTAAGAATTCTTAACTTTGATCGTAGCCAATGTGTTAAGAATGGGCTTAAGAAGTTCGTATGGCTACGAACGTTTCGAGAATAAGGGAACAGAAGAGCAAGTATAGTGAAAAGGATCGACTCCCTTACCAGCCAGAAGGGCATGTATAGTTAGAAGGATCCCGCAGGCGTTGAAGCAGTTGAACAGACAGGCAGAGCACATTATAGAGAGAGCGACGATTACGCCCAAGAAGGCGAGGCCAAAACCGATTGCCTGCAGTATTTGGTTAGCAATGAACCAATCTGAACCTGTGAACATAGAATAAATACATTTCAGTTGTGTTCTGCATGCGCAGCTTCTACAAAAGAGGGGCGGTGGGGTAGCCTAGTGGTTAAAGCGTTGGCTACAAAACATGACGTCCCATGACGTTTGCTGATACGTCGATATTGAAAGTCCTTTATGGACATAATCATTATATCAACTGGCAAACATACCTATAAGCCTATACAAGTACTGAATAAAGAATTAAGACATGCATGTATATCTTAGCGTCAGGGCCCGAGCGTCTATTACTATAGGTCTTCGTCATTTACAAATCGACTTTATTACTCTTTTTAGTTTATTGAGGTATAAGCGTAATTAATAATGTTCTTATAATTAAATAAGTCAACAATAATAACCCCCCCTTCCCTCCTGCCCAATAAATGAATGAATGAAAGAATTAATAAATGGATAAATTAATATACAACACTTAAAACAAAAACACAGCATACTAACAAAATAGTATCAGAAAAATTCGGCAATAAGGAAATCTGATGCCCCCTTAAACATGATAATGTGCCAAACACTATCAGCCGGAGGAGAACCGTAATCAGGTTGGGGGCGTGGCCTAATTCTTCTAGGCGTACGGGAAAATATGTGCGAAAAATATCCTGGTATCACGTTACATGCCAAAGAAAGAAATAATAGTCAGATCGTCACTGTTTGTTTGAACGCCCCTGTTTCACGCGCATATCTAAACACCACCATCCTACCACCCCACCCACCCCTAATCATCCCCGCCACTGGTGTTTTAATATGAACGTTACTGCCAAGTGACAATACAAACAAGCGCCCGTCGCACTAGTTGCTAAACGTGTGTGTGGTGAATTAAACTGTGGCCTTTTGCATATTTCAACATAATTTCGTTTTCTGTTGAAAAAACAGTCAGCCCTCCCAGCCCTCCCAGGTACTTGCTAAAACGTACGTGTCTTTAATGTACAACAATCACCGGATGGTTACAAAAGCATGAGAGACATTGTGTTTATGAGGAGACATGACTGGACTATTGACGTCCTGGCGTTGTATGAAGAGGATTTATTTTGACTGTCATCTTTACGGATAATGTTTTCTATATGTATATTTTATAATGTTGAGAGATTTTCATTCTTTAACAATTTCGTCTATAAGAAGATTCAGATTGATATATTTCATGTATAACTGGTGCTCATATGTATATAGCATAAATTCACAACGCTTAGAAATCAAACATGCAATATGTAGACTTGACGTAGACATGCTTTAAATTTGACCAAGAAATCAGCACTATTCCAGTTCTATTGTGTTGGCTTCTTTATAATCATCGAGTTTTCAACAAACTAGTGATTGATATTATGAGCATCGATCTATGTAATTGCAACATTATGACATGTATCAATCAAGTCACCGAGTCTGAGATCCCGACCCCATTACTAACCCCGAAGGTTTCAGTGAGTAAATTTACGTTTGACTGTATGGGTAAATAATATTACATTTTTTAAATATTAAACTTTAGGAAAACCCTAAGTAATCTCTGAGTGACACAGGAAGGTTGTGTGTGTGCTGTGTGTGTGATGACGCTGCTCAGGGGAAATGTACGATGAAGGCTGAACCAGACAACCCGGTGATTGATATTGTGAACAACGATCCACCTTCGTTGACATTCCATTAACCAGGACAACCAGTTTGATAACCCAATCCATTGTGTTTTCTGAAATGGCCAGCTGACGAGCACCAGTGCTAACCGAAATCCCTGTAGTGCTACAGGACGTAGACGTTCACATGGACACCCAAGAACATGATCGGGGCCATTTAGAGGTTCCAACCCACACCGGGTGTCCTGGGTACCTATGTGATTCCTACAGTCCCTTATCTCCGTATTATCGAGATGATCAAGACGTGGGGCCACGTGCACAAAGCGTTATTAGCGCTAAGATGATAACAAAGAGGAAAGATGATCGTAGCGCTCAGACCTGCAACTTGGCCCTGCCCTACGCCCTGTTTCACAAAGCGATCTTACCGCTATGAATGTCGTAACTTAAAGTATAGGATACGATAGTATAGCGCTATGATCGGTTTCTGAAACGCGGCCCTGAGCCTAGATTTTCGAAGCTCTCTTAGCGCTAAGATAGTCGTAAGTGCCATACATTAACATTAACTTACAACTATCTTAGCCCCAAGAGAGCTTCGAAAATCTAGGCCCAGGATTGTACAAAACAACCTTAGCGCTACGACTGTCGCAAGTCTATGGTAAGATATCGGAGTTACGATCGCCTTAGCGCTAAGATCACTTCGTAGAACGGCACCGTGGTCAATATATGTTGTATCGTTTGTAACAATGTATCGTACGAAATAACGTAAATCTGTGTTTGACGCAGCATGTCCAAGTTTCAATATTCTCTCTAACGGTATATATACTTTATTGTCAAAACTGCACTTACTTGACAAGGGATTGAAAACTGTTCCTTCGCAAACTCCATTGCTGCAGATCTGCCACAAGCCTTCGACATCCGGAGATCTGTTTGACCAAAATGGCGATGCAAATCCAATGGCATTGACGATGACGCCAAGGAACAGTATGAGAGAAGCTACCTTGAACAACCTTGAGCATCCCACTAAGCATCCCATCTTGCTTTTCGTTCCGTTAACGTCTGGCTTCAATGGGTATGATTAATTACCACTCTCTCATTACTAGAACGGATGAGTTTTGTTCTAAGTGCTGAGGCAAAGCTATAGCGGGTGATTTATTAGGCATAGCACGACCTTCAGGTCACATGACATAGACCTTCGTTTTCATTGGTCCAACAACTGAGTATCCAAATACATGACCGAAATGAAATATTTTGGACATACGTGCCAAGAATGAACAGTCAGCGAATATGATTTATTCTTAACAGGTTGCTTCAAAACCAGACCCGCCCAGCTGAAGTTCCACTGTAATAGGTATTTATGTCGTGTCTGGTGTTCAGGGAAGGTGACTGCCATCCATAATGCATTGGCCAACGTTGAGATCCAAATCGTATGAATATTTGAAACCTGATTTCTCGGTACAAAGCAACATCTGATAAGTTCACCACAGTGGGCTTTAGAGTAGAATGTGTCCTGCGAACATCTAATTGTGTGCTTGACCACCTGGACACCCGGTGTTGTCAGAGTTCTGGAAATCTTGCATTTAGTGAAACTCCCTCTCCCGCTCTGTCTCCGTCTCCGTCTGTCTGGCTGTCTCTCTCTCTCTCTCTCTCTGACCGCATCCGTCTGTCTGTCTGTCTGTCTCTCTCTCTCTCTCTCTCTCTCTCTCTCTCTCTCTCTCTCTCTCTCTCTCTCTCTCTCTCTCTCTCTCTCTCTCTCTCTCTCTCTCTCTCTCTCTCTCTCTCTCTCTCGCTCTCTGTCCGCCTCCGTGGTGTAGTGGTTAGAGCGTCCATCCGGGGAGCGGAAGGTCGCGGGTTCGATCCCCGCCGCGTCACTCCAAAAGATGTTAAAATATGGTACTTGTTGGTCCCTGCCTGGCGCTCGGCATTAATGGGTACAACAAGGACTGGTCAGGTTCGTTGTCTTGGTTGACGCATGTCATCGCATCCCATATGCGTAGATCAATGCTCATGCTGTTGATCACTGGATTGTCTGGTTCAGACTCGATCATTTACAGACCGCCGCCATATAGCTGGAATATTGCTAAACTCACACACTCACTCACCCCTAAAGTGGTAAACGTCTGAGACGTTCGTCCCCTTGGGTTTTCCTCCCACACCAAGCTGCCACGCCTCAATGGGGCGTGATACCCAACTCACTCACTCACCCACTCACGCATGTATAAAAATACATTTTCACATTTAGATGACATTGTCAGAATGTTTAAAATAATATTTCATGCGGATCTGGTGCTATATTATCAAATATAACGTGGTCAGAGAGGTTTTTTAATGTTTTCACGATTAAATTGAGAACCATGTTCTTCGCAATATAAATATGCATTACCAGGTATACGTGGCGTATTATCTGGCACATGAGAAATGAATGTTAAATAATAATGTACAATTGAAACATATACTAGTCGCGGTTTGATGGCTTCGCATGTAAATCAGATGAACCAAGAACATACTTTCGCCAATTAATATTCAGTTTATTGATTAAACTAATGATTGTACTCCTGGGATCGACACAGATTTAAAGATGGTATCAATTCAACTTAACCGCCTAAAGAGCTAACCAACTACTATTTTTGATTCATGATTCGATATTAATATATTCAAGAAATATATGTATATCATGACAACCAGAACAAGGGAGTGTGTCACCAGTGTATTTGAATGACCTCCTTGGACACCACTCTGTTCAACTCAGTACATCTCGCCAGGTACCTCTAGTGTGTCATACAGACCCTGAAACAAATACTACCAAGAAAGCCCACGCAAGTCTAGATTATGTGGCAAATCTAGATTTCCACAGTTTCAGGGTTTGTACCAATCTTTGCATGTGCTGTGAAATTCCAAGAAATAATCGCTCTGCAGATTTGTTTAATCTCTGAAAATGAAGAATGTCTCTGGACTCCGTTTTATTATATCTTCTGATCATAATTTAGGATGTGTTTATTTTTCTGTAAAATACGTTCATTATCAGAGACTAGATGTTAGTCTACTAACACCTTCAGCAGCAATATTACACGAAATCTTTGCGGATTAGTTTTGTTGCTAAATGACAGGCGTGTTTGAAAAATGATTATTCTATGAATAAGCAAAATTCGTAGTTCGCTTTCATTTTATACGAACATTTTCAAATGTCTTATAAACTGTGCCGCTACCAGTTTGTGTTGTATCATATGACAGTCACGTGCCTGATATGGATGTGGATTCCTGCTGCCAGTGCAGGGTGAGTCCAAGTGGACTGGGTCGAGCTGAATGCCCTGGGTCTTTCCTGTCTAGCGACTCGTGTAATGAAATACAAGTCTCCGTGCTATGTACAATTCCTAGAGAACCTCTCTGGCATTTGTATACATCACCTAGGTCTACTTGTCCAAAGCAATCTCCCTTAGCTAACTTAAATACTGCCAGAGAGATTTACAAAAATGATTATCCATGATGGTGGGCGAATAATTATCATGAAAACTATGCTTACTCAGAAAAATACACATCATGTACCTAAAATACAGATAACGTTAAGACCACAAAAGATGCAAAGTAAGAAAAAATATCAGAAAACATTTGAATCCAAAAAGAGATGATTGATAAAACCATCCGTGTTTATTGGATAATTACTCCGAAAACTGGGTGACACCCAAACAGAAAAATGACAAGAGTTATTGATCATATGCGGCCTTCCTTGGCTGTGATACAGGCCGCGCATCGGCGTCTCATTTAGTCGACTTGTCTTTGGAAGACTGACTGAGTTTAGTTTTATGCCGCTTTTAGCAATATTCCAGCAATATCACGGCGGGGAACACCAGAAATGGACCTCACACATAGTGCGTCTTTGGAATGCTTGCGGAATCCCGTTGTATTCCGCACCAAACAGGTTTCCATTTCCTGAACAAACCCCGTGTTTGGTGGTAAACCTACTCGTTATTTGATGGTTGGTGGTTAACGAATTTATAACAGGTATAATTAGTGGTAACACCACTCAGATTACCCGACAATGGTTCCCATTTGGCAGCGTGTTATCGGTTAATCCTTTGATCGATGTTTGTTTTTGTAACTCAGCTGATAATCCCTCTTGTTGCACTTCCATGTGCATTTAACATAAGATGTAATACATTTGCCACATCAGACCTTAATTTATAATGTTGAGTATTTAATTACTCCAGACACGAGAAATGCAAAATGGGAACCTTCCGGGTAAACTGAGTGATGTTACCACTAATTATACCTGTTGTAAATTCATTAACCATCAAGTGAATGATGACAAATAACGTGTAGGTTTACCGCCAAACCCCGTGTACAGAAAGGGAGTAGTAATCGCTGTATTACATGCCATTTTGATTGCCTGACAAAAACTTATAGGCCGACACTGTTTTGAGGATACAAACGGAACTGCATTATTGCGTAAGCAATACATATACGCATTTGCTGTATTAATACCTATATGAAGTAAATTTTCAGATTTTTCTAGCAATGGCAAGGTGGGGATGCTAAGTTTACGGATTCAAATAAATCAAATGTGTGTTTTCAATATCATAGCATATGTACTAAACATCATATTTTTGCATGACATGATTGAATATCGAGGTAAAAAACACAGAATTTTATAGGATCAAATTGGATCAGTCATTATACCATCCAGGCATTAGAAAATTTAAAAAATGTTTACACTGCTGGGATTCTTTATTACAGTCAGACAAGAACTACCGGGGATATTTTCAAATAACGGGTATCCACCTTTCCTAGTGTCCCACTGTTTAGGTTGAAGAAAATCTGCCACAGTGGACAGTAGCCCAGTCCTCGTGCCCGTCACGGTCGAGTGAGTAGGTACCGACAAGCATGCAGCTTGGTTTCGTAATTAGACTGTTGGCGAGAAACTTTAATCGCTCTGGATCAGTGGCCTTTTAAACTTAAAAATATTTTCATTTGTTATCAAATTAATGAGATGAAAATATTATCGAGTAAAAGATTTCCTCTTTGTTGATCAATCTAAACTTATACTATCAATTGCGCATGCAGGTAGCGCAGCAGAGGTCACGAACCAGTCAAGAATTCTGGGATATCATCCGGGTTCTCACGGGAGGAACATAATAGCAAAAGCAACAACCAGTTCACGGAAATTGCTCTGGATCAGTGGCCCTTTAAGGGCTCTGACTTCTCGTCATCGCGTTTTCAGAAGTGAATAGCCATTGTGTGTTCTCTGATATTAGCAACAAATTGGGATGCAGTTGAGATGCAACGTAACATTGATAGTCTGCTGCACGATATGAACACCACGTACATTTCAGTGTCTGCTTGTCTGTCGTACAGACCCTGAATTATATGTACCCAATGTAACCCATGCACAGTCTAGAATGTGTGGCAGGTCTAGATTACCACAGTTTCTGAAAACGAAGAAAGTCTCTGGGGTCCTCTTTATTATTTTTATTTTCATTTAAAACCTTTTTTTCTGTAAAATATATTCATTTCAGAGACTAGCTGTTAGTCTAAGTGTCTGCATCTTCTGACAATGTCCCAAGATACAATGTGTAGAGAGTGAACAGACTCTGGCCTTGGACAGATCCCTGCGTAACACTGAACAGAAAAGAAAACCCTTTGTACACCCACCAGAAATCTCATGTAAACAGATCGATACAGTCCAGAGATAACGGATGCATTCGACGGAGTTGTTATTCTGCTGATACCGATTCTCTTTTCGAATGTTGACAGAAGAACCTCATATTTATATCGAAAGATCTGAAACGCACCCGAACTACAGTTTCATTACTATGACAGTGTTTGTATGCAGTAAATTTGTAGCAGTAAATGATTTTCCTTGATATTTATTCACCATTTAAGCATCTTTTTTTTTTCTCAATCCAATTTATAGAGAGAGGGAAAGAGCGAGAGAGCATCCACAGACATGGCAAAAAGTGCACCTGGAGCAGTTCAGATACTTAACACGATTTATTTTACAATGTCAGATTTACGGATTTTTACAAATTTCTATGTTGACATTTCCATGATCACGAGGAATTGCTGTTCAAGCAGAGTCCACAACATACTCCCGTCTATGTATCCTTACCCGTGAAGATCCGGGTTAGAATTGATCTTGTGGTTGACACATGCCATCGTATTTCCAATTGCGTAGATCGATTCTGATGCTGTGGATAACTGGATTGTCTGGTCTAGAGCAGATCATGTACAGAACGCCGCCTCATAGCTGGAATAGTACTTATTGCGGTGTAAAACTAAACTCACTCACTCACTCATTATGCATCGATGATAGAAAGTGCCTCTGTTGCTCGTTTTCTGAAAAATGGTCTTATATATAGATGTAAAACGTGATAAGTATGTAAACTTTGAACATATGTAACTGTTCTATGGGTCGTTTGGCCTCAAATGCTGAATACACTGTCTGTCTGTCTGATAGAAAATGCTTGAAAAACAGTGAACCTCCAATACCTTACCGGTGGCAGCTGTCGCACAAACACATGCAACGACAAGTTACGTGCAAGTGTTTACATGAACGTTTGGTGTAAGTCAAAATATAGAATTGCACCGGACATCATGATTGTGACGTAAGAGGTTCAGTTGATGTTTGAATGTCAGTTACTTTAGTGTCTCAGTTGACGTAAGAGTGTGACGGGTGTGTTAGAGTCAGGTAAATTGACAGATGGCATGCATATGATCGTAACGTGAGCGTTACTGTTGATCTGTGTATGACAATCATGTAACAGTCACAGGTGACATGAATATGACAGAGACGTACGTGTGACGATTGACGTGACTGTTACGGTTCAGAGATACAGTTGACGTGACGGCTGCGGTTTGCGTTAGGGATACTGCTGGCGTGAAAGTTACAGTTGACGTTAGAGGTACAGGTGACGTTACGGATGCGGTTTGCGTTAGGGGTGCAGTTGAAGTGATTCTTACAGTTGACGTCAGAGGTACAAGTGACGTCAGTTTGAAGCTGACGTGTGCATGACAGTCGTGTGTGTGATCTTTGATTTAAATGTGAGATGGCATGAAGGTTACTGTCGTTAGTGTGGTGGGTATGACAGTCGCACTTGAGTATGAAGAACGTTTGGTCGTTGATGTAATTATTTCAGTTAGGAATGTGTGATGTAACAATTACGATTTACCTGAGTATGAGAGACGTAAGTGCGACTGTTGGTGTAAATGTAACAGTTGACGTGAGTACGAGAGACGTAAGTGCGACTGTCAATGTAAATGTGGCAGTTGATGTAAGTATGAGAGGCCTAAGTGCGGCTGATGATGTAAATGTAACATTTGACGTGAATATGAGAGACGTAAGTGCGACTGATGATGTAAATGTAACATTTGACGTGAATATGAGAGACGTCAGTGCGACTGGTGATGTAAATGTAACATTTGATGTGAGTATTAGAGACGTAAGTGCGACTGATGATGTAAATGTAACATTTGACGTGAATGTGAGAGACGTAAACGAGACCTAGGTATGACGTTGACAGACGCTGAGTATTTGAGGAATTGTAAGTGTAATAGTGCTGAAGTTTGACCCGCTGGATTGACACAGTTCCATGTAATCGTTCAATGTAACGGAAGTCTGACAGTTGATACATTCACAGTTGTCTCACGTGTGACAAGCGTTAAGTGTAACAGGTGTGACTGTTTGACTGTATGACAGCCATCAAATGTGACGGCGCGACAGAGGTCAAGCGTGACACAGTGACAATCGTCAAGTGTGGTAGTGCGACAGTGTAACAGTCGTCAAGTGTGATGGAAGGGTCATACTGCTTTATTGCTGTTGTCTTTTTATGTTCTGAAATAATGACAGAGCTCAATATCGTTCTTGCAATTTATTGATAATCTGACAAATAATGATATACAGGCAAAAATTGTATATATTGATCTCTGATGTCCTATATCAGAGATCACTCTCTTGTCCATACACACAGGTCCTTAATGCCCACATGCAAACTGAAGAAACAGAAACGGATTGGTAAAAAAATAATTTTAAAGATCGAAGTTTAGTTTCCCGGAAGAACAAAAGGTTTAATTTGAGTGTGTCCTAAGTGTGACAAGAATTACATTTCATATTGCATATGTAGACAAACTTCGATATAATTGCCATAGATGCAAAGTAAGGATAGTCTGAAATACCTTTCATAAATTTGTATAGTGTGACTGTGCTACAGGGTAGCTCGTTCGACTGACTGGTCGATTAATCATTGTTGGGGCTGTTGGGGCTGTTGGAGTTGCTGAGGTTATTGGGGTTGTTGGGGTTCATGGAGCTGTCGCGGTTGTTGGGGTTCATGGAGCTGTTGCGGTTGTTGATAGAGCTTGATGTGGATGCTTCTTCCTCATCCATGGCTGTTTCAGCTTCATCCGCTTCGACTTCAGCAGATTCCCCGTTCTCGGCGTCTGCTTCACCCTGGAAAATGAAAACCGTTTGTGTGAGTGAGCATCGTTTTTACTGATTTTATCAATATTCCAGTCATATCACAACACGACTGGAGGACAGAAACCGCTTTCAAACAAAGTACCCTTATCTTGAATCGAACCAGCTTTGACGAACCACTGGGTAGCCCAGTGGCTAAAGCGTTCGTTCGTCCCACTGAAGAGCCGGGTTTAATTCCCACATGGGTACAATGTGCGAAGCCCATTTCTGGTGTCCCCGCCGTGGAATATTGCCAAAAGCGGAGTAAAACCATACTCACTCACGCTTAAGACAGGCATGGGATACTGTGGGTGTTTTAAAATCCACATCAAGGTCGTTATTTTCTGATTCAAAAATTTGTGTCTTGAAGTTTAGAAGATCGAACTATATCAATTCATGACACTTTTTAACGATTCAACCAAGAAAGGGTCAAACCCTTAACCACCGTTACAAAGATTAGGCAAGTTGTGTCATGTATGTGATGTGATGTGATGTGATGTAGTCAACATAATTCTGTTGGAATCCAAGATTTACCTTGTTACCTTCACACCCTTGTTTTGTGTTTTAATATACGTAACAAATTACATAGAAGTAACCAGTGTTTGGACCCTGGTTCTATTCCCTACATGGGTACAAAGAGTGAAGCCTATTTCTGGTGTCCACCGCAGTGATATTGCTGGAATATTGCTAAAAGCGTATTTACCCGCTCGCCATAGGCGGATTCACGGTGTGTGTGTGTGTGTTGTGTGTGTTGTTTTGCAGCGGTGCGCATCCCCACTGTTCTGAAAACGTTTATTAAATGACCATTGAAACTCTCGTGAAAACAAAAAGCTGTATCTGCCCCTGCTCACTTTAATTGAAGTTGAATTTAACACACTGTCTAGCGAAACCACAGGTGGTTCATATTTAAAATCGTCACAATTGGCAGCGTGGGTGAATTATTTTGCGTAATAGAATCCCATGATCCTGCTTTCAAATCAACGATTCGTCCTGGTTATTGTTATCAGTTTGGAAGCGCCATTACCGGTATCATGGGTGTGACACAATTCACCAAAACATCACAATGTCCTTCCGTTCATATGCTGGGTTAGCCTAGTGGTCAAAAAGTCCGCTCGTAGAGCCGAAGTCCCGAGTTCGATTCCCCACACTGGCGCAATGTGTGAAACTGATGTCTGATGTTCCCAATGCTGCAATATCTGTGTTGCTAACAGCACGCAACATCCAACTGACTTACTCTATCATCTAGCAAGATCCAACTGACTCCCCTATCCCCATATTATTGACATGCCGACATGTAACAATTGTACTCTACAATGCGGTGTTAAACCTAGCTCACACCGGGCTGTGGGTTAGTCTAGTGGTGAAGGCGTTCGCTCGTCACGCCGAAGACCCGGGTTCGATTCCCCACATGGGTACAATGTGTGAAGCCCATTTCTATTGTTTTCAGCCGTGATATTGCTGGAATATTGCTAAAAGCGGCGTAAAACTGAACTCATTCAGTCACTCTAGCACACCACCCGAGCCCATGTTGTTGTGAGGTGTCACCCAAAGGACATAACAGTCTTTTAGAAGATGAAGAGCTTACCTCGTCGGCCTCCCTCTCCTCGTTCACTTTGTGGTCAATATCTGCGGCCAGCATGAGAGCCAAGATGAAGTAGCCGAAGATGGAGATGACCGACAGGATGTAGGCGAAGCCCACCTCGAACCCTTGACCAAACAAATCCTCGAACAGCACACTAGCCCGCACTCCATACACCGTCACACCGATCAGGATGAACACAGCTGCAGATGGACATACACTGATGGGTATCCAAGGTCAGTTAAAGCTTATGACTTATGAGTTTCATTGAAAGATGGGACGTTTGGGAGCCAACTTAAGTGCACATCACAAGTCTGGTTTAACGGCATCGATTTCGAAGTATATTTTCCTATAATATTTCACAATACTTTAGGGGACGTGGGGTAGGTTCAATGTGTGAAGCCCATTTCTGATATTGCTGGAATATTGCTAAAAGCGGCGTTAAACCTCTCTCGCCGATCTTACAACATGCCGAGGTTGCTGAACGCCAATTCTAAATAGGAATCCCATGAGGGAGTTGTGTTTCGTCATCAAAATCTAAACTGTGTTTGGTTGGTATCACAAAAGTTGGAGACTTTGCTCGACTACAAGTTTTTCTCTTTCCTCACTCTCATAAAAGGTACCCGTGAAACGCCTGGTTAGAACTGATTGATCGGGTGGTCAGGCTCGTTGACTTGGCTGACACATGTCATCGTATCCAAATTGCGTAGATCGATGCACATACTGTTGATCACTGGATTGTCTGGTCCAGACTCGATCATTTACAGACCGCCGCCATATAGCTGGGATATTGCTGAGTGCGGCGTAAAACTAAACTCACTTACTCACTCTCATAAAACGTGATCCCTGAAGAATCAGGCTAGAACTGATATTCAGCTACCGATGTGGTAAAAGGCGACAAACGAGAGTGGGTGCTCATGATGTCAATCACTGGATTGTCTTGTCCAGACTCGGTTATTTTCAGACCGCCGTGTTATAGCTGCGATATGGCTGAGTGCGGCTTTAAACAACAAGCAAACAATCTGTGATATAATTAATCGCCGTGATGCTGCAGCGTCAACCCAAACCCACTACCTCACTCACAGTAGTATGTGCCTTACCTGTAGCTACTGCAAACGTCAGGGTGGCAATGATGAGAGGTACAGAGCGTGCCATTGATGCAGCAAACAGCAACACCAGCGTCAGAACGACAGTGACGACGGCAGTGATGAAGGAGACAATCATCACACCTTGCACTGCCTTGAACCAATCTTGGGCTGGAACACATCATTACACATAAATCCGTTGATAAATACTTCCTTCAGAATTTACTTCCCTCCTTTAGCATGGTGTTTCTGTAACGATTCCACATTTCACTTTTTGTCAGTACCCGTCATTTTTGTTGTATGTACATAGACTATTTTTCCCTTTTTATTTCACATATTCAAAACGTCTAATTATCAGCTAGTGCAAGAAGGCGTCTGTTTCAGGGTGGAAAGAAATGAATGAAATTGTAAATGATGAATGTATTACGGATAACAAGACAATATTACGTGCGTTGTATCACACAGCAGACAAGTGTTTTCAGCCAGTAACATGTGAAATCGTTTAGTCCAAGGCCTCCTTTCACATAGACCTAAGGTGATCGTAAGTCACTAAGGTAACCTTAGTGCAAGGTTAAAGAATGGGAGTTAAGGTTAACCTTAGTTAAGGTTGCTTCGTGAAAGGAGCCCCTGTTTTCCAGTGTGTGCTTTCTTTTGCTGACAGTCTATGTCTGTGCAAGGAGGAACCAATGCTGGTTGAAACCAATGACTGACTGACTGAGTTTTGGTTTTACGCCGCTTTTAGCAATATTCCAGCAACATCACGGCGGGGGACACCAGAAATGGGCTTCACACATTGTACCCATGTGGGGATTCGAACCCGGTTCTTCGGTGCGACGAGCCAACGCTTTAACCACTAGGCTACCCCACCGCCCCTGAAACCGATGAAGGGCATGGACGTCCACATTATTTTATTTTTTCAGTTTCCAAAGCCAATGACAAACTAAGGGGAAGCACTATTATTTAAGAATAGGCCCTTCACATAAATGCCCAACGGTCGTTCCTACATGGAATTTAGCAGCTATGTCAGTCAGTGGTGAATATTAATATTTTGTCGTGTTTGTTCCGGTGATCACGTGACTTTTCGAAACCTACTAGTGAATCACAAACCCTGGCTTCCACAAGCCGCAGTCGAACATGCGGACTTGGTTTTAACATTTATTGTGAACATGGAAGGAATATTCTCGCTTATATTGGGTATCAAATACCCTCATTAACAAAATAATTTTTAGACTTTCATCAACGTACACAAATACATCTGCCATGGAAATCGGAAAGGAAAGATCCAATAAAACTTACTCTGCAGAAGAGGAGACGAGGCCGTTGATAGACATATTCCGGCTTGACAAGCTTCCCAAAGACCTTCATTTGAGTTGAATCTCTGACTCCAGAAGGGTGAGGCAAATCCAATCAGATGAAGGAGAAGAGCTATGAAGAGGACAAGTGCAGACACCTTCAGAAGCTTGGAAGTCTTTCCACAACATTTGTTCATGTTTGCTGGGTTGTTTTGCCGACGCTGATGTTAAATGATCCTATTCTTCCAGGCTTCTTTGCGTTCCTTCTTCTGCTCAGTGACGTTAATAAGCGTCGGTCAAGTCGACCATAACACTGTCGGAGGGAATGACTTATTGCTTGTAAGCGAAATCCAATGTACTCATAACTTTATATCGATATGGTTCATATACATAAATCGTGTCACGACTACTCATAGCACACTGTCACCCAAGTCACATCATAATGTCTAAAATACACATATAACTTTACATACTAATCACAATAGCTGGGTTGATCCAGTTTGAAATTCGCTTTGCCAGCATTTTGTGTATTCCATTCCAGTCTGTGCATAGGGTGTGGTTTGTATTCGTATATGTGGAAATGTCAATTTCTGTCAGGCTGCGATGACACTGTGTATGGGCATTCAAATCATCGGCGATTCTCCATAATACAATGTTGATTGAAGCCCTTCTGTTACCAATTACAATTTTAAAATTCAAAAGAAGTTTGAAAGAAAACTTATGCATATTTATATAAGCAATAAACCACCACTGAGGCCTTTCCGAGTTCCACTCTAACCGGGACCAATTAGGTCCCTAGTGTGATAGTGTGATAATGGAATAATTTTTGTCTCTTTATCATATGCACAAGAAAAACGGTTAAGAACCGCCCCTTCTTTAGTTTATATACCCCAATCTCATTTGTCTTTGGGAATCATCGAGACTATCTACTAGGTTAATTCTGATAAGAGGGACGGTGACATGACCTTGTGGTCAAAGAGTTGGCTTGTCACGCCGAAGGCCCGGGTACAATGCATGAAACCCATTTCTGGTGTCCCCCTCCCTGATATTGCTGGAATATTGCTATTTGCGGTGTAAAACCATACTCACTCATTCATTCTGATAAGTATGTATGATACTAAGGATATCTGCTGGGTATGCGGTAAGGAAAACTGTGTGGGGTATAACATGATACTACCGGGAAAGTACGTGGTCAGTACTTGCAGTATTAATGTCATGGGGCAGATATGAAATATGATCGACTTGGGTCGATGTTTGTCAGTGGGACAATGAAAACAAAAAACACAATGAAAATATATACATCCATTAATTTAAGGTTTTGAATACGAAAGTAGCGTTGGGTTTTCGAAGTTTCCATTAATTTGTTTCTAAATGTAATGATGTATTGCCAACAAGCACACAGGCCACGTTGTAAGTGTAAAGGTTTGAAATGCAGTGTGCTGCATCTCGCGGCTTAGTAGACTATTACAACCTACATTGTATCAGCTGCCAGACCTTCTACCTAGCTGTAACCCAACCACGTGGACTCTGTGAGGACTGCTTCTGTTATATTGAATACTGAATGTTAAAATATGGGTCGGATGTGAGTATCATTAAAACATCCCTTTAGTTTGAACTCGGGATCTGAAAGTCTGGTCCAGAGCCTCTAACGATAACAGACATTCAGTCATTCACGTTTAAAGTCACGGATATGTTTGGATGAACGTATTCCCTTATGAAAAACCCTTTCTACCTCCTGATGCAGTGGTTGCAGTTGACAATTTATCAAAGGGAGACAAGCCATTGTCCATGAAGTGGTTTCATACGCCCATAAACTATATCACCACCACCGCCAGTGGTTTCATAACTTCATCAAAGGTTAGCTACATCCGGAAGTTTAACACTGCGATCTCGGTAACCTCATCTAAATCTTTCAGGACGAATCCCTGACAAGTTCGACTTGAATGACATATCAACCCTAACAAACAGTAGTGGATCATCACACTCCACTATTTTTGTGCCACTGCCGAGGCCAACACCATACTAAAGTTAGGCAGCGCTGTTGTAGGAAAACCGACATCGCCGTTTCTTTGTTTTCAAGGCAAATTGTATGCATGGAAGCTGATGAAGGGACACAAGTTCAGATTCCGGATGACCGATATGCGTTTTTGTTATTACATGGAACATCATGTTGTCGTTTGTTGACATCCCCTTCTTATTCTCTGTATAGGTCTCATGTATCTCTGTTACCAATCACCTTTCACGTGAGTATAATATTATATGTCTTGGCAGCACACATTCTTGGACTTGTTGACTCTTCCCAGAGAAAGTGGCGTAAATACGTAACCCATTACTCATGAAAACACACATGTGAAACTTCTGATTTTATTATGATTTTATTATGATCAGCGCATCAACTATAGGCATGCTCATAATTGCTCTCACCACAATACTCAGACGCATATGTCTTCGAGTTGACTATAATCATTAGCATGGGTATAAATGTGCAGTGCCGCAATATCCAAGATGCTCTACAAACTGAAACTTGAAACTGTCAGTTTTTTATATTGATTGCCATACAACATAGAATATATCACATGACAGTTCTTTTGCGTTCTTTCACGTGCAGGCCATGTTTGTGCTGTGCTTGTGGAACAGAAATGCTTCACAATTTGGGTCCTTGATATTAATGACCATAATCCTAGTGCAGCGAGTCCATTGAACTCATTTCATAGAACTATCATAAAATTATTACAGTTTCCTACCAAGACAAACTTTGGTGAGCCCAGACCATCTGTGGATATTCCATGTAAATCAACATCTCAGGCACTCTCCGGCAACACAATTATCCCTTCTGTTGTCAATGATGTAACTGTACCTACATGTAACATGGTGTCATGCCAGAACCAGAACTGCTTATCCGAGGCCCAGTTTCAGGAAATTTACACAGAATTAAGCTCTTAGACAAGAAAACCTCTGACTGAAGGCGATGTAACATCCTCTGGTGAAGCGGATTCACGTCTGACCTGGACGAGACGAGACCTTCAGACACCATTAGACAATTGGGTAATATATTCTGACGAGCTTGATACTCTTGATAGCCATACATGAAGAATTCGTTCTTGTAATGAAGACGTATGAAAAGTTCTGCAAACGTGTTATAGAACATAGGACGATGTCTATTCATGAACTCTGAAGGGAATTTATTAACCGTTGTTCAGCTTTCCACATAACCGGCAAGGTCAAAGGATGAAAGCTCTTAAAAACATGCAGCACTATTCGTTCAGCTTTATGCCTGACTTGATGGAATTCTTTGCTTACAAGAGCCAGGTATTCTAACCTTCTACCTCTGGTTTTGGCTAACTTTGGTTACCCAAAGTTTGACATTCTTCAACGGTTTGAACAGTCAAAACCGTGAAGATTCTGGTTAGAACTGATCTTCAGCGACCCATGTTTGTCGTAAGAGGCGACTGACGGGATCGAGTGGTCAGACTCGCTGACTTGGTTGAGACATATCATCGTATCCCAATTGCGTAGATCTATGCTCATGCTGTTGATCACTGGATTGTCTGGTCCAGACTCGATTATTTACTGACCGCCCCCATATAGCTGGAATATTGTTGTGTGCGGCGTAAAACTAAACTCACTCACTCATTGAACAGTCAAACATACAGGTACGACCAGCACTTCATTACTGTATTGTTGTACCAGGAGCAGTCCTTGTCCTTTGTTTGCCTACAACATTTATTCACAGCTTTCATGATTTTGTGACAGTGTTTTCATTCCATATCTCGTTGGTCAGGAGTAATAGCTTGAATTTATTGCGTAACGGGAAGTGTATTTTGGGTAATGGGGGAAGGATTTACTTTTTTATAGAAATGGCTTATTGTGTTACGGGGAACATGTACTAAGAAATATTCATTATGTGAAGGTACATTCTCTTCCCACAGAGGTTACTCCTGTCATATCTTCCTACATAACCTCTGTTCTAATACGACCCTTTCTTGGTGTCAGCGTTCAAGGCTCGTGATTGGAGACAAGCCGATTTAGTTGTGCAATCAGCGACGTTGTTTCAAAAGTGATCATTCGCAAGGCCTCGGTAATTTCCGTATGCTTCGGGAAAACTAGAACCTTCTTCCCGAGCGCGATGCGCAAACGTTTCTTCTAGACAGAACTCAGTCATGTAATGGCGTATCAATGGCGTCTCCATTGCCCTCGTTGACAACGGACAAGCTAGCCATTAAACGTCTTGTGTGTAACATCAACACAATTCCCCGGCAGATGGGGATATTTGTGGCCCCGCATTTGCTTGTGTTAGTCAAATTGAATCTAAGTCGATGTAACACGTGTTCTGATTGGATAGAAAGAAGGGAGATAATTCGTGTTGCGATCTTTGCCGCTAGGGGATTTTACGAGGACCGGGAAATATGGCCGTATTAGAACAGAGGTTATGTAGGAAGATATGACAGGAGTAACCTCTGTGGGAAGAGAATGGTGAAGGTAAGGGTTTATTGATTTGTGGGTAACGTGGAGTTATGATTTTACGTCGCATCAGCATTATTTCCACCACAAAGCGACAACTGTGCTATGACAAAAACATATTGTAACGTGGTGACCTCGCTGTGTAACGGAGAGAACATCCCTTATGCTGGGGAACCCACTGTATAACAGGAAGGAGCTAGTGTGTAAGACGGAGGATTTAGTATGTAATACGGGGGATTTAGTGTGTAAGATGGAGGATTTAGTGTGTAAGACGGAGGATTTAGTATGTATACGTAATACGGAGGATTTAGTGTGTACGTAAGATGGAGGATTTAGTGTACAAGAAGGAGGATTTAGTATGTAATACGGAGGATTTAGTATGTAATACGGGGGATTTAGTGTGTAAGATGGAGATTTAGTATGTAAGACGGAGGATTTAGTATGTAATACGGAGGATTTAGTATGTAATACGGAGGATTTAGTGTGTAAGATGGAGGATTTAGTGTGTAAGACGGAGGATTTAGTGTGTAAGACGGAGGATTTAGTATGTAAGACGGGGAATATAGTATGTAAGACGGGGGTTTAGTGTGTAAGACGGAGGATTTAGTGTGTAAGATGGAGGATTTAGTGTAAGACGGAGGATTTAGTGTGTAAGACGGAGGATTTAGTGTGTAAGACGGAGGATTTAGTGTGTAAGACGGAGGATTTAGTGTGTAAGACGGAGGATTTAGTATTTAAGACGGAGGATTTAGTGTGTAAGACGGAGGATTTAGTGTGTAAGATGGAGGATTTAGTATGTTAGACGGGGAATATAGTATGTTAGACGGAGGATTTAGTATGTAAGACGGAGGATTTAGTGTGTAAGATGGAGGATTTAGTGTGTAAGATGGAGGATTTAGTGTTTAAGATGGAGGATTTAGTGTGTAAGACGGAGGATTTAGTGTGTAATACGGAGGATTTAGTATGTAAGACGGAGGATTTAGTATGTAAGACGGAGGATTTAGTATGTAATACGGAGGATTTAGTATGTAAGATGGAGGATTTAGTATGTAAGATGGGGGATTTAGTGTGTAAGATGGAGGATTTAGTGTTTAAGACGGAGGATTTAGTGTGTAAGACGGAGGATTTAGTATGTAAGACGGGGATTTAGTGTGTAAGATGGAGGATTTAGTATTTAAGACGGAGGATTTAGTGTGTAAGATGGAGGATTTAGTATGTAAGACGGAGGATTTAGTATGTAAGACGGAGGATTTAGTTTGCAAGACGGAGGGTTTTGTGTGTTGAAGGAAGATTTAGAATGTAAGACTGTTTATTTAGTGTGTAAGACGGGCTTTTTTAGTGTGTAAGATGGGGGATTTGGTATGTAAGAC